>NC_056682.1:198520183-199797683 GCF_018350215.1 Panthera leo
ACCCATGTGACAGAAGTGAAAAATGAGACTCAGGTAAGAGGACTTGCCCAAGTCACCCAGTTCTACGTAGCAGAACCCAGATCTGAAGCTACGTCTTCTGAATCCAAGCCCCAGAGCTCTGTCCACTCCCAAGGTCCCCCCCCACTCGCCTCACAATCTACATGAGTTAGCGAGGTTCCCCCCGCAAAGTGGCACACTCATCATTATTGAGAGTTTTTCTGCTACAACAAGTACCACATCCCGAGATAGGAATGTTATCACTGTCTGTAATTTAATGGGTAGACAGGCATTTAGTATACATGAATTCAACAAAATTGAGCATAAACTTAAATACTTAAAGGAATGATGACGAAACCAGCCTATGGGGTAAATTAAAAACCTAGTTTCAATACAGTTTTACTGATCTTGATAATACCTCTAGGACAATTCAGAAAGATGGAAAACTGACATCAGGAATGAGAAGAACTAGAATTGGCCGGCAACGTGCATCTTAGAAACGATCACGAGTGCTTCGAGGAAGGCATTCAATGAGAGATGTTACTATCACCTGCTACTGTTCCTTAGGTCTGACGACCAGAGCTAACCCCGAACCAGAGTACGCGCTCCTGGTATTGACCAGACTTCGACGTATAAACAATCCAGGACAAACAAAACAACAGCCGGCCTTCTGACACATCTGATTGTGGCAGGAGTACAGGACACCCCCTCGCCTGCTCTATACTAAATTTGGGGGGAAGAGGGTGTAGGGGGAATGGTTGCAAGAACAGGAGGTAATACACCAAGCAACTACAACATAAAATCAAAATTCCTCAAAAGAATGCAAAAAAAAAAAAAAAAAAAAAAAAAAAAAGCATGTTTTCCCTACATCAGGAAGGGCAGGAGTCCTGAACAATGCAGCCTATGTCCCCACTTAACTGACTCTCCAAGCCTTAACACCTACTCACATCTTCAAATCTCAGAAATGGAACTTCCAATGGCATGCAACCAAACCCTCTCGAACATCTCTGACAAGCAGTCATCCCTCTGTTTAATTACCTCCAGTGACAGGAAATTCAGCAGCCCAGGGTCCTGTTACTGTCCCTGAGGCTCATTAATTCAAAAGCCTAAAGCACATTCCTATCCCTCGGGGAAAAGGCCTAAGGCCTAACCTCAATAAGGGTTCCATCCTAACTGTGCATCTTGTCCCCACCACCTGCGTATCTCCTACTCCTGAACACGATCCAAAATCAGCACGGTGTTAATAAATCAGTGATTTCAGAGTTAGAAAGGACCCGCCCAAAACCCAAAACGGTGACCTTCACAGATAACAACTCCACATGAGGAACCTCAGGAAGAGCCTGGACCAAACTGGGGGGAGGCAGAGGGAGAATGTCCTAGTGTCCTTTCCTCTCATTTCAACCTGAGAAGCCCCTCTTCTGATCTGCTATAAATAGGGGATCAATGCAGTTTAAAAGTCTTCTGCTGTTTGAAGGGGAAAAAAAGGGGAACATTTACAGGTAAATAAACTAAAGCCATAAAATTTGCTTCGTAACCTCGTCCAGCTAATAGTTGCAGCGTTAAGACAACCACCTGGTCTCTTGGCTCCTTCTCTAGTACTCTCTACCACATAACATCTGTCTGCCTGCAGAGCAAAGTTCCCACATTCCAGCCACACTCAAATGCTTATCAAAACAATTCAATAGCATTGCAAAGTGGCATATTCCTCACTCATTGGAGGTCAGACAGTATGAGAAGTTCCTCCAAAAAAAATCTGAAATGTCATTACCGTCTAACTTGTATGTGATTTAATACGTAGACGCGCACTGAGTACACATAAACGGAGCATAAAAGTTCCCTATTTCCACACCTTTGTGCATCTCTTCTCTCGAGATGCCATTCTCCACCTTCTGACACTGGAACCATCTACTCCTCTTTCGAGATTTGTTTCAGGCATCATCAACTCTCCAAAGCCTTTCTTTGCCCTCAGGGAGAACTGACCACATCCTCCTCTGTACCCTGCACAGTATCTATGAGGCTGTAGGATACTTGTTTTGTGACCATCTCCTCCACCATTCCTTTTAAATTGTGTTACTGTAACAAAGCAGGTGCTTAATGTTTACTGATGGACTACCTGTATTCACCTGGCCCAATCCCCCTTCTGACCCTTAAGCTGCCACAAATTCATGCATATAGAGATTCATTTAAAACTATGTGAGTGTCTACAAAGGACCAGGCATCGATCTGATCGGATTTCATGGCAAAGACAAGTGGATTCACCGTGAAATTCATGAAGTTTAACTTTCAGGACCCCTCACTTGCCCCTTCCAAAGCTCTGAACCTCTTCTTGTGCTTCGGTATTTTTATTTCTTAAAGGGGACAGACAGAATCGTATAAGCTTCAAGCTCCACGTACACCAGATCCACCTTTGGTGCCTACGATACAACAGTGAACAGGGCAAAATATTCTCTCTCCACCTAGAGAGTTTCCTGTTCAGTGTGGAAGACAAGACAACCATTTGTCCACTCATTCATTTATTCAAAAACCATTTACTCAACAGTGCTAGGAGTCCGGCACTGGAGATTCTGAGGTCACTGCTCCCGCCCTCAAGAAGTTTTCCGCTCTCCTGAAGGAAAGCCTGCTGTGTCCAGGAAAGAGAAAGGAGTTTAGAGGACTGTAACAGAGTGTTTGTGAAAGATTATCCTAAACCTAAACAGTATCCTATCCTAAACAGTATCAAGACTGGTCCCTACTGATCCCTAGCTTGGGCCCTTAACCGGTAGCGGCAGGCAAGACGAAGAGAGAGGTCAGGTGAATGTGATCTTTGATTTCACTGAGCCGGGAAGGGGAAGAGGAGGGGAAAGGGGAAGGAGAGAGGGACGAGACGAGCAAACTGAAGAGGCGAATACACTGTGGTCGGTGCTGCGACAGAAAAGCAAAGGCCTGTGGGGAAGCGTCTCCGGAGTCCAAGTCCGCAGAGACGGCGGGCTCAATACCTCGCAAGGCAGCCCGAGAACTCTGCGGACAAGAGCTTTTCGAATTCCCCAACATGCCTTCCCATCCCTCGAAACGAGGCTGTTCCTTTCCCAAGACAGCTGTCGGCTCTCCGGTCCCCCACTCCAGACCACTTTCTCCAGGCTACTCCTTCACACAGCGACCACCGGCCAGGGGCCGGTTTGGGGTCTGGGGTCCACGTCGCGGGTCCGCCCCCCTCGCCAGCCCGCCGTTTCCATAGCAACCAGCTCACCACTTCCCGCGCCCGGCTGGAGAAGTCGCTCTTGGGCCGGGGGCTCCGGCGGAACAGCTCGTCGCGGCTGCCGTCAGCCCCGCCGCCCACCGCCACTCCCAGGGCTTTGTTGCGCGTCTTCACGGTCTTGACGCTGGCCCGGAACAGCAGCGTGATATCCACCGCCATGGCGACCCACACCCCCGACCCCCTTCCCGGCCGGCCCACGTCAGCAGTTTGCGACGGCGGCGTGCGCCCTCCCGGCCGCCGGGGGACCGGTCCGGCTCCGCACGCCTCCCCCCGCCACGCCCGGCGCCAGCACGACGCGAGAAAAAAGGTTCCGGCCTCCGCGGGGTGACCGCTGCGAGAGGAGAAAGGTTCCGGGCTCTGCCCGCGCGCGACCGCGGCGGCCTGGATCCTGCGGCGCGCGCCCCCGCGCCCTCTTCGCCTCCCGGCAAAGCTCGAAGGGCTTGGCCGCAGGGAGAGGTCCCGCTTGGGGCGGACGGGCCGAGGGAGCGAGAGGATCGAGAAGCCAGAAGACTGGCTCCCCTCTCTGGGCTCTTCCACTGACTGGGCCGGCCGCGCGTGCGCGGGGGGCCTGGGTCTGGGGCGCCCTGGAGGCAACCCAGCCTGACCCTTGACCTCAAGGACTCACCTTGCGGGGGACAGAAGCACGTGCATGGTGACTTCCCGGATGCAATGAGTGCTAGGGTAGAGCAGGTGTGCAAGGCATAGAGCCAGAGGCCAAAGGCCTTTATTTCAGCCTGCAGCCTCCTGATCCGTAAAATTACACGGCAGCACCTTGCTCAGTGTTACTGTGACCATCGAAGGAGGTAACACGTGTAAAGTGGCTTGGCTAGGATTAGCCAATAAAAGTTATCAATGCTGTTAATGCTGTTTTCGTTCTTGTTATTATTTATGGTAGGGAAGAGGAGAGGAGGTGTCATTCAGAGCAGGTCGATTTTGAAGGACGGGAAGGAACTTTATCAGATAGAGACCAGGGCGGAAGTGTCCCCAGTTGCGTGCAACCTTGACGCACGGTTTTTAAATACCCTCTTAAATCATAGTTATTTTTTTTTTTTAAATTTGAATGTTTATTTTTGAGAGAGAGCGTGAGTGGGGGAGGGACAGAGAGAGAGGGAGACACAGAAACCCAGGCAGGCTCCATCCAGGCTCTGAGCTATCAGCACAGAGGCGGCGGGGGGGTCTCAAACCCACTAACGGTGAGATCACGACCTGAGCTGAAGTCTGGTGCTTAACCCACTGAGCCACCCAGGTGCCCCCATAGTAATTTAATTTAAATGCAAGTTAACCAGTGAGTTCATCCTACATCCAGGCTCGAGGTTGAGATTTCATTCACCAGCTCATTGCTTTGTTCGTTTGTTTACTTTCTGAAGACGATGCCCAACTAGAATGCGTGAAAACAGTGGTTGACACAGCAGGGTCAGCAAGGTAGAAATTAGCTTTGGGACACCAAGCTGCTCTTTCCACTATCCTTCCCTCACACGTGGCCCACGGTTGGGTTTTCCAGAAGCGGTGGGACTTGTCACATGGCGAAAACGTTGAACGCTCAACAGCTGCCTCGTATTAAGCCAGACTTTCAAGAGGCTTGCAAAAAACAAAACCGTGCCGTTCCCACTCAGGTTTTTTGTTTCTGAAATGTATTCTTTCGCAAAAGGATCTCATTTATGCTAATATGGAATGGATTTGTTTTTGTTTCAAAGAATGGTATAGGTTTTTGTTTTAATTTCTAATGTGGTAAATACCGATAAAGCCCATGGAAACAAAGTTTATTTAGGGTTCGCAATAATGTTTAAGTGTGGAAAGGCTTTCTGAGACCAAAAGTTTGTTTCAAATAAGTTTGTGAGAAATCGATGTCATGTGTACCTGAAAGGAGGAGGGAAAATGTTATTTAAAACCCCAACTGTAGCCATTTCAGCCTTCCTGTATGAGGAAAATAAATTTCCATAGAGCTTTCTTACACCCACGTAGTAGGAGAAAATGAGAACTTACTAAATCTCTGCCAATGATTCTGTATCACATAAATGGCCCTTTGTTTTATGGAGACATTAATGAATCTTTGGCTATGCAAAGGCAAGCCTGGGGCAGAGTAGAAGGAAAGAGAATTAAATCGCTCTGCATAATAAAGTGAACGGGATTGAATTAAGGGAAAGCTGGGGAAGCCAGAATCCTAGGGGGAGGCCTGGAAAGGAAAAAGTAGTTCCTTGGGAGGGATTTTCCAGTGGGAGGGGCTGGGCTACATCAAACCTTCAGTGAGTAGTGCCTTGTATGAGTAGTAAGTTGGGGACAGTTGGCTTTTGTGGGGGCAGGGAAGGTGGGGACAAAGGTCTAAGTTTTCTGTCTGCACCTGCAAGAGCAGAGAAGATTGCGGAGATGACACCCAAATGAGCTCAAAACATCAGGCACTGAAACCACAAGTGACTACAAGTGCATAAAATTCATAGAGAAGTCACAGTGATCTTGAGGCTGTTGGGCTTATGGGATAATGAGATTTCACTGACGTGTTTTCGTTTTGGGGGGGGGGGGCTTTTTTGCTCTTTTAACCTCAAAGAGCAAGGTGACTTCAGGTTGACAATAACGAGAAGCTGAGAGGCAAGCTGAGAGGGAAAAAAGGAAGAACAGAATGTCATGGGAATAAACCGCAAGTTGTCCAGTTTGATGTAGTACGTACATTATGTCTCATAAGCAGTAATGGTTCATTCATTAGGTCAGGCACCTTTTTCTTTTTTTAAAATATTTTTTTAACATTTATTCATTTTTGAGAGTGAGAGAGACAGAGCATGAGGGGGGAGGGGCAGAGACAGAGGGAGACACAGAATCCGAAGCAGGCTCCAGGTTCTGAGCTGTCAGCATAGAGCCCGATGCGGGGCTTAAACCCACAAACCGAGAGATCAGGATGAGCGGAAGTCGGACACTTAACCGCCTGAGCCACCCAGGTGCCCCGGAAGTGTACTTTAAAAGAAAGTCATTATTCATTGGAAAAAGTTTTTTCTCATGGGTTCTAGAAAGGACCATGACTCTAGGGATGGGAAGCTCAAAGAATAAACTTTTGTTCTCAAGAAAGAACCTAGCTGGGGCACCTGGGTGGCTTAGTCGGTTAAGCATCTGACTTCGAGTCAGGTCATGATCTCACAGCTCGTGGGTTTGAGCCCCACATGGGGTTCTGTGCTGACAGCTCAGAGCCTGGGGCCTGCTTCGGATTCTGCGTCTCTCTCTCTCTCTCTCTCTCTCTCTCTCTCTCTCTCTCTGCCCCTCTCCCACTCATGCTCTGTCTCTCTCCAAAATAAACATTAAAAAAAGAGAGAAGAACCTAGCTAATAAATCAGGGTGATGGAGAAGTTGGAACCCTCGCACGTTATCGATGGGGATGTAAATTGGTGAAACCACTATGGAAAACAGTATGGAGGGTCCCCAAAAAATTAAAAATAGAGCTACCATATAATCCAGCGATCCCATTCCTGGGTATGTATCCAAAAGGATTGAAATCAGGAGCTCAGAGAGCTAACTGTACTACCACATTCATAGCAGCATTATTTACAACCGCCCAGAATTGGAAGCAACCTAAATGCCCACTGATGGATGAATGGATCCAAACACGCGGTATATATGTCCAGTGGAATATTCTTCATCCTTATACTAGAAGGAAAACCTGCGATATGCAAGAACAGGGATTAACCTAGAGGACATGGTGTGATCCGAAGTAAGCCATTTGCAGAAAGACAAATACTGCATGATTCCACTTGTATGAGGAATCGAAAATAGTTAAAAAGAAGGGAAGAGTAGAAAAATGGTTGCCATGGACAGCGGTGGGGGGGCAGGGGGGAGGGGAAGGAATGGGGAATTGCTGATTGATGGATATAAAGTTTCAGTCAAGCAAGATGAATAAATTCTGGGGATCGGCTGTACGACATTGTGCCTAAGGTGAACACTGCTGTGCTTACACTTAAGAATCTGTTAAGTGAGTACGTCTCATGTGAAGCGTCCTTTCCACAATAAAAGGAAAATTAATTTCAACAACAACAACAACAACAACAACAAAGGAGGATTTCTCCCAGGAGCTCTCCATCACGAGCGTGCTGTGAAGGCACACCCACCAGCTGGGTCTTCCCACAATGCAGCCTTTATTCAATCATAAAGCAAGGCCAACATAATCAATAAAGCAGCTTCGGGATTCCAAACTCGGTGGCGTTTCACCGCGTGTTAAACTCCGCTTCTTACGCGTCACACGACACACAAGATAGAACGGGAGGTAGGTAGGAAGTTCACGAACCAAACTCCAAGCCAGTCTGCGAGCGTGCGGTTGAACGAGGCCTCCGTCTGGTCCGGGGTCAGCTGTCTGCATTTATTGCTTATTATGTTCCAGCAGCCGAGGATCTCTGTTCTTTTCAGAGATTAATCAGGTAGAGCCTTCAGGGGCAGCTGCCTGTTTGAAGTGGTCAGACATGGAGGGGTCAGTGTCTGAGGAGTCTGACAGTTCGCTGCCGAAATCCTCTCTTTCTAAAGGGGTTTGATCAGTCTTGGGCCTCTGCAGACTTCCTCTGCTTCTGCTGGTTATCAGTTCTGAGCGTGTCATCAGCCGGTGTCCGTCTCGGCGTCATCTGGAAACCGCAATGCCCTTAGCCGCTGTGTCATTGCTTGACACAGGCCCCTGCTTGACATGAGGGACTCCATCTTGCTCTCTACACTCTCCCAGGAGAGAAAAAAGAGCGAGGGCAGGCAGGAGGCAAACACCGAACGCTGCTGTGGTCCAGCCCTTCTAGCGGCAGCCTCTGTTCCCCCTCCCCCAACCAGAGTGTATAAAAAAAGAGGGACCACATTCCTCATTCTTACCCAATTAATTACTGGCTTGGGTTCTGAGCCCCTCGCCCTGACCCACTGGCCTGTTTCCTCCTAGTTTCTATCATCTCCCCCCGCCCCCGCCGTGATGAGCTAAATGTTGGCCCCCAAAAGACAAGTCCACATCCTGATTTCCAGAACCCCTGATTGATTACATTATCTGGAAAAAGAATCTTTGCGGATGTAATCAAGGATCTTGAGATGGGGGGAATCATCCTAAATTATCCAGGCCAGCCCTAAATCTAATGGCAATTTTCCTTATAAGAGACACACAGAAAAGAGGAAGTCATGGGAAGACGGAGGCAGAGATCTCTGTGTTTGGGGGGTAGTGAGATCCATGGGTTACCTGACTGGATCTCACTTTGTGGTCCTTCCCACCATCAGCAAGCGTCTTGGGAAAGACCCCTCCCCTTCTGACCTCCCCAGGAGGCTCTCCTAGTTTCCTGCTACAGGAATACTCCGTGCAGCTGGCAGCGAGGGCCGAACGTGATGTGCGTCGAGTCTGACATTGGAAGCAGTAAGCTTCCCGAGACTGAGTTAAGACTCCCCTGGCAGGATCCCTTTACTCTATTTCTTCAGGATGGTCCTCGGCTACCTAAAGATCGTTGAAGCTGAGAGTCACAGTCTGGGTGGGAATGGCGAGCCCGGACAGCAGGCAGAGACAGACGCCCCTCCATCGGAACCCCAGGAACCACACAGATGTGCACACAAATGAACAAAAGGCGTCAGAAGAGAGAATGGGAAGTTAGTGCTCTGTTAACCCTCATCGGTATCTGATCTGTAGCCCCCGGACGCCGTAAGGCCTGCCCCAGCCTCAACTACATCACACATTCATTGTGAGCCTCTCTGGACAGTGGTAACTGTGAATGTTTTAACACCTGAGGAATTTTTGTAGGGTAGGTGAGGGACCCTTATCAGATCTCTGAGTGATTTCTATTAAAAAAAAAAAAAAAGTCCAGGGAGCAACGAGTAGAGCACAAGTAATCTGGGGCAAGTTACATCACCTCTCTGAGCCTTGTCTGAAAAATGGAGGAACGCGACAACCTATTACCCACTGCTGATTCTATGAGCAGGGATTTCCTCCTAAATCCCCTTTACACCTCCCCGTGGAGCCAGTATGAGTCATCCGGTTGTTGGGTAACAGCCACCAGTCTACAATGTTTCAGTTGTTTGCAGCTGATCTATCGATGTTTCTGAGCTGAGGACGTTGGCTCTTTCGCAAATGTCTGTGGGGCGCGGCGACTGGGTGAGGGGTCTGTTCTGCAAACTTGGGCCTCGTCTCAGAGGAGGGCTAGAGATTAGAATGCTACCAGACCTCTTTCCATCTCTCTCTGCCTCTCTCTCCCTCGGTCTGATTATCTCTGCAAACCATCTTTCTCTGCTTTTTAGTTCATGTGACCGATCGTGGGTCTCCCTCACCCCCAGCTGAGTTTATCTGTCGTGCTTCTAGTCACAGCTGTATCAATCCCAAACCCAGATTCTGAGCATGCAAACGAAAACGAGTCCAGCTTGGGACACACATCGACCGCTGGTTCAATCATCTGAGACTCAGCACCCAGGGTCACATGGTTCAGACATGGTTATCAGGACAGGCTCCACTGGTTGCAGACTTTGGGGGTATAATAGTTTCCTGCGGCTGCTGTAACAAATCATCACAACCTCACTAGCTTAAAACAATGCAAATTTGCTGTGTTAACAGTTCTAGAGGTCAAAATTCCAAAACGGGTCTCACTGGACTAAAGCCAAGGTGTGGACAGGGCTGCATTTCTTTTTGAAGGTCCCAGGGGATAGTCCAATTCTCTGCCTTCTCCAGCTTCTAGAAGCTGCCCACGTTCCTTGGCTGGTGGCCCCTTCCTCCATCTTCAGAGCCAGCGATGGCTAGTGGGGTCTTTCTCATTCTGCCTCAGTCTGACAGTGATCCTCCTGCCTCCCTCGTCCAATTTAATTTTTTTTAATGCTTATTTATTTTTGAGAGAGAGACAGACAGAGTGAGAGTGGGGTTGGGGGGTGGTGAGCAGAAAGAGAGAGGGAGACACAGAATCCGAAACAGGCTCCAGGCTCTGAGCTGTCAGCACAGAGCCCGACGCAGGGCTCGAGCCCACGAACCACAAGATCATGACCTGAGCTGAAGTTGGAGGCTTCACCGACTGAGCCATCCAGGTACCCCGTCCCTCATCCAATATAAGGACCCTCGTGATGACATCGGGCCCGCCCAGATAACCCAGGATGACATCTCTATCTGAAGGCCAGCCGATTAACAGCCTTAGCTCTATCTGCAAAGTCATTTCCCCTTGCCTTGGGAGGTAACACACATGATATACTCACGGATACCAGGAACTAGGGTCTGGACACCTCTGGGGGGGCCGTTATCCTGTCCCCTCCGGGGATGGGGGTAGCTCTGACAGAAAGGTGGGGGGGCTGTTGAACTGGGCAGATGCCCCTTGCTGTCTTCCTGGATGAACAGACACACCTGTTCTTTTCTATTTCCCAAACGATGTCTCTAGGCCTGCTCCTTAGAACACTCTCAGGTTCTACAGAAATAAGGGAAACATACCTGCCGCCCTTAAAGGACGGACTCTAGTAGCAACCCTTCAGATAGCCTCAGTACAGGCCAACTTTCCTCTGAAACCTAGCCCTTTCTAGCCCTCTGCCTAACCGGTTTCCGGGGACTCAACTTACAGCGGTGCAACCGACAGTTACCAGCACCGAAGTCCTCTTTTCCCTCACCCCCACCCCCAGGTTTGGAAATTGGTGCCACCTCTCCCCAGCCCTCACTTCACCCACCCCAGGAGTTTCATAAATCACCTCATAAAAACTCATTTACTGGCTTCCCCGACATAATGGCAAAACTAAACCGCTCGGTGCAGCCTCAGAAACCCCTTCTAGAAAACGTATGCGTCGTTTTACGGGCATGGCATCTTGGTGCCCAACCTGGATTTCTCCCGTCTTTGCTTTTCTGACAGTATCTTCTGTAATTAAGAAGACTGAATCCTCTACGTTTTATTGGGTTGGACAGCAAATCGCAGAATAAATGCTTTGCCATGCACTTTAAAAGGATTTAATAGGAAAATATTTTTCCTACATCCTGTTTCAAGGGGAAAATGTGATTTTAGGGGGACATTTTATAGTTCACAACAGGATATTGAAGGGCATTTGGTTTTGTTTAGTTTATTATGACTGTGTTTCTCTAGCATGAAGTGGTGTTTTTGTGATTATTTAGATAAGTCTGATTGAGGTAGGTAGATAGCATAGAATTATGGGAATTTAGGACTGAAAAGGGCCTCAAATATCATCCAGGCCAACTCTCCTCATACTTCAGATGGGAAAGCAAGTGACTTGTCCAAGATCACACATTAAGCTGGTGGGTAAAGTGAGGTTAGAGTCTTTGTCTTCCAACTATCCCCTGGCCCCCAGACCGATTTTGTTGTGAGAGCGGGGATGGAGGTAGGAGAGTGGCATTTATACAAAGGCTCACATATGAATCTGTAAGTACTTTTGAATTTGACAACTGGGGTAATGAGTAAGTGTGGATTTGTGTATGTCTTATCCATCCATCCGTCCATCCATCCATCCATCCATCCATCCAGTCATGCAGCCCTATTCCAAACACCTTTTGAGTGTCTACTCAGTAAGTGACACTGTGTTTGATGCTGAAAATACACAAACCCATCTGGGGTCCCTACCCTGGAACAGGTCAAAGCCTAACGGCACAGACGCATATTGACATAGAAAATTGTAAGTAAACGTAGTAAGTCCAATAATGGCGTTTGCTGCTTTTATTTATTTCTTTTTATTATTTTGTTTGCTTGTTTGTTTGTTTTCAAGAGAGAAAGCACGAGCAGGGGAGAGGGGCAGAGGGAGAGAGAGACAATCTCAAGCAGGCTCCACACTCAGCGTGGAGCCCAGTGAGGGCTTAATCCCATGACCCTGGGATCATGACCTGAGCCAAAATCAAAAGTCAGAAACTCAACCACCTCAGCCACCCAGGAGCCGCATGTGTTGTTTTTAAATGACATCGCCGGAGAATACAATGTTTTAAACTTTATGTATTATTAGCCTCCTCTCCGGGGACAAGAAAAGATCAGCAGGAAGTAGGCTGAGTCAGAGAGCCCCAGGTTCAAATCCCAGTCAGTTACTTATTAGCAGTGAGGTCTTTGGAAGATATTTCTGTAGCTATGAATTAAAGATAAAAATATCCAACCAACAGTGTTGTTGTAAGCGTTAAATGAGAAGATCTATATAAAATGCGTAACACAGTATGTGGCACAGAGCTACTGATGAAAATATAGCCCTTGCAGCAGTGAAGAGGTTGAGGTTGGTGATAGATTAAACTCCACAGCTGGTGGTGCTGGGATAGCCGTAGGTGCTAGAAAGTCCTCTTCAAATACTGGCAGGAGCCTTCTTTACTTTTGGGTCTCGGCCTCACCAGCGAAAGTGTGCTGTTCAAGAGCGAAAGCTGAGACAGTACCTTGGATCGATGTCGGAACTGAAGGAAGCCTTTAGAAACTAATTGGCTACCCTGGTTTGGGTCAGCCTCAGAGAATGTTTCTGGGAGCTGGAGTATTTATTCTGGAGGAGAGAAGAAGAGTCAGGGGGACGGTTGAAATAAAGTCCTCAAGTGTGTGAACTGGTGGATGGAAAGCAGCCGTTCTCTATTTCTGTTTTGGACACAACGAGAGGAAATGAGCTTACATTGAAGCATGAAGGATTTAGGCTAAACTTGAAGAAGAATTTCCTGGATGTGGGTGTTACTGGACCTCGGAATGAGCCACTAAGGTGTTTAATATCAAGACAGTGTCTCTTCTGGGCCACAGATCTTGGCGGGTGGGAGCGTTGGCTACACGCTCAAGCTCTTTCCACACCGGAGAACCCGGGACACTAACACCGTCCTCCAACACAAGGACGCGAGTCTCAGCCACCCCCAAACCGCTGTCTTAGACTTTGGTCTATCCTAAGAAACGATTGTGATGCTAGCTGGATGATTACCTCGGGCAATCTGCGGTCTGACATTCCACAAATACCACAATTGCTTGTGTAGGCTACTCCAGCGACCGAGCACCTCCCCTCTTCGAAATTTATTAAGAAATTCTCTGTACGGCTTCTTTCACCGAAAGTGCATTTAATAAAGCTTGGAATTTCCTCACGACGCATTTCTTCTCGTTGATATATTTTTAGGTCTCCACTATTCCTTGCCTGCACCTCTCTTTGCTTCGTGGGCATAAGGCAGGCCAGCGTAGCGGGATTCCAAAAGTTATCAATAACCAGGAATTGGCCGCCCTCCTGGAACCCTACCCGACCCTCCCAAGAAAGCCAAGTTTCTCGTGGTTAATTTAGGAATCCTTTAAGCCAGTCACTGGTTTTAATAATTGTTCATTAAAAGGGCAGGCAATTTATAGCTCGAAGTTCAAACTTGAACATGAAAGTCTCATTGTAAGCATCAGTGGGAACAGTTTCAAGTTTTTTTCCCCCCAAAGTAGCCTGTGGTGGGTTAGGTTTTTGGTTTGTTTTTTTTTTTTTCTTTTAAATAGATTTAAAGTGGAGTGGCTGTAACCGACACAAGGTTTTTAACAAAGAGCCTGCATATCAATCATTCAGCGGCTACCAAATATCCCCCGACAGGCCCCAAAGTGTTTCGTTGGAAATGTCAAATATGTTACAACAACGTGTTCGTTTAACCGAAGAGATTCCCTAATTGTAACCAAAGGATTTTCATATGTCTGATGCCTCTTGTGGACACACAGGACGCTGTTGGTGATTTCGGATGAGCGCAGACCAGCGCTCCGTCCCCTGTTAGAGATGGAAGGCATCATGGTCCCCATAACGGAACGTACTTTTATCCGGTTAATCCCCCACAGAGTCCAGAAAAATGTGCAAATGGTCCCTTTGCTTCAGCTTCTTACCCACGCGGGGTGGACCAAGGGAGGAGAGCCTCTTTCACCCAGCATCATTCCAGAGCGAGACCTTAGCCTCCCCTTCCCTGGGCTCCCACCGCCTCCTCCCTGTTGAGTTCTAGTCCCTTCGCCTGGCTTAGCCTTGGGGATTGTAGGTTCCAGGAAATGGAGGGTGGGAGGGGAGGGGAGCACCCATTCCCCACGAGGAGATCAGCTGAAGTTTCTGGCTTGGGTGACTAGTCGACTTTACTAGAGACGGAAGACGACGACGACAATAATAACAAGTCCTTACAGAGCACTTAATGGCTCTGTAATGGCTTACAAACCATTAATTAATTAACAAACCATTAATTAATGGCTCACAAACGCCATTTGAGGCGCTCTAGGGACAATAAATCACACAACCCTCTGAGGTAGGTAATCTCATTCCCGTGTTGCAGATACGAGAAGCCAAGGTACAGAATGGTTAAGACACTTGCCTAAGGTCACACAGCTAGCAAGGAGTAGAGCAAGAATGGAATCCAGGCAGCCCGACCCCACCGTCTGGAATGCCCCCCACGGAAAGAGCCTTCATGCCAGAAGCGTCTGTGGGCCAGCCGGCCGGCCGGAAACAGTACAACTGCAAGAAGTCTGCCTTCGAGACCGGAAGTGGATCCAGAGACAGACTTAGGGGCACCTGAGTCTCCCCGCCTTGGGCACCTGGCCTGGCTAGCCCTCACCACCGGGCTGCCCTTCCGGGTCTGCCTTGCCGGCTAGATCAGCATCCTCTCCTTTTCTCCATTTCACTCACTCTCGCCCACACCCCCTCCTGTTTAGCCCCCCAATCCCACCCTGGCATCTCCAGGCTCAGTTTACCCTTTGTGCCGCTGGAGTTACTCTGGCGCCTCGAGTCCTGTCTCACCGTTCTTCTGTTGCCCGCCCACCACACCTCTGGCTCCCTTTCACACCAGCATCCCAAAGCTCACATTTATACACAGGTGGGGTTTTTTCCCCTCCCTTCTGCTCTGCCTCACCTCTGCTCCTGCTCAGGGTGCAAGAACATGCGGCGGCCCCCTATACATTCGGTAAATTACACAAAACAGTTTCCAAATTTAGGAAGGGAGCGGACAGCAAAAGGAAACGCACGATGAAGGAGTTTTCGCTCGGGTTCGGTATCTTTCCACGGGCTGAAGCATCATCTTCCCGAATTAATGAGGTCTGGGCAAAACCTGTAGTGGGCGAGGACGCTCCGCTTTCAAGACTTCAGGGCATTGATCATCCTGGGTGGGGCGGCGGCGGGGGCAGAATTGGCCCTTAGAGGCCAATCTGCTTTGTTAGGATGCGTTGCCGGACGGATGCTTTGGATTCTGTGTCTCCCTCTCTCTCTGCCCCTCCACTGCTCTCTCTCTCTCTCTCTCTCAAAAATAAATAAACAATTTTTAAAATTTTTTAAAAAAGAATCACACTTTAATCACTGGGGGGTTAGTAGATGAAGTCATACCGTTAATATGCTCGTTATGTGATATCCATCATCGAGGCGGACAGCAACTATTTTGTTCATTCTCCAAGTATTTACCGAGTATTCACTATGTGTCAGGCACTGCTCCAGCTGCAAGAATCATGATAGGGAATAGGATAGATCTGCCCTCATGGAAGTTTCTTCAAGTACTCAAGGGCCTCTTCCTCAACAAAAATGCTTACACCGGGTACAAGATCAATATATAATTTTCCGAAGCCTTGGCAACTAAAGCAAGTAAAAGAAAAGATATCAAGACCCAGAATCCCAGACACGTGCTCATGTGACTTCATCCCTAAAAATTAACAAGAGGTTTTGCTGTGTATTGTTTGTTTTTTAGGAAACCTATAGCTGTTTATAGAAAAGAAAAAGTAAATAGGGCCTCGTGTTTCAGCTTCAGGCATAAAGCTCCAGACATTTCTGAGACCCACAAGGGTAGTTTTTTCTTCTCCAGAAGGTCCCTCCATCAACCCCCCCCCCAATCTGCCTTCCTTTTTCCTCCAAGGGAATAATATAAACAAACTCTACCTGAGAATATTGTAAGAAATACATGCCAGGGTAGAAAACACAGCCCCGACAGAGCCTAAAGTACCCAGGATTCATTCATTCGTTCATTCATTCATTCGACCAGTGTTTATTGACAGGTGAGGTTCGGCGAGGACTCTGTACCTCTTGGGGACAAAGTGGTACAAAACGAATGGATGCAGGTGTCAGGGAAGAAAGGCTTCTACCCACAGAGACAGGAAACACGCCTTCTGGAAAATAATGAGTGTTCTGGAGATACACAGATGCAGCTTCTTCCATATTCCTTCTGCCTTTCCTCCCTCCCTTCTCCTTGGAAATCAGTACTAAAAGAGAAATAAACGTCTAGAGGCAGACGTGGGGAGGGCTTTAACATCTAGACTAACGAAGAATTTGGCACCTGTTCCTAAGCCCTCGTTGGATGCTTGGGTCTCTCCTGGAAGATCTCCAACGAGGGACTCCCATGTTGTACACAGATACTCCCATGCATGAGGAGCTCTCTCCTTTCTGGGAAAGCCCTTCGCATTTGGGGATGCCCCAGTTTGTTCACTGAGCAAATACTTACACAGCCCCCGATGTGTCCCTGGTTCTGGACCCGGCACCAGGAATACCAAGATGAATCAGACCCACTCACTGCTCTCTAGCGGCTGCCAACCTTCTTGCTCCTTTGAGGCCCCCACCTCTGCCCTGCCTTCTCCCCGTTCCCTCGCCCATGGCGTGGCTTTTTGTCCGGTCACCATGCGCCCGTGTCTCTTCACGGAACTGAGCCCCAGACTTCAGGTGTGGTCTGGCACATGGGCCTCTTGGGTCTCCCGGGCTGAAGACCGTTCTTGTATGAAAGTGGCTCAGGAGCTCGTTAATGTTTTTGGCTGCCATGCCTGCTCCTGACTCACAAGAGCTGGAGACCACAGGTGCCCCTGCCTCTGTTGCATGTGATGCTGTTAAGCCTTGCCTCCCCATCACCTCCCTGTGTGGGGCAGTTCTGGACAAATGTTCAGCATCTGACACCTGCCCTTATTAAACTTGGCCTTGCTACATTAGTCCCCTTGTTCTAGCTCCTTGAACTTCTGAATCTTGTTTGCTACCCCAGAGGACCTCAGAAGCTCTGCGTCTCCTAAAGTGTGTGTGTGTGTGTGTGTGTGTGTGTGTGTGTGTGTGTGTGTGTGTTTGCATGCACACACCTGGGTACAGCTCTGAGAAGCCCACCCATAGGATTCGGAATACTCCTCCGTGAATACAGCTCATTCATACCCAGATTTACTCACTTTGCAACGTTTCTTCAGCATCCCCTAATAAAACTTTCATTCTTTGACAATTTTTTGCCTAAGTATTAGAAAGAAGACGGAAGCAGATTAATCCACACAAGGGAGTGAATGATTGATAGTATTCGTCCCCTTCTTAAACTGCCCCCCCCCCCCCCCCGCGTGTCTGCTTGTTAACACAGGTGAAAACCTTACTGGTGAAATGGCAGATGGTAATAGCAGAACTAAGGGAGATTTGTTTTAAACTGTTATCAGTTAGCTAACTGTGACAAAGAGATCTTTCAATGTAATACCTGACCCTCTCCGCTGTAATACCTGACCCTCTCCACCTTCTAGAGAAGGTGGCTGGCTACCCTCAGGATCTAGAAAGGTTTGAAGAATCCTCAAGAATCCTTTGGGGAATCCTTCTGTTCATCCCAGTTATCTGCTCATAAACTGCATTGAGCTCAGAAATGCGGTGCTTACCCCAGAACCCCAAGATCCTCAAATCTGTCTCCAGCTTCAACTCTTAACTTTCTCCCTTGTTATTGGAGGGAGATGGCGAACTTGGGTCCAATTCTGTTTCTCAAGGCATTTTCTTGTCCAGACCATACGTAAGTAGAGTAAAACTTTGTGTTTTCCCATGTTGGGGTGAGTGCCAATGGACTAGGCTTTGCACTCAGGAGTCTGGATAGAATTGAGTAGTAGAGATTTAGCAGATCGAGCCTTTGGGTAAATTCTAGTTTGGCAATAATACCACTTTCTCATGTTTTTTTTTTTTTTTTTTTAAAAACAAAGATTAAGTGGCCCAATGGCTATACAATGCTTAGCACAGTGCCAGGCTTATGGTAAATGTCTCTAACTATTTATTAGCTAAGAAAATACAGAACATAATACTTAACACAAACCCCTCCTTATCGTAGCTTAAACAGAGATGAGAGGTATTTTCCTCATATAGTAAAATGTCTACAGTAGTTAAAGGCATTGGTTCAGCAGCTCAGAGATAATGGGGCCAATGTCTCTGAAATGTTTTGGCCATTCCCTCATGGATACAAGGGGGCTGCTGTAACTCTAGCAATCGCATCCTTGTTTAAGCCAAGAGAAAAGGAAAGACTACGCTAACCACATCTGATTTCTTTTATCAGGAAAGAGAAAGATTCCCCCAAGAAACCCGTGAGAAGATTTCTGATTAGGTCTCCAGTGCCAGAACCAGATCACATGGAAGCTCCCTCGCTACAAATCTAGGGGACGGGGTACTCATGACTGGCCTACCAGCAATGAGCCATCACCAGGAAGAAGTAGGGGGTTTAGATACTAAGGGTGATTACCACATTGATCATTACCAGCTTAAGCCTGCCTTCCGATTCATGTGCCCTTCATTGGTAGTGAGTTGTTGAGTCACCCTGTGTCAGTTATGAAAATTATTCAATGTACTTGCAGTTCTGTGCTCTAGACCAGGTTTTCTCCTAAACTCCTCACTCCCTCCTTCACCTTCAACTGGATACCGCTTCCTGCCATCCTCATTCCCTAGGAAGTTTTCTGTACTGGTCACAATGGCTGATGATGCCGTGTAACAAACAGCCCCAGGATGGCTAATTTTGTGTGTCAATTTGACCGGGCTCAGAGATGCCAGATAGCCGGTAAAACATTATTTCTAGATGTGTCTGTGAGGGTGTCTCTGGAAGAAATTACCATTTGATTGGGTAGACGGAGTAAAGATCTGCCCTCACTGATGCGGGCAGGCACCATCCAATCCACTGAAGGCCTGAATAGAACAGACAGGCAAAGGAAGGGGGTGCCTGGGTGGCTCAGTCGGTTGAGCGTCCGACTCTTGATGTGGCCTCATGGTTTGTGGGTTCGAGCTCCATGTCAGGGTCTGCTGACAGCATGGAGCCTGCTTGGGACTCTCTCTCTCTCTCTCTCTCTCTCTCTCTCTCTCTCTCTCCCTCTCTCAAAAATAAATAAATAAACTTAAAAAAACAAAAGCAAAGGAAGACCGAGTTCTTACCCTCTCTTCTTGAGTTGGGAGGTCCATCTTTCCAGCTCTTGGAGCTCCTGGGTCTTGGGTCTTAGAAGTCCAGAACTTACACCAGCAGCTCCCAAGTTCTCAGGCCTTTGGACTTGGACTGAATGACCCCACCAGCTTTCTCGGTTGTCCCGCTTGCAGGTAGCAAATTTTGGGACTTCTCACCTCCATAACCACGTGAGCCAATTCCTATAATGAATCTCTCATCTGTATCTACGTCTGTATCTACATATAGCTGTATCCTAACTAATTCTGTTTCTCTGGAGAATCCTGACTATCACAAACCCCCAGGTAGCAATAACATTTATTTCGTGCTCACAACAGGTTGGCGGAAGAGGCTCTGGTCCAGGATGTGGGTTCGGGTCTGCTTATGTGTCTCATTCCAGGCCCCCGCCTGAAGGAACAGCTCCTGCTTGATGGACGTTCTCCTCGCGGTGGGGCCGAAAAGCAGGAGACCGAAGGAGGCGAGCACATTCACAGCTTCTGCTAGCATGGCGACTGCTCATACTCTGTTGTCAGTCAGAAGGCCAAGTCCAGCGGGGAGGATTCTTCCTCCCACAGACAGAGAGGGGAAAGCTGACATTTGCTGAATGGGGGTCTGATCTGTCTTGCGTTCCCCATTCAAAGGTGGGTTCGGAGTCTTCCTGGGACACCTGTGGTCCCCAGTGCGTCTTTGTGTTCCAGCTTATTACTCTTTGCTGGCCTTATCTGCTCAGGTGTCTATCTTCTCTGCTAGACTAGACAGAACTCCCAGAGGACTGGGGGCTTGTCTTGCCCACCTCTGTGCCAGCAGGATGGTAGGAGGGTGCAACACGGGCCAAGTTTCTTGGGGTGGGGGGGAGTGTGTGAATGGAGGTGAGTGCCACCTTTAGAGACTTAAAGAAGCCATACTGCGGTAGGGCCCCAGGTGACACTGGTTGGGGCTTCACTGGGGAGGCAGCAGGGACCCAGATGGGGTTCATTCTGGCCTGGGGGGTGTAACGGGAACAGATTTGGGTTGCAAAAGGATTCGTGGTGCCGAAACGTGTTAGGGAACTGTTGTGGCATCCAGGTGAGAGGTGGGAAGTGTGACCGCCTTGGTCACGGTGGTCAATTACTTAATAGTTTTTCAGCAAACCAGTGATGATCTAAAGTTCAAAAAGAAAAAGGAAAAGAGCGTGAAGCGTAAGTTACTTGAACGCTATGATCAGACTCCAGTTCCCAACACTACTTTAACGTGATTTTAGTAGCAAGGTGGAGCTAAGGTATCCCCAGAATACAGAACAGAGGTCCGGTCTTCCACAGGCTACAACGTCATACGTCTTTAAGTCCTCCCCCGCCCCCCCCCCCCCCCGCTGCCAAAGTAGCATCTAGAAGAACGTACCCTTCTTTTGAGGGATTGCCCTGTAATTAAAAAGTTCAGCAAATAATTCATTTCATGACCATTCCAGCACACCGAGCACTGAGGACAGGGACAACGACGCGGCCGCTGGGCTCAGGTAGCTCCTGGTCTGGGGACGGTGAACAGTGGTGGGGAACAGAGGAGTTAACAGACGAAATAAAAAGGAGTAGAAAGGAACTTGTGTTTATCACTGGCGGGAACGCAAGACCGTGGAGCCGTTTAGGAGGACAGTTTGGCGGCTTCTTACAAAAACGCGCACCCTCTTACCACATGACCCAGCATTCGTGCTTCTTGGTGTTTATCCAGAAGTGCTGAAAATTTATGTCCACGCAAAAGCCTGCAGATGCTTATAGCAGCTTTGTTCAAGATCGCTAAAATTGGGGGGGGCGCCTGGGTGGCTCAGTCGGTTCGGCGTCACACTCTTGATGTTGGCTCGGGTCATGATCTCACAGCTTGTGGGATCGAGCCCTGTGTCCGGCTCTGCACGGACAGTGAGGAACCCGCTCAGGATTCTCTCTCTGCCTTTCTCTGCCCTTCCCCCGCTTGCACACACACTCTCTCTGTCAAAATAAATAAAGACACATTCAAAAAGATTGTTTTCAAAAATTGCTAAAAATGGAAGCAACCAAGACGTCCTTCGGTACGTGAATGGAAAAAGAAACGGTCCATCCCAGACAATGGGATATTATTCAGCACTGCAAAGAAACAAACTATCAAGGCACAAAAAGACCCAAAGGAACCTTAAATGCACATTACCAAGTGCAAGAAACCAATCTGCAAAGGCTGAGCTGCTGTGATTCCAGCTATGTGGCATTCTGGAAAACTATGGAGGCAGGAAGGAGATGAGTGGTTGACAGGGGTTAGGAGGAGGGAGGGGGGAGCAGGTGGAGCACAGGGGCTGTTGAGGGCACTGAAACTACTCTGTGTGATACTATCATGATGGATACATGTCATTATACATTTGTTCAAACCCATGGAATGTACAACACCAAGAGCGAACCCTAATGTAAACTATAGACTTTAGTTAATAATAATGCATCTATATTCATGCATCAATTAGCATACCACATGAATGCAAGATATTAATAACAGGGGAAAGTGGAGGGGATTAAGGGGGGGCATAAGGAACTCTGTACTTTTCTGCTCACTTTTTAATTTTTTTATTATTTTATTTTATTTCATTTCATTTTATTTTATTTTTTTAAATGTTTATTTATTTTTGAGACAGAGAGAGACAGAGCGTGAACGGGGGAGGGTCAGAGAGAGAGGGAGACGCAGAATCCGAAGCAGGCTCCAGGCTCTGAGCTGTCGGCACAGAGCCCGACGTGGGGCTCGAACTCACGGACCATGAGATCGTGACCTGAGCCGAAGTCGGACGCTTAACCGACTGAGCCACCCAGGCGCCCCACAAGGACTATTTTTAAAATGTGACATGTACTTATTTTATAAGCTCTGCACCCTATCCATTCTCAATGGCTAAAAGGATATCAAATGTTTCCAGTTGCTCTAGGGGAAAAACATCTTTTTGCTGTTGGTGTTAATGCTCTGAAGGTACTTAGATGCTAAGGAAGGGATTGGATTGGGGGAGATGGAATCTTGCTTATGGTGTACATTTATAGATGAGCAAAATCAAGAAATGAAAAGTCACACTTTAAGACTGCTTTGTGTTCTCAGGATGGAGCCAACAGCCTGGGGACTGGAGAGTGCCCAAGTGGCATCGGCCACCTTGGCCAAGAGAGAAAGCCCATCCCCAGGAAGGTTTGTTTTTTTTTTTTTAAGTTTATTTATTTTTGAGAGACAGAGAGAGAAGCGAGGAAGGGTCAGAGAGAGAAAGAGAGAATCCCAAGCAGGCTCTGCACTGTTAGCACGGAGCCTGACGTGGGGCTTGAACTCACAAACTGTGAGATACAACCTGAGCCAAAACCAAGAGTCCGAAGCTTAACCAACTGAGCCACCCAGGCGCCCCTCCAGGAAGGCCTTTGAAGCAATGACTGAGCTGGAGCTGGAGGGGAAAACACCACCCCTGTGAGACTTAGCTGAGCCCCCAGGGGCCGGGGAAGTCTTAGATGAAGAAGGCCACAGTGGCTGGCACCAAAGAGGAAGCTTGGGGGAACCCAGCCTCTGTCACCAGGGTTTTCCCTCTCTGCGCTCCAGGCAGAGGCTGTGTTCTATCTTCCTGATCTTTCACTGCTTGGACTCTCTAGCTCCTGGTCTTGGGTGGTCAATCGCATGACCTGGTCAAGGATGTATTTCTTACAAATCTTCCCACTTCCTGAGGAGTAACTGTGACCACACGCCGTGATGGGGGGTTTACAGAGAGCTCCACACTGACCAACCATCAGGCCCTGGGTGGAAGGAAAAACAAAACAGAGTCCACCTCCCTGGAATCACCCATTTCTCCAAGGGTCCCTGCTTCCTTTCGTTGAAAATGGTATTTAGAAGCCAAAATCTGGGTGTTTCGTATGTCTACTGCTTTTGGAGTATTATTACTTTCACATTCTCTTAGCGGCATGGAATACGTGTGTATAACAAACACGGGTATGCAGACATATTTTACTATATTTACTGTTGATCCTTGAACAACGTGGGCTTGAACTGTGAGGGTCCACTGACAGCCGTTTTTTGTTTTTTGTTTTTTGTTTTTAAATACGTGATTTATTTTTAATTTAATCTTTAAAAATTCTTTTTGATGTTTATTTACTTTTGAAGGAGAGAGAGACAGAGCGTGAAGGGGGAGGGGCAGAGAGAGAGGGAGACACAGAATCCGAAGCAGGCTCCAGGCTCTGAGCTGTCAGCACAGAGCCCGATGCGGGCCTCGAACCCACAAACCATGAGATCATGACCTGAGCTGAAGTCAGAGGCTTAACCGACTGAGCCACCCAAATGTCCCCATTTGTTTTTTTTTTTAATAAATATAGTACAGTACTCATAAATGTATTTTCCTTATGATTTTCTTAACATCTTCTTTTTTCTAGCTACTTTAGTATAAGAATACGGTATATAATGCGTATAGCTTACAAAATATGTGTTAATTGTTTATGTTGTTAGTAAGTCTTCCAGTCAACAGTAGGCTATTAGTAGTTAAGTTTGGGGGGAGACAAAAGTTACACACGGAGTTTTCAACTAGGCGGCAGAGGGGGAAGGTTAGCGCCCCTGACCCCTGCGTTTTTCAAGGGTCAACTGTGACTATTTCTGTATCTAAGTAGCTATTGAAAACCATACTTCAACACCTCGAACTACATCGACACCTCGAACTACAATGCAACCCACAGGAATCTTCCCATATCTACAACTTGATTCTCCAACAGTGAGAAATCTTTCTCCCTTTAGTATTGTTTGCCTCTCTGATCAATCCCCTTGTGTATAAAGAATCCTCCTCTCCATGGCCACTCCTTCGCTTTCAAGGATGTTTTTTCACTCCACCGAGGCTCTGCTACCTGGTGGTAGGCATTCTCCCTGCATGGACCGTCTCCCTGCTTGGGCTCTGGCATCTCCACAGGGTTACCCTTCACACCCTGGATCCAACCCTTGGCACTGAGCTTCCCCCTTTTGGTGGAGGCCTTTCTCATCCAGCCAGAGCCCCAACACTCACACTGGGTGGCCTTCACACATGGCGCTCTCCTGGGGTCCCCGTGCCCCACACTGGGCCACGGCTTACTGCATTCTAAGGGATGTGTGGCAGGCTTGAGAATGGGCCTCACAGACCTTCGAGCACACCAGTGGAGGAGACAACAAGCTCTCGTCTGTGCTCTGAAAACCAGCTTTTCAGTAGCGTTAAGTACAGTCACGTTGTTACGTAACCATCACTACCATCCGCAACCTTGTCTCGCAAAATTGAAACTCTGTCCCTATTCAACACTCACTTTCCCATTCCCTGCTCTCCTGCCCAACCCCTGGTGATCGCCATCGACTTTCTGCCTCTATACATGCGATGACTCTAGGTCCCTCCTGTAAGTGGAACCATATGCTATTTGTCCTCTTGTGACAGACTCATTTCACTCAGCACAGTGTCTTCGAGGTTCCCCATGTTGTAACAGGTGTCAGAATTTCCTTCCTTCTTCAGCCTGAATAATATTCCATTGTATGGATGGGCCAACCACGTGTCGTTTATCCATTCACGTTTAGCGACATTTGGTTTGCCTCCATCTGCTGGGTTTGACGAGTTAGGCTGCTATGAACATGGTTACGCAACTACGTTGCAATCCCCTCTTTGAATTATTTTAGGTATTTACCCTAAAATGAAACTGCTGGATCAGACGGTCAGTCTGTGTTCAGCTTTTTGAGGAGCCACTGGACTGTTTCCTACACACCGCTTTGCATTCCCACCAACAGTGCACAAGTGTTCCTACCCTACGTTCTCGCCAACGCTTCTTATCTTCTGTTTCCTTCTTCCTTTTTTTGTAATAGACATCCTAAATGTAGTGCTTTTTTGGCATACTACATACTCCACTTACCTATAATGTTTATTTATTTTTTTCTTTCACTGAACTCAGGTTCTTGAAGACAAGGATCTTTGTTTCACTCACTACTGTGTCCTAAGTACCTAGAAAAAAAGGTCAGCACGCAGGCAATGCTCAGTAAGTATTGTGGGGACACTGAGGTTCAGAGGCGGGTGCCTGTCCAAGGGCATGCAGCCAGTAAGAGCCAGAACCTGGACTTCTGCTGACGTCCACAGAGCGCAGGCGCGGGCCCACCGCTTAGGCTCCTGTCTCTCCTCCTGCAGCATCACGCTGCCTCGAGGGCTGAATGGTCTGGAACCCGCACATGGCTGCAAGGTTTGGGGAATAGGGTAGACCAACCCTCTTTGTAGCTGTGGAAAAGTTGTACCTATCCATTATCGTAGTCCGTAGCTCTGCCTTTTTCGAAAGCCCCAAAAAGCAGCCGTGTCTTTGGTCCTCCCTGAAATCATTATGTCATTACTAATTTTCCTCAGGTTACTATTTGTTGTTGGAGCCCGAAGGACCCCATTCCCAGAACCTGCCTGGTTCTTTCACACCTCTTTGGTTTTGCGCATACTGTGCCTTCAGCTTGAAAATTTCCTAAGACTTCATAAATCCCTCCACGTCAAAGCGTTTTGACTCTGTGAAACTTTGTTTGATCCCTAAACTTGACCCCAAATTTAATTCATCATTTTTCTCCCAGCTGCTAGTTTCATACTTAGCGGCTTCTTTTTATTTATTTAATACACTGCCCGCTTTTCCTACTAGGTTGTGAATTCCAACTCCCTGAGAAAAGTCCTTCCTCATCTATTCATCAAATATGTATTGAGGCTCTGTGCTAGGCTCTGTGCTGGATGCTAAGAAAGAAAACGGGAAACGAGATAACAGCTCTTCCCTCAAAGAGCTTGCAATCTACTCAATAAGTAAGTGACCAATCATAATCCATAGTGTGGGCACAGGGCCGGATGGGTGGTAGATGTTCAATGAATGTTTTTTGAAATGTATTAAGACTGGTGTGGTTAAGAGTATAGAATATGGTCCTCTAGAGTCTTCTCTTTCCAGTGATAGTTTATTCTTTCCAATGATAATGATGATATCACCAGTAACACCTAATAATAGCTATCCAGGGCTTACTGTATATTGAGCACCGTGCTAAAATGCTTACCATTGGCTTTCTCAAATACTCTTTTTTTAAAAAAGTTTATTTATTTTTGAGACAGAGAGAGACAGAGCATGAACAGGGGAGGGGCAGAGAGAGAGGGAGACACAGAATCTGAAGCAGGCTCCAGGCTCTGAGCCATCAGCCCAGAGCCCGACGCGGGGCTCGAACCCACGGACCGTGAGATCATGACCTGAGCTGAAGTCGGACGCTCAACCGACTGAGCCACCCAGGCTCCCCTCTCAAATACTCTTTATAACCCCACTCTCAATTAAACTCAGGTCCTCAATACCCCAATTGTAACTCCCAAATTCAAAATGCTGTGAAAACAGGCAGGTTTTTTTGGTAACTAAAACCAAACCAACAACATAACTATAACTACATTGTCAGCAACAACAGAATCATCATCCACAAATTTATTTGGTGGCAAAATCTTTTTTTTTTAATTTTTCTTTAATGTTTATTTATTTTTCAGAAAGAGAGACAGCATGCGAGCAGGGGAGGGGCAGAGAGAGAAAGGGAGACGCAGAATCCGAAGCAGGCCCCAGGCTCTGAGCTGTCAGCACAGACCGCAACGCGGGGCTCGAACCCACGAGCTGCGAGATCATGACCTGAGCCGAAGTCGGCCGCCCAACCGACTGAGCCACCCAGGTGCCCCTGGTGGCAAAATCTTACCAGAACTCGTGTGAGGTTATTTGCGGTCCCTTGTTTTTCCTACTTTCTGTGATCATGCACATGATTCTTTGCAGACACATTATAGTATTTGGTTGACTACAGGGTGCTGTCCCGGCCCCTGCCGGAGGTGTATGTAGCAAGAGTGTACTATGTTTCTGTAAACAGGGAAACAGAATTCTGAAGCATCTGTCCTAATGGTTTTCAAGAAGAGGCTCCAGGCTTCTCCTGTTACCTTCTTGTTTTCGGATGAGGAAACTGAGGCTCACAGAAGCCAGGTAACTCAAGGTCACTCATTTCCCTTCAGGGCAGTCTAACTCCAGAGCTGAGCTCTGAAACACGACCCTGCCTTCCAGTCTTTCTCATCGCTGTCTAGCATCATTCACGTGACATTCAACAACCTTTACTGAGCACCTACTACGTGCCGGGGCCGGTGATACTACGAGGAATAAAGTACCACCCTGGATAGCAAGGAGCCAGTTGTTTGCTGGATGAGGCAGACACAGAAATAAAAAGAACAACATAGGGATGCCAGGGTGGCTCAGTCTGTGGAGCGTCTGACCCTTGATTTTGGCTCAGGCCGCGATCTCACGGTTCATGAGATCAAGCCCCGTGTGGGGCTCTGGGCTGATGACACGGAGTCTGCTTGGGATTCTCTCTCCCTCTCTCTGCCCCTTCCCCGCTCGTGCTCTCCCTCTCTGTCTCTCAAACTAAATAAATAAACCTTAAAAACCGCAATGATACAGTGTTTTTCCGGGTGGTGGCGTGGCTCACCAGCTGTGAGCCGCTGCGGTGGAGGCTGAGGGTGCTCTGCCCAGAGCCCCCCTCCCCAGATGCCCTTTACTGGCTCTGTGTGCCCCCCCAGCCAAGCTTCTGTGTGCTCCGCGCTTAAAGAGTCACACTGCCGAGGACTACCTTGAACTGCTGAGGACACTTCCCCGCTGGCAGTGACAGCCAAGGTAGTTCCTAGAAGGACGCATCTGTCCCAGCCCTGCCCCCGCTGGCGCAGCCCCTCCCCCCCCCCCCCCCCCCCCCCCCAAGTAGCCAGAGACTGATGCGCCGGTAGGAGAGCGGGAGGGTTCATCTTCCTTGTCTCCCGGCAGAATCAGGCTGAGACCCGGACTTCACCTGACCCTGAGTCCTGCCTGCCCTCTTCCTCCGCTCTGTTCCGCTTCCTCCACTCCCCTACTGCTTTCTCCTGGGACCACTTCCTTCATAAATCCCTAGCCCACTAACTCTCCCCAGGGTCCGCATCTGGGGAACCTGGCCCAACGCATCGCCCACCCAATCCCTACCCTCCCTCCGGCCCCGCTCGCAGGGCGCGGCTAGGACTCCGCGCGCGCGGCTGACTCTGGCTCCAGGGCTCCTGTGCTGAACCAAGAAAGGGCGGAAGGCAGAGGCCTTCTGGGTGAGGCCGGCGGGGCCTCAGGGGAGATGAGAGCTCAGTAGGTAGCAAACAGAGGGAAGAGGCTTTCCGGGGGACGGAATAGCATTGGGGGTGATGTGAAAGATGGAGGAGCCCAGAGAAGGTCAGTGTGTTGGGAAAAGGCTGGAAAAGGCTGGAAACGTTGAGGGGCGTGGGTGCTGGCTTGGGCCCCACACCTCTCCGCTCCATCGTGTCTCCATTGAGAAAGAACAGTAAGCCCGTGCCCCAACACACACACGCACGCGTGCGCGCGCGCGCGCGCACACACACACACACACACACACACACACACACACACACACGCACTATACACACACCTCACACCACATACACACATCAGCTGCCCTGAAACTGTGAGGTCCCTGCCTATCCAGCCAGGCCCAGGCCAGGGTTTGTGCGGTGATCTACTCCCACTGGGGAACCTCTGCTCAGTCTCAGGACGGAAGATGGTCCGCGCCCGGCTTGACTGAAATCGACCAGCAGCGTTTCGGGGAGGGCGTCCCCCCACCTCCCGCCGCGGCCGCCGCCGCCGGGTCAACCGCGGCCCCTCGATGTCGGGCGCGGCGGGGCAGGGGCGGACCCCACCGGGCCGCCTCCGGAGCGGGACGGCCGCGCACACTTTGAAGTGAGGCGGGGGCCGGGCGGGGGGCGAGCTGGGCCGCGGGATCAAGAGGCAGCGCCGCCGAGAGGCGCCGCAGGGCAGACGAAGGGCGCTCGGCCGCCTGGCCTCGAGGGCGCGACACAGGCGGAGACGGGCGCGCGGCGGGGTCCCGGGAAGACGCGTCAACCCCGCGCCCCGGCGCCCGCCCGGCTCCCCGCCAGGTTCCTCGCGCCCCGCCTGGTCCCCAGCGTCCTTCCTGGTCCCCCGCGCCCCGCCTGGTCCCCAGAGTCCTTCCTGGTCCCCCGCTTTCCTCCTGGCTCCCCGCGCCACGTCTGGTCCCCCGCGCCCTTGGCTCCCTGCGCCCCGGATGGCTCCCCGAGCCACATCTGGCCCCCCAGCGCCCAGTCCGTTTCCCCGCGCAGCGACCCCCGGCGCCCCGTTTGGTTCTCCGCACCCCGGCCCCCCGCGCCCCGGATGCCTCGCTGCGCCCGGGCCCCCGGCGCCCCGCCTCGTCCCACCCTCCGCGCCCTCCGCGCACCTGCCGGCTCCCCGCGCCTCTCCAGGCCCCACTCCCCGGGCCCGGTGCGCTGTCCCCGGACTGAAGCGCAGGCCACTCCGGCCGCAACCCGAACGCACCTTTGCCCGGTCCTGGCGCCAACGCAATTTGTGTTTGTGACTGTGCGACCTGGGGTTTCTCCTACAATGTGAGAAGTTCCCACACGTTCTTAGCACCGTAATAGACTTCAAGCGCCTAGTGGCTAGGCGCTCTTCTAAATCCTTTAGCTCTTAGGAACCCATTTCCGTCGTGTCCCGTAACCCTGCCAGCTGGGTGGGATGGTTAGCCCCGTGGCACAGAGATAGGAACCCAGGCATGGACTGAGGCTCCAGATTCCAGAGGCAGAAACGGTGCCGCCAGGCTGGCTGGCTCCAGAGTCCCTGACAGATCATGCTTTTAGATTTGGTGTTTTGCTCATCTGCCTTTTTTCCTCCCCACTTACTTTACTTAAAAAAAAAAAAATGCATTAAAATATTATTTATCTTGGATACTGAGGGGTTTTTTTTTTTTTTGCACCCTCTTAAATTTTGCGTGCCAAGCTAGTAAGATAATGCCCGGCCAAGACCCACTCCTCTCTCTCTGCCTGGCCCTGGAAGGTTTTGCATTCCTCCCTGCTCCCAGCAACTGGGATTACTCCCCTGGGTATTTCAGAAGGGGAAAAGCCGAAGCTCAAAGTTGCTAAGTGACTTGTCCCAGGATTTCTGGCAGGCAGGTCTGACGCCAGCCCTGAGCTAGTTAAGGTACCAAGTTACGGTAACTTGTAGGCGATGAGGTTAGGGACCTCTGTTTTGGTGGGCCCGGCCCTCATCAGGGCAAACTCTTAAGAAGAGTGAACGTCACAAACATTACATATAGCCTTTTTATTACATTATTTTGGAAGGAGTTTTCATATTTTTAATTTTGCTTTTACTTGGCTGCCAGGCCCTAATTTACAAACGGTTGCGATTTCTTAGGACTGGTTGGGCACACTGGGAAATTCTTGCCAAGTGAGAACATCCAAATCATTTTCCCATGTAATGAAACTTTTAGGAATAATTAATTTAGCAGGTTAATGATGTTGACACGGTGCTACCTTCTGCAGACATTTAATTAAACATTCACTCGTTTTGACTTTGCAGTTTGCTTTCTCGTGGGGAGCCAAAAATGACTTTTCCGGGTCTCCAACATTTTCGTTGGAAAGTCTTCTTAGCCTGCAAGTCCTTGCACTTCCCCTAGGGTAGCTGGCCCCTAGAATGGTCCCATCCACTCCAGCCCCGGCCCCACGAGAAGGGGGGACGTCACCTCCCACCATTCTACTGTTGTGGCTTTTAAGGAAGCACAACCTACTTTGGCCAAGCCCCTGCTAAGCTGTGAGCTTCTCCAGAGCACCTTCTGTCTGTAACCGTGCCTCAATTACCCTCCTCCCCGATGGAGGGAGGACACTCACCAATGTTGGTTGAATCGTGACTTTCTCATAGCAACGGGGGAAAGATGTGCAACAGGAAGGATATCAGGAGAGGGGTGGGGAGTCCTGGGGCTACCGGTAACGCTGTGTGTCCCCACCGAGGTCTCCGCCCCTCTCTGCTTCTCAGTTTCCCATTCTGGAAAATGAAGCTAGACTCAGAGACTTCTATTCTGTTGCCCCTTTTGGTGCTACTACGTTTCTGAGTAGCTATGGGCTCACGGAGAAGCGATTTGGTTCCATCCGAATGAGCAGTACGAGAAGGTAAGTCTTCAAAGGTTGGCTTTGGCAAATGGAGTCCATACAAGTTCCCACAGCGGTGGCTTGTGATTTTCTGCATTTCCTTCTGGGTGCATTCCCCCTGTGGCTCCCGACGTTTCTGGAATCCTTAGCAGACACCGCACAGCCTTCCTGTGTCTTGTGGCACGTGACCACCGGGCCGTAAGGACATGTGACTCTTTGCGGCGAGCCTGGCACCAAGCCTGAGGCGTGGCAGGTGCTCAGTGCGTGGTTGTCGGGGAAGAGCATCTTTTCCAGGCGAGGAAATTGAGGCACAGGAAGATCTGAGAGGAAGCAGCCATGTCGAAAACAATCCACCTGCTGTGTTGTTTCTGCACGACTTTCCCCGGAAGAGGCGGGAGCTCGTGTGTCGGCATCCTGGATGGACTCTCTTCTCTTTTTCTTTTTACCTGGAGCTGGAACAGGAGTCCCAAGAAGAGTGACAGTTGCCCAGATTGGGACCAGCTAGGGCAGTAGCGAATGCGAAATGGTGCCACGGGGTCCTTTCAACCAACAGTTACCAAAATCGTTGTCGTCGTCCTCATCATCATCAACAACAACAAACATTTGTGCAGTGCTTTTTGCTGTCCTGAGCAGCCGTCACATCCTTGAACCCAGATGACCCCTGCATGCACCCTGGTGGGAGGGGAGTGCATGGCTGGGGAATCTATTCAGCCCAAGCCAGAGGATTTGGGCAGGAGAACAATAGCCCCTTAAGCTATTGTTTCCCAGCGGCCCTTTGATTTTCTTAGCGATTTTTTGGCGCCTGCTCTCTGACCCCTTCCTCTATTTGTCTCCCGACACACCTCCTCCCCTTTCCTAATTCTCCCCTCCCCCAACACACACACACACACACACACACACAGAGTCAGGAGGAGAAAACCAGTGTGTCCACCCCCAGATTTCCCACTTTTGATCCTCTCCCCTGTGACCAAATGGAGCCCAGCTTCCGAGACTAGAATCGTGGCCCATTGGGGGGTGACCTGGGGCAAATCAGTTCATCTGTTGGTCCCACGCGTCTCATTTATAACAACGATAATTTTACGCAAGGTGGCGTTTGTTGAGGATTCGTTGTTTGAGACGCTGTGCTCAGTGACTCCATCTTTACCACAATGCTAGGGGGTGACTGTGACTGGCTATGACTGTCTCCACTTAGCGGACGGGGAAACTGAGGCTTTGGGGGGTTTACCTGCCCAAAGCCACCCAGCTGGTGGGTGATGGAGGCAGGACATCACAGCTTGGCTGACAGACATCAGAGGTCACTGTAGATTCACATACAGTTGTAAAAAAAAAATATTACAGGGGCATCTGGGTTAAGCGTCCAACCTCGGCTCAGGTCATGATCTCACAGTTTGTGAGTTTGAGTCCCCGGTGGGGCTGTGTGCTGACAGCTCGGAGCCTGGAGCCTGCTTCGGATTCGGTGTCTCCCTCTCTCTCTCTGCCCCTGCCCCCCTCACGCTCTGTCTTTGTCAAAAAGAAATAAACATTAAAGCAATTAAATAATAATAATAATACAAAGACATCTCATGACCCTTTATCCAGTCTTCCCTAGTGGTAACATCTTGCAAAACGAGTGTAAGGTGTTGCAACCAGAACATTGACATTGATGTAATCCACCAATTTTATCTAGATTTCCTCAGTTTTACGTGTGTGTGTGTGTGTGTGTGTGTGTGTGTGTGTAGTTCTGTGCAATTATAGCACATGTGCAGGTCTGTGCATTTACCCCCAGTCAAGATAAAGTCTGGCTCCATCACCAGAATGACCCATCATGTTACCCAAACATGACCACTCGTTCCTACCCCCAACCCCATCCCTAACCCCTTCAACCACTAACTCTGTTCTCCTCTCTAGTTTTGTCCTTTCGAGAATGTTCTGCAAATGGGAACATACATTTATATGCATTGGGGGTTGGCTTTTCTCACTCTGCTGGATTTCCTTGACATTCACCCAAGTTGTTATGTGCCTCCTTGGCTTGTTCCTATTCACTGCAGAGCGCTGGTCCATGAGGTGGGGGTGCCCCAAATTCATATTCATCCACGGAAAGTGGAGGAACTTTCATCTACTTTCTAGATTCTACCTATCATGAACGAGGCTGCCATGAACATTTGTGTACAGGTGTCTGTATGAACGTAAGTTTTCATTTTTCTGGAACAAATGCCCAAGAGTATAGGTCTTTGCTTTAAAAAAATTTTTTTTAACATTTATTTATTTTTGAGAGAGAGACAGACTGAGTGACCGGGGGCGGGTGGGGGCAGGCGGGCAGAAAGAGAGAGACACAGCGTCTGAAGCAGGCTTCAGGCTCTGAGCTGTCAGCACAGAGCCTGATGCGGAGCTCAAACCTATGAGGGTCTTTGTTTTTTCACCCCAACTTTGTGTGGCCCTCCAGATCAGATAAATAACAAAGATAATAACACCACCAACGAGAAAGGAATATTTATTGAGATATTGCTAGGTATTTTGCACTATCGTAAATATTTTGCGTGGATCAACAACTCATGAGTCCTCAGAATAACCTTAGGCCTAGACGCTAGTATTATCCCCATTTTACAGATGAGGAAACTGAGGTGCAGAGAGACTCTATGGTCTAAGGACAGACAGGTTGTAAATGGCCAAGGAAGAATTTGAACTAGGGCTATCCACTCCAGATCTTTCTCTTTCAGCACTACCCTACCTTTCTAAGAATTGAATTTCTTTTCTGGCAGACTTTTATGGGAGAAAAAACATATGCCCAGCACTTTCACATGCCTTAAATACACGGCTTTATGAAGTTTTACAAAATAATGCATACCCCCTTGGAACCACCACTCATCCCAAGATACAGAGCATAAGTGATGCCCAGATGTCTCCCCCATGCCTGCTCCCAATCATTATCTGCCACGAAAGGGAACCACTATTCAGACTTCGGTCACCATAGATTCAGTTTTGCTAGCTTCTGAATCTTGTATACATGAAAACATACCGTGTGTTCTCTTTTGGTATCTGGCGTCCTTCACTTGCCGTCATGTGTGAGACTCATCTAGGTAGCTGTGTAGAGCCATAGTTGATTATTTCTTCCTACTGTTCTGTATTCTATTGTTTGGCTATACCACCCCAACGCTTGTATATCTCTTCTCCGGTTGAAAGATGTGCTTTCACAGTTTGGGGCCACCTGGTTAAGGCTGCCATAAATACTCCTGACAATGTCTGTTGGTGCCCATACGTACACATTTCTGTTGGGTCGATACTTAGGAGTGAACAGCTTGATCTTACGGTGTGCTTTCATAGATTTTATTAAACAGTTTTCCAAATTATTTCTACCAATTTACGCTCCCATCAGCTGTTTAAGAGAATTTCAATTTCTCCATAGCCTCGCCAACACTTTATACGATCACTTTTTACATTTTAGCCATTCTGGTGGATGTATCTGGTAACCCATGGTTTTAGTTGTGTTTCTTTAATGGTTTATGACGTTGAACACTTTTATGTATGCATACTGGCCATTTGGATGTCTTCCCCTTTTAAAAGCCTGGGGGGCTCAGTCAGTTAAGCGTCCGACTTCAGCTCAGGTCATGAACTCGGAATTCATGAGTTCGAGCCTCACGTTGGGGTCTGTGCTGACAGCTCAGAGCCTGGAGCCTGCTTCGGATTCTGTGTCTCCCTCTCTCTCTGCCCCTCCCCTTCCTGTGCTCTGTGTGTGTCTCTCTCTCTTTCTCAAAAATAAATAAAAACATTTAAAAAATAAAAGAAATGGAGATATCTTTTTCTTAATAATTTATCTATATATTTTGAAGACGAGTATTTTACAGGATATATATATATATATATATATATATATATATATATATATATATATATAACATATATATTTAAATATATGTATTGCTTGCCATTCAGCAGCTTGCCTTATACTCTCATAGTGGTGCCTTGTCCTTATCTTTTTGATATTGGAAATGTGTGTCTTCTATCCTTTTTTTCTCATCAATATTTATCAGTATTATTAATCTGGAAAAATCAACTTTAGGATTTGTTGATTTCTCCTGCATGCTGGCTTTCCATTTAATTAATTTCTGCTTCTGTCTTTATTGTTTTATTTTCTTTGGGGTTAGTTTTCTGCTCACTTTCCAGGTTTGGATCCGAAAACTTAGATTAGAGGTCAGCACATTTTTTCAGTAAAGGGCCAGATAATGAACATTTTAGACTTTGAAGGCCGTACAGTCTCCATTACAAGTATTCAATTGTAGCATTATAGTAAAAAGCAGCCACAGATAATACAGAAAGAAATGAGTGTTGCTCTGTTCCAATACAACTTTGTTCATAAAACCAGATTTGTTCGGGGGGAGGTTAGATTTGGCTGATGGACTATAGTTTGCTAATTGTTTTCTGATTCAGATCGTTGACTTTCAGCTTCTTCTTTTCTAATATTTGTCCCTAAGTTTATAAGTTTCCTCGTAAACTCTATGAGTTGTATCCTACAAGTTTATAATGTGTCATTTTTTATTATCCGTTAGCTCAATATATTTTAAAATTTCCATTATGTTTTGGCTCATGCATTATTCAGAAGAGTGTACCTTAATTTCCAAACATTTAGGGATTTACCAGGCATGTTGTTATTGATTTCTACTTTAATTCCACTGAGGTCAGAGAATATATCTGTACGATGATAATCCTTTCGAATTCATTGAGACTTGCTTTATTGCACAGCGTGTGGTTTATTTCTATAAACATTCCATGTGCTCTTGAAAAGAATATGTACCAGGAAGTTGATGGTTACAGTGCTTTGTATATTTTCATTGGCTCATGTTCACCCATCATGTTGTTCAAGATTCTCCTTTTCTTTCAGTTTCTGTTTTGTTATTTTGAGGCTGTGTCATTATCTGTGTACGAATTTAAAATTTTTAAATAATAGGTGTTGGCAAGGGTGTGGAAAGAAAAAGAAACTTTGTACACGGTTGGTGGGAATGCAAATTGGTGCAGCCACTAGGGAAAACGGTATGGAGCTTCCTCAAAGAATTTAAAAAAAAGTCTGCTCCTAGGACTTTATCTGAAGAAGATGAGAACACCAACTCAAAAACATATATACACCTCCTTGTGCATTGCGTCATTATTTACGATAGCCAAGATTTGAGAACAACATGTGTCCAATGAGGGATGAATGGATAAGGATGTTATATATAGTGAAATATTATTCAGCCATAAAAAAAAAGAATGAAATCTTGCCATTTATGACAACATGGATGGACCTTGAGGGCATTATGCTAAGTGAAATAAGTCAGAGACAGACAAATACTGTCTGATCTCACTTATATGTGGAATATAAAAAAGAAAAAAAAATCCAGCTCATAGATACAAGGTCAGACTGGTGATTGCTGGAGGCAGGACATGGGGTGGGGTGGGGGGGCGGTGTTGCAAAGTCAGTGAAGGGGATTAAAAGGTACACACTTTCAGTTATAAAATAAATCAATCATGAGGACGTAGTACGTACGGTGACCATAGTTAATAATATTGTATGCATTTTTGAAAGTCGCTAAGAGAGTAAATCTTAAAAGTTCTCACCGGGGCACCTGGGTGGCTCAGCTGGCTGAGCGTCCGACTTCAGCTCGGGTCATTATCTCACGGTTTGTGAGTTTGAGCCCCGCGTCGGGCTCTGTGCTGACAGCTCAGAGCCTGGAGCCTGTTTCGGATTCTGTGTCTCCCTCTCTCTCTGCCCCTCCCCAACCTGTGCTCTGTCTCTCAAAAATAAATGAACATTAAAAAAAAAATTTTTTTTTAAAAAGTTCTCACCACAAGAAAAGGAAATTTTGGGGGCACCTGGGTGGCTCAGTCAGTTAAGCATCTGACTCTTGATTTTGGTTCAGGTCATGATCTCACGGTTCGTGGGATCGAGCCCCGCATCAGGCTTTGGGCTGACAGTACGGAGCCCGCTCAGGATTCTTCTCTCCCTCTGTCTCTGCCCCTCCCCCATTGTCTCTGTCTCTCTCAATATAAATAAATAAATAAATAAATAAATAAATAAATATTCTTAAAAAACAAAAAGGAAAATTTTAACTACATATGGTGACAGATGTTAACTAGACTTATTGTGCTAACCATTTTGTAATATATACATATTTCAGGTCATTATGTTACAAACCTGAAACTGATACAATGTAATATGTCAATTATTCCTCAATTTTTAAAAAAGAGTATTTATTGTGGTGAAGCAGAAATCAGGAGATTAAACCGAAACTACTTTCGAACAGAGCTCCCCGAGGACTGACTCGTTGCTCCCAGAGAAAGTGTCCTTTCTCTCCAATCATGCTCCTGGCCAGCTGCCAGCTGTCCCAAGTATGGGACAACAATCTATAGCTAATTTTAAGTCAGCTTTTCGTAGATTGGTCATTAGAGTACTGTCCAAGAGTACCAAATTCTAGCCTGGGGGTGTGATGGGGATTGGGGGCTGTGACCCAGGTGGACTAGTGGGCTGGCCGTGCAGGGTCATAAATGTCACTAATTTAGTTTAAGCCTGCTCTGCCATACCCTGTTTAAATTTACATTGCCTTTATAGATGCTCTGCCTTACATTAAGCCTTTCATCCGGTACTTTCCAGATACAACTATACTATTCTATGAAGCACTAAGGCCTCATTATTGGAATATCCAAACAATTCAAAGAAAAGTTAACAATAACTTAACCCTAAACACACCAGGGTGGGGACACCATTTTCACATTGAAGACATAATTGTATTTGACTTAGAATTAGCAGAACCTGGGGCACCTGGGTGGCTCAGTCAGTTAAGCATCCGACTTCGGCTCAGACCACGATCTCACAGTTCATGATTTCAGGCCCCGCATCAGGCTCTGTGCTGAGAGTTCAGAGCCTGGAGCCTGCTTTGGATTCTGTGTCTCCCTCTCTCTCTGCCCCTCGCCGCTCACACTCTCTCTTCCTCTCTCTGTCTCTCTCTCAAAAATAAACATTAAAAAATTTTAAAAAATAAAATAAATAAATTTTTTAATGTTTATTTATTTTTGAGAGAGAGACAGAGCGTGAGTGGGGAGGGGCAAAGAGAGAGGGAGACACAGAATCTGAAGCAGGCTCCAGGCTCTGAGCTGTCAGCACAGAGCCCGACACGGGGCTTGAACCCATAAACCGTGAGATCACAACCTGAGCTGAAATCGAACGCCCAACAAACTGAGCCACCCAGGTGCCCCAATATTAAAAAATTAAAAAAAAAGAATTAGCAGAACTCTCTGAAACCCATCTTCGAAGAGAAAAGAAACCTTAATACACGCAATAAAGACAATTTTTTATATCATTTATATCATTTTGTTAAATTGGTTCCTTAATATTGTGAAATATCTCCAGTAATAAATCTTGCCTTGAAGAATATATTGTCATTTTTTTATGTTTACTTTTTATTTTTGAAAGTGAGCTCATACGCGCAATTAGGCAAGCAGGTGCACGAGCCAGGGAGAGACAGACAGAGAGAATCCCAAGCAGGCTCCTTGCCGTCAGTGGAGCCTGATGACGGGGCTCGATCTCACCAACCGTGAGATCATGACCTGAGTCGAAATCAAGACTGAGCCACCCACGTGACCCTTACCTTCATTTTATGTATTTTTGATTTATTTAACTTCATGTTAGTTAACATACAGCGTAGTCTTGGCTTCAGGAGTGGAACCCAGTGATTTGTCTCTTACATATGACACCCAGGGCTCATCCCAACAAGTGCCCTCCTTAATGCCCATCACGCATTTAGCCCATCCCCCCTGCCCATCTCCCGTACAGCAACCCTCAGGTTGTTCTCTGTATTTAAGAGTCTCTTATGGTTTGTCTCCCTCTCTGTTTTTATCTTATTTTTCCTTCTCTTCCTCTATTCCTTCATCTGTTGTGTTTCTTAAATTCCACACAGGAGTGAAAACAGATGAGATCTGTCTTTCTCCGACTGACTTATTTCACTCAGCATCATACACTCTAGTTCCATCCACGTTGTTGCAAATGGCAAGATTTCATTCTTTCTCATTGCCAAGTAGTATTCTATTGTACATATCTATGCCACGCCTTCTTTATCCATTCATCAGTCGATGGACACTTGGGCTATTTCCATAATTTGGCCATCGTCGACAGCGCTGCTGTAAACATTGGCTTACCTTCATTTTAAAAGTGGCATTTTCACTGGGTGTGGAATTTTGGTTGGCCAAAAAATGGCATTCCATCATCTGGCTTCCATCATTTCTGTTGAGAAATCCGATGTCAGTCTTACTGTTGCTCCTTTGAAGATACAGTTTCTTGCCCTTTAGTTACCAGAAGTTTACTTTATTTACTTGGCTTATACTCTTTGCCTTTTCAGTTTGACTGTGATTTGCTGTCCTTGAGTCTGACTCCCTGTTTTGACATTTGATGGTGACAGTGTTTGATGGCCACAGCCTTCAGGTCCCACCCCTTCCTCTCCCCCGCCCTGCTTCCCCGCCCCCCCCCCCACCCCCACCTCTGGGCAGGCCAACAAAGTCTGGCTGCTCCCTCCACCTGTGCTGATGGGAAATTCAAACCACACAAGGCTGAGTCATGTGTGGGAATCCTCATCCCAGCTCTGTTCCCTAATCACCATCAAAACCCAAAAACAATCTTTTTTCCTGGCTCTCTCAATCTTTTTTGGACCTGCTAGGGGGAGCCGGCCCTGCTGTCCCCAAAGCCTCATTATGTGATGAATAAACCTTTTTCTTCCCTACTGGCGAATGTGTAACATCGTGAGTCTCAACATCTGAACCAAATTTTAAGTGGGTGGATAGTGGCGAGGGATCCGCTCCCATCTGTGGGGGGAACACAAGTCTACGTATGTACAGGCTTCCCCAACTGTCCAAAAGTTGAGCCTTTCTATGAAACCTTTCATAAACCGAAATGGTGTAAAGTGAAGAGTATGGGTTGCCTTTGAAAGTTCGTATAATGTTGGGGCGCCTGGGTGGCTCAGTCGGTTAAGCGGCCGACTTCGGCTCAGGTCATGATCTCGCGGTCCATGAGTTCGAGCCCCGCGTCGGGCTCTGTGCTGACAGCTCAGAGCCTGAAGCCTGTTTCAGATTCTGTGTCTCCCTCTATCTCTGACTTCCCCTGTTCATGCTCTGTCTCTCTCTGTCTGAAAAATAAATAAACGTTAAAAAAAAAATTAAAAAAAAAAGTTCGTATAATGTCACTTCTCTTTATGAAAGACCTACGTTACTATGGTAACAGCTTTTTCATAAAATTAAAAATCCCCTTTGGATTTTTTTTTTCTGATCAGTGAAAATCGGTAGGTCTTTCATGCACACACACACACACACACACACACACACACTCATTATCTAGATGGATAGAGAGAGATGTATTTAAAAGGATTTATTTTAAGGAATTAACTCCCATGATTGTGAGAGCCGATGAGTCCACAATTTGTAGGGCCAACCAGCAGGATGGAGATTTAGGTTAAGAGTTGATATTGCAGTCTTGAGTCCAAAGGCTGAAAACTCAGGCAGAATTCCTTTAATATATATATATATATTATATATATTTTTTGTATATTATATTTTTTGTATATTATATTTTGTATATTTTGTAATTTTTTGTATATTATATTATATTTTGTATATTTTGTATATTATATTTTGTATATTATATTTTTTGTATATATTATATAAGTATATATATATTATATATTTATATATAATATAATAAATAAAATAAATATATATTATATATATACACATGTATGTATATATACATACATACATATATGTATGTATATTATATATATATGTATGTATATTTTATATATATATATATATACACACACATATATATTTGGGGAGCCTGGGTGGCTCAGTCAGTTGAGCATCCAACTTCAGCTCAGGTCACAGTCTCACGGTTTGTGAGTTCAGGCCCCGTATTGGGCTCGCTGCTGTCAGCACAGAACCTGCTTCAGATCTTCTGTCCCCCTCTCCCTCTGACCCTCCCACTCTCTTACTCTCTCTCTCTCAAAAATAAATAAAACATTTATAAAATATTCGTTTTATTAAGTAAACTCTACTCCCAACATGGGGCTTGAACTCATGACCTCAAGATCAAGAGTCTCATGCTCCACCGACTGAGCCATTGAGGTGCCCCCAGGCAGAAGTTCTTTGTTGCAGTCTTGAGGCAGCATTCCTTCTTCAGGAGACCTCAGTCTTTGCTCTTAAGGCCTTCAACTGATTGGATGAGGCCCACCCACATTATGTAGGGCAATCAGTTTTACTCAAAGTCAACCGACTATAAATGTTAAAATACCTTTCCACCAACACCTGGACAGCGTATGGCCAAATAGTGGGTCACCCGAGTCTAGTCAAGTTGACACATTAAGTTAACCATCACATGGTTTTCTTTCCCTCCTCTATTCTTGGGACTCCAATTACAAGTTAAATATTTGCTGCACGATCTCATACACATCTAGTTTTCTGGGGGGTTTTTATTCTTTTTTTTTTTATCAGCTTTAGTTTGAATATTTTTATACTCCTATTTTCCAGCTCAACAGTTCTGTCTTTTGACAGATTTATTAGCCTAACTATCAGAATTTTATTTTCTATTATATATATTTTCCCAATTTGAGGACATCCAATTGATTCCTTTTAAACTACATGCCACCTTCTGGTGATTTTTCTCTGTCATTTCCTCTACTTTCGTGGGCACATTAATTGTAGTTATTTTAGAGTCTATGTCTGAAAACTTCAATACCTGGTTCCTCTGTGGTCTGGTTTTGCTCTTTATTTTTCTCTTGATTTTCAGTATTTAATCCAGCTGTCTGGCCTTCCTAGTAATTTTTATTGCATGCTGATAACTAGTTGTGAAAAACGGTAGCACTTCTGGATGACATCATATTCCTTCAGAAAGAGTTTGATTTTCTTCTTTTAAAAAAATTTTTAATGTTTATTTTTGAGAGAGAGAGAGAGAGAGAGAGAGAGACAGAGCATGAGCAGGGGAGGGGCAGCAGGAGGGAGACAGAGAATCTCAAACAGGCTCTAAGCTCTGAGCTGTCAGCACAGAGCCCAACACGGGGCTTGAACCCACGAACCATGCAATCAGGACCTGAGCCGAAGTCAGATGCCTAACTGACTGAGCCACCCAGGTGTCCTGAATCTGATTTTCTTCTAATTGACAGATAAAGCATGGCGGCCCATCTTTAATGGAGGCACTTCTGGCTTGCTTCCCATGTACACATATTCTTAGGGTGTAGTCCTCATAAGGTCTCAGCTGGAAGCCTGAGGTGTGTATTAGGAAATTTCGTCCTCGATTTCCCCTGAACCCCAATTTTTGCTTCCCCAGCGCCACGGGACTGCCGAATCACGTGCTCGGTCTCCTAGCCATTGTGTTCTATTGGGTTCTGTGTCTCTCCCTGCGATGGTGTATTTCTTGGGGAGAAATGGAACGCAAACTTCTCCGTGATCCCCGTTCTCTGGCATCTTGTCGCCCTCAGTCACAGGCACGTATCTCTCCTCATCCCTGGTTTTTTTTTTCTTGTCCTCCCAATCTCAAGAATACTCTGCCTCGCGTTCTAGATCACTGCTTTCCATTGGGCCCTGTGACCCACACTGAAAGACACCCCAAGAGCTAAAGTCAGCAAAGGATACAACACACACTTCAATGTATTTCTCTGGGGTCTTGATCTCTCAAGTCTGGCCCGCCTGGGATATTTTTTCATGCCTTCAAACAGCCTTAAAAAAGTTTTTTTTTTAGCTTCCATAGTTGTTCTCAGTGAGAAGTTGAGTCTGATACTGCTACTTTTGTCTAGGCAGCCGCGGAAGAAATCTGAGCTAAGTGTTGTATGGGACTTGCATATAGAAAATTGCCCACTCGGCGTGGGCTCTCTTCTCAGATGAAAAAAGGTTCATGGTTTGTCTGGACGGTAAGGGGGGGAGACTCCAGTATTCTTTGATTTTGTTCTCGAGACGTGGCAATCGTTCTCATTGCCCCGAAAGGATGCTGACGTTTGAGAGCGAAGAAGGGAAAGTCTGTCTGTCCCATGTCCGCGCAGAAGACCAGGGGGAGAAAGCATTGAGACGGGCAGAAGTTCAGAGAGTAGCTGGGGCTCAGGACCCTCTCGCGGGTGTTCCTTAGCGGGTAGGGGAAACTGCAAACATCGATCGTGTCTACCAGTGCATCTCCTCCAAGGTCCTGGAGACAAAAGGGAAAAGATCCAGTGATCTAATCTGAGAGGGGAAGGTGTATTAATGTCTGCTCAGCTGTCGCAGCCAAGTACCACACACTGGGCAGCGGCTTAAACAACACACATTGATTTGCTCACAGCTCTGGAGGCCGGGAGTCCAAGATCAAGGTGCCATGAAGGCTGGTTTCGGGTGACACCTCTCTTCCAGGCTTCCAGGCAGCTGCCCTCCTGCCTCACATGGCCCTTCCTCTCTGTGCGTGGAGAGCGAACGAGTTCTCTGGTGTCTGTCCCTCTTCTTATAAAGACACCAGTCCTACTGGATTGGGGCCCCCTCCTTAGAACCTCATTCAACCTTGGTTCCATCCTTAAAGGCCCTGTCTCCAAAGACAATCCCATTCTGAGGTTCTGGGAGTTAGGACTTTGACATATGAATTTTGGGGGGGGCGGATGCTTCAGTCTTAACAGGGCTCCCCAAGATTATGGTCTGTGGTAAAGCTGAGACTGAAGATGAGGCATCCCTGGTGCCTCCCTGACCCCCCGGGGATGAGTCCTCACTGGAAGAACACATCTGGTCTCAGGCCTCGGGCCTCACGTGGTGGGTGCTGAATGAATAGCTTATGGAGCAGACCCAGACTGTTCTATCGGCACAATACAGTTTCTCCTTCCCTAATGTAAAACTTCTCAGGCCCAGAGAGGGCAAGCGGTTTGCCCTCGATCACACAGCAAGCTGGTGGCTACAGCCCAGCACTCCTGCCTCCAAGTCAGTGTGTTTTGTCCCTACACCCAGGTGGGCCTCTTCCACTCCTTGGGCCCCTGCTAGAATCAGAGAAAAGGGAGCAAACCGTGAGTCGGGGGAGTAGGCACCGACCCGTCCCCTCTCACGGGACATTTCTGTTCAAATCTCTGCACCAGGCAGAAGAAGAGAAATCTAAGCCACGTGTGTGTAGCGGGCTCACGGCGTTCCGAAAGGGCTGGGGAGGTAGCGAGGCCCGGGATGGGAGGCAGGGTCATCCTGGGGGGGCCCGATCTGCTTGTCCTCCTGATTGTCTCCCCACAACCCCAACCTCATCTTGTGACACTGGTGTGTGTGTGTGTGTGTGTGTGTGTGTGTGTGTGTAGTTGGAAAATTGGACCGTGTCTCTGCATTTAATGCTACAGTTTTCCAGCCCCCTTAAACCAAATGAAAGGAAAGCCAAATTAGCTCTTGTCTTCCTATCCAAGTTATAATTTAAAATAATAAATGAAAGTGAACAACTTTCCATGGAAAAGAGGAGATCCCTAATTGGTGGTCAAAGTCGCCAAGAAAGCTTCTTGAACCTCCTGAGGGGGCGCTGAGAGGGGCTGAGCGGGGCTGAGAGAGGGCCTCCGACCTTGCCGCCCAGGCTGGCTGGTGTGTGGCACGTCCCCTGTGGGCTCTGGGCTGTGGTTTCTCATCTGCATGGGTTCGTTCCATCACAGATGGATTCCCCCTTGTTGGCGGGTCCCTCCTCACACGACAGCGACTCGTCTCCACCACTGTTGCTGTGGTTCTTTACATCTGCACGTTGGAAGGGAAGGCCTCTGGTCCCCAGCACGGGACTCTGACTCTGGCCTCCTTCAGCAGGAAGGTGACCTCCGAGACGAGTGTCGTAGCTCTCAGGGTCCCCAGGAAGGCCGAGCGCAGGCTCTGGGAGGGCAGGAATCAGGGCACTTGTGGGGCGCAGGGGGCAGAGGAGCAGCGCAGAGCAGCTGTAAACCCAGGAGGGGGTGTGTGGGTCCCGGCCCGGTGCCGTGTTGCCCTGTCCGTTTCCAATCCGCAGGGCGGGGGCGGGGCGGGGGGACCCCGCGTGGGTTTCCACGGCTGTTGTAACGCATCACCACGGGGACACGGCTCCCGATGATCCAACCGTGGTGGACGCACGTCATTGCATGTTTGTCGAACCCCACAGAATGTGTGCCACGAAGACAGCCCCTCCTGTAACCATGGACTTTGTGCCCCGCTTGGGCAACGGCACGGGTCAGGTGTACTGAGAGGGGTACTGAAACACAGCTCGCCGGGCCCCAGCCCCGGGCTCTCTCAGTCGGCGGGTGTGGGGAGGGGCCTGGGAACTTGCATTTCTTACAAACTCTGAGGTGATCCGCTGGTCCGGGAATCCCGCTTTGAGAGCCGCTGGGCCAAGTAAGGGAAGGCAGAGTTCCTGGATCGTCCTCCTCACCGGGTCTATCTCTGATGGGAAGACTAAACTCCTAAAAGATCACTGGGGCCCAGGAGCTGGGAGAGGTGGCTGCCTGGTGGCAGGGGCCCGTGTGTCCGGGTTGTTAGCTCACGGTTCCTGCTCTGGACAAAGCGTGTGATTGCAGCCGGAGAGAAGGGCGCGTTCGGAAATAACTGGGGATAAAGAGAGGCTGGCAGAGATCGCGCTGGTCACGGGCACCCACAGGTGGTGGGTCCTACGTCCCGGCTGAATGTGTGGTGGCTTGCCCCACGTGCTGTCACAGAGGATGCAGGCTCCGTGGGCCCCTGCAAATGAGGTCCCAGCGACGCCCCAGCGGGGACAGGTTTACCTGTCTCCTGGACTGAGAGAAGGAGCCGGAGGGGGAGTCTGCTTTTAATTCTCAGAAACAAGGAGACTGGATCAAATAACCCGCGGGACCAGCTGACCGGCCCGGCCTGTGATCCTGTGCGCTCACGGTCCGAAGCTAATGATGTCATCGCCCTGGGCTGTGTCCGATCTGTGTAGTTAGGTTGATGGGATTAATCAGCTCATGTTAACATGCTGATGATGGTGATCTAAAGACCACCATCTCAATAGGATCCTGGGGCCGAGGGACTAAAGTGGAATCATTTGGACTTTTACAGAGGTCATGGTTGAATTATCACAAAACTTCCTTTACTCAAAGCAGATGCTTATTGAGATTAATCTAGTGTGAAAAGGGAACCCGACGGAGTAGAAAAGACATTGTCTCCTCAATTATGTAACAGGACACCTCCTCATTGTCCCCGACTCGCTGAAGATGATTGTGCATTTCCTCCGGGACGTTTCAGCGCGCTGTGCGGACTCGCCCTGCAATCCCTCTTTTGGGGGCTGTTCAATGAGATCTCAGTGTTCACACGAAGGCAGAGTGGGCAGAAACAAAAGGGAACATCAATTGAGACGACGGAGGCTGCGGACAGGACCCATCCTTCTGCTGAAACCACGTACCTAGCAATTTCTAGAGATGCGCCGCGAGTGAAGATGGGAAACGGGCCGGGGAAACGACTGCCGCTCTCGGGGCGGTAGGTGCCTGCGTGACTCATGTTGGAGACAGACCTGGTCGTTAGGGTCCAGAGGACAAGCGCTGCGAAGGGTCTCATCTGTTCCCCCATGTGTCGTCTTCTCCACACTCTCCTTCTTTCCTTTTTTAAAGAAAATACGTTCTCTTCCTCGTTTGCCTGTTGGTGACACGGTGATCCTCCTTAAAATTTTTCCCTTTGTTTCCGAGACCCTCTGGGATGCTGGCCCTGTTCCTACCTCTTGGCCTGTCCTGTCTCCTTCCCCGGATCCTCCTCCAGAGGTAATTCCTTGATGGCCCTGGTTCCCCAGGGCTCAGCTCTGTTTCTGCTCACTGGAAACACTGTCTTCCTGGTGTTCCTGTATCTAGTCCTGCGGTTTCTACCGTTACGTAAGCCCAGAGATCGGCGAAGGCAATGCTATCCCCCTTAAATAAAACGAGAGCTTCCCAGGTTAGCGGTGACAGGAGATCGACCTGGGTGGGGGGTTGCGGTGAGGGACAGCTAGCCCTGTGGTCCCTGCCTGGGTTTTCCTTTCTTTTCTGCTCCCCCTTCTCTGGGGCACATCAGAGGGGCCTGGTTTTCTTGCAAATCTCTGGCCTAACAGCAAACAAATCCTTTCTCCTTGGCTTTCCGAACCAGAGACGAGAAGGAGCCTTCTGAGGATGTGACTATGTACAAGGAAAAACACAAGGGGTGTAAGCCCAGTGAGACCACAGAAGGTAAACAGCATGGCTTGCAAGGTTGAACTGGGAGAGGTGTGCGAGTTATGGCTGTGTAACAAATTACCTCCAGACGGGGTGGCATAACTCACCCATTTACTATACCCAGGGCTTCTGTGGTTGGGAATTCAGGAAGACCTTCCAGGAATGGCTCTCCCCTGAGATCCCGTCTGGTTGCACTTACGCATTGGCTGGGCTCCATCATCTGAAGGCCCGAGTGGGGCTGGAGGGTCCTCTTCCAAGGCGGTTCACTTGCTTGGCTGGCACACTCTTTCTGGCTACTGGCTCCTCTGCCAGCGGGCCTCTCCAGAGGACTGCTTGAACATCCTCATGGCATGGCGGCTGGCTTTCCTGACAGCAAGCGTTCGTTGCAGGAGCTGTGGTGCCTTCTAGCTAAGCTTAGGAAGCACACACTTCCATTGCCTTGGTGTTCTATTAGTGACAAAGGGTCATCTGTGATTCTGTGTGGGAGATGACCTCCTAGGGGCATGAATGTGGGGGAGGGAATGGACCACCAATGGGCTATGTTGGACGTGGGCCGCCACAAGAACCCATCTCTAGGACTTACGGGGCTGTCCCATTCCATGAGCTTCTCTATGAGAAGAAGCTTTCAGGGATCTTAATTTTTGGCTCCACCCATAGCCAGAGGTCAAGCACCAACTTGCCAAGACCCCTCTTCCAGTTTTATCTTTAGACTTCAGAAGTAGAGAATTTAGTTAATCTCACTCCTCAATCCATGGTTTACTTTCATCATGTTCCATGTGAGGCTCCTTTCTTGCCTTATCTACATATTCGTTTTATCTTCATTCCGTGCCTATGCTCTGTCCTCGACACCCACTTCCCCGTGCCTATGACAATCACTTTAAAATGTATAATGGGATGGGGCACCTGGGTGGCTCAGTCAGATAAGCGTCCAGCTTTTGGTTTTGGCTCAGGACATGATCTCCACAGTTTCATGAGTTCGAGCCCCACATGGGGCTCTGCACTGACAGTGCAGAACCTGCTTGGGATTCTCTTTCCCCCCCTCTCTGCCCCTTCCCCACTCATGCTCTCTCTCTCTCTCTCTCTCAAAAAATAAAATAAACTTTAAAAAAATATTTTAAAAAATAACATAAACAAACAAACAAACAAACAAATAAATGTATGATGGGGGTCTGGGTTGGCTCAGGCTGCTTTTACAAATGCCACACACTGGGGTGGCTTAAACAGTACACCTTTATTTCTCACTGTTCTGGAAATTGGAGGGTCCAGGATCCAGGTGCCAGCAGTTCGCGTTCTTGGTGAGGACCTTCTTCCTTCCTGCCTTGCAGATGACTGCCTTCTTGCTGCAACCTCACATGGTAGAGAGAGAGAGAGAGAGAGAGTTCTGGTCTCTCTTCCTCTTATAAGGACACTAGTCCCATCGTGGGACCCCATCCATGCTCATGACCTCATCCAAATCTAATCACCTCCCAATGTCCTGCCTCCAAATACCATCACCCTGGGGGTTAGGGCTTCAACGTATAGATTTTTTGAGGGGGACACAAACAACCAAAACATCCAGTCCAAATCAACGGGTATCCTTGTATTTATGCATATTTGGAAAATATGTAGTGTTGTTTGGTGCATTTATCGACTTTTTATTTTCATGGCTCTTACTGGACTAAATATGGATATTGCTTTATATCTCATCCGGTTCATCGAGCACCCATCTACTCCAAGCTATGTTTCTGCCACATTTCACTCTCATCCTTCCAGTGAGGGGTGGACACTCAGATCACCTCCAATTCCCCTGCCACAGTGGTGCTTCAGAGAATCCCTTGTCCTTTAGTTCTGAGTGAGAATTTCTCTGGGGTGTCCCGAGAGTTCCTGGGTATGAAACATACACATACTTAAGACGACTATGTACAGTAGGTTAGCTCTCAGGGCACACTTGACTTTCCCAGTCTCTAGACCAAAGAGAATGTCTGCTTATCACTCTTGTTCAGGCATTCCGGCTAGAGCCCAAAGTTTGTTTGTTTTTTTAAAATTTTTTTTAATTATCATGTTTCTTTATTTTTGAGAGGCAGAGGGAGACAGAGCATGAGTGGGGGAGGGGCAGAGAGAGAGGGAGACACAGAAAACCCGGGCAGGCTCCAGGCTCTGAGCTGTCAGCACAGAGCCCGTCACGAGGCTCAAACCCACAAGCTGTGAGATCATGACCTGAGCCGAAGTCGGACGCTTAACCCACTGAGCCACCCAGGCGCCCCAGGGCCCAAGGTTTTGATTGAGAAGCAGGCTGCTTTTCCAGGAAGCCAGATGAGTTGGTGTCCACACAGGGGCGAGGGTTCACACCCACAGGTACATCTACGGAACGTAGCCCAACATGGCATCCTAGCATCCTAAAGAAAAAAAGGGTGTGTGTGTGAAAGCATCCTGCTAAGTGAAAGAAACAAATCACAAAGGGCCACCTATTGTAGGATTCCCATTTGTGTACAATGCCCGGAATAGACTAATCTATAGGTGCAGAAGGTAGGTTAGTGGTTGCTGGGGCTGGAAAGTGGGAAAAGGAGATTGGAGGTGACAGGAGATACTGGGCTTCTTGTTAGGGATGATTAAAATGTTCTAAAAGTGGGGCACCTGTGGGGCGCCTGGGTGGCTCAGTAGGTTGAGCGTCCGACTTCAGCTCAGGTCATGATCTCACAGTCTGTGAATTCGAGCCCCGCGTTGGGCTCTGTGCTGATGGCTCAGAGCCTGGAGCCTGCTTCAGATTCTGTGTCTCCCTCTCTCTCTGCCCCTCCCCCACTCATGCACTCACGCATGCACTCTCTCTCTCTTTCTCAAGAATAAACATTAATAAAAATTAAAAAAAAAAGATAAAAGAAAACCAGCTGGCCCAATGAAGCCCTCATACTGGTGGTCATTATAATGAAAGGGGCGTTTGAAAAGACTCAGAGGAAAGATCGTGTGAAAATACCCAGTGAAACATTCCAGTCCAGCCTCCCCACTCTCCCCGCACCCCCCCCCCCCGCCAGCCGGTCTGAGTCTTTGTCTTTTTTTATGCCAGAATATCAAGTTTTCCTCTTGCAATCCTTCCATTAAAGAATGGTTTATCTGGCCATTTGTTTATGTGTGGAAAATGCATAAAAATTTATAAAATAAACCCATTTACTTCCAGACGAAAGTTAGCATTTTGCCCGGAGTGAATTTTTGTGGCTGAGTTATAAAATTCTGAAAGTAAGGGTTTCTAATGAAACTGTGCTACTCTTTAATGAACATTGCCGCCCTCGCTATAATAAAGAATGTACAATATTTGGCATGATGCACTCTGGAAAAATCGCCTAATATGTAATATGAGTGATTGCCTCCTTTGTGAGCCAAGCTGTGTTTTCATTTTGTGGGGTAATTTAGCTCAACAAGTATTTACTGAGTGCCTACTAGATCTCACTCACTGTGCTGGGCAGTGGGGATTCGCCGATAACATTACTGGGGGTACAGGTTCGTATAGAACAGTGAGCTCTTGGCCGGGCACGTGCTGGGCACCGTTCTAAGTGCTTTGCATGCCCACAGAATCCTAACAGGGTCCCCATGTACAGATGGGACACTGGACGTAGAGAGAGGTCCAGATCATTTGCCCACCATTCTGCAGCCAGCGCGGTGGTTGGTTAAGTTCGGTGCTAGGGGGTCAGCACAGGGGCTGTGGAAGCCCACAGGGGGCCACCTCCGCATGCAGTGTGGGAGGACCAGAGAGGGCTTCTTGGAAGGGCGTGCTTCCAGGGAGCAAGGGCTGGTGAAGGCGAGACGAGACCAGCCAGCACACTCCCTGAGCTTAGAAACGGGTCAGTGTGTGCATCCAAATGTGCATGCCTGTGCTGGACCCACATCGTGGGCAAAAGCATTGAGCGATTCATCCAGAGGAGTGGGAAGGGATCAGCATGAGGAACGGTGTAGATGCCACCACAAGGAACCTGGGGACTATCCTGCCCGCGAAGGAAGGCCTGAATCAGGGTTTTAAGTAGGAGAATGACTCACAAGTCTGCCTAATAGGTTTCCCCACCGTGACTGGAGTATTTCAGGACACAGCATGGGATGCCCATTTGGGGACTGGGAGAAAAACGGAATACGGAGCGAAAAAATACGGGGGTGCCTGGGTGGTTCCGTCGGTTGAGCGTCTGACTCTTCCTTTTGGCTCAGGTCACAATCTCAGCGTCACGGGATTGAGCCCCGTGTGGGGCTCTGTGCTGAGCGTGGAGCCTGCTTGGGATTCTGTCGGTCTCCCTTGCTCTCTGCCCCTCCCCCACTCGCTTTTGTTCTGTCTCTCAAATAAAAAAATGTTTTAAAAAGGGGAAAAATACAATACTATTCTAGAGTTCCATCCAGGCTGCTGTTTTTCTCTCTCATTAGATATATTTGTATCCATTTCAGCTGTCAGCCCCACAGGTTTGAGTCTTACCAGGCTTTTTTTTTTTTTTTTTTTAAGTTTTTTAATGTTTATTTATTTTTGAAAGAAACAGAGGCGGAGCGTCAGTGCAGGAGGGGCAGAGAGAGAGAGGGAGACACAGAATCGGAAACAGGCTCCAGGCTCCGAACTGTCAGCACAGAGCCCGACGCGGGGCTCGAGCTCACGAACCCCATGAGATCACGGCCTGAGCCGAAGTCGGATGCTTAGCCGACTGAGCCACCCAGGCGCCCTTGAGTCTTACCAGGCTTTTCGCTGAAAGCAGGATGTTTTTCCTGTCGTAACAGTAACAGCCGGCTTTGTCTGAATGCTTCTCAAATACCAAACACCGTGCAAACATCATCCATGTTTCCACTCATCTAGTCCCCACCGGGACTCTACGAGGTAGACACAGCTGCTGTCCCACAGCTGGAGACAGTCCAAGGCACGGGGGACTTTCCTCAGCATCTCGGGGCTGGAAGGCGTTGAGCCCGCATTTGAACCAGGCAAATGGCTCTCCAGTCCAGGCCCACCATTCTTCAACTAATGAATTTTTCCCAGGGGCGAGCCACACGGTCACTGGCCATGGGCGGGCTGTGGACTGACCTGTGTCCCCCTGCCCCGCTCCCGCCACCCCCAAATTGCTGTGTTGAAGCCCTCACCCCCGGTGTGATGGCATTTGGACATGGGGCCTTCGGAAGCAATTAGGGTTCGATGAGTGTATTTATTACAGGAGCACCACACAGCTCGCTTTCCCCTCTTTCTCTTCCATGTGAGGAGTGAGAGAGGAGGAGGCTGCCTGCAAGCCACAGAAAGAGTCCTTACCCCAAATCCCACCGTGATGGCCCCCTAATGTCGGGCTTCCAGAACTGTGAGACATAAAAGTCCGTGGTTAAAGTGCTCCAGACTATGGTAGTCTCATGGTAGCCAGAGCGGACTAAGACAAAGTCAGCCAAGATACGGAATCTGTAGTGGCCCTCGGAGTGGGTGGGGCACATGGCTGCTGGTGGCTCTGGCTTCCTGGTGGACCCCAGTGAGCCATCTGATGCGATCTGCGTGTGTGTGAGCCACGGGGGGAGGAAGGCAGTGCGGACCCACGTCCTGCTTCGGAATGAAGGGCGCTGTTAATACGCTGTGAAACGTGGCTCTGTCAGAAGTGTGCGCCTTGGGACAGGCACTCCGAGACCAGGATCCAGCTCTGTCACTCACAGGCCCATTGTATGGTTCTGGACTTCGGTCTTGTCGCTGTGCAATGAGGGTAGTAACACCTCTCAGCACGGATGTGACATTTATATGGGATCCTGTAGGCTCAGCGCCTGTGAACGCTTGATAAATGGTGGGTACGATGTCAATGTAAAATTTGCTTTTCTTTCTTTTAAGTGTATTTATTTTGGTGGGGGGGGGGAGGAGGGTCACAGAGAGAGAGAGAGGGAGAGAATGAGGATCCCAAGCAGGCTCCGCACGGTCAGCGCCGAGCCCAGCGCGGGGCTCGAACTCATGAACCGTGAGATCGTGACTTGAGCCGAAGTAGGATGCTCAACCGACTGAGCCATCCAGGCGTCCCTAAAATTCGCTTTTCAATACCTAGTTCAGGCCTCCCTCATCTTGGAGACTCTCCTTGGTTCCTCCCCTCAGTTGCCTGTGTATGTCACACGTGTTGATGGTGGCTTCTTCTGTTACGTTCAGACTGCTCCCTGACTTATCCACCTGCCTCCCCAGAAGCACAGACGGATCCTTTGGGTACAGACTGCCTCCAGGTGTAGCAGAAGGATGGGGGAGGGCCGTGGGCACATGTGAGGCCACAGAAGGGAGGAAGGTCATTTCAGAAAGAGGTTAACAGGTAGCACAAGGTTCCCCCCGGGATGCCTGGGAGAAGAGGCAGAGGGCGAGCAGGGGTGGCAGCTGTGTGGGAGAAAGGCGCAGGGGGAGGTTTTAGGGTGAACAGGGGTGCAGAGAGCTGGGGCACTGTCCCAAGCACACAGGTGCAACGCTGTAGGGTTTTGAGCAGAGAGGCTCTGCTGAAGTCTAGGCAGGAACCCTGAGTGCAGCATAGAAATTTCTGGGCAGGGATGAGGCTGCAGAGAAACGAGCAGCCACGGGGTTCCCAGGCCCTCTCCAGGGACCCGACCCTTCTCCCCTTCCCAAAGGTGCGACGGGGAAGCCGCGCTGGAGTTGGGAGGCTGTCCTCCATTTTTTTGGCCCGTGATCATTAGGTTTGCTGATAAGTGGGGATTATTAATTAAAGGGATAAAGCGTGTGTTTCCAAGGGTGATTACCGTTACTGTAAATCAGACTTAATGGTGGCAGAAATTCATTAGGGATTCATTTCCTAATGATAACGAATTGGCTTGAGCAGATGTCAGACTCAGCCGTGACCATAATTCTAATTCCAGGCTCCAGGAGTGGGATTCCGAAGAATCAGAACACCCTTCTAGGAATGCTGGGGTGGTTTTAGTGTGTGCCCGGGCAGCCGCGGGGACGTGGGCCTCTCCTGAGGACCTCTGGGCCTTTGCTCTTGCCCAACTCTTCTAGAAACAACGTTCCTGCTACCTTGTCCCTTGAGTCTCACTTTCCTTGGAAGTTTTCCCTGACCGCCCCCGGGGCAGGGCCATTCCCCTCATCACCTCCTCTCTGCAGGAGAGCCAGAGATTCTATTTGGAACTTGGTGGCCAGAGAGGAGCTGCCTGGTCCCCAAGTACACAGATGCCTAGGCTTTAGCAGGTCCCCTGGCTGGTGAAATTCACAGGACATTAACCAAGGCAGCGGGAGGTAAAGGACGCCAAGCCTGTTGCTAAGCCCCCAGTTTCCTCGCCTGTAAAATAAGATATCAACGGTTATTGTGAAGAACACATAAAAAAAACACACACCAAGCTCAAGTACCTCGCACCTGGTAAGCACTCAACAAATATGAGCCATTGTTACCACGATTTTGCTGAACTAATGAGGCAGAATCTCCAACTTTGTCACCGGGAGGAGAGCGGTTTGGTTTGTACAGACCAGCGCCCAGCATGGCAGCCCAGGCTTCAGGAGGATTCCATGAGGTGTAGGTGGGAAGGGAGAAGGAGGCGGAGAGGACAAGGAGGGACACGGGAGGGCCTCGGCCTCGCAGGAACGGCAGGGTGTGCCCAATGAGCGGGGAGGGAGGACGGATAGGGCCTGGCCCCTACAACGCCAGGCCCTCAAATGGTCCAAGACGTGGATGGCCTCTGCAGCCCTTCAGCTCAGCGAGCAGAACGATTGTTCCCAACACACGACATGGCCCGTCTGCATCTGCTGTCTCCAGCCGAGTGCTTGCAGAGCGAGTTAGGCAAGGATCCTGTCCGTTACGGAAAAGGAACCGGGTTCGGTAAAGTTGAGTGGCCTGCCCATGGCACTCAGCGGAGACTCAGGCCCCATCAGCCTGCCTCCGTACCGTCTGGAAACCTGACCAGCTGGCCTCAGAGGAGGAGGGCTCCTCTCCAGACAGCTGGCTGGGTTAACTCAGTTAGGACGGAGGGGGAGGAAAGTCTTTTCTGACACGGCATTTTGTTCGCTGGGCCGGGAGTTAACATTCGGGTCCCTGCGAGTTGCCAAAGCCTCTTGGGAACGTAATCTGTAAGTATCTATTAACATTTGGAAACATATGTTGTCTTTGATCCTGCAATCCCACTTCTGGGAATCCGTCCCGCAGAAATGAAAACCCTAGAATGTAAGGCTATAGGAACAGGATGTTTACTGTCGCATGTTTGTGGTGGCAAAAACCTGGAAGCAATCTGAAAGTCCATCAGGACTGGAATAAGGTTGAATAGGTTATGATACATGCCTTTGGGGGACATCGACCTTTTAAAAATTAGATTTTTATGTAATTATCTGGAGTGCTGTCCATGATACATTGCTAAGTAAAAACAAAAAACAAAACATGCAAAAAAACCAAAACAAAACAACCTTCCAAGTTGGCCAGTGATGTGAATGATGCAGTACCATAAAAAATAATTAAAAAGTTCTATATGTGGATTTATATTAATTTGCTTGGACTGCCCTAACAAAGTATCACAGTCTGGGAGGCTTAAAGAACAGAAATATTATTTTCTCAGTTTTGAAGACTCAAAGTCTGAGATCAGGGTGTGGGCAGGGTTAGCGCCTGGGAGTAGCTTGGTGTCGCTAGATTTGGGGTGACTGTACATGGTGGGGAAATACTAGAAAAGGAGACTGGGGCCAGGCTGTGTAGACACCCTCCCCCAACGAAAAAGTAAGACCCAGAGAAAGGACACATAGACACCTGTTCCAAGAGCCTTCCACATTTAACCTCTATGAGTTCTTACCAGCAGATGAACTAGTGTTATCCTTCCTGTACCGATGAGGAAATTGAGGGGTGAAGGATTAAGTACAGTGACTTGCTAAAGGTCACGCATTTAGTCAGTCGTCCTAACCAGACTCCGTACCGGGGAGGCAGCACTCTTCTCGTGGATGATCTCGAGATCCATGACGGGGGCCGCTGTCCCTGCGTCTGTTGTGTTTTGGTGCCCACTCCTAGTAGCTAGTGCTGAGACTGATACCTGGCAGAGACAGGTTCCGTTCTTCAGACTTGAAAGGATGAATAGATTTTGTGACTCGGGGAGGACTATGCCCACGTATCAGGTGAGAAAATTGAGGCTTCGGATGATTACCTGCCAAGGTCATCTGAGCTCCTCCACACCGGGATTCCTACCCTTTCCTACCCTTCCTCCCAGCGGCCCTGTCACATCAGGGGTGTCCGTTCCCTCCAGGTGAGGGCCTGGGAGGCGGCCTGACTTCTTACAGTAAGTGGAGGGGGACAGTAATGACGTTGGCTCTCACCTAATCCCTCAGAGGCACGTTCTCACGACACATCTGGATGTGGTTGGCCGTGGCCCCTCGTGCAGAGGATTTTGTTTTGGAGTGCCTTTTTATAGACGTGTAATGAAATTCTCTTGTGCTTTGCAGAGCCCGGCCTTGCCCTTTCGAATGTAATCCCACCTCCAACCAGAAGTTGGAGGCTTTCTGGTTGTTTTCCTAACAGCAGTAGAGACAGGCGTACCTCTCCTAGCCATCCTAGCTGTTTGAAAGCCAGGTCACCGCTTAGGTGGTGGGGCTCGTGGCCGGGGGCCCATCATGCTGGGCGCGTTAGCTGTGACCTCATTCAATGCTCCTAGCACCCCTAGGTAGGATTACTACCCCCACTGGACAGAAGAAGAGACAAGGTTCAGAGAGGTTACAGTTCCTGCCCCAGGGCAGTTGCTAAGCAAGTGACAGAGGCAAGACTGGTGTTTGACTACATCGTGCCCTCCTTCTTCGCTGTCTTCTGCATGGCTGCTGCCCGAGGCCACATCCTGGCCATGCTTCTTCTGGACCATTTTACACCCTAGGCTCTGGGCCTCGATTCTCGTCCCTTCCCCTTCCTACCTCCAGATTTTCCTCAATCACAAATCCCTTCAGCCACCCCCCTGCTTAAAACACCAAGGAGTCTCCACTGGCCTTGGGAGAAAATTCAGTTTGTCAGCTAGAATTCTTTCCTCCATTATCATGATCTCACGGTTCGTGAGATCGAGCCTCGTGTCAGGCTCCACGCTGACAGCAAGGAGCCTGCTTGGGATTCTTTCTCTCTGCGCCTTCCCCTGCTGTCTCTCTCTCTCTCTCAAAAAAAAAAAAAAAAAATTAAAAATGAGTTTTCATAGGAGTTGTCCTTTTGGAAAGAGGACTTTTTAACAGAATGGAGCTCCTAAGATCGATAATAATACTAAGTAGACCAGGGTCGCATATTTACGCCTCACACCTCAAACAGGTAAGAGAAGGTACCTTCTGCATTTTCTGTGCATGACCCAACCTGTGAGGCTGGGCACCAACAGAAAAGAGAGAGGAACCTATAGTCTGATAGTCACGGCATCTCAATCTCTCCCACAATTAAGCCTCCTGGGGTCACAGAGTCTCTTTGAGGTGAGTGCTCAAACTTTCAGGGTGCATCCTTTTCTCTTGGTGTCCACAAGGATGGGATGAGGTTTCCATGACCCCGTCATGCTTGGCTCTGCGATAGACATGTCCACTTTGGCCTGACCTGGCCCCTGGGCTCCTGTGGGGGATCTAATGTGGGGCAGCTGGGCCCTGTTGGCCTTCTGGGGCATCGTCTGGGCACTCATCCGTCTGGGCACTCGTGGCAAACGGTCTTGACTATTTCCCTCTGTTCTCAAAGACCCTGCATTCTGTGGCCTCTTCCTTCTGACTGGGGCCTCTCCGTGTTCCCTCAGGTTCCCGAAGGTTCGTGGGAACCTTCGAATGCTCTGTTGATCTTGGAGAATGAGCAGTGTCTCCTTAGGGTCATGTATCTAGACATCTCCTCTGTCCATTTCCTCTTGCCCTTGGCCGCCATGGTTGCTGCTGCACCACATGCAACGTGGGGCAAGATTCTCCTAGAAGCTGTAGCCTCCTCTGGCTGTGCCTGGGCAAGCGGGTCGGGAGCCTGATGCAGCCGTAAAAACTAAGATGAGTTTTCTTCCTAAGCTCCCGGCCCCATTAGGAGTTACCTTCATGGCTTGACTTCCCCTCATGCCTGCAGGGCTAACCTTTTATTGGTATGGAACATTCCAGCAGGGCAAGTTAGTGGCAAGTCAAGCCTTTACTGAGGCAAACTCTGCCATTGTTCCTTCGTGCCTGTCTATTTCCTTGTAGCTGTTTTCGGGTGTTAGAAAATTGGATTAAGCTTCAATCGCATTTTCCCCTAAACACAAAAGTCCAAAATTAGTAGCACATTTCTAACAGACCTCACTTAAAGCCACATCAAATTAAATAGAGTCATTTTAAAACGGTCCTGTATATATTGTGCAGCATGGATTGGAAAGGTTTATGAAGTGAGGTATGTTTGTAAATACTGGAAAGCTCAAAATTGTTTTGACCTTGTGATATTTGAACCATATTCTTGTAAATCGTGTTCAACTTGGCCTTAACATCCTGTGGATTTACAGTCCTTGCCCCACGACATACTGCTTTGGAATTTTATTACAAGCTCATTTGATGATGTTTTGTTTTTATGAACCTTGATGTTATCCAAAGTTGCATGAGATCAGAGGATGCTGAAGATAGAGGCCTCCTTTGAGAGCTCCTCTTCATCCTGCAGAATGCTCCCATCTCAGGGGTGCATTAACTGAGGCTCGGGGAACGAAAGAAATTATTTAAGCCACCTGGAGTGCGGGTGTCTGGGCTGGGGGTTGAATGCGAGACTCCTGGGCGCAGATTGGGTGAGTGGACTGACCACACACTTTGAAGGGACACAGGCCGGCCTCAATTCCATGCCAAGCTACCTCCCCCACCGGCTATGTGACCTTGGCTACGCTGCTCACCTCCCTGAGCCTCCCCTCCCTCTTCCCGGCCCAACCCCCCGCCCCTGCGAAGTAGGGACATGTATCCGTATCTCAGGGAGGTTTCAAGAATTAAATGAGATGATAACAAGCATGAAGCACAGAGCCCCAGGGCTGGTTCCTGGTCGGTGCCTAGTTCCCATTCTTTCCCTTTCCCTAGTGGCTCCTGGCCCAGAGCATATTCCGCTAAAATGGGCTGGGCGTGGGGACCACGGGGGCAGGGGCACCATGGGGGTGAAGGCGATGATGCGTCACTTGGTAGGCCTACGTGCAGGCTCTTGGGGACCAAGTGGCAAGGGGTCCTGGCAGGTGGCTGTCACAGGGCTGTACTCTCAGGTACGGACGCCCTGGCTGTGGAGATTCTCACACTGGAAATCGCTGCCATTCTTGCCACCTCTCCAGACTCACACATCCCTTCGCGCCTGTGCCCCTCGAGGCCTGAGCCCTGACTTAGGAATCGTGTTTGGCTGTCTGTAACAGAATGTCACTAGAGGGGCTCAACCAAGGACTGGTTTATGCTTTTTCATCTCACGGGGAGTCTAGAAATGGGCGGTCCCGGCTGGTGCAGCAGCTCAGTGATGCTCTGGGGCATTCTGGCTCCTTCTGTCTTCCTGCTTCCCACTTCTAGTGTGTGGCTGCCATTCACCCAGTCACTTCCTGGTTCCTGGCTGGTCACTTCCTGGTTGCAGGCTGGTTGCTTCTTGGTTACAGGCTGTCACTTCCTGGTTGTGGGCTGGTCGCTTCCTGGTTGTGGGATGGTCGCTTCCTGGTTCCGGTCTGGTCACTTCCTGGTTGTGGGATGGTCGCTTCCTGGTTACAGGCTGCCACTTCCTGGTTACAGGCTGGTTGCTTCCTGGTTACAAACAGTTGCTTCCTGGTTACGGGCTGGGAGGTCCAGCCCCAATCTCCCAGGTGCAGTGCAGGAAAAGGAAGAAGGAAGCATCAGTAGAGAAGGAAGTAGAAGCTTTCCCAGAAATCCCTGGCCAGCACTCTTCACACATAATGGCAGATTAAAGATGGCCAGGAATTCTTTGTCACTCTCCTCATTGAAATGAAGGGACTGTGTCCTCTTCCCTTAACTCTGAGTGAGCTCAGGGCCACTTGAGCTCTCAAAGGAGGCTTCTGTCTTCCAGATTGAGACTTTAAGGAAGTGACGACTCTTACTCCCTTTCTCTTGGAACCCTAGGTCTTGGAACCTAGCCCCCAGGCTGGGAGGAGGCAGAGAAGCCTCCAGCCTATAGTCGCCAGACACAGCCGGCACCAACTTGCCAGCCATGGGAGCAAGCCATCTTGGAAATGGATCCCCCAGCCCCACTGAGCCGCTACAACATGAGCCCGACCCACATGCAGTTTATAAAGGAGATAGATGATGGTTGGTGTATGAAGTCACTAGGTTTGGGGTTGGTTTTCTGCTCTGTAATAGATACCCAGAGCACAGGCCATTGGCCAGAAGGGTGTCGCATGGTCACCTCTAAAGGCAAAAGAGGCCACGTGTGTCTCTAGCAGCCACACTATCACCTGGAAATAGGAAATGTGTTCTCTCACTAAGGAAGAAAAGAACAGGTAGAGAGGAGGCAACTGGCATTTTGAAACCGGCACCTATAAAGTCTGTCAGCTTCATGGTTGACAGGTCGTTTATCCCCTATCACTGTTATGTCTCTCTCTCTCTTATTATTGTTTACCCCCCAAAGAATGTACTCCATAGTCATACAGCATGCACTTCATATGTATATTTATAAATTATACATGTGTAATAACTATAAATATAGCAAATGCTATAAACCTTACACATAATAGGCTTCTCAAAATGGGGTTTTGAAAATACTAAACAAGATTTTAAAAATATACATGTTTATTTGACTCATCCACAGTACCCAAATGAAAATTAGTGATAATCTTTTGAGTGCTTTAAAAAAAAAAAGATCTCTTGGGGTGCCTGGGTGGTTCAGTCGATTAAGCGTCTGACTCTTGATTTTGGCTCAGGTCGTGATCTCACTGTTGGTAAGTTCAAGCCCCACGTCGGGCTCTGCACTGACAGTGCAGAGCCTGCTTGGGATTCTCTCTCTCCCCCCTCTCTCTCTCTGACCATACTTTGCTTGCTCTCTCTCTCTCAAATAAATAAATTAAAAAAAAATTTTTTTTAAAAGATCTCTTATTTCAGATTATCTGTAGCTAACATCTCCAGGCACAATACGTAACCATTCAAGGAAGTTTGTCGTTAATGATAGTGGGTGCGAATCCATACTTAGCTCACTTTCTCGATGAATTCTCTGTCTCTGTCTGTGTCTCTCTCTGTATCTCTTTCTCTGTCAGTGCCATTGCTTTGGATGAGATGTCAGGGTTTTTACTTAAGAAATGACAAACAGCTCACAATTGGAGGAGAAGTTTACATGCTTAGTATTACCTTTAATCCATGGTTGCTTTGCAGAAATTTGGTTCAGCCATGTGTCCGTAAGAGTTCACGTAACTAGTGAGGTAACATAAAGTTGCACATGTTGGAGAAGTGAATAAAGTTCGCCGAAGATGGCCGATGGGGCTAAAACCAGGTCTGGTCTCCAGCTTAGAGACCCCTCTTCTGTGTTCTTCTTCCTTTGTTTGCTGCGCGTGCGAACCCCCCACAGATATGGAAGCTGACAACTATAAATTACCCTCCCCACGGGCATTCGATGCTCAGATCTTTGGAGAAGCGGTCTCCTCTGAGCCCGCTGGTGTTAAATAAATCTCCGATCCACCAAGATCTCTGAGTGCCGCTTGGCTTTTCCCACAGCGTACCAGCCTGGTTCCGTAACACAAACACGCTTAACCGGGGAGAGATGAGCGCAGGGACACTGAACAGGCTAGTGGGGGCGTGGGGACTGTTTGGACACCCCCCCACCTCCCGCCGGGTGAGGACTCTCCCTTCTCAGCTGCATGCTCGCGTGGACTCACCAGACTCCGTGAGCTCCTGGGCACTGCCATCAACCCAGACAGCAGACACAGGCTGGCCTGATTTCCCAGGTCCTGCTGTTAGATAACAATACATCAAAGGAGAAATTCTTAGGCATTTTTCTTACATTTTGCATCATTGCCGCTTTGGAGACCACCTGCCTCTTACCCCATAAGCTTCCTGGGGACAAAGCTCACGTCCTGTTCATCTCTGAGTCCCCAGTGTCTGGGGCCTTTCTGACACTGGGAAGTTGCTCGCCTGGTGTTTGTTGAATGAATGAATGAATGAATGAATGGACAGGACAGGTCCTCGAGGAGCAGGGCCCCAAGTTCTAGGGTTGGGCTCAGGAGCGGAAGTGGAGAGCTGGGCCTGAGGCTCGCTTCAATGGTTCCTGCCTCATTTCTCTGTCTGTAAATGGAGATTCCGAACAGTAATACGTGCCACACCCGTTGTCCCGAGGAACTTATGAGCCGACGTGAGAGAGAAGAGTGAGGGCTCTCCCGGGGCCTGACACTGTACAGGCTTAGCAAACATTTGTCCCTCCTGCTGGAAAAAGAGAATAAAACGCGGTGGCAAAGCCAGTGCCTGGAGGCTGCTGGGGTGACTGTCAGCTTCCTGTCACTGTTGAAAAGATGACCACGGATTTACTGTCTCGCGGTTCTGGATGTCAGAAGGGCGACGTGGGTCTCATTGGGTTCAAGTCAAGCTGAGGGCAGGGTTAGTTCCTTCCTGGAGGTTCCTGGGGGAGAATCTGTTCCTTGCCTTTGCCAGGTCCTGGAGGCCACCCCCATTCCTCGGCTCGGGGCCCCTCCCTCCATCAAAGCCACAATCACATCACCCCACACGCCCACACTTCTGTTGCTGCATTGCCTTTTTCTCACTAACCTCTGGCCTCCCATTTATAAGGACACTTGTGATTCCATTGGGTCCGCCCTGAAAATCTGGGAGGACCTCCCCATCTCAAGATCTTGAGCTTAATCACATCTGCAAAGTCCCTGTGGGCCGTGCACGGATTCCTGGGATTAGAGTGTGGGCAGCTTTGGGCGGAGGGAGTTCACCTGTCACAGTGAACTGCCACCCAGTTTGTCGGGGACAACCAGTTTTAGCCCTGGAAATCCCCTGAGGCCCACGCAGACTGGGCCTGTCGGCCACGCAAACAGGTGGCATCACATTAATGGCTAGGAGACGGGCTATAGGGTTAGACAGACCCGGGTTGGAATCTCCTTGCAGCCACTTCCTGGGTGGGTATGAGGATTATAGAAGAAAACGTGTAGAAAGGTGGCACTATTTCCAGTATTAGGTGAAGTCTGTGTGGGGTGCAGGGGGGCCCTGTGGAGCCACGCCCAGCCCCTTATACCTCTTCCTGAGCCTGTCTCTCCTCAAACCCCACCCCAGCCCACAGGGCCCCGGCTACCCCGTGGGTGCTCTCCCCTGACCACACTGGGGATGTGCACTCGGCAAGGGCTGAATGCTACGAGCAGGGCCAGGTTCTAGCAGCCTTGGACGTCCGGCCGCACTGGACAGCCCTGAAGACACCTGAGCGGGAGGGGATGGGCCAAAGCAGGTGAATGTGCCCCGTTTTTCTGAACTAAGCCCAGCACCTTGGCTTCTCCCCAGGGTGGAGGCAGAGGGCGGCTTCCTGGGGTTGTCAGACCACTGGGTCCCTCAACCGGAAGTTCAGGCTATGGACGGTGGCCTTGGCCAAGCATCCAGTAAGGCGGGACCTTCCTGGGCTGCCTTTTCTTCCTCCGGAAAGAAACAGCGCGGGGAGAGCCCCCCACCCACGCGCCCAAACACAACAATTTATTTAAGTTTATTGTGAGGTCAGTCTACTTGACTTTGGGCTGTTCTGCTGATTGGTGTTTGTTTAGGAGACAGATCTGTTCTGCATGAACAGGTCCCGGGTATTTCACCGCCCCCTGCTCCCCCCTCAACTGGCTCTAAAGGAGGTGGCCTTACAGTCTAGGGACAGAGGAATCTTGACCTTGGAGAGGCAGTCGGCTTGAATTAGAGAATTCTGCATCTGCATTGTGATTACATCTCATTTGCATTTCACTTCCTGCCTCTACATTTGGGAGCCCTGGGCATCTGTGGCTGGATTCCTGCATTTGAATGAGCGTCCCCCTTGATGGGGCTTTAATGACGCTCCGTCGGGCATATCCAGATCTGCTGTGTGCGGTGCCCTGGGCTGCAGGGCAACCGGCGAGAGCCTAAACCACGGTCAAGACGGCAACGAAAGTTCCAGAAACCCCCTCCGAGCATGTGCTGGCTTGGCCGCTGGGCCCGTCTGCTGCCACCTGGAGTCATAGTCAAGCAGGAAACCCCCTGGTTGCAAAGTCACCCAAACAACTGAATGCAAATCACAAGTAAGAGGATAGATCAGTGGCTGGACGATACATTTCTGGTCTCAGCAGAGGGGCAGCCCCCTTGAGAGCCTCATTCTGGCTTTCCTGGTGTAGCCTCCCCACTCTGGCCACACTACACAGCTGGCCACGTCTTGGCTTAGGCTGTTCCCGCCACGGGACAGCCGCCTGCACGTCGTTTGACATTCATCCCGGGCATCACCCACTCAAGACATGCTCCCCGTCCTCCTGCTGGCCCTACACTCCACTGTCCCTTCCCCTGTGTGACTTGCCATTGCCCTGATGACACTAGATTGTAATTTGATGAGGGGCGTGGGGCAAGCTGAGGGCAAAATACGGGCTGGCACCCCCACCCCCACCCCCCCACCCCAGGTGGAATATGTGTGATATTCCTCGGACACTTCCGGAAGGGGGCTGAAGTTCTTGCCATGGTGATGTGGGAAACTAATGAAAAATGAAAATTCCCTTACTGCCTGCCGCCCATTGACAAGTCCTTGAGACCCGCAGAGTGACCTGCCTCTAGGGGCTCAGCTGCCTCAACGATGACACTTTGCTAGTGGCAGAAGAAAATCTTGGCTTCACGTTGTCCCAACCTTGAGGATCCTGTAAGTCGACTTCCTTTATCTCAACTCCCCCAAGATATATGCTGGCAATCCTACTCCAAGCTTCTGGCCCCCTGATATACATCTGAAGGGGCTCATGACTGAGGTTTCCTTGAATGGTAATGAATGGCTATTCCCTAGCAACAGCTGGCCCCTCAAGGTCCTGGAAACCTTGCTTCCAAAATTCCTTAGAGACTCTATCCCTGACCCCCCTCCCAACTGAGGAGATATAATGAGTTACCTGTCACGACCCCAGGGCAGCCCTACCTGCCCACGGGTCCTGTCCGTGTGCTTTTTGCACCAAAGACGTCTTCGAGAATTCTTTCTTGGTTGTTGGCTCCGGACCACCCCACCGTCATCCCAAAACTTCATCGTAATTGACCTGTTTACTCTCGTCTTTCACGTTCGTTTCTCATATTTGTTTTTAGAGGAAGCTTTATTGAGATAGAATTCACAAAACATGAACTTCCCCATTTTAGAGTGTACAATTGTTGGGGCGCCTGGGTGGCTCAGTCGGTTAAGCATCCGACTTTGGCTCAGGTCGTGATCTCACAGGTGGTGAGTTCGAGCCCTGCATCGGGCTCTGTGCTGACAGCTCAGAGCCTGGAGCCTGCTGGAGATTCTCTCTCTCCCTCTCTCTTTGCTCCCCCCATCCCCACTGGCTCATACTCTCTCTTTCTCTCTCTCAGAAATAAATAAACATAAAAAAAATAATTAAAAAAATAAAGTGTACGATTGTTACCAGACCGTAGGGGGGCTGCTCACTGGTGAGTTCTAGAAGGGAGACTACACTGGGGGTGGGGGGGGGATAGCCTCACAAGGTCACATTATTTGTACAAATAAGATCCTGAGGATTCATCTCCAGAGCCCCGGAGGGGGATTTTAACATTATAATGAGGGCAGAAGTAATAGTCTCACACTTCTGGCATTTTCTGATTCATCAGGGCAGGCGTCTTCCCGAATGTGTCTTTTCCTACTGCAACTGTTAGTTTGTTTCTAAAAGGTGGTCGTTTTTCCCTGTTGAGTTACAAGAGTTCCCTGTGTATTCTGGACACTGGACTCTTAGCCCCTAAATGATTTGCAAGTATTTTCTTCCATTCTCTTTCCCCTTTCTCATTAGTGTCCTTTGAGACCAAAATTTTAATTGGGGGGAAGTCCATTTATTTTTTCCGCCTGGCGGTGTTGTTTGTGGTGTTCTCTCTAAGCAACTGTTGCCTAATCCAAGGCCATGATTAGCCTTGGGCCATTAGCCCGAAGTCACATAACTAAGGAGTGGGAAAATTCCGGAGAACAGACCCAGGCACATGTTATCCCTCTGCCCCTATCTGCCTCTGAGCAGTAGGGTTTACAGTAGAAAGGGTGACAACCATGCGGGGATGGTTACTTTTTTTTTTTTTTTTAATATTTCTTTATTTTGGGGAGAGCGCAAGCCGGGGAGGGGCAGAGAGGGGGACAGAGGACCCGAAGCGGGTTCTGCACTGACAGCAGCGAACCCGATGTGGGGCTTGAACTCACGAACCACGAGATCATGACCTGAGCTGAAGCTGGACGCTGAACCCACTGAGCCACCCAGGCGCCCCAATGTGATGGTTACTTGTAAGTGTCCACTTGGGTTGACCAGGAGGAGCCTGGATTAAACATTGTTTCTGGGTATGTCTATGAGCGCGTTTCCAGGTGAGGTTAAGTGTGTGAATCAGTGACTAAGTAAAGCAGATCCCAGTCCCCCGTGTGAGTGGGTATCATCCACTCCCTTGAGGGCTTGAATAGACCAAAAAGGAAGAGGACGAAAGAATTCACCCCTGGCTTTCTCTCCTGGCTCACTGACCTAGGACAGACATCTCAGCCCATCTTCTCCTGCCCTTGGACTAGGGTTTATGCCTTTGGCTCGCCTGCTTCTTGTGCCTTTGGACGAGGACTGAATTCTACCACCAGCTTTCCTGGGTCTCCAGCTCAAAGATGGGAGACAGTGAGACTTCTTGGTCACCGAAGCCAATTTCTCAGAATAAGTCTTCTTCTCTCTCTCCCTCCGTGTGTCTCCCGTTGGTTCTGTTTCTCCGTGGAACCCTGACGCGGTGCGGATGCCAAGTGGCTTTCCTCCCTCGACCCCTCCTCCATCCCCATAATTCTGCTCAGGACTCCCACCTCCAGGAGGCTTCCCTTAATGTCCCCTCCCAGTCCCAGTAGGATCCCAGTCCCCTACTGATGCTGGGGTAGCTGCCTTTTCGGAGGCCACACCACCCAGCGGTTCCCACATCAGAGGTGTTGCTAGAGTCCAGGGAGTGTGGGCTCCAGATCTGACTTCCAGAAGTTGAATAGTGACTTTCAAGTGACTTCACTGAGTCTCTCTCCTCAGCTGCCAGGTGGAGATGGTCCTAATGGAACCCAGCTCTCAAGTCTGTCATGAGGATTAAATGAGAGGATCTGGGTACCGCGCTTGGAACGGTGCCCGCGCACACAAGTGCTCAGCAAACGCTAGCTCTTCTCTATGGCGCTGCCTCGCCATTTTCCACGTCGCCATGTTTGTCCTGGACCACGAGTGAACTCCTTGAGGCAGGGACCTGGCATGTAGCAGGTGCACGGTAAACCTGAATCAGCTTGAATTACTAATTGCAAAATGGGCAGAGCTAGCTTCTGCCTGGCTTCCCTCTCGGCGTGTGGACATCCCAGGCGGCATTGCAAGAGAGAGCTCTGTGCCGCTGGTCAAGTCCCACGAGAATGTCCGTGACTGTGACGATCACAAAAGCCTTGTATCCATGTGTTGTTGTGAAAGGGGCCTGGCCCTTGGGTCTGTTGAAGGACTCACTGCGTACTCCGCAGCCTGGGTGACAATGATGTCCTCAAAGGCGTAAGTTGAAGTTAAGCACCAACACGTCGATTCAGCTTTGATTTAAATGGAAAGAAACCGCGTCGTAACTGAACTGGACAAACCTGGGACAGAAGAATTTGATTTTGATGAGCACTTTACAAGTTCAAAGTGTCTTGCTCTGCAAGGCAAGGCAAAAAGGAAGCCAGGAAGGAAGAGTTTTCCCGGGCAGGAAGGGGAAAATCTACAGAAGCCCTCCTGCCCATGTTTTCTGAGATGCGGCGAAAACTTCCTGGAAAAACGGTGAACTACAAGTTCTTTCTGGATTTTCGTCATTGTTAAATATAGAATTCCTACGAAACCTCTCCAGAATGTCATGGTCAGCCTCGAGGCATGCCCATCACTGCACATGAAGTTATTAAGTGTTTTATTTGCATATTAAGCTACTGTGTTATTGCAGGGGATGTAGCATGTTTATCACATTATAGGGAGAGACTCACCGGTCTCCTATCAACTGCTGTCCTCAACTGCTGTCCTCAAATCAACCGAATGTCCACGATAGGTACATTCTTCTCAGAAAATGTTCGATTCGTACACCTAGTGCTTCTCCTTCTGGGTTGTAGGGAGTGTAAAACAATGCCTCTAAGCATATCCGTGTCCAAATACAACGCCCACCTAGTTTGCTTGACCCAGGACGGCTCAGCACTTTGGGGGTGTTATTGTCATGCTCTAAAAGAGGAGAATTAAGCAGGTCACTTGGGGATGAGCCATCCGATGGACCTAGGACCCCAAATCACCACCCACAGGCAATGGGATTGGGCCAGCCAGAAGGTCCAACGTGTTCGCCGCATCCAGAGGATGAATTTCTGGTGTTCTTTTGAACAGAGACAGGCTTCACCAGTGTCAATTCGTAGCTTTTCTGTGTCGTTGCTTTCCAGAGAAGGCAGCTCAGGATCTGCCCAATGACAAGCGTCTTTCTCTAATGGTTCATTCATTCTTTATTTTACCCACTCATCCATTCATTCAAAAGATATTTACTGCATCTGTCTACTGCATATTGGGAGCTCTTCTATATATTGGGGGAATAGTGAATATAACACCAGAAATCTGCACTCTGATGGTGCTTATATTGAAATGGCAGGACAGGAAAGCAGAAAGTAGACCAAAACTAGCACAACATATTGTATACGAGGGAGGTGAGGGGTAGAGAGCCCCTTCCCGCCACATGTGGACGCAGGGAGAGACCAGGAGGTGGGTCTCACCAGACACTGAATCTGCCAGAGCCTTGATCTTGGCTTTGCTGGCTTCCAGCACTGTGAGAAAGAAGTGTTTACTGGGGCGTCTGGGTGGCTCAGTCGGTTGAGCATCCGACTTTGGCTCAGGTCACAATCTCGCAGTCTGTGAGTTTGAGCCCCGCGTCGGGCTCTGGGCTGACGGCTCAGAGCCTGGAGCCTGCTTCTGATTCTGTGTCTCCCTCTCTCTCTGCCCCTCCCCCGTTCATGCTCTGTCTCTCTCTGTCTCAAAAGTAAATAAAAGCGTTAAAAAAAAATTTAAATAAAAAAAATTTAAAAAAAGAAAGAAATGTTTACTATTTATAAGCCGCCCAGTGGGTAGTATTTTGTTATAGTAGCTTGAATGGACCAAGATGACCACATACAGAACTTCAGAATTTATAGAGCTTTTTTAAAACAGTGGTAATAATAATAACATCCATTACTGTGGGGGCAACAAGTTTCATTCTGTTCTTCCAGCAAGGTTGTTCATTCATTCACTTGTTCGTTCATTCATTCATTTATTCATTCATTTTTGGTAGTTATTAGTTTCCTGCTTTCCAAGTGAAGAAACCAAGGCCCCGAGAAGTGAAGTGACTTCTTCAGGTGGCCAAGGGAGGAATTGAACCCAGACGTGTCTGACTCCGGAACCAAGTAAGTTTTTTTCTGTCTTTTCTCCTGCCACTTTGTCACTTACAACTTACCTTTCCTGTGAAGAGAGTGGGCCCTGCTCATCACCCCCTGCTTTGTCACTCGTGTCCTTAACTCAGGCTTTTCACCTGTGTCCCCTGCCTGAACCTTCACCTTGCTTGTCAGTCTCACCACCACCCCCACCCCACCTCAGGGACCGGGCTTCACTCATCCCCGCCTCCCATTAAGTAAATTGGGTAGAACTGGGAGAAGAGTCTGAAGCCTGCCAGCACATGGCGCCTTCTTAGTCAGACACACTCAGCTGCGAGGCTGGGCGGTGACAAGGTGACTACTCAACTGGAAATCTCAGGGGCCTGACCCAGTGAGGGCATGCGCTAATACGTGTCGCACCCTGGCGCTCTCCTGCAAGAAGTGACTTAAGGATCCCGGAGAAGGTGGCCCTTGCATTGAGACTTGACAGTCAGCAGGAATTAGCCCGACTAAGAGGTGACGGAAAAACATTCTAGGGCCGGAAACAGGTAAAGACGCGGAAGCAAGAATGAGCGAAGAGCGCACAAGACGAAAGAAAAAAAACAGGTACATTGGATTGTATAAAAATGGGAAACTTGGGTGCATCAAAGGACACTGTCCACAGAGGGAAAAGGCAACCCGTGAACTGAAGAGAGCATTTGCAAGCCACACATCTGATCGTGTCCAAATACATAGAGGAGCTTGTATGACTCGACAGCAAAACACACAACTCAATTAAAAAACGTGCAAAGGACTTACGGGGACATCTCTCCAAAGATAAACAAATGGCCGATCGCCAACGGAAAGATGCTCAACATCACCAACCACCGGGAAATGCAAATCGAAACCACAAGGACGGGTCACTCCATTCCCATGAGGACGGCGACTACGCCCCAACACAGAAAATGACAAGAGTTGGCGAAAACGTGGAGGAACTGGATCCATGAGCACCGATGGTGGGAATGAAAGACGGTGCCGCCACTGTAGAAAACAATATGGCAGCTCCTCAAAAAAAAAAAAAGAAAAATCACAAACAGAATTACTACATGATCCAGCAACTCTATTTCTGGGTACACCCCCTAAAGAATCGAAAGCTGGGACTTGAACGGGCATTTGTATGCCATGTTCGTAGCAGCATGGTCCACCACAGCCAAAAGGTGGAAATGACCCAGGTGTCCGTGGATGGATGAGTGGCTAAACTCAGCGTGGCCCCTCCATACTGCGGAAGGCTATTCAGCCTCAAAAAAGGAAGGGAGTCCTGTCGCACGCTGTAACACCGATGACTCTTGAGGACATCATGCTGAGGGAAATCAGCCAGTCACCGGAAGACAGTGTATGATTCTGCTCACATGAGGTCTCTAGAGTTGTCAAAAGTCATAGAGGCAGAAAACAGGAGGGTGGTCGCCAGGTGTGGGGGGTTCGTGTTTAATGGGGAGAGAGTTCCAGCTTGGCCGCGACGAGGGGTCCTGGCGATGGGTGGTGGGGATAGTTGCACAACAGTGTGTCCACACTTCGGGTTGTTCACGGTTCAAATGGGAAATGCTGTTACGTATGATTTGCCACCATAAAGAAAGGGGACGGGGGAGAATGAGTAAGGAAGGGCCTTTTGGGAAGCGTTTCACTTTGCAGAGCGGGGTGTCTGATGAGCCGGAGGGACTGGGTCGCCTTCTGCCTTCTCCCGTGGGGCCCAGGCCTCTTGTCTCAAAGGCATTTCTGAAATGCCTCGCTCAGGAGGGCACCACTTCCTGCCGCAGGGACGTGGTGGGATCGTCCAGGGAGCTTGTCCCCGAGAATTGACCTCTCTGGCTGGCTTCCTTCTGGCCTGTGCCAGGCGCCATCTGGAACCTCTAAAAAGTTCATTTAGCACAAAGGCAGCGGCTGTGGCATTCGGGGTCTGCCCCTTATTGGGAGACCAAACTGCCCTTTAAAAAAGGAATTAATTCAAAATAAGTCCCCGGGATCACAAATCATTAACAGACGTGTTCCAAAAACGTCCAAAGAATTGCAACTTCGGGGGTTCTGAAACCTTCTGCTTCGTACGTGGGAGGGTGGTTCGGGGTGAGAGGAGGGGCGTGTCCACCAAGATTCGAACTTCAAATATGAGCCGGCTTTCCCCCCTCCCCCCACTTTTTTTTTTTTTTTTTTTTTAAGACAGAAGAGGTATCTATTGAAGGTATTTTGTTTCATTTTCTTTTTTGTATCTTCTGGCTTCCGAGTGGGGGGCAAGAGGTTACAGTCCCGGGGGGGGAGGGGGCGGCCGGCCCGGTGGTTTTTCAGCCCGGTGGAGACAGAAGGCTCCCGGGGCTGCGCGGATGCGGTGGAGACACGGGGCCTTGACTGGGATTGCTCTTTGGATCAGAGAGTTGCATCAGGCCTGAGTGCCTCACGGTGACTCACCTCCTCTTGCCCAGAGGAGGGTGGCAGGCTCCCGGAGGTCCAGGGGCCTACCCCCTACCCGCTGCTGAGGGCCAGGCCTCCCCCTGAATTGTGTGCCGATGTCCTATTTCCCGGCAAGAGAGAGGGGCGGTGACTGAGGATACACCTGGGGTGGCGGGGAGAAACTTCAGCTAGAACAGGCTGCATTTCAATCCCGGGGGTCTCCCAGGAGGAGGCCATTTGACTCCCAAGCTTGTCCCACAGTGCCGAGCTCTGGGTGCACCCATGCCTCCAGCGACAGACCCTGGTTCTCCGGCAGGCTTTGCTATCCTCCCACCCTTCCAGTCCCTCCCTCTTTAACCAGGTTCTTTAAGAGACAGAGATGATATTTCAACTTCAGAGGGGGAAGCAGAGTGGGGAAGCCTTTCTGAATCTGACCCCTGGGGCTCTGCTTTGCACAGACCAGCATTCCTCCCATCCAGCCTCAGGCCCGCCGCCCTCCCGAGGCCGGCTGGGTGCCACGCAGCAGTTTCCGCCCCCTAATCTGGCGGTGACCGTTCGTGGGGCCTTCTCTCTTTCTCTGTGTTCCCCTCGGGGCCGGGGCCTCCTCAACTCTAAGGCCGATAGGGTCTTGTCATGAAGTCTGGCTGGAAGAGGCTGAAGGAAGACAGAAACTGATAAATTTCCTTTTGATCTCGGATCTGCAAAGCCAATAAGAAAAAATAAATCGCAACCCTGGGCCCACCGGGGTGGGTCAGAGCCGACGGAAGCCAGAAAATGTTCCTTCTGGAGCTCAGGGTTCCTTGATCCCCTGGCACGTTACGTATCCAAAGGAGGGGGGCAGGCCCTGCAGGGAGGGATCCCCCAGGCTCAGAACAAGGCCGGGGAAACTAATTAGGTGAAAATCATTTAAATGGTTTTTAAGGCATCGCTTGATTTAAAGCATTTATCACCACCTAACGCATAATTAACGGCAGGACAACCGACTGAACGCAAGCTCTCTTCTATTCAGAGGGATTATGTTAATTTTCATTAATCTCATATATTACCATCTCTCTTCGGATGAATGTTATCTTAAAGGCCCAAATGCCTTCTTTGATCTTGGGGAGAAGAAAAAAAAGAGAGGAGAGAGAGAGAGAAGAAAAGATAGTAACCCGTGTTTATTTGGAAATGACATTTTAACAACAGGCTCAAAGTACAGGATCAGAAGTTTTTGGTATTCAGGAGTTAATCCAGCCACAAAAAGAAGGAAATTCTGCTGGGGGTGGGGGGTGGGGGAGGAGGGGGGGGGAATAAGGTGCTGGCCTATTCCCTCATGCAGGAGTCTTTAGTTTCACTATTAAGGTTCTAAGAGAAGTGACTCCCTTACCCAGTTTTGTGATTCGACATGCTTGCTGCCCCGACCATCCCAGCCCAGAGTCCTGTACAATCATTTTAATTAAAAAAAAAAAAAAAATGGTTAAGACGATGCCACTACTTAGTAAAGGGACTGGCTGCACACGAATAGCCTCACCCCGACTGGCTGTGGGTCTGGTAACCGTTCGTCGCGGAATCCTTCCCTACCCCACTCTGCAGATGAGGTTCAAGGGAGGCCGGGAAACCTGGGGCACTTGTCTTGGTCTGATGCCATGGCAGGGATGCCTGCCCAGGAAGGCCGCCTCCCGGGCCGGCTGCTGGACCCCCGGGCTCCGCTGCCTGCCTGTGATCGACCATGGAAAGAAGGTTCTGGTGCAGACGATACAAGCTCGCCCGCCCGTTGGTCCGGTCCAGCTGAAGAGTATTGCCGCAATGCCTCCAGCTTGGCGTGTGACCTTGGCCAAGTATCTTTGCTTCTGGGGCCTCTATCGCCAACTTCCCAAAGCCATCCTCACAGTTTGCATTTACGTAATGTTTTCTTGACTGCTGGGAGCTGTTGTTTTCCCATTTCACAGAGGAGAAAACGGAGACAAAAGAGCCGCCCCGCCCTGGCCAGGGTCATACAGTGGTGACAGAGCTGGGATTTGAACCCAGGAGGGCGGATCACTGGGCTCTCATAATCCAGACGCCATGTTGACTCCTAAAGTCAACTTAGGGGCCTTTCTAGCTTTCAAATGGTGGGATTCCCCCCGCCGTGGGTGGGTTTGGTAGTGTTATCTTGGCTGTGGTGGTGGAGACGTAAACTTGCACAGGTAGTAAAATGATACAAAACTTAACACACCCAGATACTGAAATGAGTACGAGTAAAACTGGAAAATCGGAATAAGATTGGTGGGTGGCATCGATTCGATGTCAACGTCCTAGTTATGACATTATACTATAGTTTGGTAGAATGTGGGGCAGAAATGCACCAGGGATCTCCCTGTTCTTCCTTACAACCGATGTGAATCTACGACGACTTCAATGACAATTTCAATCAATGAAAAAAAAAAAAAGGGACATGAACCAAAAACCACCTACAGACACGATGAGGAGGAACTTCGCTGTGTGTATCTGAAACGTTGGGAATACACAAATTCTAAGACCTTGTCCTTGCCTGGAAATGTAGTGGGTTAACAGATAATAGAAACAAGTAACCAGCATTTATTAAGAGCCTGGGCATGGGCACGTGCTCAGCGCCGTGTTAATCTCCACAGCAATGTCTTTATCACAAGATTATTTACAAGCTCGAGTGGCTGTGTCTCAGAGAGGTTGATGAACTTACCCAAGGTACCCAGCATGTACTTGCATATGGTGGTGGTCATGGGTTTTGAACCAGGCTTGACTCTGGATCCCAAACTGCCCTGGTCTCTCCAGACCCAGGCAGGGCTTTGAGCCTCCACTATGCCAGCACTTTCCGCTAAAATGATCTCATTCAACCCTGGTACAGTGTGGCGAGGCAAGCAATATATATCATCCCCACTTTGCAGACAAGAAGACTGAGGCCCCGGGGTAGGAGGAGACTTGAATCCAGTCCCTCTTTTCCTCCTATAAGGAGGAAATGGAGCAGAATGCAGGTTCCCCCAGCCCCTGGGGTTGTTCTGGGGCTCAGGGCAGGCCCAGAGTAGAAGGCAAGGAGCTAGATAAGTGGGTTTCGAAGCTGAGAACGGGGCGGGGCGTGAACAGAGCCCGGGGCTGTTTATTCAGCTTTAGGGGGAAAGATTTCATCCAGGGTCCTGGTTGGTGATAAAGCTGTTCTGTTTTCAAACCAAACATGGTCTTTCCTTCGAGGGCTGGGAAGTTAGGGAAGAAAGATACTGCCCGTGTCTCCCTGTGGCTTTCCAGCCATATCACCAACCAAATAGCTCACTGGGGGAGAGTCGCAACGGGATCCCAGAGAGACGCAAACCGCCGTGGGCAGCTTCAAAGGACAGTCATCCAGGAAGCTGAAGTTTAAGAGGCCCTTGGCTCGTCCATTAAAAAAGATGGCCCGGACACATTGCTGGTCTGGCCCCTGTGGTCCCTGACCCTGACCGGATGCCTCGCGCGGCTGCAGAAGTGTGTGCAGGGAAGGCCGGCCCTCCTTCAGCCCCGGGACGCACGACAGCAGAAAATCTGCACCTCCCCGTGGGGTGACCCGGCCCCAGGCCCGGGGAACCCGGTATGTTCTGTCACTTTGACACACGACCGGCTTGGGAGGGACTGAGTCTCACTACTACCTTCGGACTATTGCTATTTGCCGCTACTGGATGGGGTTGTTGTGGTGGCCGATAGCGTAGCTGAGGACGGCTGCAATAGTGCCCCCATCCCACGTGTCCTGACGAGGGGCCCCTCCCTCTGAGTGCTGGGGTCTCCATTCCCTCCCTCTGACCCTGGGTGGGCTGGTGACCCTGCTGGAAGTGACACTCTGCCTTCCCGGGCTGGACGATCCTCAGAGCGTAAGAATGCCATGGGCACCTGCTACGCTCTCCTGGGTCACTGTCACTTGGAAACGGCCGCCATGCTGTCGGGAAGCCCAACCTGGTCCACGGGGAGAGGCCACACGTGTCCCAGCCAACAGCACAGCGACGGGCAGCGTCAGAGGCCAGACAGGGAGGTGAGGACCCTGGAAGATGGTTCCAGGCTTCAAGCCGCCTTGTTCGAGTCTCCCGGCCGAGGCCCAGATGTTGGGGAACAGACCCACTGTGCCCGAATTCCTGACCCCCCCCCGAACCATGAGTAAAGGAAGATAGTGATTGAATGCCACTGCGGTTTAGAAGGTCATGCGTCACCAGCAACAGTAGCCCCAGGAAACACGACCACCACGGCGTTAAGAGCTAACGTTTATCGAGCCCTTGCTGTATGCTCGGCACTGGGTTCAGCACTTATAGGGTCTGAGGTGGAAGGGGCTTTATTTCTGGAGCAGTCATTCTCAACCTTGGGAGGTAAAAAAAAGAAAAACCTCCCCCCCCAACCCGCTGGGTCAGCCTCACGCCCAGCACCCCAGGGGCCACAGGTTCACTGGCCAAGGCAGGATCAGACTGAACCCCGGAGAAGGGGCAGGCCAAACGGACTCAACTGAATGCAGCAAATATCAATAATAGCCCTTCACCGTATGCCGGGTGCCTGGGCTTGGAAGCCCTCACGTCTCTCGGAAGATAGAACATGCGGGTGTAGGTGACCCTGTAAACCAGAGGCGCCTGGAATCTGTCATTGTTAGTCAAGCTCCTACTGTTCTATGATCTTTCAAGGGCCTGTCTCTTTCCTCCCTCTCTCCCTCCCTCCCTCCTGCCTCCCTCCCTCTCTCCTTCTTTCCTTTGTCCTTCCTTCCTTCTTCCTTCCTTTGTCTTCCTTCCTTCCTTCCTTCCTTCCTTCCCTCCTTCCCTCCCTCCTTCCTTCCTTCCCTCCCTCCTTCCTTCCCTCCCTCCCTCCTTCCCTCCTTCCTTCCTTCCTTCTTTCCTTCCCTCCCTCCCTCCTTCCTTCCTTCCTTCCTTCCTCCCTCCTCCCTCCCTCCCCCCTCCCTCCCTCTCTCCTTCCTTCCTTTGTCCTTCTTTCCTTCCTTCCTGCCTGCCTGCCTGCCTGCCTAAGGCACAGGGATGGAGAAAGTTTAAGCAACCACCCTAAATCAGCCAGCCAGAGAGCAACTAGCCAGGATCTAAATGCAGGTCTGTTTGACTCCAAAGCCTGTCTGTCTCTTTCGTTATCCCCTGCTGCCTCCTGGAGTAAGCACTCGATGCAGGGTGAGCTCTGGGGAAGGAGCTGTTCTTTCTGGCTCAGGGAGGCCGTGGGAGGCTGAGCTGTCAGTGTCCTTTCTCCCTTCTTCTTAATAACGGGCACATTTCTACCTTGTACAGCCTCCTTCGCACCTAGGTGACCCAGCAAACACGTTCTGGCTTCTAAGCCTTGTGTGGTTCTTCCAGAAACTCGCACTCGTCTTCCCATCTCCTGCGGGAACGGAGAAGTGGGCACCTGGAGCTCTAGTGACCCCGTCAGACTCTGAAGAGGGGTTCCCGCCACAGGACTGGCAGGGCGGGGCCCCAAGAAGCCGGTGACAGAAGACCAAAGGGCTCTGCTCCCACCCCCGGATCATCCGTCTCAGCTCATCTGTTAGGCGACAGCCACTGAACTTCTATGTTGGTTAGGCCACCTTGGTTCCCGTGGAGTCTGGCTTCCTCCCGGCCGATCGTGGTCCCAGGCGATGCTGTGGGGCAGCAGACAAGGCTTTGGGGGAAGCGGGTGGGAATCAACTTGGGTCGGGTTCCGAAAGACAGGCAGAGCGGGGCGCCTGGGTGGCTCAGTCGGTTGAGCGGCCGACTTCGGCTCAGGTCATGATCTCCCGGTCCGTGAGTTCAAGCCCCGCGTCGGGCTCTGTGCTGACAGCTCAGAGCCTGGAGCCTGTTTCGGATTCTGTGTCTCCCTCTCTCTGACCCTCCCCTGTTCATGCTCTGTCTCTCCCTGTCTCAAAAAATAAATAAAACGTTTAAAAAAAAATTTAAAAAAAAAAGACAGGCAGAGCTGAGACACGTGGGGACGGGGGACGCGAGAGTGAGGGGGGCGCTTGCGGTGGCATGCGGCAGGACGAGGAGATTCAGGAGAAACAGCAGCGCTGTAGTGACATTTCGCGAAGGGCTTCTCCGGCCAGGGTGAGGAGACCCGATTGCAATTGTGAAGCGCTGGGGAGCCCCTCCAGGGGCGTGAGAGCCCGAGCAAGGTGATGTGTTCACAACTGTATTTCACCTTCCTGGAGATCCGTGGGGGGGCGGGGGGGGGGACCGGAGAGCGGGGAGCCCGGGCCAGAGGGCGGGGGGGTGGGGGGGGGGGGAGCTGGTTGGAAAGGAGGTGCGGAGACCAGCTTTCCCAGCGACCCACGGAGTAGCTCGGTGGTGGCCCAGCGGGGCAATGGTACCAGCCCTGACGGACGCACGGGAGAGGCCGGTGTGCAAGAAAGCGTGGGAGCATATGTGAAGTCGCTCGTGGCACATTGTTCTCCGACAAAATCGGTCCCCAAAACTGTGCACCCTGAAAATGAACAACAACAACAACAACAGGAAGAACTAAGTGCATTTTTTTTTTTTTTTTTAAAGGTTATTCTCCAGGGGTTAACGATAGTTACTGCTAGGTGGGCGTGTTTGTTACTTCTTTTCTCTTGCTGGTTTCAAGCGCCGTAATGATGATAATAGGCGCGCACCCCCTCAGGCTCACAGAGTTCTGTGCGGGGCTCCGGCCTAACGCTGTGTCATGCCTTAGGTCTTTGGATCCTTACAATACCCCACGAGGGAGGGTCTCTAATTTTTTTTTTTTATTTGAGGACACCGAGGGTCCGAATGTAGGTGCTTGGGTCAAGGCAAGGGGGGGCGGGCACCAGTGGATGCAGGGGGCTGATGTGGTGAGGGAGGGGATGACCCAGCTGGAGGCAGGTGGCCGGGAGTGGGGAGGGCTGGCTCTTGGTCAGGGGTCCCAGTGGACCTCGCAAGGGCCTGGCGGTTTCTAAAGCACGTCGTGTACGTCACGTACATACTTTGCTAATAGCAGGCTCGTTAGAAATGATGATTATTCTCTTGTGGAAGAGAAGGCAGAGGCCCAGAGCTTAGCAATAAGGATAAGCCTTATTCTCTGCTGCTCGGGATAAGAAAGTAGGAGAGTTAGGATGAGAACCCAGAGCTCTCTGCCTGACTCAAAACTCCTTTCTAATTTCCCTCCCACCGCCAAAGAAGGGTACGAATTACGGTATATGTTAGAAATCTGCCCGTTGGGCCCTCTGACTCCCACAACCATCAGGCTCCATACCTGCGGGTAGAATCATTTATTTTCTCTCTTTCTATTAATTTTGGGGGAGAGAGAAAGAGAGAATCGCAAGCAGGCTCCTCGCGCCCAGCCTGACGTGGGGCCTGATCTCGTGAACCGTGAGATCGTGATTTAAGCTGAAATCGGGAGCCTGACGCTTAACCCCCTGAGCCACCCAGGCGCCCCTGCCGGCCGAATCATTTAAATAGAGACCTTTGACTTCTGTCTTTTGGCCAAAGTCTTACCCTTGACCTGCTCAGCCGGATCTCATTTCTTGGCCCTGTTTCACCTGCTTCTCTTCGTGGTGCAACTTCATTCCTGGAGCCCGACCCACCACCCTGCTCCCTTACCTGCCTTCACTTCCTGTGGTAATGCTTCACGGCCTGGGCTCCCACTCTCGTCCCTCCCCGCACCCCCCCCCCCCCCCAACCATCAGGCCCGCAGGTGACACACCCCTGGCTCTGCCCTGACGGGGCTCTGACAGCCAGGTGTCTGGCCTCCCCCATGCTCCAGCTCCGTCCGTCCTTTGCCAGCCGCCTTCTGAGCCTCGCAAGGCCACCCCGCCAGGGGAAAAGCCCCAGAGAACACTGTGTCCCTCCTGTCAGATGTTTCCCTAATTCCCCACGGTCTGATCTTTCGCTGTTTCAGTTTATCGCAAATGATTTTCCAAGCCAGTGGATTTAATTACATTACACTTAGGGAAATTGGTGCCATTTCTTAATTACTTTCATAGTTGGAAAGCAATTACTTAGCAATCACATGAAGGTCTTCTTGTGTTTCCCGGAGCCCTGGAGCCTTAGAAAATGTCTGTGGGGACCAGACCCAGCTTTAAAGAGATTGGGTTCATTCCTTTTTGGAACTGGGGTAATCGGGTCTGGGGAAGAGGGTAGGTTTTGCAGTATGGAATTGGATAAAATGGTTTTTTTTTTTTATCATGATGCACTCAGTTGTGTAAGCCAAAACCTGATAGTGCCCCTTAACATCCTCCTCAACTCTCTGCACCTGGCCGTTTCTACGTGCTTTGAATCCCACCTCCCGATGCCTCTTAAACCTGCCGTGACTGCTTTTCCCAGTCTAGTCCAGGCCACCATCAGTGCCCTTAACTGGTCTCCCTGTGTGCACCCTGGCCATTGGGGGGAGGTTGAATGGTGCCCCCCCAAAAGATATGTCTACCCCAAACCTGTGAATGTGGCCTCATTTGTGAAAAGGGCCTTTACAAATGTAATTAAAGGAAGGGCGCCTGGGTGGCTCAGCCAGTTAGGCATCTGACTTCGGCTCAGGTCATGATCTCACGGTTTGTGTGTTCGAGCCCTGCGTCAGGCCGACAGCTCAGAGCCTGGAGCCTGCCTCGGATTCTGTGTCTCCCTCTCTCTCTCTCCCAGAAAAAAAATCACAAAAAATATTTTTTAAATGTAATTAAAGGATCTTGCGGGGCGCCTGGCTGGCTCAGTCCATAGAGCATGCGACTCCCAATCCTGAGGTCTTGAGTTCGAGCCCCATATTTGGCGTGGAGCCTACTTAAAATTAAAAAGAAAAATTAAGGCTCTTGAGATGAGATCTTCCTGGATTATCCAGGTATACTCCAAAGCCAATGAAGGGCATCCATAGAAAAGAAGGGAAAGACACACAGAGGGAAAGTCAATGTGAAGGCGGAGGTCGAGATTGCAGTGATGCGTCCGCAAGGCAAGGTTATGCGACGGACTGTGGGAAACCACCAGAAGCTGGAGAGAGGCTTGGGACAGATCCTTCCTAGAAGCCTTCAGAAGGAATGAACGCGGCCAACACCTGGAGTTTGGACTTCTGGCCTCCAGAAACTAGCACACTCCCCTTCAGGCAACTTTCAACGCTTGTCATTCCTGTGCTCTAAACCCAGTGGCCTGTGTCTCACGTAATAAAATCCAAGATCCCGCCCATGGCCTCAGGGTGACAAATTTAGACCCTGGCTCCGTCTTTCTCAGTTCCTGCCAGTCTGCTCTGGCCACCTTGTCTTCTTTGCTCTTCGTCAAACACATCAAAGCCATTCTCACCTCAGGGCCTTTGCACGTGTTCTTCCATCTGTCTAGAATGATCATGCCCAGAGACCCACATTGCTTACTGTCATGGTGGCCCTTGCTAGAAGCCACAGCCATAGGGGAGCCTTCCCTGGCCGCCTGACAGACACAGCCGGGCCCCATCCCTCCCAAGCTTGCTCCATTTTCCATCAGAGCACTCGTTCTGTTTCGTTTGCTCCCTGTTCTGGTTGCTCACTTGTCCACTGTTCATCTCTCAACACTAGAACGGCAGCCTCCCAAGGACAGGGGTCTGTCTGCGTGACTTAACCCTGCACCCCCAGTACCTACAGCAGCACCTAGAACAGATGCTCACAAAATATTTGCTGAAGGAGAAATGTTTGCTGTTGAGTCAGGAGCAGGAGCCTGGCTCTGGATCCTCTGAGTGGGCGGTGTGACCCCCAGAATCCCATCCCCTTCCCTGGGTGCCTTGTGCAGAATAAGGGAACATGAGACGGGCTGCGGGGGATGAAGTGGGCTAGCTTTGGATAGAGGAGCGCCCCCCAGGGGCACCTGGGCGGCTCAGGTGGTTGAGCTTCCGACTCTTGATTTCAGCTCAGGTAATGATCCCAGGGTTTGGGGATTGAGCCCCGTGTTGGGCTCCACGCTCAGGGCTTGGGATCAGTGCTTGGGATTTTCTCTCTCTCCTCCCACCCTGCCCCTCTTCCCCACTCATGCTCTCTCTCTCTCTTTCTTTCTCTCTCCAATAAAAAGTAAAATAAAATTAATTTTAATCTGGCCTGGGGGCCAGACAGACCTGGGTTTGAATTCTGGTAGCTGCACTCATTTGCTGAAACTTGGGAAAATTATTTTCTCTCTCTGAGCCTCGGTGTCCTTCTCTGTAAAATGGGGCTAACCAACTTCTATCGTGCTGTGGACAGGATGTGATCAGGCGAGCACACGTGCCCAGTAGACATCCTCGCCCTTTGCCCCATCACTCCAAGGGCCGGAGAGGTGGCTCATCCCTCACTGCCCCTCCTCCTCCTTCTGGCCTGGCCCCTTCTTAAATACCGAACAAGGTAAGGGGATCCTCGTGGTATAAAAGGATAGTGAAAGGAAAACACCGCAGCCAGGACCTCGTCACCCCATGCATCCGGCTTCCTTTCTTTGTCTTCCCGTCTCCTTGTCCACTTTATGTTTTTTGTACTTGCAAGCATGTTGGTTATACACATAGGCTTTATTTTTTTTTTAAACTTTTTATTGAGATACGACTGCAAGGTTCACGTAAGTATGCAGTGTGCTATTATTGCTTCTTGAACACACCTGTGAACCCCGCACCCCAGAACCGCCCCCCTCCCCCGCCTTGTACCTTCTTGAGGTCACTACCCGTCCTAGTCTATTGGGGCTCCCATAACAGCATCCCACTAATCTCTAGAAGGCAGTCATCTCAATCAGGGGGGTCCAACTTCATGAGCTAATCACCTCCCAAAGCCCCCCCCCCTTAATATCACCCCCTTGGGGTTAGGTCTCAATATATGAGTTCTGGGGGGACACAGACATCCTGACCACAGCATGACACCCGGCCGCTCACTTGTGCAAAATGCATTCATTCCATCCCAAAGGCCCCCAAAGTCTCGACGCGTTCCCATGTCAACTCCAAGGTCCAAGTCCAAAGCGTCATCACCCCTTCCCCGTCCGTCTCCTGGGTTAGGTTTTGGGCAGCCTTGCAGGGTTGAAAGGCATACAGACAACTGTCAGTAAAGATTCCTGTTTTCCTTCGTCATGCAAAATATTCTGGCCCGATCCATACCTGGCCTTTTTCATCGGAGACTGAAAAACTCACCCTTTTAAAGTGTACAATCTAGGGGGTATTTATTTCGTTATTTATTTATTTAAATATTTACGTATTCTGAGGGCGGAGGGAAGAGACAGTCCCAAGCAGGCTCCGCACCGTCAGCACAGAGCCCGAGGCGGGGCTTGAACACACAAACTATGAGATCATGACCTGAGCCCAAATCAAGAGTCGGGACGTTTAACCAACTGAGCCACCCAGCCGCCCCCAGTGGGTTTTGAGTATAAGGCTGACCCTCAAACAACTCGGGGATGAGGGGCACCGACCCATCATGCAGTTGAAAGTTTGCTAATGACTTTGAACTCCCCCGAAACTTAACTGTTGGTAGTCTACCGTGGGCCGGAAGCCTTACTGGTAACATAAACACATTTACTAACACGTGGTTTGCAGGTTATATGTATTATATATCGTATCCTTGCCACAAAGTAAGCTACAGAAAAGGTGTTACTGGGAAAATGAAAAAAGAAAATCATCAGGAAGAGAAAACACATTTATAGTGCTGTACCGTATTTATTGAAAAACCCGTGCAGTTACCCCGTGTTAAGAGTCGACTGTATCCATTTAGTTGTGTAACCATGACTGCTGTCTAATCCCAGAAGACTTTCATCACCCCCCCAAAGGAGCCCCCTATCAGTTGGCGGTTACTCCCATTGCCTCTTGCCCCCGACTCTCTGGCAACCATGAATCTACTTTCTAATAGCATAACTTTTTAAACAATATTTTTTTAATGTTTACTTATTTTTGAGAGAGAGACACAGAGGGCAAGCAGGGGAGGGGCAGAGAGAGAGGGAGACAGAGAATCCGAAGCAGGCGCCAGGCTGTCAGCCCAGAGCCCGACGCGGGGCTCGAACCCAAGAACCGTGAGATCATGACCTGAGCTGAAGTCGGACGCTTGACTGAGCCACCCAGGCGCCCCTATTTTCTAACAGCATATCTTGACGATCTTTCCGTATCAGAACACAAGATGCTTCTCCCTCTCTCTCTGTCTCTCTCTGTCTCTGTCTCTGTCTCTTTAAGTCGCAGTGTGGGGTTTCCATGTACTGGTGTGCCACGATTAATTCACAATCCCAGATTGGTGGCTGTTGGGTTATTTCTATCATTCCATTTGCGCTGTGGGATACATTCACCAGCAACACGGTTGCTCTGGTCTGAATGTGTCTCCCCCAACCCCTGCCTCCGCAATTCAACTCGTATGTTGAAATCCTAATCCACAAGGTGATGGTATTAGCAGGTGGGGCCTTTGGGAGGTGATTCTTAGTTTATGAGGATACAGCCCCCATGATTGAGATCAGTAAATCTCAATTTATAAAAGAGGGGCTCAGAGCTCCCTCCCTTCCACCATGGGAGGGCACAGCAAGAAGTCATCCGTCTGCAGCCCAGAAGAGGGCCCTCACCCGACCCTACTAGCACCTTGATCCTGGACTTCAGCCTCCAGAACTGTGAGCAGTAAACATGTACTGCTTATAAGCCTGTTTATGGCATTTTGTCATAGCAGCTAGAGCAGAGGCAGGCAAGGGTTGGATCGATTCCCAGACAGAGAATTGCTGGGTGAGAGACCATAGGAATTTTCACTTTTTTTTTATTAATTTTTTTTACATTTATTTATTTTTGATAGACAGAGAGCACAAGTGGGGGAGGGGCAGAGAGAGAAGGAGACACAGAATCCGAAGTAGGTTCTGGGCTCTGAGCTGGCAGCACAGAGCCCGATGCGGGGCTCGAACTCACAAACCGCGAGATCCTGACCTGAGACGAAGTCGGTCGCTCAACTGACTGAGCCACTCAGGCGCTCCGGGAATTTTCACTTGTGATAGATCCTTCCAGACCGCCTACCACAGGGTTTTACTAGACAGTTACTCAGATCTGGAGGCTAGACTGGGGACAGGTGTGGCCCTGTGGGGGTGGTGGGGCTGGAGAGGGGAGGGGCCGCTGCAGCATTCCATTCCATTCGAGGAGTACAGGGGGCCGGGTCTGAGGCCACAGTCGGGGGCAGGTGAGGCAGAGCAAAAATACTTCCGGGAGGTAAAAGCCAAAGTCAAGGATGCGGTGATGGGCAGTGTCTGTGAGGCCAGACAGGGAGGCTGCCCAGGATGGTTCTAGGGGAGGCACAACTGGCCCACTGTCCCCTTGTATCCACTCTGACCTTCTTCTATAGTAACTTATAGAAGTTACTTCTATAGAAGAAGTTACTTCTATAGTAACTTATAGGTCTTAGCTGGGCACGTGACCACCCGGTGACTCCTTTCTCAGACTCCCTCGTAGACAGGAATGGCCGTACGGTCAAGTCTTGGCCAATGGGGTGCGAGCATTGTGTGCAGCTGCCAGGGCACGCCCTGAAGTGTGCGGGCATACCTTCCTCTGCCCCTTTCTTCTCACTGGCTGGAGAGTGGATGTGAGGAGTCAGGGGCACCATCTTGGGCCATGAGGTGGCAGTTTCCTGGTCAGGGGGAGCAAGAAGAGGGAGCTTGGATCCCTGAGAAGAGAGAAATGAGTCTCAGTCTTGCTAAGCTTCTATTATTCCGGGCCTCTGTTAGAGCTGCCAAATCTGAATGGCTGGTTTGCGCCCTTGGTTTGCGCCCTTCACTAAAACGGGGGCTGTGGGGAGCTCAAGCTGTCCATCTTACTGGATATTGACAGCCCCCTCTGCGCCAGGCGCTGTGCTGTGTGCTGGGGTACAGGGTGGCCAGGGCAGACACACCTACTTCACCTAAGGGACCCTCACACACGAGCCCGCAGGGGTAGCTGAGCTAGGATGGGATCAGAGGCAGCTGAGACCTGCATGCAGAAGCACTGTCCCCGCCAAGGCAGGTCGGGAGCGGGGTTTCAGGCAGAGGGAACAGCAGAGAGCAGCCTCTTGGAGGCTCGACAAGAGTCCGGTGTGAGAGTAAGACTTCCGTGCCAAGAAAACACAGCTCGCTCTGACTCCCCTTCCGATGGCTTGTGCTCATCAGGGAAATGCTAAGTGAGTGGCTGTGGAAATTTTAGAAAACTCTTTGTTCCGGGGCTCGGTGATCTCCTTCTGTAAATGCAGCACCGAGCTGCGTCAGGAAGTTTCCTCCCAGTGTCAATGTTATGACATTCTCCAGCGCGTGGGTCCCTTCAAGGAATTAATTAATCGTATCTGTTTTCCTGCCGCCAACGAGGTCCCCTCAGAAGAAAGCAAGGCATCAAAAATACAGGCTGATAAGGCGGCTTTGAAAGCCCATAAAGAGAGGAAATGTTCTCCAAACAGACAAAATATGATTTCTTATGTGCACACACTGAAGGCAGGGGCTTAAAAGCGATAGGTTCCGAGTCTGGCTTACATGGGCCAACCTAATGGGTTTTTGGTCTTTCTTTATCTTTGCCCTTTTAGGGGACAGCAGGCCATGCTGGGGGTTTCCTTCCTGTTTCTGTTCCTAGGTGGGGGGCTGTGGTCTTTGAGGGAAAGCTGGGTTTCGCGTGTAGATTGGGCCGAGGCTGCTGGGCCGGGTTTACTTATCAGTCATTTGTTCATTCAACTCGAGGAGGCTGTGTGACTCCTGACACCTGCCTTCAGGTAATGGGAGTGACGGGCAATGCAGATGAGCAGTGACAGAAGTGTGACAGGTGCCATGGGAGGGGCTGTGGGGACACAGAGGGGGGTCCCCCCCACACCTCAAGCCGGGCTGCAGGGCATCGGGGAACCTCTCAGAGCCTTGGGGAAGGGAACTTTGGGTTGAGTCTCGAAAGCTGGTGGGAGCCGGCCGGGCCTGAAGAGGAGTGGGCTGCAGGGAAGGAAAGCAGCTCCGGAAGACTAAAATCTGACCCCGTTTCAGGAGCTGTCAGGGGTGCAGGGTGGCAGGGCACGGAGAAGGGAGCCTGGGTGGCCAGTGAGGGGACATGGGAGGCCAGCAGGGTGGCCAGGCAGGGATGTAGCCCATATGACAAGCTGAGTGTTTACAGGCTTCACTGCTCGTACAGAAAGGCGCTACTGTGTGCCAGGGAGAGAGCAGGCAAAGCCCTACTGTGCGCCGGGGAGAGAGCAGGCAAAGCAGAGGAAGACACGGCTCGCCCTCCAACTTACCGTGCTCTGAGTCCGGGTGGGAAAACAGGTGATTAGTGCCAGGTTTTAAGAGGTGTCTTGGCTTCCTGGGGCCACTGTAACCAAGTACCATAAACTACGTGGCTTAAAACAACAGACATTTATTCCTTATTCCGGAGGCTGGACGTCCAAAGTCAAGGTGTGGTCAGGGCCACGCTCCCTCTGAAGACGCCAGCGGGGGAATCTGTCCTGTCTCTTCCAGCTTTTGGTTGTTGTTAGCAATCTTTGGTGTTCCTGGCTTGTAGCCTCCCCAGTCCCCTCTCTGCCTCTGTCTTTACACGGTCTTCTCCCCGTGTGCCCAAATTTCTCTCTTCTGAGGACACCAGCCATTGGGCTTAGAGCCCACAGTAATGCAGTATGCTTTCATTTTCCCTTGATTACATCTGCAAATGCCTTATTTCTGAGTGATGATAAGTGAGGTCACATTCACAGGTACTGGGGGGTTAGGATTTGAACGCGCCTTTTTGGGAAACCCGATGCAACCCACAGCAGGAAGCTGATCAAACCCACCCCTCTGCTCTGCCCTTGGGCTCTGGATCCGCTGAAGTCAGAAGACCAGTTTTGTAGCTCATAAAAGCGGTGTTTGTGAACGTGGCTTACTCGCACTGCCCATTGGACTACCCCCCCCCCCCGAACCAGACAGATTTACCCACCCTGTCCAAGCCACCCTGCAGAGAAGGGGACATAGGATCACAAATGTCTCTCCGGTGGAACACAGACCTTGAAGCCAGGGAAGAAGGTTGGCCCCACAACCAAGATGCTAAATGATAAGGGTGGGGTGTGCGGTGCCCAGAGGGGACAGGGAACAGGGAGGAGGGTGGGAGGTGTCTACTTAAGGGGCCTATTTAAGGCAGGACAGATCTGGAAGGCTCCAGAAAGAGGAGAAGGGTACAGAAACTGACTTGGGAAGTCAGCCGGGTGGGGGAGGAAGCCCCCACGCCTCCTCCTGGCATTTCCACTCCTGGGATGGATCCCCAAGTCATCAAAATACCCGGGGTCGGATTAGAGGATGCCCAAGCCACTTTGATCCCAAATAAAATAAAGCAAACTCATCCTACGCCTGGGAACCGGCTAGGGCCCGACCACTCGCGCTCTTGTAACGGTTTCTGTCGGCGCTTCTGGCCTCTGTCCCGCAGGCCCAGCGCCCCAGGAGGGGCCCGCTCACTGAAGTAGCCTAGGCTGCGATGTTTGGCTGTTTGCATTTCTTGACAAAGGAAATTTGTTGGGCTTAAGCTGCCAAGGGTTTGCATCTGGATCCTATGATGTCTGCCTTCGGGAGGGCTGCGCGCAGAACCGGCTCGGGGGGGCCCCCACCAGCCTCCATGTAATTAACTTAAGTGCTCCGAAGATGAAAAGCTTACTTGCCTGGACGACTTATCTCCCACTGCTGAGGTTTCAGGAGACACCAGCGGTGGACAGTGGAAGTCAGGAAGTTTGGGCATGTTGGAATTTATTACATTTGCAGTTAAAAAAAAAAAAAAAAAAAAAAAAACAACCCTAACCCAAAACGAGAGTTCTGGATGCCAGCGTGAGGAGGTTAAGTGGAAACATAACTTTACATAATGAAGTGGTTAATCATATTTCGCTTTAGAAACACTAATATCATCAATTGGCCTCACACTTCTGTGCCTTCCAGCTTCAACAATAGAGCGGAGACATTCATTTCCTGGTTTGGTGTAACTTCTGGGGCTTTTCCTCCTGTGCCTCGTCTTCCCCTTCTCCACCCCTCCCTCCTCCCGGCTCCTTTACCCCCCTCAGCTGGAGTGGAGAAGGCAGCTTTGATCCTGGATGCTCTGGGGGGGCCTGGGGGAGGTGGAGCGGGAGGGGGTGGGGATTCCTACAGGTGATTTTTAGGCCTGAATTCCATTGTGACAGCGATGATTTATTTTAACTACTAACCCAGGAAAGCAGGCGCCATCGGGATGAATACCTCCACTAGCCTCTAGCAGACTAATTTTACTGTTTATGAATCACTAATATGTTTAAGGCAAAAAAGAAAAGACCAGAAGAAGAATGGGGCTGGCATTTGTAGATAGCTAGAAGGAAGGCTTGGAGAAAAGGCCCCACGGCGCCCGAACAGTCCCACATGGGAAGGATGATTTTGGATTACAAGACAGAAAACACATGGGGTCCAGATAGCTGCCCCCCACCTCTGCAGCGGGCAGAGGCTACTGGCTGATGAAACACTTTCATCTGTCCCAGGGAGATAAACTGGCCGGTCTGGAGGGGCCTCTTTATTTACAAAAGAAAATTAAATCCGTTTTAACACTTGCACTGTTCATAGGAAACACATGTCGGCTGGTAATTGTTTTGAACTCGATTTCGAGCCGGGGGCCGCGCCACACGGCGCTGTTCTGGCGTTTTCGCGCTGGCTTGGGACCGGCCGTGGAATTTGCACGGAATTTCTTCCCAATTCCAGAGGCTCCGTCAGGGGACATTCCGGGCGGGGGTTAGGGAGGGGGGGCTGGCAGAAGACTTTGCTGGGCTTCCTGCCTCCTGGAGGAAAGCGCCTTCCCCTTGGTGGGGGGGGGGGGGGGTTGCCCCAGCGCTCCTGCCCCTCCCCCGCCCCCCTGTTCTTATCAGGAGATTGGAAAGGATCAAAGGGACCCGAGGCCCTAATTGAGCCTGACGGGCTTCCCTCCTGCCTGGAAGTTTTCGCAGAAAGAGAAATAAAAGGTTGGGAGATTTTCCCAAGAGGGCCTGATGGGGTTTTACAGCTGCCACGAGGTGTCCCCTAGCTCTGGGACTGCACTTTTCAAATGTTAATATGCGCGCGAACCCCCCGGGACTCTCCTGAGATGCAATTCTGATGCTGGGAGCCCAGGGCGGTGGGGTGGGGGTGGGGTGCCGGGACTCTGCCTTTCTAACAGGCTCCCTGGCTTGGCTAGTGCTGCTGTCCCCCGAGGGTCCCGCTCCTCCTTGGGGGGGGCGGGGGGGGGGTAGCATGCATCAAGTGGTTCCCATACCCCCCCCCCCCGCAGGCATCAGAATCCGTGCCCCCCCCCCCCCCCCCCCGCAGGGTTTGTCAAAACACTAGAGTTCCTGATTCCACAGCAGACCTAGGGTGAGGCCTGAGAATCTGTGTTTCTGATAAGCGCCCGGGTGACGCTGCTGGACTGGGGGCCGCACTTTGAAAACCGTCATCCAAAACCAATGCGTTCTCTGGGGAAACTGAGTCACAGAATGAGGTGTGTGTGTGTGTGTGTGTGTGTGTGTGTGTGTGGAGGTCACATTGCTCCTGCGTGGCAGAACTGGAGTGAGAGCTCTAGTCCATTTTCAAAGGTAGGAGAAGTGAGCCCATTTGTGCCGGGGACCCCTCCCTGTCCAGGCACTAGCAATGGGTGTGCTTTAGGACAGAAGACAGATGTGACCTGAAGTCCCCAGGCTGCTGTCTCTCTCCTGGGTGTCAAGCCATTCCTTTGCTCTGGGATGCCCTTCTCCCTCTCATGAATTACTCCTTTTCAAAGCTCAGCGTCTGCCTCTCCTCCTCCAAGCAGTTCTCCTTTCTTTCCTCTGGGCCTAAGTCTGGCCCGTCAGCACTTTCTCCATCTCGGTAATATCACACATACATGCCACTTCCCGGCAGTGGTGGGGCCACCACTGGGGGGGGGGGGGGGCACATCAGAGAACAGGACAGGGAAAGCAGGAAGCAGATATTTCTTGAATGAGTGAATATCTTCCCAGTGGTGTTCTTGCCTGCTGTGTGTCCTTGGACGGTTACTTAATCTCTTTGAGGCTTGGTTTCCCCATCTGTAAAATAAAGATGCTAATGTTACCCTGCAGGGTCACTGATAAGGGACATATTTGTAAACAGGCCAGGCAGACTATTGAAGAGTCACTTAAATTTTTTTTTTTAATGTTTAATTATTTTTGAGACACAGAGAGAGACAGAGCTTGAGCAGAGGAGGGTCAGAGAGAGAGAGAGAGACAGAATCTGAAGCAGGATCCAAGCTCTGAGCTGTCAGTACAGAGCCCGACATGGGGCTCGAACTCACGGACTGTGAGATCATGACCTGAGCCAAAGTCGGACGCTCAACCGACTGAGCCACCCAGGTGCCCCTGGAGAGTCACTTAAAAATTTCTTTCTCTCTTTCCTCCCTCCCTTCCTCCCTCCCTTCCTTCCTTCCTTCCTTCTTTCCTCCCTTCCTTCCTTCCTTCCTTTCCTCCTCCCTCCCTCCCTTCCTTCCTACCTTTCCTCCTTCCTCCTCCCTCCCTCCCCCCTCCCTCCCTTCCTTCCTTCCTTCCTCCCTCCCTTCCTTCCTCCCTCTCTTCCTTCCTTCCTTCCTTCCTTCCTTCCTTCCTTCCTTTCCTCCTCCCTCCCTCCCTTCCTTCCTACCTTTCCTCCTTCCTCCTCCCTCCCTCCCTTCCTTCCTTTCTCCCTCCCTCCCTTCCTTCTTTCCTCCCTTCCTTCCTTCCTTTCCTCCTCCCTCCCTCCCTTCCTTCCTACCTTTCCTCCTTCCTCCTCCCTCCCTCCCTTCCTTCCTTTCTCCCTCCCTCCCTTCCTTCTTTCCTCCCTTCCTTCCTTCCTTTCCTCCTCCCTCCCTCCCTTCCTTCCTACCTTTCCTCCTTCCTCCTCCCTCCCTCCCTTCCTTCCTTTCTCCCTCCCTCCCTTCCTTCTTTCCTCCCTTCCTTCCTTCCTTTCCTCCTCCCTCCCTCCCTTCCTTCCTACCTTTCCTCCTTCTTCCTCCCTCCCTCCCTCCCTTCCTTCCTTCCTTCCTTCCTTCCTCCCTCCCTTCCTTCCTCCCTCTCTTCCTTCCTTCCTTCCTTTCCTCCTCCCTCCCTTCCTTCCTCCCTCTCTTCCTTCCTTCCTTCCTTCCTTCCTCCCTCCCTCCCTCCCTCCCTCCCTTCCTTCCTACCTTTCCTCCTTCCTCCTCCCTCCCTCCCTCCCTCCCTCCCTCCCTTCCTTCCTACCTTTCCTCCTTCCTCCTCCCTCCCTCCCTTCCTTCCTTTCTCCCTCCCTCCCTTCCTTCTTTCCTCCCTTCCTTCCTTCCTTTCCTCCTCCCTCCCTCCCTTCCTTCCTACCTTTCCTCCTTCTTCCTCCCTCCCTCCCTCCCTCCCTTCCTTCCTTCCTTCCTTCCTCCCTCCCTTCCTTCCTCCCTCTCTTCCTTCCTTCCTTCCTTTCCTCCTCCCTCCCTTCCTTCCTCCCTCTCTTCCTTCCTTCCTTCCTTCCTTCCTTCCTTCCTTCCTTCCTCCCTCCCTCCCTCCCTCCCTTCCTTCCTACCTTTCCTCCTTCCTCCTCCCTCCCTCCCTCCCTCCCTCCCTCCCTCCCTTCCTTCCTACCTTTCCTCCTTCCTCCTCCCTCCCTCCCTCCCTCCCTCCCTTCCTTCCTCCCTCCCTTCCTTCCTTCCTTCCTTTCCTCCTCCCTCCCTCCCTTCCTTCCTACCTTTCCTCCTTCCTCCTCCCTCCCTCCCTCCCTCCCTCCCTTCCTTCCTTCCTCCCTCCCTCCCTTCCTTCCTCCCTCTCTTCCTTCCTTCCTTCCTTTCCTCCTCCCTCCCTTCCTTCCTCCCTCTCTTCCTTCCTTCCTTCCTTCCTTCCTTCCTTCCTCCCTCCCTCCCTCCCTCCCTTCCTTCCTACCTTTCCTCCTTCCTTCTCCCTCCCTCCCTCCCTTCCTTCCTACCTTTCCTCCTTCCTCCTCCCTCCCTCCCTCCCTCCCTTCCTCCCTCCCTCCCTCCCTTCCCTCCTTCCTCCCTTCCTTCCTTCCTCACACCCCTGAGACCAAGAGTCGCATGCTTTACGGACTGAACCAGCCGGGTGCCCCACCTTTGTTGTTTTTCAATGTTCTTGTTATTCACCATTATTACTGCCTTTGGTCAATTTTTTATCCTTACGGTCAGTCTTTTGACTAAGCTTTTGCCCTTCCAGATTCCCTGGTCACATGCAAATGTATTTTGAGAAAGTTCCTATCTCAAGCCCCTGTCGAGAGGCAGGACTGCCTCGGACTTGCTCCGCACTTACAGTTTCCTCGACACGTTCCCACTGAGTCCCTGGAGTCACAAAGCGCCTGTGCAGGAAGTGCTGTCACGGTGAGGCTTGGGGAAGTCGAGGCACTTGCCCACGGTCACAGGCGCTGTTGGGCCTCCAAGCTCCTTCAAGGGCAGCTGTTCAGGAAGCCGAAAGGTGCACCTACCTGTGGAGGGGGTCGGTTTCCCCAGGACCACAGCTCTCGAGTTCGAGGCCACGTCCTCCTTTCTAGCTCGGAAAACAGCTCCTGCAGGCGATCGCTTTTCCAACGTTTCTCCGGGGTATGTTATTCCTCCCCACAAAGCTGGGGGGTCAGCTACGCTTGGGAGAACCGTGTGTGCTGCCCCACTCCTGAGCCTGGAAGGTGCACCAGCCCGGAAAAGGCCCCTAACATCTCTGGGTGAAGAAGGGACCCACTTCCTCTCAGCTCAGTGTGTTCCAGGCTCAGTGACCTTCTTCCCAACCCCATGCTGATGCACGTCGCCCGGAACTGTCCCCGCTCTCTCCAACCCGACAGCGACAGCGGCCGACATCTGCTCTGGCTTCGGATGTCGTTTCACTGCTGCTCTCTGGCCAGAATTCCCCATCCCCCCATGTGGCACTCCCTTCAAGTCTCTGCTCAAACACGCCCTCATCAGAAGGCCTTCTCTGGCCCCGATATGAAACAGCGAGCCCCCGCCTGCATCCATCACCTCGCTGCCTTATTTCGTGTCATAGAACTCACCGCCCCCCCCCCGCCCCCCCCCCCCGCCAGCTGACATAGCTCTCTCTTTTTTGGTTACCTGACTCTGCCCAGAAGAGTGCAAGCTCCTTGAGGAGCAGGGATGTTTCTGTTTTGTTCTCCACTCTTTTCCCAGTGTCCAGAGCAGTGCTTGACCCGTTGTGGGCACTCAATGAACCTTTGCCAGTGGAATGAATGAATGAATGAATGAATGAAGCTGGCTATGTGAGCATCGCTGAGCTCCTTCTCACTTAGCACCCTCGCCATGGGCATCTGGTGCCCAGATCTGCAGGCTGGGTCTTTCCAGATCCAGGGCTGGCTCCTGGCACCGAGGACGGGTCAGATATGAGCTCCGCCCCAAAGTCAGTCCCGTAAAGGCGAGCTGTGCCGCAGTATGACAAGTGAGGGCTGCAGCACTGGGGAGGCACGCGACACACAACGGTAGCAGACCGAGGGCTTTGGAGTCAGGTGGGCCTGAGTTCCAATCCTGCCTCTAGCATTGATTAGCCCTGCAGCCTTGATCAAGTCACTTGAATGTCCCGAAGTCTCAGGTCCCCACCGTTAAATGGGGATAATAATGGAGACTCTGGGTGGTGGGTAGCGACCTGGTGTGTAAAGTGCCCCGGGGTGTTGTAGACACTCGAAGCGTGGGGGCTAGAGAACAGGCATGCCGTGGCTGGAGGTGTCCGGGAGAGGCCTCCGAGAGGAGATGGAGCTTGAACGTGAACTGAAAGGGTCCCCAGGCAGAGGAGGAAGAAGACAGCATGAGAGCCAGAATGTCTGGCTTCAAATCCTGGCTGTCGCCGTGGGGTGACCTTGGACACGTCACTCAGACTTGCTGTGCCTCAGTGTACCGATTCCTAACAGGGGGCTCAGCCTCGCAAGCACACAGCAAATATTAGCAGCCTCATCTTTACACTTGTCACTGTGGGGGGGGGGGGGGCGGGGGGCGAGCAGGGGCGGGATCCGGGGGCTTCAGGGTGCTGGTCGTGCAGACCTAATGCCGGGCTGAGGGTGGGCCTGCGACAGGTGGTCCTGACAAACCACAGAGGGACCCTCCCTCTGAGAAACGGGTAGAAGACCCTCGCGACGCCTCGCGGGCACCCTGCCCCCCACCCCCACCCGGAAGCGGGGGCGGCGCCTGGTGGCCCGTGGGGACCCTTGGCTTCTAGTCCTTCCCACAACTCTCCGTTTCGGCTCTTCGAACCCGGAGAGAAGCCACAGCGTCTTGGCCCAAGGGGGCCTCGGAGACAGCAGGATCAGAGGGGGTCTTGTCAGAGCAGTGGGGGGCCCGGGCCACCAGCTCCCTTCTGCAGCCGAGAAGCAGAGGCTCAGACGGAGGCACCCTGCGCCACGCGCAGACCCCGGGCCTCTGGCCCCATCCCCGGCTTCTGTGCTCGTGCCCTTGAAGAGCCTGGTGGCGGAGATCCCGAGGAAGGCGCAGCCTGGTTGGTGGAGCCAGAAGCCCCAGGGTAAAGGGCCTGACCTTCCCCTGACTTTTTAAAATATTTAATTTTTTTTAACATTTATTTATCATTGAGAGACAGAGAGAGACAGAGCACGAGCAGGGGAGGGGCGGAGAGACGGGAGGGGGGGGGTGATTTTTTTTAATCTTGGTTTTTCCTATTGTTTGTTTTGCTTGCATCGGGGCTGCAGAATGGGGTCTCCTTCCTTAGTAAACGTATCCCGTTGGAAATACCCGGTGCTCTTTGATCCTCCCAATCGACGTGCAAGGGGCCACCCCAGGCCATCGTCGTGTCCACTTTGTGCATGGCGGGTGCCTCGCGGACATCTACATCAACTTAGAGTCGAGGCCTCCCTGAAATAGGGGCTTTCTGCCTCCCGCCTCCATTTCAGGCCGCTTCCTTAGATCCAAGGCCCATCTCTTTACAAATAAGAACATGGTGAGAAAGTGGCCTCGGTTAACTGTTCTTTATAGCTGCGTGACTCTGGGCAGGTCACTGATTAGGTCTGGGTCTCAGTCTCCTCATCTGTAAAAACAGGGATAACGTTAAGCCTTCATTGGGTTGTTCTCAGGATTAAATAAGACAATCTGTACAAAGTACTTAACGCGGGTGGGCACATAGCAGGTGTTAAATAGCAGCCGTAAGAGAAATTATGATTATCAGTGCTAACTCTCTTGGATGGGCAGGAAACAGTGCCACTAAGTCTCATGTCTCACTCGCTGAACGGCCTGGGGCCCCTGTGTTTAATGGAGACTCTCTCCCGAGGGTTGCGGCCAGGATTCGCTGTCTCGTATTTAGGGTTGCAGACGCAGGTACAGACCGGGGCCAGAAAATAAGGGTCAGCGAGTGAGGCTGGTGGGGACAGTGGCCTGTCCACAGTGGACAGCGAGTGCCAGTTTCAACCAGCAGGGAATGTCGGCCCCGGGGAGGCCACAACTTAGGATTTTTGTCCACAACTTCCAATTTTTATTATTTTATTATTAATTTTTTAATGTGAATTAAAAAATTTTTAGTGTTTATTTATTTTTGAGAGAGAAAGAGACAGAGACAGAGACAGAGCATGAGCGGGGGGAGGGACAAAGAGGGAGACACAGAATCCAAAGCAGGCTCCAGGCTCCAAGCTGTCAGCCCAGAGCCTGATGTGGGGCTTGAACCCACAAAGTGTGAGATCATGACCTGAGCCAAAGTCGGAGGCTCAACTGACTGAGCCACCCAGGCTCCCCTATTATTATTTTTTTTTAATGTAGGCTCCACACTGGGCATGAACTCACGACCCTGAGATCAAGACTGGAGCTGAGATCAAGAGTCGGTCGCTTAGCTGACTGACCCACCCAGGTGCCCCATAGCTTCCAATTTTTAAAGAGAAAATGGAAATCTGGATTTCTCTACTTGGCAATCTCCAAAACTTAAAATATGAGTTGGCTAGGGCTGCCATAACTAAATGCCGGTCCTGGGGCGCCTGGGTGGTTCAGTCGATTAAGCCACCAACTCTTGATTTCGGCTCAGGTCATGATCTCACGGGTCTGTGGGTTCGTGGGTTCCAGACCCGTGTGGGTCTCTGCGCTCCCTCAGAGCCTTCTTGGGATTCTCCCTCTCTCTCCCCCTCTCTGTGCCCCCCCATCTCTCAAAATAAATAAATAAACAACAAATAAATGGTTAAAAAAGAAAAAAACAACCAAAATGCTGCTTCTGTTGGATTAGGACCCCCACCCCCGCAAAGATCTTATTTGACCCTAGATAGCTCTTTAAAACTCGAGGTACTTACTGAGAGTTAAGACTTCAGTAGGTGAATTTGGGGCCTGGGCGGGGACACAACTCAGCCCATAATGGCCACTAACGCAGATGTTTGTGGAAACCCTGCCTGAGCCACACACACACCGGGATCCGGGGCTCCTGTCTGAAGTGAGTCGCCGGGAGCGTGTTTGTCTGGGAGCTGAGGTCCAAGATGCACAAAATCGGCTAGTTCCCGCGAGCTGACTCTCCTGTCCATTTTCCACTTTTTCCTAGGAGTCCGATTCCTGTGGGCCGAGGGTGCTGTTTGCCGGTTCCCGGTTCCTGGGGTGGGCACGACTGGCAGCTGGGCGGGAGGGCAGCCTTCAGTCCTGCTGGGTCTTTACCTGCTGTGTGTGGAGGCCTTGACCGAGGCCACCTCCCGAACCTCCTGCACCGCTGGGCTGCTGCACCTGACTGCCCGGGATCTGCTCACCTTTGTTATTGCACAGCCTTTGGGGCAAACGCCTTCATTAGGCCATCTGAAAAAGTCTGTTGCTGTAAATCACCCAGTTTACCACCCACTGCTCCCTGGAAGCATCTGGAGAACGCAGTCTCCTTATCTGTTTGCACAGGAACAGCTGGGCGTGCAGGGTTGGGGGGGAGGGCTGGGAGGAGGGCAGGGATGGGGGTTGGGGCCTCAGGCTGGGAGTCGAGAGAACTTGTTAGTCTCAAGGCTCTGGAGTTCACGGAGAGGAGGCCCGAGGGCAGCACAGTCCTGTTACCCTCCACCCTGGATGAACATCTTCCTGGTTTGCTGAGCATCCTTCCCGACCTTTCGTTCTATGCCTAGAGCTGTACATACGTGTGTAAATCCATCTTTATAAACAAGGAGATCGTATCTGCAAAGCCACATGGCATGAAGTTACACGGGGAGGGATTCTGGCAGTCAGCCTCCAGAACCCAGCATTTAATACTTTTTTAAAAAATGTTTATTTTATTTTTGACAGAGTGAGACAGAGCATGAGCAGGGGAGGGACAGAGAGAGAGGGAGACACAGAATCGGAAGCAGGCTCTGGGCTCCGAGCTGTCAGCACAGAGCCCGACGCGGGGCTCGAACCCACAGACTGCGAGATCATGACCTGAGCCGGAGTCGGTCGCTCAACCGACTGAGCCACCCGGGTGCCCCCAGAACCCAGCGTTTAACCACCACCGTGGTTCCCATCTGCTGTGGTGTGACTTCTTTTTTTTTTCTGTAAACTATTTATCAGGACTCTGTGTTAATCCACACCGATACCACCATTCTCACCCGTTGATGCTAGCTTAAATTGGGAAAGATCTTAAATGCTGATATTCTGGTGTTTAATCTGGCCTCTGGCTTCCCCGCGAATGGGATAGAGACCTAACACTGAAAGCAGTCGCTGCTCAGAGATCCGCCAGCAGTCTTGTGGGGGAGCTCTTGACATGATCTTTCACCCCGTTTTTCTGAATTTCGCCAACTCTGACTCTTCCTCTCATTAATTCTCACCCTCCGATGCTTTTCCATTTCTCTGAGGGGAAAGGCAAAAGGCCTGACGAGGACCTCATTGCCTCTCCACACCCTCCCCCTGTGACTCCACGTTGCTGTCTGTCCAGCCATACAGGCCTCTCTGCCGTTGCCCAGATCACATCAGGCAGGCCCTGGCCTCAGGGCCTTTGCACTGGCCATTTCCTGTGCCAGAAACTCTCTTCCTTTGAATTTCTGCTTGGCTAACTCCCTTCCCACCCCAAGTCCTGCTCAGCTGTCATCCTCAGCTGCCCCATATCTAGGGTATAATTCCCTCAGCTGCCCTGGAAGTCACTGCCAATCTCCTTTACTCACACAATTCTCCCCTTAGCACCTGCTGCCCCTAGCATATGATTCACTTACTACGTCTGTCTCCTTCCACTAGAATATAATCCCCACCGCAGAGATTTTGGCATGCCATTGGCCTACAACAATGCCTGGCCACAGTAGGAACTCAATGTATATTTCTTGGATGAATGAATAATTTGAAAGAAAACCCATTTTCCCAGAGCGTTAGGGGCCTGGGAGTTCATCAAAACCAAGCGCCTATCCCGTGGTTGACTTTCCGTTGTCCACTCCCAGGGGGACATGGGGGAGAAAGCCCTTCCTTCACACACTGGGTTCCCCTCAAAGACATGTACATGAAGCATGTGACACAGTGTCCGACACATAGTAGGTGCTCAACGAACACGGGTCCTCTTTCCTTTTCCTGGAAACGCATCTTTCAGAGCATCTGGTGGTGTAGCTGCTCGGGGCAAATGGCCTAAGGCCCTCGAGAAAGTGGATGAGACAATTCAGTGAACACCTTCTAGGGGCTGAAGGGTGTCCCCTGAAACCTGTACGCTGAAGTCCAAACCCCTAACACCTCAAAATGTGCCTGTATTTGAAGAGAGGGTATTGAAAGAGGTATTTCAGGTTAAATGAGGTCATTACTGTGAGCTTTGATCCAACATGACTGGTGTCCTTGTAGAAGATCAGGACGCAGAAACACGGAAGGATGACCATGTGAGGACACAGGGGGAGAAGACGGCATCTACGTGCCAGGGAGGGAGGCCTCGGGAGAATCCAACCTGCCCACAGCTGGATCCAGACTTCTGGCCTCCAGACTATGAGAGAAGACGTGTCTGTTATTTAAACCTCCAGTCTGGTATTATGATGAGGCCGTCTGAGCAGACCGGTACAAGCTCACAAACATGAGCGGGCTGACTTCCCATTTATTGAGCTGCCATTTTACACGTGAAGGCTTTGCGGCTCAGAGAGGTGAAGAAGCTGCTCAGGGTCCCCCAGCTGACTTCCAAACCCCAGGCCCTTTGCACTGACTGCATCTGTCATGGCCAGAGCAAGGTCCTGAAATGGAAGCTGGCAGAGTAACAGCTTTAGCCAGGGAGCTTGACCAGAACACCCCACCCATCGGCCTCCTCAACGTGGGCTCACCCCCCGGATCAGAAGTTTCCATCCTTTCGGGAGGGCGCTTTTCTTTCTGGTGAGCTTTGGCGAGGGTGCGCGTAGATTCCTCCCGGTGCCTCGTCTCCAGAAAAAAAAAATGTGCAGGATCATTTCCTCTGGGCCTTGTGATTACTCTGAAACCAGCCCTCATGAGAGCAGCTACAGGAATAAATCCTGAAGACGTTTATCCTGAGAATTCCAGGCCTAATATATGACTCCTCTAAGCACCGGCTCACCAGCCCTTAGGGTTGTTGTAAGCAGAACAGGTCTCAGGGCTTAAATTCGCGCTGTCAACTGGGCAGGGAGGAGGTGGGGTGCCTTCGGGGTAGGGGTGAGGGGAGGGTCTGCTGTGCCGCCAGTTACCTTCCGGCCCCCTCCAGAGGACCTGAGGCCGCTCTTAATCAGCTTCCGTCCAAGATGGGATTTAAACCCAGTCGGCCCTAGGACCGCATCAGGACCCGAATTTATTGAGAGCAATTTGTAGGCCCAGGTAGAAAGCCATAAACAAACCCAATCAGAAGGGACTTCTGTCTTGTTAGATAAGGATGCCCAAAAAGCCAGTCTGAGGCATCGCCATTAGCCACCATCGCCACAGACATGCCTGGATCCCTGGGAAAATTCTCCAGGGTTCAGTTCGCTGGGGCCGCTCAGGACTGCCACGGGGACACCCGAGAAGGGGGATGGTAGGAGCGGACAGACCTGGACACGAGCCCTGGTTCTCTACGCGCAGAGGGAGCCCAGGGGGCAGGGCAGGTAACCTGTCTCTGTGACTCTGAATGTGCAGGGCTGGGGTGGGGTCTTACGTGGGCACAGTAGGTCCTCATACTGACAAGCCCCTCTCCCGGGTACAGTTTTCTTTCTAGAATCCTCATCCTTTCACCCTCCAAGTGAATGTTGTTATCAACGAGTGACTGATTGATTGATGCATTCATTTGCATCAGTGGTTTGCATTCGGTGCATTGATGTATTCAGTAAAAAGCGTGCCATGTGCCTGCCGTGTGCTGGTGCTCGAGTAGGCCATGGGCAATATTCCAAGCATTAGGCCCTTTCTTTATCATTTGAATGCTGCTGTTGGACTCTAGCGAGGACAGGTGGGGAGGCGAAGCGGAGCGGAGAAGACAGACATCCGAGTTTCCTCATCTCCATCACGGGGGTGGTACCCGGCCCGCAGTCAGTGTGCAGCTCTCTTTGGACATATTTCTTACGTTTACTGTCATTTGTTCCTACTGGGATGTAAGCTCCCCGGGGGCAGGGTGTTTGTTTTGTTCACGAATGTGTCTGCGGAGCCTAGAGCAGCGTCAACATACGTTAGGCGCTCAATAAATATTTGTTGATTTAATAGGTAACGTTCATAATACCTCCTGAGCAGCTTTCACGGCCAGAATGGTCACGTCAGGCCCTCTCACTTTCAACAGTCCCTGGAAAACCTGCTCTTCATCCTAACCCCGAATCTACAGCATAAAAAGCCCCACTGGTTATTTCAATAACTTACGGAGTTCTGAAAAGCCCTTCTTAATCGACTCTACCTTCAGCAGCTTTCCTGACTTTCCGTAAGTATCCAGCCTGGCCTGTCCACCATAGGACAAAGGTATCTGTGGGAGTGCTTCTGCTTTGAATATTGCCTAGAAGGGCTCATTAAGGCGCATCTTTGGCCCAGCATTGACCACCACGCTCACCGTCCAGATCACGCCCATGTCTCCTTCCTGGCCACGCCCGCCTCCCCTTCCAGGCCACGCCCACGTCCCCTTCCAGACCATGCCCACCCCTTCCAGACCACGCCCATGGCTCCTTCCTGGTCACGCCCACATCTTCTTCCTGGCCACGCCCACACCCCTCCAGACCACCCCCGTGTCTCTCTCCTGGCCACGCCCACCTCCCCGTCCAGACCACGCCCATGTCTCCTTCCTGGCCATGCCCACCTCCCCGTCCAGGCCACGCCCACCTCCCATCCAGACCACGCCCGCAACTCATTCCTGGCCACGCCCACCTCCCCTTCCAGACCACGCCCGTGTCTCCTTCCTGGCCACGCCCACCTCATCTTCCACTCGTTTGGGAGCCTCCTTTCCCGTGGCCCGTAATGTATTTCTCTGCGCACAAAATCCTGATGCCAATTTAGACCAAGTTCCCTTCCCACCGGATAAATCTGGAAATGGCTTGCCCCAGGACACAGCAGCCTCCCCATACTGCTTGCTCCCGTCATTACCTCATTCCACCCACTGTCATCAGAGGAACACATCCATACTGCAGGAAGCTTGGAGAGAACATAAACGTATAAAATGCCAAAAAGTTCCTTTGCGTCATTCCACTACTCAGAGGGCTGAAGTTAATATTTTGGCTTATTTCCTTCTTTATTATTATTTTTTTAATGTGTTTATTTAAGCAATCTCTACACCCAAGGTGGGACTGGAACTCACAACCCCAAGATTAAGAGCAGAGCGCTGTGCTGACTGAGCTGGGAGGGTGCCCTGGCCTATTGCTTCATAATAGTCTATTTTTTTTTCTTTATGAGCTTAGCAGCAGTTTGCATATACAATTTGTGTCCTGTTTGTATAATAAATGATCTTACATATTATTCCATTGGTTTTGAGAGAGAGAGAGAGAGTGGAGGGAGGGTCACCGGGAGAGGGGAAGAGAGAACTTTAAGCAGGCTCCACACCCAGTGCAGAGCCCCAGAGTGGGGCTTGATCTCACCACTGTGAGACCATGACCTGAACCCAAATCAAGAGTGGGACATGTAACCAACTGAGCCACCCAGGCGCCCCTGTAAATCTCATTCTTAATGGAGGCATAATCCCTAGTGTGGATGTTCCATCATTTCTTAACTAGTGCTCAATTTTTGTACATTTAAGTTGTTTCCAATAAACAGTTGGCCGATGCATATAGCCGTGCATAGTTTTTTTCCTGTATTTTGACATATTTCCTAAGGACTGATTGCTCTAAATAGCTATACAAGATGTCACAGATCGGTATATATTAGAGTTCACCACTTTAATTGTTTCTCAGTATACACTTCAGTGGCATTAAGTACACTCGCATTGTTGTGCCATCATCACCATGATCCAGAACGTGTTCGTCTCCCCAAACCCAAACTTTGTGCCCGTCAAATACTGACCCCCCCACTCCCCCACTGCTGGCACCCACCGTTCTCCTCTCTGTGGAGACCTCGTGGAAGTGGAATCATACAGGGTTTATCCTTTTGTACTGGCGTAATTCCCTTGGCGTGATAGCTTCAAGGTTCATTCATGTTGTAGCACATGTTAGAATTTCCTCCCTTTTTTCTGGAGAAAATGGAACCCTTGTACACTGTTGGTGGGACTGTAAATTGGGGCAGCTGTTATGGAAAACAGTATGGCGGTTCCTCAAAAAATTAAAAGTAGACCGATCATACAATCCAGAAATCCCACCTTTAGGTATGTATCCGAAGGAAGTGAAATTAGTGAGTATCAGATACCTGCATTCCCATGTTTATTGCAGCGTTATTCAGTAGCCAAGGTATGGAAACAACCTCAGGGTCTGAGACAGATGAATGGATAAGGAAGATGTGGTATATATATATAAAATGGAATAGTTTTCAGCCATAAAAATGAAGGAAGTCTGTCATTTATGATAACATGGATGAACCTAGAGGGATTCTGCTAAGTGAAATAAGTCAGAGAAAGACAAATCCCATGTGGCACGATTTGTATGTGGAATCTAAAAGGACAAAAAGTCAAACGCATAAAAACAGTAGAATGGTGGTTGCCAGGGGCTGGGGAAATCGGGAGATGTTGGTCAAAGGGTACAAACTTCCAGTTATGAGAGAAATAAATTCTTTTTTTTTTTAAAAGAGTGCATGAGTGGGGGAGGGGCAGTGGGAGAGGGAAAGAGAGCGTCTTAACCAGGCTCCACACTCAGTGTAGAGGCCGACAAGGGGCTCCATCCGTGACCCCGGGACCATAATCTGAGCCGAAATCAAGAGTGGAGTGCTTAATTGACTAAGCCACCCAGGCGACCCCAGAGATAAACTCTGAGAATACTGTACCATGTAATTGAACTTTGCTAAGAGAGTAGACCTTAAGTGTTCTCACCACACACACACACACACACACACACAGTAAATATGTGAGGTGATGGATAGGCTAATTAACTTGATTATAGGAAATATTTTGCGATGTATATTGTTATATCGTACCCTTTAAATATATATATTTTATTTGTCAGTTATACTTCAATAAAACTGGAAAAGCAAAACAAAACAACACAAAACAGAAAGTGAAGGCAATGTCTTGGTAACAAGGAGGAATGATGAGGGCCAATCTAGTGCCTTTCCTGGGGGAAAAATTCTCTGACAGTTACGTGTGGGGGACCAGCGGTCAGCATTAGGTTAGTGGCTGATCAATATTCTTATGTTTTGAGTTGAACTATTAAAAAGTTATTGGGGCACCTGGGTGGCTCAGTCGGTTAAGCATCTGACTGGCTCAGGTCATGATCTCACGGCTCGCTCGTGGTTTCGAGCCCCACATCGGGCTCTGTGCCGACAGTGGGGAGCCTGGAGCCTGCTTTCATTTTTTTTTTTCAATATATGAAATTTATCGTCAAATTGGTTTCCATACAACACCCAGTGCTCATCCCAAAAGGCGCCCTCCTCAATACCCATCACCCACCCAGATTCTGTGTCTCCTTCGCTCTCTGCCCCTCCCCTTCTCGCACTCTGTCTCTGTCTCTCAAAAAGTGAATAAACGTTAAAAAAATTTTAAAAATATATTTAAAAAGTTATTAGAAAAAGAATGTCCTTGCTTTTAAAAGCTGAACGTTCCATCGTACGTACAGACCACATTTTGTTTATCCATTCATGCCTCCATGGACGTTTGGGGTATTTTCTCCTTTTGGCTAACTGTGGGAACACTGGTGTGCACGAATCTTTTCAATATTCTTGAAAAGCTTTACCATCTGGAAAAGTTATACCAATGGGCCTGTCCCCTTGCAGTGGGCACATGGCACCTATGTTACTATATTCAGCAGCTGAGGGCAATTTTTAAAATAAAAGACCTATTGGTGGTAAAGCAGGTGCTATAATAGAGACTTCCTGGGGGGCGCCTGGGTGGTGCAGTCGGTTAAGCGTCCGACATCAGCCAGGTCACGATCTCGCGGTCCGTGAGTTCGAGCCCCGCGTCAGGCTCTGGGCCGATGGCTCGGAGCCTGGAGCCTGTTTCCGATTCTGTGTCTCCCTCTCTCTCTGCCCCTCCCCCGTTCATGCTCTGTCTCTCTCTGTCCCAAAAATAAATAAGAAACGTTGAAAAAAATTTTTTTTTAAAAATAGAGACTTCCTGGGACTCTCATATATTTGTTTGTATATATAACAGAAAAGAAAGAGAAGAATGTCTAAGGATCTTTCTCTCTGTGGTGTACTCCTCCAGGGGCGTCTGACACATAACACTTCATTAGGCTCTAAGCCATCCCCTCACTCCCTACCCCTGGCCTCCAGTCTTTTTGAAATGTCTCCACTGAATCTTTTCCATCAGGGTTATATGTCTCTCCCTCCTGTCACCGCCCAGCTTCCAGCACGCTATGAAAATGTGTTCACTTGTTAACGTGGACTTCCAGACTCACCAAGGTGCAGCCCTGCTTATGTTGTTTAGCAGGCTGGTGGGTTGCTGAGGACCTGTGGTCTTGGGTGGATTTTAGGGGACATGTTGCAGAGGGGGGTCCCTAAGCTCTGAAGTACCTCCCCTTGCAGACAGCACCTGGGGCCTGGAGCTAAGAGAATTAGGAGGCTTGCACAATGATTCAAAGTAGTTTTACATCCTGCGGGGTTCCCACTTTGTAAGAGGAGATGAGGGGGTGTTTGTGTGTGTTTTCATGTCAATGCAAATGACAGGCATTTTGCATGGGGGCATTTCCATGAAAAAAAAAAAAACAAAGAAAACCATAATATTTACAGCTCTATCATTTCCCTAGAAATCACTCTAAAATAGACACAGGAAGGGGTGCCTGGGTGGCTCAGTCGGTTAAGCATCTGGCTTCAGCTCAGGTCATGATCTCACGGTCTGTGTGTCTGAGCCCTGCATCGGGCTCTGTGCTGATGGCTCAGAGCCTGGAGCTGCTTCGGATTCTGTGTCTCCTCTCTCTCTGCACCCCCCCCCCCACTTTCTCTCTCTCTTTCTCTTAAAAATAAACAGGAAAAAGTATATACATATATATATAACAGACACAGGAAGAGAGCCCCTGTCAAATAAATGGAATCGATACTGAGACAAAAAGCAATTCAGAGTTAGATGTAGCTGGTATCCAGAACGAAGCCAACCATAAGAAGCAGGTCCAAAATTGGCTTAATAAATAACTAGACTTAAAAACGAAACTAGTTTCTCAGCTAGAAACAAAATGAGGGAAAGACTCGCCTGCCACTGAGTTGATATTCACATGGAAAAAAGCAGACGCTTTCAGATCAGAGAACGAGGGAGGCTGGTGTGTCCCTTCAGGTGCTCCCCACCCCCACACCCCAGCAGCGACGGGCTCTCCGGCTTCCGGTCTGTGAGTCACCGCTTGGCTGCGCTAACTTGCGTGTCTCCGTATCTCCGCAGACGACTGTGCGTCAGTGCAGTGGGCACCTCGCAGAGAAGTCCTTTCCTAAGATCAAGGTCAGGCTTGGGCGCGAAGGAGGGTCAGCCTGGGAGACACTAGCTGAGCGCCCGCGCTACCTCTCGGCTTCCGCCTGCCGTGGGGGGGTTCCCAGCTCCTGCCTCCGTGGGTGACAAGCAGATGCCGGTGGCCGTGGGGCATCGTGCCCCGTCCAGCTTCGGGAGGGAGCCTGCACACAGGACGTGTGCATTTTAGAAACACCACCTTACTGCCTCTCGATGCTTCCCTTGCTGAGGACTCCCAGGAATCTGGCTTTCTGGAGCCGTTTCAGTCCTCGTACCCAATGAGCAAAAAAGAAAACAGAAAATAATTCAGGTGATTTGAATTTCCTCTTTTCAAATGACCTTTGGAGATAATGGGAGGGGACTGAGACCGGGCAGCGTTTGCCCTCTGAGGGCCCACGTCTTCCCCTGACCCCACAGGGGGCAGACCGCCTCAGCAGAACGTTTCCAGAACTTTCCGGAAAAGGCCCTCAGCTAACGCCGTCAGAGAGGATTCTCACTGCCACGGCTTCTCCAGGGGAGGAAACTTCTTTGCCGCAGCTGGAGTGATCAGCCTTCCATGGGTGACAAGTGTCACAGCTGTCCTCACGAATGTCCTCTGGTCCCCGTCCACTGTCCTGAACAGAGGCCTCACGCTGGAGAAAGGCAACTTTGTGAACACACTCACAGATGTGTTTGTGCTTTCCTTTTCTGAAAAATGTTTATTCATTTTTGAGAGAGAGAGAGAGAGAGCAGGGGAAAAAGGGCAGAGAGAGACAGGGGGACGGCGGATCCAAAGCAGGCTCCGCACGGACAGCAACGAGTCTCACGGGGGCTTGAACTCACGAACCGTGGGTCAGACGCTTAACCGACGGAGCCACCCAGGCGCCCCTGTGGTTGTACTTTCCATACTGTTCTATTTCACTCTATACTGTCCTGGTCTTCAGTTGTTGTTGTCTGAATTCCCTCTTTCCTTCTCTCTTTTCTGATTCTTAAATTCTTAAATCAATGTGACTTGTGATTGTGGATTCTTTATGACCAGGATCACATCTGCCTGTCTTATCTCTTTCCAAGTGTCTAGCCTCCCTTCCCACAGAGAGAAGCTCTGACTTGATAAGAATTTCCTCGGCATTTGGAGCTGGGGGACCTCCTTCAGCAGATCCTGCTTGCGGGAGAGGGACTCCCTCTCTGCTTGGGGTACCAAGAGGCGCCGGGGTGGGGGTGCTTTCCTGGGGGAATAATTTAAGTTTAAATCGGCCACAAGAACGAAGCCAGTAAAAGTGCCAGGGATATTTTGCCTTTGAGGTTACAGACCTCTTACGTTGATATTAGGGCTTCTGAGCCACAGGTAGTAAAGTCTGCAGAAATGTATTTTCACAGGCAGGAAATCCCCAGGCTAAAATTTAAATGCCCTACCTGAGTGCACTTCTCACTCAGGCTTTTGAGAACCAAGATGGGAGAGGAAATCGCAGATCATTTGAAAATACGCTTATTACTCTAGGAAAAAAAGTCTTTGCTGAATTCTTTAGATTCTCGGAGCGAACATGTCTGTGCCGCATTAACACTCCCACCCCCGGCCCGGCCCCGAACTTCGATCGCTTTCCCAGTGTGCCTACTCTTTTCCTTAAAAACAGGAGATTCTTTCTCCTCTTCCATTGGTGCAATTCAGGTTGGCAATTAGGAAAAGCTGTAATTACTCAAAGTATCAGAATGGCTTTGCTACTCTGGACACGGGATTCTGAGCCCCATAGCTCAGCTTGTAGCAATGTGTTCTCGCTCTCCCTACCCTCCTAAAAGTCCACTGCTAATGCCTGTCTTTTAGTCATTTTGCATGGAGTTTGATACGCGTGTGGCTGACGACCTAAGAACAGGTGTTAGGAAACATACCTTGCAAAACATGATTCCCTTTGCGAGATGTAAGGGGTGTCTTTGGCCGGTGAGGTCTGTGGTGGGATGGTAGTTCTCAGGTTCTACACAAGAGGGCGCTTTGGGACCCCCATTGCACAGACTCCGAGGATTACAGGGTGTTGTGTGGGGGTAAATTTTGGTAAAAGTATTTTCATATCCAGGCCTGCTTATTCTTGGCAAAATTACTTCGGACCACAGGTAAGAAAAGGGAAAGTTATATTCCTGCACGTTCGTGTTTTACTTTGTATGTTCATCGTCCGTGGCGTAGTTTCTTAGGGTTAGTGGCTTCTTTTTTAAGAATTTTTTTTCATGTTTTATTCAGTTTTTGAGAGACACAGAGACAGAGAGACAGAGAGAGGGAGACACAGAATCGGAAACAGGCTCCAGGCTCTAAGCTGTCGGCACAGAGCCCTACACGGGGCTCGAACCCACAAACTCTGAGATCATGACCTGAGTGGAAGATGGATGCTCAACCAACTAAGCCACCCAGGCACCCCAGGGTTAGTGCCTTCTAAAGAAGGAATCAGTGTCGTCCAACAGGCCTGGATCATTTTGCAAGGTCAGAGGCCACTGTGGGCAAAACTAGAAAATGGCCAAAGATTGTCCTCCTGTCTAAAAATGTGACCAGGTGGTAAATGTTCCCAAATGAGCCCTCCCCCCTTCCTGCTCATTCTTGTCTCATAAAAACCATGCCCACCCCTATCGTATGCCCCAGATTCGGTTTCTAAGGTAGATCAGAGCCAGGCTTTGTGAGAAAAAAAGTCTGATTGGATTCATTCCTATCGAGACATGAATTAATCACATTATCCCTACCCTAACCCTTTCAGAATTAACAGCAACAACAACAACAAAACAAAAGACAAAAACAAACAAAAACCTTACTTCCAGGGAGGGTACCAAATTTAGGCTATAGTTAATAGAATTCAAACATTGCTATGGTAACGTGGACACAAGTCTTTGTGTTACATTGCTGGGGGCTCAAATCCGGATCTTATCATAGGGTGACATTGGGACAGTTTTCAATAATGTACTCAGTAAATATTTATTGAGTGCCTACTGTGTGCAAGGTAGCAGGGATGCAATGATGAGCAAAACCAAGGCAGGGGACCGTCTTCCCAGGAAGTATAGTCTGGGGGAGAGGTGGACAGAAATCGGTCACAGAAATGCAGGTAAACTCACAAGCGAGGTAAGTGCGAGTAGGGTGGTTACCAGTGATGCTCTCTGGCAACCGTGTCCCCATCCCCTTGGCAGACGTGCGGTAGCATTGCACTTCCCCATCCCTTTTGAGCTTCGACGTGGCCATGACTTGCTTTGGCCAATGAGCTGGGAGCAGGAGTCATGTGTCCGAGCGACGAGGGGAAGCTTTAAGAGCTGGGGCGCCATCTGTCACGTCCCTGCTTCGGTCAACGCGGGAGCATGTGTCGGAGAGGCAGCTTCTGTGTGGCCTGGCTCCCAGAGTGACCGTGATGAGCTAGCCCCGGGCCCCGCCCCCCTGCCAGCCCACGGAGAACAGGTTAGCAGTCAGAGAGAAATAAAGCTCCGATAAACCGCTGGGATTTGGGGGCTTGGTTCTTACCGCAGCAGACCCTGGCCTGGCCTGACTGATACGGCTCCGGTAGACGGGTACCTGGTGCCGTAGAAGTGAGCAAAAGGGGGGACGGGTTGGGTAGAGGAGGTTGGGAAGTTAGGAGAACGCCTCTAAAGATACAGTAACTGCGTCGCAATCGGAGGAAGATGGGGAGGGGTCCTGGAGGAAAAGCATTCCAGATTTGGGACGGGGGGTTGACGTGTAGGTGGAGAGAACTGGATGGGTTCACCTGTCTGAACTCCTTGACAAAACAGGGCTGGGAGGTTTACTGAGAGCACCGGAAGTTGCAGGGGGAGGGCGCCCGGCTCCCAGCCTGGTGTGTGGCCTCCCAGACTCAAGAAGCGTGAGGAGGTTTGGGCTCCAGAGACCCGCCCCTCCATGCCCGCCCCGCTTGGGCAGTCCTGGCTACTGATACACCCAGCCGCGTTACAGATCATCCGATCCTCACGCCGTCCTGGGATTCGGGTACCATTGTTACCCAGAGTACCGATTGGGGCACAGACAGGTCACGTAGCTTTCCTGAGGCCGCCCAGCTAGTGAGTGGTAAAAACTTGGATTTGAATTCGGGGGGGGGGGGTGCTGTGATTTTAGTCGCTCTGTTTCCCTGCTTTTCACCGTTGCTGCTATATGGTTATTAGTGTGTGGCTTTAGCCGTAAAGGTAAGGGGCTATTTTCCCCCACAAGCCACACCAGGAGTAACTCGCCGCCACCTGAAAGCCCTGTGTATGATGATGCACAGCCGCTTTTAAGGCCCGTTGATATCTTGTATCCGTCAGCTGTAGCCCGGGAACGCTGTGTAACAACCAAACACAAAATTCCGTGGCACTTAACACGGGGGTTATCTGGGCCGTGCACTGAGGCGAGGCTCAGCCAGGGGGCTCTCGGTGCCGCTGAGCTGGGCTGGAGGAGCTCTGCCCCTGTGTCTCTGCTTCTGGTTATTTCTGAAGGAGCAGGGACTCCTCAGGGACTCTCCTCAAGGCGCTGGCAGAAGTGCAAGGCGAGCGAGTGGAAGCCCGACGTATATACCCTTAGGGCTCGTCTGGAGCCTGGCAAGGGGCCTGCCCAGCGTGGCTGAGCCAGCAGCTCCCAGAGCCCGGATGCATGCCCATCTGTGGGACTGCAGTGCTCTGGAACTTTCCATCACGTTGCTTGGCTTCAGGGGGAGTGTGACCTTCAGGGAGGCATCCAGGACAGGGGTGTGCGTCTGTTTCTGTAATGCGGCTGGGTGTATCAGTAGTCAGGACTGCCCAAGCGGGGCGGGCATGGAGGGGCGGGTCTCTGGAGCCCAAACCTCCTTACGCTTCTTGAGTCTGGGAGGCCCAACGGCTGCTACCACATGGCTGAGAAATCTGACGGACTCAGTGGCTGCAAAACTCCCGCAGACTGGAGCACCTCCACGCTAATCCCACATAAGCGTTGCACTGACGGGGTGACCCTAACGGCAGAACAAAGCACCCTATTTCCCTTAAAGTTTCACACTTTCCTTTCCCTCTATGTCTGTCGACTGTCCCTTGGGGCACCCAGGTGGCTCAAGCAGTTAAGTGTTGGCCTCTTGATTTCAGCTCAGGTCACGATCTCACAGTTCGTGAGTTCGAGCCCCGCGTCGGGCTCTGTGCTGATGGCTCAGAGCCTGGTCCTGTTTCAGATTCTGTGTCTCCCTCTCTCTCTGCCCCTCCCCTGCTCATGTTCTGTCTCTCTCTCTCTCTCTCAAGAAATAAACATTAAAAACATTTAAAAAATTGTTTTAAATAAATAAACAACAAAAAAAATCTTTATTTCTATTGGTTGTCTCTCTCAGAAGCCACAGGCTAAAATAACTTGGCAATTGGCCCAGCCATAGAATGGGGATAATGTAACCAGCCCACGAACTTGTGCAGGTAAGTACGACAACGTGTGCCCGGTTCAGGGTGGGTGTATTCGTCTGCTCGGGCTGCCATCACAAAGTGCGACAGACTGGAGTTAAAACAACGGAAATTTACAGGCGTAGAGGCTGGAAGTCCAAGATCAGGAGGTGGGCAGTGGGTTCCTCCCGAGGCCTCCCTCCTTGGCGGGTAGACAGCCGTCTTCTCCCTGTGTCCTCACATCATCAACCGTCTGTGCCTATCTGTGTCCCGATCTCTTTTTTTAAGGACACCAGTCGGATTGGATACGATCATCCATATGAGCTCATTTTAACTTAAGTACCTCTTTTTTTTTTTAATTTTAACGTTTTTATTCATTTTTGAGAGACAGAAAGAGACAGAGTGCTAGCGAGGGAGGGGCAGAGAGAGAGAGAGAGAGAGAGAGAGAGGGAGACAGAATCCGAAGCAGGCTCCAGGCTCTGAGCTGTCAGCACAGAGCCCGATGCGGGGCTCGAACCTACAAACTGTGAGATCATGACCTGAGCCGGAGTCAGATGCTTAACGCACTGAGCCTCCCAGGCGCCCTTCACTACCTCTTTAGAGACCCTCCCCCAAGTGCGGTCCATCGGGGGCCCTGCAGGTTAGGATTTCAGCATATGGATTTCTGGGAGGACGTGATTCAGCCCATTAAGAGCAGGCGAGGTGAGGTCAGGACTCCAGGTCTTCAAACAATTTCCTTCTGCTGCTGGAACCCAGTTTCCTTATCAGAGGGGTGGGGTGATCCTCTGAGCCCTCGGGAAGAGGCACGAGGGAAGGTCAAGTGCTGTTGCCTTGGGAAGAACAGGGAGAAGTATCCTGGCAGGCAGCTCACTGTCGGGGGCGGGAAGGCCAGTGGTCCTTCCTCCGTCAGCTGGGGCCGTCTCTCCTGCATGCTTGGGACAGAAGGGACCTCTGGCCGCAGGTCAGAGGTGACAAAGGAAGGTGGTGGCCTGACAAGCTCCTGTGGTCCATCCAGGCAGCCGACCTCTTCCCGGCCGGGCTTCCCCAGCCCTGCCTGCATCAGGAAGAGGGATGAGGGCCCAGGCTGCGGGGCCCGGCCGCCTGCCCCCGGAGGCCCTGACCACCTACAGGGCCTGACTGCCTGCACCGAACTCCCAGCTCTGCCACTGGCTGCCAGAGACAGGGCAAGGACCTTGATGTTTTTTATTCCCTTCTTTCAACCGAAGCCTTTTGGTGGCAATAGCGAATGGAATCACATGGATCAAAACCCCAAAGGTCAAAACAGACGTGGGGCAAGAACACCCTGTCCCTCGCTCCCCAGCCGCCCCGCCCTGGCCTTCCTATGCACTTTGCTCTGCCCACGGGGCGCTCCGTCCCGGCCACCGTGAGATAGACGCACTTTGGCGCTCTGGTTATTGTTTGCCCCATCCTCAGATGTCACGCCCTGAGTTTTATCATCAGTCCCTGGTGGTGAATGTGCAGGCCGTTTCTAATACCTGGGCCGGACGCTTTAACTCTCTCTGCCTCAGTTTCCTCACCAGGGAAGAACTTCGAACAGAGCCTGACACAAGGTAACTGTTCAGCACATACTGTTAAGAGCCGCTCTTTCGGTCACCATTCTCTCCCCCTTACTTCAGTTTCGTTCACTTATTCACTAATGCTCAAGAGCCTACGTTCGGGCTGTTCCCTCTTCCTGCCCATGCTGTTCCCCCTTCACTTCCCCTCTAATCCATCACTCCCTCCTTAGGTGGGCCCAGCTAGGTAGTGATATGATGCCTTGTCCTTCCCTTCACCAAAATCACGAAGGAAAGCAAACTGTGCTGATATCAGTGAATTGACTGACAAAAAGAAATAAACCATTAGGCTGACTGAATGTGTTAGCATGTTGTTCACTCATTGCCTCAAAAATGTTTCTTTTTTTTTAATGTTTTTTTATTTTTGAGAGAGAGAGAGAGAGAGAGAGAGAGGAAGAGCATGAGCAGGGGAGGGGCAGAGAGAGAGGGAGCCACAGAATCTGAAGCAGGCTCCAGGCTCCAAGCTGTCAGCACAGAGCCCAACGCGGGGCTCGAACTCACGGATGGTGAGATCGTGACCTGAGCTGAAGTCAGACGCTCAACCGACTGAGCCAGCCAGGTGCCCCAAAGTGTTTCTTTTTTCAAATGCTTATTTATTTATCTTCAGAGAGAGCAAGAGAGAACACACGTGTGACCAGGGGAGGGGCAGAGAGAGAGAGAGAGAGAGAGAGGGAGAGAGAGAATCCCAAGCCGTTCCCCACGATGTCAGCACAGAGCCGGGTGCCAGGATCCATCCCACAAGCCGCGAGCCAAAATCAAGAGCTGGAGGCTCACCCGACTGAGCCACCCAGGCCCCCCTCAAAAACATATTTCTTCAGCGCCTGCTCCCTGCTGGGCACTGTGATGGGCCCTGTAGTCCCACGTCATATCTGAGGTGCCAAGGCAGACTTTCTCAGATAGCCATAGAATTCGGGAGAATGGGCCCTCCCCTCACCACGGCCACCAAGATGCTCACATTCCAAGGAAAGAGTCAAGAACCGGGTCATGTGACTATTGGAGCCTTAATCCAAGGCAAGGACAATAAAAAGGGTCAAGAGAGTAGAAATCGGAAGTCGTCTTTGGAGACAGATGTTGGTCCCCTGGGCTGGAGATCGGGGAACGCTGCCTACAAACGCCAACCGGGTGAAAGGACACCCAAAGCATCACCCGAGGGCCTGCCGTGTGCCCCTGCTGCCGGGACACAGAGCTCTGGCACCTTCTGTCACCGGAAGAAGCTGCAGGGACCTGTGGCAACCGAGCAGAGGACGGTCAGCTCTGGGTCTGGCCAGGCGCCCGCAGCGGGCGGAGACGCAGTACTCACGACTCTGTCCCTTACCTTCCTTCTCTGCGCCTCAGCTCTGGTGGAGTCAGGAAGAGTAGCCAGCACGGAGAGGAGTCGGGGCGCAGGAAGCAAAAGCGATTATGAACCCCACCTTCCCGGGACAGGCGCCCCGTCTGGAGCCCGCCCAGCCTGGGGAACGGGAAACCCCAAGTTTCAAGTGAGTTCTGAATTTTGGTTATTACCTGGGACTAGGCCTTCGTGACTTGAGACCGTCGTTGTGACTTACAGGGGCGGTGGAACTTTCTACTATGGAGGAGGGCGAGGGAAAGCCTTGGAGGGGCGATGGGGGTTTTCACGGGCAGGAGATGAAGGGCAGGTAGGAGGGGAGGGTAAGATGTAGGACCGCCACGGCCTTGCTGGTGGAGCCCGCGAGTCGGCCCTCCACGTTCGGCGCTCTGGTGACATGATTTTGCACCAACAGGTGTCATTCTTGAATTAGTGTGCGTGCCGCTCGTTACACCCTCTGCTCCGGGTGGTGGTGGTGGGGGCAGGATTGTGTCTGCTTTGCTCACCGTTTTGTCCTCCGCGGCTGGCACACAGCAGACCCTCGATCACGTGTGCTGAGAAAATGGACGAGAATGTGTAGGGGCGCCTGGGTGGCGTAGTCGGTTAACCGCCTTGACTCTGGATTTCGGCTCGGGGCACAGCCTCCTGGTTCGCGAGTTCAAGCCCCGAGTTGGGCTCTGCACTGACCGTGTGGAAGCTGCTTGGGATGCTCTCCCTCTCTCTGCCCCTCCCCCGCTCGCGCTTTTTCTCTCTCCCTCTCAAAAGAAATAAACGTTAAAAAAAAATAGGGAACACGATTCAAACGTGAGGATGTTGAAAAATAAGCCTCGTAACCCACAGAGATGAGAATGGGCAGGCCGGTGTTTAGAACCGTGTGTCAGCTGGCCTAGTTAACTGCCTTTTGTGACAAAAGTCGACAATAAGTCTTCTCAGGGATGTCTGTCTCCTCCGTTGCCTCCTACAGGAAGCCTTCCTGGATCTCCCTAGACCCCACCTCCCCACCGCCCTGATTTCCCTTTGGCTCTGGCACACCGCATAGGTGCTCAGACAGGCTGCTGCTTTCCAGACCGAAGCCCCGGGGTCAGTGTGTCTTCATCTTATTATTTTGTTTGCCACAAAGCCTATGCTGTGCCCGGCACACGGCCATCGGCGAGCGCAGTGTTCAGGGAAGGGGCCTGCCTTTCTTCCTTTCCAGTACATTCCTCCCTTCCTCTTTCCAGCCTTCATCCATTTCCCTCCTCCTCCTCTGCCTGCTCTGCTAGCATCATTTCAAAACATTTCTCTTTTCTGCCTTCAAAGCGTAACATGCCCTCCCGAGAAAATCAGGCACATTTGAAGAACCGCACGTAAACTACAACGCTGTGATTCCACGACCTGGATGTTTCCTTTACGCAAAGTTCCTTGCACTTCCTTCCCTCTGCACGCCTATTTTCTTTGGGTAATTCTCACGACTCCGTGCATGCAATTTTGTGTCTCGTTATCTTTTCTTTTCTTCCTATTCTGTCGAGAGTGTTTGCCCGTCATCTAAGTTGCTTTGTAAACACCGATGTCGCTGACATGGCGTATTCCGTTATCGGTGGTGTCATTTATTTTCCCCTCCTTATTCCTGCCTTTATAAGCCTCCTCATTGGTACGGGGCTCTCTCCCCCCCTCACTCCCCTCTGCTTTTGCCTCAAGGGAGCCTCCTGTTCATAAGCCTGCAAGTTGGTCAGGGCACTTTGTTCTTAGAGAATCGTAGAATTTTACAATTTTACGTGTGCGTTTTCTTTCATCCTGAGGGCCTCAACACCCTTGAAAGGAGAGGATCGCTCCTGAGAAAGTCACTTTGCCCTGGAACCAAGTTCTTAGTTCTTATGAATCCCTGGTGAGCCGGGAGGTATAAAGTATAATCAGCCCCATTTACAGATGGAAACACTGAGGTGCAGAGAGGCTGTTTTCTCCTTCCGGGGCGAAGATGCCCTCTGATCTTTGAGAGCAGTAGCGGGCGGGTGGGGGGCGCCTGGGTGGCTCAGTTGGGTAAGCGACCGACTCTTGGTTTCGGCTCAGGTCATGATCTCACGGTTCATGAGTTTGAGCCCCACCTCGGGCCCTGCACTGATAGTGTGGGGTCTGCGTGGGATTCTCTCTCTCCCTCCTTCTCTCTGCCCCTCCCCTGCTTGCGTATACTCTCTCTCTCTCAAAATAAATAGATAAAATTTAAAAAAAAGGAAGTTTGAAAGTTGTAGGAACCGACTCTTTTCTTTCCATTGGCTGATGTCCTAGTCTTTCAAACCTTCATTACGGGTAAGCGTCTATTAGTCTTTGGCTAAACAAAGACTAAACAAGGTGTCTCAAAACATTACATTCTTTTTTAGAAATATATATATTTTAATGTTTATTTATTTTTGAGAGAGAGTGTGTGAGCAGGGGAGGGGCAGAGAGAGAGGGAGACACAGAATCCAAGGCAGGCTCCAGGCTCTGAGCGGTCAGCCCAGAGCCCGACGTGGGGCTCGAACTCCTGAACTGAAAACACTACATTCTTTATGAAGGACGTTCCAGGGGGACAGGCTGGAGAATGTGGCGTAGACGTGCAACTCCCTTCAAAAGCCTGATTTGCACCTTTCTACTTGCTGCGTGTCTGTGTCTCACTCCCTGGCCTTTGCCACGTTATGTCCTCTGCCTGGAATGTCCCAGTCCGCTCTTCCTCGGACCAAATCCTGACTCGGGCGCTGAGACACATCTTCAGAGTCACTTCTTGCGGGAAGCCTCTCTGTGTCCCCAGGTTGGAGTCCAGGGCTCCTTCCCCGTGCTTGTCTCTGATCACACCGCACGCTGACAAGCGTGTGTGCTCGCGCTGCGACCCCTGCCTGCTGCGTCCTTCCCACTGTGCTGCGGTTGCCAAACACGGCGCCCGGGACAGAGCAGCACGCGCGTGTGGCAGCCTGAATGACCCTCCTCAGTCACAACTGTCTGCCATGCCGATTTGGGGGCCGTAAAATGGACAAAAGGGCCAGAAGGAGGCAGAAGTTTTAGCAGAGGAGAAGGCAAGACGAAGTCAAACTGAGACAGCGGTGACTACGTCGATGCATCCAGCTGATTCGAACTTCTGGCCCACGTGGCGGTTAGCGGTCTTCTTGCAAAGGGTACTTGCTTGAGCTTTATCCATCCGTGTCATACGTATGGGCCAGTGAGGTGGTCCCCAGTCTGTCCTCTGGCCGCGCCCAGGCTCATCTCCTCTGGGGACTCTGAGCCGGGTGACTCCATCAGGACACCGTGACCGTGTGGGGCCGTGTGGGGGCAACCAGATGGCCTTCCTCTGGGACATCGGCCTCTCTCTCTCCTTCCTTTTCCTCTCTTCACTCAGGTGTTCACCAAGTGTTTGCTTGGCACCGAGAGTAGCCAGCCTCCAGACCCGGCCCCTGGTGACCCTCACCTCCCAGTGTGCGTGTTCTGCATAAGCCCCTCCCCTTGAGTGGGGGCTGGACCTAGGGACTCACTGCTAACATTAGAATCTGGTAAAGATGATGTGATGTCACTTCTTTTTTAAAAATGTTTATTTATTTTTGAGAGAGAGAGAGAGAGTGGGGAGGGGCAGAGAGAGAGAGGGAGACAGAGGATCCGAAGCGAGCTCTGTGCTGCCAGCCGAGAGTCCTATGCGGGGCTCCAGCTCATGAACCACGAGATCATGACCTGAGCCAAAGTCAGACACTCAACAGACTGGCCGCCGAGGCACCCCATTATTTATTTATTTTTTTTAAGTAATCTCTATACCCAATGTGGGGCTTGAACTCAGGACCCTGAGATCTAGAGTCGCATGTTCTATGGAGTGAGGCAGCCAGGCACCTCCCGATGCCACTCCCATCACTAGGCTCTAAAAGACTGATTTTCATCTTGCTAGCGGGTTCTTTCTATTGACTTCCTGGCTTGCACCCTTCAGTGAAGTCAGCTGGCCTGGGGGAGAGGGGCCCACCTGGCAGGAAACAGAGGGTGGCTTCTGGCCAACCACCAGTGAGGAATTGAGGCCTCAGTCAACAGCCTACGAGGAACCGAATGCGGCCAACACTCGCTGAGTGAGCAGACCCTTCCCCGGTGGAGCCTTCGGATGAGCCCGCAGCCCGTGGGCTGGTCCCTTGATAGCATCCAGCCAGAGACCATGAAGCAGAGCACCCAGCTAAGCTATGCCTGGATTCCTGACCCACAGAAACCATGAAATAATAAAGGCTGTTTCAAGCTACTAAGTTTGGGGTAATTTGCTTTGTAGCAATAGATAACTAAGATAATACCCGTTCTGTGTCATTGCCTTTGGCACTTTCTGTAAGCACCTCTCATTCATTAGTACCCCTTCTCATGATCTTCCCCACCCTGCTACTTCCCAGGGGATGGATGGATAAAAACTACAAGACTCCCTTGCTTCTAGGGTTCTGGATTTAATTCAGGTTCTGCCAACAAGACAAACTTGTGCAAGATTTGGAAAGCAGAAGTTTTTTCTGTGGCGGTGGTAGCTGATGGGCAGACTCTGGCAGACATGAGCTTCTCCAGTGACCACGCTCTGTGTCCCATTCCCTGCCTCTCAGTTCGTGAGTGTGGGCTGTGGGGTGGGGGTTCATCAGCAGGGATGTCCTCCTTGATTCTTGAGTTCAGAATCAAAACAGGGGTGAGGTGACCTTGAAGCTGAAAGGCTAGCGAATGGCCCATGACACCTTCAGCTCATCCAACAAATAGGTGTAAGCACCTATTTCGTCATACTGAATACCTTCCTACAAAAAGACTTACACACGTTTCTGCTTCCTGCACTGAACTCTGCTCATAGAGTCATTCACTCTTCAAGGCCCTGGGGTCACAGGTGACCCTGCCATAATTCCAGATCTCAACATGCCCAGACTCTAGTGATGGAGACAGGAGTTAGAAAGTACTTTCACTAGAAGGTACCTGTTTCTTAGCCCCCAACTCAGAGGTGGATATACTACGATATTAACAAGGATGGGCTTTGGCATCCTTCATTTGCATGGGTCCCTTCCAAGGTGCCAAGAGAGAGCTTGAAATTTTGTTTTCATAATTTTGTGAGGTTTGTTTCTTAATAAGCATCCCCCTCCAGAAATTGTATAAGCTCCTGGCCCCTTGAAACCTGAGTCAGGTCCTGGATCTGGGGAATCCCATTCCCTTGATGGCTTACCCCACCAACCTTGTGGTGGAAATCTCTTAGCTCAGCCAAGACTGGGCTCTATAGCTCTACCCCTCCATGGACATCACTTCCAGGTCATCTTCTGGCATTTTAAACTCAACCTTCCCTTCACCCCGTGAGTTATCTTTGGCTGAGTGACATCACCATCCACCCACTGGCCCAATCCAGGCACACGGGGTCATCACTGACTCTTCCTTCTTGGTCCCGCCTTCTTCGTAGGGCTGATGTGCCATAGAAATTTCTGGAAGTAAGCAAGATAAATGAAAAGGAGGCACACTGGCAATTCTGTCACCAGAAGGGCTGCCTCAAAGGGAAGGAGCTGCCTTCACCTGGGGCCCAGAGAACAGCATTCCCCTGAATAACTCCAGGCAGAGAGCATGATGTGGGGAGTCTGGAAAATGATGTCAAGGTCTAATCCCCACAACAATGCAAGGATGGAATTGGGAATATATACCTCCAGGAGAGTATCCAGATAATTAAAAGGAGGTGGAGTGACAGGAGGAGCTGAGAAATGACTTAGAATTAAGGACCGGGGTGACCTGGGACTCCCCTGTGCCACCTTTGCTCACAGGGTTGTGTCTAAGTGTGGGTTTCCCCAAAGCAGATCCCGAGATGAGGACTTGATTCCAGTAATTACTGTGATCCGAGGGAGGGAACTGAAACAGGAGGAGAGAGGGAGACAATGCAGGAGTGACTTGCCGGGATACCAGGACTCATTCCCCCAGCGCCTCTGAGAGCGGGTGTAGAAGGCACCCCTGACCTGGCCCACAGGGGGCGGGGCCCCGGGTTTGACCCTCCTTGGTTGAGGTGGCTCCTAGAGTGTCAGTTTCCATTGTTCCTGACTCACCCCACTAGCCAAGCCAGTGGAGCCCCTGTAGCCAGAGAGATGGACATCCTTTGAGGTGTTTTGAGGACATTTGCAGTGGCCTCCTGGGGTGTCATGTGCCTTGGTGGGGCACTGATGTCATTTGAGCCAGGTGTCTCAAAGGCTAGACTCCTTCCCTTTGGTGCAAGCAGCCTGTGCTAACCTACCTACTCGCCCTGTCCAGTGGACAGTAAGGGGCACAGAGTGGCCGTCCGCAGGAACAGTGGGGACTGAGGAAAGAGCTCACTGGCTCTGAGTCCAAAAGACCAGGGTGGCGGGTGGATTCTGCCGCCTCACCAATTTCCCTGCAGCCAGGCCCTGACCTTGGCCTGGGGGCTTCCCCCAGTTCCCAGCTCCTGTTTGCACTACTAACTTTTCCTTGTCCAAAGCAGCTCTTTCAGGGTGCAACATCTGTTCCGTGCAGGTTGCAGGAGTCACTGTGGCCCCCAAAGACACGTCAGCGTCTTTGAAGTGCCCTGGCTGGCAGAGCTCCTTGCTATTGTGGGGACGTGTGGTTCTCAGCTCCTGGAATGACAAGCTTGCAGGAGGCCCTGGTGGCCTTGGCAGCCGAGCCAATATTTAGACAGTTTCTTCTGCTGTTTGAATAAGAGCCTTAGGGGCATGGCATCTCTGCCTCGCCTCCTCTCCTGTGGCCCCACCTCCTTCTCTGTGGCCCTGCCCCCTCCCTGTGGCCCCGCCTACTCCATGTGCCCCTGCCTCCTCCCCTGTGGCCCCGCCTCCTCCCCTGTGGCCCCTCCTCCTCTCCTGAGGCTGGGCAGCCCGGCGGCCCAGCGTCCTGAGCTGCTGGTAAAGTTCCTCTCAGCGCTCGCAGAAACTTCACAGGTGAGGGATCTTCCAGTGGGCTTCAAGGCTCCTTGCCCCCTCCTTTTTATGAAGGCAGCTCCTTTTTAAACTGCCTTTCTCTGACACTTAGGTGTCAAGGCATCTGAGCCCCCAGGATGACTTTGAAAAACCCTGGCTTTGGAATTTGTTCTCTCTCCCCAGCAAACCATAACCCTAAAAGGCAGAGTGAGCCTTACCTGTAAATTAGGAGGCTCAGAGAAACTCAGTTGACTTTCCTTATATTGCACAGCCAGTTAGTGGCAGAATTAGGGGTGGAATCCAAGCTTGCTGACCTCAAGTCCTCCAGTACCTGGAGGTGGGTGATTTAGTGTTCAGGTGAGGGCAGGACTCATCTGGACCTGCTCTCCCAGCTTTGTGAGGATTCATGAGAAACTGAGTAGAAAACGCTGTGAAATCTCTCATAGAGGTGCAGCTGACAGTGAGAAGGGGGCTTTATCTGTCTGGAATCTGGGAGCTCTCGGGAGCCAGTGTGAGAAAGAGGATAGGTGAATAAGCCTGGAGTCAAGTTCCAATCTGGGTTCTTGAGTTTCAAGGTGTGTGGCATTAGGGAAGCCCACTCCCCCCTTTTGTGCCTTGGTTTCCCCATCTGTAAAAGAGTCAACTCACTGAGTTGAGTTAGTGCTAAGCACAATGTCTGGGACACTGTAAGTCCTAGTAAATGTTAGCTGTGGCTATTACTGACATGATCATTGTTGTTATCTTCACGAAGGCTCATTTAAATATGACAGCGGGTAAAGGCTCAATAACTGATAGGGATGATGATTACTGTTGCCCTTAGCAGTACTGAACTTGAACCAGGTGGGGTGGCTGCTCCAGAGGAGTGGGGAGAGTATGGCCTTTGGAGGAGATGAAGGATTCCCCGTGAAGGTTAAATGAGGCAGCACCACCATGGCGTGGGCCAGGGACCACGGGTGATATGATCCTCATTCTCTGCTGCAAGTTAAGTCACAGCCCAAGTGATAAATGACACCAGGAAACTCAAAGGAAGGAAGGGCAGTGTAAAAGTTATTAATTAATAGTGTGGTCTTGAGCAAGTCACTTCAGGTCTTTGCTCACTTGAAGAGGAAGAAGTACATTGAACTGATCAGCCCTTCTTGGTTCTGAAATTCTGTCCATCCACACTTTCATCCACTCTTCCATTCTTCTATCCATCGTCTATCCATGTATCCACCCATGCTTCACCCATCTGCCCAACCCCATCTGTCTTTCCTTGTGTCCATGCTTCCCATCCACCCATCTCTCCATCCATCCATCTACCCATCATCTGTCCATCCACCATCCATCCATCCATCCATCATCCATCCATCTACCCACCCATGCATGTGTGCATCCGTTAATCCATCCATCCATTTATTGATCCATCCATTCACCCACCCATCATCCATCCATCTACCCATTTATCTACTCATCCACCCATCATCCATCCATCCATCCATCTACCCATCTATCGACCCATCCACCCATCATCCATCCATCCATTCTTGTGTTCATGTTTCCTATCCATCCATCTCTCCAGTCATCCACCCATCCATCCATCAATCGTCATCCATTCATCCACCCATCCACCAATCCATCTACACAGCCAACCATCATCCATCCATCCATCATCCATCCATCTACACATCCATCTACCCAGCCATCCGTCCATCCATCCAGCCACCCCTCCACCCATCCTTCCATCCATGCATCATCCATCCATCCACCCATCCATCTACCCAGCCACCCATCATCCATCCATGCATCATCCATCCATCTACACATCCATCTACCCAGCCACTCCTCCATCCATCCAGCCACGCCTCCACCTATCCATCCATCCATCCATCCATTCATCTACCCAGCTACCCCTCCACCCATCCATCCACCATTCATCCAGCAACCTATGTTGCCCAGGCCCTGGGCTGGGCATTATTAAACAGATTAAGGGGCCTACAGCCAGATCCTTACTATTGAGGAATTTGCAGTTGGGTCCAACCAACCACGGTTGGTGAGTGGGCAAGGCTTCCAATCCCAGGGCTATCTGACTCCCAGAGTCACTAGGCCTCTTTGCACCTTGACCTTGTGTCCCGTCTTGCCTTTGTGGGCTGTCAGACTGCGAGGGCTGTGGGTTCACGCCATTCTTCTGCACCACTTTGTGTCATGTCCTGGGGTCCCCACTCCACACGCATTTCCACTTCTAATCCTTATTCGGTCTTGTGAGGCAGGGCTTCCTATACTTGCTAATCAGGCAGAGGACTGAAACTCAGAGGGATGAAGAGTTAGCCCAGAGCCTCCTCTGTGGTATCTGTCCCAATGCTCATAGAGCTGGCCTCCGCTCCTGGGCCCCGCACTGAGATCCCCACACTGGGTTCAGATCCTGGCTCTGTATCCTGCCAAAGTATATCCCTCCCATCTCTGTTTCCCCATCTGTGAAATGGGATAATAATAGTCCCTGTCTTGTAAGATTGTTTGAGTGTTATCTGGTGTACAGCAGGAGAGTGGCCCATAGTAAGCAGTCGACTGTCGGTCATCATGATTATCGTACCTATCATATACTACCTGTCAAGACCAGACAGGCCACAGGTACATTTTTCAGGAGAGGACTAACTGCTCAGTATTGGATGGGAGGAAGGAAGGAAGGAGGAAGACTGTCCCTCAAGGCCACAGTCAAGGCCAGCGTGTTAAGAGCTGGTCCACAAATGTGCGATCTGGGGCTCCATGTCTGGCCACGTGAGGTGGGCACGGGGGCCACAGTTAATTTCTTTGAGCACCGAGTGGCAGGCCTCAAGCCTCATTAACCCCACGAGTCCATGAGCCGGTGGGATTTGTGTAATCTTGTTTTCCCTTCTGCTGGCTTCCCGGGTTGCCATTGTGCTCACACTGAAGGCTCAGTAACTCCCTCAAATTCCCGGGACGGGGGGGCGCACATGGCTAAGACCTGTCTGCCCCAGTGAGAGACCCTCAAGTCACCTTAGCGCTCAGGCCCGGCCCGCCCCTCCTCACCCCTCTCTGCCTCCTCCGGCCTCACCAACCGGGCCTGGTGAAGTGGAGCAAGGCCCCCCCACCCCGCTCCCCACAATCACCCCCACATTTGTGAGTGTGTGTGACACAATCAAGGCCACACAGAGCTGAGCCGGAAAGGGAGCTCATGTTCCATGAGTGTCCCCACGTGCCCGCAACTTTACTCCCACCCTGGGTCCGTCGTCTGGCTACCACGTGGGGATGCCCTTCGGGGTGACTCCAGCGACGTCAGGGGTTCTACGTGAGCCCCAGGGGATGGAGGGGCAAGAGGTCACAGAGGGGCCCTGGGTTTGGGGTCGTGGCCCCCACTCCATGGTTCAGGAGACCCTGTGCCATTTTCTCGTCTGTGCTTTCTGGTCTGTAAGCACCACAACCTCCCCCCCCCCCCCTCCCCCCCCGCCAGTAAGCAGGAGGAAATGAGGGCATAGCACACAGGAGAAGCTCCCAGAGTGTTGGCCCCCCTCTTCCTCACGTATTCATCCATTCATCTGGCGGTTTGGAACCTGAGCCGTGACAGGACAGGTGTGGGGGACACCTCCTGAAGGCTATGACTTTGTAGGAATGACAGAGGTTAAACCACATTAACAACCGAGTCGTGGCCGGCGTGATAGGCACCATGAGGGGCTGAGACAGCAAACCTGGGGGGCTCACCTCAGGAAGGTCAGTGGTAAGCAGAGACGGACCCTCAGGTGGAGGGGAGCACTCCAGCAGGGAGCCCGACCGAGCCAGCCGGGCAGGCCCGTGACGGGCGACAGGGAGCAGGGGCTGGGGGAGAGAAGGGCGGGTGGCAGGGCCTTTGTGCTGCGTGACAAGCCCGAGGGAGCGTTCCCGGGATAGAGCTCTGTTTACAAATCACATTTCCCCAATAAAATCCACCACCATTTGTCAGGGCCTTCGGACGTGGCCGTTTGCAAATTGTCCCCTCCATTTCTCCGCAGGCTGTGTTGTGAAAACCACACGCCTTGTGCCAAAAGCACAGATGCATTGTGGTCCCGGCGGGCTCGGGCCGGGCGTCAGAGCCCCAGAGTCAGGGCACAGCAGAGGGTGAGCCGGTGACGATCCCCCTGTTCGCAGCATCTGTGAGTCCCCCGGGGCGTCCCAACGATCCACATTTCGCAGACACACTTTGCCCCCCGTGGGTCCCCGGTGCTCCCTGGTGCCGCTCTCCCTGAGTCGTCTCGGTGCCACCGCCTGGTTGTGACTGTGGATGAGGGAGCTGAGGTGGAAGGCTGGCCGGTCGGCTGAGGGCTGCCCAGCCAGTCAGAGGTCGAGCCAAGATTTGAACCCAGAACTTAGACACGGAGCCTCCAGCAGGCCTTCTGCGCTAGGTCAGTAAATGGCGTGTCATTATCGGGGTGGTAATTTCGCGCGTCTCCCCGTGACGCTGGGCTTTGGGCTCTGGGGGTTTCCGGGGTCACTGGGGATGCCAAGAGCCGTGTTTGGGTTCATGTCACACAGAGGGACATGGTCAGAAGAGTGTCCACTAGATGAAGCGAACCAGCCCTTTGGTCTCTCGAGCTCAACCAGCAACTCCTCAAACATAGGATTTGAGAGCTGGAATGGACATGGGGTCCCTTCAGTCTCAGCTTCTGCTTCTTTGTCAGGGAATCGGCGGGGGTGGAGGTTACGGGGTGAGGTTGGGCTGGGGTCCAGGGTTTCTTTGTCCCATCGGGTGGGCTTCCCACCTCAACTCAACCACATCAGCATTGATGCTGAAGAGGCAGCCACTTCCCACGTCATGCCCTTCCGGGGTGAGATATCTGTGTGCATAATCCAGCCATGAGACAGACACCTCATTAAATGACCTTTCGTCCCTGGGACTATTCTTTAAGGAACACCTGATTTTAGCTTTTCAGCTCCAAATCCCCCATGTGTCAAGAGAGATTTCACACCGAAACTTGAAACTAGGGCCAGATCGGCAGGTAACCAAGTAGGTGGTCGGGCGAGGTATCTCGAAGCCTGCATCCAATGGGGGCGCACTGCTTATATGAAGTTGGGCGAGACAGTAAGTTCCCTGGACCTCTGTCTACTAGTCTAGGAAGTACAGATAAAAACAGTTCACTTCTGGGGTGCCTGGGTGGCTCAGTCGGTTAATCGTCCAACTTCAGCTCAGGTCATGATCTCACGGTTTGTGAGTTTGAGCCCCGCGTCGGGCTCTGTGCTGACGGCTCAGAGCCTGGAGGCTGCTTCGGATTCTGTGTCTCCCTCTCTCTCTGCCCCTCCCCCACTCATGCTCTGCCTCTCAGTCTCTGAAAAATAAATAAACGTTAAAAAAATTAAAAAGAACAAAAACAGCTCACGTCTCCTTGACCTCACAAGGGGACGTATCTGTGTCAATTAAATCGATACACGCAGACAGCAGGTGGGGGAACAATAGTCATGGTTTTCATGTGAGGAGTGATTTTTCTAAACATTAATATGATCGAGTTACTCCTATTAAAATTCTGTAGTGTTTTTGTCCTATTGTATTCGTTCATTCATTCATTCAACACATACTGAGCACCTACTATGTGCCAGGCACAGTTTCAGGTACCGGGAACACAGCGAGAACAAAACACACAACGCTCCTGACTTGTGCTTACAGTATAGCAGGGAAGAGAGACAACAAGAGGGTTGAAGAAGTTAAATGCATAGCAGCTAGAGGGGGTGTTTGAGGAGAACGCGCTGCCTCTGGGCCTGCAGTGAGGGGTAGGTGGGGGTCCAAGAGGCAGTGAGGGCCTGGAGATGTCAAGCCTCCCCTTTCCACTCTGCTTGAAATGGAGTCGCCCCAGGGGATTTTGAGCAGATTATGCTGCAGGGGTGCCTGGGTGGCTCCGTCGGTTGAACCCCCGGCTTTGGCTCAGGTCAGGATCTCATGTTTTGTGAGTTCGAGCTCCACATCGGGCTCTCTGCTGTCAGCACAGAGCCTGCTTGGGATCCTCTGTCTCCCCCTCTCTCTGCCCCTCCCCTGCTCGCGTGCTCTGTCTCTCTCTCAAAAATAAATAAACATAAAAAAAAAAAAGCAGCTGTCCCAGGTGAGCGGGGGGCGGGGGGGATGCAGGCTGGGACCTGGTGGGGTCGAGAAGGTGGTGAGAAACAGCAGAATTCCGTGGTTCCGTTATTCGCACTCGGTTGTGTCTGCCGAGCGGCTCCCGTGGCTTTGTAATTGTGTAGTGTGAACTCATTTTCAGTGGATACACTTGGCAGCTGCATTTCCAAGGGGATTTTGCACGTGTTTCTTCCAGGTGCCCCCCGACACCCACCCCCCTCAACCCCCGGCGACTAGCTTAATTTCTAAAACAACCAACAAAGAGTGGCTTTTGATCCCGGTTAGCCTGGCCTTTTTGGTCGATGCTCGTCGGCTTCAGGTTCTTCGGCACGTGGGGGGGGTGTCACTGCTAACACAGAGTACGAGTGCCTGAGGGTTACGGGCACGGGTTCTTAAAGGATGATGTAGCTGAGAGAGACCTGCTTGTCGGTCGACTCCTCTGGGTCTGTGGGAGGACTTTACTTTCTTTAAAAAAAAAAATTTTTTTTTATAGCCAGCAACTTTTTTTTTTAATTTTTTTTAATGTTTATTTATTTTTGAGACAGAGAGAGACAGAGCATGAACGGGGGAGGGGCAGAGAGAGAGGGAGACACAGAACTGGAAGCAGGCTCCAGGCTCTGAGCCATCAGCCCAGAGCCCAACTCAGGGCTCAAACTCACGGACTGCGAGATCGTGACCTGAGCCGAAGTCCGACGCTCAACCGGCTGAGCCACCCAGGCGCCCCCCAGCAACTTTTTTTAATGTTACATATACTATTCTCAAGGCACATCTGATGATATATTTTATAACACAGTAGGCGTCAAAGTATGTTTAACGTATGATTTCTTCAGGATCCCTCCCCTTTCTGGATTCCAAATGGAGGAACTGAAAGTGTGATGTAAAGACCGGCGATCCAGAGTCTATCTTTGGCCAGCTTGTCCAAGCACTATTATAAAATGTAATGTGAAAGAACTGGAAAGTAGGAACTTCTTCAGTTTGTGAAACACATTCGGGACTGCTGCTTCTTGAGTGTTTCCTTCTTTTAAGGTATTAATCTTTCCTTCTCCTGGAGTACGCCGTAGCTTAATGATTTCATCGCCAGAAGCCGTCGTCGGCCCATTTATTGCCTTTTCTGAAGGACCACGCTCTTCAGTCACGTCTTTTGCCACTTCTTTCTTGTTTTTAGCCAAAGTTTGCCCTTGGGACCTTTCTTTGTCTGCTCTGAGACGCAGCTCTAGAAAAATAATCTGCAACTGTGACTAGCCCGTCTTCCTTAACTGAATTGGTATCAGATTCAGTCATTCCGTCCATCAGAAGAGCATCTTCATCAGTCCTTCGTCTATGAGACTGCCTACGACGGTTAGTACTGTGATGAGATTCATTGGCATCAGTGTGTGCAGTGTGATCAGATTCTGTATTATCAAGTAAGCTGTATGGATTGCCGTCTGGATCTTTGAGCACAGGACTGATGGAGAATTTGCCACCACCTGGTCCAGCACAACCTCGACCCCCTGAAACACTTCTCCCTCTTCCTCCTGGGCGTCTCCTCCCGTCACACTGATGTCGGCTCTCTCGATCATCTTCTCCTGCCAATGACCAATCGCTCGGCCCGTCTTTACGCTCAGATTCTGTTTCAGGGGGGCTAGACAGCTCAGAGTTTGTACCATAACCGGAGGTGTAATTAGGGCCCCGACGACCTCTGCCTCTTCCACTCTAAGACCTAGAACCAATCTGTCGTAGCTGTTCATCAATCTGCGGGCGTTCCATTCTTAGCTGTTCCGCTTCCTTTAGATAAGCAATCTGGTACTCTAAAAAACTTGCTCATTTGCGATGCTTTCTTTCGTGCCAACAGATACAAATGGAACCACACCATCTTCTCTAGGTGGCTGATTTTCATTGTCTCCTTCAATTCTCACCCGCACCACACCAGATTTGTCCATTATTTCCTGAATAGCTTTGCCATTTTTCCCAGTTACTTTTCCAACAAGATTCCTAGGAACCTGAATAAAATCCTCCACAAATTCCAAGAAACCTCTAGCCTTTTTTACAGCATCACCACTCCCTCCATAGATCCTAAATGTGCCAGTATCTTCGTCTGGCTCGATAGCTGTAACTCCAGGAATCTTCCTAGCTTGCTGTGTGTTCCTATTGCCAGGCCCGTTCAATCTTCTCTCCCAACAAATTCCTCATGAAAAGCTGCCGCAAGTTGTTTTGTGCATTCTAAATGCTTAGCGGCCTCTTCATTTCCGGACATGAGCATCAACTTCGTACGAATACTTCGCAAATGCGTGTCACTTAAAATGTTTACTGTCTTCACATTTGCTTCACTGGCAGACGGTATCATGAGCTGTGTGGTTTCTGGATGGTAAAAAATTCTGCATGCTCCTACTGCTTTCTTAAAATCTTTATGTGCATTGTCATTAGCACACGCCCCTCTCAAATCCTCAGGAACAACCACTGTGCATTCAAAAAAGGTATTTTTTTTTTCACAGTTTTATTTTGATTGACAGGCCGAAGTCGCTCAGATGGGACTATTTCATTGTAAGTGGCCTCACAAGCAGCATATTCAATGACATAAAACTCTCCTTTCATCATTCGAACTTTGGCCAACACCATCCACATGGTTCCTGGTCATTTGCTCTTGAATACCTCTGCTTCATCTCCTTCACTAATTTCTTTGTTTATATCAGGTGGTGGTGGTGATCTAACTTCATTAAGTGGAACCTGGTGTTCTGGCTGCCAGTTGTTCTCAGAAACAACTGTGAGGGAGTCTTCCTGGACATCTTTGATAAATCCCTTGTAGAAAGCCCGTTGGAGCCACGAACCTCCACCATCAGCTTGGCCATGTTGGAACCACCAAAAAAAAAAAAAAATTTTTTTTAACGTTTATTTAGTTTTAAGACAGAGCATGAACGGGGTTGGGGCAGAGAGAGAGGGGGACACAGAATCCGAAGCAGAATCCAGGCTCTGGTCTGTCAGCACAGAGCCCGACGCGGGGCTCGAACTCACAGACCGTGAGATCATGACCTGAGCCCGAAGCTGGACCCTTAACCGACTGAGCCACCCAAGTGCCCCGTGGGAGGACTTTTCTAATAATCCATCGTTTGCTGAAGTTCAGTCCGTCGAGGGTCCCTGCTTTCTGGTGGGTCCCTCCATTCTCATTTGCTGTCACATGTGGGGCTAAGGCCTTGTCTCCTGACCCCGGCTACCCATTACCACCCCAGTCTCTGAGTTGCCCAAACCCCTCACCTCCTCCTCCCAGGGTGGCCACCGGGCACTTATGGGATAGTGTTGGCTCTCCGTACCTGCCTCTTTTTGTGCCCTGGACTCTTCCTTTGTTTGTTCTTATGAGTTTGGCTCTGCATTTCAGGGAAGTTCCATATGTTTCTCTCCAGCAAGTAGCAGAAGGTCGCAGGCTACGAGGCCACCGTGTTTCGAGAAACCTGCCTGATCACCATCAGTGTCTCCTGACGGGGCTAGTTTAAAGTCTACTAGCATCCGGGTCGCCTTGGGAACATGTAATTAATACAGTGAATATTCCCTAGTTTTCCCCTAGAACGATCAAATCAGACTTGCAGAAATGTGGCTGGGAAACTTAACGTTTTAACAAAGGCACCGGGGTGAAACTGATGCCCATACACTTGTGAGAACCATTGCCTGTTGGGCAGCTCGGGTTCATTGACCCACCCAGCAAACATGTATGACACACAGTGTGCCTGCACCACACAGGCGTCACAGGATGTGGAAAGAAAGAAGACGTTTTCTTTCTTCCAAGGACTCATGGTATAGTTCAGGTCTTGGCAGCTCTTTCTGCAAAGGGACAGAGAGTAAACATTTTAGGGTTTGTGAGTCATATGGTCTCCTTTGCAAAAGCTACTGTAGACAATATGTATAAAAATGAGGTGGCTGTGTCCCCCCCAAGTTTTATTTACAAAAGAAGGTGGTAGGCGGGCCTACTGTGATTTGCTGAGCTATGGTAGGAGTTAAAATAGGAACAAGCAGGAGCACCTGGCTGGCTCAGGAGAGCAGGTGACTCTTTTTTTTTTTTTTCTTTATTTTTGAGAGAGAGAGAGAGAGAGAGAGAGAGAAAGACAGCATGAGTGCAGGAGGCGCAGGGAGAGAGGGAGACACAGAATCCGAAGCAGGCTCCAGGCTCTGAGCTGTCAGCACAGAGCCCGACGCAGAGCTCAAACTCACAAACTGCAAGATCATGACCTGAGCCGAAGTGGGATGCTTAACTGACAGAGCCACCCAGGCGCCCCGAGCATGTGACTCTTGATCTCCAGGTGATAAGTTCCAGCCCCATGTTGGGTGGAGATTTTACATAAAAAAAGAAAAGAAAAGACTGGAACATGCCAAAGAAAGGATCATAGTGTAGCAGTTGCTATCCCAGAGGTGTGCAAGAGATGTGATGGGGCCAAGAGAGGAATCCTGGGGGGGAGGGGGGGAAGGGTGGGCCCAGGGGGCTTCCCAGGTGAGCTAACACTGGAGGGGAGACCGGGGTGGTTTGGGGGGGGGGGGCAGGGGGTCAGGCTGTAGGTGATCATTGGACAGTTAGGTTGTTTGCATTCTGTACGATTGTAAATAGTGCTGCGAGGACCATCTTTGACCTTGTCCAGTGTTTGATTCTTTCTTAGGATAAAGACACTGTGTAACTTTGGTAGCACACTCTCAGGATGCCTGGGGAAAAGGAAGTGCAACTTCCACACCCTCCAGGGATGGGCACGGGGCACATCTCCCACCCCACTCCTCGGTTGCCGGGTTGCTAACTTCTAAAAGCACCAACAAATATCAATTGACGATGAAGGCTTAGTCTGGCGTTTAATCGCAAAATTAAAAACCTAGCCTGAAAAATCTTGCTTGACTTATTATTTTCAGGAGACACGCCCCAGTTCTTTTGCTTTTGTAATTGACATGTAATTTATATGTGACATTGTGTCGGGTTAAGGTATACAATGTGTTGATTTGATACACTTATGTGTTGCACTTCTGACTGCGGCAGCAGCCTTAGTTAAGAGGACGCTTCTGGTTTTGTTTTTTGGGTTTCGGCAAGATAGACTGTGTTTCGGGGAGCTGGAAGGGTTTCCCTGGGAGTGGCCTGACTTCTGGGGTCCCACACAGGAGGAGGGTTGACGCCCTATCTCGGCTGTGAACAGCGCAGTCCGCCCAGCCCACTCGGCTGGGAGATCAGCTTTTACACCGTGGCTAAATGCACACCCACATCAGTAGAAAGGAGGCCCAGGGAGCCTGTTTGATCTCAGTGGAAAGCTGGCCCAGGCTGGCATTTTGACATTTGGAAACAGTGAATACAATTACCCATCTGTGGACCAAAAGGGATTTTTTTTTTTCCCCTTTAAGGGAATCGAAGGTATTTTGCCCGCGGTGGAGTTTCTCTCTGAGAGGCCCCTTCCAACCAGAGGATCGTCCACAAAGTTTAATTCAAGAAAGAGGGGGAAGGAAGGCTGGCTCATGCCAGAAGTCAGATCTTCCTCTGTGGACCGACCTTTTAGTCAGAGAAGGCCGGGAGGCAAGCCAGCGAGAGCCAGCACGGCCCTTCGGAGTCAGCTCCGGGCTTTTGCAGACATGATTCATCTGTCCCTCACACAGCCCCCCGAGGCAGGGGTGGTTACTTCCTCGTTGACAAACGAGGGCAAAGAGACCACACCTCATATGACTGACCAGGATCACACAGCCAGCCGGTGGCAGGGCTGGGATGTGAACTGGCGTTTCCCGACCTCAAATTCAGCTCTTTTCTCGTGTACTATGGGTCAAATGGTGTCGTCCAAATTCCTCTGTTGACGTCCTAAACCCTCAGCACCTCAGACTGTGCCCTCACTTGGAAATAAGGCCTTTGCAGATAGAATTAGTTAAGAAGAAGTCAGACCGAAGTAGGGTGGGACCCTAATCCAACATGACTGAGTGTCCTTGTCCTTATTTAAAAAAAAAAATCCTGGGGCGCCTGGGTAGTGAAACAGGGTGCTGTCGAAGAAACCACCAGATGCTGTCGAAAAAACCACCAGACGCCGAATAGAAGCAAGGCAAGATTTTATTCACGGCCGGGCCAAACCTGATCTCCTGATCTTAAGGAGGAGAGTGCAGAGAATGGCCCTGAACAAAGGCAGCAGTGAGCTTCTATGGATTTTAGCAAGTCAGAAGATGTCATTATTTGGTTAACCCATTACAATTTACAGCATTTCACGGTAGCCAATTATACTGTGACACATAGACGTTAGTTTTGGCGGGAACCTATCAATTTAAAGGTCTTTGTCCTAAGAGGGTTTAAAATGACCAATCATAGTTAGACACCTAAGATGCCTCCGGGCCGCGGGGCAGCGAGTTCGTGACTTTTTACATGTGGGTCTTGCCTAGGCCAGATCTTGGTAGAAGGGGTGGGGGAGCGTTTTGCATCCTAAGTTATCTATTTAGCAAGCAGGCGAGGTCACAAAAGCGAGATAGGGCGGTTAGTAATTCCTGATAGCCCTAATAGGGAACTACATCAGCCTTTTATCTCAATTATTCATGAAAGGTGAGTTTAAGCTGAACTTATATACAATAAGCTTTCTGATATCTTATAAGTTGACCTGTTACAGGTGGCTCAGTCTGTTAAGCGTCTGACTTCGGCTCAGGTCATGATCTCACGGCTCGTGAGTTCGAGCCCCACGTCGGAATCTGTGCTGACAGCTCAGAGCCTGGAGCCTGCTTCGGATTCTGTGTCGCCCTCTCTCTCTGCCCCTAACCCACTCGCATTCTGTCTCTGTCTCTCTCAAAAATAAATAAACATTAAAAAAATTAAAAAAAAATCCATATGGAGGGGCGCCTGGGTGGCTCAAGGGGTTAAGCATATCCTACTTGGGCTCAGGTCGTGACCTTGCAGGTTGTGAGTTTGATCCCTGCATTGGGCTCTGTACTGATAGCTTGGAGCCTGGAGCCTGCTTCAGAGCCTGTGTCTCCCTCTCTCTCTGCCCCTTCCCCATTTGCCCTCTCTCTTAAAAATAAACATTAAGGTTTTTTTTAAATTTTAATTTTATTTTTAATTGTTTTAAATGTTTATTTATTTTTGAGAGAGAGAGACAGAGCACAAGTGGGGGAGGAACAGAGAGAGAGGGAGACACAGAATCCGAAGCAGGCTCCAGGCTCTGAGCTGTCAGCACAGAGCCCGACGCGGGGCTTGAACCCACAAACCGCGAGATCATAACCTGAGCGGAAGTCCTATGCTTAAGGGACTGAGCCACCCACGTGCCCCTAAAATTTTTTTTTTTTAATCCATATGGAGAGTCAGGGACACATACAGAAGGAAGATGATGGGAAGGCACAGGACAACATCATCCACAAGCCAAAGGATGCTTGAGGGTTCTGGAAGCTAGGAGAGAGTCATCGAACAGATTTTTTTTCCCTCGCAGCCCTCAAAAGGGACCAACCTTGCAATACCTTGATCTTGGACCTCCAGCCCCCAGAACTCCAGGGGATAGGTTTCTGTCGTTTAAGCGCCTGGTCTATGGTACTTTACTCCCGTAGCCCTAGGAAACGAACACAGCGCTCACTGTAATTAAGGAAACTGTAGTTCTTGAGGACCCACTCTGTGTGGCAGCACAACTTGCCAGGACTTGTGTTTTGTTCTCCCCGTATTTTTTTTTTCTCCCTGTCCTCAGTACGTAGGGCAGAGCCGGCCAGCTGTTTTCCCTCCTTTTCAGAACAGAAGCCTCCTCCCTCGTTTGCATCGCCAGAGACTACATTTCCCAGCCTCCCTTGCACGTAGGCGTGGCCATGGGAAGCACGTTCTCACGGCGGGGGGCGGGGGACGTGCGTGGGCACCGCCCTAGAGGAAATTGCTTGTCTTCCTGTTTCCCTAGCGCGCCTCCTTGGAGGCAGCAACGTGGCTGTGGGCAGTCGTGGGTCGGTCGTGTGGGTCTGGCACAGCACGATGGCAGGAAGCTTGGTCCCTGAGTGACTTTGCGGAGCAGAGACCCCGCCCGCCCTGGTCTCCTGCTTTCTTCTGGGTTGTCGTGAGACAGAGGGAGAACTTTCTGCCTTGTTCGACCCACTGCGTCCTAGAAACTTAGGGTTCTAACACATGGGTCTGCGTCCCCTCACACGTGCGTGTGCTTGACTTTCGCTGCCGTTGGAGATGGCCGTGCTTCCGACCTGAGAGCGGAGTTTGCACTCGGACTTCCTGATGAACTGCTTCCTGGAGCAGCTTTCTTGAAGTACAAGGGACACGTGGTAGACCGCACATATTTAAAGCGCGCGCCTGTGAGGCCATCACCGCCATCAAGATAATGAACCATCACCTGGCAAAGTTTTGACTCACTGGGTCTTGTTTCCCCAAAGCCCTGACCCCTTGGCGGGGGTGGGGGTGGGAAGAGGAGAGAAGTTACAGGGAGCTGGGCTTGCAGCGGCGAAAGTGGGGCCTAACTTCAGGAGGCTGGGATTCAGAGGGTCTGGGAATCTGAACTTTATTTTTATTTTTTTTAATTGTTTTTGATTTTGTAAATTTATTTTTTTTTGAATTCTTTTTTTAATATGTATTTTTAAAAGTTTGTTTATTTAGAGAGAGAGAGAGAGAAAGAGAGCGTGCACAAGCAGGGAGGGGCAGAGAGAGAGAGAGAGAGAGAGAGAGAATCCCAAGCAGGCTCCACACTGTCCGCACAGAGCCCAATGCGGGGCTCGAACCCACAACCCTGAGATCATGACCTGAGCTGAAATCAAGGGTCGGATGCTCAACCGACTGAGCCACCCAGGAGCCCCCCGGAATCTGAATTCTTGAGAAGGCTCTCGACACCCAATCATGTTGGGGAAGATCTGGTCTTGCCCCTTTTTCTGGGGGATGTAGTGGATCCGGGACAAACCAGGCTTCCATTCTGCAGCCCAGGCTCTTTCCGCACCTCCATGTGGCCTCTCTAAGCAGGGTATTAACTTTATGTTCTACAAAGAAAAGCAGGGGAAGAACTTAGTTATTCTTCTGATTAACAGGGAAGTTGTCCAATTGGCTACGCTTGAATTACATCCCCTGAAGATTAAACTTGGGCTTCTTTGGTTTTCATTTATTTTATTGGACTGTATGGAGATGTTTTGAAAGAGTAAGGCGGGGGCGGGTGGGGGTAGGGTTCCGGGATGGTGGCCATTTTTGCCACATGCAGAAGGCCAACACTGCTTCCAGAAGACTCAAGTGGACACAGGGATTTCTTCACTCAGTGAAAGTGGTTTTTTTCTCCCCCCTTCCAGAGAATATGTGGGTTCGTACTTTGTAACAAGTCAACGTCTTTGCTGGTTCCCTGTTTAGAAAACGGGTGCCTTGCTAAACAGCTGTCGCTCATGGCTTCCTTCCTGGACGGCAGTGTGATCGATCGTCTGGGATATAAATCTTGGAGGATTGTCCCAAGACCACAGACACTTATGTTCTCCTCTGCTCTTGACATGTTGTGATTCTCAGCCAATAACTGACAGCCAGAGCGTGGTGTTTTGTTCTGATTTGTCACAAAGAGTTTTCCAGCCCGTTTTTATGACACTGAAACGAGGGTCGTTTTATTACACGAAAACTCTCCGCCTCTGAGAGCAGATTTTCCGAGCTGGCTGTCGTGTTAGGGGCGCTCGCTGTGCTTCGTGAGGGTCTTCAGGCCCGGCGGGTGTGTGTCCTGCAGCGGGGCGGTGGATCACAGGTGCCCGCACAGTCATCACTGATGCCTTGAGGAAAACCTCAAGCAGAGACGTGGCAGGGCGCAGGACCGGTGACTGCGCAAGTGGCCAGTGTCGCTCCTAGACCGGGCACCTCATGGAAAGGGCTTCCAGAGAGGAACTCTGCCCTGAGGATGCCAACAGACCAAGGCGGGGACGGGGGGCCGGCAGGAGACCCCCAGCAGCCAGGGGAGCCTTGAACTCAGCGTGGCCATCCGCCTTTCCGTCCCTCTTAACAGAGGCAGATCTGCTGTCCTGGCTGTGTTCCTAGAGGGGAAGGGGATGAGCCACAGGGCCTTCTGGGTTGTGTGTCCTCTCTCTGCAGTGCTGCCTTGTGACTCTATGTGACTTTCCCCTGACCTTACCTGGCAAGGAATAGCCTTTTAATCTGAGGGTCCTGGGTGCAGAATATAGGTCGTAGACAGAACGTCTACATTTCTAGTTCAACTGCTGCCTTGCTCCAAGAACAGAGCAGAAGCAAAGAGGATTCAGGGGACTTGCTCCGAATCACCTACTGAATTTGTGTGGGGCTGGGAGGAGTTTTCAAATTTGCAATATTATCTCCCTAAGGGCCCTTTGCCGGGGCGACCAAAACCGTCTTCCTCGTCCTGGCTTTCACCGGACTAGGATTTCTTTTGTTTTGTTTTGTTTTGTTTTCCCCCAAGTTTGCAAAATGTAAGCTATTTCTCTTCCTTCTCTTATAAAAATGCCCATGCATCCAACTTAAAGGGTGGAATAATTTTCCAGTGCTTGCCATGGCCATAGGCCCATCAGCCTTCTCTTGCCCGCAGGGCATAACTTCCAAGTCTTTGGCCTGTTTTGGTTTTGCAAATTACCTCCTATTATGAGATAATGGGCTTTCATTGCTACTTCTTGGTTTTGCTTGCGAGGTGACACATCTCTCCCCTCTCCCTTTCTCTCCACTCAGCCGTTGAATTCTGCCGTGTTGCCAATGCATGCTTATCTTTAATTTTCTTAGGTGGATATATGCCTCTCCGTTATTATGATTACATAGATTCTATTCAGACATGTTGGTATTCTGCACACACTTTTATTCCTAAAGAAGCCTCCTGGAGATTTCTGACTTGAGCCCGTCTAGGCTCCATGGGGAGTTATACTCTGGGCTCTTCCTTCACTATCATCCTGGGGTTCCCATGGCCTCTCTTCCGTGATGGATCCCATTTTCCTATATGCCATATCTTTTTCTTAACTGGTTTGTTCCTTTAAGAAAATACACATCCTCTAGTAGCTGTCTGAGAAAAAGTATATTCGAGATAAATTTAAAATTTTTTTTAAAGTTCTTTTATGTTGAGATAGGGAGGGAGTGGGGGAAGGGCAGAGACAGAGGGAGAGAGAGAATCCCAAGCGGGCTCCGCAAATACGGTGTGGAGCCCAGTGTGGGGCTTGAAGTCAGGAACTGTGAGATCGCGATCTGAGCCCAAATCAAGAGTCGGGTGCTTAACTGACTGAACCACCCAGGAGCCCTGTGAGATAAATCTTGAAAGATCTTGCATGTCTGAAGATATTCTTACGCTTGCTGGAGAATTGGGGTCAGTGTGGAGTTCTAGGTGAAAGGTTACTTTCCTTCAGAGTTACCACAGCATCAGGCCACTGCTTTCCACATGTCATGTGGGGTTGTTATGGCGGGACTCTTGGCATCATCATGACTTTTGGTCCTTTGTGCGTGATCTGCTTTTTCTTTCTCTCTGGAAGACTGTATCATGTTCTCTTTGTCTCCAGGGTTCCGAAATTTCATAATCATGTGTTGTGTAGAGGGTCCCTTTGGGGCCAGTGTGCTGCACCCTTGGGGACTTCTTCAGTTTGAAAACTCATGCCTTTAGTTTTGGAAAACATTCTTACAGGTTATTTCTTGAAGGTTTCCTCTACTATTTTTTTCCTTTCTGTTAATGTTTACTATTAATAAATTGAACTCCTTGGACAGGAATCTGATGTTCTTATCCTTCCTTCCCTTTCAATTCCACTTGTTTCTTTTCCATTTACTTCTGTTTTCTGGGAGACTTTCTCAAATTTATCTTCAAAATCTTTAATTTTTATCATTTCCACTGTTATATTTTTAAATCCCAAGACAACTTCTTCCCCTTTATTTTATGATGATGGTGATTATTTTCGTTCTCTGTTCATTTTACATAGCAGGCTGTTATTGTTTCATGGATGTACTCTTTCTTCCATAATCTATTTTCTCAAAGTTGTTTTTCCCCCATTTGTATTTCTGCATTTCATCCATAAGGATTCCTTAGACATTTGGTGATTTCCTCCTTCTGTTTCCCCCTTCTGCCTACAGTGCTATGATCATTTCTGAGCTGGCCCCCCGAAATTTAGTCTTTGTCATCTTGGTCATTTGGCATAATTCTGTCAAATCATTCTGTCTATTTTCCTTTTCTTTCTTCCTTCCTTCCTTCCTTCCTTCCTTTCTTTCTTGACAGAGGGAGAGAGAGAGAGAGAGAGAGAGCGGGGGAGAGAGGCAAAGGGAGAGAAAGAGAATCCCAGGCAGGTTCCATACTCAGCCTGACACGGGGTTGGATCCCATAACCCCGCGATCACGACTTGAGCCAAAAGCAAGAGTCAGACGCTCAACTGACTGAGCCACCCAGGAACTCCCAAATCAGTTTTTCTGAAATGTCTATTTAACATGTTATTCCACTGGTGAAAAAGCCTTCAGTGGTTTCCTATTTCCGACTTTATCAGACCTAAACTCTACCATTTTTAGCATTCCCAAACCCTGGATCCACCAAAGCTATGTACCACATCTTTGGTCCTTGTAATGTGGACACTCTTGGGTGGTCAGAGTTTGAGTTAGGTAAGAATAATACCAAGAATACTAAGAATAGCAGTTAGGTAATAATAATACAAGCAAACAAGGACAATAAGGACTTTGCCATTTACAGACATTACTGACTCTAACATCTCTGTGGTGCCCGCATCATCATGCCCATCTTACAGGTAAAGAAATGGAGGTATGAACGGGGGAAGTGAGAAACCCGAGGTAACACAGTGGGGAAGTAGCAAAGTGGGGCTAGATCCATGTCTCGGTGCTCTGTCCACACCACCGTCTACCGATCAAGGCTCCTTCGAGGCCACCGTCTGATAAACGGCACTCCCACATGTGTTGACCATGAGCTCCCATGTCTTTCTGCTAAGTGCCAGCTCCTCTCTGTACATGCAGTGATCTGTGGTACACGCTTTATACCTCACTCGTGGGTGTGCAAAAAGTCTTGGGTATTTTGGTGCCAGGGCCACTGGGAGCTGCTTACTGTCTTTGAGGACAATCAGGCTTGGCCTCCTGCCTTCTTTCCATATAATTTTTAATAAACCAGCAATCTCTCTCCAAGCATTGCAGACCTCTGGCTTGGACCAAGAAACCTGGAATTGTTTAAGAGAACATTAATTTCCTATGAGCTAGGATTACAGGCTGTCTAGAACTCCTTAATGAACAGCCACACTGCCTTTTTGAAGCGTTTGTGTATTTGCCAATGCAGATTTGATGGTTACACAAAGTATTGCAGTTTGTCCTTTCTGGATATTAGAGTCTTCTAGAAGTTGACCAGTGGTGGACCCTGGTGCCTGGTTATTTCCTTGGTGAGAGGTCAGGATGGCATTGCTAGTTGTCTATCCCACACATGCTCCCCTGATGTCTCACTCTTTCTTTTTTTAATGTTTTTAACGTTTATTCAGTTTTTGAGAGACAGAGAGAGACGGCACAAGGAGGGGCAGCGAGAGAGGGAGACACAGAATCCGAAGCAGACTCCAGACTCTGAGCTGTCAGCACAGAGCCCCATGCGGGGCTCGAACCCACGACCCGTGAGATCATGACCTGAGCCGAAGTTGGAGGCTTAACCGACTGAGCCACCCGGGTGTCCCCGTCTCACTCTTATTTTTATGGATTTTTGGTAACCGAAACATTTTAAGACTCAATCACATCACTGTATCTTTGTTGAAGATAAAAACCCATCGTCAGAGCTGACGCTTAGTTGGCTGAATGATGCCGGACAGAACCCAGCACGTCTGGACCTCAGCTTTGTGATGGGGTTAGATGAGTGACTCTCAGACTGGCTCTGACATTCTGAAAACGAAGCATCTTCGCTTCTGACTTCACACTTCCCGTGGAATCAGAGCTTTGAGATGACAGTGAGTTTCCCTTCATGTTACCCTGAGACCCTGTCTTGACTGGTGATGAGGACCTCACTGGGGTACTTGCACCGGCACCTTCTCCAGGGAGAAAAGGTGGGGAGTACTTTGCAAGAGAGACTGTCTTTTTGATTTTTACCTCCTTCTGATTTTAAGCACAGTGGTGCTGCTAAGCTGCTTTTCCCCCCCGTGCAAATAATTTTGTGAGAAAATATACCCAGTGCAATTACACTGAACTTTCATAAGATGAAATGTTAATAAAATGGATGTTTGACCAATAAAATACTTGATGCCAAATTAAATGGGCCTGAAGGGAATTACACTTTGGAGCAAGCTCCATGGGAAACAGGATGAAAAGGAAAGTACTATTTTTGAGCAGCTATATGAATTTCCCCAGAAACACAAATATATAAGTTGCAGCATCTTTGGCTTGTCCAGAGGGAAGAAGGCATGGTGGCCAAAGATGGGGATGCCAACGGCAGAGTTCTTGAGTTCAAGCCCCAACTTTGCTAGTTCTTGTCCACCAGCCTTGGGAGACTTACCGGCCCCCATGTGCCCCAGGTTGCTGGCTTGGGACAGCTTCTCCCAATGCTTGGGAGAAGCATTCCAGTTAATCAGGCATCTGGTGAGCCAACGACCACTTTTTCCTAAGGTAGGTGGGAGAGCAAATTAGGGTTACAACTGTGAAAAAAATTACTGTCTGGCCTGTGGTCCCTGCCGCCCAGGTCTGTTTCCTTCCTACTGTGCCTGGATTCCCCCATCTGAGTCTCTGCCGGGACGCTGTGGCCAGGCCACCAGCCAGCCACCAGACCCTTCGTGGCCCTTCCCGCCTACTCTCTTCGGCCTCATCCGCTCCTTTGAAGCCAAAGGTCAGGACGTAGCAAACAACCCGGGCTTCCGAGTATGAAGTGTGTCCCTGCTTCCCATTTGGAAAACCTCTCCCTCCCTGGAGACGCGTGCTTGTCTTTTTCACGCGAGTGACCAAGGGTCACCTCCTTCGAGAGCCTCTTCTGCCTCCTTCACGATGTCACTCCCTTGTCCCCCCCCCCCCTCCATCATCTTGTAAAACCTCTATTCTGGCACACAAGAAATGAGGCACTTCTCTTATAGCAGTCACAGCCATGTGAAATCATGAATTGTGAAAAACCAAGTCTGTCTTTCCTCCTAGAGACCTTCTTGAAGATGGGAACCAGGCTGCATTCTCCTCTGAACACCTGTCCCGTGGCACAGGCCTGGCTCCACAAAGGCCTTCACCCGCTTGCTTAGGGCGAAGTAACCAACAGAGACATGTTTCCTTGACAACCGAGACTCTTATATTTTCTGTTTTATTTGGTTTCCAATGTTTTCTTTGAAAATACTTTTTAAAACATTTTTTTTTACTGAAATAGACATACAGAAAGTACACGAAAACTAGACACAGCTGTGAAACCAGTGCCCAGACCCTTCTCACACTCCTTCCAGTCATTCCTTATCTGTCCCACCTCTGCCCGCCCAGAACCACTATTCTGACTTTTGATTGGGATTAATTGTACCTGTAATTCTGATATAAATGGAACCATACAGTACACAGTCCTTTTGGTCTGGCTTCTTCCGTCCAATAGCATGCTGTGAGCACTCTGAGCTTTTGACAGTAGGTACAAAAGCACGGGACATGGAATGAAATTGTGCTCATCCCTAGCCTTTCTCTCACACATCACTGGATTCTGGCAGAGAGTCATTGAACGAGTATGAGACAAAGTCATTTGCTGGAGGTTTCACAGGTCCTCAGTGACAATATTTGGGTCAGAAACCAAGTTTCTCCTTTGTTGAGGCAAATACACATATCGACAAATTCAAGGCTAAATCCTAAGATAATGGAAATGGATTACATAACTTTCAACCACGTGAAAGGGACCAAAGAAGTAATAATTGTTTTGTAAAAGCCAACAATAATCTAATAAAAGTCCAGAGAGGAGAAAAAAAGAAATAAAATCGAAACCAAAAAAAAAAAAAAAAAAAAAGTTACAAATAATGACAGTAGGAATAAGTCCAGGCAGAACAGCAATTACAAGAAACAAACAAGACAAGGGTTAAATTGTATTAAATTTCAGGGATTCTCAGAAAAGACTTACATGCAGCTCCATACCATTTACCAGAAATAAACCTAAAACATAATAACACAGAGAGGTAAAAAGTAAAGGAACAGGAAAAGCTACTGTCGGCAGAAATTCTCTTCTTCTCATACCCCACATCCAACACAGCAGCAAATCCTAACTGCATTCTGACCCAAACATTTCTCATCTCCTCTGCTGCTAACACACTTGTCCGAGCCACTCTCGTCTGCCTTGGCTTATGCCGAAGCATCCCGACTCATCTTTTGACTGTTGCCCCTCTGGTTTAATTCTTCACATAGTAGCCAGAGTGATTCTTTTCAGACGTGTTCAAATTATGTCACTGGTCAAGACCCTTTGGCAGTTTCCTAGGACACTCGAAGTAAAAATCCCCTGTGTTACCATGGTTTTTAAGCTTCACCTATCCTGGCCCCTCCGTTTCCTTTCTGAAATCATCTCCTGTGAGTTCCCATTTGATAATGCATTTCAGACTGAGGCTAGCCTCTAGACGAGGCTGAAGGAGGAGCAGGAATACAGGGAAAAAATTGGGGACAAACTGGTACCCACCCGAAGCGCAAAGTAACACCCGAGATATCTGAACCTGGTGATGTATGGAAGATAAACACAGAAACAACAAAACCCAAATCTGGTTCAAAACCAGGCGACACTGAATCAACGCTGACAGTTACAGGCTGGTGGGAAAGGTGTACCTATTTGTAGCCATAAATACTATTTGCTTCAGTCTAAATTCTTTTTTTTATTACAGAATTTTTTTTTTTTAATTAACAAAGACCAGTAATTCCACAAACCAACAATGCCTCGGTGGCACACAAGTACTGTAGGCTGTTTGTTTTTGATGAATCTATATATAACAAATCCTCATTAGATGTGATTCCAAAAAGATGTCTACATTGGCTTGGCATGATTAATAATGTAAAGTAAAATAGAAACATCAGAGCAACTTAAACATTGGTTTAATTTCTGTGTGTCAATTCAAGGTCAGTGACGAGAGAGCCCCATTAAAAAAAAAAAAACTGAAGTCACAAAGTCTTTAGGAAGCAGCCACATCCCTATGTGCATTTGAAACCCGAGGGCTAAAAATCCATTCTTGATGAACACCATGAAGCAAAGGATGTGTAACATCCACCACATATCTGTTTCAAAAGTGGCATGTTTCCAAAATTATCCACTTCTTTCCATGTAAACATCACAGTTTGAATAACTACAGAGAAGCCATCAGAATGAGTTCCACAATACACTAACCCTCACGAGGCACCCCTGAGCTCCGTCTTAAAGCATCCACATCAATCCTGGGGCTTAAAGAACATCTTCTTTACTTTAACTGTTGGTTTTACGTGTTCATTTTCATCTTCATAGCTGGCCCGGTCTCTTTTTTTGGCAAACTTTTTTCCAAATGTCCCCACCAAGGTCTCATATCTTCTAGCCATTTCTTCGTCTGATACATCGAGCTCCACTGTGTCACCTTCAACTTCTTCTGTTTTGTTCTTAGCGTTCATCTGAAGCATTAATTTTCTTTTTCTTTAAGCTCTGGCAAATCCAAATACCAGTGGTCTTCGCTAATGATTTTCTTTTCTTCCTCTTCTAGCTGTTTCTTGGTCTCTGAGTCCACTCCCCTTTGCATGAACTTCACGTGCAGCAGGTTCTCGGACAAGTTTGTCTTGCGCTCCGCCACCATATTGGCTCTTGCTCTGGGCCGAGGTTGGCCACCCACTTCAATCTAAATTCTATACGTGATGTCCGACACTCAACTTCTAAAAATGAGACACATAAAAAAGTGAAGAGAAAAAAAAAAGCACTGCCAAGAGAAGATGCCATCAATGTAATCAGACTAAAAGAGGACCCATGATTTGTAACCATCAGAAAGAAAATTCAAAATAACGATGACTAATATGTTAAAGGTATTAGTGGAGGTGGACAGTGTGCATGGACAAATGCGACATTTCAGCAGGGAGATTGACACCATGCAAATCAAAAGGAAATATGGGGTGGCTGGTTTGTTCAGTCGGTTAAGCGTCTGACTTTGGCCCAGGTCATGAGCTCATGGTTTGTGGGTTCGAGCCCCGCGTCAGGCTCTATGCTGACAGCTCGGAGCCTGGAGCCAACTTCGGATTCTGTGTCTCCCTCTCTTTCACTGCCCATCCCCTGCTTGCACTCTGTCTCTGCCTCTCAAAAATAAATAAACATTAAAAAAAATCAAAAGGAAATGTTAGAAATAAAAAAAATATATTAGTAAGATAGGTGAAGAACGCTTCCTTAGAGGTTCATCAGGAGACTCAACACAGATGGAGAAAGGATCCAGCAACATGAATATAGGCCAATAGGAATTACCTGGACTGAAACACGATGGGGAAGAAATGAGCAGGGAAACCAGAACAGAGCATACAAGAGCTGAGGAACAATATCCAGTGCATGTAATTGGAACTCTAGAAGGAGACAAGACACAGACCAGGGCAAAAAGATATTTGAAGAGATAAAGGCTGATAATTTTCCAAAAGGAATAAACAACAACAGGCCAGAAAGCCAAGAAGCCCAGCGCCCTCCAGGCAGAAGAAATACTAAGGATAAACCACCTGGACACACCGTATTCAACCTGCTGAAAACTAAGGAAAAAGAGAAGTCTTGATGGCATCCAAAGAAAAAGTCCCACGACATACGAGGGAACAAAGGTAAGAATGTCAGCAGACGTCTTGTCGGAAACTATGCGAGCCAGAAGACCATTAAATGACATCTTGAAAATGATGAAAGAAGAAAAAGAATGTGTTAACCCAGAGAACGGTGGTCCAGAAATGAAGGAGAGATAGACTTAAAAACAAATGAAAACTGAGAAAATGAAATAATGCATTGCAAGCAAATGACTGCCAACTTTGAACTCTGTAGCTGGCAAAAATCTCCTTAAAAAGTGAAAGAAAAACTGGAAACAGCCCAAGTCCACCCCACCTGTGAAGAGATAAAAACACGATGTAATGTGTCCACACAATGGGAGGCTAATTCTGCAATAAGAAGAGATGAATCTCCCCCAAAATCAAACTATCCCAGCCACAAGAGACTACATACTATGTGATTCCATTCACAGGAAATTCTACAAAATGGAAAAGTATAGTGACAGAGCAGATTAGTAGTTTCTTCAGGCTGAGGATCTGGGAGGAGACTGACCATATTGGGGTAAGGGAGGACTTTTAGGGGACAATAAAGGTGTCCTTAAACTTGATTGTGGTGGTTATTGCATGACTACATACACCGATAAAAGATTATTGAACTATACTTATAAAACAAGTTAATTTTATTGTATGCAAGTTTATATTTCAAAGCTCTAAAAAGATAAATTGTTCTCAAGTCAAAATTGAATGGATGATTCAATCAAAGTGAAATAGTACAATAAGCCTTGGGGTCTTGAACATTTTATGAAAATAATCGAATCATTAATCATATTTGAATGATCAAAACTAAGCTTGATAATTTGGGGGGAAATATGAATACAGAATAAAAACATTTCTAGGCCAAAAAAAATACTATGATGAGTAATGATGAGCACGACTGCACCAAAGGAAACTTTAAAAGGAATTTCTCAGGGGTTCCCGGGTGATTCAGTTGGCTAAGCATCTGATCTCATGGTTCATGGGATCGAGCCCCACGTCTGGCTCTGCACTGACCACCCAGAGTCTGCTTCTGATTCTCTCTCTGCCGCGCTCTCTCTGCCCCTCTCCCACATGCGTGAGCGCGCTCTCTCTCTCTCTCAAAATAAATAAAAAGAAACTTTAAAATAAAGAAAGAAATAAGAGGAATTCTTCAGGCAGAAAAAACGTGGTCCCAGATGGGAGCCGAAATTCAGGAAGGAACAGAGAGCCGTACATAGGGCAAGTAGGTGGATAAGTGTAAATGAATATCGACTGAATGCATAATTGCAATGTTTCACAGTATTCAGAACGTATGCAGAATTAAAATGTGACAGTGGCACAAAAAGTGGGGGGGGGGGTATTAATGGAGTAAAAAATGTGTTCTGAGTCCCTTGTATTGTCCAGGAAATGGCAAAAATACAAATGTATAGTAGACACTCATGAGTCCGAGATGCATATGGTAATGTCTAGAACAAACACGAAAAATACAGTGACAGAATGGGTGAAAAACATGCCTAGAGAAGGAGCTGGAATAATAAGATATTTGATTAATGAAAAGGAAGGCAAGAAAGAGAAGAAAAAGTATGAGGAACAGTTGGAGTGAAAACAAAACAAACAGTAAGATGTTTGACTTAAACCATATCAGTAATGGCATTAAATGCGAATGAGCTAAAAATTCCAGTTAATAGAATAGATCGTCAGACATGAGTAAATAAATAGTACTCAGTGATGTGCAGCTTAAAAGAGGCACACATTAAATGAGAAGAAGCCAGAAAGAAAAGTTGAAAGTGAGAGAATGGTAAGGATTTATGACGCAACACTAACCAAAAGAAAGTGAGTACAATTACTATATTAGTATCAAATGCTATCAAAGTCAACTCTAAGGCAAGAAGGATTATTACAGATAAAGACAGATGTTTCATGAAAGGGTAAATTTATTAGTAATATACAGCAATTCTAGATTTACATGCATGTTCAATAGCATAACTTCAAAGTGTGGAAAGCAAATGTCGGAAGAACTTAAAGGGGAAACAAAGACATTTACGGTCACGGTGGAAGTTTCTTGAACTTCTTTCGATAATTGATAGGATGCACAGATTAAAGTTCAGTAAGAAGGTAGAAAAGTTGAGTAACAGAATTACAACCCAATTGGCAAACACGATGCTATAACCCCAAATGCAAAATACACATACTTTCCAAGTGTGCCTGGGAAATTTACCGGAGTTGATTGCATGCTGGGCCATAAGACAGTTTTGACAAATTTCAAAAGACTAAACACCAAAGTGTGTTATCTGACCTGGGTAGAATTCACCTAGAATATAATAACAGAAAGGTAAATGGAAAATCCACAACTTGGGCGCCTGGGTGGCTCAGTCATTAAGCATCTGACTTTGGCTCAGGTCATGATCTCACAGTGAGTTCAAGTCCTGCTTCGGGGAAGCTCCAGCCCTGCTTTGGGTAAACACGTAAACCCTGGGTGAGCCCTGCTTCTCTCTCTCTCTCTTTCTGTCTCTCTTCCCCTCCCTCTCTCTTTCTCTCTGTCCCTCATTCACTTGTGCTCTCTCTCTCTAGAAAAAAAGAAAGAAAGAAAGAAAAAGAAAACCCACAACTTTCAAGGAATTATGTCATAGAGTTTGAAATGTCAAAAACAACTTTAATGAAATTTAGAAAATCCAAACAGCACAAACAAACATCACCATGCAAGATGCAGCTAAAGATCTACTTTGAGGGACGTTTTTAGCCTTAAATGAATACACAGTAACACCTTGGTTTGTGAGCATCATTCGTTCTGGAAACATGCTTGTACTCCAAAGCACTTGTATATGAAAGCAAATTTCCCCATAAGAAATGATGAAAACTCTGATGATTTATTCCACAGCTCAAAAATATTCATATAAAAATGATTATCATACTGGAATATAATACAAAATAATAAAGAAAGTACAAAATATAAAGAACAATAAACAAACTAACCTACACTTGCTTGAAAACCTTCGTGGCTGGTGCGAGGGAGACAAGAGAGAGGAGGGTTACTGTGTAGGACGACTTTCAGCATTTTAGCTCAATGGAATCTTCTTCTGCATGGGGGCCCTTGTTTACGCTCTCGCGGATGTTGACTACAGTATTAATAAACTCTTGTCATGCACTGTATTTAATGTAACTGGCAATAAGGCAGCAGAGGAAAGGGTCTCTATCTGCATTACTCGCGATGTAAGGGTTTGCTGTATTAGCGAAGAAGCAAGGGGAAACCCTAAGCACATTAGATTCTGTGCCGTCCGGAGTCTCCCTCAGCACTGAAGCACCCAGTGCCTCCGTTGGGGGGGATGTCGGCAGCGATTCAATGGGCTGTCCTTTGGGAAACTGCCGTTGACGGACAAAAACCCCCTTGCCCAGGGGTGCCTGGGTGGCTCAGTCGGTTGAGCGGCCGACTTCGGCTCAGGTCATGATCTCATGGTCCATGAGTTCGAGCCCCGCGTCGGGCTCTGTGCTGACAGCTCAGGGCCTGGAGCCTGTTTCGGATTCTGTGTCTCCCTCTGTCTGACCCTCCCCTGTTCATGCTCTGTCTCTCTCTGTCTCAAAAATAAATAAAGGTTAAAAAAAAAAAAAAAAAAAAAAAAAACCTTGCCCAGGACACATCCTCTCCTTGGGGACAGTCCACTCTCAATAACTGGTTGATGGGGCGAGGAAAGGCTTGGCTCTCTGTCTTTATTGTGCCCGTTGGATTTTAATCTACAGGGCTGACTGAGTGTTCCCACAGCGAGGTCAATGCCACTGAAAGAAAACTTTTGTGGCATTTCTGGAGAGAAGAGGGCATGCCAGGCCACTCGGAGCCTCATGGAGAGGCACCCTTGTTGGTCAGGAAGCAGATGCAGAAGTGAGAGACACAGCCTGGCCAGACCCTTTACTAGGGTTTCTGCAGGAAAGGCAGGTGGGCAGGAACGCTTCGGGATAGTATATGAGAATTGGCTAGTTTGAATAATTCCAGGGGGTCTGGGACACAAGGAGGGTTGTCCCTAGTTGTCTGGCACCTGGCCCCGGGTGACTTAGGGCAGGGGGCATATTGGCTTGGTGGGTGATGGTTGGATAAGAAAGTGGTTCCGAGTATAAGGTCACAGGGAGAGGTAAACCGTTTTGGCCGTTTGGTCCTGTAATTAACGAGTGTCAAATAGACAGATACAGAATCTAAAACCACAGAAGTGTCCCTGTGCCTGAGTCCTTTGGGAGGGGCAGAGGCCTTTTTGGGGGTAACTACAGTTCAGCTTGCCCTCTGCCCAGCGCTGCCTTTCTCGTTCTCTCTCTGGTGCTCATTCTGTGGACCCTTCCCGACACCCGTACCCAAGTCCCCGTCCTCGAGTTTATTTGGAAGAAACCTGCCTTACAACAAATAAGTTAGAAAAAGAACAACAACAACAACAAAAAAGCCCAAATCATGTAAAACGGAGGAAATAATACAAGAATAAAAATTGCTAAAAAAATAGAAAATACGTGTGCAATAGAACAGAATCAATACACTCAAAGTTTGTGATTTGAGTAAGCTGATGAAATCGATCACTGTCTTGTAAGGCCAATTAGGAAAAAGAGAAAAAGCACAAATTATTATTCTCTGGAATATCTGCAAATCCTGTAACAAAGAAAAATGTGATACAAGAACACTTTGAGAAAAAAGCATCAAATATGCCAGAGTATCAATATTTGTTATATTGGGGTTGTGGGCACATGGATGGTTATTATATCAATCTGTGTATTTGGTTCTATATTTGAAGGATCCAGAGCCGTACAACAAATAAATATTTATTTAAAAAACTTGGTTTTCTGACACATAATCCAGATTTCCCTCTGCTATTAATAATACTATTCATTTCCTTCTTGTTGTAATTATTGATGAAAAAACAGACGTATTGAGCTCTGTTATGAGCTGGGTGTTGCTGCGCGAACTTTCCTTTTTTTTTTGTTTGTTTTGTTTAAATGTTTATTTTTGAGAGAGAGAGAAGGAGAGAGAGACAGAGTACGAGCAGGGGAGGGGCAGAGAGAGAGGGAGACACAGAGTCTGAGCAGGCTCCAGGCTCCAAGCTGTCAGCACAGAGCCCAACATGGGGCTCGAACTCACGAACCACGAGATCATGACCTGAGCCCAAGTCGGATGCTTAACTGATTGAGCCCCCCAGGTGCCCCCTGCGGGAACTTTCCATGTTATTTCATGGAATACTCGTGGCCGCCCAGTGAGACAGCACCTGTCCCCTCTGTTGTACAGCAGACACTGGGAAGGCAGCTGTCGGAAGTGACCAAGCCATAGCATGTGTAGGGCTGAGATTTGAACCCATGGCGCTGATGTCTGAACCCCAAGTGTTTGGTGGAGAAGGTGCATAATCCAACCAGTAAGTATTCACCATGCCGTAGGGATACGAAATGAATAAGGCCGATGTCGTCCTGTCTCAGGCACAGACGATTAACGAGGAGTTCCAAGAGGAGGGTGTGCCGAACCCCCAAATCTGAGCGAAGCGTAGGTCTGCTGCTTCGTGGTTCTGCTTGGTGGAGAGACAGGGCGTTAGGCTTTCTGTTTGTTGGGGTTTGGATCAGTGTCCTGTGGCTCCTGTAACAAATTACGACACACGGGTGACTTAAAACGACAAAAACGTATCCTCTCCCGGTTCTGGAGGCCAGAAGTCCAAAATCCAGGGGTAGGAGGGCTGAGGGGAGAATCCGGTCCTCGCCCCCTCCAGCTCCTGGCGGCTGCGGGCAGCCTTGGCGTGGTGGGGCTTCGCTCGTGTTCACCTCCTCCTCTCCTTGCGTGAGCTTGTCAAATCTCCCTCTGCCTTGCTCTTTTTTTAAAAAAAATTAATGTATTTATCTTGAGAGAGAAAGAGAGAGAGTGAGCAGGGGAGGGGCAGAGAGAGAATCCCAAGCAGGCTCCGCACTGCCAGAGCAGAGCCCAATACAGGGCTCGAACTCACAAACCTTGAGATCATGACTTGAGCCACAATCCAGAGTCCGATGCTTAACCGGCCGAGCCACCCAGGCGCCCCTGCCTGGCTTTTATTAAGGACGCTTGTCATTGGACTTCGGGTCCATCCAGATAATCTCCTGTGAGTGTCTCCTCTCAAAATCACTCACTCAATCACATCTTGTGTCATATAAAATAATATTCACTTTTTTACTATGGAAGGGAACATTCACAGGTTCCAGGGATTAGGATGTGGACATATTTTGGGGGGAGGGCACCATCCAGCCCACCAGAGCCTTCACAGCCTGTTGGACTGTGGCCGAGCCTAGCCTGACGCTGTTTAGCAAAGCTGCTGGGACTGAGATGACGTCGCCTGACGTCAGAAGGGATCTGGAAGGCAGAAGAGCTACACCTTCATAGGCTGACATTTTGCAGTTGGGGGCTTTCGCAGACCACTAAAACAGTTGATCTGTGGCAATGTGTCGAGGTTCTCAGATTCAAAGAAGATCGCAGGGTATGTATCATTTCCCCCCCAAACAATACAATTATTGCAAGATGATGCAGTTGAAATGTTCTAAATGGAATCCCATGCTTGAATGCAAAAACCAGACACGGTATAAAATCCCAGGGGCACCTGGGTGGCTCAGCCGGTTGAGCATCTGACTTGAGCTCAGGTCATGATCTCGAGGTTCGTGGGTTCAAGCCCCGCGTCGGGCTCTGTGCCGGCAGCTGGGAGCCTGGAGCCTGCTTCGGATTCTGTGTCTCCCTCTCTCTCTCTGCCCCTCCCCTGCTCACGGTCTGTCTCTCTCGCTCGCTCTCAAAAAGAAATAAAACCATTAAAAAAAAATCCTTTCGTTCCGCTGATAAAATGCACAGGGGCATGTGGACTTTGAGTCAGGCCTGAAATTGAGTCCGGGCTTTGCTCCCTTTTCGTGTGGGACCTCAGACAAGTCTCGGGCCTTCCTGAGCCTGGGTTTCCTCATCTGTAAAATGGGCCACTTTGGTTTGCGGGGCTATGGTGAGGCCTCCAGCCTAACGCCTGGGCCACGGGAGGGCTTCACAAATACTTGGTTCTTTTCCTGCCTGCGTAGGCACTCACGGACCGACACGGAAAGAGACCGTCCTGATGCTCACCACCTGGAAGAAAGAAGCAACCTCATGTTCCACAAGCACCGACATCCCCGCAATGGAGCTTTTGAACTGTTTTCTAACGGTCGCAAATAACAAGAGAACTGGCAGGGTCCCTCAGGCATCACAGGGGATTTACTGGGATTCTATTTCATGGAAATGATGGCAGAGAGTGTTTTCACGGAAACAAGCGGAGAATTGCCTGTTCGCAGAACAGTATCAGCAAAGGGGCTCCTGGGCGGCTCAGTCGGTTAAGCGTCCAATTTGGGCTCAGGTCACGATCTCACGGTTTGTGGGTTCGAGCCCCGCGTCGGGCTCCGGGCTGACAGCTCGCAGCCTGGAGCCTCCTTCGGATTCTGTGTCTCCGTCTCTCTCTGCCCCTCCGCTGCCTGCAGTCTGTCTCTCGCATTATCTCCAAAATAAGCAAACATTAAAAAAAAAAAAATTAAAAGAAAAAAAAAACAACGAACACACCCCACCCCCTGGACACCTTCTCGAGGAGGTCCTCACTGACCACCTAGTCGAGGCTGCGGGCCGCCCCGCTCGCCACCCGGGCCCTCCCCCGCCCCTTTATGCCCTGGTAAATTCTCCCAGCTTCCGCAGCCTCGCCCCGCAATGGGCGGGGCCTCGTGCAAAATAAAACTATGGGGCCACCTGTTCAGAAGTTATTTGGGACTGCAGGGTGGGGCCAGCTGCGCACCGAGCCGGGCCCGGGGCCCTTCTGAGCCCGGGGCTCCGTGCGGAGCGGGCGGGCCGCACACCTGTGACCCGGCCCTGTCTGGGGCGCTTACCCTCTTCCGATCCGGTGGGGGGGTTCCTTTCCCATCGTGTCCCGTCCGCTTCATCCCACAAGAACAGACACTCCCCAAAGGCCGGGATGTCTCCCTCCCTCGCTGGCGCATCCCAGCCCTCTGGAACATTTCCAGGCGCCTAGTAGGGCTCTGGGGGAAAACCGTGTTGATGATTCAGAAGCTGAAGAACGGCCCCGGGCCTCGGGCCTGGCCCGGGCTGGGGCTGGGAGCGCGCACGTGCGGGCCCCGGATCAAAGCACAGCAAAGCGGCTCCGTGCGCATTTTTTTTTAAGGCGTAGAGCCACTTAGTATCTCTGGCCTCAGTTTCCTCATCTGGAACCTGGGACGATCCTAACAGCCACCTCTTGAGATTGTGTGGTGATCGGAAATAGGCGAAACACGCGGACCAGTGGCTGACCCGTCGGAGGCACTTGGGTGAGACCCGGTGGCTCTTCTCGAGGCATGTGGCATGCACCTGTCCCCCCGGGGCGTCCCTGGGAACAGAAGCGCCCGGGGAGGGGCGGGGGGCGGGGCTGCGGTACAGGTGCAGTGGTGAGTCCGCTCGCTCGCTCGCAGCGCTGGGGGTGCTGGCTGGAGGAGAAAAACGGAGGCAGAGCGCACCCAACACAAGTCGGGGGTGGGGGTGGGGGGCCGGGGAAGGGGGGAGGAAGTTGACTTGCGCTCGGGCAGATCTACAAGCCCGGAACATGTAAGCAGCCTTCGGAATGACAACAAAGAGGCCGGTCCAGGCCGCCTGCCCTGCGGGCATCTCTGTTATGACTTACAGGATGCATTTCGAAGACTCCAGCAAAGAGCTGAATAATTGATTTTGAAATATTTGAATTCTGGAACATGAAATGGAGCCCGTTAAGCTTTTCCATGTACCTCGTCCCCTCCGTGACAACACGGAGCTTATTTTAAACTCCAGAAATAACAAGAAAGACCAGGAGACCACCCTCTTAGAAATAACTCCCTGCGGTCGGTTGTTGAAAGGAAAGCAGATCGAATTCACTCTGGGACAGAAAGGATTCTAAGAAACGGATTTTCACAATGTCAGAATGGGGCTGGCCTATGGATTTTCAGCAGCATTAGACCCGCCTGCATTGCCTGAGGGTCAATGCGGACGGTCAAAGCCTTTTTACTGCAGCTGCCAACGGACTTTTTAGGAGGACGTTTCCATGGTTTAAAACCATGCAGCGTTCTTGAATGAAGTCAGCAAAAATATTTTCTTCAATTAATGGACTTTATTTTTTAGAGAAGTGTTAGGTTTACAAAGTAGCAGAATGGGGACAGTTCCCCTACCCACGCCCCTATCATTCACATCCGCATAGATGTGCCACATTTGCTGAGAGGGATGAGATCAATATTGTTTCACTAGTGCTACTTTGAGTCCATAACTTCCATCGGGGTGTTATTTGTGTTTCTTTTCTTTTTTTAATTTTTTAATGTTTTTATTTCTTTTTGAGAGAAACAGAGAGAGACAGAGCATGAGCAGGGAGACGCAGAGAGAGAGGGAGACACAGAATCCGAAGCAGCTCCAGGCTCTGAGCTGTCAGCCCAGAGCTCGACACGGCCTTGAACCCACAAACCCACGGACCCACGAATTGTGAGATCATGACCTGAGCTGACTTCGGGCGCTTACCCGACTGAGCCACCCAGGCGCCTCTCACCTGTGTTTCCAGGTGAGCCTTGAATGACACGGATTTGAACTTCATGGCTCCGTTTACAGGTGGATGTCTTACAGTACTGTAAATACATTTTTTCTTCCTTATGATGTTCTCAGTAACATTTTCTTTTCTCTGGCTTCCTTTATCGCAAGAATACAGTGTGCAATATGCATAGCACACAAAACGTGTGTTAGTCGACGGTGTATGTTATTGGTAAGGCTTCCTGGTCAACAGTAGACTGTTAGGAGTTAAGTTTCCGGGGAGTCAAAAGTTACACCCGGCTTTTTAACCACGCACTGCTCAAGGCTCAAGTGTGGATCCCATAGGTTTTGACAAATGTATCTAGTGACGAATCCACCGTTACAGTCCCAGATGGAGTAGTTTCACTACCCCAGTGTCTTCCATGCTCCCCCTATTCACCCCTTCTCCCTCCAAACCCTTGGCAAACACTAAATTTTTTTTTTTTACTGTTTTCCTGGCTTTAACTTTAGCTCTAAGTTGTTTATTGTGTCTTAGAATATCACCCAATACTAGGAGGACACATATTGGATTTGTTTTTCACGTATTGGATTTATAAAGAAACTAATCAACCTATATCAACAGTGTAGATCTGTTTTTACTAAATGAGCACCCGATCCCCAAATTTGGAAACCACCGCCCTTGAGATGAGCTGATTGCTAGACAACTTTCAATGAGTGTCAAGAAACTCACACTCCAAAGTAAAACCCTTATTTTATTTTATTTTTTTAATGTTTGTTTATTTATTTAAATGTTTATTCATTTTTGAGAGAGCATGAGTGGGGGAGGGGCAGAGAGAGAGATGGAGACACAGAATCGGAAGCAGGCTCCAGGCTCCGAGCTGTCAGCGCAGAGCCCGACGTGGGGCTCGAACCCACGAACCACGAGATCATGACCTGAGCGGTAGTCGGAGGCTTAACCAACTGAGCCGCCCAGGCGCCCTGTAAAACACTTATTTTAAACAATTATAGTATTTCACAATCAGGGACATGTTTGTTTGAGTTTGCAGAGTGCCTTCATGGCCATTTTGTCTCTGTGGGGGGAGAAAAGGAGGCATTTTTACCTCCATTTTAGTGGCAACAGTTAGTGACTTTCTGGGCCCGCCTGCCTCTCCCTGTTTCTCTCATGGCCATTGGCTCAATAGCAGAGTTTCTTCCACTGACCTCAGCCTGTCATACGAATCTCACAGCCCCACTGTTGGTGGTGATATTTCCCCCGCAATTCAAGGTAACTCTGTCGCTTCTGGTTTAAAACAGCCTCTTTGGGGCCAGCTCTCCATTAGCTCGGGATTCCTCCCTTCCTCTCCAATTCTTCTCCCACGTCCCGGGGCCGATGTTAAGTTCTGGGGCTCCGGCTGCCAGTATATTGTCCAGAATTCCACTGTCAGTAAACGGTCCGTGTCTAGACAGTGACCTGTGTGCAGGAAGTATTGAACCGTTGACTCACTGCCTGTTTGGCCTCCACCTTGGAAGGCTAGACTCGAAAAAACTCCCGAACCGACCTTCTGACATCCTTCCCCCAACCCCCTTCTCCAGTGCTCCCTTCCGCGGCACGGCCCCATGACCCCCCACTTGCTGAAGCCACCAGTGGGGAATCACGCGTTGGAGTCAGCCCTCGGGTCCCTGCCTCGTCTTGGCTTTCGTGGTCTCCCGTCCATTGGTGCAAAAGCTGTGGGCTATTAAATAAAAATTCTCATTGATGATCGGCTCACAGAGCAGGACACAGCCATCTGTGCGGACTCCTCGTTTTGTAAACCTGTTCTGACCCCACCTTAGAGCAGATCTCTGCTTTCTGTGAAACAAGTTCCATTTTCCAGGGCTCAGACGAGGCCCCCGCCTTTGACGAGTGGCTTGCGCCTTCTGCCGGCTTCCTCGCTTCTCTGCTGGAGGGACGGGCCGTTGATAAAACCAGGCCCTACGCTCTCCTGGCCGAAGCTGTCCTGGACCCAGCCCCACTGGCCATGTAGCATTGCCTCGTTTTTTTGTTTTTCTGGGAGTTTGTAAGGTACGTGAGGGGCAGAGCACTTTAGAGGATTCGTGCAAATTGATCTGAAAAACTGATCTGATGAAAGCTTGCCAGTTCGAGTCCATCCTGAGTCTATTAGAAGGAACTCCCCGTGCTCCCGGAAGGCAGACATTCTGAGCTTCATGAGAGAAGTGTCCCTCTCTGGCTAATCGAACGACCCTCCTCTCTCGCTCCAGTGACACGGAGATTGGTGCAGTCAACTCCTCTGGCTGCTAAGGACCCTCAGCCAGAGCCCCCTCTCTCCCCGCAACACAGGCGGGAGCTGGCGTGCCGGGAGGGCAGGCGGTTGCACAGAAACCTTGCTATGGCCGAGGACTTGAGGGATTCAGGGGTGACAAGGGGGCAGCTAGACCCTGTCTTCAACGTGACTCTCTCATTGGACCGCTCTCCCCTGCAGTTTTGTAACACTTTAAAAGAAGCTGTTTCAACGGGCCCCTGAGTGGGTCAGGCGGTTAAGCGTCCGACTTTGGCTCAGGTCGTGATCTCACGGTTGGTGAGTTCGAGCCCCGCGTCGGGCTCTGTGCTGACAGCTCGGAGCCTGGAGCCTGCTTCCCATTCTGTGTCTCCCTCGCTCTCTGCCCCTCCCCTGCTCACACTCTGTCTCTCTCTCTCAAAAACAGAAAATGAACTTTAAAAAAATATAAAAAAATAAAATAAGAAAATAAAAGAAACTGTTTCCTACTTTTATGGTAGGCTCAGCCTGGCGTTATCGTGTCTACCTTCCCGATGTGGAAAATGCAGATAAGGAAACGCCAAGATATTAAATGAGTTGTCCAAGATTTCATAGTCGCTGGTGTCAGAGCCAGGAGTAGCATCTGGGCCTCATAAATGCTCTGGTTATGAAGGTGTTACCAGTCCTGGGCTACAGCAGGGCCTCGGGGCATTGGTCTCCCCAGGGCAGCCTCCTACCCGGGGGACCCCCGAAGGGTGTTCCGGGACCAGAGCCTGGTGGGCCTCGGGACTTGGAAGGGATTCTGGAACACTCCGGTTATGCCTCTGGTTTTTACGGCGACCCAGGTAGATGAAGGGACGTCACAATGTCAGATATCTAGCTCATGGCAGACCGGCCCCAGAGATTTGGGACACGGTCAGAACTTCCTGCTTACCCCTTACAACCAGACGGAATAAACTCTGACTTCTCTATAAACTTTATTCAACTATAAAAAAGGCAGAACAGAGAAAATTATTATTTCTTCCATCTGGAAGAAGCATGGCAATTAGGATTCCTGGGCCTCTATCCATTCTTCATAAAGGGATGATGGGGGAACAATATGATAAATAATGGATATTATCGAATTTTCGTCAGTATCATGGTTAACTTTTGCTGGAAGTTAACAGCTTGGCATCGTTACCTGCACTCCCTAGAAGCTGTTTTGTTCTTGGCTAATCAACCCAAAAATGGTTTTAAAAGTTTGGAGCGCAGTCTGGACCCAAGATGGCTAAAATAGGCTGGAGATTAAGGCACAAATCCAATGTTACTTTTCTATTAAAAAATAATATTTTTATTAAAACATTATGGACTCTGAGGGGCATATTAGCTTTGCCGCTGACCAGCAGTGTGACCTTGGAGAAGTGACTCATTTCACTAAGGCCTCCTGTTCGTCGTGAAATGCACAATACCCACCTCCCAGAATCCGCAGAGAATCCCGTTAGGTGAGGAGGTGTGTGGAAAGTGTGCTGGGCGGGCCCACAGATGGTCCTGTGTGTGACTGCTTCAGGTGGCCAGAAGCCAGCCTGGGGTGCTCAGCCTCTGGGAGACAGAGCAGAGAGTCTTTGAGGGGCCTCCGTGAGTTTGTAACCATAAGGATGATGGGATCTCGTGGCTCAGACAACGGGAAGGAAGGGACTGCTTTGCTGACTTAGCCTAGGGACCCAGATCCCTGTACCTGTTCTCCGAGATTCCACACTGAAGAATGCTGTCAGGAAAGACTGAGTTCACCCCGATCAAGATTCTCAGGCAGGTAGAGGCATCAGGGGCCTGGAGAGAACTTGATGGCAGCCAGAGGAGTCAGGGCTGGTGGCCGGATCAACACGGGGATGAAAGGATTAGTCATGGTTATCCAGACATATGTATATACAGAAAACAATTTAAAGATTTAAAAAATATCTCATTTTATTTTTGAAAGAGTGCAAGTCGGGGAGGGAGCTGGAGAGAGGGAGACAGAGGATCCGAAGCGGGCTCTGTGCTGACAGCAGAGGGCCTGCTGCGGGGCTCGAACTCACGAACCGTGAGATCATGACCTGAACCGAAATCAGACACTCAACCGACAGAGCCACCCAGGTGCCCTGAAGGCTATTTAAAGAATTGACTCACATGATTACGGGGCCGACAAACCCCAAATCTGTAGGGTAAGATGTCAAGCTAAGACTCAGGGAAGAGCTAATGTGGCAGTTTGAGTCCAAAGACTGTCTGCTGACAGAACTCTCTCTTGCTTGGGGGAGGTCGGTCTTTTGTTCCATCCAGGCCTTCAACTGATTGGACGAGGCCCACCCAAGTTATGGAGGATAATCTGCTTTACTCAAAGTTCACCGATTTAAATATTAATCTCAGGACGCCTGGGTGGCTCAGTCGGTTGAGTGACCAACTTCGGCTCAGGTCATGATCTCACGGTTCGTGAGTTTGAGCCCTGTGTCGGGCTCTGTGCTGACGGGTCGGAGCCTGGAGCCTGCTTCGGCTTCGGAATAAAAGTCTTATTCTTCACTAGATACTGCTTACAGGGGCTTTGGATTTAGACATTCTCGAGTTAGACGTCTGCCCCTCTCCCACTCGCACTCTCTCAAAAATAAATAAAGATTTAAAAAAAATTAAAAACATGTTAATCTCATCCCAAAACATCCAGAATAACGTTGGACGAAATCTGGGCACTAAGGCCCAGCTCAGTTGACACATAAAATTAGCCATCACGGAGCATTAGGTTAGCAGGGAAAGAACTGGTTTGGGCAGAAATTAGGACTTATTCCAAAAAAATCCCTCTAGACCCCGTCACCCTGGCACTGTGGTTATGTTTCGGGGAGCAACGGCTGCGCTCGGGAATGTGGGAATGTGAACCACCAGGCTTATGCTGTTGGCACCTACGGTGGGCCACCGCGAAAGCCCCAACAAGGGAGAGCTTGTCCCCAGGTGTCCTTAGCAGAGCTGCAGCAAGCCCATCCTCAACAGTGACATCTTGTGGCCACGAGGAGCAATGACAGCGGTGGGTAGCTAGACTGGTCTCCAAAGGGACCTCTGAGGCCGAACAACCTTTTCTGGACCTAGGAAGCCTCGGAGGACCCAAACAGTTTTTTTTTGGGGGGGGGGGCGAGTGGGGCGGGTTCAGGGGTGCATACAGGGGTTCTCAAGAAGGAGACAGCAACTTCCTGCTACCATGCTTCAGTGCTTTGATGGAAAAGGCCATGTGGCTGCTCCCCCCCACCCCCCCGAGCTGGTGCGGGCTGCCTTGTCAGAATGAACGGTCGGCTGCCTCTTCCCTCACTGCTGACCTGCGCAGGGGAAGCGGAACCTCGCAGGTGTCCCCACACCTGGGCCGACCTGCAGTTTCTTACTGTGGCCCTTCTGTTTTTTTCCCCACAGGACGGCTTCAGTCCGAGTCTTGTTTCGCGTTTCTGAACACGTGCCCGCACGTTCAGCACCGTGGGAGCGGATGTCCCCCGAGTAGGTGGAGGGGGTGTGCTTCGGAGGGTCAGAAAAGCGACACTGGTCGAGGCCCCTGTGAGTCACGGCTGCGTGAGGTGCTTTACATCTTGCGTGTTTTTGTCTCCTCGAATCCCAATGCCCCTATTTTATGTATGGGGGAACTGAGGCAACAGGGAAGTTTAGTAGCTTCTCCGTGGTCACAAGTCCACAGGGGGCAGAAGCTGGGCAGGGAGACGGTCTCCCTGACCCAGGCTCTCGGAGAGACGGACGGATTCCGTGGAGATGTCGTAGGAGGCACGGGGACGCTCCCTCTCCCGCACCCCCAGAGCTCTCTGGCAGGCAGCCGGTCTCCTTTCCACCACGACAAATTGCTTTCAGGACTTTTTCTCCGAGGCCAGTGGAGGAACATGGGTCTGATCGTTTTTCATGGCTCAGTTACCCAGCAATCTGCAATCCCAAGATGGTGGGAAAGTTTCCTCTTACTCTGTGGTAATTTGGAGCACATCCTGGGCATCTCTCCGAGGACCAGGCTCAGGAGCAGAGCAGGCTCTAACCACCTCCGCCTCGGGGCCACAGACCCGCCCCGTGGAATATACCAGAGGGCCTCCTCACAGAGAATCACACAACAACAGCAGAACCACTTCTGCCTCTGTTTGGGAAAGGAAATACCTTACAATTTTGGGTAGGTTCCTTGTATTAAAAGCACTGAACTCCTTCCTACCCGTGGTAAAATATTCTTTTAAAGATATTTTTTCCTCCAAATAAAAGTCTTATTCTTCACAAGACAATGCTTACAGAGGCTTTGGATTTAGACATTCTCGAGTGAGACGTCTGACACTCACACTGGGCAATACTGGGCAAGTCACTTAACCTCTCTGAGCTCCATTTCCTCAGCTCTGGGAGGGGCCAAAGCACCTTCCGCGCTCCGTTGCTGTGGGGGTCGATCCCATTCGTGGGGGTGAAATTGTGAGGAGCTGAACGAGACACGTGGAGTATTACTTTTCTCGACGTTACTATAGATGTGGATCTTGGGACGTGTATTCGGGACCTGGCTGAGCAGATCACAACATTCATGGCGATGCGGGCACGCAGCGTCCCCCAGTAAAGCACAATCAGCATCAGATAAGATACTTAGAGCATCGTCATTCCCCCACCGGATGCTCAGCTGGAACAATCTAACAGAATAGCGGAACCCTTTGTTTCCACGGGCGGGGCTCCAGCCTCACCAGGAGAAGGAATCATCTTTTCCTGAGATGGAAATAGACTGTGGGGTCACCAGAGACAAGCAGCACCCGACTCTGAGAGATGGGGAGACTGTTCTCTGTTGGGGGTTGGGGGTCCCGAGGCTCCCACCCCCTCCCCCCACCCCGGGGCAGCTTTCCAAATCCTGTGTGATCAGAAGATAGGTCACAAGAGGGGGTCCACACGTGATCTCTGGAACCCACCTTCCTGGGTTTGAGCTCTGACCCTGCCGTTTCCTAGCTGTGTGACTTTGCACGGTGGATTTTTCTTTTAATGTTTAGTTTTGAGAGAGAAAGAGAGAGAGAGAGACAGAGCACGAGCAGGGGAGGGGCAGAGACAGAGGGAGACACAGAATCCGAAGCAGGCTCCGGGCTCCGAGCTGTCAGCCCAGAGCCCGCCGCGGGGCTCGAACCCACGAACCTCGAGATCATGACCTGAGCCGAAGTCGGACGCTTAACTGACTGAGCCACCCAGGTGTCCCTGGGCAGTGGAGTTTTACCTCTGCGGGCCTGGGCCATCAGGAACACGAGGATGGGGATGGTGGGGACACACTGGTCCTCGCGGGCTGCGGAGAGCTTCAGTCAGTAGAGCATGAGGAGCAGATCCCGGCACACCGGAAACGCCGAGCCAGCCAGGGTTGGCACAGATCTCTCGGGCGGGCTCCCCTCCACAGCGTGGCTCCTAGCTCTGCGGTCACCCGATCCCTCCGTGTCCCCTGCTCAGTGTCCACCTCGGGGCCGGGTCCTTCTCTCTGTGACAGCTGCAAGGCAGCACGGCAGAGCCCAGCCCCTCCCCTGCTCCCCCGGGGCCCCTGGTGGCCCCCCCAGTGCACACAGGCTCTGCCAGAGCTCTCTGGCGAAGGGCAAGGCTGCCTCCTGGGGGACCACTGCCCAGTGGGTCCAGCATCCCTCCTTCGTCCCTGCAGGGACAACCCTCAGATAATTGGTCAGACTTGGGTTTTCCCTTGTATGGCTCAGGACTTGGGTCCTCCTGTTAGGGCAGCCCCTGCCCCACTGCCCCGCCCTGGCCCAGACCTGGTTCCTTCTCCAACTCTCTCAGGGTGAAACTCCACCCCTCTTTCTGGAAACAGGACGCATGCCACAACACGAGTGGCACTTTTGGGCCAGCCCGAGCCCCCAGCACCTGGGAGCCGGGTCTCGGCCTCTCCCTGAGCGGGCACTGTGCTTTCGGGTGAACACCCCCACCTATCAAATCTGAGTCTCCTTTCCATGTCCCCTCCAAGTGCCAGTGGCAGGTCTGGGCCCCGGCCCATCTTTTAGAGCCGGGTGCCGTTTGCCTCTGGTGACCCCACAGTCTATTTCCGTCTCGAGAAAAGATGTCTCTTCTCCTGGTAAGGCTGGCGCCCTGCCCTTGGAGACAACAGGTCCCACTATCCTATTTGATTGTTCTATCTGAGCATCTGGGGGGGGAATGACAATGCTCTAAGTATCTTCTGGAGACCCTGAATCTCCCGCTGGTGGTGCGGCTTGGTGGGGGGGGGGGGGAGGAGCAGGAAGATTGCCAAGTGCAACCCCCCACCCCCACCCCGTCCTTTATTTCTCGCGTCTTCTCCGTGGCTCATCTTGGTGAATGGCACCACCTCTTTCCTCCCTGGGACTCCACATCCGACGGGTCCGGGGCATCTCTTGGGTCGGTCCTCATCCAGTCAGTTCACAGACCTTGACTGAGTTTCTGCCGTGTGCACAGCACCGTGCTGGGCACTGGGGGTACCGCACGGTCCCCGCGCTCACGAGCTTGCGGTCTGCAGGGGATCGAGACGCAGAGAAGCTCGCTGAGTTGATGAACCACACTGTGCCCCTCGAGTAACCGGAGCAGAGAGGGCAAGAAACTAAGGCTCACAGAGGCTCTGATTCCCCGCCCCCCCCCCCCCCCCGCCCCCTGCCCATGCCAAGATCACATGATGTCATCAATGGAGCCTGAATCCACCCAAGCTGGAAATCACATCTATCCCCAGACTGTGGGGGGTCCATGGGACACAGAGCTAGGACGGGGCCCCTTCCCTGGCTTCCTGGGGGTGGGCTCAGCTGCCCCCATGGCCTGCTCCAGCCCCAGCATTCCCGGGGCCAGGATTAAATGTTAATTTATAACGGGGTCCGGTGAAGGCATCTCTGGTTGCAGGCCGTGAGGCAGATTACTCTGGAATCTCCCTGGAATGAATCAGCGGCCTGCTTTTGGCAGTCGGCGTCTGAGATTTACCCCGGGAAAGGATGGCAATTTATGCTGTGTCGAAGAGAATGATAGCTTTCTTGTCTTCTTGCCAGGAGAACACCGTGGGGCAGGGGCCTGGGGATGGAAAACCAAAAGCTGTGTCGGCTGGAAAACTTTTGTTTTTATTTATGAAACTGATTTGTATATGTTAAGGCCAATTGGTAGAAATCGGTCCGTTTGCAAATTGGCAGACAGAGGAAAATCTTGATTTAGGACAAAAAGCAATGAAGCTAAGGCAATAAAAAGAGAATCACTTTCATTAAAGCTACAAAAGCAGACAGCTACTCAGGCTTTTTTCTTCGTCTTCAATTTTTAACTTCTCTCATCACAAAAGGGTTTGAAATAGTTTCAGAGACACAATATGGTGGGATAAAGATACATAGATTAAGAGGGGCGCCTGAGTGGCTCAGTCAGTTGGGAGTCTGACTTCAGCTCAGGTCATGATCTTACCATTCGTGAGTTCGAGCCCCGCATTGGGCTCTGTGCTGACAGCTCGGAGCCTGGAGCCTGCTTCTGATTCTGTGTCTCCCTCTCTCTCTGCCCCTCCCCTGCTCATGCTGTCTCTCTCTCTCTCTCTCTCTCTCAAAAATAAAATAAACATTAAAAAAATTTTTTTTAATAAAAAAAAAGAAATCGGGGGAAGGGGCAATAATGGCAGGATAAGAGAATAAAGCAGGAGAAAAGAGAGTACACAGGAATCTCTGATACTCTCAGGGGCATTAAGATACTTACGGTTTATATTTTAATTGAGGCCTCACATATGTATATTAAGTACAAAGATCCCGGGTGCACAGCTTACCTTGATGAACTTTTGCCTGTGTTCCTACCCAGGTACCACCACCAAGAAAAAGAGAACTTGCAGCACCCTGGCGGGCTTCCCCTCCTGGGGCTGGTTTATTTCTCCTGATAATCCATCTGTGAGACTCAGCCCCACCGTGGGGACAACCGTCCGGTGTCCTTCGCTGCTGTGAGATACTCCCTCCCCTGGATATACCGGATTGCACTCGTCCATTCTACCGCCCACGGATACCTGAGTCCTTCCCCTTTTGGGCTGTTCCGCAGAGAGCTGCCGTGAACACTCTCGGACACATCCCTGGGAGGACACAAGCACTCATATGTGCTCATATGTGCGTATGCTCAGGAGTGTGGCTTGGGTAGAAAATGCCACGCACGTGGGGCGCACGGTCTGGGTCTGTCCCAAAATGTCCTAAGCGATTTGGGATGAGCTGCTCACTCAGGGGGACCGCTATGGGTGCGTTTTCTGCCTTTTGCTGGGAGTCTGGGTGGATCTGGCAAATGCAAGGGGAGAGCTGGCTTAGGAGTATAGTCAGCGTGAGGGACCGAACCAGGAGGACAACAGAGGTGAGAGCGTCCATGGATCCCCGATTCCACCTGTCCCCCCCCAACCGTGTCTGCTACTCTGGGCAATGTTTTCCCTTTTATGCTTAAGGCAGGTTGAACTAGGGTTTCTGTTCCTTATCTGGTTCAAGTGCCCGTGAAGTCCAAACACCCACATCAGCGTCGCTGCAAATATAGCACAAGGCTTCTGCCACGTGTGACCCTCTGTCCTCTGCCCCCGGGGGGGAGCTCCTTCTCTTCACGCCCCCCCCCCTTTATGTCTTCCCCTTAAGCGTCCCCTCCCCCGAGGGAAGAGACCCAGCCTCACTTTGCACTTGGGCACTCGGGCGCCTCACTTACTTTATTTGCTTATTGCTTATTGATAGACACCCTCCCCCCCCCCCCCCACCCTCTGCAGCGGTCTGTGATTTCCATGAGGTCAGGGACCATCTCTGTTTCGTGCCCACCACAGGACCTGGCCCATCAAGGTGTCGGTCATGATGTGTCGAATGAATGGATAAAAGGCTGCGTCTTAGTTGGGGTCCGGGCTCCCATCTGCTTGGTGCTGGACGACCCAGGCGTCAGCTCAGTTTCCCCAGCCTCCACCTGCCCGCCTTCATTTGGATTCTCCTGGGAGCAGAGCCTGAGACACTGATTTGAGGGACGAGGGAATGTGAGATGGGACAGGAAAGACTGTCGCTGAGGAAAACGTTACAAAGCAGGTCACGGCTCATGCCCGCTGGAAACTCTGGGACAGAGTACAGACAGGCAACCCAGAGTTACGGCACCCAAGGGCGAGGGAGCTGGGGGATTTATACCCCAGCTGGCCCGAGGCACTGCCTCCTACTCTTGCTACCGTGGGCAGGCGTGAACCCTAATACGTCTGGCTCTGTCTGAGGCAGCCAGGGAAAGCCCTCGGGAAGGAAAGACGCGTGCTGGTGCCGGGAAACAGGGCAGCGTGCTCCAGGGTGGCGAGGGTGCCCGGGTGCAGATGTGACAGCCACAGTGTCTGCCTCACAGGCCAAGCGTGGCCCCCCCAGGTCACCCTGGGTCCCGAGGAAGCCACTTTGAAGGATGCGGCACCTGCTTTGCGCCCAGTCTGAATCCGCTGTCTCTCCTGCTGCCGTGTGACTTCGCCCCGTTCACTTTACCAGGACGGGTTTCCAAGTGCGCGGCCGTGAGTGGGACGGCGATCACGCGCCACGATGGCTGCTCAGCTCCTAGCGAGGGGTCTGGCCCACAGCAAATGTTGCTAGTGTAGGCTTCCTACCTCTTAGCCCGGGGGGGGGGGGGGAGGCTGGCACCCCAGAAGGCTTCCAGAAGGCTGGCACCAGCCTCTTCCTTCTCCGAGGGCGGACGGCAAAATAGAAGCTCAACCTGACAAGTCTGAAAAGAGTGCTGTTTACAATGCTGGGTGGCTCCTGGATATGTCATCTCTGGGCTCTTATAATTGTGCTCCCTGGAGAACCCACCTTTCTCACCACTGTGCATGGTGGGGAGGGGGGCAGGGCAGGGCAGGCGTGGGGGGGGGGGTGTGGGAGGGGAAGGCTGGAGGCCAAGCAAGGATTAGACCATTTCTGAAAAGTCTTAAGCAAACAAATAAATAACGATTTCCCCCAAGCCACCCAATGGAGAATGCCTTCTCAGTTTAATTTCAAACAGCCCCTCTTTGTGGGCCTGGAAGCCTCAGGCTGCGGTGGGGCACAGGGACCCTGAACAGGCTTCCCTTTGGATCCTGGCAGAAGACGGTTTGAACCTGGGGGGCGGGGTGGGGGGGGGTGGGGGGGGGCGGACAGCTCCCATCTCCAGGAAGGATAAAATTGCCATGACTCCTCCAGGGCTCAAGCAAGCCCTTTACAGTTTCAAAGTCTTTTCCCATCCAGCTTTTCCTTTGATCCTTGAAACCAGCCCTACTGTGAGCAGGGCAGAGCGGCCTCATTATATCCACTTTAACAAGGATCGGGGAGGCCCAGAGAAGGAGAGCTAGCCACGAGCGGTCACACAGCAAGGTACAAGCGCAGCCAGAATGGGGCACCCAGCCTCGGGCTCCTGGAGGGGCTCTTCCCCCACTGCGGCCCTCTGCGCCCCAATATCAAACCCTGAGGCTCCGGAAGGGAGGTGACGCCAGTCCCTTCCTGTCTTTTAAAGAGACCTCTCTTCTAGTCCCCGCCCCCTTCTTTTTAGTCAGTAGAACCATTAGTGTTTATTGACGGGACTAATGCTTTTCATTTAGGGCCAATTACAATGGGAAGGGAGACGCTTAAGGGTAACTGGGTGATGAAAGGCCCCCATTAGGGAACAAGTTCAGAAGCTGCTGTTTCTCATTTGTAATGCTGGTTCCACATGCGAGTCATATTTAAGCCATAAACGGTGGCGCCCAGGGAGCACTCGCGGACTGCCTTGAGAAACCCAATACTTTTATCAAATCGCCAGATGGCCCCATATTAGAGAAACCATTTATTTAATTTATTTTTTCCCCTCAGAGCTGCCTCGATTCTCAGAAGCTGGCTTCACCTAACCCCACGGACCTTCCAGTAGCATCTCTGCTCCTGCCTCCAATGATCGTCCTCTGGGTGGCACAGGTGCCCCCCCGTGGCTGCTTGCAAACTCTTGCTCATTTCCCCCCTCTTTTTTGTCGTTCTGTTCCAGAGGGGAGGAGATGGCTATGTGCTCAGGGCTTACCTGGTCCTGGGTGCTGGGTTCCGCCCTTCATTCGCCTTCAGGCATTTGGTCTTTGCGGGGCTCCGTCAGATGTGCCCATTTCACAGATGAGAAAATAGAGGCTCACGGCGGACCCTCCCTCCCCCGCCCCGGCCGCCATAGCTTGCCAGGAAGCGGATGGAGAGAAGGGATGTCAGCCCAGGGGTGTCTGCCTCTTTTCAAGGCTGCAAATAATTTGGAATCTACACTGAAAATTCCTAATAGTCTAATATATTGTATATTTACATTGTATTTTTCCCCCTTAAACCAGAGACTTGGCAAGACCCATGATTATGTAGAGGAGCCCCAGATGATTACGTTGTGGTGTCTGGGCTTCGGGAAAGGTTTTGGCATTTGTGGCTGCTTTTTTTTTTTTCCTTAAGGTTTGTGAAAGTAAACTGGCGCTTGCCCTAAGGGGAGCTGAGCAAGTGAGGGCTGGAGAGCAGGCCTGGGCTCCGGAACAACGCGGCTGGAGGCCCGGGAGGGGAGCAAATGTAAACAGAGAACCGGGAGCATAAACAGCAAATCAGCCCAGGACAGAGACTTGAGGGATGGGCAGGAAGGGAATTCTAGCAGGGGTGGTTGGAAAATGAAGAAGGAGGTCGGAATCTGCTTTGAATTCTGCAGGCAGATTGGCCTCAGGGGGTGGGAAAGTCCAGAGTGCGGGGCGGGGGGCGGGCGGATTCTCCTGCTGGAGATGTCATTCCCCAGAGGAGGGGAGAGTCCACACACACTGCTTTGGGAAGAACCCAGGCTGAGCGGAGGAAGGGCGGTGATGACCCAAATCCTAAGGGGGTGAGGGCAGATGAAGAATGGAAAATAAACGCAGCCCCGGTCGCATGGAGTGCGTAAGAGCAGCCTGCAGTCGGGTTGCCATTTCGTCTGCACCACAAACCCTCTTGGGGAACTGGAATCAGTCTCAATTTACAGATGGGAAAGTTGAGGTTCGGGGGGGGGGGCGCTACGTCGTTGACCAATATCCTCTAGTGAGTAAGTGGGAGCCCGAACCTCCTCAGATTCCAGAACTCAGCTCTCATCACCGCACAGAGCTGTCTCTTAGGAAGAAGCAGGGAAGGAGGAGAAGGTGCAGAAGAGAGAAGGGTCAACTCGGCTTGACGAGGTCAAGGTCAAGGAGGTAGTAGTAGCGCAGCACTCGTGGGTTGGCAGATGACTTCACCCGTCAAAGAGGAGAAGAGGGCATTCGAGGCAGAGGGCATGGCCCAGGCAAAGGTGCGGAGGCTTGACTCCACGCAGGGCGTCTGAGCAAAATTTGGCGAGGCCGAGGCAGTGGAAGTTTCGGGGAATGGAACAGAGAGGGGAACCCCAAGCAGCCCCGCCCGTCACCAAGGCTGGACGGTGCGAGGTTCTGATTTTATCTTGAACTCGCGTTTTGTCAGTGACATCTGGCCGGACAACGGAGCATGCGCACGACCAGAGACGCGTGCAATGGGCGTTTCCTGCTGTTCTCTGAGGCCCGGTTCGCGTCTGGCATCGGTGAGGCTCCAGGAGAGCAGAATTCCGACGGAGCCGCCCGCGTGCGAGGTCCGGGAGCCTCACAGCAAGTACAAGTTAGGCTTATTCCGTCTACGGACAGAATCAGGGGGACTGCTAAGAGCTGCAAGAAACTCCGCTTCTCTTTTGTCCAACTTGAACGCGCTTCAGATACAGAAAGAAGACACTGACATTCTGAGAAGCGCGAACAACCTGCACTATGCTTTCAAGATCCTTTCTTTCTCATGTCAGTTTCCCGCATCGGCCAACCACTTCTGCCGGAAGCGATGGCCCTGAAGGAGAAGGAAAGCTGGGGCAACCCATGGTTCTTGATCCATTTGGTCCTTCTTCACTGGCGAGCAAACTGAAGGTGGAGAGTGGCAGCAGAAAGCGCGCGAGCCAAGAAGTGACATAAAAACAGCGCAGTTCATTTTGGGCACATTTTGCCCTGTTCGGGTAAGAACGGAATACGTATGCGTGAGCTAGGGGCCAAGAGTGTGTAACGCCTGCAATTTCATCTAGGAGTTAAGTGCTCTTATAGTTGCGTTTAAAACTAACCTTGCTCACCTTGAAGGCGAATAGTAAAATTTATGCTAATGACGTAAAATTTTAAAGTTTTTTTTTTTAACTTAGAATGTCATAAATGGCAAATTAAACACCACAGCAAGCCAAGAGAGACAGATTGGAAGAACAAGAAAAGCTTTATATTTTGGCACCATGAACAGCAAGCAGGTTTTCCCTCTTTTAGGAACAAGGGGCCCTGAGCAGCTCAGCAACTGAGAAGCAGCTTGCTTTTGGGGTGACTCCTATGTCCACGGGAACTACCACCTTCACAAGACCTGCCACCTCCCTGAGCTCAGTCTCCCCCGTCGGTGAATGAAAGGAGCAGAAAGCGGGTGGGAATTGTGGCCAGAGACCAGACATCCTCAGACATCCTTGGAACCCTGCCCTGAACACCTCCTCGAATCCCTGGATGCCTGGATTCCTTCATCTGACAAGCAAGGATCCCAATGCTGGGGGGGGGGGGGGTAGTTGCGGGGTGTGAGGGGAGGCAGGGAGCGTGCAGGGTTTGGGGGCAACCTTGAGCAAGGTGCCTCACCTCTGCCTCAGTTTCCCCAAGTAAAAAGTGAGTCTCTTATGAGACTGGCTCAGCAAGACAGAGGGCAAAATAGTGAATAACTGGTAAACCATTAGCTATTATTTCTAAATTATTATTAAGGCACACAGGAGTTGCACAGCCGCGGAGGGCACCCTGTTTTGTCCGCTCCGTCCCCACCCGAGCCAGCTCTTGCAGCAGCAGCCCTCTGCTTCCGGAAACGCTCCTTTCCTTCAACGCGTGGTTTCCAAGGCAGCGACCTTCCCGCATGACTCCTCCCCTCGGCCGGTCGTTGATTGGTCGGCAAGTGTCCTGTGACCAAGCTCAGCCAATCAGCCGCCGAAGGCAGGATTTCTTGACCTGCCACCGGGCCGTGGTTCGCTGCGGTGTCTATTTCAGGAGGCGGAGCCCGGGAGACGTTAGAGGCATTTCCTGTCTCTAGTGGGCATTTTTGCACCAGGGGGAAGCCTAGGTAAGAGGCGTCGGGCTTGCGGGCGCTCCTGAGTCGCCCCTGGGCTCAAGTTTTCTGGCTGCCCTGCCCATAGAGGTTGCCTGGGTTTCTGTGGCTTTCACGAAACAATGCGTTTCTCTTTTTCAGTTTTCAGGCTTTTCATTAAAATGGTTCGTGGGCGTCTGTTGCTTCTAATGCAAAGAAACAAAATGTCCCTTTTGCCTCCAGGTGAAGACTTTGGATGGCTTTCACTCAACGTGAGGGTGTGCTTGAACTCTGCCTCCGAGTGGGCTCTGTGCTGTTCCCCAGATGCGCTCGGGAGGAGCCTGGGGGTCTCTCAGTGGGGCGGTCCGCTGCGGGCACTGACTTGATGGGGCCTCTACCAGCACGCTCCTGGGAGAGCAGCACAGATTTATTTATTCATCAATTACTTCAGGCAAGGCTTGGGGGGCCAACCAGTGTGGTAACTCACGTTAGTTCCCTGCCCGCCCCTCCGCTCCTCCCTCGTCTCTTCTGTCACACCACAAAAGGTCTGTAATTCACCCCAGAGACTTAAGATACTGCATGAATGGTCCTAAATTAGAAGGAACCTAGTGTCCCCTCTGGGGAAGTTTATAGGCTGGTAGGGAGAAAGCAAACCAACTCACAATTCACTTAATTAGTTAAGCACATGACGGATCTATGTGTAAACATTCATTCATTCATCTCTCTGACAAATGTTTGTTACACTTCAGTATGATCCAGACACTTGTGGGGTTCAAGATACAGTGGTGAAAAAGTTAGACAATGTCCCTGTCCTCAAGGAATGGGGAGTAACAGGAAGATTAACCATCCCAACACATGTTCACACATTCATCAGGTTCAAAGTACTTTTTTGGTTCAAAGTACTTTCATAATAGTTTTCTAAATCTGTCCCCCACGAGAGCCTCCTGGGGCAAGAATTCTTTCCATTTCCAGGTGATGAAACGGAGTCTAGGCTGGTAAGCGATTTGCTCAAAGTTATTTGAATTTATCTTGATACTGGTCCCAAATCTATATATTTTTTTCTACCAGCATATATGTATTCTACCAGTATACACACACACACACACACACACACACACATATATACACACACATATGTATATATATAAATATACATTCTATATATACATTCTATATATACTCTACCAGTATATATATATATATATATACACACACACATATGTTTACATACATACACACACATATATGCATGTATACACACACATATATGTGTACATATATGTGTATATACACATATTCACTTAATTACTTATTTACTCATTCATTCATTCATTCATTCAGCAGGGCTGGCCAATAAGACAGAAGGAGAGATCCGCTGGGGGAAACTTAGTAAAAGTTTTTTGCTCCTCGAAAGCAAGCAAGAGTGGAGTGAGTCAGATGTCTCCCTCTCCCATTCGTACCCCTACACATACACATACACTACGGCCAGTCTTCAACCACAGGTGTAAAGTCTGGGCCTCACAACTCCACGGAGCCACCTTGTAACTCAAGAGTCAACAGGCAAGAAGATGAAAAGTCAACAAGCTGAGAATAGCAGCAAAGAAAGGTTGAGAGAGCCTGGATTCCTGACAACACCTCGAGTTGCTATATCAATCGAGAACTGTTTTCTCCAGACTTCGTACTATGGGAGACGATGCAAAGTCCCTACTGCTTGACCCAATATTAGATGTTCTGTGACTTGGTGCCTGACACATTTCTAACAGATCCAAACTGTCACCTGGAGTGTTTGGAAGGGAGCTCATCATGTCCATCTGTTTCTAGATTAAAATCTCTGGTACCCCTTAACTCAAATGGGACCTTGCGCAAGTTTCTTATATAAGCCTCATTTTCCTGATCTGTATGATGTTGGTCATAGCAGTACCTACCTCATGGGATTGGTAGGATTGTGTAATTTAATACATGGGAAACATTCATGATGTCTAAGTAAACTAGGAATAGATTGGACTGCCCTCCATCTGATAAAATGCGTCTATGAAAAGCTTATAGCTAGCATCATAATTAATGGAGAAAGCAAATGCTTTTCCTCTAAGATCAGGAAAAACCACCTTTAAAAAAAGAATTTATTTTTAAGTAATCTCTACACCCAATGTAGGGCTCAAACTCACAACCCCAAGATCAAGAGTCACACGCTCCAATAGCTGAGCCAGCCAGGTGCCCCAGTAACCTTGTCCTTATTTTCAGACAACAGGATCATCTGTGCAGAATATCCCATGACATCTATGGAAAAGCTACTACAGCTAATAAGTGCGTTTGACAAGTTTGCAGGTTACAAGGTCAATTCCTATCAACATATTGTTACCTCTTTATAGTAGCAATGGACAATTGGAAACTGAAATTTAAAAAAGAATGCAAGAGTCAGCAAACTTTCTGACATATAGGTGAAGGGCTAGATAGATTTCAGGTTTGTAGGTTATATACAGTCTGTGTCACAACTCCTCAGCTCTGCTGTTGTAGGGCAAAAGCACCCCCGGACAATACGTAACTGAATGGGCGTGGCTGTGTTCCAATAAAGGTTTCATGAGAAAAACAGGCAGTGGAAGAGACTTAGCCTATTGGTCGACCCCTGCCACATACAATAAGATGACAGATATAAAATTCCCGGGGATACAATTGACAAAAGATATGAAGACCTGTATATTAGAAGGCTACAAAACATTGTTAAGAGAAAGCAAAGAAGACCTAAATAAATTGAGAGTACACTGTTTTCCTGGATTGGCAGGGCTCAACATTGTTAACATGTTAGTTCTCGCCAGATTAATCTATTGATATAGTATGATCCCAGGCAAACCCCCAGGAGACTGTTTTTGTAGAAGTTGACCAGCTGATTCGAAAATTCATATGGAATTGCTAAGGACTTAGACTAGCCCAAACAACTTGAAAACAAACTTGGAAGATCTACACTATTTGAGTTCCGGAGTTATTATAAAGTTAACAATAACAGGAGTGTGTGCTATTGGCAGAAAAATAGACAAGTAGATTTTTTAAAAGCCAACAATGGAATCAGAAGTCCAGAGATAGGCCCACCATACTACCCATATAGACAGCTGCATTTTAACAAAGGAATAAAGGCAATTCAGTTTCACCAAATAATGCTGGAAGAATGGAATGTTCAGATGCAAAAAAATTGAGTCTCAATCCATACTATGCACCATATAGAAATTTTAACACATAGACTTAAATGTAAAACCCCAAACTCCAAAAACTTCCAGAAGAAACCATCACGGAAAATCGTCGTAGTCCTGACATAGGCAAAGCTTTCCTAAGTATAACACCAAAAGCACAGTATATAAAAAAGAATAATTTGATGAACTATTCTACATTAAAATGAATAACTCTGTCCTTCAAACAATGTTGCTAGGTTAAAAGGACAAGCCACAGATTGAAAGAAAATATTTGTAAATCACGTATTGGTAAGGCTCTTGCACTTAGAATATATGAAGAACTCTCAAAATCGATAAGAAAACAACTTAAAAATTGGGCATAATATTTGAACAGACGCTTCATCAAAGAAAATAATCATACGGAAAATAAGCGTATTAAAAAACGATCCCCGTAATTAATCATTAAAGAAACACAGATTACAACCACGATGATACACGATCACATGCCCACTAAAAAGATGAACCACACCAAGTGCTGGTGGGAATGAAAGCAGCTGGAGTTACACACCCTGCAAAAGGGTACAACCACTCTGGTAAACAACTTGACAATATCTCAAAAAGTTAAACATACACCTACCGTATTACCTGCTCATTCTACTCCTAGATATTTACCCAAGAGAGATGAGGGCATTTCCACATGAACACTCACGCACGAATGTTCCTAGCAGCTTTATGTGTAACAGCCAGAAACCGGAAACAACCTAAGTGTCCACCAACAGATGGAAGCCTAAACAGATTGTGGTATATCCATTCAGTGGAGTCCGGTCAGCAGTAAGAAGGAATGAACTATAGGTGGATGCAATAATGTGGATGAATCTCAAAAGCATTTTACTGAATGAAATGAATTTTACTGAATGAAATGCCAGACTGAAAAGAGTACACACCTATGATTTCATTGATACCGAATGCTGGAAACCCGCATGTCAGTTGCACCGCAATAAAGGTATAAAGACAAGCCTAGAACAGTGCTAAGCACCGTGAATGTCAATTATCACTAATATTTTTCCTGAAGTCGTAACTGAAGCCCACAGTGGCACTCCATCTCTAGCCCCTCTGGAACCCACAGGAGCCATAAGCTAATGACCCTAGTGATAAGCATTTCTGGGCCGCAGTGGCCTTGTATGGGATACGTGCAGAGTGGGGGCCTATTTTCATTCAGATCCATTCCTCATCCACCCCTGCTCTGCTCTGCATCTCCAGGGGCTGACCCCCACAGGCTGCAACTCTCGGGAACCCCGTCAGCTGGATTCTGGCTGGGTTCAGTGAATGGAAGACTCCGGGGGAGTCTCGAGGGCAGATGTGGGGAGGGAGGTGGAGACAGAGCATCTTTCCTTCCCTTTCTGCCTCCTTGCGTCTCCAGGAGCAGCCCTGCCTCCTGCAGGACTCAGCTTCCACCCTGTGATGGCCTCCAACCCCCTGTGGCCCTGCCCCCACCCCCGCTCCATTGGCGCCCCCGCTTTGTCCTCCGTCCTGGGGCTACCAGTGGCTCCTGCTGTTGGTAACCTCTGTGCCACCTCCCACATTCACTCCCTCGTCAAGTCCGAAAGGGGCTTCTTCTTTCCTGCTAAAACTTGACACACAAATAATTTCTAAGGTTTCTTTCAGATTAACAAAAAAAAAAAAAAAAAAATTCAAGAATTTAATAGTGGAATTTCAGGCACAGAGACAGGCAGCGAGGGAGATGTGTGGAGGACGGGCGGGCCTTCTGGGAGTCTCTCCAGGCTCAGCACACAGACGGCTGCGTTCCTCCGTGGCAGGACCCGTGGGACCGTGTGTGTGGGGACTGACTCCAGCCCTCGGTCTGAGGTCCAGGGGAGTATTTGGCAGGAAGCTCAGACGTGTTTTCATTCAGAGCCTCACACGGATCAAAGTGACGTGGCCGCACTGTCTTCTCAGTTAAAGTGATCCAAGGTGCTTTGGAAGGACGCACTTGGTCCGACCAGACTGCCGTCAGCATCAGCTGGGGATTTCAATGGGAACAGCTGTCACGTCTCTGTGCACGTGTGTGTCTGTAAGCACATGTGCGTGTCCTCAACTCTGAGATTCTCTCGTGCCTGTTTAACTCCCCTGCCTCTGGGATGCCAAAATCTGAGCCTCTACGGAATGTTCTGCTTCGTTACTCCCCAGGAGAATTGTTACTATATCCATGATGCCTCTTATCATTGATGGTGTCTCCGAATACAGGAAATACAGGCTCCCCCTCCCCCCAGAACACCACCCAATTAAAGTTTTCCCAGGAAGATGTCTCTTGTTTTTTTTAACACCCAAGTTTTATAGACTGTGTCTCACAATACTTCATTTTTTGGGGTCTGGTGTTTATAGAAGAAAAAATTATATTCCCATTCAAATGACTCAACATAACATTTTTCCTAAATAGAGTGATGAGTGGTAAAAGTCTCCAGTTACATGCCAAATAAAATCCACAGCATGTCAGAATCACACATACATGTCAACAAAAGGGGAGTGTGTTTCAGATGATGATGCTAAAAGAGACCTTCCAGATTCTTCTCAGGGGAGCCATTCTCTACCATTGTGTGCTTGTCCACAGTGCTACTAGGCTCACGCCCTTGTTTTTGACCAGGGCTGAACAATACGTCCCCTCAAAGTTGAAAATGGCAGCAAGAAAAGTGATTACAGTAGAAGAAAGGATGTTACCATACAGGAAGCGTATCAGCCAGCTATGGCTGTGTAACGAATTTCCCCCCAAAGTCAGTGGCTTAGAATAGCAATCATGCACCTGCAGGGTGACTGGAGGCTGGCTGAGCTAGGCTGGGCTCAGCTAGATGTTCTAGGATAGAGTCGGCATTTAGCGAGACAGGGAAGATGACAGAAATAACAGGTTTGAGGGTAAGGGAAGCCTCAGTGGTTGGGGTAAGGACATGGTAAGTGTGAGAGCGGTGTTAGCCGTCCAAGTAAAGATGTCAAGTAGGAAGGAGAGCAATTGAGCCTAAGCCCCAGCGGAGAGGAAACGCCTGGAGATACCATCTGCTGGTATTTCAAGCATGAGGTGGAGTGAAGTCAGCAAGGGAGTGCAGACAAGAACGGAAGATAGCTGAGCATACCCTGCACTGCGAGAACGGGGTGCGACGTTGAGTATGTGACTTCACCAGGGATCACTTGCACCTAAGAGATCGAAGGCGATCAGAAGCCGTGGAATCGGAGCCTCCTCCCCTGCTCTCAAAGCGGTGGTCCAAGGCCCGTCAAATAGCCCAGACACGCGTTCTGTGAAACTGCACAGCGGTTTCCAAAAAATCTGAATTAGCTGCCATCATGGAAAGATCATTTAACAATTGAAAGAAAAAGCCTGGAGAAAGTTGGAGTTTCACCGAAAAGGCTAGATTTTCAGCTCCTCTTGACAAATTAAAACCTCTGGGCATATGAAGCCTGCATTCCTGCCTAACAGCGCTGAGCCAGAGCTGGGAGCGGTTGCCCTGGAGACAGGCCTGGGCATCCACTCCACTCCAGCCCCCCCATTCCCTATTGCCTTCTGCGGACCCCACTTTGCTCACTTACATTTCCACCTAACTCCTGTGGGCCCTTGAGTCTATAAACCCCCTAAGCTGGGTCTGTGGACGTTCTCTACATGTTCCTATCTCATGGCCCCAGGGTTCTTATCCTCAGAGAAGACTTGGAACTTTACCAGCCTGTTCCATCCATGGCCTTAGAACCTGTTGGGAGGTCACAGTCCCCTGGGTACCATATTTTATTTATTTTATTTTATTATATTTTGTTTTATTTTATTTTATTTTCATTTCTAGGGAGAGAGGGAGAGTGCAAGCAGGGGACAGGTAAGAGGGCGAGAGATAGTATCCTATGCAGGCTCCATGCTCAGCGTGGAGTTGGACGCGGGGCTCAATCCCACGACCCTGGGATCACGACCTGAGCCGAGATCAAGAGTCGGATGCTCAACTGACTAAGCCACCCAGGCGCCACCCCCCGTGGATACTATCTTTGATGGTTTGAGGCATGAGTTTGTCACTGAGGACCTAGAGTGAGTTCAGGCCGGTGTAAGACATTTTATGTGCAAAGTGGGGAGCTTTTCTTCTTGGCTGTAAATGGGCTAAGTCAGGGCCAAGCCTAGAGTTCCCGTTACGGACTGAACTCCCTGCTCAGCCTTTCGAGGTGAAGAAGGGACAAGGTGAGGAGGAAGGAGGACAGCACTGCTCCCTGGTCCCCAGGCTCCTTAGGCCTCCCCCTGGGCAACACGTCTGCTCTGGGCGCATTGAGGTCTTGAATGGCTTGGCAAGGAAACAGCAAGGCCAATGTTTTTCCCAAGCACCATCCTCGAGGCCTGGGGGAAATTTCAATGGCTCTGGGTCGCTGTCCCAGGCCTGGAACCTCAGCAGGAGCCCGCGCTGGCGTTCAGCTTGTGCTGGACAGACAAGGAACCCGTTGGCGAACGGGCAGTGGAGGGGCGCCAGCCTTCAGGGGCCCCAGCTGGCTGAGAAGGCACAACGCTGCAGTCCCGGGCAGGTCACTTTGCTCTTCTGCACCTCCAACTTCGTCATCTCTGAAATGGGGGAGAAGTTGCCCGCCTCAGCCCTCAACACAGCCCAGTGAGACAGCGCGAGGAGTGTTCCGGAGGGATTGAGCACCAGGGTACAGAGCCTGATGGCTGCCTCTGCCTTTATGGGCTGTGCGGCCTCGGGCAAGTAATTCGACCTCTCTGTGCCTCAGTCTCTTTGTCTGTAAAATGGGGATGATAATAATTTCAACCTTAGACTCACCGGGATGGGGATCGTCCTGCCTTATAGACTGGTCGTGGGGAGAAAAGGAAGCGATGCTAACAGAACCGGCCTGTTCTAAGTGCTCTGCCCAGCGTGTGGGGCTAAAACTCACTGCTGAGTGCTTAGCATGGCTTTGATACTTCAAATGTGCTCAATGTTTATTAGCCATTGCATTGGGTTGAACACTGTCCCCTCAAGTTCACGTTCACGGAGAACCTCCAAATGTGACCTTGGTTCGAAATAGCGTTTTGTACTACGATATACTTGCGATAAGGTCGGAGTGGGTTAGGTTGGGCCCTCCATCCGATGACTGGTGTCCTTATAAGAAGGTCAGGTGAAGACACAGAGAGACACAGGGAGAGGAGGGCCACAGAAAGGTGGAGGCAGAGCCTGGAGCTTTGCTGTCACAACCCCAGGAAGACCTGGGGCCACCAGAAGCTGGAAGAGGCAAGGAAGGATTTTTCCTTGGAAACGCGGCAGGAAGCGTGGTCCTGCGGACCCCTTGATGTTACACTTCCAGCCTCCAGAACTGTGAGGGAATGAATTTTGGTTGTTTTAAACCACCCAGTTTTGTTTCAGCAGCCCTAGGAAAAGGAATACAAGCATGATTATTTCTTTATGATAGAGGGATGGAAACCAGAGATGCAGTGGGGGAAAGGATGGAGTGAACATCCGTAAAGAACTTATAATTTGCCGGCTATGTGCAAGTTAAACAAACAAAAAAAGCTGAGGAGGGAGTGTCTCTGAAGCATCAGGCATTTTACTAATGGTGATTTTATCCCTGTTACCCATAAGGATATTAAGGCTCAGAAAGGTCAAGCAATTGGCTCCTGGTCGCACAGCAAAGAGAAGGGAGACTGGGTGCCAACGCCTGTCCTGGCAACCCCCTCCCCGTTCTGTCCTTGCTAAAAGGAGGGCTCCGTGAGGATCAGGCCAGACTTTGACTCCCTGGCCCTGGAGTGGCACCTGCCACGGCGTAGGCTGTCCGGAAATGTCGGCTGATGAGTGAATGAGTGAATGAATGCAGGTCTTGAGTCCCTTCATGGCCCTGAAAGGCTAGGTCTAACTTCCCCTCCTGCTCTGTTCTGAGTTTGATTCTCGGACTTCAGCCTCACGATTACACCCCCAGCAGACAGCAAAGGGACTGTCTTCCTCAATGGAACCGTGCCCGCAAAGTTCAGCCCGCTCCGATGGGAAGGAGCTGGCCGCGAGGAGTGAGCTGACTGCAGCTACGGGCCCAGGGTCCCTCACGGCCACGGTCCCCCCTCTGGGCAGTGAATGCACATCGGGGCTGGGGACTGGAGGCAAGAGCCAGCCGATCCTGACCCCTGCTTCACACTCTGAGTGCTGGTAAACATAACAGAACTAAACGACAGGGTGTCCACGGCAGCTCATTAGTCCACAGTGACAGTTACTTACAAAGCCACACAATGAAGTCAGTTAGGGACTTCTCTCGGAGACTTGTTCTGTCTGCCTCCGAGGCCAATTCATTTCTGATTTCTCACGTCCGCTTGGATTCACAGCATCGAAAGGAATTCTCCTTCATAGAGATAAGTAGTGGCAAACGTTAACGCTTCTCAAACATCTTGTCTCCTGGTCTCTGCTCTCCAGTAATTCATTAGCTGCAGGAGGAAGGAGACAGAGTCCCCCTGCCCCGCCTCCTTTACTTTCTCAAGTCTGAACAAAATCTGGCGAAGTGGCCGTCCAAGTCATAACACATTCGCGGTGGCCTCCAGTGAGCTACAATCTGGTTCTCCATCTATTTGAGTCTGTGTTGGGGTTTTTTTTTTTCATTACGTTTCTATAATAGTTAACAACTGTATTAAAGCATTGGAATATGAAACATGCATCTGAAATATTCCTTAAAAAAACAGCTTAAAATCACCGGGTGAGATTTTACTAGGTCCTTCCCCACTTGGACGAGCTCCTGGGAAGGGGGATTTATAATTATGCTGCTTAACCCGGCCGTTCCGACGCTCAGTGCCTTAAAACAGGTCAGCATTTCCTTCTCTCCCACGAGGGGCTTGGTGATCAGGCGGGGCTCAGCTGGGTGTTTCTTCCGGTCTCTGTCGGTAGCTTTCATTTCCGGAGGCTGGTGGCAGGTTGGTCGAGGGAGGGTGGCCTCAGCTGGCCATCTGGAGACACGGGCTGCTCGACGCGTGTCTTCCCGAAGCAGGAGAGCCCGCGTGCTCTCACGGCCAAGGCAGAGGCACGAGAGCAGTGGGGAAACACGGGCACTTGGTCCAGCTTGGGCACGAGGCACATTCGCTCACGTCCCTGTGGCCAACGCACGTCACGTGGATGAACTCAGGGGCGGGGACAGGAAGTGCAGAGTCACGTGGCAAAGAGGATGGGGGTGGGGGAAGGGAAATCAGGGTCCATCCTGTCCCGCGCTTCTCGTCCCACGTTTCTGCCTTGACCCATCAAAGGAGGGCAATCCAGCCACTCCTTGCAGGGTCTCGGGGGTCACGGGGAAGGAGCTTTTGCTCTTCTCTCCACCCTTTACGGGCAGGGACCCCTTAGCTGCTCCTCCACAGCATAAGCCTGCTGAAAGCTCGACACCCATGAGACGCGAGGAGATGGCAGGGCTCCACCTGCTAGGTCTCCGGGGCTCTCGCTCCTGGACAGTGCTCATCCTGGGGCACCGTGAATTCATCACGCACTTCCTGTCTCCAGAAGGGAGCCCCACGGGGCCCTTCCGACCTGTAGAATGTGCATCCCTCCCCACCCCTTGCTCCCGCTTCCCAGCCTGTGCCTCAGTGGGCGAGACCAGGCGGCCCTTTGCTTCAGGTCTAAGCCCTTATTCTCCAGTCCAGGGTTCCCTTGGGGGCCTTGCACTTTGGCTCCTAAAGGCCACGCCTCTGGTGGAGTTTGGCCCAGTCTTGTGTGTATCTCGTACTCTAACTTGTAATGAACCCACGACTGTCCGTGGGAAGGAAGCATCTGGGCAGATCCAAGGCAGGTGTCTCAGATGTCCCCAGACTGGTCAGTGAGGCGAACGCCCACTCCCCTGAGTGCTGCTTCATCGCTTCCTGTGACAATGGTTATGTGGTCAGGAGCCCTGGCTGGGCTGGCCAGGGGAGGGCAGGGCTGGAACAGCCGTGGGAAATACTCTGATGGAGGCATTTTTACTACCAGACATGATCTTCTTCTCTTAATAAGGCCGTCACAGAACGGAAGGGCCGGAGGAAGAGTAGGAAAATTCCTCCAGAGCAAGCAGTGTGATTTTAAGTCTAAGATGAAGAGTGAAGCAATGCCTCGGGGTGACCCTGTGGACTCAGGGATCGCGGAGGCGGGGCAACGTGGCCTTCGGCATTCGCCATCCCTGCACGAGTCTGCCTCGATGTCGGATGTTTAACAAACCCATGTGTCTCATTAGGAAGTTTGTTAGGGCGATCTTTGGGGTTGGGGTGGGGAGGGGTGCAGGAAGCAGAAAGGGCAGGAGGGTTTAAATTGGCTTATATTTAGTTTTAGGTTTCTGCCTAATCTAGATCTCTTATGCTGCCCTAAGACATACTTAATGCAATAAGAAAGAGGGGGGAATGAGGGCATTTGGGTGCAAGAGGAAAAACAGATGGAGCCAGACTAAGCTGGGTCTTCCGAGGGTATGTCCTGGCCATAGGTGAGCTTTCAGGATGACTGTGCTTCCTTGTGGCCAAGGCAAAGAGGTAAACTTCATCAGGTGCAAGATTCGTAGGGTCTATAAGACATAAACATCTACTCAGGGAAAGCTCATCTGCTCCTGGTACAGAGATGTGAGAAGAAATCTCCTTTAGGTTTTCAAAAAGGAAAACTTCCCTGGCTGAGCTGGGGGGGGGGGGGGGGGGGGGGGGCTGGGAAATCAGGCCTTTGCATGGGGAGGCCCGAGGTGGGAGGAACGGGGCCTGGGGCACAGAGGAACAAAGAGAGGCACCGAGAAGGGGTCAGCCTGTGCATCATCAACTACCAGATGCACAGCCCGTCCTGTCCTGGGGGGGGGGGGTCACCCTGGCTTGACCTTGGCATCCAGTCCATTTTTCAAAGTTGGGCAACTTTCTGAGCCAGAGCAAGAGGGGGCAGCCAAGCCTGCCTGGGCACTGCCAGGGAGGAGGGAGCAGGTTTAGGAGAGACGCTCGTGTCTGGAGAACGGGATGGGAGCTCCCGGGCCCCAGGCGGAAAGACATGGTGGGGCCTCTGAACTTTCGGGGTTCTCTCCCTTGGTGGGGGAGGGAGACTCTGCTCTCGGTTTGAGGTGAGCCGTTTACAGAATACCTGGTTTCCAGAAAAGGCGGACTGTGGGAATCCTTACCAACACCCCATTCCTTCTCCTTGGTGGGTACTTGGCACCCTACTCCCAGCCCCGGGCGGGCCTCTGGGCGCGCGGCCACGTGACTGGTGCTGGCCAATAGAGCAGGAGTGGAAGGAGGCCACGCCCCGAGCCACGCCCCGCTTCCCCCCGGCCCAGGAGTAACCTCCCTGCTGCTGTACTCTCACCCAGAGAGGCCCAGAGACACCCCCCCTGGAAGCTGGCTGAGTCCCCACGGCACTGCGTGAAAGGGCTGCTTGGGGAGCCACCAGGCCTGTGGCAGGCTCGGCTTGCTTCATAACTGCAGCAGATCCCCTGGGGACTGAGGCAGAGGGAGAGAAAATCTCGGCACACGCGCCGTTGTGGGGCGCGGTGGGAACGTCGCAGAGGGCTCCGCAGCCGGGCCGCCTTGGTTTGAATCTCAGCCCTGCCAGCTGCTAGTCTGTAACCGACTGGCATGTGCCCTCAGTTTGTCCATCTGTACAGGGGGAATCATAATAGTGCCTGCCGGGTAGAAGTGCTACGAGGGCTTCATGTCATCCCAGCTGGAAAGCACCCGGTGCCCGTTCCCTCCGTCACGCCGGTAGTGTCGGGTGCAGGGCCTGATACTCTAGAAGGTCTGCACGACTGCTACTCCCTGCCCCCACCCTGACACCTCCCTTCCCCAGCCCTTCCCTAACCCTGCACTGAGGGATTGAGTCAAAGGTCACCAGTAAATACGGCTAGCCCAGGTGAGTGTTCCACGTCACGGGCACAGAGGAGCGTGACCTCACTGTGTACGGGCCTCGGACGCTGTGCGATGGACCTGCCTGGGGTCAAGTCCGGCCAGCACAGACGTGCTGTGTGGCCTTGGGCGACTCACACCACCTCTCTGTGCCTCAGCCGTCTGTGGGATCATGGCTGTGCTGAAATGTGCGTTGCCGGCTTGGCCTTGTGGAAGGCCGAAGCAAAATAGGGGCCACCGATACCCAAAGGTCACGGTGCCCGGATGGTGTATACTTGCCGGAGGTGACAGCTCAGAGGCATGCGGTGGGTCCCAGCCTGTCCCTGCTGTCCCCCGTCCCCTGTCCAGCTCATCCTCCCGCCTACTGGCCCTGCTGGCCAATGGTGGCGTAAGCCCACCATCAGGGGCTTGGCTGCAGGCTTGCAAGGCGTTCCACAGGCGCAGCAGATGCCCTGGGGGAGGCGGGCTCCCCAGGCCTCTTCCCTTTCCACATCCAGCTTGGCACCCAAATGCACGTGGCCTCTGGGGTCTTTCTGCCGCACAGCTGTGCGGCCACACTAGTGCTCACTGTGTCTCTGATCCCCTTCCAGACCCCCTCCGGGCTCTGTCCTCATTCGTGTATGGTCCTGTCCACGCATTCTGTCTCCTCCCCCGTCCCAGTACCTCTGGCAGCTCTGTTTCCTGGCTGAACCCCAGTGAATGCGATGGCAGACCGCCCCCCCCCCCCAGGGTGTCACGGAGACAGCTGGGGTGAGGTCCGCTGCCCTCCTCACTAGTCTGCGGGGTCGCGACTGATGGGAGCAACCACACCCCATGCTGGCTGTGCCCCCACCCCCACCCCAACAACCCCCCTGCCGGAGGGCGAGGCTAAAAGGAGCCGTGTCCCCCTGGGTGCCTTAGCGTTTCGTTGCATGAGGGCTCTTCCCCAAGCTGAATGGGACAGCCAGCTCCTCGTGTCCACGGAAGGTTCTAGGCTCCACTTCACTTATCTCCTGACTGACACAATGGGGACAAGACTGGACTCAGTGTCTGGGTGGATCCGCAGCTATCCCTCGTGGCCCTGGCGGGACAGCGGGGAGGAGCCTTGACTTCTGGTAGCTGGGCTCCAGCTTTGCAAGGTCAGTGTTGGGGCAGCCCTTGTGTCTGCCTTACCACTGGCATTACAGCTGCTTTTTTCATGTCAATTACAAATTCATTACAAAGATAAATATTTAAGGAACGCTTAGCATTCCGTTGACTAGATGACCCTAAGTTTGTTTAAGCAGTCCCCGTGGTTGGACATTTATGTTACCTCTAAAACTCTAATATAAATAATGTCATGATGGACACTTTTATTCTGATCTTTGTCCAAATATCCGGTTATTACGTAAGACAGCTTTCGAGGAGAATTCCACAATCGACATCACCCAAGACTCTTTGTACAGATGGCCGGATTGCTTTCTAGAAGAGCACCCTTATTTCAGGGAGACAGAAATGAGGCCCAGAGAGGGGCTGTGACCTGCCTGTGGTCACGACGCGGTGGGAGCGGAGTGGGCAAGCGCTTGGTGATGCTGGTTAGTACCCGTCTGCTGTTGGCCGCTGGCATGGGGTGAGAGCCTAGGATTTTGCCGGACCCGGGTTCTGACAGCACCAGGGTGGCATCGGTGGGGCCCGGGGAGGACGGAGGATCTGGCAGGATCTCACACTCTGGGGACCACAGACTCTCGGGCAGGATCTCAGCCAGTCATCAGCGTCTGCTTTGGCTTCAGAACCAGGTAGGGGTATGTGAGTGTGTATGTGTGGGTGTAGATCAGTTCGTTTATTCCAAAGGGGAGCAAGCGAGCACTTTTGGACAAGGGATCATCCTACTGTTGTCTGTATCAGATAGGGACTGGGAGCCATTTACATATGTTGCTCTGGTCTTGGAGGTGGGGCCCAGACCCCTCCCACTCTCCCACCAGATCGCGAGGCCCTGCTGCCTGGCCTGGAATGATCGTAAAGCGCCTTTGCGTCTGCTCCCTGGAGCTGCGCTCCTGGCCAGGCTCTCCCCACCCCCCCCACCCCCCCGCAAGGCTCAAGAGGCCGGAGCCGAGGGGACGTACGCTTTACCAGCCCGGGCCCGTCCTGGTTCAGGCCGACTTCCCCCTTTCCATTAAAACAGCCTGGGCCCAAAGACAAACGACCCAGCCTCAGTTTATGACCCTGTTAGCGCCACCGCGGTGAAGAGACATCTCTTCCGGGCAGTGTCTGCAAAAGGTCCCCAAAGCTGTCCCCTGCTATTGCAGAGGTATCCCGCCAGGGCCACCCCCAAGGGGTGGTTCAGCCTGTGGGTTAGGGAGAGGCAAGAAAACACCCAAAGTCACTTGTGCAGAAAAAACCAGGACGCGGTCGATTCCCAAAGGCAGTATTTTATGTGCACTGTTTCCTTCAAGTCTGAGGCTCAGGCAGGCAGGAGTAATATATTAGCTCCGTTGCTTTAACTGGACAGCAGCATGAGCTTGTAATAAGGATGTGGTAATACACCACGAGAATCTGTAGGCTCATAAAACTTGACCTTATAAATCTCTGTGTGTATCAATCCCGTACAGCAGCCACTCCCTGCCGTGGAAGTCCCAGACTTATAAAGTGGCCCGTTGATAACAGAGCAATTTATTCCCCCTCACCTCCCTTCTTTTAAACTCCTCAAGACAGACTAATCAGGGCACATTAATCATTTCTTTTTTAAACAGGAATGCCACATCAAAACACGTGAGACCCGAGCCATTCTCGAGGATCAGGCAGTGGGGCCCTGGGAGGTGAAGCAAGCTCATTAACAATTAGGATAAAATGTTCCCTAAGCAACTTCCTCTCTGCTCCCCCACCTTTGCTCAGCCGCTTTGGGGGTGGCGGGGCGGGGGGGGCGGGCGTGGTGCCACTGTGCAGCCCTCTTGCTCTAAATCAGGGGTCGCCAAACGCTCTCTGTAAAGGGCCAGACGGTAAATAGTTTAGGCTTTGTGGGCCGTGCGGTTTCTGTTACAACAGGCATAGACAGGATGGAAACTGATGGGGATGGCTGTGTTCCAATAAAACTTTATTTAGAAACACAGAGGGGCCGCATTTGCTCTGCGGGCCGGAGTCTGCTAGCCCCTGCTCTAAATGGCGCGGCCTCCTCCTTGAGGGTCTTGGGCACCGACTTGCTCTGTAGGAAAATGATGCCACACCTGGGATCCCCAGCTAGGGCGTGCCCGCCAGTGTCCCACCCATCGGTTCCTTCGATCCCGAGACAGGGTATCATTTCTCTCTCTCATTCCACAGACGAGAAAACTGAGAACGAGAGGTTCAGTGGCTTCCCCCAAAGCCACATACCTAGTATGGGCAGGGGTGGGATTCGAACCAGCTTCTCCGGGCTCAAGTGCACAGGAGGGCAGAACAGCAGCGGTCCCCCGGGGCCAGGCACTGCGATGGCAGCCTGAGTGGCGTTAGAGTATGCTTGGCATCTGGGTCCCGGCTCCTGGCTGTGTGGCCGCGGGCAAGTCACTAAACCTCTCAGCTCCTCATCTGCAAAAGGATGGCAAAGAGCCTGACTGCAGGCTTGTCACCAGGATTAAATAAAACCTGTGGGAAGCTTCCCGGGAGACCCTGACGTGCTGAGTAAATGTTAGTTTATCTAATTGTCTTAAAGCGCTCAGGCGAGCGGCTTGACAGACCTCTTTTCTGGATTAGAAGCGCTGTGTTGGCGTTGCTTTGGTGCAGCCCCCGATTTTGGCAGGGGTCCTCGGCAGGTGGAGCCGAACGTGAGTCCGATTATAGTTCCCAAGCCTTGGCTGAAAGTGGTCGTGAGCTCTGCCGGCCCGGCTGGCCCCAAAGGGAAGGACTTTGAACCCATTTGAACAGACAGGAGGGTGCAGGGGGGCAGCTCCCTGCCGGCCGTTTCGAGGAGGCTCCCGGCAGCATGGGGTTCTATTTAGGGAAGCCGTTTCCCTGTCTGGGCAGATGGCCTGCAGGAACGGGGGCTTGGCCGATCTGGTTTCAACTAATTCTATTAAACGAAAAGTTCTGTAGAGCAGATTCCTTTGCGAGCCTCTGTCCACATGGCGATTTAATCGAGTAAATTAAAACATCCTTGCTTTCTGTCCACATTGCTGCTTTCTGCGGTGGCCTTGTAGGGGAAAGGCGGGGGAGGAGGGGAAGTCTGGATCTGTAGGGGCTCTGGCCGGAGGTGGGGGTGCTGGAGGCCCCTGGAGACCGAGGCAGGGCCCGGAGAGGGTGACAAGGGGGTGGCGGGAGGAGGACCCTGGCGAACGGAGGGTTAGGATGGCCGAGCTTGCGGGGAGCCCGCCAACCATGCAGTCCACCCCCTCATGATGCGCATGGGGAAACTGAGGCCCAGAGAGAAGAAGTGGCTTGATCAAAGTCACCCGGGCTGATTGGAGCCAGGACGGGCCGAGGGCTCAGAGGCACGTGAGCAGATCAGACGCAAGGAACATTCCTGTTCCCGGAGCTGTTGCTCTCTTGGGACTGTCAGGAGGCCAGTGTGGCATTGTCATACCCTGGGAAAATGGGATCTGCGTTTTCCTTTTCCTTCAGCAAAGGGCTTGGCTGCCTCGTCTGTTGCCCTGCCTGGGGTTATTTCCGGCGATCTGCCAGTGACACTGCGTGGTGGCATTTTCAGACCTCTCCGTCAGGCGCTAGAACCTTCCTGTACCCAGACCTCACCGTTTATAAAGCAGGAAGGCACAGAGCTGAGCTGGTGGACCCCAAGCTCTGTCCTCTCGGGCCTCCCCCTCCACGGGCCCCTCCCCGGAGCTCTACAAAGCACAGCAGGGAACTGACCGCATTTGCAAGAATGTGGACTTGGGATTTGCCCGCTCCCTGCTGTCACGTGGGGGCAAACCAAATAAAGACACGGCACCTTAAATTCCCTGATTCCACGGTGTTCCTGATAAAATAGTGATGCCTTTCATGACTCACGGGGCTTAGCAAGGCTTCAGTGGGATCGCACTGCCGTGATGGCGGATCGCCCGCTCCCTCGGGCAGCAGGGGCACGGTGCCCTTGGGGAAGCTTGCCAGCCTGGGGTCTCCTTTCCGCCCTTTCATTCCCCTGTTTGCCATGAGAATGGGGAAGAGAGTCCTCCCTCTGCTGTGCCGCAGGAGAGCCACTCGGAGCCTCGGACCCACCAAATTAAACGGGTACAGTGCACTCGCTTCCAACCCCAGACCCCAAAGGGAGCTTTGATCTGCCTGACTGTCAGCAGCGGCTCAGCTGGAGGAGGGCAGGGCAGCTCGTCATACGCCAGATTTCAAACTCACAGCCAAGAAGCCTCTGTTCTTCTTTACAGCCATGAGGGTGTCCGGGGGCGCCCGGGTGGCTCAGTCGGTTAAGCGTCCGACTTCAGCTCTGGTCATGATCTCACGATTTGTGGGTTCGAGCCCCGAGTTGGGCTCCGTGCTGACAGCTGGGAGCCTGGAGCCTGCTTCGGGTTCTGTGTCGCCCTCTCTCTCTGCCCCTCTGCCTCTCATGCTTTGTCTCTCTCTGTCTCTGAAATATGAATAAACCTTAAAAAAAAAAAAATAAGGGTGTCTTTGGGGGCACCTGGGTGCCTCAATCGGTTGGGCGTCCGACTCTTGGTTTCTGCTCAGGTCATGATCTCACGGTTCATGGGATCGAGCCCCGCGTCGGGCTCTGTGCTGACAGCTTGGAGCCTGTTTGGGATTCCCGGCCCCCCCGCCCCCGTTCCTCCCTTGCTCACGCTTGAGCTCCCTCTCTCTCTTGATGAATAAATAAACTTTTTTAAAAAAAGGATGTTTTAATACCATGCTTAATATGAACCAAGGACATTCTGCCAAGTGTCACGCGTGAGCAGGAAGGATCTCAGCACGGGCCCGCAGGGTGTCCACCGGTGGTGGGCAAACGTCTCTGGGCACGTCTGGCACATGGTTGAGGAACACGCTGAGGCTGGCCGGCTGAGGAGCCTGCCGTGGGAGAATGCGCTCGAGGAGCCATTATTTGCTTATTCGTGGGTGGCAGCCGGCAGAAAACTATCCAGTGACAAAGCCCAGGTCCCTAGAAGAGAGTGACCAGGACGTTGCAGCTTCGCTCAAATCCACCCCCTCGACAGACCCACGTGCAGGTTCCGAGAGAGGACGGCCTTTCCAGGAGGGTCGGGGCAGCGCTGCAGTGTGGCCCCACAGCGGGAGGGAGGCTGTCACCCCCCTGCTCTGGATCTCACCGCGGAGCACCCTCTGTGTGGGGACCTTGGGAACCGACGGCTTCAGTGGTGACATTGAGGGGATGGGCCAGAACCGCTAATGGACACAGAGACGCAGATGTGGGTGAGGTGAGCTTTAGCACAGCCTGCAGACAGAGCACTTGACCCCGAGACGTCCCCTCGAGACTCTCACAAGCGCTGGGGGGCCCTTTCAAGGCCCCTCGGGGCCGGAATCTCAGTGCGCCAGCGGAGCTGATGATGGGGGTAGGGAGCTGGTGCCACGAGAGGGCTAATGACGATGACAGTCCCCTGCCCTTCAGAGTATTAAGGCTTGGGAAATCCCATGTCCAGATCACTGGGATTTGGGAAAAATCAGGTGTGCGTGGGGGAGGGGCGACCCTCTAGGATTCCAGACGAGGACCCTGAACTCATTCAATTGGGGGAGCATGTCACTGGGGGGTACGTTTATCCTCCGGGATATTAGCGCAATATTCTCCCCACCTGTGCCGAGAAGCGGCCTCAGGCAGGAGCTACGTGCGTGGGCTTTGGAGCCACAAAGACAGGGGATGGCACCTCGGCCTGCCCTTTTACGGGGACCTTGACCTCTCCGAGGGTCAGCGGCCTCATCTACAACACGAGGGTGCTCACATCCAAGTTGGCCCAGAGAGGAGCGAATGCTGTGTGTTAACTGGTACCTCGGAAGACCAGAGGGTGGAGGGCACGGCTGCTTCTCACCCTCGTAAGCGCGGAGCTAGATTCAGCACGTTCGAGATGACACTTGGCTCTCCCGGGCTTTCCTCCAATAACACTGATGCTCTGGTCAGCAAATCTGGGCGCGTCGTCCCTCAGAAGACGTATTTGTCCTGTGCCGCTGGGAGGGCTCCGTTCAAATCTCTCTGCTGGGCCAAAGTTGGCTGTGTTTACGCCTTTGGCTCAAGACACTGAGAAAACAGAAAAGAGATTATGTTCCTGTGGGTTTCATTAGATCCGTCATACCCCCGATTATCCCCTAGCTGTCCGCAGTTAACCAGTGAGATCCCCGCCGTGTGCAGGCTACTGGGACAGTGGGACTGGGGAGGCGATACCTCTGGGAGCAGCACTCAAGCCAACCGAGCGGCAGAGAGGGAGCCCCCCTCCACCAGAAGAAAGTGCAAGAAAGCCGCCCTCGGTTTGGGGCTCACTTCCTCCATCTGGACTGGTTGGTCCCCTTCGAGAGAACTGACTCACAATAGCGCCTCATTCTCTCAGTCCCCCTGCCCCTTGTTGGGTTTTTATGGGTGCTTACTCTGTGCCGAGCAGGAGTAAACGGGGGTCAAGGTTTTGCTCGGCCAGCGCCTCGCAGGTGCACGCGTTCTTTTCGGAACCCGACTACCTTGTTCCCTGCGCAGGCCCAAAACGGGCTTCTAAGTCACCCGCTCCCCAGACAACCTTAAGAGAGGTGCACTGGCCGGTCTGTGGCAGCACGGACAGCCGGCCGTTCCTGCCTTACTCTACCCCCTCTGAGCTTCCTTCCGTGGCGCGAGCAGCCAGAGGTTGGGTTTAGAAGAAAACGACCCACCGGCCTGGCCCTGCCCCTTTAAAAGAGTTCTGCTTCATGCTGGAAAACCTTTTCCTTCCGTCAAATTCCAAGCACTAAATTTAGTCAACATACTTGCAGAGACTCATGTTTTATCCGTTTTTAATTAACTCATTTTGAAGCTTTCATACTTGCCCCCAAAATATTTTATTGGCATTTCATTACCATTGTTTTCCTTGGGAAGGCCGCCGATGCTGTGGAGAAGGGTCACCAAGCAACATGGCTTGGCATGTGGACACGCTTTTGTTCCCCTTTTTCTGCCAGACCTCTCTGGGGCTCTTGCATTTACTGTTAAAATATTACGGAGGCCCACACCCGAGCGGCCGTAATCCCTGGTGCTAGACTGTCTCTAATTGATTTAATTATTCATAATTGCTCAGCTGGGTTCGTGCATACTTCGGCGTGATTATGGTGAGCAGGCCGGTCTGTGGCTAGCCGTGTGTCCCTTCCCGATCCACAGGCGGGTCTCGGAGTCAACTGTGGGCCTTGCACGGCTTGCGGACCTTTGGGCGGCGCCCTTCGCATGTCAGCCTTAGAGCGATGCCATCCTAGAATGTTTGCTTTAAATGTTTGGGGATTTAGAATGCTTGGTCCCAGTGGAATTTCCAAACAAAAGACAGGGACGTCGGCCAGGGTAGGGAAGGGCAGGAGAGGTTGGGCGAAAAGGAAATTAAAACAGAAAAGTAAGACACACCGTCCGAGGAAACAGATGCATATCGGCGTGACCCTCAACCCGGCCCTCCCGGGCCGTGCGTGTCCCCAGATGTGTGCAGAGTCGCCGGTGAGGCCCCGCGCCACGTCCAAGATGCTTGGTCTCGAGAAAAATAAACCTGCCGGTATCTGCAGGAATGCGAAGAGGCAAAGTGGACGCAGGAACAAATTCCATCACGAGGCAATGTCATCAGCCTAGGGTTTCTCTAATTGTCCCCATAGCAGTCTTCTTAATTAATTCAAGACGAGTAAATGATACGAGGCTTGTACGTTTCATGGGGCGGCTTCCTGGTGACTAAGATTTGAAGCAATAAAAGGAACCGGAACATTCTTGCTTCCTGATGGTCCCCAGTCATCCCCAGCCTTGACCCAACTCAAAAGAGCCGTAGCCTCCTCCGGTTTATTTTGGAAAATAGCACGCACTGGCTTGGGGATGTTTGTGGCCTTCTGGCCGTTTAGGAAGGGCTTTTTCCATCCTTTTCCTTATCTGAGGCTTGGGTCGGGTCAGAAAAAAGCCGTGAGATTTGGCAGGGCAGGGAGGATTATCCCCGTTGTACAGGGAAAGAAAGTAAGGGTCTGGGGGTGGGGGTGGTAAAGTGATCGGGTTGGGTCATACCGCTGAGAAGGGAGGGGGGACCCACACGCAGGCCTAGAGACGGTGTCCCTCTGCCTGTCACTGCCTCCAAGTAGAAGTTGGAAAATAACTCACCAGACTATCTCATCCTGGGTTCTGGGTTCCTGGAGAATGACCGTGACCTATGAAGCCAGGTGCAGCCCGGAGACTGAGAACAGATCCCCCAAAGCATGGGAGGAGAGTGGCGGGGGGCACGTCTAGGTACAAAGTACTGTGACAGTCACTGTCTCTGGTCACTTGAAACAGCCCTACAAGGCAGCGTTTTCATGAGTCAGAGCCCAGTAAATATTTGTGTGAGTAAATGAGACCCTGGGTTACTCAGCTGGGGAAACCGAGGCTAGGAAAAGCTAGGTATAGGCAAGAGGGACCTCACGGCCGAGTCCGCGATGCCCTCATCACCCCTGCACCCCGCCGGGCTCAGACAGGCAGCAGTTTCATCTAAAATAAATCCTAAAGTAGCTCCCAGGACAAGGAACAGGTCCCAGCTCTGCTTTGACCCCCGGTGCCTCGCAGCACCTTTTCTAATAAAAACACAGAACCAGTTTTCACCCCCAACCGGCCACACGGACCCGCGAACCTTGAGAGGGGCTGACAGGCAGCCACAGCCTCTGTGAGCTGAAATGGATTATCCGGGGCTGTAATTACACGTATTTGTGTGCACTGATTCTGAACCAGAGGGTCCTGAGATGATGCTGGAGGCTGGGGCGGCGGCGGGGAGGGGGTAAGGAAAGAAAAAAGAAGGGAGAAAGAAAGAAAGAAAGAAAAAAAGAAAGAAAGAAGAAAGAAGAAAGAAAAGAAAGAAAAAGAAAGAGAAAAAGAAAGAGAAAAGAAAGAAAGAAGAAAAGAAAAGAAAGAGAAAGAGAAAGAAAGAAAGAGAAAAGGAAGAAAGAAGAAAGGAAAGAAAAAAAGAAAGAAAAAAAAGAAGAGAAAAAAAGGCTTAAAAACTCCTGACAATAAGCAATTCTTCATGGAACAAAACTATTACAATAGCCAGCCTTTGATCTTGCCCAGCTCCTGTTGCCAATTGTATTTTGTCACCATTGGGCTGTCACGGGCAAAGGAGCACTTTTGAATTAAGCAGTCTACAACAATTTAGTGCGCAGTGGCTTTGAAGTGCCAACATCAGTCAGGCCAGGGACTAACTTTTTTCATTAAAAATTTTTCAACTTCTCTAAGGGGGCTTTTGCCTTTTTTTTTTTTTTTTTTTTTTAAGCCTGCCGGGGCACCGAGATAAGTCGTGCCTCCAACCCGTGGCCCCGAGACATCAAAAGGCACTGGGTCCAGTAAGGCCCGAGGCAGCCGTCATTAAGCCCTAATGGAGTTGCTTCATTAAGGACCCTTCAAAGGCCCCCGTTTACAGACTCGGAGATTGACTAATTTACACATTGTGGGAAAATTGCTACCAGCCCTGCCCACACCCCGCAGGGGGAGAGACGCCCTCTTTCTCTGGAAGGCGGGAACTGCAAACAGACCCTCTAATTGCGGGCTGCCCGCCTCCAGGGAGGAACAGTTGGGCCCTAAATTTTGGAGTGCCCTGAAGTGCCTGCCTGCTGACCCCAGGGTCGCGTTTGTCTGTCCCAGGCGGCGTGGCCCAGATCAGAGGCGACCGTGCGGACTTGGGAGGGCCGGCATTCCTGAACCAGCTTGGGTTTGGGTCCCGGCTCTGCCCTGGCCAGCCGGCTGACTCAGAAAGAAATGACTTCACGTTTTGGGGACTCCGTTTCTCTCCTCTGGAGATGGGTGTGGCCAACTGACTTCAGGGACCAGAGGTAAAGATCCAGCGAGGCGCCTGATGTGTGCTGACTATTCTTACCTTAAGCATCAGGACAGAAGAGAGCTTAAGATCAATCACCCCTGCGACAGCGGCCGCCTTTCCATCCCTGTGCGATTGTCCCTCTACTTGAAGATGTCTGCACATGGGTGGGGGCCTGAGGTCCACGAACGGACGGTGGCAGCTGCTGCTATGAGCAGGCCTGTCTGCTCTAGGGCGGTACCTCGTGATATCAACCTGTGTGCTTTTTCCTTGGTCATAAGGGCAATTCGGGAAGGGCACTTTGAAGGGTGCTCTCTCTGGGACAGTTTTGAGTGGATACCCTCACCGTCTGAAAATAGCTCTTGGCCAGTCAAGGAAGTGTGTGTGTGTTTGTGGCGGGGGGGGGGGGGGGGTCACCAGAAGCATCACAAGGAAAACCCTGAGCCAGGTGTGAAGGTCGTCCCCATGCCCCCCTCCCCCCCCCACCCCCCGCCAGCCTGCCTCTGCCTCTGGCATGCTGGGCAACATCGGCCATACTGCCTGCCCTCTCTGGTCAGCAGAGACTTCCTGGGGCTGAGAGAGGAAGGACCGGAAGTGCCCAAAGCCAGTCTCCAGCCTGATGCCTTGAGGTCCTCCCACCTCTTGGCCACGCGCAGTGTGGTCCTGGGGCCGTGGTACCACGTGGCTGGGACTTCGTGAGAACTGCAGGCCGCCTCCCGAATGCGAATCTGCACGTTAGCCTGAGCCCTAGAGATTTGGGCACACGGTTTGGGTGGACGGGGCCTGTTCTAACCCTCCTTGGGGCCAGGAAGACCCCAGTGATCGTTGTTTCACCCAAGGGGTCCAGCATAGCGGCTTTGGCCTGGGAAGTCATGGTTTTGGGGGCCAACAGCCCGGCCCCTCCTCGCCCACCCCTCAAACGGGACCCAGCATCTTCCTGTCGGTATCCTGTTCTCTTACTCTTCAGGGTTGCCTGGGAAGCTAGGTGAGTGGAAGGCACGGCAAGGAACTTCCCCAACATTCATTGAGCACCTACTGTGTGCCTGACATAGTGCAGGGACGTCACACACGGGGACGGACTGAAGTTATTGGTGGTGGTGTGGTTTTTCTGTTGAGTCGGCTGAGCAAGAAGGGAGGTGGGGTGACTTGTCCAAGGTCACACCGGCTTCCTCCCAGGAAACCCAGCAGCACCACGCCCACACAGGAAGCCCTGGGTGCCCGTCCCCCCCCCCGCCCCCCCCTCCCCCAGTCCTGGAGCCGTCCCTGCAGAGCCAGGTAGGGAGGGAGCATAGGGGCCAGTGAACTCGCAAATCCCATGGTACGGTCACATTCCCCTCTACTTTCTGTTTGCCAATCTTCCTAATTCTAGCAAAAAGAAAAAAAAAAAATTCTGCAGTCACTTCCTCTATTCAACCTTTCACTTACCAAAAATGCAACTCCCACCCCCTCGGTTCCCAGCCTCGCGGGGAAGCCGCCCTGGCCACGGGCAAGCATGGCAGCAAACTACTTAGCAAACCGCAAATTTCAGAGGCCTTGCCACATCTGCGTTTTATCAGCTTTTTCCGGATAGTATTACCCCGAGCAATTGTCTGCAGACCTGGCCGACAGCTGAGACGTTCAAGCGCTGAATTACGGAGAAAGGGCCGGAGATAAAGCCGAGCACATGTATCCCATCAAAGTAATGAAAGCCTCCTGCCACCAGGCCGCCCTGCTGCCTCCTTCCGAGCGGCCCAGCCGCCCAGCAGGAAGGCTGATTAACCCTTGCGGGGTAGGGGAAGAAAAGCAGGGGTCATCCAATACCCGGGCTAATCAGGGCCCCCAACAGCGGGGTGGGGGGTGGGCAGGAAGGAACAGACGCTGCAGAGGGCCACTCTGACCTCCGGATCAGCCCTGCTGAATTTCCTGTGGCAGGACAGGGCCCGGGGGTGCAGGGAGGCGACCGCAAGATCATAAAACAAATGAAGAACTCGGTGCCCACAAGGTTCCGGGGACACTGGGGGGTGGCGGGCGATCTCAGAGGAGTGAGGGCTGGTGGCCTCCTCTCCACGAGCCTTGCCTGGCTGGCAGCAGATGGCATGTGTGCAAGCACCGGGGACTACTGTTTGCTGAGCACCTACTACGGGCTGGACGCGGGGATCTTGCTGCCCCGGGACTCACCTGATCCCCCAGGATGCCAGACGCCGTGTCGTCGTTCCTTGCTCCTTAGCGCGGATGAAAAGGCGGAGGCTCGGGGGGTTCACTTGTCCCAGTTCAGCCGGCCAGAAAGTGGCAAAAACGGGGGTTAAAACGGGAAACGCAAGCCCTACTCTGGGACCTCAGATGTCACCTTGGTTCCCTCACTTCCTGCCCCGCCCTCAGGTGCAGTCCACCTGGAGTCCCTATCCTGACCAACCACACGTCCCCAGTGAGGCGGAGGCACCAGGCTGTCCCCATCCCCGGTGTCCATGACCAGTGTCACTGGGGACATCGGTGTCCTGCCCCCCCCCCCCCCGCCAGGGACCCATGTGACAAGTGCTCTCAGCATCCATGATTCTGGACCCCGGAGTGGGTCTCAGGGACCCGGGGTGTCGCCAGAGCGGCTCATTGGCAGTGCCCGAGAGCGCCCGCCTCTCCAAGACACTCCGGCCAACATCAGAGTGTCCGCTTGGGGACCTGTGGCCTTTCTCGTGAGTCTGCAGTCTCGCTTTGAAAGTCGCCACGTGAACATCTCTTGTCATTCTTGTCAGCCACGTAGACCTCTCTTCTGCTGCCCTCTTGTCTAGCTTTCTCTCAGCTCTTCTGTCTTTTTCTTCTTACTGTGCCGTGACAGTCCCCGGTCTGCTCGGCCCAGTAAGCACTCGTCTGTCTTACCTGTTGCCCGGGTGCTGTGCGTGCTGCCTTTGCCCGTGGTCGCTGCCTTTCACGAACAGGGACCTTCTTTTTCGTGCAGCGAATCCGTCACTGTTTTCTCTCCCTTCTGTCTTGTGCTTTTAGTGTCTTTTGGAGTAGAATCATTCTGTTCTTCGGTGCAAAGGTATCTTCCTGGGCTTTCTTTGATTGGCTTTTTGTTGTAACATTCACATCTGAGGCTTCAATCCATCTGGAGCCCACCTTTTGAAAGGCTTCGGGGAGAGACTGTCAGTTTTTATTGAAGTAAGACAGTTCTGCCTCAGCAAGTTATTGGCCGCGTGGGACCTTTGGTTTCCCAGCAGGGACCTCAACTGGCCGTGGGGCCCCCTCCTGAGCCCCAAGTTCTCCGCCGAAAGCTTGGGAAGAGGGGCATCGTCCAAAGCCTCATTCCCAGCTCCCTCCTCTCCCCGCTCCCACTGCCTGAAGCTACTGTGTCCTCTTGGGCATCTCTCTGTTTTGTAGGAAACCGCAAAGAACACAAAGGAAAGGGGACCAAGATGGTGGAAGAGGGTCCCTGGGACGTACATTTGCCACAGGGGTGGCTTCCATCCTCTAGCAGCCCCGTGAGGGCTGTGCTCCAGGGAGGACCGCTGGAGCCTGCTTCCCACATGCAGGCGGGAGCCAGGGCGGTCTGCCCGACGGTGAGTCTCGGGCTGGATGTTGCAGGCAGGAACCCTCGCATCCCCCTTTGCTCCAGCGTTCTGGGCAGCGTGCGGATGCCTGGGGCGTCCTTGCCTGCATCTCGCTCTGCCGGAAGTGCCTTCTCTTCCTTCCGCCCGTCCCATCTGATCGGCTCGCTCTGCCCTCCAGACCGCACTCCCTCTTTCACCCGTCCAGGCATCTATGGAACAGATACAGGCGTGTCGAGTCCGCCAGGGTTCTCTGGAGGCAAGCAACAGAGACAGGCGGTGGTAGAGGCCCGACGAAACCGAAGACGTTCACTTCCAAGATTTAGGGCGGCTCACAGAAGTGGAGACACGCTGGACCGCGAGGCTTGAGAAAGACAGGAACTGGGGTAGTCTGGGCTTCTGGGTCGCAGGCGTAAGGAGAGGTCAACTCTGTGTCTGCCCTAATTCCACCCGGTGTTACTCTACTGTGCTTGAAATTCCCGGGAGAGAGTGTCTGATCAGCCCAGCCTGGGTCACGTGCCTGGTTCAAGGCCCAATCAGATGAAGCACCATGATTGCCTGAACACCAGGACTGCATACAATGGGGAAGGCCTGGGTCCCAGAGGACACTTGAGGGCAAGACATCACCATGTCCCATGGGCACTTTATCCCAGACGCGGCCTCCCTGGGTACGAGGGACCTTGACATGAACCCCACAGTTCCTAAGTCAAAGAACTCACAGCCCAGTGGAGGAATCTGGTGAAACAGAAAGTGCTTGAAACAGGGTCAAGAGTGTCATGACACAGGAGGCCCCGGGCACACAGGGGAGGGACCCATGATCCAGGTGGGGCATCCAAGAAGGCTTCCTGGAGGAAGACGTGATGAACTATCTTCAGGGATCTGTAGAAACAGGCTGGGTGAAGAAGGTGGGGAATGGTGTTCTGGGCAGCATGAACAAAAGCATGGCAAGGAGCAATAGACACATGGCTGAGACGAAAACATGTTTCCTCCTGAGGAACGGAAGGGCCTAGAATATTCCGCATGGCCACAGGGGTTTCTGGGGCCCACTAGGGCCAGGGATGGTGGCTGGAGAGGCCTGGACTGACAAGCAGGAAGGGACTTCCCGTGTCTCTGATCTGGCTCAAGAGCTTTCTGCTTGCCAGGAAGGCAGGGGGCTCTGCCTGAAGACGTTAACATGACAGCCCCAGATAGCCAGGGCCAGATCCCTTCCAACTGTGTTCAGGACTTCACATAGAAGAAGACAAACTCCAGATGGAGCCAAGTTCACGCGAATGACTCATCTTTTCTTCCTCTGAGACTCAAGCCGGGGTCTGCACAATTCCATCTTGGTGGCAGAGGTTCTGAGTCCTGTTCTGTCTGCTGTCCCCACGGAGGTCACTTGAGAAACACGGATCCAGACCAACCAGGTCCTGTGACAGAGATGGAAACTGAGGCGCGGAGAGGATCAGCCCTCGTCTAGACCCCGAGTCCCCGGAGCTCACAGAGGTCAGTCAACACAGAGCAGTCAACGCTCATGGGAAAAACCAAAGGTCACGCCTGTGCGTCACTTAAAAAACACGGGGTTACCCTGTCACCCCCACGAGGCTGGCTGTGATCACCACATGGAAGATTGCAAGTGTTGGCGAGGGTGCGGAGACATCGGGTTGGTGGAGATGTAAGGTGGTAAAGCCACTGTGGAAAATCATTTGGTGACGTCTCAAAAAGCTAAACGTAAAATGAGGGGCGCCTGGGTGGCTCAGTCGGTTGAGCGTCTGACTTCGGCTCAGGTCATGATCTCGCGGTCCGTGAGTTCGAGCCCTGCATCGGGCTCTGTGCTGATGGCTCAGAGCCTGGAGCCTGTTTCAGATTCTGTGTCTCCCTCTCTCTCTGCCCCTCCCCTGTTCATGCTCTGTCTCTCTCTGTCTCAAAAATAAATAAATGTTAAAAAAAAAAATGATCACGTGCCCCGGCGACTTCACTGCTAAGGTATATACGCGAGAGAAAGGAAAACCGATGTCTACAGAAAGACGTGTACGTGAATGCTCGCAGCAGCGTTGTTCAAAATATCCAAGAGGGAGACACAGCCCAAATGTCCATCAGCTGGTGAACAAACGGATTCCCCAAGTACGGCGTATTCATGCAGTGGAGTAGTTATCGATCCAGGGAAAAGGGGAGTCAAGCATTGATACAGGCTACGGGTGGGCGCCCTGTGATCCGTGATGCCAAGTGCCGGAAGCCAGACACGAAAGCAAGACTTACTGCTCAGCTCCGTTCACAAGAAATGCGTAGACTGACAGACCCGCAGGAACAGAAGACACCTCAGCGGCTGTCAGGGGCTGGGGGAGGGGACAGCGGGGAGGGACGGGCTTTCCCTTTGGGGTGCTGGGAGCGTTTTGGAGCTAGATCTTGGTTACGGTTGCACCGCGCGGTGAACGCATTCGACGCCGCCGAATTGCGCACTTGGAAACGGTTAACTTTACGCTGTGGGAATCTTACCTCAGTAGAAATAAAAACACATTGTTTATGTCTAACGGTGTTTGGACACTTGCATGGGTGAAGGACGCGGTGGCTCACCGCAATTCCTGCAGGGCAGGCTCTGGGGTAGAAGCCCTGGTCTGGCAACCCTTGCACAAAGCTATCCTCCTGTGGCCACTTCACAGGCGGGGAAACCGAGGTTCCAGGTGTTAGATCCCATAGTCCGAAGTCCTACCGGAGGGGCGCAGCTGGGGTTTGAACCAGGCGGTCTAGTTCCAGAGAGCAGGCGTTGAAGCACAAGAGAGGAGCCTCCATACCGGGCAGACCTAGGCGTGCACAGCTCTCTGAGCCTGATGTCACCGGCTGAAGGGGGCTAACTGTGCCTGATGCTGCAGGTGGCAGGGGGGGGCTCCTGTAGGAGGAACACCCGGACCACGGCCACCACCCCTCCCTTCCCCACAGGTGCCTTTCTTGGGCTCAGTGGGCGTTGAGAGAGCATTCTAGGAGCCTCCCGTCCCACCCCGCCGGGGGTTCTCTAGGCAGTCACCATTAATGAAAGGACGGGGCCTTTCATCTTTTGCCAAGGGCCCTGCTCGCGGTGGCGGGCCCTGTCATTACCCCCGTGCCCCTGCTGTGTGGTGGGTGGCCTCTGGGTTCCTTTATGAATTCTGCAGGGGGCCGTGCAGGAGGTGGACAGATAGCGAGGCCAAATCCCAAAGCGCACTTCGAAGCGGAAATCTGGGGATGAAAAGGTTGGGTGTGGGGGCGGGGGGAGCGGACCACATCCACCACTGAATCAGATTCCAAGAGGGGCGTAATTTGTAAGGCTGGAAGGGTTTACATTAGCCACTGTGGCCTCCGTGTCTCCCTGAAACCGCTAATGAAATCGCAGTTTGGTCAATAAACGTTTCTGGGCACGGCGGGGAGGTGATCGCTGGGGCCTAGCGTACCGCGTTTAGACCGGGAAGCCAATGTGGTCCCTGGAACGTGCAGTTTTCTTTAGAACCGAACGTTTGTTTTTCCATCTGTGGGTACTGAGGCTTTCCTGAGCCAAAATGTATGTAGCTCACCCCTAAGACTCCCATTGCGTCCGAGAGGAAGGATGAAGACCGTCACTGATTGAACATCGGCCTCCTACCCCGCTCTGCCCGGGGCATCTGGGAAGTGGTGACTTTAGCAAGTGGGAAACTGAGGCTCCGGGGGTAGGCCCCGCAGGTAGGGGTCACAGGGCTAGTTGGGGCGAAGTCAGGGAGACCGACCCAGTTCTGTGAGTCTGAAAAGTGGGTTTTCTCCACGTGAGCAGGGCTTCCCCGCCAAGGGCTGCGCACCCGTGGGGAGCTCTAGGGCCCAGGGCCTGGGGGATGGACAATCCCTGTGTCTTTTGAGCTGCTTGGAGAAGTGATGTATTTCACCTCTGGCAGCCAGCCCTCCTGTTCGTCAGCTGTATGTGGACACGCCCCGCCTACAGAAGCAAATCTGTTTAAAAGATCCCGGGCTGGAGGACAAAATGTTGTTAAGGGGCATTATTGGGACAACAGGTGAAATCTGAATAAGGACTATGGATTAGATAATAACATTGTGCGAATGTTACGTTTCTTGACTTTAATGCATTTTTAACAGATTTCTTTAATGTTTATTTGTTTTTGAGAGAGACAGAGACAGAGAGCAGGCAGGGGCAGGGCAGAGAGAGGGAGACACAGAATCTGAAGGAGGCTCCAGGCTCCGAGCTGTCAGCACAGAACCCGACGTGGGGCTCGAACCCACAAACCGTGAGATCATGATCTGAGCAAAAGTCGAATGCTCAACCGACTGAGCCACCCAGGTGCCCCCTTAATGTAGTTTTTAAAATGTTTATTCAAAAATATTTATTTATTTACTTATTTACTTATTCATTTATTTAGAGAGATAGAGAGTGTGTGCGCTCAGGGGAGGGCCAGAGAGAGGGAGAGAGAGAATCCCAAGCAGGCTCCACACTGTCAGCACAGAGCCCGAGGCGGGTCTCGATCCCATGAATCGTGAGATCATGACCTGAGCCAAAATCAAGAGTTGGACACTTAACTGACTCAGCCACCGAGGCGGCCCTAAATCTCCTGATTTTAATAACTGCAGGGGGTTCTGTGAAAGAAAGTCCTTAGTTTTAGGAAGTACACGCAGAAGTACTCAGGAGTTGTTTCCGTCATCCGTCACACTTCCGTAACACAGAGGCTTGTGACAGCAGCGACTGGTTATATCTCACGATCCCATGGGTTGGCTGGGCCAAGCTGGGTGGCTCTTCTGCCCCCGAATTGTTGGCTGGGGTTGCTCAGCTGGGAGCTGGGCTGGCTTCCCTCTCGTCCTGGGGGCCTGGGCCAGCTGGAGGCTGCCTGGGCTCCATCCTGGCCATGTGGCCGCACCCCATCCAGGAGGCTAGTCTGAGCCCCTTTACATCGTGGTCGGATCACAGGAGGGCTACGGGGCTCTCGCCCAGGGGGTAATGATCCAAGTTCTTCAGGGGTTTAAACTCCAGCAAGCCAGCCCCACCCACAGCTCTTCCTAGTGTGAGCCCCCCTCAGGGATGCCCCCCAAAGAGGAGGGTCCCATGGTCACAGGTTTCTGTCTCCTGGGACAAGGCCACCTTGCAATCAGTAAGAGGGCGCCCGGAAGCCAGGTGTCTCTTCTGAGGCCTCTTCCAGGCAAATTCCATGTCAGAAAATGACACTGAAGAACACTTTTCCAAACTGGAGAAGGGGCTAGACTTTCCTTTTCTGCGGGAAAGGGGATGTACATTTTCATCAAATGCATGCGTTTGGAGGCATTGTCTCCTTGCGGACGTCCACGATCATGGCCACAACAGATTCGGTGTGCAGTGAGGGCTTGCTTCCTCATTGACGGCCATCTCCTCACTGTGACCTCGCAGGAGAGAAGCGGTGAGGGAGCTTCTTGGGGTCTCTTTTGTAAGGGCACTAATCCCATTCATGAGAGCTCCACCCCAAGTCCCCACCCCCTAATACTAGTGCCTTAGGGGTGAGGATTTCATCTGTGAACTTTGGGGAGAACACAAACATTTACACCATAGCATCCTCCAAATCCGGTATTCACCTGACAAGTGTTAATTGAGCCCCTGCTCTGTGCCAGGCATAGCACTGGAACTGTGGGGACTCACGGACAAGACAGACCTGCCCCAGTGAGAGGTAAACACAGACGGCCCTTAAGTGAGTTGAGACAAGGTGTCTTCAGGCAGTAAGGATACAAGCAGGGTCTTACGGCAGGGAGGGAGGGACCTCTTGGAGGAGCTCATGATCAGAGAAAGCCCGTGTGAGGAGGTGACACGAGCTGAGGCCAGAGACCCTGGGAGAAGGGCCAGAGGAAGCACATTCCAGGCAGAGAGTGCAGCAAGTGCAAAGGCCCTGAGACAGGAGAAAGCTTGTGTGGCTTGCAAAGAGCAAGGGGAGCGTGGTAGAGATCAAGGCCGCAGAGGTGGCCAGGGTCAACATGCGAGGGCCTGGGAAGCCACTCCGGTCCAACCGTCCCAGGAAGTCACGGGAGGCAGTGGGGCCTGGTGGTTAGGGATGCGGGCTCAGAGCTGGATGGCCTGGGTTCAAATCCCAGCTTCTCACCAGCCAGGTGGCCTTTGCGTAACATTTCTGTGCCTCAGTATCCCCATTGTGAAATGGAGTTGTGCCCAGGGAGTAAAAATACAGGTCCGGCATGACCTAAAAGGGGCTGTAGGACTGATCGAAGAAGGCAGAGGGCTGGGTGAGTAAAAAGAAGGGGCCCAGACCCTGGGGGAAGAGGCCAGATGGACCGTAGGTGCTGCGGTTGTTGTTATAACAAGGAAGGGTCGCCTCAGGTCCTAGCACCCCCAGCACGGCCACATGGCGGCTGTGAGGCCTCATCCCAGTCACTTAACCTCTCTGAGCATCACATTTCCAGTGGTCACAAAGGCCTAGTAATGCCCCTCTGCCCTGTCCCCAGAGGTGGTGGGGAGGAGCCAGGAGCCTGGGTCAAGGCCTGGGACATGTAACATGTCGGTTCCCTGCCCGCCACCTACCTGCATGAGGTGTGGGGGTAGCGGCTTCCTCTCTTCCTCATCTGCAGAACCTACTGTCCAGGAGACTCTGACGTCTTCCACCACAGAGGAAGCAGTGTGACTTAGCTTCTTCTCCCTACAACCCCACACAGGGATTTCAGTCTACCGCTACCCTGGATAGAATCGTAATAACAAACTAAGGAAAGGAAGAGAAGAGGAGAGAAAAGAAATTACTTTGGGGACAGATGAAAAGAATAGAGCTCCGCCACTTACCAGCCATGTGCCCTTGGGCAAGTTACTCAGCCTCTACGGACTCAGTTTCCTTACCTGTAAAATAGGTATAATATGCCTGTCAGATATTACCTCTTGTGGAATGAGCTGCCTCAGGTAAAGGACTTGGCATACTTCCTTCCATATGGTTGATGTTCAAAAAGGTAATACTGTAATTGTTTTATTGTCATCATCACCATCGCCAGCATCATCATCATCATCATTATCACCGTCATCACCATCACCATCGTCATCATCACCATTGTCATCACTACCATCACCATCTTCACCACCATCACCATCACCAGCATCATCACCATCACCTTCGTCATCACCATCACCATATCATCACTATCGTCACCACCGCCATCATCATCACCATCATCACCATCACCATCATCATCATCGTCATCACCATCATCATCATCACCATCGCCATCATCACCATCATCACCATCATCATCATCGTCATCACCATCACCATCATTACCATCACCATCATCATCACCATCACCATCATCATCATCATCACCATCACCATCGTCATCATCACCATCGTCATCACTACCATCACCATCTTCACCACCATCACCATCCCAGCATCATCACCATCACCATCGTCATCACCATCACCATATCATCACCATCGTCACCACCACCATCATCATCACCATCATCACCATCATCACCATCACCACCATCATCATCGTCATCACCATCACCATCACCATCACCATCATCATCATCACCATCACCATCATCATCACCATCACCATCATCATCACCACCATCACCATCATCACCATCACCATCATCATCGTCATCACCATCACCATGTTCACCACCATCACCATCATCACCACCACCACCACCATCACTTCACATCACCATCTTCATCACAATCATTTTTATCATCACCACCTTCGCCATCACCACCATCACTGTCATTACCATCACTGACATTGTCACTGTCATCGTGATCTGTGTCAGTATCATCAGCATCACCACCATCATCACTGGTATCACCACCACCACTGCCACCACCCCCATCACCATCAAATGGGCTGCTAATGTCCCCATGTGACAAACCTGCTTTGGTGAGTCTGCTAGATGGCTTTAGGACTTTAGGCAGATTCTCTTTGGCTTTTGGTAGTTAAAACCACCACACCGGCGATCTTTCTACTATATATTGTCTCAGAGAATCAACTAGAAAATTGCTCTCTTCCCAGTATGGTTCCCAAATACCCAGCATCCGAATTTTCCACGGGCTTCTTACAATGTTGTCATCAGAAATCTCCTGCAAGGCATGATCCTTGAGGCCAGAGCTTAGCCCAAGGACTATCTGGGAACAGAGTTTCTAACATTAGTATTATCTGCTCTTACCCAGCTCTTCCCAGCTAACAAAGGACTCTCAAACCATACAAACCAACAGTGCAAGGCCCTTGGGAAAAGGGTATGGGGAGGGTACAGTAGTCTGCTTGGGCTGCTACAACAAAATACCACCGACAAGGGGGCTTGGACAATAGGCATTTATTTTCCCATAGTTTTGGAGCCTAGAAGTCCATGATCAAGGGCCAGCAAATTTCTTTGAGAGTATCCTTCCTGGCTCATAGACAACCATCTTCCCACCGTGTCCTCACAAGACCCTAGAGGGCCAGATAGAAAGAGAGAGATCTCTGGTGTCTCTTCCTCTTCTCGTGAGGACACCAGTGCTGTTCGATGAGAGTTCTACCTTATAACCTCATTTAACCTTGATTACCTCCGTAAAGTCCCTATCTCCAAACACAGTAACATTGGGGTGGGGACTTCAAGATGGGAATCTGGGGGGACACGGCTCATTACATAACAGAGGGGAAGGTACGTTTGTGAAGAGGCTGCTACATGCCCAGCATTGTATCAGGCACTTTCACAGACACTGTTTTATTTGAGTCTCAAGATAACCCTGTGAGGCAGGTAACATAATCCCCATTTTCTGGAAGAGGAAACTGGGGTTAAGCAAGTGGCTGGCTATCACATAGCTGGGACAATCTCGGATTCTAGCTCTGGTCTATCTGATTCCAAATACCATACTTTTTTTTTTTTTTTTAAATATCAGCGGTTCTCAAAGAATGGCCCATGGGACCTAGGGGTTCCCCAAGGTCTGTGAGGTAAAAACTATGTCCCTGGTGATTCTAATACTACATAGTATCCCAATATTAATATTACTACTAATACTAAATTGTGTTTCACTGTGTTGATACTTCACCGATGGTACAAAGCCATTGGTGAACAAAACTGCTGATTCCTTACCTGGAACAGAAGTGCTAGCCCCAAAGCGTACTACGAGTCATCGCATGGTTCACTGCTATACACTTACAGTAAAAAAAAAAAAAAAAAAAATCAGGGGCGCCTGGGTGGCTCAGTCGATTAAGCGACCGGTTTCGGCTCAGGTCATGATCTCGCGGTTCATGAGTTCGAACCCTGCATCAGGCTCTGTGCTGATGGCTCAGAGCCTGGAGCCTGCTTCGGGTTCTGTGTCTCCCTCTCTCTCTATCCCTTCCCTGCTCATGCTCTGTCTCTCTTTCTCTCTCAAAAATAAATAAACGTTAAATTGTTTTTAAATCATCAATCTTATTAAATCTCAACCCTCAAGTACACATCTTTTTAACAGCCTGTGGGACAGAAGGGGAAGTATACCCAAGGCACTCCCTCTGCAGACTCAAGTGTGGTTATTGCCTTGAGGAAAAGTGACCGTACAATTGCTTGATTGTGAGCTGAGCTCACTGCCTTCTTCACGAAGCACCATTTTGAGTTCAAAGAGTGGTTGGCAGGCTAGGCACGGTTATGCAGACTTGGACCGGGGGTATTTTCTGAAAATGGACGAAGCGAGCCTGTCACATCAGGATCCACAGCGCACAGTAGTACCTGCTGCCGGTAAGAAAATCGGAGCTTTTGACGAAATTTAGAATTTTGGAAAGCTTGCAGCCGCCATTGTGAGCTTGCTTCCCCCGAACTTAAAGACTTGACACTGGTGGTGAGATTAACGAATGTGAGGGTTTTTTTTTTTTTAATTTTTTTTTTAACATTTATTTATTTTTGAGATAGAGAGAGAGCATGAACAGGGGAGGGTCAGAGAAAGAGGGAGATACAGAAGCTGAAACAGGCTCCGGGCTCTGAGCTGTCAGCACAGAGCCCGACGCGGGGCTCGAACCCACAGACCGCAAGATCATGACCTGAGCCGAAGTCGGACGCTTAACCGACTGAGCCACCCAGGCGCCCCGAATGTGAGGTTTTGATGTTGTGTGATTACACGTGTCCAAGCTTGTCCTCGGTCGGTGAGCCAGCACTTTACAAATGATGGATACACGGTGTTTCAAAATCACACGTGGGTCAATGACCCATCCGGAGGGATACACTCGTCGCGGTGAGCACTGAGTGATACATAGAACGGTTGGATGGCTCTGAAACTAACATAACATCGTGTGTGTGTTAATTGTACTTCAGGAAAAAAAAGAAGAAGGAACAAAGTGGGAGACAGACCAAAGGAGTTTTTGCAACCAAGAAAAAGAAAGTTCATCAACAGGTTTTCAGATCCCACACTGAGACGGTTCAAGCACCACCACTTGTCGGGTTTTGTGTACTCCGAGGAAGTGATCTGGAAAGCCTTTTAAATCCTCTCTCTTCTAGCTACGTATCTGTGAGGCGCGAGTTTCCTTCATGTACTTCAAGCAAGCGATCCACCGCAACAGATTGACTCTATTCAACCAGATGGTAAAGAGATGGGCAGAAATACGACGACGCCACCCTTTTCGCTGATTATTTTGAAGTAGCAAACGTGTTATTTATACTAACATGTGAGAGGTCTGTCATTATTTTTAATAAGTTAATAACTGCTCCCAAACATTCCCAGTTTTTAATTTCTAAACGTCAGTAGATGTAACATACACAAACAAAAGGTGTTGGGGGTCCTCAGTAGCTTTTTAAGAGAGCAGGGGGGTCCTGAGACCAAAAGTTTCAAGAACTGTAGCTCGTGCTATTTTGCAGCTGAGGACACCCAAGCTCAGAGAGGTTAGGCAATTTGGCTGCGATTGCAAAGCTAGAAAATCACCCAACATGGTGGACCCCGTGATGCACTGTCCAGACCGCGCCCCCCACCCCCATACTGGAAGACAGACCATGGCCACAAGCCTCTTTGGGGACTTCCTTCGCTGAAGAAAACAGGACCTGGACTTGGGCTTGATAGAGAAGTTCAAGGTCATATCCGTTTCTAGCATCAGCCTCCATCCAAGGCTGACATTTGGGGTCAGGGAGGGGAGGGACTGACTGCAGCAAACTCAGGCTTATGCGGAGCTTGGACGGGATGCGGGGGGTGCACAGGGACAGGAGCCTGGGGAGGGACCGGGCCAGACCACGGTCAACCCTGAACACAGCAGAGGAACTTAGACCTCTCCTTAATGGGGCCCCGCAGCCCCTCGTGACGATCACGGCTGACTCCCACCTGGGTTTTGGAGAGTTCCGGGTCAAGGACAGAGGACTTACATTAACTAAGAAGAGTAGCTTTGAGCTTTCCATTCTGCTCCTCCTCCCTGCACGAGCACTGCAAACGAGATTGTGTGTCAGAAGGGTGGTCACCACGGTCAGAGCCTCTGTCTCTCGGGGCTGGGAGACGCCCGCACGGCCATTCTGGATGCATGAATCCTCTCTAGGACTTCCCAGTCCCAGGTTCACGCAGCCCTGCTTGCACACCCCCGGGGACAGTGAGCTCACTCCCTACCCAGATGGCTCCCTGCGTTTCTGGGGAGCTCTGTCTATTCTTGTGCCGGCTGAGCTCTTCCCTTTGCTGAGGGCCTTTCTCTTTGTTTCTCTTTTGCTTCTATTGCAACCGTCTCCCCTCCAGACTTGCCTTCTTGTTGACTTTCTCTCCTTATCTTTTGCCGTTTTACTCTTCCCGCTGCTCCTGCCCGGTGTTCCCAGTCGCCGTCCCCACAGTGAGCCCCCCAGACCTTTCCACCCACCGTGCCCTGAGCCCCTCCTGTGCGCAGCTGTGGGAGCTCACGGGTTTGTCGAATCAGTCCTTGCCCTCGTGAACCTCGTGATCCAATGGGGCCATTGCCATATGGTCCCGCGATCCACACGGGGCCACATGGCATAGGAGGTGTGAGGGGAGAGGTAAGACACCATCCATAAACCTCCCCAACCCAGAACACTGGGGAACCGTGTCGCAGAACGGACCCACGATGTGAGCCCAGGTGGGCCTGTGCATAAGCAAATTTCATCTCTCCTCCCCCCAGCCGTGCGCACACACGGCTTCACCTTCGTGAACCTCAGTTTCCTTACCTGCGAAGTGGGTATAGAGTCATCTACCTCTCCGGCCTGTTGTGAGGATGAACAAAATGATGCGTGAGAGGCCCTGGCACATGGTAGGCACCCAGGCCATGTAAGTCTGGAGCCTGCTGTCTGCACTCAGCGGGCCTGCCGAGCGGCCGTGCATCCCGGCGCCTCGCAGAGAGCCGGCAGGTCGGATTAAGGACATATGTTAGCAACTTTCCAGTCAACAGGGGTCTGCCCAGCAATTGGCCCTGCCAGACTCCGGGCTTCTCTTAACCGATTCGGACACAGGCAACGGCTACAGCGTAGACCCCGGCCGCTCCTTCTGTGACCCCCGCCTCCCAGGTGCTCAGGGAGGAGCCACAGGCCTCCAGGGACGCGGCCGGCCTAACCGAAGTGGACGGAACATGGGCCTGGGCAGCAGACCAGGAGGCAGGCCCAGGCTACTGTTTGAGGGCCCGAGTTTGGCCGCCCTTCATCTGCGGCTCTCAGGGGCCGGGGTCCCTTCCCTACCGCCTGTGGGGTGGCACCCGGGCTCTGGTATCAGACACACCTGGATCGGAGCCCTGTGCTGCCACTTTCTAGTTCTAGTCCCTGGGCAGGTGGCCGTCATCTCTCTGAACCTCAGTTGTCTCCACAGCAAAATGGGGCTAAACAGACACACAGCCCGTAGAGTTGTCGGGAAGATGAAGTCAGATAAGGATGCCAAGCCTTGTGTGCGTGGCTGTTTGGGAAATGTTATCGTGGCGACTTCTCACTGAGGCCAGTGCCAGGGAAAGAGCTGAAAAGGATCAGCCCTCTCGTGTCCACACGGAACGTCGACATGGGGCAGGCTCTACAAGCCGTGCCCGGAGGAGAGGGATGGTGGCACGGTCCGGCCCGGAGGCGGCCTGAAAGGTTGGAGGCCTCAGCACACATTCCCTGGATGAAGAAGCAAGACGTCAGCCAGGAGGACCTGCTCTCCACCTTCAACTATGTGTAAGATAGGGAGTGAGCTCCCCGTCACGCTGGGTGTGCAAATCGGGTTGGGAGAACTGCAGGCGGAGACGTTGTAAAGGGGTCCCTGCAGTGTGTGGGACCTTTGCCTCCGTGATGTCCAAGGTCCTTTTCAACCCCGAGAGCTGCCGATCCCAGCAGAAGCTTTCTCTTCAAACCCCTCCGTCAGTTATGGCGGTCTAGTCACGCCCTGGCCGCGTAACAGCCCAAGGCGGGTACCTGGACCACTCGTCCTCCAGACGGTGACTCGGGCACTGAGGCTCCTTCTGTCTTGTGGGTCCACCACCCCTCCAGCCGCCGAACTCTTGGCTGGATCCTCTGCGTATGGCTAGACAAGGGGGAGAAAGAAAGAGCAGAAGACAGGAAGGCAAATGTGAGTATTTCCTCAGTTCCCCAGCGCGACAGCCTCGCCGGAAAGAATCACGGGACTTCTTCTCACATCTCCTGGGGCAAAGCAAAAAGAACATTACTCACAGCTTCAGGAGAGAAATGCCAGGATGGGAAAACTTGGGCTCAGAGAGGTTTAGCAACTTTCCTGGGGTCACAGAGCTGGGTGAAAGAACCGCTTTCCAGCCCTAGTCGGCCTGCTTATGACCCATGTGTGGGACACGAGGACAAAACTTACAGGGGAGACCTTAGTTCAAGCTCAGCCTCTGCGTCAGCCCCCGCGTCGGCTGCCTTCTCTGAAAACAGGGACGATGGCTACATCTCCCCGTCTGGAGAGATCAGTGAGCCCTGCCGAGAGTGAGATCCTGGCCCCAGGCCCGGCACACGGCGGACGCCTTTGGGAGGAGCCGCAGGGCAGCAGTTAAATGCAGACCCTGAGAGCCTGAGTCTACCCCTTCCTGGCTGTGGCTCCTTGGGCAAATCACTCTTCTTCTCTGTGCCTCAGTTTATTCATCTGTTAAGTTGGGATGACAAAACACCTGGTAAATACCACATAAACGTGATTTTCATTATCTGAGCATCGACGAGGTTGGCTCCTGACGGTTGGTTGAGCTACTCACTCTTCGCAGATGACGAAGAAGGTGTCACAAGCTAGACTCTGAAGTCTTTACCGAGGCTGGGAAAAGTCCAGTCATCCTAGCTCTGGGAAGGGTGTTTGAGTGGAGAAAAAGAGCCTAGGAATCAAACTGAGGCCTGGAGAAGAGAAGGGTTTTACCCAGCAGCTCAGAGAGAGTGAGAATGCCCACCCCTGGGTGTTTTGCCCCCCTCTTTTCATTTCAGGGCATGGCACCAATTTTGGCCAATTTATTTAGTTTTTTCGAGAGAGAGCGCAAGTGAGCGAGGGGCAGAGAGATAGCAGGAGAGAGAGAATCCCGTGAGGGGCAGAGAGACAGAGAGAGAAGTGGGGCTCACCCATAGTGGGGCCTGAACTCGTCCGATGCGGGACTCAAACTCACGAACCAAGAGATCATGACCTGAGCCAAAGTCAGGTGCTTAACCAACTGAGCCGCGCAGGCATCCAAATTTAGGCTAGTTTGTATGATAGAAACCCCTAGAAGCTCAGATGGCACAGACCCCAGGTCACGGTTGGAGAGCCTCATTGCTATCCGGCTGTGATGGGTTTTGTTTTTAGTCTCAAGCATAAATCCCCTCCCTTCCGTCTGCCCTATGCCCTGCTCAGTCCTCTCAGACGAAGGCGTGAAGGCGCGTGAGTTAGAGGACTTTAGCCACACCTTCCCTGTGGCAGCAAGGGGTTCGGGACAGTGCCCTTCAGGAGACCAGGCCTTGAACCAAGGAGATTCACCAGTAAATGAAACAGGTGCGGTTTCTGCGCTCGCCCTCAGGCAGGGAGACAGTCGCTAAACAAATCGTTACCGTCGGACCTTGCACTGAAGGCTGGGTGACCACGCACGAGTCACGTGGCTCCTTGGAGCCTCAGTTTCTCCCTTTGTAGGAGGAGGACGATGACTCTGTTGCCCAGGGTTGACAGGAGGGCGGAGTGAGGTAGGCAGGGACAGCATCTCACAGCTGAGCCAAGGTTCCGGAAAGTGAGGTTCTTTCCTGCTTTCCCCTACTTGGAAAGTGAAACGCTGGATTCCTGAGGCTCCTGGCAGAGCTGAAGAGGAAGGAGGAGGTAGAAACGGGAGAGTCTGCCTGGTGCCCGCCTGGGCCAGGATCGCCCCGTCTGATAATCCCATCAGGTCTGAGAAGCTGGAAGCAAAGCATCGGCTCATGTGCACCTCTGAGCCTGTCCATTTTCCAGACAACCTATTCACGTATCTCCTCAAATGCGATCAGCATCAGAAGCACATTCCTAAAAGGACGTGGACGAGGCATTATCCTTCTCCTGGAGCGTCATTTACAGCTGCAGAGGCGCTGTGCCTCGCTGATGTGGACGGCATGGAGAAGGCAGCTCTGTGGTTACCCAGGTCAGGGTGGCCTCCGCCCCGCCACACGCAGCGGGGTGGTGCTGTGGGCGAGCCAGACGGCTCGGAGGCCCCGCTTCCTCATCGGTGACGGTGGGGACAATCACATCTTTTTTTTTTTTTTTAATATTTATTTTTGAAGGAGAGAGAGAGACAGAGCGTGAGCAGAGGAGGGGCAGAGAGAGAGGGAGACCCAGACTCCGAAGCGGGCTCCAGGCTCCGAGGTGTCAGCACAGAGCCCGACGCGGGGCTCGAACCCACGAATCGTGAGATCACGACCTGGGCCGAAGTCAGACGCTTAACCGACTGAGATGCCCAGGTGCCCCTACAATCACATCTTGTGAGCAATGTTGCTGGTTTGTAACTAAAACCTGAAGAAACTTCCGAATGTAAGTTTATGAGAAGGACTTGGTCTCATGGGGGTCCCTGCGTTGCTTACACAGTGCTTAGCACATAGTAAGTGCTCATTAAATTGTTACTGAATGAACAAACGGCTTGACAATAATTTGCTGAAGGGGCATTTGAACACCAGTATGTAAGTATGTCCAGCCTTATGGCCTTTCCTAGAGTTCCCTTTCCTTTCTTTTTTTCTTCTCTTCCTTTCTTTCTTGGTCGCTGAGACGTTTGGGCTCAGAGAGCTTAAATAGTGTCCCCAGGCTCACAGACGTAATTAGAGTCTGCCGCTGATGTTTGGACCCAGTTATGTCTGGCCCCCTGTGCCTTATACTTTTCACTGTGTCTGAGAGTTTCTTAGAAGCCTCCTGAAAGTGTCAATTAGGAATACTTTTGATAGTAGCTTAAGCGACAGAGACAAGCACTCCTCTCCCACGGGGAGCAAGGGGGAGGTGGCGGGTCGAGCCTGGAGCAGAGGCCGGATCTTGGCACCACGAAACCAGGCTCTCCCCCACCTTTCTGCTCTGTTGCTTTATGGTCACAAATGGCTGCTACAGCTCCAGGCATCACAACCAAGTTCAAGGTAGGAAGAGGGAAGAGAGGAGGGGGAGGGGCGCTTCCTGACGTGGTTTCTCCTTTTTTATTACCAAAGGAGAAAAGTATCCAGGGGCAGATATCCCCGAAGACTTCCCTTTAAGCCTCCCTGGCTGGCTTGGGCACCTGGTCGACCCCACAGGGAGGAAGTGAGCACCCAAGCAAAGGCGGCCGGGCTGGCCAGCACCGGCCCTGCTCAGTCATTGTGTCGTGGGCACGGACTCACCGCCCTGGACAAAATCAAAGTGGGGATAGTGAAGGGCGGGGAGGGGACCGTGCCCGCCACGCCTCTGGCAGGAGCCCAGAGTTAGGGACACGCTCATTGGACAAGTGAGGATCCGGGCTTCGGGCACTCCTCAAGGACAGGCGCCCCGTGTTATCTGACGTACTAACTCAGAAGCAATCTCGCACAGGGCAGGGTTTCCCGAAGGCTGTCACACGCGGGAGAGATGATTTGCGGCACGATGCTGACGCAGCGGTCCGCAGCCCCGGGGAGAGAGAATGCCCCTCTTCAATTGCTTTCAATGCTGCCAATTACATCTCGAAGGAATGATAAATAAATGCGATGAGTGATCCTTGATCGTATCCTGGGTCTAAAAAGGAAAAAGACCCTGAAGGACGTGAGTGGGTTGATTGGGGGGAAATTTGAATGTGGATTATAAATTAGATAATAGAATTAAATCAACGCGGAGTGTCCTGAGCGTGTTCTTTATTATTGTGGTTATGGAAGAGAATGTCCTTGTCCAGAAGACTCGTGCTGAGGGCGTTACAAGTCCAGTGTTGTGAACGCAAGCCGTTCACAAAAACGTGTCTGCACATACGTGCATCACACACACACACACACATAACCATCTATGTATGTACATATATGTATACGTATACAAATATACATACATGCATGTACATGAACATACATTCTATATACGGAGAGAGAGACAGAGCGTGAGCAGGGGAGGGGCAGAGAGAGAGGGAGACACAGAATCCGAAACAGGTTCCAGGCTCTGAGCTGTTAACACAGAGCCCGACGTGGGGCTCGAACCCACGGACCGTGAGATCATGACCTGAGTTGAAATTGGACACTTAACCGACTGAGCCACCCAGGCGCCCCAAATCCAGACTCTAAATAAAAGGCACATGGGTGTCCCTTCAAGCAACTTTCCAGCAGGTTTGAAGTTTTTCAAAAATAAAACATCAGGAAAATGATAAAATTTTTTAAAGAGAGGACATTTCAGGAGAAATAGTAAATAGATACATAATGCGTTAACGTGTGTTATAGCAACAGACAAAATCTGTCCCGTAGCCCGCAAAACCCCAGTTTGGGGACACTGATGTCAGGGTAGAGGGCGTGTTCTAGCCTCAGTTACCCGTAAGCTTGAATTCCCTCCCATGTAAACTGGGACGAGTTTTACACTGTCCTGGGATGGCCGGTCCCAGCCTCGGGGATGTGGTAAGAATTGCACAGGGTTGGGGCGCCTGGGTGGCTCAGTCGGTTAAGTGTCTGACTTCAGCTCAGGTCATGATCTCTCAGTCCGTGAGTTTGAGCCCCACGTCGGGCTCTGTGCTGACAGCTTGGAATCTGGAGCCCGCTTCGGATTCTGTGTCTCCTTTTCTCTCTGCCCCTCCCCAACTTGTGCTCTGTCTCCCTATGTCTCTCAAAAAATAAATAAATGTAAAAAAAAATTGGTTTTTTACAGAATTGCACGAGGTTAACACAGGCAGGGCTCTGGGTGCAGAGCTAGCTTATGAGGAAGGCGCACTGTGGTGTGCAACCCAGTAAGTTCTTACCTGCGCACAGTAGGTCTGTTGAGAGCTGGACGTAGCTGGGTCACCGGGCTCTGGTCTCCGGCTCCCTCTGTTCTTGCCCTAGTTTCTTCCTGCCTCTCTTGGTCTGGGAGAGCCCTCCTGGATAGGATATCTGAAGGCTGAAGTCACAAACAGACACCTGCACTCAACGCACACACACACACGCGCACACACACACACACACACACACCCTTCATCTTGTCATCATTATCCTGGCGTCTCTGGGCCCAGAGATCCTTGATTACTGCAGGAGTCTGGGCTGGACAAGGCAGCCAGTCCTCTGTGCATTGGGATGCAGCTAATTCCATTTTCCGGTCCCTGTATCCATGCCCCCCGCCCCCCCCCCCGCCCCCCCCCCCCCCCCCCCCCCCCCCCGTCTGGAGCCTGGCAGCGCTGAGGGGCTGGGCAGCTTGGAGCAAATCTTCCCGGCTATCAGCACTGTGGGTAGTGCCTACCAATCCCTGCTGCGCCAAGGGGCTCTGCCATGGGCCGCGCTAATCCCATTACCCACAAATGAAGATGTAATCACAGCTCTTTCAAAGGGCCTCCAAGGCTGATCCCTCTTTGGAAAGGGAAAAGAAAGTGCAATTGTCAGAGCCACTGACTTCTGAAGCGGAGGCAGCCTGAGTGTGGGGCGGGGGGTGCAAGGGACCGAGGCTCCCCAGCTCCCACACCAACTAGCACTGCGACCTTGGCTAGACCGCCAACAGTCTGCCCCTCGGCCGTGCATCTTCCAAACGGCTGTAAAGGATCTTGTTGGATACAGTTTGTCGAGCGACCGTGTGGACAGGTGAAATAGAAACAGTGACACGTGCGCGGAGGCGAGGGCACCGTTGGTGGTTGGTGTCGGCGATGTGTCGTGTTGGTGGTCGTGACCTTTACTGAGCGTACTACGCTCGGCCCTTGATCAGTGCAAGCGTTAGGGGTCCTGACACCACCCCCCCCACCTAGTCAAAAGTCTGTGTGTAACTTTTGACTCTGCAAAAACGTAACTACTAATGACAGAAGCCTTACCGAGAGCAGAAACAGTCGATCAACATGTACTTTGTTGTATGTATTAAGTACTGTATTCTCACAATAAAGTAAGGTGGAGAATTGAAAATGCTATTAAGAAAACCATACAGAGGGACGCCTGGGTGGCTCAGTCGGTCAAGCATCCGACTTTTGGTTTCGGCTCAGGTCATGATGTCGCGGTTCGTGACTTTGAGCCCCACATCCGGCTCTGTGCTGAGAGCTGGGAGCCTGAAGCCTGCTTCGGACTCTGTGTCTCCCTCTCCCTCTGTCTGCCCCTCCCCAACTCATGCTCTCTCTCTCTCTCTCTCTCTCTCTTAAAAAGTAAATAAATATTTAAACATATTTAAAGAAATAAATAAACAAACTTCAAAAGAGAGGAAGTCATACAGAAGAGAAAATACATTTACAGGACTGTACTACGTTCTTCACAAAAACTCCGCGTGGAAATAGGACCCACACAATTCAAACTTGTCTTGTCCGGAGGTCAAGCATACACGCCAGGCATCTTTCTGATGCTACTGTCGTTTCACAGATGAGGAAACTCGAGCACAGAGGGGCCAAGCGACTTGTCCAAAGTCACGAGGCTGGAGAGCGGTGGCTGACTTCAATGGCCAGGCAGCTAGAACGGGGACCCAAAGCCATCGTCTGCTCGCCCTATTGCTGCTTTTGAACAGAAGCCGTGACGTCTGGCCAGCAGCAAAGAACCAACCTGCTTTTGCACAGGAACGGGCTCATCCCGTTAGAAAGAACTGAGGTTCAAAGAAGCTGAACGGGTTTTCCGGGCCCCGGAGCGGAAGGCGTGTGGAGCTGCTGTAAATGTGTCCTTGGTCCCCCCAGGCCTGGGGTCCAGGTAAACCTCACTGCCCTGGACGAAGCACAGGGACCATCGCCACTGATCACTGTCTTGTGTCGATTCGGGACGGTAATTGGTGGCACAATGGTCGATATTTAGCAACCCAGGGGCTCCCTGGGGAAAGCCCCTGATCAGTAGCATTTGCCGATTTCCATGGTGTAAATACGTTCACCCCCACCTTGCTGACTCAGGCTACCAGCATCATGTCATCAGCGGAGTGTTGGGAAGAGACCCACAGAACTGTTCTCATGAGTGGCTCCAGCACACCCATAACTAATAACTCACAGCAGCCTGATGCGTTTTTTTGGGGTGTGTGTGTGTGTGTGTGTGCTATTATTACGTCTGTTTTATAGATTAGGGAACTAAGGCACAGAAAGGTTAAGATGGGTACTTTCCAGGATCGCCTCCCGAGTAAACCCCGCCCCTGAAATCCTGCTCTCAGGGACAGCTTCTGGGAACCCAGATGAAGATTCTACCTTCGGAGTCCAGGTCCGGGTTCCACATCCTCTCTTGAGTTCCCAGGGCTGAGCCCACCTGCAAGCAGGTGGTGATCTCCTCAAAGAGCCCCGCACAGAGCGTTAGCACCCAAGGGGCCACGAGATATTTGAAGAGTCGAAGTGAGGGCTTTAATTTCACTTGAATCAACGACTGTGTCCAAGGTCACACGGGGAGCCAAGAGTCGAGGAAACCGGAACCCATGGCTCTTGGCTTTGGGGGGCAATCCCTTCAGTATTCATTTCAGGGTCGATTCTGAGGTTCTTGCCAGATCGGGGAAAGGAGATGAGTTGCCCTGTGTCTTGCTGGGAGGGAAGCGGAGGGGCCGTGGGTTCACACTTTGCGTTGTCAAGGCCCCCTACCCCCTTTCTTTTGTTATCACCATCCAGAGAAGTGTTGGGTCCTGGGCAAGACCAAATGCACCAGGGACATCTGAGGAACGCTTTAGAGATTTCCAGGTTTTTTCTCGTGCACGACGTCAGCATTTCCTGAGGTCTGGTAGTATTCCACCGTGGGCAGCCAGGATAATATCAGGGGTCACGGACCTTTTATTTTATTTTTTTATTATTTTTTTAAAATGTTTATTTATTTTTGAGACAGAGAGAGACAGAGCATGAGCAGGGGAGGGGCAGAGAGAGAGGGAGACACAGAATGTGAAGCAGGCTCCAGGCTCTGAGCTGTCAGCACAGAGCCCAACGCGGGGCTCGAACTCACGAACTGTGAGATCATGACCTGAGGCGAAGTCAGACGCTTAACTGACTGAGCCACCCAGGCGCCCCGTCACGGACCTTTTAAAATGTTAATAGTTAGGGGTGCCTGGGTGGCTTGGTCGGTTAAGCGTCTGACTTCACCTCAGGTCATGATCTCACGGTCCGTGAGTTCGAGCCCCGCGTTGGGCTCTGTGCTGACAGCTCAGAGCCTGGAGCCTGTTTCAGATTCTGTGTCTCCCTCTCTCTCTGCCCCTCCCCTGTTCATGCTCTGTCTCTCTCTGTCTCAAAAATAAATAAACGTTAAAAAAATTAATTAATTAAATAAATAAATAAATAAATAAATAAAATGTTAATAGTGGGCTCCTGGGTGGCTCCGCGGGTTAAGCGTCTGGCTCTTGATCTCGGCTCAGGTCATGATCTCACAGTTGACGAGTCTGAGCTCCACATCGGGCTCTGTGCAGTGTGGAGCCTGCTTGGGCTTCTCTCTCTCTCTTTCTCTCTCTCTCTTTCTGTCTGCCTCTCCCTGGCTCACGTGTGCTCTCTCTCTAAATATAAATAAACATTAAAAAATAAAATGTTAATACTTAGGCATTTATGTAAAACTAGTTCCAACACATCACATTAGTTCAGAACAGCCTTCACTGCCATTGACAACCAACAACAAACCAGGGGCTCAAGAAGAAAAATGTGTACTTCTCCGTTGGTGAAAGTCAAGGGCTTGCAAGGCACTCCACGAGATCGAGGCCCCCACCTCCCTCCATCTTTTTACTCTGCAGGACTTCTAGTCTCAGAGGCACCTCCAGGTCTAATTTAGTTGCCACAGCTCCAGCCATCACGTCTACATTCCAGGCAGGAAGCAGACTAGGAAAGGAAAAAGATACATTCCTCTGTTTTAACTCACACCTTCTGCTTATATCCCATTGACCGGGACAAGTCATAAAACCACATCCAGCTGAAAGGCCAGGTCAGGAAGTTTTTATTCTCAGCGGCCTATGGCCCGGCGAAGAGATCCGGGGTTTTCTACAGGGAGAAAGAGTCGCTTTTGTGAAGGAGACGTTGGTCTTTGCCACACACGCACCCAAGCTGTGATTTCATCAATGTTATTGCTCGGGATGAGATTAAAGTTTTTAAAAGGTGAGGCAATTGAAAGAAAATTGTTAAGTAAATCAAGTCCAGGCGGCCTGTGGGCGTGGTCGCAATCAGGAAGGCGGTTGGACGGGGAAAGTCTGGAGCAGCTGCGGTGAATCTGTCGGTGCCTGGCTAGGACCCGGCAACGGTCCTTAAGGCGCATCACTTCCCTCCTCTTTCTTTCTTTTTTTTGAGTTTATGTATTTATTTTGAGAGAGAGAGAGAGAGAGAGAGCATGCACAAGCGAGTGGGGGAGGGGCAGAGAGAGAGAGGGAGAGAAAGAGAATCCCAAGCAGGCTCTGGAATGCCCGACGTGGGGCTCGAACCCACAAACCTTGAGATCATGCCCTGAGCTGAAACCGAGAGCCGGACGCTCAACCGACTGAGCCCGGGTGCCTCCTTCTCCTCTTTCGAAGGAGGAGAGGCCAGGCTCAGAGCACCTGCTGGCAAACCCGGGAGTCGTGCTCACCCCCTTCAGGGTCTTTCTTGGGCCTCAGGCGGTCACTGGCCGGGGGCCCCCCAGCCGTATGTCTGTCTTGCTGGCCCATCCCCCACCACAGAGACTGCAGAGATGGGGTAGACGCTTCCCCGGCTCCCTGGCAGCTCGAGGTGGCCGAGAGGGCCAGTTCTGGCCAATGAGATGTGGACAATGAAGCATAAAACAGGGCACAGAGCTGCCCCGGTATCTGGGACTACTACTGATATGGATGTGTGTCATTTATTCGTTCAACGTCCAGTGGACACCCAGGTGTGCCGGGCCCCATCTTGGCAGTGAAACAGGCAGGGTCTGCCCCCGCCGGGAGCCCGGGCTCTAAACAATCCCTCCCACGCTTTATTACCCAGTATTGTGGCACATGGCAGGTGTCATGAGAGCATAAAGCAGGGGGAACAGGCCTCGCCTGGGATTTCCCTAGGGAGCAGCTGTCCTGAGCTGGGACCCCGGGAACTAGCCGGAGTCAGCCCAGCAAAGAGCACACGCAGGGCCGCTCAGCCAACTGGGCGTGCAGGCCAGCAGGCCAGCTTGCTGGGCCTCAGCTCCCAGGCCCCCGGTTTGGGATGGGGCCAGGCTGGCTCGGAGTGGGCCAGGCAGTGGCAGATGCCTCCGTGTTGAAGGCTGGGTAGTGCTGTCTGGGTGCCCCGCTGACCTCCCTGGGCATCCCTTTATGTGACAGCTGTCCCCCGTGCCGAGCCCCTTGGGATCCAGTCTCTGTGGAGGCCGGCCTGCAAAACTCAGGGTATTGTCCCGAAGCAGCAGGCTCTGGGGAGGGCTCGGTGAAGTCGTGGCCTGCGTGTCTCCGTACCCCACCTTGGAAAGAATCACGCGACGTCGATAGACGGCACCCATTATACACCAACATCCAAGGCCCTTCACTGGCTCGGGCTTCACTAATGGTTTGAAGAGCAGGCACGGTTACCGCGAGGCTCCGAGAGGGGGTGGGGGCTGGGTAATAATAGGAAGGACATTATGGGGACATTCCATTCAGCTACGGCTGGGTCCCTGGGCGGAGACGCCTTTGGCGTGTGACAACTCGAGGAGGGATGGAAACATGCAGAATGAGAAAAATCCAGATCTGTGCCCCATCTTGCTTACACATCAGCTTCTTCTCTCCTGCTGCTTAAGTCAGAAAATGCAGCTGGGGACACATCCTCTACCTGCCTCCTCATCAAATCCGGAAAAGCAGCCCCCGTCGCTTTCCCTGTCCTGAGCATCCTCTGACAGAGTCCCCTGCGGATTGGACCTGTCTTGTCGTCGATGGTTTGGAGAGCCTCCAGCTTAGTTTTGTTCCCAGGAAACTCTGCAAGATTTCTCCAAGTGCTCTCTGCGGTTTCTAAGATAATTTAATGCAACTTCTGCGAACGTTGCTTGGGAATTTTATTAGCATGCCTGAAGAGTTAGTGAAGAATTCCCCGGAAGCCCAGGGAGCGTTGCAAGTAGGAATTCCAGGATATTTCTGTGAGAATTCACCACGAATCCCGTGGCAACCCTGGGGCGGGGGGCGCTTCGTGAGAATGCATCGAGAGTTCCACGGGTCTTCTATGCCGTGCCGCGAGACTTCTCAAGTTCCGTGAGAAGGAGGCACCCCCCCCGGAGCCACCCAAGAACAGCCGTACTTCCAGAGGGTTTACAAAACATTCCATGAGGAGCCCCTGCAGACGTCCCGTACAACGTGCTCAGGAATTCTGTAGGAGTTCTTTGAGAGTGTTGTAAGAATTTTAAGAGCACGCATCGCAGAATTTTCTGCAGGAGTTGCCATTGCCCTAGCTTCCTCTTCCACCTACGTGAGAACTTCAGCTTCTGAATCAAGGAGGCTCCCAAGAAAAATGGCCCCAGCGTTGTCTTCATTTCTTTGCTTCATTTTCAAACACTTCTTTCCACTAAAAATTTCTCTCTACTAAAAAAAAAAAAAAAATTCGTGTGTTGGAAACAGCCTCACGTTTGCTGCCTGGTTAAGTTAAGGGTCTGGATGCGACAGACAGAAGACTATGGAATCAGGACACAAGGAAGAGTCAGGGACACTCAGAAGAGGAGAGAATCATCTCTCCCGTGAAGAACGTCTGTTGCTCAACACATTTGTCACATGGCCTGGCGTCAGGAGCAGGGACCAGGAGCTTCCGGTTCCAGTGCCGGCCCTGCCATTAACTCACTGCATGACCTTGGACCAGTTTCTGGGTCTGTTTCCCCTTTTGTACAAGAAGAACTGTTGGACTAGGGATCCTCCCAGAGCTCGTCTACTACTGATGGTGATGGCGATAACATTGGTGATGGTGGTGACGGTGATAATTATGGAGGTTATGATGATGGTGATTGATAATAGCAATTGCCATCATTGAGCACTTATCACCGTTAGGCTCTGGTGTTGTGCTTCTTTTTTTTATGTTTATTTATTTTTGAGAGAGAGAGAGAGACACACAGGGTGCAAGTGGGGGAAGGGGCAGAGAGAGAGAGAGACGGAGGTACAGAATCCGAAGCAGGCTCCAGGCTCCGAGCTGTCAGCACAGAGCCCAACACGGGGCTCCAACCCACCAACTGTGAGATCGTGAACCTGAGCCGAAGTCAGATGCTCAACTGACTGAGCCACCCAGGCGCCCCTCCAACCACTTTACATTCTTGTTAAACCCCACATCAATCCTATAAGGTAAGAACTACATACTACTTTTTTTTTTTTACTTCTTCTAATTTATAGGTATGGAAACTGAAGCCACCAGAGCTTTGACCAAGACTGGAGGGCTGTTAAACAACGAAATCAGCTTCCGACCCAAAACTGATCCCCACTTCCCGGCCCTCCCTTGGGCACCACGCCACATTGTTCCTTCTCCCCTTTGCTGCCCTAATCTTTAGACTCCAAAGAAAGTTCTCCAATGTTTCATGCAAAGGAAGCACACCAGAACCCTCATAGCAAAGACCTTCTCAGGCTCCCTGATGTTTTTACCCCTTATGAACTCCTCCTTTTTCCATTCCTCCTCACTACTTTATCCCTGTTTCATCCTTTCAATGCAACTTGCTTCTCTTGTTTGCTCGTTCCTGCTCCTGGATCCCACCTATCTACCACTTGTCCTATGCCGTTCATCTTGCACACACTGCTGGGTGGTCTGCAAACCCCCTACAGGCGTCACAATGTTCTCATGCTTAAAAACATCCAGTGGTTAAGAGACTAAGCTAAACTCTTGAAAGCTCTGTAGTCCATTATTCTGGACCTCCAAAATCTGGATTCTTCACACCTAACCAGTCTCATCTCTTTCCATAGCTTCTTTTTTTTTTTAATTTTTTTAATGTTTATTTATTTTTGAGACAGAGAGAGACAGAGTGTGAGTGGGGCAAGGGGCAGAGAGAGAGGGAGACCCAGAATCCCAAGCAGGCTCCAGGCTCCGAGCTGTCAGCACAGAGCCCGACGCGGGGCTCGAACTCACAGACCGCAAGATCGTGACCTGAGCCGAAGTCGGATGCTCAACCGACTGAGCCACCCAGGTGCCCCATCTTTCCATAGCTTCTTAATACCCTAGGCTAAATTCCATCTCTATGACTTTGCTCGTGAAGATCTTCTTAGAATGTCTTCCTCCTCCTCCTTTTTGTTTTTTCTGACAATGAGACTTCCCAGACTCCTCCAATCTGTATTCCAGAACATTCACATATCTTCATTACAAAGTAGCACGTTCTGTAGGACCTCATACGGTTTGGGCTGTTCTTATCCAACTAAATGGATGGGTAAGTCACCAAAGGCAAGGACCACACCATGTCAGGGCCACCCAGACCTGGCCCTGCAACTGAACAATTATGTGACCTTGGGCAAGTGACTTCACCTCTCCCAGCCAATGTCCTCATTTCATAAAAAATGAAAATGGAAGTAATAAATCCTAGTTGGCAGAGATATAGTGAAAAATGAAATGGGATGAAATACAAAGATCTTCCTGATAAGCTTTAAGAGTTTCAAAGGTGGGGGCTATGACGTACTGAGCACACTGGCCAGCATGGTAAAGGCATTCAGGAATGTGAGCCTAATCCCTCCTCCCTCCACTCCCTGAGCACACTGCCGGGCACACAGCATTCCAACAGTCAGCATGCAGAGCCCTCTGTGCCCCAACCACTGTGCCAAAAGCGTGGCATCATGAGTACTTTAATTCCCTCATCTTTATGATCCTACTTCCTCTCAGGAAGATGCTGCCATCACCCCTGTGCTGCATCGGGAGACCCCGAGCCTTGGTGATAACATTTGAAGCCATGTTGGTCCATCTGCCTGTTAGCAGTGGGCTTTGCTGCCTCTCGGCGAACATACTGAGTGGCTGCATGTTCCCTAAATGAGCAAACCTTCCAGGTTCCCTAGACCTGGAATGCCTCCATGCATATAAATGGACTGTATCCTTTGCCTCCAGGGGATCCTGCAGTCCTACCCAGAGAAGTGGTTTCCAGTCATCAGTGGGAAAGGAGGCTGACCTACAGGGTCAAGGGATACAAGTCTGACTTCCTCTTGCTAAGGACGGGGTGTCTTAAAATCTCCATGTACCTTTACAGAGATAAGGTAAGTCTATAATAAAGTCGTTGGACTCATCATGTGAGAGCTAAGGAGAGAGTCAAGGTTGAAAAGCTTGGACGGTTGAAAACCATAGTCCTTTTTATCTGATGGAAACTTGGGTTCAGAGAGGAAGCTCTTGGCAGAGCTAGAAGGATCTGGAGCCTGAGTCCCAGTTGCCTGCATCATCTCATGGCCAACCTCTCCCATGTGCCATTTCTGCAAGCTCTTACTCTCTGCTGGGACCAACTTGGTCAGTTTCTTCATGTTTCAATGTTGATGAATGATAATGTTGTGTTTTACTTTCCATGTATCATCGTCTATCATTGTCATTTACAACATCCCCCCCATACTTCTGGTCCTATACTTCTCTCCACGCAAGTTACAGTGAAGAGGACAAAGTCTTTGCTCTCCTTAAGAGGTTTGGTGAGATGGGACCACCTTGCAAGGGTTTAGATAAATAGAATTCATTTCTCTCTCACATAAGAATGCTGGAAATACCTGGTCCAGGATCCAGGACTCCTCAGGGCCCGTGCCTCCACCCCCACTCAGTTCCCACCATCTGCAGCCCGAGGTTCTTGTCATCATGGTCTCAGGACAGACCCTCTTTCACCCCCAACTTCAGGAAGTCTTTCTGAACAGGAAGAAAGGGTAAATGCAAGAGCAAATGTGTGTAGGGGCGCCTGGGTGGCGCAGTCGGTTAAGCGTCCGACTTCAGCCAGGTCACGATCTCGCGGTCCGTGAGTTCGAGCCCCGCGTCAGGCTCTGGGCTGATGGCTCGGAGCCTGGAGCCTGTTTCCGATTCTGTGTCTCCCTCTCTCTCTGCCCCTCCCCCGTTCATGCTCTGTCTCTCTCTGTCCCAAAAATAAATAAAAAATGTTGAAAACAAAATTTAAAAAAAAAAAAAAAAAATGTGTGTATGCCAGCTGGTTCATTCCTACTTAAGACTTTTGCCGGCAAGATCTTCCCCGTAGTTTCTGCTGGCCCCTTCAAACTCCAAGAAAGCCTGGGAAATCGTGTTTTATTTGAACTGGTATATTGCTGCTTACAAATGAGACTGGAGTGCTCTTAGAAAGAAAGAAGTAGATATTGAATAAACTCCCAGCCATCTCTGCCACAGTGGGGTCAAAGAGTTCCTAAAGTCGTATGCAAAATTAGCAATATATACACACGATTTTCTGGGAAGAGAGTCCATCACATTCCCTAAATCTTCAGGGGGATCCATTGGGTTGACTACTTTTGGTCCAAACAGAGACTTGTTCAACAATAACTCTCATAGTTGAACTTTGGTTCCTCGTGCCCATCCCTCGTCAATTTCTTGAGAGTTATTAGCATGGGGAAGCGTTAGGAAAACACAAGGCTCCAAGCCAAGGCATCTGTTGTATGGATTCAGCATTCTCACATCCCCGCTGTGTGATCATGGGATTGTCTCCCTGAGCCTCAGTTTCTTGGCTAGTTAAAGGGGAGCCAAAACCTACCTCACAATGCTATAAGAAGATTTCTGCTTCCTTAAAAAAATTTTTTTAATGTTTATTTTATTTTTGAGAGAAAGACACAGCACAAGCAGGGCAGGGGCAGACAGAGAGGGAGACACAGGACCAAAACAGGCTCGAAGCTCTGAGCTGTCAGCGCAGAGCCCGACACGGGGCTCAAACTCACGAACCGTGAGATCATGACCTGAGCTAAAGTCGGACGCTTAACTGAGTCACCCAGGGGCCCCAGGTTTCTGCTTCTTGCAAAAAAGTAGTAACAAGGATCAGATTTATCCTCCCCCTTGGAACAACTACAAACCCAGACAAAGCATGAGAAACAACGGTTTTCTGATGTTCACATCAGGCAGCACAGGACAGCTTCCCTGAGGAGGGGAAAACAAACAGGGCTTCTCTGCAATTGTCCCAGCTTACTGCTAGAGACCAGTGCAGGGAGGTAGAAGCCAGGTGGAATTTGGCAGTGTCCATGAGCCGAGGCATGGAGTTAGGAGTTCAAGGGTGCACAATGACTGGAGTTTGCAAAGCAGAATACCAGTGAGGAGAGAATGCACAGAGATATCTCAAGATGGTACCACTCCAGTCTTCAATGGAGGACTGCTCAGCACACATGTGCAAGGATGCCATCCTCCCCCATGAATTTAGATGAAATAATCCCTAGAGCTCAAACAGAAATACCTAGAGTTTTCACCAGCTGGAATGGTAAGACCTCACAATTCAAAGGACACCGAGGAGAGTACACAGAAGGGTATTTATTGCCTCAAGAGTGGGTAAAATCAGCTCCAGACTAAAGGCTGCCCCGATACCATCTAACAAAGATTAAAAACGTGCGCCAGTGGGAAAAATGGTTTCCAAGTCACTTAACTGTGTCCCAGAAAAAAAAAAAAAAAAACCACTCAAGAATTCTTGTGGAATATAAAAATATCCAGCACATTCAAGAATAAAAACCATAATATATGGCATAAAAAATTACCCGACATGCAAAGGAGCAGGAAAATACAACCCATGGTGAGGAAAATCAATCAACAGAAACAGAACAAGAAAAGGCATGGATGATAACAGTAAGAGACAAGTATCCTAAAGCTGTTAAATAATGATGTTCAAGAAAGTAGAAGAAAGATTGAACATGTCGAGATCTGGAAGATTAGTAGCTGATTAGAAACGGCAGAGAAAAAAAGATTAGTAAATGTGAAGACATAGTGGTAGAATCTATCCAAAACTAAAACATAGGGGAAAAGACTGGGAAAAAAATGAACAGAGCATCAGTGAGTTGTGGGACAGCTTCTAGTATGCTAATACATGTGTAATTGTAGTCTACAAAGGAGAGGAGAGACAGAATAAAAGAAACATCAGAACTAATAGCTAAAAAAAACTTTCTAAATTTGATGAAAATTTTAACCCACAGGGCCAGGAAGTCCATTGAACCCCAAGTATAAGAAACATGAAGAAAAAACTTCAGCAAGGCACAGCATAATCACATTGCTTAAAGCCAGTGATAAAGAGAAAATCGTAAAAATAGTCTGTGATGAAAAGACACATTGTGTACAGAACAATGAGAACAATGGGTGCAGATTACTCGTTGGAAATATTGCAAAAGCCAGAAATAAATGGAGCAAAATCTTTCAAGTACTCAACAACAAGCCCATGCAAACTAGAATTTTATGCCCAGTGAAAATATTTCTTAAAAGAAAGGTGAAATAAAAAAAAAGGCAAAAGGGACAATATGAAAATTAAAAGCAGCACAGCAGGTCTACAAGAAGTATTCAAGGAAGTCACTCAGGCAGAGGGAAAATGTACTTGTTGGAAACCTGGATCTACCCAAAGGAAAAAAGAGCACCAGGAACAGTAAATATGTTGGTAACCATTAAGGGTATTTTTCTTCTTATTTTTGATCTCTTTAAAACATAATCAATAATTTAAAGCCAAAATAGTAACTATGAGTCATGTGGTTTATAACTTGGGTAGAAGTTGAATGTATGACAACAATACCACAAAGGCCAGGAGGAGGTTGATTCTTACCCTATATGTGAAATCATATAACATGACCTAAACTTTGACAAATTACAAATGTAAACAATCAGCCTTGCAGCATCACTAGAGAAACAAAACTGAGTCATAACAAATAAGCCAACAAAGGAACTACAATGGCATCATTGAAAGAAAGAAAGAAAGAAAGAAAGAAAGAAAGAAAGAAAGAACCGGAAAAAGAAGGGAGGACAAAGAACAGAAGAAACAATTAAAAAACAAATGGTAAGATAGATTTAAACTCAACCATATATTAATATTATATTTAATTGCATTAAATGTAAAAGGGCTAAACACTCCAATTAAAAGGCAGAGATTGGGGCGCCTGGGTGGCTCAGTTGGTTGACTGGCTGACTTTGGCTCAGGTCTTGATCTCGCAGTCCATGAGTTCGAGCCCCATGTTGGGCTCTGTGCTGGCAGCTCGGAGCCTGGGGCCTGCTTTGGATTCTGTGTCTCCCTCTCTCTCTGCTCCTCCCCTGCTTGTGCTCTATCTCTCTCTGTCTCTCAAAAATAAATAATTTTTTTTAAAAAAGGCAGAGATTATCAGACTGAACTTAAAAAGCAAAACCCAACTATATGTTGCCTATGTGAAACCCAATGTAAATATACAAATTTGTTTTTACAAAGAGGGTGGAAAAAGACATACTAACATTAGTCTAAAAAAAGCTAGAGTGCCTATACTAATATCAAAGTAGATTTCAGAGCAAAGAATTTTACCAAAGATGAAAAGAATAATTTCAAAATGGTACAGAGATCATTTCTAAGGAGGAAATAACAATCTTAAATGTTTGTCCTCCTACTTGTATAGCTTTATGATACATGGAATAAAAACCAATAGAACTGAGAGGAGAAATAGACAAATGTACAATTAGTCACAGATTTGAACATCCCCTCTCAATAACTGCCAGAACAGGTTGAACAAAAATCACTTAGAACATAGATTTGAAAACTCTCTTATCACCTAAGTTGACCTAATGGACATTTCTGGAATATTCCATCCAAAAAGAGCAACATAAGTTTTTTCAAGTGCACATGGAATATTTACCAAAATAGATCATATTCTGGGTTGTAAAACAAGTCTCAATAAATGTAAAAGGATTCGTATCATATTAAAGTATGTTCTCTGATCACAACAGAATTAAATGATAAATCAATTACAGAAAGATATTTGGAAACTCAATAATGCTCTTCTAAATAATCAGTGGGTCAAAGAAGAAATCAAAAGGGAAATTAGGAAGTATTTTGAGATGGTTGAAAAGTAAAACACAACGTGTGAGATGCAGTCAAAGCAGCGCTTAGAGGTACATTTGTAGGAGTAAATGCCCAGTTTAGAAAAAGAAGAAGGGTCTCAAATGAATGGTCTTGGCTTCTACCGAGTCTTTTCTATGACAATCCAGTATGTACCACATGTGCTCAGTCCACTGGTTTGTGGTATTGGTTAGCCTGGGAGGTGGTGGGAGCTTGGATGGTGACCTATTTATTACATTAGTTCTCAAAGATATACTAGATAGGAAAAAATCTGCACCCCCACAGATGGGAGATGGGAATGGGAATGGGAGGAAGGGATAAACCCTAGAATTCAAAAGAGTTTTATGAGGTCACTTTTCAAAGTCCCTCCCTCTCCGTGCTTTTCTAAGTACTTTCAAATTTCCAGGGCCTCCCTTTTCAGTCCTCTGGCCAGAAAGCTGGGACTTGAATTAATCTACTCTTTTTCACACGTCCACATCTGCAGCCACGGGGCAGAAGGACAGAGAGGAAAAAGCAATGAGGGTTGACCACACTCAGGACCACAGCTCCAGCAATGGGGAGAAACGAGTCTGCTTCCTCAGATTTGTCTCTTGCAGGGTCTCATTGCTGGAGCTTCTGTTGCTGGAGGGGTTGCGGGTGGGGGGATGGGCTAAATGGGCAAGGGGCATTAAGGAAGACGCTTGTTGGGATGAGCACTGGGTGTTGTACACAGGGGATGAATCACTGGGTTCTACTCCTGAAATCGTTGTTGCACTATATGCTAATTTGGATGTAAATTTAAAAAATAAGAATAGTAATGAATGAATAAATAAAATTTTTTTTAAATGGCACACTCATTTTGCAGTGCATTCAAATTCTGCTATGTTTCTTCTATCCTCCACTATTTCCTTTCCAGAGCCCCATATAGTAGCTGCATGCATTCTATCCAGCTCTTACAGTTGCGTTCAGTAGCAGAGACAGATGCTCACTCTATCCGACCTGCAGCCAGGCCCAACGATCGATTTTCGCCAAAATGCCAAGGCAATCCCTTGAGGAAAGGATAATCTTCCAACAAACGAAGCTGTGACAATTGGTAGCCGTATGCAAGAAAATCAACCCTGATGTTTCCCTCAAAGCACGTGCTAACACCAAGTTAAAACAGATCATAAACCTAAATGTGCGAGCTCAAAGTGGAAGCCTTCGAGAAGAAAGTGTGGTAGAAAATCATGGCGACCGTGGATTTGGTGAAGATTCCTGAAATAGGACACAGAAGCCACAAAATATAAAAGGAAAAGATCAAGCTGTGTTTCATCAAATAAAAAATTTTGCTTTTCAAGAGACATTCACGCAAGTAAAAAGGCAAGCCACAGACTGGGTAAAAGCTTTTGTAAATGTCTCTCCAAAAAGGACTTGTATTACTTTTAAGTGTACAACGTAATGACTCAACCATTCTGTACATTTCCCGGTGCTCATTGAGGTTAAGTGTACTTGTATAATCTTATCTCCTCCACCCATCCTCCCACCCAGCTCTCCACTGGCATCCGCCAGTTTGTCCTCTGTATTTAAGAGTCTGTTTTTTTGGACTGCCTCTTTTTTTGTTTTGTTTGTTCATTTGTTTCTTAAATTCCCCATTTGAGTGAAATCATATGGTATGTCTCTTTCTTTGACCGATTTATTTCACTTAGCATAATAATCCTCTCTAGGTCATTCGTGTTTTTGCAAATGGCAAGATCTCATTCTTTTTTTATGGCTGAACTACACACACACACACACACACACACACACACACACACGCATATATATAATATATATAAACAAATTGTATATATACTACGTCATCTTTATCCATTTATCTACAGATGGACACTTGGGCTGCTTCCATATCTGGGCTATTGTAAATAATGTTGCAATAAACATGGGGGTGCATATATCTTTTCGAATTAGTGTTTTCATTTTCTTTGGGTAAATACCCAGAAGTGGAATCATTGGATCAGATGGTATTTCTATTTTTAGCTTTTTAGAAGCTCCCATACAGTTTTCCACCGTGGCTGCACCAATTTGCATTCCCACCAATAGCGCACGAGGATTCCTTTCTCTCCGCATCCTCGCCAACGCTTGTTTCTTACGTCAACAAACTATTTTTAATGGGCAAAAGATAGGAAGAGTCACTTCGCTAGAGCTACGAAGATGGCAAATATTCACGGGAAACAATGCCCGGCATCATTAATCATCGGGAAGTGCAAATTGAAAGCACAAGCAGATACTACTCTGTACCCACCAGAATGGCTGAAATTAGAGACAGACCATCACCGAGTGCTGGAAAGAACGCAGAGGAACCAAAGCCTCATGCGCTGCTTGGAGGAATGTGAAAGGGTTCGATCACCTTGGGAAACAGTTTGGCGGTCTCTCAAAAAGTTACACGTGCACCGCTGTATGACCCATGCATCCTACTACTAGGTATTGAGGCAAGAGAAACGAACACGTGTGTCCGGACAGAACTGTGCGCTAAATATCATGGCAGCTTTACTTGTAATCTGGAAACAATCCCAACGTCCCCCAGTAGGTGAACGCATGAACAAATTGTGGTATATGCATACAGTGGGCTACTCTTCAGCACTAAAAAAAAACAAAACAAAACAAAACAAAAACGGAATGACCTTTTGATATATGCAGCCACGAAGATGAAGCTCAAATTCATTATGCTGAGTAAAAGAAGCCAGACAAAAAGGGGGCATCCTGTATGACATCATTTGCATAAAATCCTAGAAGATCTGTAGTGAAAAGATCAGTGGCGGCCGGGGGTACAGTGCGGGAAGGAGCGGGGAGGGCTTCCAAAGAGGCAGCAGGAAATGTTGAGGGAGGGAAGTATTTGTTAATTAACTTCATTGTGATGGTAGATTCACGGTCATATGCGTATGTTACGGTTTCTGAAATCGTACACTTAAAATATATGCAGTTTATTTATTCCATGTCAAGTATACATCAATGAAGCTGGGATTTTTTAATATATATATATATATATTTTTTTAATGTTTACTTTTGAGAAAGAGACAGAACATGAGTCGGGGAGGGGCAGAGAGAGGGAGACACAGAATCCGAAGCAGGCTCCAGGCTCCGAGCTGTGAGCACAGAGCCCGATGCGGGGCTCGAACTCACAGACCGTGATATCATGACCTGAGCTGAAGTCGGACGCTTAACCGACCAAGCCACCCAGGCGCCCCATCGCCCAGGGTTTTAGCCCCAGTGAGACTCGTGTCACATTTCTGACCCCCAGAAGTACAAGATAATAAATACGTGTCAAGTCGCTAAGTTTGTGATCACCCGTTGCAGCAGGAACAGGAAACGAAGAGACACGTGTTCACACTTTTCTCCACTTCCGGGGAATCACGCATCTTTGAAAACGTCACGCTACAAGCTGAATGGTGAGGCCCTAACGCCCAATGTGACCGTGTTTGGAGACCGAGCTTCTAGGAGTTCAGGTAAAACGAGAGGCGCCTGGCTGGCTCAGTCGGTAGAGCACGCAACTCTTGATCTCGGGGTCGGGAGTTCGAACCCCACGTGGGGTGTGGAGCCTACTTAAAAAAATAATAATAATAAGGTACAATGAGATCATGAGGGTGGGCCTGACCTGATGGGATTGATGGCTCTCTCTCTCTCCCTCTGTCTCTGTCTCTCTGTCTCTGTCTCTCTGTCTCTCTCTGCCACGTGAGGACACCGCAAGAAGGCAGCTGTCTCAAGCCAGGAAGAGACCGAAGCCCAGCCCTGCTGCCATTTTGCCCTTGGCCTTTCAGCCTGCAGAACCATGAGAGAATAAATTCCTGTTAAGTCACCCCGTCCGCAATATTTTGCCGTGGCCGCCTGAGCTGACTAGGCTCCTGGCGATTTCCTTCGCGATCACGGGGGACGCTGTGCTAGGCGGCAAGCCCCCCCCCCCCCCCCCCCCCCCCGCTCCCGTCGCCCCCGGCTCTCCTCCCAGACCCCCAGCCCCTTGCTGACAGCAGCTACACCTGATTTTGCGGCCCCTCCCCTGGGGGCCACACTGGCTGCTTACTGCCAGGGGCAGAAGCCTGGCCTTGATTCTGCACGGTTCTCAAGGTCCTTTAGCAGAGCGGCCCCGGGGACGAGAGGCCTCCAGTGATGGCATCACGATCCCTTCTCCTCTGCGTGGGCCGCTCCCCTCATTCCAAGGAAAGGTGGCACTGCTCTGGGGGCTCTGCAGTCACTTCCCCGCTTGCCAGTCGGAGCCTCAGAGGCTATTCCCCGGGGACCTCACCGAACAGGCAAACATTTAGATTGTAGTGCTCGCCGGCCTCAGGGGCGGATCTGACTCGAGCGGAGAGATGTGGGTTTGTGGTTTTAGCTGCATGAGCGTTGGAGCGGAGGAGGAAGAGCGGTCTTGCTGGAGGTGATGTTGCAAGCGATCTCATTAGCAGCTCTTCCGGTGATGAGGGCCTTTGGTTCCCCCGCTGCCACCCCTACCTGCTGGGACTCGGGTGGTAACCCCGCGGGTGAGAAGGATCGCCTTGAACTTGTCTTTCTGTGTGTCCATCTCCTACAGCCCGGCCCAGAAGCCTGCACACCACCGCGTGACCCAGTCAGTGCCACATGGAACGTAAGGATTGTCCTGATGACCCTTGCCCAGATCCCTGACCCCCAAATCATCACATAGAACGAAGTGAATGTTTTAAGCCGCTAGGTTTGGGTCATCTGTGACTCAGCAGTAGATAAGGGCAACCCTGATTGCCTCTACCTTTGGACAGTCAGCGAGTCAGAGACATGAAATCGTATTGAATGACTATCAAGTGCCCCTGCACGAACTGGGACGGGGGGGGGGGGGTGGTTAGAAGGATAAGAAAAAAATTTTGAGACCCTGCTACGTGCCAGCCCCCATGCCAAGCATTTCTACCTGTTACTTCAGGAGACTCACACGCCCTGGGTCAGGTAGGAATTCCTCTCCTCACGCTACAGAGGACCCCGCAGAGGCTTGGAGAGGGGTAAGGTGACTTGTGCAAAGTGGCACCCCAGCATTTGTGCGTTCAGCATTCATTCATTCATTCATTCCCTCAGCCAAAGTCTCTTGAGTGTGTGCTGTAAGCCAGGCTCCGCGTGAGGTGTTAGGGAGGCACGGGAGAAAGAACCGAGTAGATTCTGAATTAGGGAGGAGGGTGGCTGGGGGAGGGGGCACGTCTCAATAGAACGGTCAGAGTCGGCCTCTCTGAGAAGGGGGGATTCGAACCGCGAATTCTGGGGCAGCCTCCTCTCCGCTCTGAGTCCCACATTCTGCAGCCCCCCGGTCCACGGCAGGGCTGCGCAGGCTGCGTGGCACTAGATAATAGTGCCCCCATGTCGCCCACGTGGGCACAGCGGCTGCGGATGCCATCCGGTGGCTCTCTGTTAATTGCTCTGGAGCACAAGGGCCATATAATTTGGATCAAAAGGGCCCTCTCAATGCAGTCTTAATTGTTGTGCTTCATGCTGCCCGGGGGCTAGCTGAGCCAGGAGCACTGCCTCTGGAGTCACAAGGTCATTGTGCTGGCCTCAGCATTGCCGATTGGCCGTGTAGGCTGCTTAAACCTCTCCCAGCCTCAGTCTCTTTGCCTATAAAATGGGAATGAGAAACTGCCCCCTGGTGACCTCATGGCACTATAGGTGAGGATCAAGTAAGGAAGTCGATGTGAAAACAACTCCATAAATATGTCCTGAATCCTCAGTTCTAGCCACACAGACAACTTGGTGATCTTAGAATTTGCCTTGCGTATCCATTTATCCATCTATCCATCCATCCATCCATCCACCCATCCACCTACCCATCCACCCATCTACCCATCCATCCATCATCCATCCATCCATCCACACATCCATCATCCATCCATCCATCCACCCATCTACCCATCCATCCATCCATCCACCCATCCACCCACCCACCCATCCATCCACACATCCATCATCCATCCATCCACCCATCCATCCACCCATCCATTCATCCACCCATCTACCCATCTACCCATCCATCCATCCATCCATCCATCCATCCATTCATCCACCCATCCACCCATCCATCCACCCATATACCCATCCATCCATCCATCCATCCACCCATCCACCCACCTATCCATCCATCCACCCACCCATCCATCATCCATCCATCCATCCACCCACCCATTCATAAACCCATCCACCCATCCATCCAGCATTTCTTGTGTGCCCATTTTGTGCCAGGCATGGGTTCCAGGGTGGTAGAGCTTGCTAGCACAGAGTCACCGGCCTCTAAGAGCTGACTGTCCAGAGAGGAGACAAGTAAAGAAACAGAAAAGGGTAAGTAGAGTCATAAAGCTGCTGGGGAGGGGAGTTTGGGGCTGGGCTTTGAAGCTTGAACGGGAGTCTGCCCCTTGAAGAAGTGTGGGAGGTCATCCTAGCAAAGGAAACTGCATGTGCAGAGAGGTGCAGCTTGGGTGGCCCAAGAGGGTGGACAAAGGTGCCCAATGAGGCTGGGAGTGCAGTGTCTAGATTGGAAGCACCTCTGTAGGCTGGCAGGGGAGGCTGGACTTGGTTCCTGGGCAACTGGGAGCCATGGAGGGATTCCTCAGCAGGGGAGAGATCTAGTGAGCTTTATTCTGGGGGAAGGGGTCTCTAGTAACTGTGGGAAAGGTGAAAGGCTGGGGGCAGAACAGTCTGTGAGAGGCAATTGCAATGGCTTAAACCACTCATTCATCCACTCAACAAATACTCATTGGACACCTACGTAAGCTTGCCCTGGGCAGGTGCCGGAGGTTCATAAGATGGCTCTTAGATTCCAGCAGGAGAAGAAAACAGACATGAACGTACAAGGAATGTGAGGCTGAGGGAAGCCGCAGAGAAAGCCACAGCAGATGTGGACAGGTGCATGCAGCTGGTTGGCCCCAGTATCCCTATTCACCACCCCTGGTGACCCCTTGGGAATGGCAGGGGCTGGTGAGCTAAAAACCCCATTTCCCAGACTTCCTTGCAGCTCGCGATAGGAGACAAGTTAGGCTGCGGTGAGTGGACACAGTTGTTGGAACAGAAGAAAGCCAACCCAGGCAGCGTCCTCCTTCTACTGCTTTGGGCTACTTTTCACAGGCAGCTAGGGCGTGTTTCTGCGGTGAGCCATGTTACGGTGAGTCCGGGCAGGGACCGAGGGACAGGGACTATGTCCTTCCCCTGTGCTCCAGGGTCCAGCACTGTGCCCGATGCAGCAAGTTTGAGGGACTGAACCGTCGCTACAGCAGCCGGACTGTGAACTGTGGGTCTTGCAGAGACAATCTTAGTTATCTGAGTCCCGCCGGCCAGCAAGGAGGGTCCCGCCCTTCGCCTCCAGCAAAGCGAACGTCAGGAGCCGTGTGGCCTCCACCAAGGCCAATGGGGGCTGTCACCCAGCATTGTGGGAACTGCGGGGAAGCAGAGTGAGGAAGGGGTGACTGAGCAGGCCAGCGGAGGGGCACGTGGCCGGCATTGTCACCGTGGCGCCTGGTCCACACTCCACACTTTTCCGTGCATGGGAGGGCTCGGCCTGTGCTGGCCCCCAGGCTGGGCACCCAGCAGGTGTTTGCTGATGTGAGTGCCGAGCTCCTCTCCCTGCGAACCAGACGGCCGCAGCTCGCCACTCCCCAGCGGTGGCGCCCAAAGATGGTTTTCTCATCTCTGAGATGGAGACAGCCCCTCTTAGTGTCTGTCCCAGGTCTGGTTCCCTGAGAGACACTGCCATTCGCGTGCGGGAGATGTCGGGGGTGGGGGGACACGAGGGCAGGGAGCAGGGGCCGGGGACCCTGCAGGTGCAGCATGGGCTCAGGAGGAGGGGCCCTCAGGCAGGACTGTCCCCCTCCCTGCCCCTTGAGCAGGAGGGCTCTCCAGCTGAGGGCAAGTCTGGAGAAGGAGAGAGCCTCGGCTACCAACACCCCCCACAGCTGGGAACAAGTGTCTCCCCTGAAGGGGGTCGGGGCTTCGAAACTTGCCGTCCACCGTGGCCTTGCTGGGGGACCACGTAGCTGCTGCTACTTCTCTGTGCTCGGGGGGCCAGCAGCCACGTTTCTTCTGGTGTGAAAAGCGATTATGTCTGTATGGGAGCCCAAGCTCACCCCAGGCAGGTGAAGGAGGTGAGGGATGTGAGGGAGGCCGTGGCCTTGGGCAGAAACAGCCTTGTTCCCATGTGGGAAGTGCCTCCGTCGTGAGCAGGCAGACCTTCGGAGTGAACTCTGGGGCACCTCTGGGGGCTGGGGGCTACCTTCGATCGGACCCGGTTTCCCAAATAAATACGTGGTGCACCGTGCAATTCCCCACTTAAAATAAACCCCATTTCCCCGTGGAACAGAAACTACAGCTTAGCATTTCTTGGCAGCCAATGGTTTCCAGAATTTCACGCAGGTTAAAAATAAAAATGCAAAGCATGATGCTAATACCTTCTGTTCTCTCCGCGCTTTCCAGTTTGCAAAGTATTTTCTGAGCCATGTCTCAGCACGGCACGGATCCCTGCCACCATCTTTGGAGACGGATTGTTTCGTTCCGAACGGTGGATAAGGAAACCGAGGCACGGAGGGGCAAAGTCCCCGGGGCTGCCCCCGTCCACTCGGCCCCTGTTGGGCATCCCTCTGCTCTCTAAGTTGTCATGTTAGGGGACAAGGCGCAGGGGTTAGAGAAGGAACCCCTGTGTGTAACGTCCTGTTCGTGCGTTGGGCGAGACGGGGGAAACCATCAACCCTCAAATCAGCAAAAAACCGACCCTCACTAACCCCGAAAGGGCTGGAATTGGCGTCCACATCATTTGCGTCTCCCCCCAGGGGACATTTTCCACTCTGTACCTGCCTTGGTGCTGGTACCCACCAGGGTCCAATGGGAAAGAGACGGTATTTTTTTTTTACATTTATTCATTTTTGAGGTGGGGGAGGGGCAGAGAGAGAAAGACACAGAATCCGAAGCAGGCTCCAGGCTCCCTGAGCCCCAGGTTCCGAATCAACAGTAATAGACTCAGGGCCTGGGGTTGTTAATCCAGAGCGAGAGTGAGATACTCTTAAAAGTGTGCTCAGACAGCCTGTGGGAAAGACGCGCCATTGCGGGACCGGCTGGGGTGAGGTCTCTGGGGGGGGGGAGCTCAACCACTCACAGGCACAACAAAAATAATACAATTCCTGTCTCTTCTTCCAGGAAGTCCTCCCTGACTGACGCTACCCTCCAGCTGGTCAGGCACCCCTGGGCTGCCACATCCCCTCCACCCCACTCCCCACCAGGCCTCTATCATAAGTCAGTCCACATCTTCAGGGTCCTTTTGTCTGCCTTCCCTCGGAACTGGGCGCTCCTTGAGGGCAGTGCTTTGTCCTTTTCTCCCTAGAGCTCCAGATCGAGCACATTTTCCGGCCCCGCAGGAGGCTGGTCCCTCCGCAAAGAGCTGTAAAATGAACAAAGGCCCGGAGGAATGAATTTTAGCTTCCGGCGATGCTGAGAGGCAGAAGGAATAGACAGTGTCACCCCGTCCTGGAGGAGGGGGGTGGCCCTCAGAATGGAGGCAAATCATCCGAGGGCACCGAGAGGCCAGTCGGTATGGGCTCCGGGTGAGAGCGTCCCAAGGACTTCTGTAGGACGATACCTCCTGGTGTCGCCTTGTTTCTAACTGAACTGACTGCTAAGAGCGCTGCTCCGTGACCCTCGAGAAGGCCTCCTGGCCGGAGGAGAGCCAGCGGGGGCCCAGGGTCTCCAGCGAGCCCGGGGAGCCAGAAAGGGCTGCTTCTCAGAAAATAATGGCGCCCAAATCCCTGTTCACCTTATTTAATGCTCCAAATTTTCTGAGAGGCCTAATTGAACATTCCTCCGTGGAACCCTCTAGATGGAACAATTAGCTGGCCTCTTAGCAGCGAGCAGCTCCCTAGGCAGGCCCCAGATTTATGTCTCGTGGGGAGGCAGCCTATTAGCTGTGGCCATAAATCTCGGGGCCCTGGCTGGCAAGGTGGATTTTAATAAAATCATAGGGGACAGAGCCAGGCTGGGGCGGCAGATTTCCGGGGGGAGAGCCAACACTTGCCCGTAATTAATCGGGACACCTTTGAGCGCTGGGGAAGTGTCCAGGATTTTAATGAAAAGTCAGGAGCTGCAAACAGTGGCCAGCTGGCAACCACTCCAATCTCCCTGCTGGGGTAGGGATGTAAGGAATCGGGTGAGGGGGGCCCGGGTCAGCCCTGCCAAGAGGTCTTGAAGTCGGGGTGATACTCAGTGGACACCGGGACGGTTCTTCTGTTAGTTTAACTAGGAACATACTTTCATACCAGCTGGTAAATTGCTTCCCCAATCCGCTGAGGACCTCCTACTTTCTAGGGACCCCGTCCAGGGATCCCTGGACCTCCCCAGAGTCCAGAAGCAGGAGACTAAGTGCCCGGCCCAACAAGGGGCTTCCTGATCCTGACTCAGGGCTTCACCACTTTGGGTCAGTGTCCCAGACCCTTCTTTACCTCCACATGCTGGGGTGTCCCGGGGCCCACCCAGACCCTCTTTGCACCCGGTCCCTTCTCTCCTCTCTGCATTCTTTTGCAAGTCTGGATCTGCAGCGCATGCCCGTCTTTGAGCCCCGGATCAGGTACCCACGTGCTCCCCAGCAGGCATCTTTCCAACGCGTCCCAAACCGGACAGCCTCCCTGCCCCGCCCCCTCCCCTCCCTGCCTCCCCCCACCCCTGTCTCCCCGTCCTCACCTTAGCGGAGAGCTGCTTCACTCTGTGTGCACAGACCCTGAACTCCGGAATGTTCCTGAGTACCCCATCCTCGGTATGCCTTGCCAGATCTTCCTCCAAAGCCGCCCCCACTGGCCGTCCTCACCAGGGCTGCCCCGCCCCCGCCACTTGTCTCTGTCAGTTCGGGTCGCCGCACCAAAACGTCACACACCAGGTGCTTACACAACAGATACATGTTTCTCAAGGTTCCGAGGGCTGGGAAATCCAAGATCAAGGTGCCAGTCATTTCAGACCCTGGTGAGGACGCTTCCTGGTTTGCAGATAGACGCCTTCCCATGGGCGGAGATAGAGAATGCTGGTGTCTCTTCTTGTCTTCTAAGGACGCCAATCCTATCATGGAGCCCCACCCTCATGACCTCCTGTAAACCTAATCTCCTCCCAAAGGCTCCACTTCCTAACACCATCCCATTGGGGGTTGGGCTTCAAAATATAAACTTTGAGGGAGACACAAACATTCCATCCATGGCATCACCATTGGCTTCTGCCTCCTGGACTTCAGTCAACTCCTATCTTGTCTCCTCACTCGTGTTCTTGCCGGCCAGTCCCCTCCACACAGGAGCCCAAGAGAGCTTCTAAAAATTCAAATAAGGTCATGTCACTGCTCTGTCAAGGGCTGTGAAGGGTCTGGGATTTTAGCCTCCTTACAAGCTTACAAGCAGAAGACATGAGACTCTTGGATCAGAAACAAAGAATAGCATATTACCGACAGCAATAGCAATAGCCAGGATATCATTTTCTCAAATTCCCCAAATCCCGTAGGATGAAACAACCGGATCAAGAAATTACCACACACGGGCGCCTGGGTGGCTCAGTCGGTTGAGCGACCGACTTCGGCTCAGGTCATCATGATCTCACGGTCTGTGAGTTCGAGGCCCGAGTCGGCCTCCGTGCTGACAGCTCGGAGCCTGGAGCCTGCTTCGGATTCCGTGTCTCCCTCTCTCTCTGCCCCTCCCCTGCTCACGCTCTGTCTCTTTCTCTGTCAAAAATAAATAAAACATTTAAAAAAATTAAAATAAAAAAAGAAATTCCTGCACAGGTAGAGGGATGCTTTACAAGAAAGGAGCCCCAAGCCTGGGGAACCTGAATCTTTTATAATGAGCTGCAAGCAAACGTGCCCGATCTTTGTCCTGGAGGGAGACATTTATCTCCATCATGCTAGACAGCAAACAAATTGCCTTCTGTTTGGGAGGCAGACACTATCTTTATCCTCAGAGGCTGTTCACTACACAAACATCTTTGAAAGGATAGTGTAGAACAAAGGTAATCAGAGCCTCTGATTGTGAGATGTGCAGAAATGCCACCGGCCCATAGAGAATCGTGTCTGCATTAATGATCTATGGCCAGATGACAATAACGTGACAAGTTCAGTGGCTTAAACCAACACATATTTATTATCTCATTATCTCAGACTTCCAGCATCTGAAAATGGTTTTAACTGGGTTCTCTCCTAGGCCGGAGGATTGGCCAGAAAAGAATCTGCTCATAAGCTCGTGCGGTTATTGGCAGAATTCAGTTCCTTATGGTTGTAGGACAGAGGGTTTCCGATTCTAGCTGACTGGAGCTTGGATGCTGTCCTCAGCTCCTAGAGGTCGTCGGCAGGTCCCTGCCCAAACTTGGGCTTCCCCAAAATGGACGCACGCCTCATCAGAGCCAGCAGGGGGGAGCTGCTCAGCAAGGTGCATGTTACGATCTTACGTACGCGGATCACATACAGGTTATCAGGTATATTCCTCATCAGCTTTGAATGTTCAGTTGGTTAGAAGTAAGTCACAGGTTATTCCCACACTTGGGAGGAGGGGAATACACAAGAGTGGGGAATATCAGGAGGTGGGGATCGTGGGGCCGCCTTGACTGCCTATGGCCACAGTCTTCCAGCATCCCCTGCTTAAAATAAGGGGATGGGTGCAGGAATTATATTTCAGTTAAAAAAAAATACAATGGCTTCTCACTATCTAGGATCAAACCCAACCTCCTTATACTGCTTTGTCAGGGTCTATAGACTCTGCCCCCTGCCTGTACCTCAGACCTCACCCCCTAAGGCCCTCTTCCTCACTCATTCCAACCATACGGCCTTGTGTTTCCCAAACAAACCAGCCTCTTTCCTGCCTTCACGCACGCTGTTCCTTCTGCTGCAACACTGTTCCCCTCCCTTCCACAGCTGACTCCCTCACTCTCTTCAGCCGGTCTGTCCCAATCCAGCACCATTGAGTGTGGTCAACTCCTACTTTGTCTCCTCGCTCCCTGCCCTGTCCCCTGTCCCCTCTGCACAGCAGCCCAAGGCAGCACACGTGTCACTCCCCACTTCTGCCTCCAGACAACCCGACGACCGCGTGTGCTGCTGTTGGCTCATTTTCCAATGAGGAAACTGAGGCACAGAGGTGAAACGATTTGCTTGTGGCCACACGGGTGGTTGGCTTCAAAGGTGATGCTCCTCCTCACAGACTCCTCGGGCCTTGGCTCTACGTGCTGTCTGTCCCCGTCTAGACCCATCTTCTCCACGGACCTTTTTGATTTCCGCCTCCCAAGGCCTGTACTCTCCTCAGAACAGGACCGTGGCTCCCTTGCCCACCAGTGCCTGGCACACAGTAGGTGCTCCACAATGATGTATTCACTTGAATCCACTCTGTTCTCAGCAGATAGTGGATGGAAAACCACTGTGGAAACCATGTGGCCCCTGCGTGGGTTTGAGATCAGCCAAGGTTCTCTTCCCCAGGAAGGGATCTGCTCTTGACTCAGGGGGGAACCCCTGGAACCCTACCTGGTACTCGGCATTTTCTCTGTCACTCCCTCACTACAAGGGGGGGTGGGGAGGGGGGCTCACAGTGCTGGAGTAGAGCCCGGATTTGGCATCTGTCCCCAGTTGTCATGCGTGGGATCCATCCCCCATGAGTCTCCGTCGGTTCATCTGTAAGGCTGGGATGCGGTGCCGGTGTCCAGAAGCCTGTCCCCGAGCAGGTGGGCAGAAAGCTGCCGTCAGCATCTCTTAGAGCAGCGTCCTGGCCCGATGCCAGACCAGGACGCTCAGGCGAGTCATTGGATGTGATTCTAGGAGGCATCCCCTGAAAAGCACACGGCCGTCCCCACTTTCTCTAAGGAAACTGACACTCACCGTGTTTCAAGTGTACCCCTTACAAGCATCACAACCAACAAATGATACCTGTTTATTTGATAGCTCTGTTTGTGGAATATTCCTAGGAGATCTGAATCCCCATAGAACGTTCCTGCAGACTCCAGCCTTCGGTCTCTAGAGGGCAGGGAGACACCTTTATGATCTGTGCCTGGAAGCTGAGGGTGCCGGGCGAGTGGTTATTGGAAGCCATCCACTCCCTCCAGAGGAGAGCTTTTATGGAGGCCTAATAGAAATTTCTCACAAGGGCCTCCTGTCGGGCTCCTGGGTTGTGAAGGGGACAGTCTGACAGGGAGAAGTGGACAGACTGCCTTCCGTTCCCTGCTGGCCACCGACTTTGCTTTCCCCATCTGCAAAAAAAAAAAAAAAAAAAAAAAAAAAAAAAAGGGGGACAAAAGTCTCTACGTGCAGGTGCACTTGGAAGGATGAAGCGGTTAGAGAGAGAAAAGTGCTTTGTCCATCTGTCCCGCGGAGCGGAGGTGGGGCACAATAGACGCTGGTCTGCTCCCCACCCCACTGCCGACTCCCTGTTTGGAAACAGAGGGAGGGGCTGGTCCAGCAACAGAACTTTCGGGAAGGAGATGGAGGGAGGCCTTTTGTATGTCTGCGCGCGACAGCCCAGGCACAGCAGAATTAATCCTTCAGGTGGGGACACCCAGATGTCTCCAAGCAGAGATGACAGGTCCTGGTGGGCAACCATACCAGAGAATTCCCAGTCCCCCAGCCCAGGGGTCTTGGAGACCCTGGGGGGCCTCAAAGACCTCCCTCCCGTGCGCAGGGAACCAAGAGATCGTCTAGAGTAGCTAGCGACTCTCAGTTGCACACACGAGGAAACTGAGGCCCGAACAGGGTGAGCGGCTTATCCGAGGCCTCCCGGGCGGGCCCAGCGCCTCAAATTCTCAGAGGCCCTGCTCTGCCATGGGATGGGATTAGAAATGGACCCCTTCTGTGGTTTTACCCGAGCTTCCTGCAGATCCCTGGTGTTACAGCTGGAATGTCACTTCTCGGAGGGGTCATCTCCAATCTCTTCCCAGGGGACCCTTCTAGGGGCCCGAGGCATCTGTTCCGCTGGCCAACTTGCACATGTCTTGTGCACGTGTCTCCACTGCACCCTGCTTTGGAGATCTGCCAGCCTCCCTCTCTTGTGCTCCTTACCCGCGGTCCCGAGGGCCAGGCGCGGGGGCGCTGAGCGATGGGCTCACGGGTCTCTTCTCGCACCATAAGCCCGCCAGTCAGAAGTGGACCACGTAGGCTCTTCAGCGCTCTGCTCCGCACCAGCCCATCTTCCGTGCCCCCCTGGTCTCTTCCTGTCCATCCTCCTGGGTTCCGGTGACAAGCCCAGCTCTCAGACATCACTGCAAGGGCTGGACCCCGTCTGCCTCACCTGCTCATCCTACGGCCTGTCATCGCTCCCTGCGCGCCACAGACACTCCTGGAGCAGCAGGTGCGACGCGGCAGAGTGCGACGCGGCGGGGTGGGTGGGGGGGGGGGGGGGAAGGGGGGGCGACTTGACCTCTACAGGCTTCAGCTTCCTTGTCTGCAAAACGGGGGACCACACGCCCAAGCAAGGTGGATGGATTACAGGAGACAATGTCACACGACATGGCTCAGCAGAGCGAATGGTGCATAGTAGGCGCTCAGCTGCTGGGGTCTCCCCAGTGACCTGTCTGGGATCTGGTCACCGTCCACCCCACCCACATCCCTTCAGCCTTGGGCCTTCCGTGATGACCTCCTGGCCCTGTACCCGCCACCCCACCCGCAGATTTTCTTTTCCTCCCGAGGAATGGCTGTGTGGACTACCCCAGGCCATCTCGCGCTGGGACCTCAGCCTGCCTGTGCGCTCGCCACTCTCCCACCAGGAAGACCCGCCCCCCTCTCGAGTAGCGCCTCCTAGTGGAGGCCACGCCCACAGGCGAATCCATCCCCCCCCACAGGCGGATCCCACTGCTCCCAGGGACCTAGGAGTCCATTCGTCTGTGCGTGCGTCCGTGCAATCCCCATCTGCTCCGTTGCGGAGTCTGTAGGACTCCGCACGGGCTGGGCACACCCACGGGCCCTGGGCAGCCTCTCGCAGATCGAAAGGACACCGAGACGTGCCCAGGAAGGGAAATTGGATGTATCCTCCGGATCAAACGGTTCAGTGAAAAGTAGCGGTGCTTCCCGGGCTCCGGGTCTGCCCACTCAGCTCCCTCCTTGGTGTCTCTTCCCTCTTCAAACCCGACGACGGAATCCCCCCCACCTCCCGCCACGAGGCATCAGGCCCTGAACCGGCTGCCGGGCTGCCTAAGAGTAAAGCAGCATAATTATATCTTAATAATTGTTTTGCAGCATAGGATTTATAATTGCTAAATGTGTGATAACTGGTCTTTAAATGCCCATGCTCTTTAAAAAACCTAATTTATAATTTACAAAGCTGACACTTCTCCGAGCGCTTTATTTTATCTTGTCGGGAGTAATGGAAGGCTAAGTTATTGAAAACCTTTATTTTTCATTAGCCTTAAATTCAACGACAATTAATGTGCCCAATTTGATTATAAACTGCACAAATTAAACAATAAAGAGCTGTCTAATGAGAAATTAATTATGAGGAAGGGAAGGGGAGCTGGGCTGGATAAAAGCAATAACTTACGGCCCGTGGCAGGACGTGTCAGGTTTTAAAGGAGATGAAGGGCCCTCTCCTCAATGTGTGTCTTTGCTGATAGGACCCATCACAGATCACTTGATCCAGAAACCATAACAGGCTAGTAATTGAAACCGCCAACATCAATAGTGCTGACAGCCTTAATTAAATTAAATATGGCTGTGATGGGCTCCCCGCGCCCGGCAGCGATGGGCCACTTGACCCTCCGGCTGAGCACGCCTGATCGAGTGGAGCCGTGGCGTGATGGATCTGACCCCAGGGGACAGTTGGGGACCGGGCTCCCGCACAAACAGGCTCTGAGAGGAAGGGGGCCGGCCCCCCGCCCCCTGCTGCCGGGCCGGGGCCAGGATGCTTTCCCCCCGGAAGGGCTGGCACATTCTGTTGGAAGTCGGGAGGGCCGTGTCCTGTGACATCTAACCGGGGTGGTGGGCAGAGAAGCCTCCCAAGTCGGAGGAGACAGGAGTCGAAGGCGCTGGCGAATCCCTCTGTGACGAAATGGGGCTGCTCAGCCCCCCTCCCGGGAGCACACCGCTTTTGCCTCCCACCGTGGCCGGCAAGAGAAATCAGACAGGCGGGAGTGTGAATCTCAGATCCGCCGCCTAGGACGCCGGGGACCTTCCACAAGTTCCTCACCCTTGCCGAGCCTCACTCTCCTCTTCTGTAAAATGGGTACACGTGGCCAGCGAGTTGTAAGAGATAGTGCCTCAAACGCACGGCGCAGGATCAGGATGCGGGGTCCGGCTCAGGGCAATCGCTGGACGAGCCGAGGAGCTCGTAGCGGCTGCTGTCACCGCCGAGGATTGCCTTCCCGTCTGGCAGGGAGCAAGCAGAAACCCGGAGAGGTGACTTAAGGCGTGCAGCTCATGTAGACTCGGAATCAGCACCTCTGACCCTGAGCCAGGGTCCTTTGTTCATCGCGGTGGTGCCGCCTGAGAACTAAACACGTCTAGTGTTTGGCAGGTGTTTTTCTCTTGCTCCCACGCAGGATCCTGACCTGTGAGAAGGGTGTGGGGTTGTCAGCTCCATTTTACAGACGAGAAAACTGAGGTTCAGGCTGGTTAAGGAACCTGCCCAAGGTCATACGGTCAGTGGAGCAAAGGCTAGCACCTTGCCAACCCAGGGGCCCAGTGATGGAAACCAGGGACCGACGGAGGAACCCTAAATCCCTGGCTGGGAGACCTCGTTCACACACACACACTGCCGAGCTCCTAGGATGTGCGGCCTTCCCTCCTGCCCCGGAGCCCCGACCGAGGGCCCGTCTTACGAAGAAGAAGAAATAAGTTTTGTTTTTGTAGTTCCTCTTATCGCTCCTTTTCCCCAAAACATCATCAAGTTAATGAGATTGAAAAACCGTGGAGACATCTAGGTCACACACTCCCCTCTGGTCGGCACTGCGGATTTGGGCTTTAACACGTTCTGTCCCTTCGAGACAGCCTACGGCAAATCAGCAGGACACAGGGGAGCAGAGGCAGCTCCGGACCCTTCATCGAAAGCCTTGGGTGGTTCCTGTCCTGCCTCCATCACGTACCGGCTGTGTGACCTTGAGTATGTGACTAAACCTCTCTGATTCTCCCCTCCACATCTGCCCGCGGGAGCAAGAGTGGCTGTTCTGCCTTCCTCTCAGAGCTGATGTATCACCGAAGCAGCGAGGCCCAAGAAAGAGTTCCGTCAACCCGACAGTCCGCCCAAATGGTATCTCCTGTGTCGGTGATCAGACGCTGATAGTCTGCTCGCCTTAGCTGTGGGTTGACTGGAAGCAAAAAGGACGCGATCGCTTTCTGAGATAGTGTTATTTCCTTACCAAAGGAAAAAAAAAAAAGAAAGAAAAAGGAAAAAAAAGACAAAAGAAAATCAATGATTACAGAAAGAAAAAAACAACAACAACAACAACAAAAAACAACCCTGGCCCAATAAACATTGGTTTTCAACATAGGAAGCTGAACAAATAAATATCTTCACGGTTTGCTTGGCTGTCGGCTGGCTTGAGCTGACTTCTTAAAGGACATTGTCGGCTGGCTTGAGCTGACTTCTTAAAGGACACGAAGTAGGGTAACCCAATGTTTATGTCAGCGCTAACAAACTGTCCCTTCATTACAGGCCTGCCGGAGATCAGAGGCCCAGATTATTGAAGGAGACGCCTCTGAGATGCCCACGCGGTTGCCGTGACAACTCCCAGAGGGCGGGAGGGGGGCCGCTGGTTGTTGGCGGGACAGGCTCCAGGCTCTCCAGCCCAGAGTGGGGGTGATCCCGCCCCAGGCCGCTTGGCAGGGGACTCTCTGCACCCTCAGTGCCTGAGCCGGCCCGCTCCCCGCCCCGGGGCCACGGAGGCTCCGGTGAACGTGAAATCTTGGAGGGCAGCGGGGAAGCCGCCAGGCTGTGCAGGTCAGTGCCACTTTTCTTAAGGCCGGTTACCCCACTGGGGTAAACACTCCCGACAATGATGACCGCCATGTATCATTCAGGGCTCCTGAATGGCGCTGAGAGCCTGGGCTTTGCGTCCGAGCGATCTGTGTTGAATCCCAGTCCAGCTGTGTGACCTTGAGCTAAGTCATTCAACCTCTCTGAGCCTCAGATCTAACAGCTTCTGCCTCATAGGTTTGCTGCGAAGGTCGCGGGCACCCCTGTTCCAGGCGCCACGCGGCGGTCAAGCCCACGGGCTCTGCGGCCGCACAGCATCGGGGGCTGGACTCCAGCTGGTCTGGCGCGATCTTGGGCAAGTTGCCTATCCCCTGGAACCTCAGTTTCCTCATCTAAAAAACATGGAGGGGCGCCTGGGTGGCTCGGTCGGTTAAGCATCCAGCTTCGGCTCAACTCATGATCTTGCAGTTGGGGAGTTCGAGCCCCGCCCTGGGCTCTGTGCTGACAGCGCAGAGCCAGCTTGAGATTCTCTCTCCCTCTCTCTCTGCCCCTCCCCTGCTCGCACTCCCCCCAAAACAAATAAAATAAACATTAACACCCAGTAAATAAAAATTTAAAAATGGAGAAAACAGCACCCAGCTCAAATGAACTGATAGACGTGAAGCACCAAGGTAGCTGATAAATATTTATTATTACTCAGTACCAGAACCATCAGACCACGAGGGTCCTGGCGTCCCCAGTCTACACTCTGAGAGGAATCCAAAGCTGCCAGGGGCCCGATGCCTCCTCCGAGGGAGATCGCATCATCTTGCTGCAACTTACGTCCCGGCATGTCTGAGCGCAAAGCCAGTGCTCAACTCATTCCGCTGTGAGCCACGGTGGCTGCTGCGGGGAATAATACTGCACACACACACACACACACACACACACACACACTGCCCTACAGCACGAATTGCCGGGGAAATTATGGATCCCCTGGGGAAAAAATTGCAACGTGGGAGAAGAGCCTTCACCGAATCACAGTCCCTCGGTCACTGACTCAGGTACCGCTGGCCACAGACCAAGCTCACCCTGCAGCTCCTCCCGGGCTCCAGGGCGAAGGGAGTGAATGGCATTTGCTCTCCTGGCCGGGAGCTGGGAGCTGCGTGAACCACAGTAAAATGCAGAGGGGCGATCAGCTTGATGGGCGGGGGGTGCTTCTTCACCGAGCGTGGCTACGGAATTCATCCGAAAATCTCTCCGCTAATTCATTCATTCATTCATTCATTCATTCATCTGGCGTGGACCACCAGGGGTGAGAAGGAGTCTGAAATCAAAGCCTCGTTGAGATACCCGTCAGTCAGGATGGCTGCTTTCAAAAAAAATAAAAAATGGGGCACCCGGGGGGCTCAGTAGGTTGAGCCTCCGACTCTCGGTTTCGGCTCAGGACGTGATCTCGTGGTTTGTGAGTTCAAGCCCGCGTCGGGCTCTGCGCTGTCAGTGTGGAGCCTGCTTGGGATTCTCTCTCTCCCTCTCTCTTTGCTCCTCCCCTGCTTGCACTCTGTCTTTCTCAAAATACATAGATAAACTCAAAAAAAAAAAAATAAATAAATAAATAAAACAAAGCAGGAAGCAAGTGCTGGTGAGGGTGTGGAGGATGGGGCTCTCGTATGTTGCTGGTAAGATGATGAAACAGGGCAGCTGCTGAAGAAAATGGTACGGGGAGTCCATAAGAACATAAACACAGAATCGCCATGTGACCCAGCAATGCCACTGGGCATGCACCCAAAGAATCGAAGGCAGGGACTCAGAGATTCGCACACCCATGTTCACAGCTTATTTAGCATAGCCTAAAGCTGGAAACAACCCAAATGCCCACCAGCAGATGAATAGATAAGTCAATGTGGTCTAATGCATCAGCTTTAAACAGGAGGGACATTCCAACACCTGCTACCACATGGACGAACCTGGAGGACATTGTGCTCAGTGAATTAAGCCAGTCACAAAAGGACAGACCCTGCATGCCTCCACTTATATGGGGTCCCCAGAGAAGTCAGATGCATAGAGAGAAAGTAGATGGTGGGTGCGGGGGGCAAGGGGAAGAGGGGACACGGGAAGTGAGTGTTTAATGGGGCTAGAGCATCAGTTTGGGAAGATGAGAAAGTTCTGGAAGCCGAGGGTAGGGATGGCTGCACAGCACTTGAATGGGCTCAACGCCACTGAAGTATACGCTTAAAAACGGTTAAAATCGTGGGGCGCCTGGGTGGCTCAGTCGTCGAGTGCCCGCCTCTTGACTTCTGCTCAGGTCACCATCTCCTGGTCCGTGGGTTCAAGACCCGTCTCGAGCTCTGAGCTGACAGTGCGGAGCCTGCTTGGGATTCTCTCTCCCTCTCTCTCTGCCTCTCCCCAACTCGTGTGCTCTGTCTCTCTCTCTCTCTCTCAAAATAAATACACTTTAAAAAATGGTTAAAATGGTAAATTCTATGTATAATCGAGCACACACACACGAAGAAGTCTGGACAAGAAATAAAAGACACAGTGGGTGGAACAGCCAGTTCTAAACATCAGGGGCTAGACACAGACCAACCCATCAGCCAGCCGCAATCCACGAGGTGCCTACTGTGTGCAGAAGCAGGGAGGGGGAGGCAGCGAGTGGGATGAAAAAGCCACTTCTGCGGTGCGTCACAAGCCTTGTTACAACGCTGTTGCAGATTCAGCCCGGCTGGGCTCTGATTTCTCACCCGCAAATCTAACCAGCTCCCAGGTGATGCTGAAACGCTGATGCTGTGCATGGAGTACAGAGCGCTCAGCGCGGGTGTGGACGTGACCCCTGTGTGCCCACTTGGCTCACTCAGAGGGGCCCTGCAGGCGGGAAGATGGACGGAAGCTGGGTGTCAAACAGTTGAACCCCTGCTTTCTTGCCGGTAGAGCCCTGACTGCAGGGGCTGAGAGAGAGAGAAGAGGGATTGAAGAGAGAGTCAGAGAGGAGAGATTTAAGAACTGGCTCATGCAATTTAAGGGCCGGCAGGTCCGAAATCCGTAAGGCGGGCCAGCTGATGTCGCAAGCTCGAGACCAAAATCCGCAGGCCAGAAGCTCAGGCGGGGTTTTCGTGACGCAGTCTTTGAGGAGAATTCCTTCCTCTTTGAGAAACTTCGCGCTTTGCTCTCAACACCTTCAGCTGATTGGGTGCGGCCCACCCACATCGTGGAGGCTCATCTGCTTTACTCAAAGTCCACGGATCTAAATGTTCATCGCGTCTAAAGTGTAACCTTGACTGCAACCCCTAGACTGGTGTTGGATCAAACAAGCGGGCCCATAGCCAGGCCACGTTCATGCATAACATTAACCATCATGCAGCTCACTAGCCAGCACCTCAGTTCTCTGGGCCTCAGCACCCGCCTCAGTAGAATGGGGATAAGCAAGGTCACGGCACGCGGTGACTGGGAGGCCTCAAATCAAGTCAAAATGAATGCTTGGCACACTGGAAACAAGAAACAAACGTTCTGCCTTCCCAGCCTCCGCACGGGCCTTCCGAGCCGGGCCTCACGCAGGACCCCAAGGGCCTGTGCTCCCCTAGGGAGCCCAAGTAGGCGTGGATGGCAAGAACCAGGCCCGGGCTGACAAAGGTAGGGGGTGTTCCCCGGGGGGAGGGCAGCGGCCACATCGCCGTCCGGAGACAGAGTCCCCACAGGAAGAAGCAAATCAGTCCCAGACTCCAGAAAAGGGAGCCGCCTCTGGTCTGGACATTTCTCCGCCCTGACTGCTGCTACGGAAAGAATCTGTGAGGTGTTGGAGAGCTGCAGACATGTCAGTGAGGATGAGGCCGGAGCCCCTTGAATCCAGACGGCCCTCCAGAGAGCAAAACTCAGGTCCCTCCCGCCACCATGCTGCCAGGGACTGCTGCTCGCGGGGACCTCTGCCTGTGCTCCGTGGGAAAGGGGATGTGTGTTTATTGATTTTGCAGTTTGGGTCCAAGGCTCTTTGCGTGGCCTCTCGGGGCCTCCCGATCCGGCCTCCCGCTCTGAGCCCTGCAGCTAATGTTGGCCAGCACCCCGCCCGTCTCAGATGACAGTCTGTGTCCTTCGGGACCGTTCACAGTGTGCCTGCATCGCATAGTGTCCCCCTCCCCCGGCCCAATTCATGTCCACCTGGAACCTGCAAATGTGGCCCTTCTTTGGGAACAGGGTCATTGCAGATGGGATTAAGATGTGAGGCCGTGCTGGACGGGTTGTGTCGGGATCCAGCATGACGGGTGGCCTTAGGAGAGCAGAAGAGATACAGAGGCACACGGAGCACCGTGTGAAGACAGGGGCAGAGACCGACCGGAGCGTGACATCTGCAAACCAAGGATGTTGGGAACCACCGGGAGCTGGAAGAGCCAAGCAAGGGCTGTTGCCTCGCTTCTTCGGAGGGCGTGATTTTGAGGACTTCCGGTCTTGAGTTTGGACTTCCGGTGAGAACGTTTACTGTTGTTTGAAGCCCCACCCCCATGTGTGGCTGTCACAACATCGTCAGGAAACTGATGCACCTTTCGACAGCAGCTCCCGGCCACGCCAGCACATATATAGCCCCCAGGACTGCCCGATTCCAGTCCCCAGCAAAGGCCCAGCCCCCTGGGGAGCCCCTCTGAGCCCCAGCCCTGCGTGCCCCCCTTCCCCTCAGTGCTGACCAGATCTGTGGTCACTGCCTGGGATACAGGAAGGCTCCCATAGGTGAGTGTGGCCCCTTCCCCCATGAGCCAGGGTCTGGAGGGTTGATCGCAGCCCCACACCTTTCCAGGGCCTGGGCTCAGCTTGGAGGCCATGACAAAGGGTTTATTTCTGGCATCGCTGACCTGGAGGTATAAACACATACCTGGTCGAGACACAGCCGTTCCTCTCTTGGACTTCAAAATAAACTCATCTCTGTAATTGATAGTCTCTGCACATCACAGGCCCTTATTAAACCTGGCAGGACCTCTGAAGGGCAGGGAAGGTCACCCAAGGGCATGGCCAAGAGGCTCCTGAATTCTCTGGGCAGGGTTCTCTCACCTCAGCCCCTGATCTCCCTGCTCCCCCTCCTCTCTTTCCTCTCCCTCCTTTTCCTCCTGTCCCCTCCTCCTCTCCTGCCTCTGGCCTCCTCTCTCCTCCTCCTCCCTCTCCCCTACCTTCTCCTCCTCTCCCATCCCTCCTCTTTCCCCTCCCTCCTCCTCCTTCCCCTCCCTCACCTCCTCTCCCTCCTTTTCCTCCTGTCCCCTCCTCCTCTCCTGCCTCTGGCCTCCTCTCTCCTCCTCCCTCTTCCCCTCCTCCATCCTTCCTCAAGCCTTTCCTGGCTCCGAAGGGACCCCTGTCATCCACAGCCACCACCCACCCCAGGAGCCCATCGGGCACCCCTCAACACACTCCACTCCCTCCCGACCCACATTTTCATGTCTCTTGGAGTCCGCCACCCCCCATCCCCACAGGCCTCCCTATATTAGGAAACAGCTTCTGAACCTGCTCTCTCTCATTTCCTCTCTCTCCAGCGTCATGCTCTTCACTGAGCCACAGGTATCTGCCTAAAGAAGCCTGCCTGGTGCCGCCCTCTGCACAAACCCTTCCATGGCTCCCCACTGCCTTTGGGTTAAAGCTGTAATTTCTCAGTCTCACCTACCAAGTGCTTTGAGCTGCAGCCGTAGACCTACTCAGCCATCTCCCAGGACTGCCTTCACAGTCTATGCTCCACCCCATCTCGAAAAGTCACATGGCACACACAAGGGTCAAACCCCAGGCCTTAGAAAATGCTGTCCCTTCTTCCCTGCAATTTCTCTCCTGCTTATCCTTCCAGGCCTGGATCGGATGTCTGCTCTCTCTTGAGTGCATCTGACTTCAGAGTTACGTACCCACCGACGGCATTCACAGCTCCCTTTGTGGCGATAAGATGACAGGGTCTAGAACTTGCTAGTGGGGGGCTCCTGTGGGCCAGCCCACAGGGGTGGGTCCGTTCCTTCCTGGCAGGTGACTGGGCCCCCAAATTGTCATGACCATGGGAAGGGGCCTGTCCCTGCCTCACTGTGGACCTTTTCACCTCCTCAAGGGTGAAGGGAAAATATCTTTGCATCCCTAAAAGCTAGTCTGAATCTGGAACAAACCACGTCAATAAAAGTTCATTGGATAAAGGAGAGAGATAGTCACAAGTACAAAGAACAGACGATGCATGAAAAGAGAGGAAACAGTGAGGACGGAGGCAGGAGAAGAGGAATGAAACCCATACTCATCTCAGAGCACGCTCCCCAGGTACCCACTGTGGTACCCATTTTATAGCTGTGGAAACTGAGGCCAGAGGAGTCCAAGGCAATTACCCCGAAACCACATGCATGTTAGACCCTGTGACATCTGCCTTAGTCTTTGAACGACTTGTGGGCATTTTCATGCAACGAGCTATCTCTTCCCCCATCCCTGTGCCACTGAGTTTTCCAACACTTCCAATTCACAAGTACAGGTAATGTTTTCTCTTTATGAAAGCAGTGTGTGCTTGTTTTAAAGAACTAGGAAACTGAAGAAAAACATTTAAAGCAGCAGATATAATTTCCATGAATCCCATCACCCCAGGACAACCCCTGTTAAAACTGTTACATTTTCTCGCCTTTTCTCTGTGTTTGCATCTGTTGCCTAAGTGGTTAGCAGTAGATTGTTGATGCCGTTTTAAATCCTGCTTTTTTTTTTTTTTAAAGAAGAAGATTTTATTTTATTTTTTTAAGTTTATTTATCTATCTTGAGAGAGAGAGAGCATGTGTGCGTGCACAAGTTGGGGAGGAGCAGAGAGAGAGGGAGAGAGAGAGAGAGAGAGAATCCCAAGCAGGCTCTCAACTGTCCGTGGAGAGTCTGATGCGGGGCTCGAACCCACGAACCATGAGATCGTGTTCTGAGCCGAAGTCTGGCGCTTTACAACTGAGCCGCCCAGACACCCCAAATCCTGCTTTTTTTCACATGTCACTGTATCTTAAGCCTTTCTCCGCATCCTTAGAAACTCTTCCTAAGCGTTGCTTTTCACTTTCTTGTTAAGCCCGTGGTAAGTGCAGGGTCCCTGCTCCAGGAACGTGTTTACATTCACAATTTAGTGTGTAGATGCACCAGGGTTTATTGAACTTCCTCCTATGGTTGGGCATTTAAACGGGTTTGGTTTTGCACTATTATAATAGTCCCACAGTCAACTTTTAGGAGCATAATTTTTTATCTGTGCTTGGATCAGCCATCAGGTTTGAAAAGTTAACCATTGCAATAGACTGAATTGTGCCCCCCCTCCCGCCCCCACCAAACTCCGCGAATTCATACGGACCTTCCTCGACTTCTGGTGGGGTTACACCCCGATCAATCCGTTGTAAGTCGAAAATGTTGTGAATTGAAAAATGCGTTGGATACATGCATCTGACCTACCGAAGGTTATGGCTTAGCTAGCTGATCTTAACTGTGTTCAGTACACTTGGATTCGCCTGTAGGTGGGCGAAATCATCTAACACAAGCCCATTTTATGACGAAGGGTTGACTCTCTCATAGCAGTTATCGAACACCGTACTGAAGTGACAAACAGAATGGTCGTAAGCGTATCGCCGACTTACCCTCATGATTGCGCGGCTGCCTGGCTGTGCTCACTGACCCTGCAGAGCGCCACCAGAGAGGGTCATACATACCACGTCGCTAGCCCAGAAAAAGATCAAAACTCAAAATCTGAAGTCCAGGTGCTACTGAACGCGTATCACCTCCGCACCATCGTACCCTTGAAAAATCGGAAGCTGGACCACTGTAAGTCAGGGATTGTCTGCGCGTGGAAGCCCTAACCCTTCCATGGGACTGTCCGGAGACAGGGCTGCGGGGAGGCCATTCAGATTGCACGAGGTCATCGAGCAGGGTCCTAATCCCAGAGGTTGGCGGCCTTGAGGGGGGAGGAAGAGAGAGATCTCCCTCTGTCTCCATGCACACACGGAAGAAAGCCCACGTGAGCGCACAGCGAGAAGGCGGCCGTGTGCAAGCCAGGAGGAGGTCCTCACGAGAACCCCACCCCGCTGGAACCGTGAGTCCAGACTTCCAGCCTCTAGAGCTGTGAGAGGGTAAAGTTCTGTTGCTTCAGCCCCCCAGTCTGTGGTGTTACGGCGGCCTGAAGACGAATATATCATGTGCATGATCTTGGTAGCGGTGAAGGCTTTATGGGTGTTTACATTTATAAACCTTTTTATTTTATTTTATTTTATTTTATTTTATTTTATTGTTTTTTTTGTTTTGTTTTATCTTATTTTATTTTATTGTTTTGTTTTATCTTGTTTTTATTTTATTTTATTATTTTGTTTTATCTTATTTTATTTTATGTTATTATTTTGTTTTATCTTATTTTATTTTATTTTGTTTTATTTTTATTGTTTTTTGTTTTGTTTTATTTTATTTTATTTTATTGTTTTGTTTTATTATTTTGTTTTATCTTACTTTATTTTATTGTTTTTTTGTTTGTTTTATCTTATTTTATCTTATTGTTTTGTTTTGTTTTATCTTGTTTTTATTTTATTTTATTATTTTGTTTCATCTTATTTTATTTTATGTTATTATTTTGTTTTATCTTATTTTATTTTATTTTGTTTTATTTTTTAATTTTTTTTGTTTTGTTTTATCTTACTTTATTTTATTGTTTTGTTTTACCTTATTTTATTGTTTTGTTTTGTTTTATCTTATTTTATTTTAACTTATTTTATTGTTTTGTTTTGTTTTGTTTTATTATTTTGTTTTATCTTATTTTATTTTATTGTTTTGTTTTGTTTTATCTTATTTTATTTTATTATTTTGTTTTATCTTATTTTATTTTATCTCATTTTTTCATGCCCAACGTGGGGCTTAAACTCACGACCCTGTGATCAAGACTGGAGCTGAGGGATGCTTAACCCACTGAGCCACCCAGGTGCCCCCAATAACAAATTTTTTTAAGTAAATATCAGCGTTCAGAATGAACTGATTGAACCGCACTGCATTTCATCTGGTTTAGTCCCTCGTTCCTGGCAATTCCCCTAGGATTTTCACAACACCCTCCTCATCCACATCAGTAGTGTTTACTGGTCGGGCCGTTCATTATGTCAGAGTACCTGAGGCCGAGCTCCCCAGGGCCTCTGTCACTCCCTGGGTTGATCCCCTCGGGTAAGTCCTGTCCTGCTAGGGGCCTCAGTTTCCCCATCTGTGAAGTGGGGATCGTGACACTCTCTCCTTAAGTCGCCGTGAACCGAGAGCGTTAGCCAGGAGAGCTTGGTGCGAGGGAAGTGCCTCGAACTGTCTGTTCTAGGCAGTGTTGCCGTGAGAAGATCGTGAGCGCTCTTGTCAGGTGCCGAATTATATTGAGGCAGCCCAGCCTTCCGCCTTCGCAGAAGTAACAATCAATCAGTCTCCTCAGTGAAAACTTGGACCAGCTTCCTTGAAGCGGATGGCACCAGATCACCCGGGAGCCGTGTTTAAAATGCAGATGTCTGGCTCAGGGCCAGATCTACGGAAGGAGACGCTCTAGGATGGGACCCTGGAGTGGGCACTGTCACATGCCCTGGAGAGATTCAGACAACCACCCCCCTGGCACATTAATCATGTTAATGAGAATATCATCAGCTCCTGCTTATGAGCATTTACCCTGCTCCAGGCACAGCGTTAAAGATACGGGCTGGATGATCTCGGACCATCCACAGCTCCTCCATGCGAGGTGGGTCCCACAGTGCCCCCATTTGACAGAAGATGACAGTGAGGTTCGGGCAACTTGTCACTTCCAGAGCTGAGTTTCCAATCTGTGTCTGTCTGATTTGTAAAAAAGGCTGTGCTGTTTTACGCACCAATTAATGCATCCATTTATTCAACAGACGTTTATCTTTTTAGAGTGTATTTACTTATTTTGAGAGAAAAAGAGAGAGCGAAAGCATGCATGTGAGCAGGGGAGGGGCAGAGAGAGAGAGAGACAATCCCAAGCAGGTTCTGCAGTGTCAGCACACAGCCCGATGCAGGGCTCGATCTCACGAACCGTGAGATCATGACCTGAGCCAAAATCGGACCCTTAACTGACTGAGCCACCCAGGCGCCCCTCAACAGCCGTTTATCAAGTGCTTACTAACTGCCGGGTTTGGTCTAGGCACTAGAAACCCACAGTGAGCAAACCAGGGAAAGGTTTCTGCCGACACGGTGATCTTGGGAAAGGGGCATTTGAAAAGCGCACTCGTCAGGAGAGGATAGGCTACACTGCGGTAACAGCGACCCCACCGTCTCCAAGCTCAAAACAACAACAGCGTTTCTTACTCATGCTGCACAGCCACCGTGGCTCACCAGCACCTCTGTGCATCACTGAGGGACCGGACAGATGGAGTCGTTACCTCTCAAACGCTGGCGGTCACCATGCCCACGGGGAGGAGTGCTCTGGAGGGCTGTAGGACGGCTACTGAGCCTTTCTGCCCAAAGTGACACGAGTTAGCTCCGCGCACAGATCACTGGCTAAAATCAGTCACGCGGCTCCATCCACCCCTGAGGGGCCAGGAAAGGCTGTGTTAGGACCTCCCATGACTCTCTGTCCGCACAGAACGCCACACGAAGTGAATTCCCGGCAAAGGAAGAAGCTCACTTATCATCAGGATGCCTGCCAGGAAGGAACCAAGCCAGGGTTGTGGGGTAAAGAGATGGGAGGGCACAGGTGCCTTCCATGGGGCGGCCTGGGTGAGTGACGTTTAAGCCGTTGAAAGAGTATTCACTTTGGCGTAAGGGAGGCCACTGCTATGACTCACTTCTCTTTGTTGGCTGAATAATCTGGATTCACCAGGCTCAAATTGTTGAGAAGGCCCCAAAGATCTTGGCTCTATCCCTGAGTGTGTCCACAGTCTCCCCAGCAACCCTGGGAAGGCCACTGTCCTTTCTGAACCTCAGCTTTCCTCATCTGTGAAATGGGCCCTGCTCACAGGTCGTCAAGGGGCCGCCCCCTCAGTTCGTTGAATTAATGGCCAGCCTTTTTAAATCGGGAAATTGGTAATAAAAAGTTAAGTCTCCGGTTCCTTTTCAAACAGGAGCGGAGTAAGCAAACCCAGGCCAGGACTACACGCTGGCGGCCGCACTTGAGTGTCCTGTCCTCCTCCCCTGAGAGGCCAGTCCCCTCTGGGTCAGGGCGGCCCCACCTTGCCCTGGGTCAACCTGCTTCTCCGATAGCTGAGTTTGCTGTCTCTGGACCAGAGGGCCTCGGAGGGCCCCTGGTCGTGTTAGCAATCTGGAGACGGTATACCGGCTGGGTGAGAGCGCGTACACGTGTGCGCGCGTGTACGTGAGTGTGTGCGCGAGCGTGCATGTGAGTGTCTGTGAGGTGAGAGTGCATGTGGGGTGTGTGTGGTGTATACAAGCGTGTGTGCGCGTGCGCGTATGTGGGCTGGGTACAGGGTATATGTGAGTGTGCGCGCGCACGCGTGTGTGTGTGTGTGTGTGTGTGTGTGTGAGAGAGAGAGAGAGCGCGCATGCGTTGTAGGAGGCGATGCCATTCAACAATTCCACTGGAGGTTGCAAACCAAGATTGTGGCTGCAATAAAAACATTAGAATGAAACCACTCATTTTTAGGACCCAGCGCGGAGGCAAGAAACACTAAACCCCCGCTTCCTCGATTTCCTTAATCAAACCTTTTAACGTAATCTTATCCCCCATCTTGCAACTCCTAATCCTTTCTGGCTAAACCTCAGAACCCAATGATGAAGGCAGTCTTTCCGAAGGACTGCAGTGATAGCCGGTCTGTCTCTGGAGAGAGGGATGAAGAGAGGCGCGTCCCACTTGATGAAAGAGTCTCCGTGGAGCCCCCGGGGAGCAGGAATCAGGCAAACAGGTTTTGATGGGTGTGGCGTCCTAAAGTTCTGCGTTGCCTCAAGGCGGGGCCCCCAGCCCCCCCCCCCGCCCCCCCTCCCCAGGGCCCAGGCCTGGTCACCATTAAACCCTGTCGCTGCTGCTACTGCTTAAAAGGGAACCAGGGAGATAAAGTGCAGCCGCGCAGCCCGGGTCCAGGCGGCCCCGGTCCCCGAGACCAGCTTGAATCCCGCGGACCTGTGCCCCCGAGGCCTGGGAGTGCGTCCCCCGCACCGGGCTCCGACTGGGGAGGGGGGGCGGTGAGAGAGAGCCCCGCACGCACGTTGCCCTTTGCGAGCCTGCAGGGGCACTGCCCGCCCCACAGGAAGGAACCTCGCACGGATTCCAGGCCTGCGGTTTTCTCCTCCTATTTGTAATCGTTTGGATGAGGTCAGAATTAAAATCCGTTTCCATGGTGAGAAAGGAGGGAGGGACTTAGAAACCGACACGGACCGGCTCTGGGAAAGACCAGAAAAGGGGCAGAGACAGACACAGACCGCGAGGCAGCGGGGCGAAAACAGGAGGGCCCAGGGGCTGGGCCGGGTCCTCGAGGCCGGTCCAGTCCGCCCGAGCAGGTCGCCGACTGCTCATCTTAGCGAGCGCACTAGCCTGACGCTTGCGCGCTGCACGGGGTGGGAGGTGTTAGGAGCGGGAGAGTCAGCACACCTGTGGGGAGGTAACCGCTGGGGCCCTCGCCAGGGGGCACAGGGGTGAGGAAAGGAAGGGAGGGGCAAGGAAGGGAGGGGCAGAGGGAGGGGCTAGCTGCGAAGGGAGGGAGGAGCAAAGAGGACTCGAGTCCAGACTGAGAAAAAGGCTGGTGGGAGAGGGGGTGTGAAGGCACAGCCATCTGAAGGCAGACCAAGAGGAGGGGTGAGGAGGCGGCCAGCGCAGGCAGGAAAGAAGGCTCACTGCCCTTGGCCTTGAACGCTGTGCCCAGCGCGCCCCAGGGCCCTGCGACCCAGCCTGGGGGACCCCTTGCTGGACATAGGGAAGGATGATGGGGGGTGGGTGGCTACAGTCCACCTCCCAAGAAGTTCCAGGAACTTGCCTAGCTCAGCCCCTACCCCCCGTGAAGTCCCCGCTTTGGGACAGTCCAACTGTCACCTGAGTGCTACGACTGTCAGCGAGTTTGGTTCAGTTATCCACCAGTGCGAACACGTGGCTCAGAGAGGTTGAGAAACAGACCCACAGCCACAAAGCTGAGCAGCGGGAGAGAGGGGAGTCAAACCAGGGCTCCCGTTCCAGGAGACAAGGCCCACGCTCCTCCCCCCCCCCCCCCCCGCCCCTTTCCTCCTCTACCCTCCCCCCGCCCCCCCCCCCCCCCCTGCCGCCCAGGGCCCTTCCTGAGCCTCGGGGCTGGCACCGACTCAGGGGACTCCACATGCTGAGTTTGCAGACTTCAGCGCACATTCAGGTTGCTTGGAAATCTTGTTAAAGTACAGACTCTGCTTTGGCATTCGAAACATTTTCTAGAATCAAAACATTCCCTGCTAAACGGTTTCCAGCTAAGGCTGCCGCAGCTCCTTTGGGGACACACTCAGAGCAGCCAGGGGCTATGCTGTCCCGAGGACCGCAGCCCTTCGGGACTCAGTTTTCCAAGGTCTTCAACCGCAAGAAAGACTGAGGGATCTCCTGGGGAGCAGGGAGGGGAGAAAACGAGGAGGAAGAGTGTCCTGGGATCAGAGGTGTTCTGGGTTAAGTAGCCCCTGACTGTTGTTAGCACCTGCTTCACAGAGAAGCCCAAGACAGGAGCAAAGGGAAAGAAGCCACAGTCAGGCCCCCCCCCCCCGCCCCCCCGCGGGTACATGCTTCCTGCCAGCAAGGCTGTGCGGGGAACACCCACTTGGGTGCAGACACGTCTGGCCTGGGATCCTGGTGACCCCTGGGTGCCGGGTGACCCTGGGAAGAGCACTCAACCTTTCTGACCCTCAGCCTTCTCATCTGTGTAACAAGGAATAAGGCACTGTCCTCAGCAAGTGCCTAGGGAGACCAACATAAAAGCTGCATTCACTCCCCAGGTGTGATGTTAGGAACCACTAATGGGAGGTGGGGAGGGGGGCAGGAGAGGGGCTTTTAAACAACACGACTTCCTCCTCTCACGGTCCTGGAGGCCAGAGCCCTGGGTCCAGCGGTTGGCAGGGCTGTGCCGCCTCTGAGGGCTCCGGGGGGGACGTCGCTCTGAGCCTCTTGCGGCTTTGGGTGTCTGTGGACGGGGCGGGGGGGCCTTCCTCGTCTCCTTGTCTGTGGCCGCATCGTTCCAGGTCATCAGCCTCTGTCATCACGGGCACCCCCTTGGGTCTCTGGCCCACAAGGTCTGGAAGGTCTAGCGGCAGAAACAGGCGGAATGGGGAAGGGACAGGCCACTCACGGCACTGGCTCTCCTCTGCTTGACTTCCTTTCCACCAGCTTCCTCACTGGTGGCCAGGACGCACGCCTCTTTGTGGCCAGTGTCTTTCTTGCCAGAACCACACCCATAGCCCCGTTCCGGCACCGAGGAAGGGACACGGAGTGCCCAGTTTCGCCTGCGTTATCGCACGTGCTGCTCTTAGCGGTACCCCACTGGCATCGCAATTCCCTTCCACCTAGCTGGGCCGCACTCCAGAGCTTCCCTTTTAGCAGCAGGTCAAGGGTGGGGTCCCGTGGTCAGCATTTCTTGCGAGTTCCCGAGTGACGTTGCCACTGCTGGTCCAGATGAGACCACTGTTCTAAGGTGAGGGTCTAAGGGGGTGGGGGTGTTATTATCACCATAGTATAAATAAGGAATGAGTGATGGATTCAGAGAGGTGAAGTGACCTGCGCAAAGCCACACGGCTCTAAGCGTTGTGCTCACGTGGATTATGACACTGTTCCCCAAGTGATCTTCACTTCCTCGTCAGCTGTCCCACCCACCTCAATACCTGCCACCGCCACCCCGCCGCCCCCCAGCGGCAAGCCCACCCCGGCAGAGCTCTGCCCTCATGGAGACGGAAGGGGTTGGTCATGAACATAGCAACTCCAGCACCCAGGTGGGAAGGGTGGATTCTTATGAACGGAGGGTCAGCCCAGAACTCTGGAAACACCTAGAAAAGTGACGGCTCCCAGACGGGGAAGAGGAGCATGAAGGAGGGCCTCACCGGAAGAGGGACTCTGAGCTGGGTCCCGCAGGACAGCTGAACTTCCAAGGTGGAGACGCCTTCCTGATGCTTACACATCCTCCACCTTCTCAGGGAAGCCCCCCTCCACCCCACCAACCGCCTCACTCAGCTCCCCCAGCACAGAAGAAGGAGAGGGGGGATGCACACGGAGGGAGGGGGACGGAAGGGGAAGGGAGGGAGTCCCATCTGGGGCTCTGAGCCCTAGTCACTGCACAGTGACTTTGCAGACACCCTGGGAGCCAGCGCAGGTCTGCATGACTGGTGGAGGTTAAATGCAGACACGAGGCCCAAGTTGGGAAGCCATCCTTCAATTTGTAATAAAACCCCTGAGGTAGGGACGATGCACCATAAATCAACAGTCCACGAGTCCCATCGCGGAGTAATCTTTTCAATTATCTGCGTGCCCAGTGCACGTCTCCTAAGATGATCAGAAATGTGCAGCAGGGATGCCGGCCGTGGCCAGGAATCACTGAGGCCTGAACGGTCCGTGTTCGGCTGGTGGGCCCCCGGCACCTCCCAGGCCCCGCTGGTCACAGTCAGAAGGCAGCCGAGCACTGAGGCTCCCCGAGAGAAAAGGGCTAGAGAGAGTGGGCAGGAGGTCGGGCACTGGTGCATCTACGGCATCTCAGGAAAGATGTCTGCGTGCACTCACTGGGCTCCGGGCCCTGGGGACCGAGCAGGGTCCCTGCCCTCATGGAGCTGGCCCTCCAGTGGGGGAGAGAGACAACAGACACAGCAGGGCAAAGTGTGATGGAAAACAGGCAGTGTGAGCCATACCAAGACCTCTCTGAGAAGCTGAAACCTGAGCTCAAATGGGCTCTATCAGTTACAGGCTGGGTGACTTGGAGGAAGTCATTTAACCTCTCTGAGCCTGTGTGAGAGCTCCTCAAAGGGGAGGAGACACCAGCATGTGGTGAGGGCCCTGAAAAAGTGAGTTGCTCCCCAACTGCCTCTTTGCTCACTCTGCCCTAATTCGCCTCCTCTAAGAAGGGCCCCCTTCTGTTCCTGCTTCTCCCAGGAGCCTTCCTTGGTTCCCAAGTATAACACTTCTTTTCTTTCCTCTGTAGGCTCCACTTCCTGGTCTTTCCTTCTCTTCACTCACCCTTGTGCATCACAGCCCTTTGCATGTTTTCTCACCCCTACAAGACTGAGAGTTCCTTAGATGCAGGGTTTCAGTCTGACTTGACCCTGTGGGCCCCTCAGAACTAGCACAGGACATGGTGGTTAAGAGGCAGGTGCTCACATGTCTACTGCCCTGATGGATGGATGGATGGATGGGTGGGTGAGTGTGGGTAAACAGGTAGGTGAATAGGTAGATGGACAGATGGAAATGTGGATGGGTGGGAGGTGAGTAGGTGGAGGGATGGATAGATGGATGGGAGGGTGAGTTAATAAAAGTCATGGGTGGATGGATGAATGGATGGGTAGATGGATGGATGGGGTGGATGGGGTGAGTGGGTGGAAGGATGGGTGGATGCATGGAAGGATGGATGGATGGATTAGGTGGATGGGGTGGGTGGAAGGATGGATGGATGGATGGATGGATGGATGGATGGGGTGGATGGATGGATGCATGGAAGGATGGATGGATGATGGGTGGATGGATGACAGATGGCTGGGTGAATGGGTAGATGGCTGGCTGGATGGATGGATGGATGGGTGGATGGATGCATGGAAGGATGGATGGATGATGGGTGGATGGATGACAGATGGGTGGGTGAATGGGTAGATGGATGGATGGATGGATGGATGGGTGGATGGATGCATGGAAGGATGGATGGATGATGGGTGGATGGATGACAGATGGGTGGGTGAATGGGTAGATGGATGGATGGATGGATGGATGGATGGGTGGATGGATGCATGGAAGGATGGATGGATGATGGGTGGATGGATGACAGATGGGTGGGTGAATGGGTAGATGGATGGATGGATGGATGGATGGGTGGATGGATGCATGGAAGGATGGATGGATGATGGGTGGATGGATGACAGATGGGTGGGTGAATGGGTGGATGGATGGATGGATGGATGGGTGGATGGATGCATGGAAGGATGGATGGATGATGGGTGGATGGATGACAGATGGGTGGGTGAATGGGTAGATGGATGGATGGATGGGTGGATGGATGATGGATAGGTAGGTGGATAAGTGGATGGATGGAGTGGGTGGGTGAATGGACGGATGATGGATGATGGATGGATGAATAGGCGGGTGTTGGATGGATGGATGGATGGATGGATGGATGGATGGGGTGGATGGATGGATGCATGGAAGGATGGATGGATGATGGGTGGATGGATGACAGATGGGTGGGTGAATGGGTAGATGGATGGATGGATGGGTGGATGGATGATGGATAGGTAGGTGGATAAGTGGATGGATGGAGTGGGTGGGTGAATGGACGGATGATGGATGATGGATGGATGAATAGGCGGGTGTTGGATGGATGGATGGATGGATGGATGGATGGATGGATGGGGTGGATGGATGGATGCATGGAAGGATGGATGGATGATGGGTGGATGGATGGATGCATGGAAGGATGGATGGATGATGGGTGGATGGATGGATGCATGGAAGGATGGATGGATGATGGGTGGATGGATGACAGATGGGTGGGTGAATGGGTAGATGGATGGATGGATGGGTGGATGGATGATGGATAGGTAGGTGGATAAGTGGATGGATGGAGTGGGTGGGTGAATGGACGGATGATGGATGATGGATGGATGAATAGGCGGGTGTTGGATGGGTGGATGGACGGATACATGGATACATGAATGGACGGATGATGGATACCTGGATGGACGGATGGACGGATGGATGGATGGGTGGTGGGTGGTGGAAGGATAGGTGACCGAATAGCTGGGTGGGCAGATGGCGGAGTGGGTGGGTAGATAAATGAAAGTCAGTACTTGGAAAAATAAGAGGATTAGAATTAAGGGCACTGAGGTGGAGCAGCTCTGCAGAGGAGGAAGAAAATTTCTTCCCCCAAGATAGAGAAATTTGTTCTGAGGCATAAAGGGGAAGTTGAGGAAACACTCTCATTTTCCCTTCATTTAGTCAAACATTTATGTGGCATCGTGCTGGGTTCCAGGGATGTGAAGAAGCTCTGTGGCTAAGTAGGGAAAGACACAAGTGAGCAGGCAGTGAATGTGTGTTGTGGCCGGCACTATCTGAGCAGAGTTCAGGGGACCTACGGGAAGAGTGGCTAATCTCCTGACACAAAGGGGGCCGCTGAAGGGCTCCTTGGCTCCAGGTGATGCTGCTTCTAAGCGGCCCCCGCTCTTGGCAGCAAGGTGGCTTGGGACCATTTCTTCGCCACCTCTGGCAAGCCTGCCCACGCCTGAGCCCCAACTCTAGAGCTAATGCCCGCCAAGGCTCCCTGGGGACCACCATTTGGCACAGGCTTGTAGAGGCCGGGGGATTTTCTTTGGTTGCTCCCAGTGATCCCCACCGGATGGAATATTCTCCTCCATCTTGTACATGAGGAACAGGAAGTTCAGGAAGGTGAGCTGCTTTCCCCAAGGTGACCCAGCTGTGGAGCCGAGGGCGTCAGAATTCACACCCAGGACAGGGTGACCCCGAGCCCCATGTCCTTCCCACCACCCTGTGCCGCTGCTCGGCACGGATGTCCCGTCTCCGTTGCTAGGGTAACCTCCCTCCCCGCCCAGCAGTCACCCCTCCTGGAGCGTGATTCTTGCACCTGACATCATAATCCTCTGTGACATCTTAATCAGCTCCCAGGAAACTGACGGTGCCCACAGCAAGCAGCAGTATTAATGCCCAGTGAGTCAGCAGGGCCTGGACCCGGCCCACCTGCCCTGCCTCAGCCTTAACCCTCGCCTGCCCACCCCAACCCTGGTTTCAGAGTCAGATACTATGCTACTGAACCCTCCTAAACCTCAGTGTCCTCATCTGTAAAACGGGCGTAAGGATTCCCGTCCAGCGACCGCACAAAACCATGCGACGGCTTTGCAAGAGCTGGTGATGATGCTGTGTCATCTCAAGGACCTGTGGGTCCTGGGAGCTGTTTATTGCCAGTATTATTCTGCTCTGAGCTGGCTGCTCTCGGGGCCGGCAGCACCACAGAGCTCCCTGGGAGAAAAGGGGTTCTGTTGTGGGTTGCATTTTGTCCCCCCCTCCAAAGGCATGTCCAAGTCCTAACTGTCCCGCTCTCTCCCATGCCAGCAAGTGGGACCTTATTTGGAAAGAGCATCTTTGCAGAAGTCAAGACGAGGTCATACGCGAGTCAGGTGGGACCTTAACCCAATATGACCGGTATCCTGATAAAAAGAGAGAAATTTGGACACACACGCAGAGGGAAGATGGCGTGAACACATACGGACCAGAGGAGACCAGGGCAGAGACTGGAACGATGCAGACACAAGCGAACTGACACCAAGGGTCACCAGCCATGGCTGAAGCCAGGATCAGACGAGGAAGGACTTTACCCAGAGAAAGCACAGTCCCGCGGACACCTTGATCTTGGAAGTCGAGCCTCTTGAACTCTGAGAAGACGTATTTTGGTTTTAGGGCTCTGCTGGCTTCGGAGATGAACACGTGTCCTAATAGGACAGCCTCCATTCCAAGACCCACGTGGTGGGGCTAAACCTCCCGGAGTCGCATGCACCCTCATGGACAGTGGGGAGGCCGCTCTACTGAGTGGCTCTCAACAGGTCACTACTGAGCCCGTCTTCCAGAAATGGGGACCACGATGCCACCTCGCAGGCCGGAGGTGAAGAGAAATGGCATCAAGTCTGAGAAGGGTCAGCAGAGTTGGCGGGTTACCTGTTTCCCGGCATCCCGTGGCAGATTTTCTATTGTTTTCTGATTCCCATCGGAAACCCTGGGTCTCTGCTCGGGAACGCGCTGGCGTCGGGAGAGGATGGCTGAGCTCCTCGAAGGCTCCTCTTTGAAGACCCCCATCCCACCCCGGGCCTTGCACATGGACAGCAAACCTGGCAAAGCAGGAGGAAGGGCCCTTTGATGCACCCTCCTTTCCTCCTCTGCTCTCCCCTCCCTCCCCCTGCTCTCCCTTTCATCTGGCTCCCTCCCTAGCCGAGACCCAGTGCTGGCTTGGTATTTGAGACCAATTCTGCCCCAGACGCACCAGCTGAGTAGAGCGACCTATGGTCCCCACCTTTGATGTCCACGCACATGTGGAGAGGCAGCAATCACAGGGGGCTTTTCCTGCCAAAAAACATTTGTTTCCTTTCGGCTTTTTTTTTTTTTTTTCTGCATGAGCCTCCCCTGATCTTCTGCCCAAAGTGTCAACTTCCTCTTTGAGGAGCCTCCCTTGCAAGGTTCAGATCCTCCCCTGGACCCTCCAGCGGCTGAGTGACCTTGGGCCAGTTACGCGTCACCTTCGTGATTTTGGCCAGCCCTGGCATGGAGAGCACAGGGCAGATCCCGCGTGGCCAGGAGGGATTCAATGAGACGGTGTGAATGACCAGCCTGTACAAGCTTCGTGGTGGCGATCATCACGCCACTAACATTCTCCTCGTGTCTGAGGTCAGAAGCATAGTCCACTAAGTGCCTTGCCTCGGACCACAGCCTCCCAGTGCCTCTGTTTTCTCATCTGTTCAATGGGTTAATGGTGCCTGGGTTTAAGCGTTGTTGGACACATTCTTTAAAATGATTAAAGGGGTGCCTGGGTGGCTCAGTCGGTTAAGTGTCCGACTTCAGCTCAGGTCATGATCTCACGGTTTGTGCGTTCGAGCCCCACGTCAGGCTCTGTGCTGACAGCTCAGAGCCTGGAGCCTGCTTCGGATTCTGTGTCTCCCTCTCTCTCTGCCCCTCCCCTGCTCACGCTGTCTCTCTCTGTCTCTCAAAAATAAATGACTGTAAAAAAAAAATTTTTTTAAATGATTAAAGTGCTTAAGGCAGAGGCAACATCACTGCTTTCTTTGCATCGTGAGGGTAAAGTCTCAACGTCAGCCCAAAGAATTCTTGCCCTTCAGGATGGAGACTTCACAGCATACCCAGAAGAACCACTGCCCAGCCCCAGGAGAGTCTCAGGGAGGGTTATTCTGTCTGTAGTCAGAAAGCAGAACTAAGGCCCCTGCCTGTGACGCGGGGAGGGGTGTGCTGGGCGGGCTTCTGTTTTTCTGGAAGGGTTGTAAACACAGGATAATGAGGGCTTGAGAAGGCAGCTGTAATGACTGTTATTGCTGGCGAAAAGGAGTCCATAGGAGCCCCGAACTGTCCCATACTGCCCTCTGACCAAAAGTGCAGGGCGTCTGGGAATACCGGAAGGCAGGCAGGGCTCCTACAGACCCTTGGGGTCACCTCCCTGGTGCACACACCCTGTACAGCCTGCCCCCTCCCCACCCCCCTGCCTCTGTGCTCGCTGTTCTCTCTGGAACTGGTTCATCGTCCTCCACCTGGCTGGTCCAAGGATAATGGCCCACAGGCTGCCGGCCTCTGGATGGGGGTTTGGGGCAGGGCCAGGGGAGTTGTCTTGGGAAAGTGAAAGAGCTCCCCAGGAGCTGTGCAGCACCTGGACAAGCGTCTTGACTTCTCTGGGCCTTGGCCTTCCATCTAGAAAATCGGATTCAAACATCTCCCGGTCAGCTCACAGTCACTGCAAGGCTCAGATAGAGTTTGACATAGAAAGTGGCTGTATCTTCTGGGATGTGCTCTAAAAATCTGTCACCGGGGCTGTTCTTGTGACATCACTCCATGCCAAGACAGGGCTCTTCTGGAAAGCCCCATGACCTCTTCTAGTGAGAAAACAAGTTTTATTGCAGACTCTCTGAGGACCCAGCACCGTGGCAAGCACTTCACATGCTTTCTCCTGTTTGCTCCTCATGACATAAGGTGAGCCGACTCATGAGGCCCATTTTACAGAGGAGAAAACTGAGCCACGAGGAGGTCAGCAACTTTCCTAACATTACGGAGAGTACGTGGGAGATGGATTCAGTCATTCAAAAACATTTCCTGAGCACCTGCTATGTGCTCCGTGCTTGGTGCTAAAGAGAGAGCCCTGAGCCAACCAAGCGTTTGCCCTGGCGGGGCTGAATTTGAAGGCGGGGAGACAGAGAACGAACAGGTAAAGGGACATAATAAGACGTTGAATGGCAACGTGTGCTATGGAGAAAAATGAGGATAGAGGGAGTGGTTGTCTGGGGGAGAGTTTTGTGCCTTCGAGAATGTGGTCGAGGAAGACTGCTGTGAGAAAGTGACGCTGCAGCAGGGACCAGGGAGGAAGGGAGGGACGGAGCCACGCGGGTGTCTGAGGGAAAAGAATAGGAGGCACAGGGAACAGCCTCCCACGCATCCGCAGAGGAGGCAGGAGTGCTTGGACAGCCCGGAGGAGCCCGGGGAGGCTGTAGGAGCGTGGCAGGTTCCAGGGAAGGGGCGAGGGGGGGAGGGAGATGTGGGGAGAAGGAGGGCACAGATCAGGAGGGACCCCACAGGCCCTGCTGAAGGGGTTGGCGGCTCCACAGCCCCGCCTCCACCGGGTTGTGCCCCTCTCTACACTGGGCAGGTGCAGGTGCGGGGCCCTGAGCCTGAGCTAGGAGTCATGCTCAGGGTGTGGTGGGGCCCAGAGGACACCGCTTTGGGGTCACCGGGCTGGTTTGGGATGCTGTCTCCAGACACTGGCCCATCTAAGTCACTGGACCTCTCTGGACCCGGCTCCCTCGTCTACTTAAAAGGGCCCAGAGCACGGCCCAGGGCCAGGGTGCACTGTGGTGGCAGGGAACAGCCTGGACTCTCACATCCAGCCCTCGGCTGTGTTAGGAGCAGCTCCAAACACTTAAGAGGGGCTCTTACTCAACGAATCCTCACCTTTAAGGAGAAAGGGAGGCTGGAGAGGGTGAGCAACTCCGCAGGGAGCACTGTGGAGGAGAGTCCTCCAGGGTCTAAGGGTGGCCTCCTCCGCTTCTCTCCCCACCACCACCCCCACCCCCGCCACCCCGCCCCGCCCCCCAATCCGAGCCGGCCTCCCCTTACCTGGCAATCACGCTCCTGGCTGGCTCAGGTTACTGGAGGCCCTGAGGGGTCTGTTTAAACAAGTGTGTCTGAGCAGGAAAATCAAACAGACAGCGACCCTCCGGGGCCGCCACGGGACCACCGCCAAGGACTACCCCTGAACCTGATAAGGCCGGATCTATTTTCACTTAATTGGGCTGCGGCCAGGGGCCCACCTTTCCATCAGATAGGAGGTCTCCCCAGGGATGGGAAGGGTCCCCTTCAGGTGGGGCTGTCGTGCACCCCTGGCCGGGAAAGGAGACGGCCAAGGGGGTTGGGGGCGCCACCGGCTGGGGAGGCGCCGTAGGAGAGTTTGCTCACTCCTGCCTGCAAAGTTGGGGAGGAGGCTGTTGGGAGAAGAATTCTATTCCCCAGAAAGGCCCCGGGGAGGGAAATTCATCCTAGGGAGAAGGGTGGGGCCTGGAGTCCACGCAGGCCTTTCTGAGTGACACCAAGCGCGTCGTGTGACCCCTCTGGGCCTCGGTTGCCTATCTTCAGAGGAGGAGGCAGCTACAACTCCCCGTCAAGGTCAAAGGAGATTTAAAGGCAGCAGAACCAGCAACGGAGGGGTGACTTCAGTGTTCTTTTAGAAACGTCGTTCAAGAACTATTTGGTCAGCATAGGACGAACTGTCTTTACCCTTGACCCCAAGGTCCAGCCCTCTGGCCCTCCCCCCTTGCCCCAGTGCAGCTGGCCCGATGTGGGGTACTCTGGGCTGGGAGTCTGGCTGGTGCTGAAAGCTTGCTGTCACCTGCTGGTCATCCATTCACCTCTCCTGTCAAGTGTCCCCTCTTGAAGTCGAGCCCCTGTGCTGGCCGCGGAGGCCCCCACAAGCTTGCTCTGGGGAGCCAGACTGATGCCCACGCACGGGGATCAGAAGAGGGGCCGCCGGAAGCACCCCGTGGACGGGCAAGGCTTTGCACCCTTCTCTGCCCTTCTCCTGTCGGGGAGTCCAGGGCAGGGGTCTCCAACCCTTGGTACGTCGGGGCCGTGGGGCGCACTGCAAAATCCCCTGGGGTGCCGGGAGAAATCTTAGAACACTTCCTGTTTTTATGTTGGTTGGAACTATTTAACTCCAGTTTCCCCGCATGTAACCAGGGATAAAAAGGGACTTGCTGCCAGGATTAAAAGCATCAAGCTACTTACGAGCGCAGAACAGTGCCTGGCGATAGTAATTGCCAAGAGGCCTCAACTATTACCAATAGCAGGACTTATTCCCCATCCTGGCGTTTAGCGCCTCCGTTTTCCAGTTTCCCTGGACTCTGATCCTTTTCAAAGAGTCTCAGGGAGCACCGCAAAGCGGGGTCCATTCCACGGATGTAGCACCTGGGGTTCAGGCAGGCGCTGTGTCCTTCGCCTGGGTCCCTGGCAGGCGGGGCCGGGATCCCCGGATCCGGAGGGGCGTGGCTTTGCAGGAGTCGTGACCCCGCCCCCTCCGGGAGCGCCCAGAACCTGCGGGTCTCGAGACCACTGCAGGGCCTGGGCAATCGCGCGCGCCAAACCCGCTCGAGGTGGAGGAAAGCGGAACTGAATCAAATTCTGCGGCATGTGCGACCTCCACGGCCCGCCTACCCCGTGCCAGAGGCCGGGAGGGGGACACCAAAGATTCCCGCTCTTCCCTGCACGCGTGGCGCGGCGGAAACCGCGCCCTAGCGCCCGCTGGTTCCCGTTCTGGTGGCCGGGGCGGCCCAGCTACGCGGCCTGAAGCACGCGACTTCAACTTGCTGTATCTCAGTTTTCTCATCTGCAAAATGGGATGCCCACCCCGGGGACTGTTGTGAGAAGTTAATTGTGGTGATGCGTTGGAAACACCTAGCACATAATCTCTGCTCAGTGCGGGTGGGTTCGCTCCAGCATCCACCGTCCCCTCCCCCAGCTCCAGGAATAACCGAACCCTGCCTCCAGACTCCGAGCCGGTGTCCCCAGCCCTCACCGGAGACGCAGGCCAGGCGCTCCCTGAACTTATCGGGGCCAGCGTGCGCCAGGGGGCACTGCGCTTCCTACTCTCGCACCGGAGTCCTCGCAAGGTGCAAGCCACTGGTCCCAGAGGGGACACCCAGGTTTCTTGACCTTCCTGGGAGCCGGGGAAGGATGAGCACTGGGTTAGGGTTGGTTGGGGAACCTGTATTTTAGTGCCACTTCTGTCCGTCTCAGCCTCAGTTTCCCTCTCTAGGCCACACGGCTGTTCCATTGCACACGGATTGAGCGCTTACTGCATGCTGGAGGGTTCCTGGACTCTGCCTTCCAGGTTGAAGGTCACAGGGAGGCTTCAGGACCTTGGAGGCCTGAAGGGAGGGAGGGGTGTGTAGGGCATAGGCCAGCCGCTGTCTTTTCTGGATGGTTGAGGTTCAGTGCATAGAAAGTGTCAGAGGATCGAAATTCTGGGCGGGGGGAGGGGGAGTCTTTTCCCTCTGAGAACTTTCCAGGGGGCATCCCAGGCAGGAGGGACAAGCCAGGTGGGGTGGGGCCTAGGTGTCCCAGGCGGGTCCAGATCCAGAGCCAATGGCCTCTCCGCAGGGCAGGACCTGCACCCCTTTCCTAGCCTCCCCATGACCCCAGGCAGAGGGTATACTGTGCAGTTCACAGCCCAGATGTGGAAACTGAGGCGAGAAGTTACTAGCTCCAGTTATTGGCAGGAGAGGCAGGAGCCAGGGCGGGGAGGGACACTTCCCCCTGCTCTCGAAGGTGGGAATGGCCGCTCCAGAAATCGGACGCTATCTGCAGACAAAACCGACTGGAGTCGCATTAGCTTCTGAGTGGCTTGAGGACGGTAGTTCTAACTGAATGGTGGCAGGGAGGAGGAGTGGGCAGGCGAGAGGGACTCGGAGAAAGGGACAGGCAGACAGGGGAGAAAAGAGACCCTGCCATGGAGAGACAGAAGCACAGAGATCAGAGACCAGGGCTTCTGAGAGAGACCCATCTGAAAGAGAGAGACAGAGAGATAGAGGGGGAGAAAGGGAGGACGCCGAGAAGGAATGTCAGAAGTCAGGACCCGAGGGAGAGAGAGCAGAGAAAGAGGGAAGGGGTGGGAATCGTGGGGAGAGGGGCTGCAGGCCCCCCTAACCTCATTCCCCACCCCTCCTCACAGAAGGGGCGCCTCCCACAAAGTCCTTCGGGCTGCCCCCCTGGCAGGTGGGGGGGCACACTTCCAGGGTCACTCCCTAGGCTCCCCTCCTCTGGTCTCTCTCCTAGTACGGCTCTGGACCTCCTCGGCGCCCCACACTCGCTTCCCATTTCTGCCACAAGTGCCTGGATCGCGGGAGGCTCTGGCTGTCAGCATCTCTGTGTCCTGAGTTTCTTTTCGCCTGGGCTTCTCTGCCTTCCTGCCTCCGTCGATCACTGGGCCGCCTCTTCCCCGCCCTGTCTGCGTCTCTCACTCTCCTTCGCGGGGTGGCCGCGCGGGGTGCGGGGGGTGGGGGTTGAAGCCCGAGGTCCCCCGCCAACATAAGCACCTCGGACCTTCCTCGATGATCGGGCAGGGCGGGCCTCCCCGACCCTGCATTCTCCTGCAGGGGAGGAATCCGCAGGCCCAGAGGAAAGGCCCCAGCCCCCTCGATGCCAAGTGCGCGCAGCGCGGGGGAACCTGCCACAGAGCGGAGCCAGCCGTGGGCCCGGCGAGCAGCTGCGGGCGAGCTCACGGTATCCGAGCCGCGGCACAGCGCACCCACTTTGAAAGTGAATAAACCGAGGCTCAGAAAAACTGGCCCTCAGCCGTCGGCTGGTGACGCCTCTCGCCGTTCGCGCGCCTGTTTTCTTCTCTGAGAGACCTGAGATCCTCGGCATTTGGTAACTTTCATAAGAAAAACTGGACAGTCTCCAAGACTCTCAAGTAGGTGGTGGGCAGGGGGAGGGGAGGAGCAGGAGGGAAGGGTACTGAGCGCTGCCCCCAGCACCCATTTTGCGGATTGGGGGCGGGACTCGAAGGCGGTTCCACCCAAAACTGCCGGCCTCCGCGGTATTTCAATGCATTCATTTCGTCTCTTGAAAGCGCAGCGAGAGAGACCGCTCCCCGCAGTTAAGGAGTGGATTTCGGGGGTTCAGACCCACCCGCGTCTGGATCCCGGCGCCACCGCTAACTAGCTGTGTGACCCTGGCCAAGACACTTTACCTCTCTGATTCTGTTTTGTCACGTGGAAGGCGAAGAAAGCCTATAATAATGCCTATCTCCCCGGGTAGAGGGGATTAAATCGGATAAAGTTTGCAAAACCTCTGACGACAGGCCTGACACCCTGCTCAATATAAGTCAATTTTCTTTTTCGCATTCCTTCCCTCCAATCCCCGGGCCCTCCGGGCCCTTGCCGGAACTGAGACGGGGCCCTCAGCCGGCGGGGCAGAGCCTGGCGGGGAGCAGGGCGAGCCTCCCTCGGCCCGGGGTGGGCAGAGCCGGGATGGTCGGCCCCTGGAGCCTCGGGGTCTGCCTGACATCTCCAGGCTTAAATAACCGTGCGCCTTTGTTATTCGTCGGCAGCAAAGTGGTTCGTTACGCCTGATCGGTCTAATTGCTTTGAAATGGGATATATTATCTATAATTATAGAGCTCTAGGAGGAGCCGGCCGGCCCCCGCTTTCATCTTTCCCAAGTGCACCCTCATGTCGCGATCACATTAATTTGGGCCATTTGAAAGGGGGCCCCCTCTCTCCCCCCCGCGGATCCAGGCCCCCTCACCCGCTTCCGAACTTAAAGACACAAGGAAGCCCCAGCCTGAGCCAGAGGAAAGAAGCAAGTGGGGGAAGGGCGGGAAGCGGGAAAGAAGCGGGCAGTCGGACTCCGCCGCGCTAGGGCACTTGCGCGAGTTGGGCCCACTTGAGGCAGAGGAATGAGCAAGAAGGAGAAAATATTTTTACAAGTAGTTTTCTTTTCTTTTTTTTTTTCCACTTCGCGTTGAAGAAAGGCCCCTAAACTCTTAAAAGGCATAAGCTCTGCCCAGGTCCAGGGAAAGCAGAAAGCATTTCAATCTGGATGCGCGCTGTGGATATTCAGCTAGTGGCTGAAGACTCACCGGGGTTCCCAGCTCTCCTTGAGTTTTTCTCTGGAAAGCTGTGAAATCCTCCCGAAGGATACCATCAGGGACTCCCAGACAGTTTCCCAAACCTCTGACTCCCCGCCGTCCGCTTCTAGGCGACGGAGGCCAAAAGACTTAGGAGACACGGGTTTGAGAAGCCCCCTCCGCAGATTGGGGGATCCCGAGGTCGTGCTTTCTGTCTACCCGTCAGCCTCGCCCCCCCTCCTCCCCACCTCAGGACAAAATACCTCCTCTCTCTCCCCCTCCGCCGCCCTCCTGGAGATTGGTGAATTCCCACCAAAATAAATCGTTCCGGGTAATCGGTTTTCATAGCACATTCATTCTATTAAAGAGGACTGTTTGGGGCTCGCTAATTGCCGGGGGTCCCACTGAGCTGCACATTTTTTAAAATGCACGCGGGATTCCTGGGTCGAGGCCACAAAATGCGTTGCACGGGGGGGGGGGGGGGGGCGTAAACAAAAACCCGACGGAGGCGACAACGAATGCCCAAGTGAGGGGCCAGCCTGCAGGCTTTTCCAATCCCGGCCGCAATACCCAGACACTGACAGCGCTCTTCAAGACGGGATCCCTCTAAACGCGAGCCTTTCCCTGGGAAGGGGGAGTTTGAAAACACCACCACCCCTCCGCCGCCGCACACTCTCCCAAAACGGGCTTTGGGGGGGGGTGGGGGGGAGACCAAACCCGTCCCCAGTTCAGTTGCCCAGGGAGTCGGACGCTAGGCAATCAATCCGTCTTTGGGATCCTAAGCGCCAAGGTGCTTTGTTGGGGGACAGGGAGTCCGGACTGAGAAGGATGGAGCGAGGCGCGAGGGGAGGGGAGCGGAGCACCAGTCCCCGAGCTTTATCTGCTGCGGGCCAGCCCTGCCCTTGCCAGGCATGAATTACAGCCCGGCTTTCTGGGCGGCTGCGGCCGCGCGGAGAAATGCCGGGCTGGAAGCGCCTGGGGGGGTAGTGCTGGCGGCGAGATAACAGGCCCACCCCCCCCCCCCCAACCCCGGCCCCGTCAGCTCGAGAAACCCACCAACCGGGAAATCCGGAAAGGCCCAGACAAATACAAACGCAGAGAAAGCTCCTCGCCGCCCCAAAACTTGTGCCTCTCCTCCCGCGGGCTCAACAAGCTCCGAGAGACACAGAGACATTTCCTTTCCTCTAACCCCCTTCTCTGAGACCCGGGGCATCTCCCCCCCTCCGCGCCCCCACCCTCAAAGGCAGGTCGGTGCAAGCGCCGAGAGCTATTCTGAGCACCGGCTCCACGCGCAGTCTACTCGGAACCCCTTTCCCTCTCCAGACACACACTTCTCGCCTTGCCACGCATGCCCCCAGCTAACCCGCCGCGCCCGGCGAGAGCGGACAAGAACCCACACCGAACCGAAAAACCGTGGGGTTCCGGACGGGCTCGGGATGCCTAGGGGCGGGCGGCAGGGCCGGGGGCTGCGGGCGCAGGCGGTCTGCTCCCAGGAGGCGGGGGCGCGACTTCAAGGGCCCCTGCGCCGGCTGCTGCCTTTGATCCGGCCGCCGCTGGCGCCTAAAAACAACATCCTCGTCTGCCTATTAGGCGCGCTGAGGGATCGTGACAGATTGTTTATCCCCGCAATTAGCGATGCGGCCCTTCTCCCGCCGCCCGGCTGGCCGGGCCCCCGGGCCCGCGCCGGGCCTCGCTGCGCCGCCGCGGGGGACGGCCCTGAGACCCCTCTGCGTCGCGCGGCTGCACTCTCGGGGTTCGAGCCCCTGCTCCGCCCTAAAGCTGAAGTTCTTAGCTGGCGGACTCCAAGAGGGCCCAGAGCACCCCCACCCCCCCCACCCCGTCCCACTCCCCTGAAGTTGATTTTACTGTTCAGCATTTTTCTACGGAGGAAGTTCTTAGATCAGACTGGCAAAGTGATCTGAGAGTCCAACACTCTTGAGATGGGAGACAACGGCGCAACAGCGCAAGCCTCATGGCAAAGACAAGCTATCTGTCGAAAGGGTGACCTAAAGAGCCAAGGGGCCTCGGTTCCCTCTCCCCGTCTAACCCCGGTGCAGAGGGAGATTCCGGCTCGGCTGTAGGGTTCGTTCCAGCCACAGCTAAATTGAAAATGCAGGCCATAGAAGTTCGCTATCCGGGCTGGGATGCTAGCCTACTGTTCGGCCTGCAGCCTTGCTGAGCGTCAGTTCGGTCAGCTCTGAAATGGGTCGTAGGCTGGCCTTGGATCCCGGCATCCTCAGGCGTACCTCCGGGGCCTTGGTTCCGCTGCCTGGTGGCAGGACGCTATTCGTCCTACTCCTGCCCCGGGGTACCGGGAGCTTAAGCCAGGCCGCGTGGGTGCACCGCGCCTCTAGCTGGGCCCGACGCGAGCTGGAGGCCCTAAACCCTGCCTAATGCTTGTGTTGCAGTCTCGGACGAGTAAGGAATCTGGAAACGCGGCGTAAACTTCACAGATGCGAGTATTCCTGAACCCCTCCCCCCCCCACCCCCCAAGACCTGAACACATCTCTGGAGCCTATGGACAGACGTGAGGCTGCCGATCACCCTGGCGTCCGCAGCCCGACCCCTCCCGCCAGACCCCGGACGCCGTCAGGGTAATAAAGTTCCCGCTGTAGCAATTCATTTCCCTTAATCTGGACGCCCCTAATCTACAGCTTTTATTGCGCCCAGTTAAAAGGCGAGGGAATTCGCTGTCCCTCCGCGCTCGGATAATTACCCCTAAATGGCCACGGCAGCCCCTCGTGTTTCCTGGAGATTAGAACCCCGCAGTCATCAATGGCGGGTCCCGGTGAGCCGCCAATCACCGCCGCTGGCTCCCCGGGGGTCGCCGGCCTGGGCCCCGGGATAAGAGGCCATAAAGAGGAGGGGCAGAAAACTGCTGAGCCCCAACCCGACTTTGCATAGATCTTCTATCTCCCCACGCTTTCAACTCATTTTCCTCCATTTTTTTTTAGCAGAAAAAAAAGATCACGTTTCCTCCGAAACTGGCAAAATAAAAGTTCTCCGGCCCAGCTACCAAGGATCCTTCCCAGGAAGCGTCCTCTTTCTCCGCTGACCCCCTCCCACAAACGTGCCTCCCCACTCCGGTACCATCCGCGACCCAGAGACAGGGACGTGTTATTGTTTCCGCGGACGCGTTGAGGTCACGTTAAGGCCAGATCAGTGTTTTGTTGACGTTTCTGCTGGTTTTATTTCAATAAGTTCTATATCAAAAGGACCCGGCGGCTCCTTCCCCCAGCTGGTCGCCGGTATAGGTGTTGTAATCCTCCCAGGGAATTTCACAGCGGGGGGGAAAGTACACATCATGAATGAAAATCGATTAACGACCCGGATAATATCATGTGTTCTTATTCTTAGCGTCTATAGCACCACAGGAGAGTGGCCGCTTTCTGCAAACTTCAGTCCAGCTCCTAGAAAGAGACAAAGGCCCACTTCTACTCGGAGGTAAAGTTTTGAAGACTGAAACAGAGGAAGAAAATAGAGGTTTGGGTTTTTTTTAAAAAAAGAAATTAATCTTTCTTTCTACTAGAATACATAACCAGCCAGATTTTTTTTTTTTTTAACTGTGAAAGAAGTGTGTCTGAAATGACTCATCGCCAATGATCGCGGGAGAGAAGACGGGAGGCAGATAGCGGAGGGGGATAGAGAAAGAGACACAGCGGCTGGCCGCCAAAGGGAAAGGTGAAAGAAGCCTTGGTAGAAACAGGAAAGGAGCAGAGGAAAGAGGGAGGCGTGGGAGAGAGGGGCGATCAAGGAAGGGAAGAGAGGGGAGGGCAGAAGAGAAGGGACGAGGGCAGGGAGAGTCCCCCAGGAAGACAGAAAAACTAGAGAGCCGCGGGGACCCGGAGACAGACGCGCGGCCCAGGCTGCAGCGCGGAAGAAAGTTTCTCCGGCGCCCCCTCCCCTCCCCTCCCCTGCCCTCCCGGGGCCCGGCCCCGTCCCGCGCGCCCAGCGGCCCAGTGCGCCTCGGGGCCCGTCCGCAGGAGCGCGGCCCAATGGCAGGCGCCGGGCCCGCCCCCTCGCGCGCTGATTGGTCGCCGCGGCGCCGGCCTCGCCTTATTAACAAGTTCTCTGGGGAGCTGCGGCCCGACCCGGAGCCGGCGAGTGCGCCCGGGAACCCGGCCTGCGCGGCGGCGCCAGCGAGGAACCAGGCCCCAAGCGCCGGAGCCGGCCTTCTGGGGAGGGGCGGGAGGCGCGCGCGCGAGGGCCCGCCCGGCCAGGGCCCCGGGCGCACCCAAAGGCCGGCCGCGCTCCCAGCTCGCCCCAAGCCCATGCCCGGCGGCTGGGCCGTGCTGCGGCTGGAGGGGGGGCCCGGCTCTGCATGGCCCCGGCTGCTGACATGACTTCTTTGCCACTCGGTGTCAAAGTGGAGGACTCCGCCTTCGGCAAGCCGGCGGGGGGAGGCGGGAGCCAGGCCCCCAGCGCCACCGCGGCCACGGCGGCCGCCATGGGCGCAGACGAGGAGGGGGCCAAGCCCAAAGTGTCCCCTTCACTCCTGCCCTTCAGCGTGGAGGCGCTCATGGCCGACCACAGGAAGCCCGGGGCCAAGGAGAGCGCCCTGGTGGCCTCCGAGGGCGCACAGGCGGCGGGCGGCTCCGCGCAGCCCCTGGGCGCCCGGCCGGGGTCTCTGGGAGCCCCGGACGCGCCGTCTTCGCCGCGGCCGCTGGGCCATTTCTCGGTGGGAGGACTTCTCAAGCTGCCAGAAGATGCGCTCGTCAAAGCCGAGAGCCCCGAGAAGCCCGAGAGGACCCCGTGGATGCAGAACCCCCGCTTCTCCCCGCCCCCGGCCAGTAAGTAGCCAGAACCCAGGCGGCGGGGGAGGGGGGGCGGGCGGGGGGTGCGGGGCGGGAGGGCGCCAGGCCTGGAGCCGGCGCCTGCCTGTCTCCAGCAGCTGCGTACCTGCAGCCAGGTACCCGGAGCCCATGCTGCAGATCTGCTGGCGGGGCGGCCGGGGTTCGCCACTCTCCCTACTCGCGTCAGCTAGAGGGGTAGAGGCCTGGCTGAAGCCCAGCTCTGGGTCCACTTTCGCGGACTCCTCGCCTTGGCCGGGCGACGCTGGGCGTGTGTGTGTCTGTGTGTGTGTGTGTGTGTGTGTGTGTGTGTGTGTGTGGCGGGGGTGCAGTTAACTTCCAGGGCAAGGTGTCTGGGCACCCTCCCCTCCTGCTCCTATCAAAAGACCCCGGGGGGTCCCCACTTCCCTATCTGCCCCTATGCCCTGTTATTTGGCCGTTATCCCTACGGATGGGTCCAGGCGGTGCGGACATCTTCCCTGCGCTCAGAGTTTCACTTTCTCATAGAAGACTCCCCCCCCCCCCTCCACCCCGCATTAAAGTACCTCTCTGCCCTGAGGTTCTGAACCTCTTGCAAAATTCCCCCTTCCAACCCTTCAGATTTCAGACAGATACTTGGTGCTCACGGTGGATGGTTCAATTAGTGGGAGGGGGCACTCAGGTCCAGCGGAGGGGGCGGGGCACCAAGTCAATTAGCGGGAGGCGTCCCCTCCGTGGCGGTGGGAAGCTCCCAGACGTCGCCCGACAGGGCCACTGGAGCGGACTCCAGCCGCCATAGGCGCGTTCGGGGTCGTTGCAAGGCCTCGCGGCCCCCCGGCTTCTCTGCCCAGCAAACACGCTCGGAGATATTTCAGGAGCACGGGAAATTCCCAAGTTTTCCTCGTTTCCTCCGATTATTTTGCGCGGCATAATAGCAACCCGAATTCAATGGCGTGATGCTGAGGAATGATTTTTATCTGGGGATTAAACGTCTTTGAAAGGCCAGCCCCTCCCTGGGCCTAAAGGCTGGAGAAGGTGGCCCCGGGCTAGGCTGTCGCTACCGAAGGGATTGACGTTTCCCTCGGCGCCCGCCCCTCGGGCGGCCCGGCGGAAAGCGAGTCGGGGGCCAACTGCTTCCCGGACTCTCAATGGCCTGGAGCAGGGAAGAAGGGGGGATGTTAACACAAGATTTCGTTTGACTCATATCCTGGTGGTCTGCGAGCCCAAAGGCTCATTTAAGGGAAAAAAAAAACAAACAAACGAAAAAACATGCATACTTAGGCAAAACCCGCATGGTGAAACATTATGTACTTGAATTCATTTTTCCCCCGAGGGAAGCCGCTGGGTAGGCAAAGCGTCCTTTCCAGGACTCGGGAATTCGGTTAGGGCCTCCACGCTGACCCCAAAGTCGTTGAGATCCCCGTTGTCCTGGGAATAATGTGTTCTCCGTTTTATCTGGCCACAACTGCCCTGTGTGGCAGGGGTTCACTGGCCCAGAGGACTCCGACTGGTACCTTCGGGAGCCCTCTGCCGGGGCGCTGGCTCACCGCCCATCTTTGAGGTATATTTTGAAGCCATAAGAAAAAGCTTGGCACCGTTCATCTCCGTGGACTGAGACCCAGCTGGAGGAGAAGCCATTGCAACCCCTCTCCCACTCACCCCCATTTGTGTGTGACCAGAGGGCCAAGGCACTGGGGGTGGCTGAGCCCCAAGAGACAGCTGGGACCACCGGAAGATGCAACCCCCCTCCCCTTGGCACTTCGTATATTTGAGATATGGCCGCCGGTGCAACCTTCTGACCGCCTGACAGCCGGCTCTGCTCGCCTGCCATCCCCTGAGACTGTCCTTAGACCCCTGTAGGAGCACCCCGTTCCAAGGGGAAGAGATCTGGGCCTAGCCTAGCGCTGAACACTTTGGTGGGCACACATACATGTTCACCCAACGCAGAAAACTAGATGTGATCTTGGGTTGGGTGCAGGGCCTTTCTGCCTGTTTCATCAACCTTATTAACACCTACGGTCCCAGCCTGGGCGACGGTGGGAGGAGGCCCGCCGCCGAAGGCCCTCCCAAGCAGCCATCTAGCAGGAGGCATCCCACCTCTTCCCACTTAAGTTCGGGCCTTGAACACGCGCGCGTTTCACCCGGAATCTTTGTTTCCTCGTTTGCAAGAAGTAGACGGAAACGTCTACCCCGCGGGGCGTGGCAATTGGAGAAAATCTTTTCCAAGTGTCTCTCCCAGCGCTTGGCACCGAGGTGCCCCACGCAAATGAATAGCCGGTATTGCTGTTGACTACTATTTCTGCTTTGTGGGCAGATTACACTCCCGCGCCGCTTTCTTAACCCACTGCCTTTCTCTCGGCTCCCTAGGGCGGCTGAGCCCCCCGGCCTGCACCCTGCGCAAGCACAAGACCAACCGCAAGCCGAGGACGCCCTTCACCACGGCGCAGCTGCTGGCGCTTGAGCGCAAGTTCCGCCAGAAGCAGTATCTGTCCATCGCCGAGCGCGCCGAGTTCTCCAGCTCGCTCAGCCTCACCGAGACGCAGGTGAAGATCTGGTTCCAGAACCGCCGCGCCAAGGCCAAGAGACTGCAGGAGGCCGAGCTGGAAAAGCTGAAGATGGCCGCCAAGCCCATGCTGCCACCCGCGGCCTTCGGGCTCTCCTTCCCGCTCGGCGGCCCAGCGGCGGTAGCGGCCGCGGCGGGCGCCTCGCTCTACGGTGCCTCTGGCCCCTTCCAGCGCGCCGCGCTGCCGGTAGCGCCCGTGGGACTCTACACAGCCCATGTGGGCTACAGCATGTACCATCTGACATAGAGGGTCCCAGGGTCCCCTACCTGCGGTTCCAGCCGATTCCTCCAGCCCCTGTCTTCTGCAAAGCAGCAGGAGCCCCCCACCCCCACCCCACCCAGCGAGCTCCCCTTCCACCCCCCACACTGCTCTGGTTTATCCTCCGCCGCTCCCTGCGTTCACTCACGAAGTCTGATCCCCTCCCCCAAAGTGGCTGGAAGGGTCCCTTAACACTCTTCTAGAATCTAGACCTACCCTTTGTGTTACAGATGGATAAACTGGGGTTAGAGAAGTTAAATTTCCCAAGGGGCCTCAGCAGAGTTAGCTGTTGGAGGCGCACCAGGGGCTGCGTCCTGTATCCCTGCCTCCTGCCCCCGACACCCGGCGCGAAAAGCACAGGAAAAATACTCCCGCCTGAAGATTTTGGAAATAAGAACAGTTGGAGAGAAGGAGAACATGCCAGGGGAGATCGGCCTCCCCACCGCCCCGCCAGCCCCCAGGTCCTTCCTTCGGAAAAGTTCAGAGAACTTCAACAGCAGAACGTTTGTTGTCGGTGGGGGGAGGGGGGCACACAGATGCGTTGCAAAGGTAGGTTGGAGGGACCCCTCTCACCAGTATCAGAAGAAATTGTAAAATAAAATTTAAAAATCCTGTTTCTTATTTAACAGTACGTTTGTGTGTCTGTCAAGAATCCCTTTGGAAGGGATGGTGTGTAATATACTGTATATTTGAAATTTTATTATCATTTATATTATAGCTATATTTGTTAAATAAATTAATTTTAAGCTACAAGAAATGATCTCTTTATTGATTTAGGCCTTTATGTGAATTTCACGTCTTCGCACATGCAATTGCCTTTCAGTGCGATGGGACTTTTACTCTAACGCCTTTCAAAGGTGACCACGATATTCCGGGACAGAGGGGGGCGTCTCTTTGAACACACAGGACAGATCTGCGCTGGCAAAGTCAAGTGGAGAATTGAAGCAATTACCTACGATAATTAGGCTCAATTTTCCAATTCGCTTTAAGCTGAAATCGACACTTGCTCAGGTGACCCAGAACCGACTCTTTCTTTTTTCTTCCTTTTTAACCTGTCTATGAAAACAAAGCGAATCACCCAAATGGTTTGATGACTGCAGACAGCTAATCCAGACAATTCCTACCCCTGCAAACCTGTTTTTCCCACAGGAGGCCAGGTGGGGGGTGGAGGCACAGCTTTCCTTCTCTAAGTCGCTGCGCTGGTGTAGACCCGGTTTGTGGATTTAATTTTGAGCTGCCAGAATGTGAACTCCTTCACACCCCCTATTAGGACGCCTAAACACAAACCACTTTACTGAAAACCCAAGGCGACAATACACTTCCCACCTTGGCGTGTCCTTTGCATGAGCCCTCCCCCCAAACTCTCACAGACTCCGTTTTTTCTTTTATATAGTAGGTTAAATTCAGGCTTCCAGGAGAATAGATTTGAACGAGCGCCAAGTTTTAGCCTTCTGGGGCGAATTCTGCAAGGATGTTGGTAGCAGAAAATGACCTCCTAGTAAACAGGGCCTACTATGTTCCAGGCACCGCTCTGTTCTCTTTCGAGTTGGGGGCCCCGGTTTAATTCTCACCAGATCTGCGTGCGTCCCCTCCCCCGGCCTTGCCTCCACCCCGCCTTGGCCCGCGCCTCCAGACTCCACGCGGGACAGCCCCAGGCAGCCTTTGCGGCGAGCCCTTAACACTGCAAGCCAGCAGGCCAACAGTTGTTACAACGCAAAGTATCTGGCGTTGGACTTGGGGAGGGTGGACGTCTCCACGGATAGAGGCCGTGGCTCAGGGTGGAAACCGAGTCTTGGGCACACGGCGCTGTTTCTAGCCCCAGGCGCCGGAGCTCTGCCTAGGAATTCCAAGAGCGCACAGGGTTGCGCCCATGCACCCCCGGGGCCGGCTGTGAGCCTTCGCCCGGCAAGTTCCGGGGTACCCTGGTTCTAGGATCTTCCAGTCTCCGTAGCTCCGGCAAACGTTCGATCCCCGAGGCTGCAGTCTGAGCATGCCACAACTCCCCTCCGGAGGAGAAGAAAGCAAGCTTGCTGTGGAGTGCCGTTCCGCGGGACCAGACAGACTGGGGGAGCCCGGAAGCCGGGCTCCCAGAAGTGCGGTCAGAACCCGAATCCGGGCCTCCTTGTCCCCGAGAGAGAGCAGTTAGACCTAAAAAGCTCTCAGACTCACGTAGTCAGTCCTTGCAAGGCGCTTGAGGGTCGAGGTACATCGCTGCTTCCTTCCGGCAGACGCAGAAAGGGGTTGTTTTTGCTTCCCCTCTATAAACTAAGCAACCGGACCGCGATGGAGCGAAGGACACTGCCTTCTACACATTTTCCAGCTTCCTTCCTGCAACACCCCTCGTGATTCTCCCGTCCTGGGGATAGCATTGAACTTGAAGTCAGACAAGCCAATGTGATTCATCCCAGCCCTGCCACTTAAACTTTGCCTGACTTGGGATAAGGAAGATCTTCCGTTTCTTGCTTCCTTAGTTTTCTCATCTGCAAAATGGGCCTAGAAATCCTTCCCACTCCCAGGATTCTGGAGAAGCGACAACGAACCCCTGCGAGAGAGGGCGCCCAGGGAGTAGGGGGCGGGTCTGAATTTTCTCAGTTCACAGTGAGTCCGCAGCACCAGAGGCTTTTCCTCAAGTGCGGGTAGGGGAATGGTGGGGCAGGATCAGGTGTCTCCGCTGGCTCGGACTCCCGGGCCTCCTGGCTCCTCGAAGTTTGGCAATTTAGGGTCGAGGCAAACTTAGAGCAACATAATTGCAGTAATGAGCGACGGCTCGCGCTCTGCAGACGCGCCGCGGCTCCAGAGAGGCGGTAGCTGCAGGCGAGGCGGGCGGGCGCGCCCCCTTCCCCCACCCAGCACCTCGGAGGGTTGGAGGAGGCGGCCGCCCTGGGACCCCCCGGTCGCGCCCGCCTCCGCGCGCGCCTCCGCCCGAGTCGCCGGCTTGGGTCTGGGTTTCCTTCCACTCCCGTCTCCCCTAGTTTCTTTTCGTCTAGTTCTTTCTTTCCCTCGTTTTTGTTTCTGAATTCCCTATCTCAACAGAGCATGCACACAGAAGGTGTCCAATAAATGTTTGCTGGATCGGAGCGGTGCCCTGGTGTGGGGGGTGAGGGCCCCGAGTCAGATTCAGCCAGGTCTGGTGGGAACTGGAGGCGGGGTTCTGGGCACCGCTCCTCGTTCAGCCCTCTGAACTAAGTTGCTTGTTTTTCAAGCGAGGGCAGAGTGGGCAGGGGGTTCCCGGGCCTGGTCCTCTACCGATCGGTTTCCTCCTTTGGCAGAAAGCACCGGATCGTTCACTCGGAGTCACCACGTATGGCGCTCAGAGGAATTCCTGACATCGCCGCCTCCCCAGAACCTTAGGGGATTGTTTTACAAGGGAGTGGACAGCAGCCCAGAGAGGTTACGTGATTTCCCAAGGTCACACAGCCCATAAAGGGTAGAGCAGGGATTCGAACACAGGTTACACGGCGGCATCTACGCTTTCCCCCCACTGCCCAGCCCTGTCTCCTTGAGGGTCACTTAGCGCCTGAATAGCTCTTGGACGCTGGAAAAGGCCTGCGAAGCGCGCATATCCTTGGCAAACGGGCCCCGGGAACCCAGCCACAGCCCCACGAATTTAAGTCCTTCGTGCTCTGACCACGAGCAAGCCCCGTCCCTTGGGGAACAAAAGGGGCTTCTCACCTGCCCTGCGAGCCGTCTGTGAAGGCATTTTCGGTTTGTTGGGGAGCAGACAAAGCCTCGATCTGCAAACTCAGCTTCTGACCACGCCGGCCGGGCCGAACAGGCCCAAGGTCGGTGGCGCGGCGCCCCAGGTCGGAGAGATCGCTCCGGGGCAGGGGCCCTGGTGCGCTTTCGCTCCGCGTGGGTCCGCGGGGGGCCGGGGCGATCGCGGTCGCGGCTCTGCGAGGCCGGGGAGGGGTGGGGAGCTCGCGCCAAGCGCGCCTTGTTTTGGGGTCCTTTTCTTCGCTCGTTGACCCCGGGATTGAAGGCCCCGGTCGCGCAGGAGGCCCAGGGGAGACAGTTACTCAGGAGGCGGGGGACCTCAAGTGCGAAGCCTACGCGGGCCGTGAGGCTGGCGGGGTCCCGTACCGAATGATGCCCCCCTTAGTGACCCGCGGCCCCGAGGTGAGCCCGGCCTACGCCCCGCCTGGAGCCCTCGGGGGCGCAATGGGAAGCAGCAAGGAGAGGCTGCGGCCGCCTTTCAACTCGGCGGCTGGCGCCGGCCTGGCCGGGCCCCCGGGGCCGCGCGGCCTCCCCGGCTCTGTCCCCGCCCTCCCAGCCGCTCGAGAGGCGGCGAGGCCGGGACACTCCCCCAGCCCGGACTCCGGCCGCTCCCGGGAAACACCTTCACTGTCCCCTGCCCACGACCACCAAGCGTCCATTCTCCAGCGCACACGGAGTCCCCACTTCAGACTCGCGGATTTCCTTTCGCTCCACTCGACAGTTTCCACTCCCGCCCTCGCACAACACCCCTGCTCCAGGCCTAGGGGGACCCTCTCATCACACCCGCCTGCCTCTCGCACAGCGCCCCCCCGCGGCGCCGCGAGCCTACAGCCCCTGCTCTTCGCGGCACTGGAGCCGGACGCTGGGTCAGGCTCGCTCCGAGACGGAGCTATTACGCATGCGCGCCGTCGTCGTCGTCGCCGTCATCGCATACACCGCACACCAACAAACACTGCAACACACACACATCTAACACCACACATGCAACACAGGCACGAGACAGACACCCAACACATCCAACCAGCACACGCGCGCGCGCGCACAGACACCCAGCCACACGACATCTACGTACGCCGCACACCCTGTACACACAGAACTAACACACACACACACCAACACCCACCATCAACACACACGTCCCGGTTTATAGAGGCAAACATACAACGGCAAGGTGCCACCCTTCCACGTCCCTACTGCAGTTCAGCCCCCAGGACCTGGCGACGCTGCGAGGCGCGCGGAACCTTGGTGCGAGACCGTCATTGAATGGAGGCAGATGAACGCCAAGAAATTGTGGACACAGCCAGCCACAGCAAGAGACTCCAGGCAGAGGCCTATCGAAGCCGCTTGAAGCCACTCAGACTGGGCAGATGAGCCGGAGCCACAGGAGCAGACTGGGCGACTCGGGGCACAACGGGTGGGGGAGGGGGGACACACTGTGTGGAGGGCTCGGGAGCTGTTCGTGCCGGCGCTGGGAGTCAATCCTAAAACGCAGAGCTTCTACTTGGAGGCTGCTGGAGGCGCCAGAGGGAGCGCCCGGAGCTCCCTCGCAAGAACCCTGGGTGACTTCAGCTTCCTTTCTCCTCCTGGGGCTCCTCCCCTGGGGCCACCCCCACCCCATTCCCACCCCTGTCTGCACACCGCCTTCTCCTGCTTCCGCAGAGACTTAGACCACCTTCCTAGGGCTCAGATGCGATGTCTGCTCTTGCTGGGCTGCATCCAGGCCCAAGATCTGGGACGTCCATCCAGTCCCCCGGCACAGCAAATCCCCCCCGCCCCCCCACTCTACAACACACAGGCACTGAACCCTGCTCCCCCACCGAGAAGGCGGTGCTTTGAGAAGGAGCCAGCTACTCAGCATTAGGACATTGATGGATCGCTCCAGCCCATCTGGTCGTAGGATTCATGGTTTTGGTACTCATTAGCTGTGTGACCTTGGAGAAGTTACTTAACCTCTCTGAGTCTCACTTTCCCCACACGTAAAGTGTGGAATCGTGGTGAGAATCCCTTCCTATTATCGTGGGTATAAAACGAAGTGCTCTCTGTGAGCTGCTTAGCACTTGCAGCATTAAACATCGATAATGGGTAATTAAGAGAGACGAATTTCAAAGGGGCGGGTGTGTGGGTGCGCGCGCGTGCGCGCGCGTGGGCCTCTCTGGAGACTCCAAAAGGCAGTCGGGGCAGTCGACTCGAACCTGAGGGCTGGAATCGGGTTCTGCCTCTCCGGGTGGTGACGTCTAGCGTGTCAGGAGCGCCTCTCCCGGGCTTCGGAATCGGCCCCCAACGCCTGGCTCACCAGGCCTTGAGCGCCGCCGCAGGGGTGCAGTAAAGAATTCGAGGGCCGATTCTTCATTCGGGGCCTGACTGGGGACAGACGGCGGGAACGCCCCGCCCACCTGAGACCGCCTCGGAGTCGGATGGAGTAGGAGCCCCGCGTGGCGGGCTTTGCTGCCCATTTTACAGGCGAGCAGACTGGCTCCAGGCGGCGCGGAGCAGAAGCTGGATCCTAGCCGGCAGCTCAGGGGACCGCAGGGACTGCCTCCCTCCCCTCCCCGGGGAAAAGCGGGTTTTGACAGCCACGCGGGCATGGGATCTGTCAGCGAGGCTCCGCGAGGGTTGCGCTCTTGGGCTCCTGGCCGTGTGTGCCCATGGGAAGCCGCATTTGCGCTGTTTACGCGGAGCCGGTGGGGTGTGTTGGGGGCGCGGTCTGGGTGACGTCGGAGTCTCCCCTGAGGGGGCCAGTCCCCTGTGTCTCCCTCCTGGGAACTTCCGGGCGCCTTCACCGAGTCCTGTCCCTCTGTCTCCGCTCGGATGAGCTGCCCCTAGGGTAGGCTGGACTCCCATGCTTTGCGAGGTTATTTTTCAAAAATACCCTGTTTCCTCTCTGGTGACGCCCTTGGATCCCCCAGTGGTAGAAGTAGTGACCCACCCTGAGTTCCGTGGACTCAGGCTCCACGTCTGTTAAGTGGGCACAGCAATGACTCCTGGCAGGGGTCCAGAAAAAGAAGAGAAAAGGGCTCTCCTGGTCTGTTGGTCTGTTCCCCCCCCCCCCCCCCCCCCCCCCCGTTCCCAGTTGGGGAATCAGAGTAGACCTGTCCCTGCTGATGTGACAGCAGCTGACACGTACTGAGCCCTTGCTTGCTCCAGGACCACTCCAAGTGGTCCGTGGGGATTATGCCAACAAGTCCACACCACCGACACACAGCCACCAGTGGAATCCCCATGTCACTGACGAGGAAAAGGAGGCATAGGAAGATGAGCGACACAAGCAAGGTCACAGCACTGGCGACAGCTGGAGCAGGGCTTCTGACCCAGGCAGCCTCTGCTGGGCCCTGTCACTGAGCCTTTCTGAGCCTCGGTTTCCTGGTCCGAGGAGGGGAATCACTTTCAGGCTGGTGTGGGGACGCTGCGGCTGTCCCCGACCGGAAGGCGCTCTGAGAACCCCAGGGCACACAGCACAGGGGCGGGATGACCACCCCACCTCTTCGCCGGTGGCTGCCCCATGGCCCTCCAGCCGGCTGCTTGGAAGTCCGAAGGTTCTGATCCTCCGAGGGCAGTGGCAGCGGGGGTGAGGTGAGGTCGGGTGATGGATGGGGAAGTGGGTCTGGGGCCGGAGGGGAGGTGTGTTCTTGTCCCTGGACGAGACCCAAAGGATGGATGGAAGACTGTGGCCAGTGTGGACCTGGAGTTCAAAGATTCTTCTTTTCATCCTCCTTCTGTGACTCAGGCGCCCTCATTAGCTCATATTACAGGTGAGGAAACTGAGGCTTGAAGGGGTAGTTGCGATTTGGCTGAGGCCACGCAGAAAGTCTGGGCAGAGCCTGGATCCCTGGTTTTAGTCCAGCGTCCTTTCATTCATTCATTCAACGGCAATTGGACACATGAACAAATAAGTATGAATTTCGGGTAGAAGTGAATGCTGGGAAGGGAGAAAATAAGAGCGTGAGGACTGGAGGTGGTCAAAGTGGACCCCTCCATGGAGGAGCAGGGTGTGGGCTGGGACCCAAAGAATGAGGAAGGGCCTGGAGTTCCAACAAGAGCCAGGAGAAGATTCTAGATCCTTCCACGGAGAGGGACCAGTGCAAAGCCTCTGAGGCAGGAAGAGCCATCAGGGCTGGGTGCTGGACTCTGGTGCGGTTCGGACAGGAGCCCTCCAGGGTCGGCTTGGGTTTTCTGAAGCTCTGCTCTGTTTTAATGAGGGGAGCGGTGGGGACAGAGTAGGCGAGGTCCCCCGCCCCAGTTAGAGGACAAGTGTTAGTGACCTGGCCCAGGGTGGCCACCAGTGAGAAGTTGTTCCCTTGGCCTCTTCTCTTCTGTGACCCTATCCCCCTCCCCACACCACGGAAGGGGCGAGAAGCCTGGGGGCTTCTCAGGGCGAGGCAGCCCCAGACCCCAAAGACGTTTCTCTCCTCTCAGACTTGAGACCCTGTGCTTGGTGCCCAGCTCCCGTCCTGGAGTCCCCTGGAGCCAGTGGGGCCTCAGCTGCGGGGCGGGGTTTGGGTGGGCTTCAGTTCTTGCACCCAGTTCGTCCGTCTCCTCTCGTCCTACAAACTCTCTGAAGGCAGGCTATGGTTTGACAGATGTTTTAATTGTTTACCCCAGCGCTTTAGTAGGGTCTCCGGAGGGGAAGGGAGGTCCTCATCCCTTAAAGAAGCCCTCCCTCTGAGCCAGCCTCTGTGCCAGGCGTCCAATCACGCATAATCTCACTCGATTCACAGCCTGGCCTTTCGAGGAAAATATTCTCTGAGTCAGCTGTGGTCCAGAGATGTCAAGTGATGTGCCCAAGGTCGCCCGGCAGCTTCTGGATGAACCGTCTGGAACCTGGACTCCTGAAAGGATCCCCAATTTTCCTGCCTGCTCTGGGGTCTGCAGGAAGAGATCGGAGAGGTGGGGGCTGAGCTGGCCCATCACCGCACTAGCGATGACTCTCTGGAGACGCAAGGAGGCGCCCTGGGAACCTTCCCAAGTACTAGGCCTTCGGGTGAAACTCACTTGAGAGGCTGGGCCTGGGGGCGCAGAGATCCGAAGCTCCTCCCTGTCGAAATGCCGCGGGCGCCGGGTTGGGGGCAGCAGACCAACGCGCTGGTCTGGTCGGGAAACTCCTGGGTCGGGGACGAAGGCACGGGGCAGGTGCGCCCTGGGCGTGCACCGCGGATGTACAGATCCGCCCCTGCAACGAGGCCTCGATTTCCAGCAGACGCACCCTGGATCTGACTCCAGGGGTCCCCTGGGAGCAGAGCGGGGTGAGGTGGAGATAGGGCGTGAGGATGCCGGAAAGGGGGTTGTTCTTCTCACTCTTCTTTGCCCCTCCCTCAGCTAATTTCTTCCTTTCTTCCCTTTTATTTTATATCCAATATGATAAATATACTCTCTTATGTTAAGAAGTTGTAAAGTGGCCGGTAGAGGTTCCTGGGACACTCGCTCATACAACAAACTATTACCGCGTGGACGCCTCTGACCCTGGCAATGAAAAGGAAAAGAAGGTTCCCAGGCCAGGAGGTGCATCAAACGGGAAGGTGCAACTGGCAGGGGGGGGGGGGGCTGCTCCCCGTGGAGGGACAGAGGGGATGTTAGATTGAATAAAGGACTTTCAGGCCAAGGGACCACAAGTGTGAGGACGCCCGATCAATGACATGAGCAGGATCGCGAGGCTGTGGCCGGCCTCCAGCGGTGGAAAGGCACCGGCATGATTTATCTCGATGAGGAACGTCTCTGCTTTTACGCTGATGCACAAATCTAGATTCCTCTGATCATCATCTGGCAGGCATCTGCCCATTTTCCAGATGAGGGAACGGCGGCCCGCTCTTGGGGGGGGGTCCTCCATTTTCCTGTGTAAATTCTCCTCCTCCCAGGCAGGACTGTAAAGTCGCTGGAGTCCTTGTTTCCCTCTGGGAGGGTGCCCGGCTGCTGGTCCGTAGCCAGGTGGGTCCAGCACGGCACTGGCCAGACTCACTGGGATTGAGAGGCTCTCTGAAACAGTTTATTGGACAAGCGCCCCCCTCCCCCACCTGGGAGCTGCAGGACCCAGTCTGATTTCGTTGGGTGGGCTTCATGGGTCTGTAACCAGGACGGTCATACAGGGACCCACTCTCAAAAGGGCCTCAGCCTGGGGTCTAATGCCGCAGGTGTGTCCTTGAAGTTCTTAGTAAGTTTGGCTTTGAATTGATGTTTTATAAATAATGCTCTGGGGGCTTGGAGGCTTCTTGGCTGTTTGCTACCCTTCTCCCTGTGAGTCAGTGCTAGGTGCACCCCGCCCCCCCCATCCCCCGCAAGACATTTAGGGTTAGGCATGATTGTGGCACATGTTCAGGGCAGGCCTTGGTGGAGACAGGCCTTTTGCCCACCTCTCATCCAGCTGCCTAGTAAATCCCAGTACGGAGACTTCAATACTCCCCGGGGGCCACCCAGCTGCCATGGGTAGTGGCGGGGGTCCAAGGGAAGAAGAGGTGCCCGATTTGAACTTCCCGCCACTGTTGAGACTTGAAGGCTGGCAGAGAGGGAGCCCGGCAGCTGACGGACTGCGTACTTGCATTCCAGGCCACAGTTTGGGGCTCCCAGGTGCCTGTGAGGGTTGTACCCAGGTCTCAGCATCCCTGTGAGTGCCCAGGGGAGAGCAACATTAAATAGCGAACAGAAAACCCCACGGCAGGTCACGAGTAAGACTACAAGGAAAGGAAAAGTTTTATACGCGAATACCTTGAACCACACTTTCCCCTGCCCTGCTTTTGGGGCAAGGGGCCGTGCATTTTTATTTGGCACGGTGCCCCGTAAACGATGTAGCTGGTCCGGCCCCCAAGTGCTAGGTGGCTTCTGGGTGTTTCTTCCCGCAGGCTCGCTCGTGTGCCGCTGACCCGGTCAGCAGAGCTGAACCTCCGGGGGTCCGGGCACAGGTAAGAGCAACCTCTCAGCTAATAAACAAGTGTTCGTAAAATAGGACGTCTCTTTCCCCGTGAACCTCAGCTTTACGAGGAGGGACTCTTGGTAGCACGCCAGCAGGAAGTGTGGCCCGGTTCAGGGATGAAGGGTCTGTAGTGGGGACGCTGGGGGTTCCATGCCTGCAGTCAGAGAGCTGGCCAGGCACATGGACAGCCAGCCGCAGGGCGCATGTCCTGATGGGAGGGGGAGGCAACAGGACCAGAGAGAGTTGGTGACGGTCCTGGTGTCCCACAGGGAGGGGAAACGGAGTGAGGCCAGGCACTCAGGTTGCTTGGTCCAATTTCAGTCCAAAGCCTCTTGCTTCCACAATCCGGCGGGAAGGGACTCCCTCACCAGCTCCCTCTGAAGCCATGGAGGGAACAAGGCGTATTTCAGCTGGAAGGGATTCTGGAATCCTCCAGCCGGAGCCTTCTTTTCCAATCCTTGAAGACAATCATCTGAATGCTCTTTCACATCTCTTCAGAGATGGCTGTGTCCCTCTGTAACTCTCCACGCTACGTTCTTTTGCTTCCTACCACTCGTCACCCCCAGACATTATTGATGTCTGCTCTGGCTGCCCCGCCGGGATGTTCAATGCTGTGACCCCAGAGCATACCATGGGGCCTGGCACATTGTGGGTGACCAACGATGACTGTTGAACGAGTGACTGAATGAATAAATGAATGAAACGAACCTCTGCGCCTCTGCTTCCTCGTACATTTCCAGGAATGGGACGCTCACTACCTTGCGGAACGACGAATGCCTCCATCTATCTGTCCATCCACTTACTTAGCGTTTCTCATACCCATAATGCACCAGACACTCTTAACTCCTGTTACAAGTATTTACTGGGCACCAAATTTATCCCAGGAGCTGCACCCATCCTGGGGGTGTACCGGTGAGGGGGGAAAAAGATAGAACCTTTGTCCTTACGGAGCCTAGAGTCTAGAGGGAGACCGATACTAATTAAATATGACACGAATACACGTGAAATAATCATTTTGAGTACTTATGCTATTTAGTAATCACCCTTAGCATAAGGTCAGTGCTGCATGTGGAGGTGTTATTATCCCTCTTTTGCTGGAAGGCTCTGAGAGGAGGGAATTGGAGGTCAGAGAAGGTGGACACAGAGGGAGCTGAGCAGCAGGGGAGGATGGGAATTCGGGTCTGGTGTTCCCGTCGGGGGCTCCTTCCACTGTGCTCCACGTGAAGCCTTCTTCTTTGTTGGGTTGTCCCAAGTTCCCTTCTGTCCTGTGGGTGTCCCGGGGCCGAGCTCAGTGCAGACAGGCAGGAGTGATGTGATCCCCCGTGTTCAAGTCCCTGGGTGAGCCCTTGAAAGCATCTTCTCATTCACGGTGGGCACCTGCCATTAACTCGGATTCACGCGTGCTGAAATGCACCACCTGAGGCCCCACCGCGATAGACCTTCCTCCCCGAGTTCACACACCGAGTTCACACAGCCGGTAAGTAGCAGAACCAGAGGCCTGGATCCAGGTCCCAGTTCTGCCACTTCCCGACCAGGTGACCTTGGCCAACCAGCTTTCCGCCCTGAGTGCTCATTTCCTCGCCGCTACGCCGGAATGAGCAAATGTCATTTCGGCTCTGTGTGTCTGTCCTCTTGGCCAGACTTTGGCGAGGGCCACTTGGCGTGGTGACTGCAAAATGATCTCCCTAGCAATGTTGTCTGGGACACCGTGCTGTGTGTATGACATTGTGCTTTGTTGTGGCATTTCACCGAATCTCCTCGATGACCCATTTTGTGGATGGGAAAGAGGCTCAAAGAAGTTAAGGAACTATTCTGAGATCACATGACTTTTAAATGTAGTTGCTGTGGCTTGACCCCAAGTCTGTCTGGTTCCAGAGGCTGGACTCCACGCTTTTGCCCCCACCCAAGTCTCTTTGGCTAAATGTTTCCCTTGCGTCAGTGAGTCCTGATATGGTTTCTACGACCCTCTCGCTTGCTGATTGGCCAGTCCTTTCCAGTCCCTCCGCAGCGGCTTCGGGAGGGATCTACCAAAAACTTACATCGGAACATTTCACTCCCTGAGTCTCAACCCCTCAATGGAGCCCAGTCTCGCTCACAGTAAAATGCAGGGTCCTTATTCCAGCCCACAAGGCCCTATGTGATCCGGCTGCCCCTGCCCCCTCTCCCTGTGATTTTCCCAACCACTCACGCCATGGTATCTGCTCTGGCCTTCTGGCTGTGTCTCAAGCACAGCACACTGGCCTGTGCCTCAGGGCCTTTGCACATGCTGTTTGCCCTTGCGTGGAATGACTTTCCCCTAGGTATTTGTATGCCTCCCTCACTCTCTCTCTCTCATGTTTCTGCTCTGGTGTCTCCGAGAAGCTGTTCCTTTTCTTCGTTCCTGAAATTGTACTGTCACTTTATGCTCCTCCTAACCTGGCTTTGTTTTTCTTCACTACCCAACAGCAGAGGACGTGCTTATATGTTCACATATTCCGTTTCTCCCCCACTTGATGCCTAGACTAGGAGAGCAGTGACTCTGTGTAGTTCCCTCCCCAGCTGGATCCCCAGCACCCAGAGCAGTGCCCAGCACACAGTAGGGCTTCGATATTTATTAATGAAATGAAGGATTGCCGTCTCCTCTGCAGGAGGAGCCCAAGGCTCTGAGAGGTTCTGTGACCAGCTCTGGGCCCGGCTGATCCTGGGGATCAGCTGGACGGCAAACCGGGCCCCCTCGAACACTGAGCTCTTGGTCTCTGTCCTTACTGCTGCCAATTTCTCAGGAGAGGCACCAGGGAAGTTGGGTGCCCAGGAGGTGGCAAGAGGGCACAGATAATCAGTAGCCTCCGATCTGACAGCTGGCCCTGGCAGGCCCCAGGACCCCAGACTAGGGGACAGTGGTAAAGGTGGCAAAGGCCATCGTCTCCACATAGGTCGACCAGCTCCCACTCATATCTTGCTACTTACCTGTCCCAAGCAGAGGCAGGATACCCCAAGATTCAAAGAAGGGACACACTCGAGGTGACAGGGTTTCCTGAGCAGGGAATGGGTGGGGCTACCCTTTTCTGGAGCCAGAAAGCTGGGGTTCAAGTGCAGACCCCTCATTAACTGGCCATATGACCCTGGGCACATTTATTTACTTCTCTGGTCTTATCAGTCTTCCCATCTGTATAATGGGTGTTATAACAATTTCTGCCTCATAGACCATTAAAGGATTGGATGAGTTGGTGCATGTGACGTGCTTGGAATAGTGACGGGGACTCAGGCCTCCACAAGCCATCAGTCACTCCTATCAGGCTCCTAGGACTCAGAAGCCAGAAAGCCTGAGGCTTCGGCTGTTTCCTGCCCTCCCACCCCCACCTAACATCAGCCACGGTGGGAGACAAAGTACAGGGGGAAAATGTTGGGAGAAGAGACACATAGATACCTGTATTCTTGTCTTGTAGACCCTAACCACAAACTGGGGAGCCTGGCAAAGCAGGAGTTAGGATTTTCTTCGCCAAATGAGAAAGCCAAGGCCCAGAAATGTTGAGATATTTTTCCTAGGGTTGCACAGTGAGGTCTGGGCTGCAGTTAGCCCTGGAGTCTGGGTGTCCTGACCTGATTTTACACATTTGCACACGGCACTGTTTCCCTTTCCTTTCCTCTCCTTGGATTTGCTCTTCTGCATTTTTTTTTTTTAAATGACTTGGATGAGCTCGAGCCTTAGGCTATAATTGGGAGTTGGACCCTGTTTTATCACTAATCCTAGGCCGGGGCCCAGCCGTGAAACTCTAAGGCTCTCAAAGTTTTCACCAGGCCCTATCAGATGGTGACGTCTGTAAGGTAATTACAGACAATTTTCTAGAAGTGCTCAAAATGTAGGGAATCCAACTCGGATACAAGTATGATGAGCCATTTAAGTCATCAGTGTTTGAGTACTTTTCCCTGTATGTGGTGGGGGGACAGGAAGGGCACTTTGTCGAGCACCTAGTAGGTTCCGCACTCCTGTTTCTTAATCTATTATTTAATACGGGGCATGCCATCCCTGTTGTTCAGGGAATACTGGAGCCCAGGGTGGGTAAGTCAATTGCTCAAGGTCACACAGTTAATGAGCCAGTATCTGGAATTCATATTAAATTCTGTGCGATTCTAACACACAAGTCTGTTCTCTCTACCCACGCTGGCTTTAAGTGCCTGTTTAACACATTAATGAGCTCAGAAAGAACTCTGGAAGTGGTGGCAAAAATACAAATCAAGCAAAATGCTCATAAGAAGAGGAATGTTTAAAAAAAAAAAGCAAACAAAAAACAAACAAAGCCCAAACCCTCTCCTGGTGTTGATGGTTTTCGCTGGACATTATAAAGAAACAGAAACTCTTAAAATCAGTCTTTGGACTTGTTAATAATGAGCTGGTAAGAGAATACTAATGAAATGTTATTAGTTTTTCTCTTGTTAAAATCTCATTTCAAATAATTCCGTTCGTCATCCTTTTTTTTACGAGGAATGAAAACAAATGTTTTCCAAAGCTTCAAACCAAAATCTCTGTGTGGGTTTCTTGTTTTGAGCCAAATACACTCCATGTTTTCTCCCAGTGGGGAATTCCGCACCCCCCCCCAACCCCCAACCCCAGTGTTGTCCCAAGTCCTACACGTCCTGCTGGCCCAGCTTTTCCTCTCTGTCTTCAGATGTTAGCCCTGTCCCAACAGAGTCAGGTCCTGGGCTCGAATTTGAGATCCTTTTTTGTTAACCACCAAAACATTAGTTTTTGTTTTAACACAAGCCATACTTAAACACATTCCTGCTGTAAATAAACTGGAGACACACAAGAGTATAGAGCATATTTCCACTCTTCTCCCCAGGGGTTATCAGTTTTTTAAAGTTGTTTTTAGATTTAATTTTGACTTTTCATTAAGGAAGTAAGTTTATATACTTTTAAAGGTCAAATGGTTCTCAAAGGCTGGTTCTAATGAAAAAGAACAGCCTTTATCTATGTCCACCTCAGTTCTTCTGCCCAGATGCAACCATTTTCAACTTTTAGTTATTTCTTCTGGCATTTTCTTACCTCCTTCTAAATAGCAGCTCTGTACTAATAACCCTTGATTTTTCTGTATTGAATATCATCAGTGGACTTTCTACTACAAAGATAAAACTTTACTCTTACATTAGTGCCCCCAGTTACCCTCTCACCCACTCCAATTATGCTTTAATCTTTTTGTTAAATCAATATTCAGTGTTTATTATTATTGCCGTGTAGTGTGTGCTAATATACTACTAGTAATGTCACATAGAATGCTAACTTTAATTGCATTTCCTGTCTTGTATAACTTTTTCTTTTTCCTGGTGTTGGTAATTGCCTTTATGTTTTATTTAGTTTCCTACCTGCCTGTCATTAATTCATCTCCTCACTCTGGAAATTCACACATACCGGGGAATCCCCCTTTCCCTCCTGTTTGGAGTCATTTCCTGATGAACATTGCTCTCCTACCACTGGTTGTCTCCTAGGTCCCTGCACAGCCGGCAGTCTTGAATGTCTCTTCCCCATCATCCAGGAAGTTCCCTTTGCACCTCTCCTGGGTTGGATCCCTAATTTCCTGGGTTCCATGGCTTTCTTTTGTTTGGTTTGTTTCCCATCTTGGTGGAACATGTCTTTCAGTAGCTTCCTGAGGCAGGGTGTAAGGGAGTAAGTGTCAAAATTTTGCATTTTTAGTATGATCTTCATTCTGCTCCTGAGAGTTTCAAAATTTCAATGATAGTTTGCTTGCGTGTAGCATTGTAGTTCTTGTACTTTGGAACCATTTCTCTGTAGTCTTCTCACTTCCAGCCATGGATAGTATGAAGTCATTCTGATTCCTGTTTTCTCTCTCTGTAGGCTTTTGAGATCCTCTCCTTATCCCTGTTGCCTTTCAATTTCACTATCATGTACCTTACTGTGGTTCTTTTTTTATACTTATGTTGAGCCGCAGGTGAATCCTTTCAACCAAGAAACCCATGGCTTTGGTTGGAAGAAAGTGCCCTGAATTGTTAATTTGACCAGATCGTTTTTAGAATTCCTATTGTGTCCTATTACTTGGATGTTAGGTTACTTAGATTGATCCTTTAAACATTAAAAAAAAACTTTTTATTAACCTTTTTTCTTCTGTGTTCTATAGTACTATTGCAGAAGATTTCTATTATGTCTTTTATTATTTTCTTCAATGTCTTTATTTCTGTAGTATTTAGGAGTTCTTCCATGTTCTCTGATTGCCCCCCCTTTTTTAAATGTTTATTTATTTTTGAGAGAGAGAGAGAGAGAGAGTGGTGGAGGGGCAGAGAGAGAGGGAGTCACAGAATCCGAAGCAGGCTCCAGGCTCCGAGCCATCAGCACAGAGCCCGATGTGGGGCTCAAACCCATGAATCATGAGATCATGACCTGAGCTAAAGTCCGACACTTAACTGACTGAGCCACCCAGGCACCACAGATTGCCCCCTTTTTATAGCATCTAGTTCTCGTTTCCTAAATACAATATTTTCTGCCTCTGAGGTCTTGAACTATAGATCTAAAATTTTTTCTTCTGCTGCTGCATTGTCTTTCCTTTCCTCCAAGTTTTTTGTTTTTCTTTTCCTTTTAGCCTTCCTCTTTTTTGTTAAGAAGTGTCCCCCAAAAGGCTGACAATCTTTGTGCAAAAAAGTTGACCAGAGGAATATATATATGTCTTGTTGCACATGACGGGGTACTTTCTGCCAGTCCGTCTGCGCTCACATCCATCTCTGGCCTGTCTCTAGAGGCACCTGGGCCTCTAATTCTGAGCTAATAGCCCTCTGGTTCTGGGCACACCAGGCTCACTGGTAGACGTCTGTCCTTCTCAAAGACTGGATGTCGCCTGAGTCCGCTCTGAGAAGTTGTGTACTGCTCGCCCATCCGCTTACCATCTTCTAAGATTCTATTAACATGTCTTGATTCTTGCTTTCTTGGCCCCTGTGTCTTAATGCCTCTGTAAATTTCTTTACTGTCATTTTAGTGAAAATAAGTGTGTGCATTTAATCTGCAATGTTGACATGAAAAAGACATTTTTTTTGAGACTTTTACGTGATAACAAAGCTATGGACGATAGCGAAGATCATAGTAGTAGCAATAACTATTTTCCCGTCACTTCAATGACCCAAGTCCTTTGTAGCCACTATCCATCAACTCAGGAACTTAGCATTATTTTATCTCCATACTACAGATGAAGAAGGGTTGGTTCTTCAAGGCTATGTAATTTTCCCAAAGCCAGTGTTGATGAGTGGAAAGGAGGGGGTTAGGACTGGGTGTTTCTCTGGAGCCTGGTGTCTCCCTGTGACCCTGTGTGGCCTCCCAGCCTGTGTTCACAGAAACACGCACGCATGATGGGTAGAACATCACACAATTGGGTTTTAAGAATTATTGTGTAGCTTCCTTTGCTAATTCAGCTGTTGGTCTTGGCTATCACTCTGCATCAGCCCTATTAGATCAAACGTGTTCTTTTTAACAGCAGTATGATATTCCCTAATGAGCCACAGCCAAAATGGGTGGCTATGGAGGGACATGTATGTTATCTCTAAACTTCAAGACTTTTTACCCATGTGATTTGGGGTAAGTCAAGTAGTCTCTTTGGGCCTCAGCTTCCCCATATTAAAAAAATGGAGCATTTTTACATTCTAGTACATTCTATTCTGTAAGATGCAATTTCCACATCCTAATCCCTGTAACCTGTGAATGTGACCTTATTTGGAAAAAATAGTTTTTGCAGATGTAATTAAGTTAAGGAACTCAAGATGAGGAGATCATTCTGGAGGATTTGTGTGGGCCCTAAATCCAATGACAAGTGTCCCAACAGGAAACAGAGGTTGGAGTGATGAGGCTGTATGCCCAGGAGTGCCCACAGCCACCAGAAGCCACAGAGTTGAGGAAGGATCCTCCCTTAGAATCTCTGGAAGAAGTGTGGTCCTGCTAACCCTGTGATTTTGAACTTTCAGCCCCAAGAAGGGACTAAATTTCTTCTGCTTAAAGCCACCACATTTGTGGGTGATTTGTTATGGCAGCCACGAGAAACGACTGTACACTGCTGGAAAAACTTTCAAAAAAAATAAATGAAAGTATCACTTAGAGCATCTCAGGATTCTCCCGTGTGTTAAGAACTGGCTGTCTTGTGAACTATGTGTGGTTTCTGGAGACCCATGCAACAATCTGCGCTCGTCTTCCTTTCTACTTCAGGCTCGTCCTGTAGTTCTCACCATGTGTTCTCTCTGTGTCTCCACCCCAGAGCCACCTCTCTTGAGATGAGGCCCAGTCATGGCATTTAGACAAGGTTCTCTGAGTGACTCAGGTAACACAGCCCTGGGGAAGAATCATGGCCCTAAAATCCGCTTTGGCCCCCAATGTCCATGACGTGAGACATGAGGTAGGGACTGGAGAAGTCTCTTGGCCTGTTCTTGACCTCAGAAAATGTCAGGGTTGGAAAGTTCTTTAGAGACCCAACCCTATTATTGAGAAACTGAGGCCCAGAAAAGAAAAGTGACATGTGGCTAGCAAATTGTGGAACTGGAATTTGAACCCAAACTAGAAGATGGGTTTACTGACTGCAGACTCCAGCCTGCTTCCGTTTTCTCTGGGTGTGGATCTCTGGGACCTGGAAATATATATCACAACAGATCCATTCATGGACCAAGACAACGTGGGGAAGTCTCCCACACTTCTAACCCCCACGCATCCCACAAGGTAGTGAGTGAGGCAGAAGAAAGCAAAACTACTCTATTTTTGTTTTTATTTTAAAAATAAATTAGTTGACCACTTTCTTTTAAAACTAAGACGAATTAGGGGTGCCTGGGTGGCTCAGTCGGTTGAGCATCTGACTCTTGATTTTGGCTCAGGTCGTGATCTCACGACTTTGTGGGTTCAAGCCCTGCGTTGGGCTCTGCGTGGACAGCTCAGAGCCTGCTTGGGATTCTCTCTCTCCCTCTCTCTTTCTCTCTCTCTGCCCCTCCCCCACTTGAGCTGTCTCTGTCTCTCTCAAAATAAATAAATAAAAACTTTAAAAAATAAAATAAAATGAAGACTGATCGCAGTGTAAAAATGAGTGAGGGGAAAAATCTGGAGGTTTAGAGTAATAATAAAAATTGCCATTTTTCTTTCTCTTTTTACTCCCTTTACCTGTTTCTCCCATCCCCTACCCCCACCAGTTTGTTCTCTGTATATCTGAGCTTTTATTTTCTTTCTTTAAGATTCTACATATAAGAGAGATCATATAGTATTTGTCTTTCTCTGTCTGACTTATTTCACTTAGCTTAGTGTCCCCAAGTCCATCACATTGTCACAAACAGCAAGATTTCATTCTTCTTTATCTGGCTGAATAATATTCCATTGTATATAGACACACCAGAATTTATTTATCCATTCAGCCATTGACGGACTCTTCGGTTGTCTCGGCTATTGTAAATAATTCTGCAATGAACATGAGGGTGCGGGTATCTTTTCGAGTTAGTGTTTTTGTTTTCTTCAGTTAAATTCCCAGAAGTGGAATCACTGGATCATATGGTAGTTCTATTTTTAATTTTTGAAATACCGTCATACTATTTTCCACAGTGGCTGCACCCATTTACGTTCCCACCAACAGTACACAACTGTTCCCTTTTCTCCACAGCCCTCCCCATGCTTGTTATTGCCTATCTTTGTGATAATAGCCATTTTAACAGGTGTGAGGTGATCTCCGGTGGATTTGATTTGCATTTCTCTGATGATTAATGATGTTGAGCATCTTTTCATGGGCCTGTTGGCCGTTTGTATGTCTTCTTTGCAACAGGGTCTGTCCAGATCCTCTGTCCATTAAAAAAAATTTTTTTTAATGTTTACTTATTCTTGAGAGAGAGAGAGAGACAGAGTATGAGCAGGGGAGGGGCAGAGAGAGAGGGAGACACAGAATCCGAAGAAGGCTCAGGCTCCGGGCTGTCAGCACAGAGCCTGATGTGGGGCTCGAACCCACAAGCCACGAGATCATGACCTGAGCTGAAGTCGGACGCTCAACCAACAGAGCCACCCAGGCACTCCCCCTGTTTTTGTTTTTGTTTTTTTAATTTTTTCTCTCTCCATTTTTAAATTGGATCATTTGCTTTTTTTGCTATTGAGTTGTATGGGTTCTTTATATAGTTTGGATTTTAACTCCCTATCAGGTATATAATTTGAGAATATTTTTTCCCATTCAGTAGGTTGCCTTTTTATTTGTTGATAGTTTCCTTTGCTGTGCAGAAGCCTTAGTTTGATGTAGTCTCACTTGTTTATTTTTGCTTTTGTTGCTTTGCTTTTGGTGTCAGATTCAAAATATCATCACCAAGGGGCACCCAGGTGGCTCAGTTGGTTAAACATCCAACTTCGGCTCAGGTCACGATCTCATGGTATGTAAAAACCCAAAATACCATCACTAAAACTTACCACCCATTTCCTTCTAGGAGTTTCCTTCTAGGGTTGCCCATATCCTTACGTCCAAGTCTTTAATACATTTTGAGTTTATTTTTGTGTAGAAGACAATGGTCCAGTTCTACTCTTGCATGTATCTGTCTAGTTTTCCCAACAGCATTTATTGAAGAGACTCTCACATGGTATGTTTTTGGTTCCTTTGTCATAAGCTAATTGGCCATATATGCGTGGGTTTGTTTCTGGGTTCTCTATTCTGCTCTGTCGATCTGTATGTCTGTTTTTATGCTAATACCCTATTGTTTTAATTACTAAGGCTTTGCCATATAGTTTGAAATCAGGGACTTTGATGCCTCCAGCTTTGGTCTTCTTTTTCTAGATTGCTTTGGCTATTTGCTATAGGATCGTTTGTTCTATTTCGGTGAAAAATGCTATTGGGATTTTGGTAGGGATTGTATTGAATCTGTAGATTGCTTTGTGTAGTATGGACATTTTAGCAGTATTAATCTTTCGATCCATGAGCATGGAATATCTTTCCTTTTATTTGTGTCTTCTTCAAGTCCTTTCTTCAACATCTTACAGTTTCAGTCTACATATCCTTCCCCTCTTTGGCTAAATCTATTCCTAGGTGTGTGGGGGTTTTATTTTTTTAATATGATTGTAAATGGAACTGTTGTTTTGAACTTCTCTAATAGTTCATTACTAACATACAGAAACAGCAGATTTTTTGTATATTGATTTTGTATCCTGTCTTTGAGAGAGAGAGAGAGAGAGAGAGAAAGAGAGAGCCCACACAGGAGAGGCAGAGAGAGAAGAGAGAGAGAATCCCAAGCAGGCCCCACACTGTCAGTACAGAGCCTGATGTGGGGCTCGAACTCATGAACTGTGAGATCATGACCTGAGCCGAAATCGTCAGATGCTTAACCGACTGAGCCACCCAGGCACCCCACGTTGGTGTTATTTTTAATGCTTACCTCCGCTATCAGAATAAGAGCCCATGGAGACAGAGGCCGGGCTGTGCCCTCACTGTGGAAGCCTCCTTTCTACACAACACCTGAAATGCAGCTGTGTACTAGTTGTTGCCAACTGAATACACTAATGTGATTGTTACTATGCCATTGCATGATGTAGGATTAAAAACGGATAGAGCATCATAGAGATTAGCGTATAGCTGGTGAATGTCATCTACACAAGTAACGCATTATAGGCTATGAGGCGGGAGCCTTTTGCTGATCTGTCTCTGTGTCTCTCTCTCTTCCCTGGATCTAAACTCCCACCCTCGCCCACGGTCACCACCCTCCTTTTGGTCTCATGACCTTATTCTGATGATCTTGGCTGCCCGTATCCTCTCCTGGACAAGTCTGGACAGGAGCAAGTAGTGACCCTTCCTTCTTGATGTTTCTAGAAAGCCTCCAATCTTTCCCATGGGGCATTTCCAAGCCCAGGCTTGGGACCTTCTGGAGCCCCAAATCCAGGTTCTGGTGCAACCCAGTGCTGGTCTCAGTGACAGGGCCGAAGCTGGGTGCAAGCCTGCCGATTGACGTGAAAAAGAAGTCAAGAATCTGAAAAAATATATGTTTTGGCTGGAGCCCCGCCTTAATCCCTCATGAGCTGTCTTAGTTGAAAAGCTTTTTTTTTTTTTTTTTTTTTTTTTCTCTGCGTGCAGATTATCTGAGAACTGTTTGGCACTTGGGAATTTTCCATTGGCGTGAGCTAAGCCTACGGGTGCCAAGAAAGGAGAGAAGAAATATCAGACAAAGTGGGCCCCGCTTTCCTGCCAGTCTCAATTTGGGAGACTTTTTCCATCCTTGGGGCCATTTGTGAGAAACCAAGCTCCGAGGCCTTCTAGGGAAAATCTTCGGACTTTTTTATTCTCCAGTGTGGAAATTCTCCACATTTGAATATTAAGTGGTGACATGAGAAGGGTGTGGGGCAGCGAGGCCAAAAAAATTGTGTGTGCTTATTTTATTTTATTTTATTTTATTTTATTTTATTTTATTTTATTTATTTTTTCTGATGACAGGGAAGCAGTGAGGTTTCTGCAGTCTGAAACCGCGGCTTCACTGTGCACTGTGGCGTGCATGGGGCAAGGACTTGTCTTCCAATCCTGATCCTGTTTCCTGTCCTGTAAAAAGAGCTAATGGTACTTCCTTGATCTACTGTAAAGAGTCATCTGTGAATTCTGTGCTCTGCCTCTTTCTGGTGTGTGTGTGTGTGTGTGTGAGCTGGGTCCTTGGCTGGGAAGCTGGACCTCGGAGGGTGGGCCTGGGGTGGCCGGAGGAGGTGATGGCCTGTGTGTCTTCTTATCAGCGTCTGTCGCAGGCAGGGCTGGCTGGCTGGGTGATGTGGGCCATGGGCATAGATGGAGGCAGACAGCAGCCAGGATGCCATAACCTGCTGAGATATGGGACTTTTATTTTACTCTCCACATTTATTCCCTTTTGAAACCTTTTGGCCTCTAGGGAGAACTCTGAATAGGAAGTTTTTGCCATGTCTTGACTGTGCTACAGGATATTAAAAGGGAAGAATCTCTGTGAAGACGGGGAAAATGAGTCGCAGCCCTGAGCACGCTGACAATTTGACCTTCCAACTGGTGTTCTGTAGATATTGACATGGTGTTTATGGGGAGAGGTGGGTGGCACGGAGAAGGACCCCAGGTCCTGCCTCAGCATCTCCTTGGCTGTCAGAACAATTCCACTCTGGCCCAAACTTGCAGGCTTCACAGGGTAAATCAAAACACCTGCAGTTGACTGGGCCCTCCCTACTTAGGTGAGAATTTGCCACCTTCCACTGATCCTCACACCTGCCTTGGTGGTGGTGGTGGTGGGACTTATTCCTCAGTCCATGTGTCTCCTCCCGGGATTCTTTCCAGCCACACTACCCTTGAGAGAAGTTCTGCTGGACACAATTCCCTCCACCTTATGGTGCCAGAAACGACTGACCCCCGTCACAGTCACTGCACTTAAGGGGCACTCACGAGAATGGCTTCACCAGGATTTATTTCATACGCAGCTGTTCAGTGGCATTGGCCCCGAAGAACGTTTGCAGCAGGATGTGGAGATGGATGAACCACAGTCTGCTTCACAACCACGTGTGCTGGATTCCCAGAAAGCAGAGCCTGAGACAGAGGCTTCTGTGTGAGCATTCTGCCAGGCGTGTGTCCCAGGGGGCAGCCACGGGGGACACTGAGCGAAGCCGGGTGAAGGGTACTCCGGCCCCACCATGTGGGACTGTTTACCCCACTGCCTCCGTCTATTCTGTGAGAATTGGCTCGGAACGATTTTCCAGGGAAGACTACAGGGCCGTGTTTCCACTGGCTCCTGACCCCGTTGGTCAGAAGCTATAACTCACGCGGTGTTATTCCTGGCGCTTCCGGGCGGTACCCGTGTGGGCACAAGCCAGGCACCTGAGCCCAGCGTGGGTGGAGCATCACTGAGACGTGATTCTGTCAGGGCTCCGATGCCTGAGGCTGGGCAGAGCCCCTCCGCCCGGGCTGGGATCGGACCGGCTGAGGTCAGGAGCCTCTGAAGTGCACAGGAGGCGCCTTGCTTCTGTAGAGGAGAAGCGTCAGCACAACAAAGCCCATCTTGGCCCCATCCTTGCTCCCTGCCTCGCTAACCGCGATGTCTGATAGCTGTTTGCACAGTCTTATATTTATTCTTTTCTTTTTAAAGTTTATTTATTTATTTTGAGGCGGAGGGGGGAATAGAGGAGGGGGAGAGGGAGAGTCCCAAGCAGGCTCCATGCTGTCAACTCAGAGCCCAGTGCAAGGCACAAACTCATGAACTGTGGGATCATGACCTGAGCTGAACCCAGGAGTCAGATGAATAAATGACTGAGTCACCCAGTCTTAACCAGGCTCACTGGGAGTGGCACCTGGCCTCAGACATGAGCCGGCAGATCCTGTCCTCACCTGCTTCACATCTTTCCTGGGCTTTTTGCACGATGCCCACAGAATCCGTTTCCTGTGGCCGCCATAACAAATGATCACAAACTGGGTGGCTTGAAACGGAAGCTTCTTCTCTCCCAGTCCTGGAGTCAGTAGGGCTGTGCTTCCACGGAAGGTTCCAGGCCAGGGTTCCTTCCTGGCTTCCAGAGTCTGGGGGCTCCAGGTGTCCCCAGGCTTATGACCGCACCGCTCCCGTCTTTACCTCGATCCTCATGTGGACCTCTCTCTGTCTCCCTCTGCCCCCTCTCCTCCTCTGCCCTTATCAGACCTTGTCATTGGATTTAAGGTCCAGTGATCTCATCTCAAGATTCTTACCTTAATTGTATCTGTAAAAACATTCAAATAAGGTCACACTCTGAGCTTCTGGGTGGCCATACCTTTGGGAGCCACAATTCAACCCACAAAACTCTCACTTAAAAGGTCACAGGGGGGTCACAATTCAACCCACAAAACAGACATTTTCTGTTGGAAGGGTCTGAAACTCAACACCAACTCTTTTACATAAAAGAGGTGTACACGTGAGATTGGGAAGGGCCAGGAGGGCAACTGGCCTGAGACATGACCTGGAGACATCCTTTTGTCTCTCCTCGGCCTTTCTCTTGCTTTGGCCCCATCGTCTACCTGTGTCCATGAACTTCTGCCAGGGACGGGGGAGGGCAGAGTCACGGGCCGCTCCCAGCACCCGCCAAGTAAGATAAAAGGGGGAGAGAGGTTACCTCTGGCGGACCCAGGCGAAGTCTCAGGCGAGGACTCTGTTAGCTCCGCCTGGGTCACATGTCCATCTCTGGGTCCAGCCCCGTAGCCGGGAGAGGTGGGGTGCCAGGATTCTAGCCCCAGAACCGCCTCACGGAGTAAGGGAGGGACACTGTGCAAGGAAACAGGGGCTGCTGTTCCCGGAAGGGTGGGCAGGCAGGGCCGCTGGGGGCCAGCCGATGCCAGGGTGCCCCACTCATGCGCACTCCCCACTGCCACACCACACCCTCTGTGCTGTCAAATGCTCTTTCCCCCGCCTGCATCGTCTTCACCAGAAAGACTTATTTGCCGTCCCTCCCTGCCTACAGCCCCCAGGCCCGGCCGAGCTCGGTCTGCCTTCCGTGCTCCCGTGACCTCCTCTGCTTGCAACCACCACTGAGCTCACTCCATTGTGCCATGAAGATCTGAGTGCCCCCCTCACTGGACTGGGAGCTGGTGGAGCCCAGGGGCCAGATCTACCATTGGTGTCTTCCTGGACCTAATCCAGAGCGGGAGCTTAGAGAGTGTGTGCCGGATGAATGAATGAATAAATGAATTAATGAATGAATGAAAGTAACCCTGGGCAATCTTGGGAAACTCCCAGCAGGAAGTGTGAGTAAACATGGAGGGACAGCCCCCCACACCCCCTTGGCCATGGTGGTGACTGTAGCAGACATCTCTGGGACTTGCGTCACCTCCCCTTGGACCCCTCTGATTTTGACGCACAGCCCCCAGTTCTCTGCCAGCTCAGATTCACCCCCGCTCTGAGGCATTCCTGCTCCAGTCAGCTCTGGGGATCTTTCTGCATCTGTGCCGGGGACTTTTCCAGTATCCTGGCACCCCCCTTGGCCCTTTTGCAAGTATATCCCTGAAGTGCAGGAAAATGGTCAACCCCACTCAACCAGGGGGGCGCTGCGGGCTTGGGCAGAGATGCCTTGCTCCTGCCCTGTGGCCGGGCAGCTATGGGAGGCTGTATTAGTTTCCTGTGGTTGCCAGAACGAATTTCCATAAACTGAGGGGCTTAACACAATAGAAAAGTAGTGCCCTGTACTTCTGGAGGCCAGAAGTTTGAGATCGAGGTGTGGGCGGGGTTGATTCTCTCTTGGAGGTTCTGAGGGAGGAGTGGTCCCATGCCTCTCTCCCTTCTGGTGGCTTCCCGAAGTCCTTAGTGTTTCTGGGCTTCTAGATGTAACTCTCCGATCTCTGCCTCTGTCTTCACATGGCACATTCTTCTCTCCATGTGCTTTTTACATAACCTTTCTAAAAGGACACTAATCACTGGATTCAGCGCACCCCCCCCCACTCCAGTATGACCTCATCTTAACTGAAGCAATTACATATGCAAAGATCTACTTCCAATTAAGGTCATATTCTGAGGTTCTGGGTGAACATGAGTTTTGGGGGAACACTATTCAGTTCAGTACAGAGGCCTCCCACATACTTCTCAGAAGGTCCTGGACGAGTTGAATTCCCATTACCCACTTTGATAATGCTTATATAGGCTTCTCCATCTTCCCTGCTCCATCACCCCCCTCCCTGTTTCCTGACACCCCTAAATAAACTACCTGCACCCAACCCTTGTCTCAGGATACTTTTGAGGGCACCCAAAAGTGCTTAAACAGTGGGAGACGGTATATCAACCTCAGATCTCATTTTAGTACTAGTTTATGGGGTCACCTTATTCCCCACCTACTAGCTGCCTCCCTGAGTCAATACCCAAGAGCCACAGACCAGAATCTTCACAAATTACGGTTAATGTTGACTGAGGATTCACTGTGTGCCAGGAACTGTTCTAAGCCATTTATGTGCATTAACTTGTTAATTCTCACACCAGCCAGATAGCTATTATCATTGTCTCACAGGCAAGGAAACTATTGACTTATTGATAGGTCAATAACTTGTCCAAGGTCACACAGCAAAGATGACAGAACCAGGTTTGAATCCATATGGCTCACCTCCAGAGCCCCTCCTCCTGACCTGTGTCTTCAGGGATCATGGCGATCACTTGACTCACTGTGTCCTTGGGCCAACCAGGGCACTATGTAGCCCCTGACCTCGTGTGTATCACTGTCCCACTCTGCCTTGAACTTGGGGGATCTCATGACAAAGGACTGGATTCTGGCTGATGTTTGCAAGAGGGGATGATCAAAAAAACCCATGATTGTTTCTTCTTTATACTTTTCCATAAAGTAAATGGGGAGGTTGCAAAGATGCCCTGTTTGAGGAGGATCCTTTGTAAAGAGCGTGGCAGAGACCAGGATGAAATCTAAACTTACTGGCATTCCTTATCCTCCTGTCCACTCCGCCTTTTGAGGGCTCTGACTTGCCCTGGCACCTGTCAGGCTTCTGTTTGGCAGCCCAGGGTGAGGGGTAGGGTGTATGGGAAAGCTGGGCCAATGGAGAGAAAGTAGGGTGGTGGGGGGGGGGGAGAGGACAATGGCAATGGTCACTGAATTAGGGGAGAGAAGAGCAAAGAGTATGTCTTAGTCTACTTGTGCCACAGAACTCTTTTGCTGCTCCTTCAGAATTGTTTAGGGAAGACTGACATCGCTACTCAATGAATTGGCTTCTGATTTGTCCTTCTCTTGGTGATGATGTGATGTTGAGAAGGTCCTGTAAGATGAACACCCAATGTGTTGGAAACATCAGAAAGCTCATTTCCACTTGACTCACCCATAAGGGTGGGGCGCATCCATAATGGAGCTCAGAGGTAGATCAGATGTCGGGGTTGTTTGGTCCAGAGCTCCTAAATCAGCAGCCCGAAGCTCCGTTTTCTTTGTGAGTCTCCTTGTCTCACCTGCGCTGGGTGTCATTTCCTGGCTTTGTCCTCCGATAGGCTTCCTTCAGAGAAGCCAGGTGGCTGCCAGAAGCTCCTGGAGCTACATGCTTTTTCCTTTGAGTCTGGAGGAGACAAAAGGCTTCTCTTTTCTCAGCCACCAAATGGGGGTCTCGTGCCTTATTGTGATGGCGCTAACTCAAGTCACTTGCCCCCTCTAAGCTATTCAGTGTGGCTGGGAGAGGGTGGGAGGTCTTTAGTTGGCTTTGTCTGATCAAGTTCCACCCTCAGAGCTGGGGTGGGGGGTGGTGAGTCCTCACCAAACCACATGGCTGCTGTGCAGTGGGGCTTGGGGCCATGGGCCATGTAAGGCCTCCTGAGCCCATATGGTGCTCTTAAGTGATTGAGGTAAAGGTCCCACATCTACAGGTGTGGTGTGGCTCTAGTTTCATGACCCGAGAGCAGAGAGAGGTGGCTCTCAGCCCTCATAACTGTAGTTGGCAGACATGAGAGTGGTTGAGGAATGGGTGCAGGGTCCCGCCTCGCTATCCATTATGGTAAAAATAAGGTCTGTATTTTTATGGAAGGAAGACCAATTTCACTCAGCTTATAGGCATTTCCGTTAAGGTCAGGACACTTCCCTTCAAAGGGTCTTCAACCCAGCGGGACATAGTCCTTGACCCTGAGCATGACCTGAAAGTCTTTCATGACCTGGTGGCCCATCCATCTGTCTGGTGCAATTTCCTCTCTGACCTGCCCCCCCTCCATTACCCACACCTCTTATTTTGCCTCCCACCCATGCTGAACAGCTTACAATGCTTTGAAAACACTTTCATGCCTCGGTGCATTGGCGCCTGCTGTTCCACTTGTCTGGAATGATCTTTTCTCCTGTCCACCTGGTAAAGGTAGGTTCATCTCCAGGAGAGCCTGCCCTGATCCCCCCCGGGTCACTGTGCTTCACCCAAAGTTCTAGCATCTTCTATTCTGCACTGCGTTTGTCTGTTCGCCTGTGCGTCTCCCTCACGTGGTGATGAGTTCCTTGAGGGCACAGACTGTGTCAAACCACAGCCGCAACAATCACAGCATGATTTTTCCCATTGTGGACATCGGGAAACTGACCAAGCAGATGAGCCATTGCCACTGCCCACGAGTCTATGTAAATCCTTACCTTAGCCCACCTGTCCTTTCAAACCAAGTAGATAAGCTCATGTGCCCTTGGAGGGCTTTTCCTCACCTCTGTCTTTCAGGGCCATCTTTGAGTCAAGCTATAGGTGAAGGCAGTCCATTTTGTCTCCCACCAATGCTCTGAACTGACCTACCCATCGACCATATGCTCAGCCGTCCATCAGTCTTAGGGACCACCCACGAATAAGAAGTACGAGCTGGGGTGCCATGGATGTCTGTGCCACCTGTCTGTCCAACATCCTTGTACCTCTGGACTTGCTTAAACCCAGTGTCAGATGTATCACTTCTATCTCATGAAGGATTGCCATGGGGCACCCTTGACTCCACGGCTCGATGAATCTGACAGCATTCTGCATGTGACAGGCCCTTTTGCACAGTCACTTGATATCCTGAGGTCAGATACTCCCCATCAGGACTCATTGGCATTCCAGGACCTACTCTCCAAATGGTCTCGAGTGTTCTTCTGCAAATGGCATGGCCTTGCTTCAGTCCTAGGGGTCTGCACTGGGGCTCTCCCAGTACAGTTTGTCAGTGACCCCACAGTGTCTTTTCCTGCCATTGTACCTCTAGAAGCGCAGATTCACTGGCCCGTGTGGCCCAGGCAGCAGAGCTGTTCGTACCACAGCCCGGAACTGCTGCTCAGCTGTTCCTTGCTCTGGGTCCCACTCAGGACTAGCAGCCTCTTGTGTCACCTGAGAAGTAGGTGACACAGTATTACCAAGAGTGGAATATGCCGACTCTAAAACATAGAGTACGTGTACCAAAGTAGCGTACCAGCCATCGTGGTTCTTCCTCGATTGCAGGGGCAATGGCTTGTCCCTCATTTTGAGGGGGTGTCCCAGCATACCCTAGACCTCTGGGCCCCTGAAGACGTCATCTACGTGGTGGTCCTTACCTCCGGAGCTCATGTTTTGTGTCCATTGAGCACAGTGCCATCAGTGTGGGGGATCAATAGGACATTCTGAGATATGTCCAGATCCTGAGGTGCGTTCGACTCGCATGGTGACAGAACAGGACACAATTAAGATCTGGGGAAAAGCTGTGAGTGTACTGTGAGTGACAAAGCTGTTGTCCATCCCCTGCGAATGCACGCTCTTTCTGATCCCTTCCCCTGACAGGTATCCAAAAACCACGCATTCTGCACATCAGTAGCTACAATCCACGTATCAGAAGCTGGTCCGAGTCCGCTCGAGGAGAGAGGCAGTGTCTGGCGTGGAGTCTGCAGCTGGAGAAGTCAGTTGGTTACATTTGTGGTCATCTACTGTCATCTACCATGACCCGCCAGTTTTACCGGAGGCCTGACCTGACTCCCATACGCCTCTACCCTCAGAGGGGAGATGTGATAGCACCTTGACACTTTGCAGTGTCAGCCTCCAAAGATATGGGTATTTCTTTCCCCCCCGTGTAAGACTAGCCATGCAAGTGGCCACTGGTTCCTTTCGAGATCTTGGTACGTCATTTCTGTTTACCCTTGCTGGGGTGTTACACGGTCCTTCCTCATGGGGACTCAAGCTCTTTTTTAAGGAGTGGATTCTTAAAAAAAAAAAAAAGGTAGATTCTTGAGAATCCATGCTTAAAAATGAGCAAGGGATTGCGACTTTTTGTAAGTCATAGTGGCTGACGTCAGCCTTCTGGTCCTCTTTCTGCTTGATCTCTTTTGATAATATATTAATTTATTAACCGATGCCCCTTTTTTGGGCGGGGGCTCCCTAGTTGTCTTGCCTTAGGAACACCACGTCTTATTAGATACATCCACAGATATTTGTGGGTTAGGAACCTTCAGTTGCCTGTTTAAGGTAATTATTCCCATCTTGTTTCCAACAGTTAAATGCTGCCACCTTTCTCTGCTCTTTGGGGATTTTATCATCCCCCCCCCACCCCTGCAACTAAGTAGCCCAGTTTATAACAGCATGTCTTACCATCGGCCCTGATTACAGAGGACCCCACCACTGTGGAACTTCTCAGGGATGCCTCTGCCTCTCATACCAAGGCATTTCAAATAGCCTTGGTCATCACAGGGTCCTCCAAGCCTTTCCAACACAGCCAGGTGTTGGGCTTTCTGGCGTGATGTATAGACATGTTATACGATGCTCACTTGTGTTAGTCTTTTGGTCTCTTCTTCTGGAATCTTCCATCACAGTCTGGAATCTCTACTTCATATAATGAGGTCAAGGTTCTAAGAATAATGTATTGGAATCATTTCCTGGGTCCCTTGTCAAGACATTAAATCCTGTGCGATAGAAGAGTGCCCCATGTCAACAAAGTCCTCCCCATCCAGCTTTCGGTTCCACCTCCTTGATCCAATACGTTCACGTGTACTCCCAGTGAGACGCAGCTCCCTGTTCCGAAACGTTAGCCAGTCCTGAAACTTGTTTTGGACATACTACTCCTCTCCTCCATTGGAAGACTTAGCACTTCCCCAGTTGGGTCATGTTGACATTAACCCCAACTACTGGTCTCACGGCTGGAAGAGGAAGTGGAGAAGATTTGGAGGAGGAATCCACCTGAGGGCTCCTGCGTAGTTTTCCAGCCAGGGACTCCCATGACCTTTTAGTGAGGGGGACGGGCCATTCAGGGTCAGAACGTTCGAGGGAACTTCAAAGTTCTTGGCTGCACCTACTCAGGTGTGTTCAGTCCAAGGGTCGAGAGTTAACATTTTCCTTGCCCTGACATTGGCATAGGAGACTCACCGGAACTTTCCTGATCCTCTGCCGCCTGACAATTAAGCCTCGTGTGGGGCCTTCAGCACAGTCTGCCCTCACGCTGCGAGATGAAGGTCTCTGAAACACTGCCAAGGGCATCCTCTGACCCCTACATTTTATTTATTTATTTATTTATTTATTTTTGTTTATTTTATTTATTTTTATTTTTTTAAACCCATGCTTTTCTTTCTTTCTTTCTTTCTTTCTTTCTTTCTTTCTTTCTTTCTTTCATGTTTATTTATTCTTGAGGGAGAGACAGAGCATGAGTGGGGGAAGGACAGAGAGAGAGGAAGACACAGAATCCAAAACAGGTTCCAGGCTCCAAGCTGTCAGCACAGAGCCCGATGCGGGGCTTGAACTCATGGACTGCAAGATCATGACCTGAACCGAAGTCAGACACTTAATCAACTGAGCCACCCAGGTGGCCCTTGGCTCTTCACTGGAGATCAGTCAATTTGAGCGTATCGTTTTCTCTCCCTTCAATTCATCATCAGTGACATCAGCAACAGTCATTCGATTGCACAGATGTTATAGTTACTCCCTCTCCTGAACCTCCCAAACTTCACAGGCTAATGCTTCTCCTTCTGACCTGTGTACTGTCCCAATCAACGCAAAGTCCTCGGCCACCGCACTGCCACAGCCTGCTGGGAATTGCCCCTACTACCAGGGGACGGGGTACTCATCACCCTCTGGCTGACAAGGGACCCAGATTCTGTCCTGAGGATCTGTTTACTAGGATAAAAGCTGGTCCCAAATGTGTTGGCTTGGGTTCCCCAGGAGCAGATCATGAGAGAAGGATGCTCGTACAACCGACACATTGAGAGAATGCTTTCGGACGAAGTCCCTCATAGTGAGAGACAGGGCAAGGGGTGCAGCTTGGCAAAGGAGTGGGTTCAGCTAACGTCTATCTTTAGCCTGACCCATGGGGAGCTCTGGGGTGTCTCATTTTCAGGCAAGGTGGACAAGACTTTGTTTATATGTATTAGTCAGAAATTGGCTGTGGGCAGACCCTGGCCAGCATGGGGACAGGGTGTAACTCCTCAAATATATTCCAAAACTCAGAGGGCAGTTCTCCAGAGAAGGGGCAGCTGAGAGCCATTAGCAGCCGCCATTACAGCGGTGAGTGGGGCGGGTGCCCGTCCTGGTGCGTGGGGTCTGGCCAGACACCATTGGCAGCCATTACAGTTTATCTTGGAATAAGTATTATTTGGTTGTCTTATCTTTTAAAGCCAGCCTCTTCATAAACACCTTTGATTTTTATCCCAGCAATCCTAAAGTGAAGTAAAACGAATGAAATGGTGACCGGAAGATAGGACAGAAGCTGCAAGAAGGATCGAGGTTGAAAATGTTTTGACTTAAAGGTTGTTACCTAAAAATGACTTTTATTCTTTGGCACTTTACCATTTGCAAAGCACTCTCAAATCTTTGTTTTTCTTTTTAATTTTTTAAATGTTTGTTTATATTTGAGAGAGAAAGAGAGAGACAGAGTGTGAGTGGGGAAGGGGCAGAGAGAGAGGGAGACCCAGAATCCGAGGTGGGCTCCAGGCTCTGAGCTGTCAGCATAGAGCCCGACACAGGGCTTGGATCCACGAACAGTGACATCATGACCTGAGCCAAAGTCGGACGCTTAACCAACTGAGCCACCGAGGGCCCCTCGAGTCATTTTGACTTGAACGATCCATAAAGCAACCGTTAGTGGGTGAGGGGAAGGTGGGGGGGGCATCTCCTTGTTCCCAGAGGAGTGAATTGCCTCTTCTAGGCTCACAAAGCTGGTGAGTAGCAGAGGCAGAGAGAGAGAGAGAGAGAGGCCAGTCACCTAGCTCTTTGGACTCCTCTGTGTTCACTTGGAGGCTGTCACTTGCCCTTAACTGCACACTTTCCCCTTCACTCAGAGGGAAACACAGGCTGGTGTGGAGTGTGAGTTTCTTGAACCGTAATCTCATGTTGTAGAGCTGCCGATGTGAACATATCCAACTTTTCAAGCGAGCCTCAGGAGTGTATTTCTCTATTTGTAAACGCACGATGGCCAGGTGGTCAAACAACCTGTCTACGGAGCTGGCCTCCAACCTGTCCGTCCCTTTCTGGGTTGAAATCGAGAGCCTGCTTTTCCCCTCCACTTGAGGAAAGGGCTGGACGTTCTGACTAGTGGAAACATTTGGTTCTGTTACCAGCTGACAGCTGTTTGGCAGCTCTGGGCGACAGCATAGGCCTCGCACACAGTAGGCAGGTTCCCGGCTTGAAGCCGGCCAGGCGGGGGTGTCCAAGAAGCTGTCTCATGGCCGTGTCATGTGCAGCTGCAAATCAAGACAGTATGTCACCGGCATTTTCCACCCTTCAAACTGGGCCGGTAACTGCTCTCCCCGCCCCCCTCCAGATGATGGAGAACGACAGATGTTGGCATCCAGGCCAGCGGCCCTTCCTCCCGCGCTGGCTGCGCAGTCCCTCCACTCCGGTGACCTCTTCACAACCTCGACCACGTCTTGACGCTCCTTTCCTGTCATCCCCCTGACGCATCTCTTCTGGACGCTCGCACCTCTGAAACTTGAGTATCATCCACCCAGGCACTGTCTCAACAACCCATCTTCTCTGCGTTCTCATGACCGTTATTTTTCTTACTTACCTATTTATTTCATGCTTACTCCGCCCCCCCCCCCACCCCTCCTTTAGAGCATAAGCTCCACGAGGGCAGAAACTGGGCTTATCTTGTTCACTGCTGGATCCCCAGTGCCCTGGCACAGAGTAGGTGCTCAATAAATATTTACTGATGGGCACTCTTTACATCCCTAGCCCTTCCAACCTGTCACCCCCACCCCTCACTGGAAGGTGGGCAGTGTGATGGGCAAAGAGATGGGCTGGGCCCATCTGGGCCCTCCCAGAATTTCACAGCTGACCCCACTACTCTCTACCCAGATCGTCACAGAAGTGGGGCTTCCCGGCTCACATCAGGCCCTGCCTCAGCTGACTGCAGACCCTTATCTCCTCCTGGGGGGATCCCACTGGCCACCACTCTGTGCAGAGAGGAAAACCAGACGCAGAGCCGATGACCAGCCAGATGGATTTTTGTGGATGCTTTCTGATGGACAAAGTGTCTCCGGGCATGGAGAGGACAATGCCTGAGCTAACGCTACATCCCGTGTGACATCTCGGGATGACACTGTGTGGGACCAGGGAAACATGAGACAATGGACGTGAGCAGGACAGCCCTACGGGCCTACCAGATCCTTGGTCTGTGGAGGGAAAGCCATTTCACGAGCTCATGTTCCAGTCGGGGTGGCTTCTGTCGCACGGGAGAAGAGACAGGCAGAAAAGCGTGTTGCAACATACGTCGAGTACCATCCACCACGTGGCACGGTCCATGTTGATTTTTCCATCTCCCCGTGTGGTTAGAATCTAACAATCCATCTCCCGTTTTGTCATCAGAAGGTCCAGAGTGACTTAAAAACACTCAAAATCCAACTTGGTTTAAAAAAAAAAAAAGCGGAGAAAGAAAATTTCAGCTCAAAGAGGAAAGAAGATTGAAAAAAAAATCCAAGGCATCCCGGATGAATGTGGTCCCCAGGACGTGGACAGTAGGGTTCAGGAGACCTGGCAGAGCGGGTTGAGGATTCAGTTCTGATCCCTCAGCCGGTGCAGACTCCACCATGCTTGGGGTCCACGAGGCAGCACTACACCGACTTCTCGGAACCTGGTCCTGGGCTGAGTAACACAACGATTTCTGCTTCTGCGATGGCGAGAAACGCCCCTCATGGGGCCTCAGAAGGATGACACGGTGTGAAGCAGTGGGCAGTGTCCTCAACCGTATCCTCATGGCTCCCCAGGGCAGGCAAATGTCATGACCCCGTCATGAAAAAGCCAGTAGTGCCTTCTGTGGTGGGGGGGGGGGGGGGTAGGTGTTGAGCGGGGTAAAATTTAGAGAGAACAGAGAGACGTTGTCTCCAGGAACTCCCCCATCAAGGCTTGGTTTTTCTCTCAACTGAGCTTCTGATACTCTTGGGTGCTAGTCCCTGGAGCTCTGTGTTATCCTGCCAGTGAGTGGCTTACCTGTCCATTTGTACACTCACCCAAGCTGATCTCTCTTTTTTTTTAAATTTTTTTAACTTTTATTTATTTTGGGGAGAGAGAGACTGAGTATGAGCAGAAAGAGAGGAAGACTCAGAACTCGAAGCAGGCTCCAGGCTCCGAGCTGTCAGCACAGAGCCCGACCCTGGGCTCGAACCCACGAACTGCGAGATCATGACCTGAGCCGAAGTCGGATGCTCAACTGACTGAGCCCCCCAGGCGCCCCCAAATGGCTCTTTCAAGTCCTCACACCGATTCTGTGAGGCAGGTGCTATTGTCTCCATTTTCAGTGGGGGTCAGGAGGACTAAGTGGCCCAACTAGTAAGGAACAATCTTGGGTTCCAAACCCAGGTGGTCTGATCCCAAAGTGGTGGTCTTTCCCTTACACCGTTCACCTCAGATTCTGCTCCTTCAGGTGAACAGGCCTGGAAAGGTAGAGCCGATGGGTTTTACTAATCTTACAAAATGGCGGTCAAGCAGCCTCCATCCAGATATCAGGGCCTGCTCCCTCACTCCTGTACCGTCCCTGGAACCCACGGAACAGCCTGTTCTTTGGCCTGGAAGGAAACCAGGATGAATTTCAATATTTTCTAACCAGGCCTCACCCTTCTCACTCTTTGCTTTTGTTTGCCGATCTCCAGTTTTCCAAACCCAAACCCCCTGATTGACTGTGGGTAGTTGCCAAACACATCTGGCGCAAAACAAGTCCAGAATAACAGCCAGTCATCCAGGTGTTGGGGAGACCCAGCCAATGGGTCATCCGCGGTCAGCTGGGCGGCTTCCTGGTTGGTCAAGGTCTGGCCCTCCCCCCTTATCTTTGGAGCCTTCCTCCCGAGGACAGGCAGGGAGGGGGAGGCTCAGGCAGAGGGACTGGGCCAAACATTTGGAAACGCTTGCCTTGCAAAGACTCAGCCAAAAAAGGAGATTTAAACATTTCTTCTACCCACACAATTCAGGAAAGCTTAGCTTGGAATTTCCTAATTTTTATGCTTAATTAAGATAAAGTGTTGTAGAGAGTGTGCAGAACTGGCATTGGGCCAGATAAGGTAGGGGTCATCGTGGACCCCCGGCCTGGAGAAGCTGGTAGGAAAATGGAGGCCCTCGGGCGAACCTTCTCATGTAGGGGCGGGAACAGCCCAGGGACAGAGAGGGACTTACCCATGGTGGCAGAGTGGCTGGATTGACCCCCGGCCCCAGGAAAACCCACCGCGTTCTTCTCGCCTCTCACGTCTACCCTCCAAATGGAAGAGCTGGCCCGGGGGGGAGGGTGCAGGGGGTGGGGCACAGCAGGCCAAGGCCTTGTTCAGAAACCAACAAGTCACTGTCTAAAGACTGTCGGCCGTTCCCTTCCAGAAAATGCCATCGTTGTGTGGATACTACTGTTGCTTCAATTCAGGTTCACGGTTACCCGGTTGGCAGAGAAGGCTTGGCTGGATGCTTTCGACATTATCATGAGGCATCCTGTCTGTTAGCTCTCTGGAGTTACAGATCAGGAAACCGAGGCATAGAAAGATGTGACGTAGATAGTAAGGAAAAGAGCCGGGACTTGTACCCAGAATATTCCTTCCCTCATCTGGGCACCTGAGAGAGTTTTAGCTCGTAACGTTATGTCACGCAGGAAGCAAACTCCACTGAAAAGGGCCCACTGAGGCGTGCTTTGATGAAGGGCCCAGTACAGAGCCATGGGCAGGGTGAGGGAAACCACCAGGCATGTGGGGGCTCCCAGCCCTAGTAAAACAGAAATTCATTCACTGCTGGAATTTGCCTGGCCGCTGGAGGTGTTTGAGATCGCATCCTGGTCGTCAGAAAGACAAATCCCCTTCTCGTGTCCTTCCTCCCTCCTCCAACACCTGCCAGAACCTCCTCTCCTCCCAGAAGGACCCTACCTGGCAGGCAGGACTCCCAGGACCCTACATGATTGCAGGCTTTAGGTCAACCCCACAAAGATAGGCCTACTTCGAAGCATATGGGGTTTCCACAAAACAAAACAAAACAAGACAAAAAATACCAAAACCACAGACTTAAGCTGCTAATATTTAAAAGTTGGAGCCATCACATAAAAATGTGAATTTTAAGCTTCTTTTGAAAACGCAGGAAGGGGCGTCTGGGTGGCTGAGTCGGTTGGGACTCTGACTTCGGCTCAGGTCATGATCTCGCGGCTCGTGGGTTCGAGCCCCGCGTCGGGCTCTGTGCTGACAGCTCGGAGCCTGGAGCCCACTTTGGATTCTGTGTCGCCCTCTCTCTCTGTCCCTCCCCTGATCACACTCTGTTTCTTTCTCTCTCAAAAACGGAATATACATTAAACAAAAATTGAAGAAGCAGGAAGATTTGGTGCCATTGGACCCGCACTTCTGCTTGGCAGAGAGAGGCTGAATTAGGAACGTCGGCCCCTTTACATAAGGCCAGCGAGTTGACCACCCCAACATCCACTGTCTTACACCCTGGGCCCTCTTTGCCTCTTGATGTTACCTGCCTGGGCCTCAGCGTCTGTCATGTGCCCATAGGAAAGTTGGAGAAACCAGAGCCAGCGAGGAGAGGTGACTTCCCCTGGGTCGCCTGCACGCAGGGGGCCCTCCCCATTTGGGGGTTCTTTCGAGGCACGTGCTACAATTTTGCCAGGAGCTTTGCTGTCTGCGGTGATATTCCCAGATCCCAACAGGGCCTGGGACTCTGTGGGCGGTGACACGGGGTGGAGACCTTTGCAGAAACCATCCTTCTCTGAGTCCACCTCAGAGAATCACGTTTCCTTTCGGGGTCAGCACCTACACGACACCCGGCGGGAGGAGCGAGCCATTGCTTCCGCGTGTGTCTGTGGGAATCTGGGCTCCGTCCCTCACGGGCTGGACCCCGACAATCCCCCACCACCACCGTGCTCGGGATGTGACGCATATCAGACTACTTTGGGCCGGTGTCCCTGTGAGCTCGGGACAGCCCTCCGGGGCCCATCCGGTCACCCCGATTTCCACAGGAAGGAGGAGCGCTCCGAAATGATTCGCCAACGGCCGCACGGTGGGGGCCTGGGGCTGGGCTGGGATTTGGTCCCCCGTTTGTCTTACGAGGGCTTCACTGCCAGTATCTCCCCAGCAACCGGGTCAGTTGGATGTGGACGCGGGGGCGGGATGCCAGTTTCAGCGTTCAGATTTCCCCAAACTGGCTGCGCATCTCATCCCGTGTCAGTTCACCGATGGAGGGACCCGCGCCTGGACTCCAAGAAGCTGACCGCCCTGCAGTGCCTCCCGGAGACCCCAGCAGGCGGGGCTGGGCGCCTTGCATCCACGGCCCGCGTTCCCAGCCATCAGGAGGCTTGTCGGTGACCTCAGCCCCGATCTGGAATCTTCTGCCTGCAGAGGCCCCATCTGCCGCCATCTCCTTCCTGCTCTTCTTGTCTGAAGCCGAGAGGCTGCCTCTCCACTCTGGACACTCATCCCGGCCCCAGTTCCCGTTTCAAGGAAGGAACATCTCCCGTGCACGTGCAAGTGGGGCGGGACTGGGCAGGGGTGGGGGGGGGGGAAGGTGCCGTCCTGCTACATCACAGGTTCTGGGACGCTGGGGTGTCAGGACTCCCACCGCGTCTGACATCGGAGCCCCACTGGACACGCCACCCTCAGCAGTGGGAGGAGGGCTGGCTGTGAGCTGGGTGCTGCCCGATGGGGCGGGGCGTCCTCTGCCCCCCAAGGACCTGCCCCCTTCGGGCCCCTGCAGGCCATCAGCAGGAGGCTCCCAGCTAGTGGACCCCCCACCCCACCTCTTCTCTGGGAGCCTGGCTCACTGCCTGAGCTCTGGCAGATTTGCTTTGAAAGAGCGTGCATTTTGAAGTCAGGCGTGCTTGGGTGTAAATCTGCCCCCCTGCACACAAGCTGGGGGACCCTGAGCTCTTTCCAGAAAGCCCCGGGCCATGGGCTCCTTCATCTGCTTGGGGCAGGGGGCGAGGGGGGGGAGGGAGGGGAGGACAGCTTCCTGTCTGGCAAGGCCAGAGCACGGACGGGGGGCTGGGTACCGCTCCCTCTCTCTCTTCAGTCAGGTCTTTGCTCAGATGTCCACCGCCCTCCCCCCTCCCAGGGGTCTGCCCCCACCCGCCACAGGACAGCTTTATCCGCTGCTTTTTTCATGGTGCCCTTCCCCCCACAGCGTAAGCTTTGAGAGAAGCCCCGCCCACCTCATCCAACACGTGCCTTTCGCGCCCCCAGCAGCCCCTGGCGCGTGGTAGAGGCCCCCCAGATACTCAGGGAATTAATGAATAAACGTCGTGTACCGCTTGCCCCTTGCTGGGTGGAGGCCTGGCCCCCACCTGTCTCCTCCTGCTGGTGCTCCCGGCTGTCAGTCCTGCCCCACCTTCTGGCCGCTCACCCACTTAGAACCAGACGCTGCCACCCCCCTGATTTGGGTCACTGCGGCCTTCTAGAATCCGGGCTGGGTCGGGCCAACATGGGCCACCAAACCCGGATAACTTAATAAGCGTGATGCACTCTGCACTTCTGATGGGGAGGGGGGCAGAGAAAGACAGGAAGCCGAACGGGTGGGGTCCGCGCCACGCTGGGGGGACCCGATCCCAGCTAGTTGTTCCGTGAGACACCGTGTGCTGGGTCGCCAAACTGGCAGCTGAGTCTCGTCCAAAGAGGAGCGCCGGTGGCTTAAGGCCTCACACAGGGCCTCGAGCAGAGCGAGACAGCCGGACCGAGAGCCACGGCCTCCAGGTCTCTCGGTGACTTCGTGTAGCTCCTTCTCTTCCCACACCGTACGTCTGCTTTCTTCCACTGTGGTCGCTGGGGAGACACAGCCCGGGAGCCCTGAGATCAAGAGAACAGGGTCTCCTGTCCCCCACTGCCATCCGACAGATCCCGGGGAGGACGGTGGCCGGCCCAGCCGGGTCTTGAGTACCCCCCTTGGGCGTGTCACTGGTGGTCTAGGAGGTCAGGCACTGGACGGGCGGGGAGAGCCCACAGCCACCCCTGCGTCAGGGGCACAGGGGCTGTTTGCGAAGGGAGAAGAAGGGGGCGCCGGCTCACACAGACAGGTCTCTGCTTGGATCTGCGTCTGTAGCCACCGCCTCCTCCCTGGCCCGTCCTGGGGTCTCCCTGTCCTCTGCTCCCAGCTCCGCAGGGCGGCTGCCTCCAGTCCCCTCCCAAGTGCCTGCCTCTCCATTCCCAGGTGATCTGGGCTCTCACTGCCTCTGCCCTGCACACTGCCCTGGGCTCCTGAGCGCACCGGGCTGGGGACCTTCTGAGGGGCCCAAGGCAGGGCCTTGTGGGACCCGTGACCTGGAGTGTGTGTCTGTGGGGCAGCTCTCCAGACACGGCGGGACCGTCTCAGGTCTCGTGTCTGGGCTGGGATATGGCCCCCTCCCCCCCCGCCCCTCCCGTGCATCTCTGCCCGCACCCAGTGCTTTGGGGACCCCAGGCAAAGGGACCAACTTGGGCCACAATTTACATGACATACAGAGCATCTGGTGGCCAGACAACTATGGAAAATAAGGGAAGGGTCTCGGCGGGGGGTCAGATACTCTCCCTTTATCAGATACCCTCGGAGGTTCTCCGGAGCCTGTCTTGCCAGAGAGGGTGGCCTCGTTAGCCAGGCTCCGGTGGCCCAGAGCTCTTGATGGGACGAACGTCCCTGAGGCTCCAGCTTCCTGAGAAGCTCCTCCTGGATGTTCTCCTTTGGAAGCAACGGTGGGGTTCTCGGTCAAAGCTGTGCCTGCCCCAACCGCCACTCCAGGCCGCCCGGAGATACGTGGAGGACCCCCAGGATGGGAAGCTTTCTGGGGACAGAAAGGACCGGTGCTGGAGCGAGGGGGTTGACCAAAGTCACCGAGGCACAGCAGGAGTGGCCCTTACCTGGCCCGTCCGCACCCGCTCCCTCCCGTGGGGAGCTCCCGGGCAGATAGCAGCTCGCTGTCCCGGGGCCCTGACTCACCCGCTCCCACCCAGCCCCTCTGAGTCACGGGCCTCTGGTTCCCCGGGCCCGGGTCCCCGGCCAGGCCCTCCGCACAGCTGGGCACCATTAAAACTTGGCATCCGTCGAAGCGTGCCTCAGATCCTCTGGGCCTTTCTGTGGCTGTTGTTGTCAGATGCTGATGGGAATTTGGGAAGCAAGTGAGGAATGTGTTCTTTCGGGGCCAGGTGGAAACTGGGCTGCAGGGCAGGGTCGGCCTGAGATGAGGGCCTGCAGGGCATCAGGTCCGCCTCCGGGGGGTCGGCTCTGGCTTGCCAGCTCCCGGCACCCGCACGTCCACGGGCCTCTCCGGGCTCCGATTCCTCCATCTGTAGAAGGGGCGCAGCGGTGGCCGAGGGGAGGGCTGAGTGAGAGCTCACATGGAAGGATCTAGAGCAGCACAGAGAGGAGGTGCCCGTGAGACTGATGCTCTGGGGCCTCGGGGTCTCCAACTCTGGCTCTTTCACCTCCGCCTGCCTTCCTGCCACCGCCCCATCCACCCTGGCACGGTTGGAGGACATCCCCGGTCCTCCTCAGGCCCCACCCGGTTCCCGCCACCTTCTCCAGCCCCCCTCTCCCCAAGCTTTCCTCAATTTCCTGGGCTCTAGAACCTTCTAGGCGCTGGTACTCGAGCACGCTCTAGGCCCCAGAACAGAGTACGGGGGCGTCACCAGGCACTCCTCTGTGCTTTTGCTTACTCTGTTCCCTTCCAACCCGTGCCCACCTTCTTCCCCTGGCGGACTCCTCTCCTTCTTCTCATGGCAAGGTGAGACTCCCACCTCGTTCCTGGGCTCCCATCACCTCTTCTGAGAAGCCTTCCCTGACCTCGCCTGCCCCCATGTGGACTTCCGAGACGCAGGCACACATCCCGGCCAGGGCCGCCTTCTCACGGCTCTGGGCCCGCGTCCTGGGTCCCATTTCCTCCCTGGCTGGGAACTCCTTTACCGCCATCAGACTCATCCCTGCACCACCGGGGCCGGTCTGCAGGGGACGACCTCGGACACTCTCTGAGAGACTGAATGAAGGGCTCGCAGAGATGGGGCAGGGCCGGCATCCGGGGTGGGAGGACAAACTTCCACCCCACCCCCCACCCCCCACCCCCCGTTTCTCACCCAGGCGCAATCAGGCCTCCATTTCCATTCGAGGACCTCGTGACCCCGAGGAGACCCAAATCAAGCCCTGCTCAGCCACCAGGTGAAAACCTTGGGTCATCAAGGAACGTTGAACAGGGCCTCCTTGCCAGGCAGGTTGCCATGGTGAGAGCTGAGCCAGAGACAGAGTGGGAGAGACACCGGACAAGGTCTCAGCCACGTCTCAGCCGGGAAGATCTTTGGACAGCTTTTCTCCTCGGTCCCACATTGCGCGCACGTTTGCAGGGAGGGGCGTGAGGGGGGCAGAGACGTGAGGGGCTGGGATGTGCTGATGAACAGCTTCTGGGATTCTTCAAGATTAGCTTTTTTAAGTTACTCAGAGGTTCCCAGAAGATTGGGTTTCTGGAAATGGGAACAGGGTTAGTTCCTGGGGGCCTGAACCCTGAGTGGTGGATTTGTCCAAGTCAGATGAGGCTCTTCTCCCTAAAAAGTCGCCCAGCCCCTGGGACCCTGAAGGTTAGACTTCTGGGAGCCCCAGTCCGGGTCGGCAAAGATTAGGGATCCACGCCCCGGCCAGGCTGATTCTCTCTCCCGTCGTCTCCCATCACGCATGGTGTCCATCGTTGACGTGAGGGTCTGATGGTCTGTCTCTGAGTGATCTCAGCAAAGCGACTCTGGCTTTCAATGTCTTAGGAAACAGAGAAATAGTCCCTTCTCCGCCATCTTCACAGGGATGCCGTGAAGAGAAAATAACTGAGGAACAACTATTTTCCTCTTAAATGCAAGATGGTGAGAAGGGAGAAGATGGTGGGCTGGGAGCCAGGACACGCGGGGTTGACTCCTGGCTTCCTCTAACTCACGGGGTGATGGGTCCTTGAGTAACTCACTTGGCCTCTCCGGGCCCCATTTTCCAGATCTGTGACTAAGAGCGTTGGCCCCGTTGATTGCCAACGCCCTGCCAGCTCCAGCCCTCCACGGACCTGCGCATCCCATTTCTTCGTGACTTAACAGCTCCTCTGGGTGGAGGCTCCCGTCAGACTCGGTTCAAGGTTCTCCCCAAAGGATGCAGGCACAGAACACTGGCTCAGGATCCACTTAAGGGGCGGAGACTCCCTCCGCCTAATGAGCCAGGCCGCCGAGACTGTGTGCTCCCCACCTCCCAAGCTGGAGGATCTGACCCGGCGTGGCTTCACTGGCAGCTGGGCTGGTCCTTCTGACTTGGCCAGTTGAAGGAGGACCACAGGAGAGAGGGCTCCTTCTCTGACACTGACTCATGTTTATGAGAGTCACTCATTACTCATGAGTCTTCGTGGGTGGGGCGCCCCGTTCCTGGGAAACTTTCCTCCAGGCTTAGTCTCCCATAACGATGGGCACTCACACCACTGTCACCCAGAGCCTCTGGCCAAAGATGATGACGATGGGCATTTGCATCCGAGTCCCAGCGCTGCCACTTCCTACCCGCGCGGCCTTGGAGAAGTCACCTGACACCCCAAAGTCCCTATGTCCCCGTGGGCCGAATGGTAGGGAAGCAATACCTGTGCCGTGTCATGGGATGGTGTGGGACTCAGAGGAGATAATGGGTGGGCAGGGGCTTTGTGATCTGTGAGGGACGGCGGATCCAGGGCGGGGGATGACATTTCTTTGTCACGGTCATTTAGCATCGTTGGCACTGTGCTACGACAGGTGGTGGACCAACTTCCCTGCTGTGGTGCCGTGAACGGACACAGCAGTGAGGGTCAGCTCCTTTGCCACTTACCGCCACTGTGATCGTGGTGGGTCTCCAGATCTGGTGGCCCCCAGGTCTGGCAGGGACAGCAATAAGGCTGTCTTATAACAAGGTTGGGCTCCCCCAAAGCAGACCCCCACGCATACATTTTGATTCAAGCTATATGGCCTTTGAGAGAGTGCGCACAGCACGCCGTAGGGTTGTGCCTCGAGGGGCGGGAAGTGGGGGGGATTCATCCTCTAACTCGGGGTATCAGTGCCCCAGAACTACCTTCCTGCCTGGCATGTGGGCCAAGCATGGCTCAGCAACCAGAGAGCACCCTCGGGAGAGAAATGCAGCAAACCACGGATGCACGTGGGGACTCCACGGCCGGCTGGGTGGTGGGGGGCCGGGCAGGTGCTGAGAGTTGCTACTATGTCATCTGTAGGCTGTTCGAGAACACAAGTGCCTGGCACAGGGCAAGCCCTGGAGGACTGTGTGCTCTTATTAATATCTATCCCCCAACTCCTTCTGTCCCAAAAGAACCCCAGCGGAAACTTCTCCTTACAGCCACGGGCTGCAAGGGAGGCCGCCTCCAGCCCAGCCTCAGGGCCGGGATCCTCGTTGATCTAAATCAATCCTGGCACCTTGGACCTCTTGTCCATGATTGGTTTAGACATGGACCTAGGATGCCTTTCTGGTCCATGAGACACAAGTGGGAGCCAGCCCACCCCTACGAGAGACCCGGGAAGAGGGTCTCCTGAAAGCCTTTGGGCGTTCCTGTGCCGGAACTTTCTTCTGGGGCTGTGGCTGCCATCTTGTTATGGTTCAGGTGGCCTCAGCTGGGGCAGGGGCAACGTTCTGGTACCTTCTAGAAGATGGCTCCAGTCTGACACCTAAAACTTTCTTCAGGTGGGGAAGCAGAGCACAGATGTTGCTCCAAAATAGGCTTCCTATAGAATCAATATGCATGTATTTCCTTCTTTAAGAAGAAGAAGAAAAACAGAACGCGCTGGCATTTTTCCTTCAGAACCACCCTCGGTGTCCCCACGAATGGATCACATTTGCAATCGATGCGCGTGTTTCCCATTCTAAAGGTCTGGGAGGCTGGGTCTGGAAAGGAGGAAGGCAATCTGTGACAAACCGAGAAGGTTGGAGAGGCTTCCACATTCCTGCAAATTCACACCTCTCTGAGACAGGATCAGGTCGCTGCACTTAGCGGTGTCCTAAGGATTTCCAGTGTCTTCTGGGAGCCTGGGAGGCCAGATGAAGTCATTGCGTTATGAAGCAATTTCACTTGGAATGAATGGTGAATTATTTTTCCTTTGACAAAGGAACACTAGCTTGTATCTGGCCTCCTTTTTTCTTGGTAATTAATTTTAGGAAGGACTTTTGAATGCAATTAAGATGAGGTTAGACAAGGTCGTCCTTGGGGTTGTCTTGGCCCCACAGAGCCCAGCAATGTCTGTAACAAACAAGGAGCTGGAGGCAAGGTTTATAACTGACCCGAAGCCTCCGCTGGGCTAGGGGGACACGAGGACTCAGGCCTGGGGATTTGGGGGGCCCCTTGGGGTTGCAAGCCTCCCCCGCCTACTCGCTGGAGAAACAAGGCACCAGAGAGAAGGCCCTTCACTCTTTAAAATGGGCTGGCAGAGTTATATGAACCCTTCTGGTAAACTCAAGGACACTAGCCGTTACAGCAGGAGCACAGGAAGAGGAAGAATTAATTCTATTAATTCCTCACGATGGTGATGGCCCCCCTACACAAGGCGCTTTTTTCTATTTCCTACGGCTCTCCTGCAAGGGAGACATTATGATTCCCACTTTTAGACTTGTGGAGATTGAGGCTCCGAGGGGTTGTGCAACGTACCCGAGCTCACCCGGTAGGGGCTTGCCCAACTCTCCTGGTTTGCTCGGGGCAGTCCTGGTTTTAGCCGTAAGACTTCCACAACCCTAGAACCCTTCAGTTCTGGGCAAACCAGGACAGTGGCGTCAGAGGCAAGATGAGAACCCAAGTCCGTCTCGTCTGCAAGCCTGTGGCTACAGCATGCCATCTGCTGGCTTCCAGATCTTGTGCGATCCTCACGTGCAAAGTAGAGCCCCTTACCCAAGGCCACACAAGTAGGAAGCTGGGGAGGAGAATCGGAACCCAAGACTGCCTGTCTCCAGGCTCGGTGTTTTTCATACAAGGCCATTCGCTGCTGCAAACGAATAGGAAGATTTAGGGGCTACACCTCTCTGGGGGCGGCGCACACATCCTGGGGGAGAAGCCCAAGTCTTTGCAACGCCTACATCCCCGCCTGGCCTGCCTGGAGCTGTACCCAGGAGAGAGCGGGCCCTCACTAAAGCTTCGTGGAGCAAAAGACAGGAGAGTTCACCCACGGGTTTGCTCTCATTTCAACAGCGACACAAATGTTCAACTCCTCGGTGACTGGCAGACATAAATACAGACATAAAATAAGGATCCGTCTTAAAAGGACTCCAAACACATCAGGACAATGTGGTAACTTTTCTCATTAGAATCAACCGTTGTCCCTTGTTATGGGACACAATCCAATTCTAACGTTCTTCCTGGGCTAGGCTCTGCGGAAGCGTCTCGTTCTCAATCCCTCTCTCTCTCTCTCTCTCTGTGTGTGTACACATCTTCTGTGAATATAAATATGTTCACAGATTTTCAAGCTGTTTCTCCTTCATCGAAGCTGTTTTGAATTTATGAGCAAGTGCAGGGGAAAGCTTGCTCTTTCGCCGTGGCTGGCGTTGAATGTCACATTTCGCCGCTTCTCCTAATTATCCCAAGATCTGTTTCTATGTTTTGCTACGCCCCAGCATCTCTGTCTTTCCAGCCACCCTGGGCCCAGGGCCCCTGTGCCCTCGTTCCTCGCAGCAAGAACAGAGCCCAAGCGGAAGGATGTGCCAGCTGAGTCTGTTTTGAGCGGCTTCCGAGTCTTGGCTGTTGGCAGACTGCTCATGTGTTCCGATATCCGCTCGTCCTCTCTGTCTGGGGCCCTAGAAGCCTGACGTTTCGGGCACATGGCCGCCTCCAAAGTGAAGACTGCATTTCTCAGGATTCCTTGTAACTAGCTGTGTCTGCCTGGTGAAGGTTAGTTCAAAGGGACGCATGGGACTTGTGCAAGCTCTGAGTTGCGCCCTTAGGGGGAGGGTTGTACCCTCTCTGGAGCCCTTTCTTCCCTTCCCACTAGTTGGAGTTGGTGAACTCTGTAGGAACTTTGTTCGTTCATTGAACTGATATAACCAACCAAAGGAGGCAACGAGACTCCACGGGGGATAGTTCACAGAAATAACAGGCCATAGAAATAGACCCACAGAGGGGCGCCTGGGGGGCTCTGTCAGTTGAGCATCCGACTTCGGCTCAGGTCATGATCTCACGGTTCGTGGGTTCCAGCCCCGCGTCAGGCTCTGTGCCGACAGCTTGGAGCCTGGAACCTGCTTTGGATTCTGTGTCTCCCTCTTTCTCTGCCTCTCCCCCACTCGTGCTCTCTCTCTCTCTCTCAAAAAAAAAAAAAATAAACATAAAAAAAAAGAAATAGACCCACAGAGATGTCAGATATTGGAATGGTCAGGGGCACACTTGTAAAGCAACATCAGACAAGCTACTGCACGATAAGTTTGCACCATGGCGGCTGCCTGGCTCGTCTTCATGTGTGACAGAGAAACCAGTGTTCGTCTGGAGCCTCTGCTATAGTAGCTGGATACACGGCCTTGGAATGTGGAGGACACGGCCTTTCTAGAGCATCTATCTTCACTCGTGAGTCATTATCTTTCAATGTTTGCATATGTTGTCAGACCTACCATCGCGCCGACACTAAACAAAACATTCACTTCTAGGGTTTTCTCTCTCTTTTTTAATGTTTATTTTTGAGAGAGAGAAAGAGACAGAGTACAAGTAGGGGAGGGAGACACAGAACGCGAAGCAGGCTCCGGGCTCCAAGCTGTCAGCCCAGAGCCCGATGCAGGGCTCGAACTCACGCACCGCGAGATCATGACCTGAGCCGAAGTCGGACGCTCAACCGACGGACCCACCCAGGCGCCCCATGTCCACACCTGCTTTTGCTTACCACTCTGTCTCTCCTCCCACTCTCAGTGCTCTGCCTGGCACGCAGTCGATACATAAATATAGTTGTGAAGGAAAACAAAGTGTGGCCGAGTAACTTGTCTGTAAACCATCCACCTGGCAGGTGGAAGAATTAGGGTTCAAATCTAAGGAACAAAGAACGCATAGGCTCTTTAACACGGCGTGCACGGTCCCCCGGGATGCTGCCACAGCCTCTGTGGAAGGCAGAGCTCTGGAGAAAGGTTGCCTGAGATGGGATCCAGGCCCTGTTACTGACGATCTGGGTGGTCTAGGACCAGCCACCTAGCTCTCTGGAGCTTCTCTACCTGTAAGATGGTAAAAAGAAAAAGAAAAAAAAATCCTCTCTCATAGATTGTTGTGACGATGGGCTCAATACTTCTGGGACCTTTAGGACAGTGTTGGGCACATCCTAAGGGCTTGGTAAATGTGAGCTGCCGTTACACCATTTCTGTCCTGCTCACCGTATTCCTGCTGTTCCCAAGGAACTCTTTTCTACCTCAGGGCCTTTGCATGCACTATTTCCTCTACCAAAGCCCTTCTGGTGCTTTTACTGCCTGGCCAGCTCCTTCTCATACGACAACATCTCAACTCCTTTCTCAGAAGAGTCTTCCCTCCCGTCCCCCACGGACGATACATCTCTCTCCCCGTCCTGTCCCGCTGGAACCCTGACCCCAGTTACGCGGCGAAATGTGCGTAGTGCTGTGTATTTGCTCAGGGTCTGTTTTCTCCCGCCGGACTGCAAGTTCTGCGAGGGCAGGGCCCTCTCCTGGCTTGCTCCCTGCGAGACTCACGGAGGCCAGCACCGTGCCAGCCGCACCGTGGCGCTCAGTCGGTGTTTGGCAGCCAAACATACCAAGACGAAAGCCATGGGACGCACAGCTGATGGTGCGGAATGGGGAGAGGGGCGGGTGGGGAAGGGAGCCGGAGAGCGGGGAACGACTTTGCTTTTGATGGACAAGGGGCGCGGGGGCGGGACCTGGCCTCTGAGCGGCTCAGTAAATGTTTACTGAGTGTTCCGCAGGTCGCACTCCTTTCCCATCAGTTAACCACACGGGCCAGTACACGAAAAACATCTCATGGGCCAAGTAGCACAGATGAAAGCTCTTATGCCCTTGAAAGCGATTTCCTCCCGCAGCGGCTGCCTTCAGCTTTCCGTGTGCGTCCAGGGATGGAAATGAGAAGAGCAGTTGCTGCCGGGAATCGCCGGGTTTAAAATACACGTTACAGAGAGTAATGTTTCGACATCCCACAAGGTCTCTTCCCTCCCATTCGGTGGGTATGCTGACTGAGTCTTAGAAGGAACGCGTGATTTCCCCAAAGTCAGGGAAGCTTAGCAGGACTGCTGGCTGGCTCGAAAACCCCTCTGTCCAGCAGCCTCTGAAAAGCTGGACCTTGACACGACTGGTCAGGCTACCTGTCCCAGGTCAGTGTGATGCCACACGGTCTGTGCCTCGATCCCGACAGACCGCCGCGCCCGCGGGTGGTATAGTGCTGCAGGGGAGCAAACTCAGCGATGGTCACTCTGCCTTGATCCTCACTCTTTGATTCTTTCACCCTGTGATGTGTCGATCGATCTATTCATTCAGTAAAACGAGTTGCACAAGACAGGCACACATTCGGGAAATGGCAGGGAAATGTAACTTGGGTCGGAGTCACAGGCGTCGGGGAGTGTTGACCCTCGTGTTGCCAAGGTTGCCAGGATTTGGGCATCAGACAAGCCCTTGAGTCTCTGGGACGGTGTCCGGTGATGAAAGGTCCGAAGAATACACTGAGCGAGGCGGTTCCTGTCAGAGTCTGAGCACAGCTCACCTCTAGCCTTAACAAAAAGCGATTATAGTGTGTGTGTGTGTGTGTGTGTGCATGAGCATAAGTGTGTGCATGCTTTAAAAAGAATGGCCAAGGAGTGCCTGGGTGGCTCAGTCGGTTGAGCGTCCAACTTTGGCTCAGGTCATGATCTCATGGTTCGTGAGTTTGAGCCCCGTGTCGGGCTCTGTGCTGACAGCTCAGAGCCTGGAGCCTGCTTCAGATTCTGTGTCTCCCTCTCTCTGACCCTCTCTTGTTCATGCTCTGTCTCTCTCTGTCTCAAAAATAAATAAACGTTAAAAAAATTAAAAAACAGAAAAAGAAAAAAATAAATAAAAAGAATGGCCAAGGGGCGCCTGGGTGGCTCAGTCGGTGGAGCGTCCGACTTTGGCTCAGGTCATGATCTCGCGGTTCGTGGGTTCGAGCCCCTTGTCGGGCCCTGTGCTGACAGCTCAGAGCCTGGAGCCTGCTTCGGATTCTGTGTCTCCCTCTCTCTCTGCTCCTCCCCTGCTCGCACTCTGTCTCTCTCTCTCAAAAATAAGTTAACCTTAAAAAGATTAAAAGAAAAAATATGAGAGCATTTAACTCATGCAAATATGCAGGAATTGTACAGTTGTATCTGGTAGCTCACACACATGTATTTCTTTCTTTCTTAATGTTTATTTATTTTTGAGAGAGGGAGAGAGAGTGCGCTAGCAGGGGAGGGGCAGGGAGAGAGGCAGACAGAGGATCTGCGCTGACAGCTGAGAGCCGATGCGGGGCTCGAACCCGTGAACCGTGAGATCATGACCTGAGTCGAAATCAAGAGTCGGACGCTTAACCGACTGAGCCACCCAGGCGCCCACACACGGATTTCTTTGTGATCAGAACTGTGGAAACGCTGCACCCAACTAGCTCGACTGTTTGGATTTTACTTCTTGATATACACACATTCTACGCACGCTCTCTGGCTTCAGTTCACTGATGAGGAAGGAAGCACACAAAGGAAAGCTGGGGTCTCCCCATCGTGTTCAGCGTAAGTGATTGGCTGATAGAGACGTACCAAGAGGAAGAAGGGATGTGATAGGGATCCTTGGTCATTAGCGTCTTCTAGAAGGCCGGTACCATTTTTCCGCATCGGACGTAGGTTCCGGTTGTAACAAAAAGTCTGACCTCTAGGAGATGTGGGAGCCCCTGCGAGTCTAAGTCACAGATGTCACACACTTACCTTGAGCTTGCTTGGGGTCTTGAACTTGAACTTACCTTGAACTTGGTGTCTTCCTGGACTCTGCATTGTGAGTCCATCGGTTTTCTGTGCTCACGGGGTCTCACGACGGCTGCTTGTGAATGCGAAAGGGCAAGAAACAGCAGCTGTGTGTATTATTGGGCACGCTCTGTTGCCCCATCGGACGTCACTTGCCAAGCACAAGTTCAAGGACAAACTTATTAAGAATTTCACGACCTTGTTAGCAGAGCATTAAGCCAAGCATGGGGCTCTTCTAAGTGTGGGGCCCTGTGTGCCTGAACAGGTCCCATGCCCATGAGGCTGGCCCTGTCCCCACGGCCTTGGTGAACCGCTGATGAATGAAAATCGTCCCCAAGGTGGTCATACTTGACTTAGAATGGATCGGCCAGATGGAAGTCTCCCAGGCAGAGAAAGGAAGGCCTAGCAGGCAGGGGGAGGCATTGCAGATGGGGAATTGTGGTCAAATTGGCATGGCTTGGGGGTCCTGTTCCAGGGAGGGAAGGGTGTTGATGGGGCTGAGTAGGAGAGCCGGAGCCAGGTTGGAAGGGCCTCTGCATTCTAAACTAAGGAAGTTGGACCTCCACCTACTGGCATCAGGAAACCACTGAAGATGCCATTAGATCTTGGATTGAGAAAGAGGGCTGTGTTGCAGGGGAGGCTGGGTGGATGGGAGCCGCCGTGAGGCTGATGCACAGAGTCAAGGCCAGAGGCAGAGGGCCTGGGCCTTGCGGGTGGGGGGGGGGGGGGCGGGGGGGGGAGGGGCTCCCCTGGGGGAGAGGTCAGAGGTACAACCAATAGGGCTTGGTGAGCCGCCCACGGAGGTGGGGCCGACAGAGGGCGCCAGAGGGCGATCCTTGGGTTTCTTCTCTGCCTCCTCAACCCAGAGGGCCTTGGAGACACCACGGCCACTTCTGAAAATCCCCTGCGTGACCGGCCCGCCTGCGAATTCTTCCAGTCCCCGTTCCCTCCTGCTCGGAACGAGCGCGTAAAAGCAAGCCAAGGAAAACACAGCACAGGGAAGGCCATTTTTAAGGAAGCCCACGGCGCGCGTAAAAACACAGCGTTTCAAGGCTTCGTTTATTTGCAGGGAGGAGACTGTGTCAGCCCGGGGTGGGGGGGGGGGGTTCCGGACAGTGCCCCTCGCCCCCCACTGGCCTCTGTAAACACCCCTGGATGATAAATAGTGGTAATGCCACTGCGAGTGCCATTCGTCAGGCTCTTGGCGTGAGCACGCTGTGATTTCAGAGGTCCCTCCGGAATACCGCGTGTTTCTCTTGAATTCCAAGAGACGGGACTTAACTGCCTGGAGTTGCTAAGCAGAGCTGTGTGGCAAGAGGGAGACGAAAGGCGTGTTTGTGCCAACAGAAACCCTGTGTTGTTATTTACGTCTTGGGCCCTAAGAGTCATCTGTGTCCTATGCTTGCCGCATAAATTCCCTGATGTTACTTTATTTTCCTCACGCTCCCCGGTGGGAGCCTGGGCCCGGCTGATAAATGAGAGAAAAAGAGACTCCTGCAGGCCAGTGGCTTTCTAAGGCCAACTCCAGTTCCCCTTAGATCGGTGCTTCATTTCCCCCCAGAGGCACTTCCTTCAGGGAGACGCTGTCTTAGAGGTTCCAGAGGGAGGCTTATAGTGTGTTTCTCCCATGAAGGAAACGGAAGTTGCGGGGCGCGTGGGTGGGTCAGTTGCTTAAGCTCTGACTCTTGGTTTCAGCTCAGGTCACCGTCTCGCGGTTCTTGAGTTCGAGCCTTGCATCGGTTTCCTGCTGGCAGTGTGGAGCCTGCTTGGGATTCTCTCTCTCTCTTGCTCTGCTCCGCCCCTGCTCGCTCTCTCTCTCTCTCTCTTTCAAAATAAATAAATAAGCTTAAAGAGAAGAAAGTGTTAAGTCTCATATTTTATCTTAGTCCAGGCCAACCTTGCACCTTGCAGGGTGCTATAACCAACCGTGTTTTTTCACAGAGACATGATGCTTTGGATGTCTTCTGCGGTGAAACAGAGGCTCCAAGGGGACACGCGGCATTTATCCTGTAGCTTAGCCAGCGAGTGGGCTCTCCGGGTACTTGATGGTGGGCTGGGGTGGATCGTACCACGCTGTGGCCGCCGCTGGAAAGACAAGACGGACGAGATGATGCATGAGCACCCATAGTAACGCTGCACAACACGCAAACCCAGAATCTCGGCGACAGTCAATAACACGTATTCATTTAGCTCCTGGGTCACCCGGAGCTTGGCTGATCCGGGCTGGGCTTGCTCACGTGTCCGCTGGGCCATGAGCTTAGTTGGCCAGGCTCACCTGGGCAGCAAGGCTCACCTGGGCGAGGCTCACCTGAGTGGTGGACAGTCTGCCCCACGCGCCTCTCCGCCTCCCCTGGGATCCAGTGCGCTAAGCCAGTCATCTCCTCCTCGTGGCAACGGCACAGAAGCCCAGTCACGAAACCGTGTTCAAGCCACCAGTCGCGTGCCACCAGTCGCTTCCCACCTGCTAACTTTCCATTGACCAAAGTCACAGGGTTGAACCCAAAGTCAAAGGGCGGGAAGCATTCTTCTTTCTTGCAGAGAGACGAGCTGAGAAATCACATGATGAAGGGTGCGGACCCAGGGAGAGGTGAGGAACCAGGGCATCTTGTGAAATCGCCTGTACTGGCGGGACGCTGGGCCGGTTATTTGACGTCCCTCTCACATTGTCGCATCCGGGAATCTGGATTTTTTAATGGCAGCTCGGCTGTTTCCTAGCTATGTCGCCTCGGGGGACCCTTGTTCCCTCTGGGCCTCACTTTTCTCATCTGTATAAGAGGGGCAATCATTCCTTTTTCACGAGAGTGTTACCGGAATAAAATGAGCGATTTTGCAGGAAAGTACTTTTTATAACACAGCGGAAGAAGATATTCTGTTATTATTCCATTTAATCCATTTCCCGAGTTGCCATACTTTACTCCAAGTGATTTCTGACTTGAAAAATAATCAAACCAGGGGCCCCTGGGTGGCTCAGTGGGTTAAGCGTCTGACTCTTTTTTTTTTTTTTTTAATTTTTTTTTCAACGTTTTTTTTTAAATTTATTGTTGGGACAGAGAGAGACAGAGCATGGATGGGGGAGGGGCAGAGAGAGAGGGAGACACAGAATCGGAAACAGGCTCCAGGCTCCGAGCCATCAGCCCAGAGCCTGACACGGGGCTCGAACTCACGGACCGCGAGATCGTGACCTGGCTGAAGTCGGACGCTTAACCGACTGCGCCACCCAGGCGCCCCTAAGCGTCTGGCTCTTGATTTCTGCTCAAGTCATCATCTCACGGTGCGTGACTTGGAAGCCCGTGCTGGGCTCTGTGCTGACAGTGCGGAGCCTGTTTGGGATTCTCTCCCTCTCCCTGTATCTCTGCCCCCTCCCCTGCTCTCTCTCTCTCGAAACTAAATATTTTTCTGGTTGTACAATTAGTTTCCAAACAGAAAAATCTTCAGGGGCCGGAGCCCGCCCCCCCCCCCCCTCCGGGAGCCACTTACAGAGAATCACTGCTTGTCTCTATAGCTACATTGTACCCGTTTTCTTTGACGATCCTCCCTGCACGCGAGCCACGCTAACTATTCGTCTTTTCTCTGCGGCCAAAGAAAACAGTTCTTGGAACCCCAAATCCTTATCTTTATTCCCTTCACCACAGTCAAGCCCCCGCGTCCTGATGAGCTTAGGAAAGAGAAACTGGCCTTGGACTGAGGACAGCCGAGGGATAGCATTTTTACAGATGTCCACGCCTCGGGCAGCCACTCGCTCGGAAGGAGGCGTTGGTACCCGTGATCTGCAGAAGGGGCTCCGGGCTCAGAGAGGCTGTGGGATTTGAACTCGGAGACCAGCTTTAATGCCTCGCTGGCATTAAATACTTGTTATTTGATTGTTCCACGAATTATTAAACTGGAAGAAGCTACCATTAAGGTGACGGTCATTTGGCAGGAAGCGAAACGTGGGAGAGATGGATCTAAGACCCGTCCACGCCCCGGCCCTGAGGGTGACGTCGTGCACTCAGAAGGGCCCAGTGAAGGTTCACGGCAATGATGCTGTTCTCTGGAATAGGATTCTGGAAGAGAATTCACTTTTTATCAAGCCTGGGATTTTAAACTAGGCCAGGCACATCCAGAAATTTCTAGGATTCTTCTGGGTTTGAAAACACTGTGGACGTGGTCCAAAGCTCTCATTTTCCAGATGAGAGCGCAGAGTTCCCAAACTGTGAGTGACTTTTTAGGGTCGCTCAGCTAGTCAGCGGCAGAGCTGGTCTGTCTCTGTCTGTCTGTCCATCTCACACGCATGCACACTCAGCCCAGCTGGGAGGGGGGTGGGCATAGGCGGGGGGTCCTGGCGGGGGGTCCTTCTTACAGTGAGTGGCCAGGCCACGGAAAATGCCCATTGTCACCCTCCACCTTTCAGGATGGGGCTGAGAAGTGGGTGAAAGCTGTGGGCCCCTGCACCCCGAGGCCAAGGTAGTGTGTGAAGGCTGAACCCAGTTAAACACCCGTCCCCCAAACCGCTCGTGCGCCCGTCTTTCCGTGGCCGGATTTTCTGCCATAGGATCCTCATGGAGACACGACAGAGCCCCAGGAAGCAGAGCTGGTGGAGGGGACCTGTCCAAGAGCAGTGATGTGGGGGACGGCTGAGCTGTCACAACAGGAAACAGATTCGCGACGGTCGTTTCCGGCTAGTTAAGTGCGTGTGCCAGGGGGCCGGCCGGGATGTGACAGCCTGTGTGGGCCGCTCAGGCTGGGGTTGGCACTTCTGTTCGGGCCTTCATGTGCTCCCCCCTTCTGCCTCTTGGAGCGAACGGCTGAAATGAGCTGCTTCTGCCCGAGGACCAGCTCGGCTTTCTAAAAAAGGAGGGCTCTGGGCCAGGGTACAGCAGGGGCCCCGGCTTTGCCACTCACCGCTGTGTGATTTGGGGCAAGGCATGTAGCCTCTCTGTGCCTCAGTTTCCTCCTCTTCAAAATTGGACAATGCCAGTGGAGATTAAATTTCCTTCATAGTTAGATAACTCATCTATTCATAGTCATGGAGAGAGTTTAGAACAAAGCAAACAGAAGGCACCCAACAGGGGCGCCCGGGTGGTTCTGTCGGCTGAGCGTCCGACTTCGGCTCAGGTCATGATCTCTCGGTTTGTGGGTTCGAGCCCCGCGTCGGGCTCTGTGCTGACGGCTCAGAGCCTGGAGCCTGCTTCGGATTCTGTGTCTCCCTCTCTCTCTGCCCCTCCCCTGCTCACACTCTGTCTCCCTCTCTCTCAAAAATAAACAGTTTAAAAAAAATAAAAGAAATATACACAGAACATTACAAATGCTGGGTCAGGAAACAAATGTCCAAAATTTCAAAGAATTTAAAATTAAAAAAAAAAAAAGGCACTCATCAAATGTTCTCACTGTTTCTGACCTTGTACTTGGTTACCTTGAGGCCAGTGAAAGGGACTTTTGGCTACTTTAGCTCTGTCCAGGGACATCGACACAGAGTTTTCAGACCGAAGCATCCCTACTTTCTAAAATTAACACCTATCACTAATTGGACACTTGGCTGCATACCCATGGTTGTGTTGGGCATTTGCGTGCAGTAATGCAACAACCTATCACCGAAATAATGATACTGTAACTAAAAATAGCGGATGAATATTATTTGAGCTTTCAGATGCCCTGTGAACACTTTGCGCGTAGTAACTCCATTCGGACTTACATCTTACTTCTCTCATTGTGCAGATGGGGAAACCTTGATTTCGGCTGGGTTAAAAGCAATCTCACGCGCACACACACTCAAGTGCCTGTGCTACTATTCGTGGAAACGCCATTGCCACATGGCAGGGATGGGGTTGCATGAGCTCGTTTCAGCAGCCCCCACCTCTCTGGAGGTCTTGGCCTGAACACTCACCCTCCCAGAGCTCAGCCGGGACAGTGGAGCTGGGCAAAGACGCCCACGAACAACTGAGGCCCGGGCTTGGCCATCGGAGGGTGGGGTGGGGGCTGGAAGTGAAGTTTAAGGAGTTGGACCAAGGAGCTGGGCGCTAGTCAGTGCTTACACACCAGGAGGATACAGAGGAAAAATTTCAGGGTCCTGGAGAACCCAGAAGGTTCCTTTTCAGTGCCACACCCCTGCTCGCGGGTTTTCTCTACTCTGAATGTGCTCAACAGGCCCCTGTCCCCTCTGTCCCTAGGGATCTCCACATCATTGTCCCAGAGCCAGCTGGGGGCTCCTCCTCTGGGAAGCCCTGTTTGTCCTCTCAAGAGGATGGATCCCGGACTTGCACAGCATCCAGAGCCTTCTTCCATCGGTGTGTTTGCTTGTGATCTGAGGCCCACTCTCGCCCAAAGGAACCCCCCGGGGGGGGGGGTGGTCTCAGCTCTGCCCAGCCTAGCAGCGTGCTTGGAACCTGATGGGACAGGAATACGTACGGGTGGGTTGGCTGATGGAAAGGATAAAGCCTGAGGGAGGATCCAAAAGGAGTTTTTAATCAAATAAATGGAAGGAGGAATTAATACAATAATCTCATTGTACATGCCAGGAGGCTGGGGCTCGGTGAGTGTTAGGGTCTGGACTGCGTCCCTCCCGACTTCCAAGGTCATGTACAGGACTCCTAACGCCCCAGGATCTCAGAATGTGACTGTATTTGGAGAGAGGGACTTTACAGAGGAATCACATTAGGACAAGGTCATCAGGGTGGGTCCTGATGCGGTGTGACTGTGTCCTTACAAGAAGACGACATTTGGACACAGACACAGGCACAGAGGGACAACAGTGTGGAGGGACACAGAGAGAACGTGGCATCTACAGATGGAACAGACCCTCCCTCACCAGCTCAGAGGGAACCAAGCCTGTGGGCACCTTGACCTTGGGCTTGCAGCCTCCAGACCCTGAGACCATGAGTCTGTGCTGCGTAAGCCTCCTGCCTGAGGTCCGGTCTGGCGGCCCCAGCAAATTAACACAGGCCTAGTGATGGCAGAGCCGGGATTTGAGCCCGGGGCAGCTTACCCCAAGGTCCATTTTGGGTGAAGGCTTGCTCACTTCCCCACTCTGTACGTCTTTCTTACCAGTTCTCCCCACTTTCCTCTTTGAATAAGAAAAGTTCTTCTGTCTACTCAACTTCTGTCTCTTCTTACTCGGTACAGAGTCCGTGAGATGTGGGGACAACAGTGACCCCGAAGATGGGCGGTGACCAAAAGCCTTAAATTCAGTGAGAAGAGCGTCAGCTTATTATTTTAAGGTGATTAACGTTTTCTTGAAAAACCGTAAGACTACATCCTCCCTTTCGGCCAGTAATGAAACTCCTCTCAGTAAGGACAGCCTTCCGGCTGGACTGGACCAAATGTGTGTGCATTCTGTGTGGCACCTGCAGACACACGCGAGGGGGCAGGAGCCTGGACCCTGGTCCGTGGTGGTTGAGAACTTGGACCACAGAAGCAGACTGGCTGCAAATCCCACCTCCACTGCTTGAACCCCAGGCCAGGCGTTTAATCCCCTTAGGCTCTAATTTCCTCATCTCAGACACAGGGGCGAGAACATTACTCACCTGTTCCTTTTCCTTTTTTTTCTTTTTTCCCCCTTGTGAGGATCAGTGAGGCGGGGAGGATCAGTGAGGCGGGAGGCGGGTGTTGCATCACAGATGCAACGCTCAGAAGAGGGTCTGGCATGGACCAAGCGCTTGGTTAGCACGGGCTCTTGTTCTTTTGCTGTTATTCTCGGGGGCTCGCGTCTGGGATTTGGACACGGTGTGTTTCCACCTCTTTGTCGCCGGGGTGTGGACCTCGGAGCACCGGGAGAAGCGACCTTGCCTGGCACCTGCGGACTGCTTGATCTGCTTGATCCTAGGAGGGCCCGGATGCCCCGTGGAACCCACGAGGCCCAGGAGCCGGCTCCGGGAGGGCCGCCCGTCACACCGGTAAGAACCCAGGTTCGTCTTGGCGGACCTGTCCCCAAGAGGCAGAAGGGGAGCCTGATCACCTCCCAGAGTTGCCCGAGCGATTCTATAAGGAACAAGGAACGAACCCACACCTCCAAGGCGATGGGCCCTGGGCAGCGGGTCGGGGTCGCTCTATGACTGAGTGTGAATGAGACGAACAGCGGAAAGGTTCCGACCTGACCAAGGAGCCGAAGCGAGTGCTGAGTCGTCATCCGAGGTTCCGTGGTGACCTCATACGCCTTAGGGTGGCATCAGACTTCCTCGGGAGTCTGATCCGGGTCAGGGCTTGATACTGAAACTCCCCAATATCTCCTGGAGGATGGAGAGAGTTCTGGCCTCCGGAGGGCCGTGTTCAGGCAGCACAATCTTACAGTTAGGCCTGTATTGTCCAGGTTCCTTGTGTAAGAGTTGTAAGTTAGGTACCAACCTCCCGGCCACTTTAAGGGGCCGAGAAAGGCGAGTACTTGTAGGCTTGTCCCCTGAGGGCTCTTCTCAGGAAAGGCCACCTGTGAGACCCCCATGCCTTCCTTATCCAGGATTGTCAGGGATGAAAAAGCTTCCCCCTGAAGGGAAGGCACATTTAATGTACCTATTGACTAAAATGCCTCGTGGTGACTTTGGCCCCATGAAGGTTCCATTTTCCTGGCAAGGTTCTAAGCAAATACAAAGGACTCGGGCAAATTTGCAGGTGACCCTGACCAGTGAATAGAAGTGGTCCAAACCTAACCCAGGTTGCTGAAGAAAACACAGGCTATCCCTACTGAAGGGAACTCTAATTCTCTCTCTCTCTCTCTCTCTCTCTCTCTCTCTCTCTTTCTCCTCATACACTCCGGTTGCACTGACTGTATGTGGGGACTTCCCCCTCACTTGTTCTCTGGGTCAGTGGCTATGATGACTACAGCCAACTGTCTCTGGCTAGTCGACCTTGGGTTGGAGACTTTCGGGGATATTCCCAAGCAGCTGCTGAAACTCCTGTGGTCTCGGAAAAGTTGCCTGTCTTCTCTAGCCCGACATGGACTGTCGGACTTGTTGGTGGAAAAGGTCTGTGCCTGCTCGTCTGCCTGAGCTGGCAGGTTCTAGGACCAGGAGACTTCTTTTTCTGCACCTTTCTCTGCCTCCAGGCTTCTAGGCTGCACCTCACCCCTTCTGCCTTCCCCTCCCTCCTCCCATTTCTGCCCCACCTTGGTACAACCTGCGTCTGCGGGGGTTCCTCCTCCTCCCCTTGCTGTCAGAGAGCGAGGAACACCCCCGGTTCAGACTTCCCACTGGCGCCCTCGGTGAAAATTGACGGTGATGGGCTTTTAAGCAAACATAGGTGGGACGGAATTAAGATCTCTCTGGTGCACCCCGTCAACAAAGAAGATGGCCTAAAACGATGGTTAATTTTGTCGGTCTCAAAGTTTTCATGGGTCGTCATTAAGACAACTTTCAGAGTCTTTGGTAACCCAAAACCTTAAAGGTTTGCTTCCATGATATACTAATTCAAATTCGTTGGACGTTTAGGCCTCTTCCAAATGGAACGAAATGCTGAAGCATTGCTTTCTAAACATAGGTTTATGCTTTGGGCTTCTTATGGCAAAAACAAAACAAAACAAAGCAAAAAACCAAAACTAAGGGTATTTAAATCTGTTAAAAAAAAAACCATGCTCTGTGCTTAATGGGTTCATAACTTTCTCATCCAAAAAAAAAATCTCATATAACAGTCCACAACTGGTTACCACTTAGCTTTCATTGGAGGCTAAGGTTTCTAAGAGTTACAATTCTGCCAAATGTAATTAAGACTGATAAAAATAAGGAAGTGGGGCACCTGGGTGGCTCAGTCGGTTAAGTGTCCGACTTCGGCTCAAGTCATGATCTCACGGTTTGTGAGTTCAAGCTCCTCAGGTCACGATCTCCCAGTTCAGAGGTTCGAGCCCTGTGTCAGGCTCTGTGCTGGCAGCTCGGAGCCTGGAGCCTGCTTCCGATTCTGTGTCTCCCTCTCTCTCTGCCCCTCCCCTGCTCATGCTCTCTCTTCTCTCTCTCTCTCAAAAATAAACATTTTTTTAAATAAATAAGGTAACTCTGTATGTAGAAAAGTAGGAGATATGTAAGAAAGATATAAGGGATGGAAATACATTTTTGTTGAAGGTAAAAGAAAGTAATTTTGTCCTAAATGGGACTGGTTGGAGAAAAAGGGCTTTTACTGGAAAACATAGGAGCCTTTTTGCTACACTTAGCCCAGTGTATGCCAATTTGTAACAACCTAGATACTCTAAAATGGACACCCACATGGCTGGAACATATTTATATGGACCCTGCTGAAAAAGGCAACGGTCCAATAGCCAGACAAAACCCAGGGCCAGGAGATGAGGTTTCTTCTGGCAAGCTATGGAAAATTAGGATAAGGGACCCCTCTTCCTCCTTTTTCCTATAGATGGGCAGTTCCCCAACCAAGACCGATACTCCTTTGGGATGCATTCTAAAAAACTGGAATAATTTTGACCCATGAACTCTGAAAGAATAATAATAATAATTAAATTATTAAATAAGTGATAAATAAACTAAATAAATAATATTTATATTTATGTATAATTATATTAAATAAATAATAATTAAATTATTGGTCTGGAAGGGACCCTGGAGGAATTCTTACGAGCTGCCAATCGGGTATATTACAACCGAGGTCAAAATAAAAAAGAAAACAGGGAAGGAGGCTTAAGAAAAATCTGAGGCCTTGGTCGTGACCTTACGCACTATGTCAGACCAGACTTCCCGAGGTCCTGGCACCAAATGTCACTTATGTGACTAGTCAGGGCACTGGAAAGGAGACTGCCCTCAGAAGGGACACAGAAATCAAAGTCCCACAAGCCATGCCCCTTATGTGGAGACAATCGCTGGGGGTCTGTATGCCCTCAGGGACCTCCATCTGCGAGGCTCAGACAACCAGTGTCCTTGAAAGGGACTGATGGGGCCTGGGGCTCTTTGCGGTGGCTCCCAGAACTGTCTGTTGGAAGCCCCAGCCTCGAGCCTCAGATAAATCTGGAAAACTTAAGTCACTAAAAAGCAGGTTCATTTCCTTCTTGATACAGGACCCACCTTTTCTGTCCTCTTTTCCACTCCCGGCCAACTATCCAAACGCAGCATGACGATTAGAGGCGTCTCCGAAAAACCTTTAACTACATTTTTCTCTCGGCCCCTGGGATGCATATGGGGAAAACCAAGTTTTTCTCATTCTTTCCCGATAATATCAGAGAGCCTTCCTCCCTTGCTAGGAGGGGACATTAGAACTCCATTAGAGATGATAGTGCTGCTAACTCCAGGACCGATAATTGTGTGAGTTTGGGGGGATTACTGGATATTGTAGACCGTGGGTGCCAGGGTTCAGAAAACAGCTCACGCGCTATATCAGTTATTAAAGGAGATTCGATCCCGCCTCCTCTCCCGAGGAAATGAACTGGGGTCTGACTCACGGACCCTGTCACAGCACTCGGATGGTTACAGACAGAGCGGGGCAATTACTATCACGGAACTCACGGAGCTAAAAGATCATTAAAGCCCTGAATCAGGCCTTTCATTTAAGGAGGGATGAAACTTATCAAATGGCCCAAATGATGTTTACTGGGAAAAATGTGTCAAGGACAGTTCAACAAGTAGTATCAGCCTCTGAAGTCTGCAACAATCCTCTCCACTACAGACTTGCTCTCCCAGGCAATCAAGGAACTGGAGGCAGTCCAGGGAAGGCTGATAATTAGGTTTCACTCATGCCAAGGTCAAAGGAATTCCAACATCTGTTGGTATGGGTTGATGCTTTTACTAATTGGGTAGAGGCCTTCCCCTAAAAAAAAAAGAAAGAAAAGAAAAGAAAAGAAATGAAAAGAAAAAGGCACAAGATGCAATAAAAGTTCTGCTTTATAAAATAATACCCAGGTTTGGCTAACCTAAAAATTTGCAAATTAGTAATGGTTAAATGGCTGCCTTGACTCTCCAGTAGGACTCTCAGCTCTTGAAAAATTTTTACACCTCAAAATAAAGCAAACTGACTGCTTATATACAGCAAAACTCTTAATAATTTAGATGCCTTAAGTAAAAAAAATTAAGTCAAGTTAGGGCCGGACTCTTGGAGAATAGAGCCACCATTGACTCAGTGCTTCTCCATCACCCGGTCTCTGAGAGACCCCCTGACGTGTGTTGTTTCAATATAACCGACAATCCTCACCGAGTCTTAGAACTGAGAGATGACATTCGGACATAATTGGGCAATGTCACTCCTGGATTGTTTGACTGGTTTGGGAAGTGGGGACGTTATCTTGAGATGCCATCTTGTTGGTCACTATAATCTTTACTTTGCATTTTTCTCATCGTGTCTTCCGATGTTTATGCCGCCTCATGGCTGCCGGCCTTCCTGTAGAACCATACCGTGGGCCACTCGACCGACCCTTGGGTAGACTAACTGTTGTACCCCCACACCATCCCTTGTCAGCTTGAAGAAGCCAGAACGGTCATCGTTCCTGTTCCCTAACGGCAGTTAAGAGCCCTATTCCAGGAGGAAAAATGAATAGAAAAAGGGTTTCTTTTAATTTTTTAATGTTTGTTTATTTTTTGAGAGGGAGAAAGAGAGTGCACAAGAGCAGGGGAGGGGCAGAAAGAGAGAGAGAGACACAGAATCCGAAGCAGGCTCCAGGCTCTGAGCTGTCAGCACAGACCCTGATGCAGGGTCGAACTCACGAGCCATGAGATCATGACCTGAGCGGAAGCTGGGTGCCCAACCGACTGAGCCACCCAGGCTCCCCGAAAAAGGGTTAACATTAGGCAGTGAGAGATAAGGGACCTTCAGGGAGGCCGACTGCAGCTGCAAATGGGAGGCTGAAGAAGCAGACAGGCTTCCCCCCGCTATGAAATCGTTTATTGGTGCCCTCCCACCCATTATCGAGGCCATAAGGGGGGATCTAAATGAGGAATCAATGGTCCGGTGGGACCAGTAACAGTCCTTATTTTCTAGATCTGTTTCCTTACTGTGATGTACACCCTGGCCGGCTGAGAGTAGGTGAGGGGTCTCTGCTGGCACTCACCTTCCCTCTGTGGATAGGATGCTTCGTTGGTATTGGTTGCTTCCAGTCTGGACCCCTTCTGTAGACCTAGATTCCTCATCATGTGACCCACGTATTCGCATGACTGAGTCAGGCCAGGGAGTCGCGTGGACCTTACCATCTGGCCCTGCCGCCCGGGCAGAGGATGTGTCCTGGGGCTCCCTCACTCCCATTTACGTGCTACCCCGCATAATCGGACTGCAAGCAGCTGTAGAAATTATAACCAATGAAACTTCTAGAGCGCCTCACTTGCTAGCCGAGCGGCAAACCAAAGTGCTCAATGCCATCTATCAAAATCGCTTGGCCTTGGATTACCTGCTTGCTTCTGAGGGAGGAGCTTGTGGGGAGTTTAACCTGAGCGACTGCTGCCTACAGATAGATGGTGGACATCACAGACCGAATGAGAAAGGTTGCCCATGCCCCCGTCCAGACCTGGAAAGGCTGGGACTCTGGGGAGTTATTTAAAGGATGGTTGTCAACTCTCGGGGGATTCCAAACCCTCCTGGGAATTATCCTCTTGATTTGGGGGAACTTGCTTAATCCTACCTTGCCTAGCTCTCCTGGTTATACGGTCTGTCTCCAGCCTCCTTGAGGCCATGGCCAAAAGGAAAATGGCCACGCACGTGATGATATTATGGAAATACAAACCTCCAAACCAAGATGATGCTCTTTGACCCCAAAAGTAGTAGAGGTAGAACCCCTCCCTAAAGAATATGGTGGAGGCCTCTTCAGAACAAAGGTAAGTAACGTGGCCCCAGAAACTCCCACACACGTATGCATAGATCTGACACGATTCTGTAACCTGGACTGTGTCCAATCAGACTATAGGTGTCACCATACAGGGGAGACATAGAACTGAAAATTGCATGAAAGGCTGCACCCCACTGTACTCAAGGCTCAGTTTTTCAGGTGCGAACCCACTGAGCCCGGGCAGGTATGACGAATAAAGTTGCTTCCTGGACGAAGAAAGCCTCGGGGTGCCGTCTCCCTGTGCGAGAGCCCTGCTGTATCATTATTGGCATTATCGCCACAGGTCCAAAAGCGCTGGAAGGAATAGTAAGAGAATTGAAAGTCACTTCGGATTCCGTCACACAGACATACTTAAAATATCTGATTTTGCATCTCGCTTCCGATCATCTTTATAGAGGAAGGCAGACATTTTGCGTGGTTAAATGTCGTAGTAACAACTCCTGCTGTCGGTACAAGCTGCACACCTCCCGTGTGTCCCCGTGTGTGGTGGCTTCCCTGTGGGCGCCACTAGGGGCTGGGCGGGCTGAGGCCCGTTTGCAGGGCAAGGAGGGACGAGGAGACGAGCCTAGGTTGCAGCCTTGGGAAGAGGCAGAGCCCGGTCCCAAAGCCCACCCACCTTTGGGATTGCTTTGGAGGCTGTCTGGTTTCTCACTCTCGAAAGCCCACCTTCCAGCTTCTGTGGTCCCCTCGGAGCCCCGCTGGGGACGTCATAGCTCCTCAGAAGCCCAACGTCTGCCTTGAGTTAATGAGCAAAACAAAGTCAGAGCGCGACAGGTTTAATTTGCACCCCGGCCTGGGGTGCTGGAAGTTAGGCCCCTTCATGCTTTCGATGACTTAACCCAAGTGAAGTTGCCCTGGGCTGAGAGACGGTTCTGTTCCTTTGGCTGCAGGCAGGTGCCTCTGGCTGTTTGGACCCCTCCTTGGAGCGCTGGGACCCGGGCTTGGCTCACAAGAGGAGTGACAGTGTTCAGCCATCAAGCTCTCATTGTGGAAAGAGAAGGTGCTTGCATGTTTCTCTTTCCCTGAGCGTTTCCCTGTGCCCATGGTGGTTGTCTGTTCCAGGCTGAGCGTTTCCCTGTGCCCATGGTGGTTGTCTGTTCCAGGCTGAGCGTTTCCCTGTATCCATGATGGTGTCTGTTCTAGACTGAACGTTTCCCTGTGTTCATGTTGGTTGTTCTAGGCTGAGCGTTACCCTGTGTTCGTGGTGGTGTCTGTTCTGGGGACAAAAAGGTCCATTTTCCAGGAACAGCTTGGGGATCCGACACCCTCTGGGACGGGGAAGACAGATGGACCGCCCATCCCTCAAGGGTACCTGCAGGGGAAGGCGGGGAGAGATGTGCTGTCCACCGTGCACTCCCTGGATCTCCCCGGAAGGGAAATGCATGTCCCACTGGAGGCCGCTGTGAGCATCTAAGTAAACCCTGCTGCAAAGCAAGCACTGCTTATCGGTACTGAGCATTCCTAGCAAGAGGAAATGTTTGCACGGCCTAGGAGATATTAGAGGGAGCTTTATAGCTTTATAGAGTAATCAGACTCTAAATGTAAGATTTAATAATAATGATAAGAATAGCGGGGCGCCTGGGTGGCTTGGTCGGTTGGGCTGCCGACTTCGGCTCAGGTCATGATCTCGTGGTCTGTGAGTTCGAGCCCCGCGTCGGGCTCTGTGCTGACAGCTCAGAGCCTGGAGCCTGTTTCAGATTCTGTGTCTCCCTCTCTCTGACCCTCCCCTGTTCATGCTCTGTCTCTCTCTGTCTCAAAAATAAATAAACGTTAAAAAAATTAAAAAAAAAAAGAAGAATAGCAACAATAAATAAGGGGACCAAACTGTCCTGGTCTTTCTGGGACTGTCCCGGTGTAATTTTTTTTTTTTTTTTTTTTACTTTGGCACTGAGAAACTTTATTGGTTAACATTTTCCCGTCCTGAATGCAACTTCTCATAATCGTGTCGTTTTTAGGAAATTTAATTTTTTAAATCATAGCTTTCAGGTTGGTAACAGATGCACATTTTGTTTAGAAGCACATTTAGAAAATTTTGTAATTTCTTTTTTTAAATTCTTTCATTATTTATTTATTTAACTTATTTTTGTTTTTGTTTTTTTTTAATTTACATCCAAATTAGTTAGCATATAGTGCAACAATGATTTCAGGAGTAGATTCCTTAGTGCCGCTTACCCATTCAGCCCAGCCCCCCTCCCACAACTCCTCCAGGAACCCTCTGTTTGTTCTCCATATTTAAAGTCTCTTCTGTTTTGTCCCCCTCCCCGTTTCTATATTATTTTTGCTTCCCTTCCCTTATGTTCATCTGTTTTGTCTCTTAAAGTCCTATGTGAGTGAAGTCATATGATTTTTGTCTTTCGTTGACTAATTTCACTTAGCATAATACCCTCTGGTTCTATCCACGTAGTTGCAAATGGCAAGATTTCATTCTGATTGCTGAGTAATACTCCATTGTACATATAGACCACATCTTCTTTACCCGTTCATCCACTGATGGACATTTGGGCTCTTTCTAGACTTTGGCTATTGGTGATGGTGCTGCTATAAACATGGGGGTGCATGTGCCCCTTTGAAACAGCACACCTGTATCCCGTGGATAAATGCCTAGTAGTGCAACTGCTGGGTCATAGGGTAGTTCTATTTTTAGTTTTTTGAGGAACCTCCACACTGTTTTCCAGAGTGGCTGTACCAGCTTGCATTCCCACCAACAGTGCAACAGAGATCCTCTTTCTCCGCATCCTCGCCGACATCTGTTGTTCCCTGAGTCGTTAATGTTAGCCATTCTGCCAGGTGCGAGGTGGTATCTCAGTGTGGTTTTGATTTGCGTTTCCCTGATGATGAGTGATGTGGAGCATTTTTTCATGTGTCGGTTGGCCATCTGGATGTCTTCTTTGGAGAAGTGTCTATTCGTGTCTTTTGCCCATTTCTTCACCGGATTATTTGTTTTTTGGGTGTTGAGTTTGATAAGTTTTTTATAGAGTTTGGATACCAAGTCTTTATCTTAATGTCATTTGCAAATATATTCACCCATTCTGTCGGTTGCCTTTTAGTTTTGCTGATTGTTTCCTTCACTGTGCAGAAGCTTTTTATTTTGATGAGGTCCCAGTAGTTCATTTGTGCTTTTGTCTCCCTTGCCTCTGGAGACGTGCTGAGTAAGAAGTTGCCATGGCCGAGGTCAAAGAGGTTTTGTCCTGCTTTCTCCTCGAGGATTTTGATGGCTTCCCATCTTACATTGAGGTCTTTCATCCATGTTGAGTTTATTTTTGTGTATGATGTAAGAAAGCGGTCCAGGTTCGTTCTTCTGCGTGTCGCTGTCCAGTTTTCCCAGCACCACTTGCTGAAGAGACTGTCTTTATTCCATTGGATAGTCTTTCCTGCTTTGTCAAAAATTAGTTGGCCATACGTTTGTGGGTCCATTTCTGGGTTCTCTATTCTGTTCTATTGATCTGAATGTCTGTTCCTGTGCCAAAAAATTTTTTTAATGTTTATTTAATGTTTATTTTGATACACACACACACACACACACACACACACACAGTGTGAGTGGGGGAGGGGCACAGAGAGAGGGAGATCCAGAATCTGAAGCAGGCTCCAGGCTCTGAGCTGCCAGCATAGAGCCTGACTCAGGGCTTGAAGCCACAAACCGCGAGATCATGACGTGAGCTGAAGTCAGCTCCTTAACCATCTGAGCCACCCAGGTGCCCCAGGGACTGTCCCCGTTTTAAAACTGAAAGTCCTATATCCAGAAAGCCCCTCAGTGCTGGTCACCTCAACCATACTGAGTGTGTTTGGTAATGTGACTTCATCCAGGAAATCAAAAACGATCCATTTGCAACACTTTCTGAGTAATGACTCAAATGTGTCATCCTGAATGTTTCAGCTGCTGACGCAAACTCGGCTGCCGTCAGTCTCAGCTGTATCTCCCAGCCAGCCTCCTGGGGGGACCATGTCCTGAGACCTCAGGACCGGCCAGAAATGCTGGCATCCCCACCACGGCCCTGGCCATCCTGCACTGCGATCTGTCCCCTCTTGTTTCATTTCTGTCTCCTCAGCAGCCCAGGGGAACAGAAGTGGCAGGCGTGGTCAGTCCCACTGTTTGGACCAGCAAGATGAGATTCAGAGAGGTTAAAGCACTTGCCCCAGATCCCAGAGCCAGTGGGGGATCCAGCCAGGAATGAAGGTCAGGTCTGTCTGACCCCGAAGTCTCTTTTCACTGTAATATCCACCTTTTCTCTGAGTTACTCCCCTCACGTGACAACCCAAGATCTCAGGCATCAAATGGGCCACGGCCAAGATGCTCAAGGGAATCTCGGGAGCCCCTGGCTGAGCTGAATCCCCACATCTCCAGGCCACACCACCCCGGGACCCCAGACCTCTACTGGGGAGTTGCTCATGCTTCCCAACGCCAGCCATCTGGGCAGGGATGGGGGCTTGGGGCAGCAGAGGGAGCGTGGCTTTCGGAGGGAGATAGGGTGCAGGAGAGGAGACCTAATGCCCAGCATGATGGCCGTGACTAGTGATACTGCAGAAATTCGCTACGAGTAGATTTCAGGTGCCGTCATCACCCGCACAAAGAGGGACCTATGGGAGGGGAAGATGTGGTAATCAGCTGAGCCGGAGTAACCCACTTTACTGTGATACGCGTGTCAAATCGTCATGTTGTCACCCAAGTATAAGCAGGTTTTAGTTAAAAATTAAAAAAAAAAAATGAACAAGCCTGCCTCTATCCCTTGCATTGAGCCTCCGTTTCCTCGTGTGTAAGACGGGATTGTGATAACCTTGCAAGGTGACGGCAAGAATTGAATGGATAAGATGTTTGGAAACCATAGTATACCCAGGCCACATCCGTTGAACCAGACGTGGTTTTAAGCCCTTTGGTGGATGAAATAGTTTAGTCCTGAGCACCCCCGACTGCAGAGAAAGGGGTAGGCTGGCCCCTGGGTCAGATGAAGGTCAGCATAGCATCAGTGTGAACGGGGCTGGGGTGGGGACAGGCAGGAGCGGGGGCTGGGCGGCGTTACTGGATGCAATTTTCTTTTCTTTTTTTTTATTAAAAAAATTTTTTTTACATTTATTTATTTTTGAGAGACACAGAGAAACATAGCACAAGTGGGGGTAGGGCAGAGAAAGAGGGAGACACAGACTCCGAAGCAGGTTCCAGGCTCCGAGCTGTCCGCACAGAGCCCGATGGGGGGGGGGGGCTCGAACCCACAAATCGTGAGATCATGACCTGAACCGAAGTCAGACGCTTAACCGACTGAATCACCCAGACGCCCCCCGGATGCAAGTTTCAATCTACGTGTGTCCCGTATGATGTTAGACTATTTTATCTGAAGCTCAAGTTTAACTGGTTGTACCATATTTCTGTGTTCTAAATCCGGTATCCGCCTCCAATAAAACAAAGGTTTTGTGGTTCATCTGTACCATTCCTCAGGGATTAGGGGGCTGGGGGCGGTGTGGTACAGGGAGTTGGGAAGCATTCAAACGTACTGAGCCAGGGTCACACTGTAAAGACATGTGCACAGCCATCTGGCTTCAGGGTCTTCTGGTCTCCTGTGAGGTTGCCTCCTTTGGATGTATACCAAAGGGGTCATCAGCAAATACTTCCTTTTGCTTAGATCCCAGTTTCTCTAGCTTTTTACAAGCCAAGAGAATTATTTGCCAGACCCCCATGTTTACCTGACTTTCTTTGGTGGAGTTGGGTAATTGTTATCTGAACCCCTGTTTCACTTGCTTTCAGAGGCCAGTCAGGTGATTTGCCCAGTTCTCCCCCCCCCCGTTTCTGCTAATCTTTGCTTGTACCCCCCAGTTATTATTTTTTTATTGTTTTAAGTTTATCTATTTTGAGAGAGAGAGAAGGGGGAGCAGAGAGAGAGAGAGAAGAGATTCCCAAGCAGGCTCCACACTGTCAGCACGGAGCCTAATGCAGGGCTTGAGCTCCTGAACCGAGAGATTGCGACCTGAGCTGAAATCAAGGGTCAAGGGCTTAGCCAACTCAGCCACCCAGGCGCCCCTCCAGATTATTTTGACTCTGAAGAGGGGAAGGAAACATCCTCTTTCATTGTCTTACGGTATGTTTTTGGGTGGTCGTTCTCAAAGTGTGGTCCTAAGCACGCCAGCACCAGGGTCATGGACGAACATGTCGGCAACTCTGGGTGGGGCCCACAATCTGTTTCCACAAGCCTCTGGGGCCTGCACAGCTCACTCAAGTTTGCGGACCCGCGGCTCAGGGGACCGCCTTGACTTAGGAAGCAGGACAGCTCAGCTCCATCCTCCTTCCCTCCCTGGCTGGGTGACCTTATGCAAATTACTCACTCCCCCAGCCTGGTTCTGTCTGTTGAGGGCAGTGATGGAACCCAGGGTCCCAGAGCCCCGGGTGGCTCTGCTGGTGTGTGTCACACTTCCTCTGGCCCGCCGGGAAGGCAGCATGCTGGGGGGTCCCTGGGCGCTGTGCCACGGGCGTGGGAGCAGTCCGCTAGGTGGGGGCCCGTGACGCCTCCTGCCCGGGCCCCCGCACCGCCTGCTCCCTGCCACCCAGCCTGCAGGTCCCCAGCCAAGAACAAAACGACACATGCTGCCAGTCGGCCTTGCAAGGCCAGCTGGCCCAGCGCCAGGCCCTGCTAATTGCTAATTTGCACTGAAACAGCAAACAAATCCCCTCACGTGAATGCCCTGGTTATTTGTCTGCTTCTCCCCGGAAGCCGTTAGTTCCCACCCAGGGGCCAGCCCCCAAATCTGGAGCCACTCACCCCAGGATTCCAGGAGGCCAGGGGTGCTCACCCAGCCCTGGGAAAAGCCGGGTTCTCCCTGTGGCTACTTGCGAAGGGGGGTGAGGCTGGCTTTACTCCCCCTGTTCTTTCCCGCTCCCGTGTTCGTGCGTCACCGTGAAGGGAAGAATATGATGATCCCTGTCTCACAGGCTCAGAGCTTTCGAGAGAAGTGGAAAGAGCCGGGCCTCCCTTTGCATCGCACCATAACCTCAAGCCCCGGCCAAGTCTTTCAGCCACCGAGACTCCCCGCGACACCAGGGAGGTACGTGGGGACCTCCTCGCTGCCTCTGCAGCACCCCAGACCCAGGTTGGATTTCCTCAACACTCCCCAGGGCTCCAAATCCCCCCGGAAGTCTGTGAATCACTGGCTGTATCTTCTAGCGGCGTGGAGATGCTCAGAGCAGGTGGTTCCTTTCTTCTTGTGACCTGGCGGAGGGGCTGAGCCTGCTCTGGGCATCACCAGTTTCGTGGCACCGACGGCAAATTGGCAGGCGGAGAGGACTGTGGGGCGGACTGACGTGGCACAGCCCACCCCCTGGCTACCCACCCACCCCGGCAGCTTCCCGGGGGCTCCGAGGTCCGGGCGCTAGCCCCCACCCCGGGTGCGCCCCTGACCCTGAGCTGCCTCATCAAGCCATCCCCGCCCCCTGCAAGCGTGGCTAGCTTTCTCAGAGGAACTCCGTTCCAGGAGAAGGAACTCCGTTCCAGGAGAAGGAACTCTTTGTCTTCTCTGGAGTCTTAGATACATGAAATTGTACACTAGGTATTATTTTGTGTCTGGCTTCTGTTACTCAGCAAAATTATTTTGCGATTCACGTATATTGTTGCAATAATCAATAGGTCGTTCCTTTTCTTTTTTAATGTTTATTTATTTAAAGAGAGAGAGTGCACGAGCGGGGGAGAGGGTCAGAGGGAGGGAGAGAGAGAATCCCAAGCAGGGTCCATGCTCAGTGCGGAGCCCGACGCAGGGCTCCATCTCACCAACCCTGAGATCATAACCTGAGCCGAAATCAAGAATCGGATGCTTAACGGACTGAGCCACCCAGGCGCCCCAATAGTCTGTTCCTTTTTTTTGCTGAGTGTGTCCCATTGTATGGACATACCACAACTTGTCTGTGCATTCATCTGTTGTTGGATGTTTGGATCGTCCCAATCTTGAAACGATAACAATGAAGTTGTTGTAAACACTTGTGTCTGTCTTTGCAGAGATGCATATTTTCATCTATCATGGGCAGATATCTAAGAGTGGAATGACTGGATCTTATGGTAGATTCATGTTTAACTTACAAAAAACCTGCTAAACTGGTTTCCAAAGTAATTGTGGCATTTTACATTCCCACCAACACCATCTTACATTCCCACTCCATTTCCTAGCCAAAGGTTGGTGTCACCAACGTTTTAAATGGTAGGCACTTCGATGAGTGTGGGGTGGTATCTCGTTGTGATATAATTTGTATTTCGTAATGACTAATAAGGCTGAACGCCTTTGCATGCGCTTATTTGAGTGAGTGTTTTGCCCATTTAAAAAAATTGGGTTGTTTCAGGGCACCGGGGTGGCTCAGTCAGTTAAGCGTCCGACGTCAGCTCAGGTCATGATCTCGTGGCTTGTGAGTTCGAGCTCAGCATCGGACTCTGTGCTGACAGCTCACAGCCTGGATCCCGCTTCATATTCTGTGTCTCCCTCTCTCTCTACCTCTCCCTCACTCATGCTCTGTCTCTCTCTCACTCAAAAATAAATAAATAAACATTAAAAAATTTTTAAAAACTACAAATATTGGGTTGTTTAGTCTCTTATTATTGAGACTACAAAGTTTTTTGTATGATACGGATGTGCGTTCTTTATCAGATACGTACTTTGCAAAGATTCTTCCCCCCATCTCTGTGGTTTTAGTCTCTTCATTCTCAACAGTGTCATTTGAAGAACATAAGTTTTAAGTTTTGATTAAGCCCAATTTATCACTATTTTCTATTGCGGATCATGCTTTTAGTGTCACATCTAAAACTTTGCCCAACACAAGGTCACAAAGAATTTCTCCGGTGTTTTCTCAGGTGATTTATGGCTATAACATTCATTGTGTTACATTTAGGTCTATAATCCACTTTGGTTCACTATTATATGTGGTGTGAGGTAGAGATCAAAGTTCATTTTGTTGCATAAGATTTCCACCTGTTTCAGCACCTGCCGTTGAAAAGACTATCTTGGCTTTACTGAATTGCCTTTGTACCTGTGTTGAAAATGAACTGACCGTGTATGGTTGCCTCTATTTCTGGACTCTGGACTCTGTTCCATTGATTTATTTGCCCATCTTTACACCAATAATGCATGGCATGATTAGCGTGGATTTATAACATCTAGAAGTCAAGTTGTGTAAGCCCTCCAACTTTGTTCTTCTTTTTCAAATTTGTTTTGGTTATTTTAGGTCTTTTGCATTTCTATATGAATTTTAGAACCAGTTGGTCAATTTCTACAAAAGAACCTGCTGGGTTAAGTTGGGAATGGGCTGAATGTATAGATCAATTTGGGGAGAACTGACATTGAATAATACAGTCTTCTGATACATGAACACAGTCTATGGAACCAGGAACACAGCTTATGTCTCTATTTACATAGCTGTCATTGAATTTCTCTCAGCAATGTTTATAGTTTTCAGTATATAGGCTCGTACACTTTTATCAGAACATTTATAGTTTTGGACACTATTGTACGTAGCATTTTGATTTCAGTCTCTTATTGTTAACAACTAATATTTAGAAGTTTAATGGAGTTTTATATATTGATCTTGAAACTCACTCAATAAACTTGACAAACTCACTTATTAGTTCCAGTAGCTTTAAAAATTGTTTTGATTCCATAAGATTTTCTACACAGGCGATCATGTGATGTGTGCGTCAAGACCATTTTATTTTTTCCTTTCCCGTCTGTATATCATTTATTTCCTCTACTTGCCTTATTGCACTGGTTACAATCACTAGCAAAATGTTGAATAGAAGGGAGATGAAACCAAACATCTTTGTCTTGTCCTTGATCTTAGGGGGAAAGCATTGTATCTTTCACCATTAATTATGATATTAGCTGTAATTTTTCATCGGCACCCATTATCACACTGAGGAAGTTCCCACATACTAAGATGCTTAAAAATCAGAAATAGATGTTGGAGTTTATAAAATGTGTTTTCTGCATTTATGATGATGATATGTGTTTTTCCTTATTTTGTGAGAATTACATTGATTTTTAAAAATGTTAAAGCAAACATTCCTTGTTACGCAAGGAATCGTATTTTTTGCATCTACATTTATAAGGAATGTTAGCCTTTGGTTTTCTTTTTTTGGAATGTCTTTGTCTAGTTTGGTATCAGGGTTATGCTTGCTGTAGAGAATGGGTTGGGAATATTCCCTCCCATTCAGTTTTCTGAAGTAGTTTATATAGAATTTATATTATTTATTGCTTACATGTTTGGTAGAATTCACCAGTGAGGCCCTCTGGGCTTGGAATTTTCTTTCTGTAGTTAATATTTTTAACTACAAATTCAATTTCTTTAATAGACATAGGGCCATTAGAGTCATCTATTTATTCTTGTGAGAGCTTAGCAGTTTGTGTCTCTCAAGGAATTTGTTCATTTCATCTAAGTTGTTAAATTCATTGGCATAAAGTTGTTTATGATATTTCCTTATTATATTTTTAGTATCTGTAAAATCTGTAGTGATGTTATCTCCCTCATTTTTGGTGTTGTGTGTATTTATCCTTTATTGTCGGATCAGTCTGGTTATCATTGAACTTCTCAAAGAACCAGCTTACTATTTTTATTTCAGTGATTTCACTGTGGTCCTTATTATTTCCTTTCTTCTACGTACTTTGGTTTCATTCTCTTTTTTTCTAGCTTCTTACGGTGGAAGTTGAGGTCACTGGCTTGAGAATTTATTTATTTATTCACAGAGAGAGAGAGAGAGAGAGAGAGAGAGAGAGAAACAGGAGAGGGAGAGGGAAAGAGAGAATCTTAAGCAGGCTCCACGCTCCGTGCAGAGCCCGACATGGGATTTGATCCCAAGACCCTAAGGTCATGACCTGAGCCGAAGTCAAGAGTTGGATGCTTAGCCAACTGAGTCACCCAGGAGCCCCCTACTTTTTGTGCTTAGTATTGCTTTGGTATTGATTGTTGTAGCTGCATCACAGAACTTTTGATATGTATTGTGTTTTCATTTTGTTCAATTCAAAATATTTAAAATTTCTCTTTTGATTTCTTCTTTTGCCCTTTGGTTTCTTAGCAGTGCATTATTTAGCTTCCAAATATTTGGGGATTTTTCAGGTATCTTTCTGTTATTGATTCCTACATTAATTCTGTTGTGACCAGAGAACATACTTTGTGTGATGAGAATAGTTTTACACTTATTGAAACTTAATCTATGCCCAAGAATATGGATTGTCTTGGTAAATGTTTTATGTGTACTTAAAAATAAGGTGTGTTCTGCTGTTATTAAATAGAATATTCTCTAAAATTCAACTAAGTTGAGCTGGTTAATAGTGTGGTTCAAGTAATTGATATATTTATTAATTTTCTGTTTACTTTTACTATCAATTATGGAGACAGAGATCCAACTGTAGTTGTTGGATTTCCTCTATTTGATCTTTCAGTTATGTTAATTTTTGCTTTATGTGTTTTGAAACTGTTATTATGGGTGAACAAATGCTTAGAATTGTTATCTCCTCTTGATAAATTGACTCCTTTATTATTATGAAATTACTCTATTTGTCCTTGGTAATATTCTTTGCTCTGAAATTTACTTTGTTTGATGTTAATATAGTCACTCAAGCTTTCTTTCCTTTTTTTTAAAACAAAATTTTTTTAAATGTTTATTTATTTTTGAGAGAGAGACAGAGCATGAGCAGGGAAGGGGAAGAGAGAGAGGGAGACACAGAATCTGAAGCAGGCTCCAGACTCTGAGCTGCTAGCACAGAGCCCGATGTAGGGCTCGAACCCATGAACTGCAAGATCATGACCTGAGCTGAAGTCGGACACTTAACCGACTGAGCCACCCAAGCGTCCCTCCAGCTTTCTTCCAGTTAGTGTTGTCATGGTGTATCTTTTCTTTTTCACTTTTTACTTTTCTTTTCTTTTTTACTTTTAACCCTCTTATGTGTTTATATGTAAAGGTTTTTGGGTTTGTTGTTGCTGTTTTTAATTGGGGCGGAGTTGTGTTTCTCTTGGTGGCAGTGTATAGTTAGATCTTACATTTTTTCTGATTGGACAATCTCTGTCTCTATTGGTGTGTTTACAACATTTAACATTTCATTTGTTCATTGGTATTATTGGTTTTAACTTACTACTTGTCTTCTATTTGTCTTATTTATTCAGAGTTCCTTTTTTTTTTCTGCTTTGTTGCAGACTAAAGTATTTTTAATGATTCAATTTAATCTATTTTGTTGACTTATTAGGTACATTCTGTGTGTGTGTGCGTGTGTGCGTACATGCACTTGTATGCTGTGATGGTTGCTTTAGTTGTTTATTTTACACATATTTAATATATCACTACTTTGTAGTGATATTATACCACTCTGTATATAGCATTGAAATCTCACAGCAGTATACTTCTACATCTCTCTAGCCTTTGTACAAGTGCTGGTATGCATCTGATTTTTACAGATGTTGTAAGCCACATACTACATGGATATCAGTTTTAAGGAGTTAATAATCTTTTTGAAGATGTAAATAAAAGTAGAAAAGGTTTTCATATTTATCTACATAGCCACCATTTCCAGTGCTCTTTATTTCTGTATGTAAATCCAGACTTCGTGGTATTATTATCGTCTTGTCCAAGGGGTCTCCTGTAATATTTATCATAGTAGAGGTCTGCTATTGATGTGCTCTTTTAGCTTTTGTTTGTTTAAAAATGAATCTATTTTGCCTTCATTTTTGATAGATATTTTAGCTGGGTATGGAATTCTAGCCTTAATGTTCCTTTTTATCTGTACTTCAAAGAAGTTGTTCCCCTGTCTAATGGCTTCATTATTTCTGACTAGTCATCTATCAGCCTTATCTTGTGTCCTTTGTTTGTGACCTGTGTTCTTTCCTCTAGTAGTTTTTAATGTTTTCTCTTTATCACTCGTTTGGAGCAGATCAGTTCATGATGGTCCTTAGTGTTATTTTTTTTTTTTTCAGGTATCTTGTGTTTGAGATGTGTTGAGCTTCTTGGATTTGTGGGTTTATAGTTTTTAAGAAACATATTTTTGGCCATTATTTCTTCAAATAATTTCTCTTCCCATTTTTCTCTCTCTTCTTTTTTCATGACTCCAATTACACACCACCTTAATTTTAAAGTCTTTTTTTCTCTCTTTGTGTCACTTTGAATAGTTTGTTTTTATGACTTAAGTTTCACTAATACTTTCCTCTGCAATATCAAATCTACTATTAATTCTATCCAGTGTGTTTTTCATCATAGACATTATAGTTTTCATCTCTCGAAGTTCAGTTGGGGTCTGTTAAAATATCTTTTATGTTGCTTCTTCATATGCTAAATCTTTCATCTAGATTTTTGAACATACAGAATATAGTTATAATAACAGTTTTGATATACTGTTTTAATAATCCAGTCATTTCTGGGTCTGTTTCTATTGATTGATTTTCCTCTTCATTTTTTTTAAAATTTTTTTAAACGTTTGTTTATTTTTGAGACAGAGAGAGGCAGAGCATGAACGGGGGAGGGTCAGAGAGAGGGAGACACAGAATCCGAAACAGGCTCCAGGCTCTGAGCTGTCAGCACAGAGCCCGACGTGGGGCTCGAACTCACAGACCGCGAGATCATGACCTGAGCCGAAGTCGGCTGCTTAACCAACTGAGCCACCCAGGCGCCCCTGATTTTCCTCTTCATTTTGTGTTATATGTTTTTATTTCCTTGTGTGTCTGGTAATTTTATATTTGGTGCCAGGCATTGTGGTTTTACCTTGTTGAATGCTGGATATTTTTATATTCCTATAGATATTTTGGATATTTATTTTGGGTTACAGGTAAGTTACTTGGAGGCAGTTTGATTATGTTAAGTAAAGCTTTTAGGCTTTATTAGGCAGGATCCAAACATGATTTAATCTAATGCAAATTTCTCCCCACCAAAGTCAAAGCTTTTTAAATTCTCTACCTGGTGTTCCATGAATTATAAGGTTTGCCACTCTTATGCTAGGGAGAGGAGATCTTCCTGGACTTTAATCCATCTGGTAGTTCTTCCATAGCTTCAGATAGTCTCCTTACATGCATGTGCAAACCGATGTTTGAGTAAAAATTGTTGATCTCCAGGTTTCTCTCTTTGTGTAGCTCCCTCCTCTTTGGTGCTCTTGTCTGTGAACTCTAGTTGCTTTAGCCTTCCTGGACTTTCAGCCTAATCAACCCACAGTGACCACTGGACTCTACCTGGGTTATCCCTTCCTGTGCTACTTCTCAGAATTCTCTCCAGGCTAGATGGAATAATGGCCTCTAAAGATTTCAATGTTTTAATTCTTAGAGCCTGTGAATATGTTACACCACATGGCAAGAGTCAAAGAAGGCAGCAGATGGAGCTAAACTTGCTTTTATGACACATTCACCATTGTTTCTGGGATTTCAAATAAGTTTTTTTCTGGGATTATTTTCCTTTCTTCTGAAATTTACTATTTAAAATTTCCAGTAGTGAGTGTATGTTTGTGGTAAACTCTTTCAGTTTTTGTGTGTCTGAAAATGTTATGATATCACCTCATTCTGACCAATATTTCAGTTAAGATGGGAGGCTTGGTTGAATTGTTTTTTCTTCGTACTTTGTGGATATTATTCCATTATCTTTTCATCTCTGCTGTTGCTGTTGGGAAGTCTCTTATCAGTGTAGACTACATTCCTCTGTAAATAATTTGTCCTTTTTCTCTGGATGATTTAAGATCGCTCCTCCTTTCCCTTCATCCCTACTCTTCTCTCTTTCTCTCCCTTTGTGTATTCTGCAATTCCATTATAACGTGCCTAGAAAGAGAAGTTTCTCTCTCTTTTAAATTATCTTACTTGTAATCTCTTGTGTTTCCTGGACTTGAAAGTTTGTGTCTTACATCAAGTCTGAGAACTTCTTAGACATTTTATTACAAAATACTTATTATACATTATATATATTTGTTATAAATATTTCCTCTTCTTTTTCCTATCTTCTCCTTCTGGAGCTTTATGGTAGAACTTCTCATTCTGTCATCTATGCCCATTACCTTCTATTTCACCTCTTTGTTTTATTGTGCTACATTTTGCACAACATTCAGATCTACTAATTCACCGGTTTTCTTGTCAGCTGTTTATAGCTTTCTCTTGAACATGTCCAGTGAGGGCATTTTTTAGCACTTATTTGTAAATTTAAAATGACCTTTAATAAGTTGCAAACATACAGAAAAGTTGAAATAATTTTACAGTGAGCAACCCATTCTCACCTCCACCATTGACGTCTTACGACTATTGCTTTAGCACATAGACACCCATCTACCCATCCCTCTCTCCATCCATAAATCCATCTGCATTTGTTGATGTGCTTCAAATTACAGACAACTGTACTCTTTCCGTAAATATATTAGCAGGCATACCACTGTCTACACTTCAACATTAGTTTTTACTTTTTTTCTTTTGGCATAACATATACATACAATAAAATCCACACATCTTAAGTATCCACTCACTGAGTTTTGACAGCTGCATTCACCTGTGTAACCCAAAACCTTATCAAGATATAGATCATTACCTCGAAACACTCCCTCATGTTCCCTCCCAATCAGTGACCCCACACTTCCAACCTGTTTTCTTCTATCATAGGTTAGATTTGCCTGTTCTAGCATGCCATATAAATGGAATCCTACACTATGAATTCTTCTGTATAAGGCCTCTTTTACTCACACAATATTTTGGAGATCACCTATGTTTGGTGGGGGTATTGGTAGTTCATTTTTTTTTTTTTATTACTGAGTACTGTAGCATTGTGTGTATCCCTTGTTTACCAGTTTTCTCACTGGTGGACACTGGGTTGTTTTCTGGTTTGGTTATGATAAAAAAAAAAGCTGCTATAAATATTCATGAACATATGTTGCCATTTTTATTATCTTGTGTGGAAGTTATGGTGTTGATTGGGGAAGAGTGGGGCCTCAACAATTGGAATATGGAAGCCAGGGCAGCCTCCAGTGACAACCTCAAACCCATAAACTTTGACGAACCTCTTTTACCAGTAGGGGCAGCCCTTCCTCCCCTATCTAAGGAGAGCTACCTCTAATTGCCTGCTACTACAGTGAGGTTTCCCGTGGAAGTTGCCAGTCAGGGAGTTGCTGATCCTTCTCAAGACCCCCTCCAACTCCCTCTCCTTGCTTCTAGGTCAATAACCACACTGGAGTCCTGGCATCACCCAGTGGGTCAGGTGCAAAGTGTGACCAGGGGGACAGCACCATATGTAATAAATAAATTGCAGGATTCTGCCAACTTATTTAAGAGAATCAAAATCTATTATGTATATATTTTTTCATATTAAGGAATCTGGGTAAATTTGGGAGTAAAGGAATTTGGTGTTCTAGAGTGGCACAGTCTTTTAGCTCTAGTTAAATGTGTAGTTAAATAAATTGATTTACGCCTTGTGATTTTAAGTAGAAATCTCACAAGTCTTATATATATTATGAAATCATTGTTTTTATAAATTTATTTGATTTATAAGAATTACCTCACAGGGCAGCTCAGGGCTCAGTTTGTTGGGCGTCCAAGTCTTAATGTCAGCTCAGGTCATGGTCTCACCTTTGTGGGATCGAGCTCTGCGTCCGGCTCAGCTCTGAGTGTGGAGCCTACTTGGAATTCTCTCTCTACCTCTCTCTCTTCACCTCTTCCACTCATTCTCTCTCTCTCTCTCAAAATAAATAAATAAACTTTAAAAAAAAGAATTACTTCACATCAGGAAGGTTTGTCAGACGTGTTAAATACTTAAAAGTGAACCAAAAAGCTATTTATAAATGGAATTAAATGTTTTGAACATGTTTAATTATGTAATGTGGCCAATGGGACGAAGTATTATTTTTAGATCTCTTATTAGTGATTGTTTAAGTTTGCTAAGCACACAAAAAGCTTTGTAAATGCTGGTAGAAAGTGCTGGTGCCATTTCAAGATCTGTTTCTCTTCCTCCTTGGTGGATGTTGCCTCCACCAGCCCCTTGCACTTAGGAGGTGGCCAAGCCATGGAGTTCTCCCCAAATGGACCTGAGCAGAAGTGACGTAAGCCATTTCCAGTTTGGCCCTTGAAAACCTCTCGCGGGCCTTTGTTCTTCCCCCTTTTACAGCCTGGAATGAAAATGACCAAGGCAACTTTGCAAGCCACTGGTTGGAGGGGCAAAGCCTTGGTCCCCAGGGTCTCGGAATGACTTCCTAGAATACGAGCACTCCCAGCCCCACAGGGACAGCCCCGTGCTGTCCCCACACTGCCTTGGCTGGCTTCAAAAGCAAGAAATATGCTCCTATTGTGTTGGGCCACTCCATGTGGAGGCTGTTTGTTGCCTAACCTCCTCTAACTAACACATTTATAGGATGTCAAAGCCTAAGAAAAGATTAGGTGTCAGGATTTGTCACTTCAATACATTGAAAATAAGCTTTGTAAAAAAACAAAGTACATTTCTGAATAGACTTTTATTTTTTTTTAATGTTTATTTTTGGGAGAGAGAGAGAGAAAGAGCATGAGCAGGGGAGGGGCAGAGAGGGAGGGTCACAGAGGATTTGAAGTGGGTCCTGCACTGACAGCACAGAGCCCGACGTGGGGCTCGAACTCACGAACCGTGAGATCATGACCTGAGCTGAAGTCAGATGGTCAACTGATTGAGCCACCGAGACGCCCCTCTGAATGGACTTTTCTTACACTGGAACCCCCTTTGCAAAGCTTCACATTGGTAGGGATTTTCCACCGAGAGTTCGTAGCTAACGAATTTCTGTTGGAGAATGTCAAATTCTTCCTTCTTCTTTCTTCCCTGCTCTCCTTTGCCTCCTATTATAAGTCTAAACTTTGCTGTAAGGGAGTTCTCAGATCAAGAATAATGTTGAGCAGAACTTTTATTTTTTTTAATTTATTTTTTATTTATTTTTTTATTTTTGAGACAGAGAGAGACAGAGCATGAACAGGGGAGGGGCAGAGAGAGAGGGAGACACAGAATCGGAAGCAGGCTCCAGGCTCTGAGCCATCAGCCCAGAGCCCGACGCGGGGCTCGAACTCACGGACCCCGAGATCGTGACCTGAGCCAAAGTCGGATGCCCAACCGACTGAGCCACCCAGGCGCCCAGAGCAGAACTTTTAAACAAGCTATTTGTTCAGTGTTACTGAGATAATTACCGCATAAGACTGTGTAAGGTCGAGGTATACAACATGTTGATTTGATATATTTATATATTGCAAAATACTTCTCACCATAGCATTAGCGAAAACCTCCATTCATCGCACAATTATCATTCCTTTTTTTGTGGTAAATTCAAGATCTACTCTCTTAGCAACTTCCGAGTATATGATACAGTTTATTAGCTAGAATCACCATGCTGTACATGAGAGCCTCAGAACTTCCTGACCCCATAACTAGAAGTTTGTACCCTTTGACCAACATCTCCCGCATCTTCTCCACCCCCAAGCCCCAGACAACTACCGCTCTGAAATAAACTGTATTTTGTTTCTTAAAAGTCATTTACACTCAAAAGAAGAAAATTTTAAAAATACAGAAGTGTGTCTCTCTCTGTCTCAAAAATAAATAAACGTTTAAATAAATAAATAAATAAATAAATAAATAAATAAATAAAGGGCGCCTGGGTGGATCAGTCGGTTGAGCGGCCGACTTCGGCTCAGGTCACGATCTCGTGGTCCGTGAGTTCGAGACCCACGTCGGGCTCTGGGATGATGGCTCAGAGCCTGGAGCCTGCTTCCGATTCTGTGTCTCCCTCTCTCTCTGCCCCTCCCCCGTTCATGCTCTGTCTCTCTCTGTCTCAAAAATAAATAAACGTTAAAAAAATAAATAAATACATAAATAAATAAATAAAAATACAGAAGTGTAAGAAATGTGAAAAAAATATTGTAGAAAAGCAATCACTTCTAATATCCTAGTACTTGTTGTTTTACATATTTACACATTTAGTTTTACATATCATATTATATACAAGAGCTTATTCACGTGTTGAGATTCAAGGAGCTTAAGTTTGAAAACAGACTTAGGGGGCACCTGGGTGGCTCAGTCGGTTGAGCGGCCGACTTCGGCTCAGGTCACGATCTCGCGGTCCGTGAGTTCGAGCCCCGCGTCGGGCTCTGTGCTGACAGCTCAGAGCCTGGAGCCTGTTTCAGATTCTGTGTCTCCCTCTCTCTGACCCTCCCCCATTCATGCTCTGTCTCTCTCTGTCTCAAAAATAAACAAACGTTAAAAAAAATTTTTTTTGAAAACAAACTTAGGAGTCAGACAGATCTCAGCTTCGCTGCTGGTGGGGAAAGTCAGGGGGCCTCTGCCCCCATAACCAGGCTGGCTGCAGCCTGGGACGGGGAGGGGGGGACTTTACCTGCAGCGTGGACACTCACCTGGCCAGCTACGAGGACAATCCTTGCCTTGTACCCCTTCGAGCCTTCACAAGCGAAAGAGACAACGAAGCTACGTGAAGAGTAGCTTTTGGTGTTGATACACCTGTTTGAGAAGAGCGGAGAAGGTAGGTCAGATTCTCCCAGTGATGAGTCAGGCTCCATTTTTTGGTGTTTGCAGACAGCTTTGAAGCCTCACCTCCGTCTGTTCGTATCTGGGCAAGCTGATAAGAAAACCCAGGTGCTCTCTTCTTCGGCATTTGATTGGACACTCAAACCATTCAAGGCCTTGCCCATGGTGCATCAGACTCTCCCCCAGCCCCACCCCTAAAGACAATAACGACCCAGAGCCAGGCTCCTTTCTTTACTCTCTCAAACCATTTTGGAACAGATCTCCATAGAGACACCAATTACGGAAGTGATAGATCTTGTTATACCCTTTTAGCGTGTGTGTGACATCATCCGCCTCAACCCGGGAACATTTCAGGTGGGGGTCCGTCTGCCTTTGCAGGCGGGCATCACCGTCTTGCCATCTCACCAGAGAAGGCATTTCTAGAAGGCACACGTGTTGCAACGTTGTGTGTGTGCGTGTTATGTGCGTGCAGTGAATGCATATGTTACGTGTGTGTTTATGTGTGTAGTTTATATGTGTCTCTACGTATGCGTGTTTATGTGTGGATATATATTATGCATGTGTGTGCGTACGTGTGCCCGTGTATTTATTTTCCTAACTGGTGCCACTCCTGACAGTGCCGTGCATAAAGACTTCCCTGCACTTGGCCCCGGTCCATTAGGACAATTGTTAGGAGGGGAGTTTCTGGAGAAAAGGGTATGATCATCTGAAGGCTCCTGAGACAAAACCCTGGATAGCTTTTCAGAATGTTGAGCCAGTTCACAAGGTAGTCAGACCGCATGGCGATCGTGAGGACGCAGGCTCAAAGACCTCATTAAGCAAGGAGCTTAATGGCCCCGTGGCCGTTCTTGCTCAGAAGTTCATCACCGTGTCTCCGAGACACTGAACTTTCCCCAGAGCTGACTTTGGCTTGAAGCCACCCCGATGGCCTTGCAAGAACTTCCTGAGGCTGCCCGGCCTGTCCTTCTAGGTACTTCCACCAGTGTGCCCTCCCGCTGTCCCTCGTTGGGAAGACTGCAGTGTGGTCAGGCCACCGTCCAGGTCTTTCTTTTTTTTTTTATTTAATTTTAATTTTAATTTAATTTATTTTTTAAATTTACATCCAAGTTAGTTAGCATATAGCGCAACAATGATTTCAGGAGTAGATTCCTTAGTGCCCCTTCCCCATTTAGCCCAGCCCGCCTCCTACAACCCCTCTGGTAACCCTCTGTTCTCCATATTTAAGAGTCTCTTCTGTTTTTGTCCCCCTCCTTGTTTTATATTATTTTTGCTTTCCTTCCCTTAGGTTCATCTGTTTTGTCTCTTAAAGTCCTCATATGAGTGAAGTCATATGATATTTGTCTTTCTCTGACTGACTTAGCATAATACCCTCCAGTTCCATCCACATAGTTGCAAATGGCAAGATTTCATTCTGTTTGATTGCCGGGTAACACTCCAATATATATATATATATATATATATATATATATATATATATATATATACATATATATATATCACATCTTCTTTATCCATTCATCCATCGATGGACTCTTTCCATCAATTTCCATTTGGGCTTTTTCCATACTTTGGCTATTGTTGATAGCGCTGCTATAAACATGGGGGTGCATGTGCCCCTTTGAAACAGCACACCTGTATCCCGTGGATAAATGCCTAGTAGTGCAATTGCTGGGTTGTAGGGTACTTCTATTTTTAGTTTTTTGAGGAACCTCCATACTGTTTTCCAGAGTGGCTGCACCAGCTTGCATTCCCACCAGCAGTGCAACAGAGATCCTCTCTCTCCGCATCCTTGCCAACATCTGTTGTTGCCTGAGTTGCTAATGTTAGACGTTCTGACTAGTGTGAGATGATATCTCATGGTGGTTTTGGTTTGTATTTCCCCGATGATGAGTGATATGGAACATTTTTTCCTGTGTCAGTTGGCCATCTGGATGTCTTCCTTGGAGAAGTGTCTATTCGTGTCTTTTGCCCATTTCTTCACTGGATTATTTGTTTTTTGGGTGTTGAGTTTGATAAGTTCTTTATAGAGTTTGGATACTAAGCCTTTATCTGATATGTCGTTTGCAAATATCTTCTCCCGTTCTGTCAGTTGCCTTTTAGTTTTGCTGATTGTTTCCTTCGCTGTGCAGAAGCTTTTTATCTTGATGAGGTCCCAGTAGTTCATTTGTGCTTTTGTTTCCATTGCCTCCAGAGACGTGTTGAGTGAGAAGTTGCTGCAGCCGAGGTCATAGGTTTTTTCCTGCTTTCTCCTTGAAGATTTTCATGGCTTCCCGTCTTACATTGAGGTCTTTCATCCATTTTGAGTTTATTTTTGTGTCTGGTGTAAGAAAGCGCTCCAGGTTCATTCTTCTGCATGTCGCTGTCCAGTTTTCCCAGCACCACTTGCTGAAGAGACTGTCTTTATTCCATTGGATATTCTTTCCTGCTTTGTCAAAGATTGGTTGGCCATACGTTTGTGGGTCCATTTCTGGGTTCTGTATGCTGTTCCATCGATCTGAGTGTCTGTTCTCGTTTGTCCTGGCCTTCCTGATCCTCATTCAGGTGGTTCCCTATAATGTCCTTGACCTCGTCTTGGCATCTGCTTCTTGGAGGACCTGGACCAACACCAGGGCAAGAGTGGACAAAGCAGCAGCCCTCAGGTCTGTGATGCTGAGCCCCCCAATACCAGCCCTGCCCCTTGTTAGCTGTGCGAACAGGTAGGTGACCTTCCCTCTCTGAAGCTGTTCCTGCACCTGAAGAATGGAGATTTATGATACTCACTTTACAGCGCTGCTGTGAAAGCCTGAATGAGAAAAGCATAGACGGGGCGCCTGGGTGGCTCAGTCAGTTGAGCATCTGACTCTTGATTTCGGCTCAGGTCTTGATCCCAGGGTCATGGGACCGAGCTCCTCATCGGGCTCACTGCTGAGCAGGGAGCCTGCTCCAGATTCTCTCTCTCGGGGCGCCTGGGTGGTTCAGTCAGTTGAGCGTCTGACTCTTGATTTCGGCTCAGGCCATGATCTACCGTTCGTGAGTTCTAGCCCCATGTCCCGCTCTGGGCTGATGGTGCAGAGCCTGCTTGGGATTCTCTCTCTCCCTCTCTCTGCCTCTCCCCTGCTCTGTCTCAAAATAAATAAATAAACTTAAACAAAAAGATTCTCTCTCTCTCCTTCTTCCCCTCTCTCCCCAGCTTGCACTCTCACTCTCTATAAAAGTAAAATAAATCTTTAAAGGTAAAAAAAAAAAAAAGCATAGACGTGACCACTTCCTTTCCATAGACGTGACCACTTCCTTTCCTTCAAAATTAGCAGAAAGTTCGGCCCATTTCAACACATGCAAAAGGACGCACAACGACGTGGAGGCCCCACATGTGCGGGACCCAGGCGTAGCCTGAGAATGTCACTTCCAGGCGCTTCCTGTCAGAAACTTTGGAATGCCACCCTCCCAGTGTCAGCCGGGAGACAAGCATCAGTGACTCACGGGGCCTGAGCTGGAACCAGACCTGGGCAGGGAGGCCCCTTCACGTGAGTCAGGGACATACCTCCCAGCTCAGGGCCTTTGGCTTGGAGCTTGTCACCTGACCTGGGGTGGGTGGGGAAGGGTCTCTAGGAGCTTGTCTGGAAGAAGAAGTCTGCATAGTTATATGATTCAGTGAGTCCCTGAAACCTGAAGGACAGTAACAGGATGTGTCCCAGACCAAGGGCAGGGAAGGGCCCAAAAGACTCTCTCCAGTTCTCTGTCTTACGCTGTGTGATCTCTGGTAAGTCCCTCTCTGAGCCTCAGTGTTTACATCTGTGGCGTGACAAGTATTAGTCACTGCTTATTCCCTGTTGGTCAGTTTCTTATTTTTAAGAAGCCCCAGAGTGTTTTCAAGGGCAAAGAAAGTATTTATCACGTTTGATTTTCCTCCGACCTCCAGAGCTGGGTAACAGGAGAAGGCTCACAACCAGAAGGGGCCAGTGTTGACTGAGCCACTGTGATGTGCCAGGAGATGCAGAGCCCAGCCCGTCCCGTCTTCGCTACAATCCTATGCGGCCATCACGTACGTTGTCCCCAGATTACAGATAGGAAACGGGGCTTCTTAGAGAAGGGGGGCCAACAGGCCTGCCATGGTCTGGTGTTGGAGTCCCCCCGATTCATATGATGATCCCTAATTTCCAGGGCAATGGTATCAGGAGGCCGGGCCTTTGGGAGGTGATGAGGGCTGAGCCCCCGTGATGGGATTAATGCCCTCATACAAGAGACACCAGAGAGCCCGCTTCTCTCTCCCCCTTGTCAGGGTGCCTGGAGATGTCTGCTGTCCAAAAACCAGGAAGAGAGTCCCCATCAGAGCCCGACATGACGGCACCTTGAGCTGGGACATCTGGCCTCCATCGCCGTGAGAGATCTCTGTTGATCAATCCCCTGGCCTGGGGATCTGTTCCAGCAGCCTGAGATGACTAGCAGGCCCATGTTTTGGGCCCTCCTTCGTTTTCTTCAGTGGGCGTTTGGCTTCCTGCCAGGACTGGGAGCGCCTGTGACCCGTGCAGGCTCCAGGCACCCATCTGGGGGCAGCCCTGACGATGAGCCCTTCTTCTTTTTTTTTTTCATTCTTATTTGAAAATGTTCAGACATATGAAAAGTCCTGAGAGGGAATGCAGTAGAATATCCACACTCACAGTAGAATTTTATTTATTTTATTTTGTTATTATTTTTAATGTTTATTTATTTTTGAGAGAGAGACAGAGCATGAGCAGGGGAGGGGCAGAGAGAGAGAGGGAGACACAGAATCCGAAGCGGGCTCCAGGCTCCGAGCTGTCAGCACAGAGCCCGACACGGGGCTCGAACCCACGGACCGCGAGATCACGACCGAGCCCAAGTCGGACACTAAACTGACTGAGCTCCCCAGGGGCCCCCACACAGTAGAACTTGAAATGTCAACACCTTGTCCTGTTTGAGCAGATTTTACTTTGAAAAGAAATGAAGCACTCCAGATCCACTGGGACCCCATGCCACCCCTCCCCCCGGCCGGTCCTGCCACGCTGCCCTGGGGACAGCCATTTTCTGACACGAGGGGAACTTCCTCACCCGGATTTCCATCTTGTTACGGCGAATGCACGAGTGCCTACATAATAGACAGCGCTGTGGTGTGGGCTTTCAGAAATGGTTTCTCCAGTACAGAAACATACTGCCACACAGTGTGGGTTTTTCCTTCCCGTTCAGCCTTGCCCCTGAGCTCCACGCTTGCTGATCCAAACAGATTCTGTTTTATTTTAACTGCTGTGTAGGGTTCAGTGGCATAAATACCTTACTCCTGATCTCCCCGTTTCCCTGCCCAGGGGTGGGCACGTTGTGTGCGCCCTTCATCGACCTTGTGAATGACCTCGCCGTGAATATCCTTCTTTGTGTTCCCTGGTGTGGAGGCTTCTCTGCTTCTCTAGCGTGTGGACCAAGGGCTGCGACTGCTGGGTCACAGAGAATGGGCATTTGTCCCCGCCCCCCGTCCCTCTCTTCCTTCCTCAAGGATCTTCCTTGTGATCTCTGAACCCTAGAATTCTGGAAAGTGTCCTTCCCGGGCCTGGCTCCCTCAGCTTTCCAGAGACAGTGGGAACCTTGACTTCCTGTATCACAGCCTTCAGCTCAAAGGACCTAGAGTGGTTTCTGTTTTCCTGATCAAACCCTGATTGATTCTAAGGCCGCACTGAGTTTTCCCAATAGTTTGTATGTGATGTCTCTTCATTTATTAAGGCCTTTAAAATTTTTTAATGTTTATTTTTTACAGAGAGAGAGAGAGAGAGAGAGAGAGAGAGAGAGAGAAAGTGCGAGCAGGGGAGGGGCAGAGAGAGAGGGAGACACAGAATCCGAATCAGGCTCCAGGCTCCGAGCTGTCAGCACAGAGCCCGACGTGGGGCTCGAACTCACGAACGGTGAGATCAAGACCTGAGCCTAATCCGTATGCTCAACCGACTGAGCCCCCCCAGGCACCCCCTAGACCTTTTCAATATCATTTGATGAAGTTTGATAGCATCTTCTATGAAGTCAGGGCAGCGTGGGCCCCTGCTGCCCACAGCAGTGCCCACGACCACAGACCCTCATGTTGACTCTTCCTCCTTCCTGTCTCAGCTTTTTGCCCCCCCGTTCCTGCTTCCCGGGGTCCCCTGCCTCGGTCTTTGTTCCTGCCTGGAGGAGGCCAGACGAAGGTCTGCCTCTACACCGATGTCACAAAAACGCCAGCCACCATGCCTCACGGTGGGCGGGGCGCTGGGGTCATGATGACCTCACACCATCTCGGTCGCCCTCCCAGAACTCCCATGATCCTGTGCAGCTGTCCTTGATTTTCCAAAGGAGGAAGCCCAAGAGCCACGTCCAACAACTCGCTCGAGGTCAGAAGGGGGCGTGGGGTTTGGCAGAGGCCAGGTTCTAAGCCAGTTCTCGGACTCCAAATCCTTGAGCTGGCCCCCTCCGCCCTCATGTCCAAGTCTGGCCCTTCCATTAACTCGTCGTGTGACCTTGGCTGAGGCGCTCAGGACCTTTGAAACCTCAGACGGGGCTGCACGATCTCAAAACCCCTTTCTGGCTTCAGCATCACACACAGGCTGCAGCCCAGTGACTCCGGGACTCACAAACACCTTCCAAGCGCCCCTTCCCCGCGGGCTCGCAGGGAGCCAAGGAGACGGTTCCGCCCGTGACCGCACAGCCCCCCGGGGGGATCACCTACGCCTTGGCTGCCCCGTCCCTCCCGACGCAGGCTGGAGCCCGAGTCTGGAAACCCACAATCCAAGCAGAAAGACGGAATGAGCCTGGGAGGAGGGCATGTGCTCCCCTGAGAGGCCCAGGAGCCTCTTAACGTTAGGCTCCCCTGCTTGGGGTGGCTTTCATACCTTCCTTTCAGAGGGGCAGCCTTGCAGCGTGCATAAATTAAGCGCGGTTTACTGTTTATTGCCATGCAAAGGCTTAGGAGTGCTGTTTTATATGTCTCTGTTTGCACGGCTTTAGCATCATATAGGCTAAAATTAATTCCACCAGACGGGGCTGCTCACAGGCCGAGCCAAGAATTTCCTGGGAAGGACTTTGGTCTGGCTTTGGCAGTGGCTGTATGCGGCGATAAAGCCCTTTCAGACAGTCTCGCACAGCCAGGGGCATCCAAGGGTATTGTATTCTTTGGCCCCCGGGGGCTATTTCTCCCTTTTCCAGAAAACTGGGTGTGGAGTATGGGCTGGGAGTCAAGGCCGATCACAGATGGGAAGCGGACCCTGGCATTCTCCCTCGGCCCCCTGGATAATTTGATGGATGAGGTTAGCGAGAAACAGGTCAGGTGCGGCTTCGCCAGCTCCCCTGTGCGGGCACCAGACGCCTTTCTGCCCCCGAGATGCGTTGTGTCGGTCCCTTTGATTTGCAAAGAACTTTCCGGAGCATCACCCTATCATAGGAGCCTCCCGGGTCCCTGAGAAGCAGACCAGGAGGTGCTATCACACCCGCTCATGAAAGCAGCCGGGTAACGGCCAACAGTTACTGAGCGGTTTACTCCGTAGCGCCCCCTGTTGGAAGCGCTTTATGGCCCTGAAAACACTGCTTTGCAGCGGGGCCTGAGAGGAGAACGAAATGGCTAAAAGCAGAGACAGACCGTCCCCCCGCCTCTAGGACACGCCCGCCGCCCTCCTCCCCGGAAATTTCTCAACCCAGCAACCCTGCAAAGCTCGCAGCTTGCCAAACATATTGTGTTAATCTCGTGGCTTTGCATAGGCTCTTCCATTTGTCTAGCACTCCCTGAAAAATGCCTATTTATCCCTCAGAATCCAGGTCAGGACGTGCTTCCTCCAGCGCACCCTCTCTGACCTCTCCGCTCTTGGATCGTCCACTCAACAAGCCCACTGGGAAGACTTTAAAACGAGGAAAGGACCCTTCCCTGCACGTGAGCTTAGTTCAGTGGCTCTGAGTATAATCCTCCTTCCCCCCGCCCAGCGACTGCCCTCCTTTTGTGCGGAAGAAGAGGCTGACCGTGTCGCCGGGACCCTTGGCCTCTGCCTTCCAGCTGGGTTTGGCCGACGGGTGACATCAGCAGGAGACACCAGGGCCGGAGAGTGAGTGTGGGCTCTGTCCCCTGGCTCCTTCTCGGTGCGGGTTACTAACAGCGTCTTTCATTTTCTCTCTCCCGGTGTTTTGACCTCGGGGGCCTTGCTTACCCCGGAGGGAGTGCCCCTCCCAGGGCTAGCCAGTTCCTACAGATGCCGGACAGTTCACTCCCAAGCGCACTGGCCAAGTTCAAACCCACCAATCCAGAGTTCATACCCTCCACCCACCTGCTTTACGGGGTTCCCACACTCTGAGCCTGTCCCAGAGGCTGTCCCAGGCAGCAGGCGCCAGAGAACCGGGGACAGCCCCTCTGCCTGCCGACTGCCCCCGACGCTTCCCCATCCGGCTGGCCGTGACATACCGTGTCCCCTCCTTTTGGGATCTGGGAGCGTAACAAACTGTCTTCTCGATCATCCTCCTGGCATCTTGTGGGCACTGAGACAAGAACAGCAAATACAACGCTGACTCTTTTTTTTTTAAGTTTATTTATTTTGAGAAACAGAAAGAGCAGAGGAGGGGCAGAGAGAGAGAGGGAGAGAGAGAGAATCCCAGGCAGTCTCCGTGCTGTCAGTGTGGAGCCCGATGCAGGGCTCGAACCATGAGATCACGGCCAGAGCCGAGACTAAGAGTCAGACGCTTAACCGACTGAGCCACCCAGGTGCCCCAAGCATCTGACTCTTTTTTTTTTTAAGGTTTATTCATTTTTCAGAGACAGAGAGACAGAGCATGAGCAGGGGAGGGGCAGAGAGAGAGGGAGACAGAATCTGAAACAGCCTCCAGGCTCTGAGTTGTCAGCACAGAGCCCGATGTGGGGCTCGAACTCACGGATGGCGAGATCGTGACCTGAGCCAAAGTCGGCCGCTTAACCGACCGAGCCATCCAGGCGCTCCTAAGCATCTGACCCTTGATTTCAGCTCAGGTCATGATCTTGCAGTTCATGAGTTCGAGCCCCACATCAGGCTCTGCACCGGCCGTGTGGAGCCTGCTTGGGATTCTCTCTCTTCCTCTTTCCCTGCCCCTCCCTTGCTCTCTCTCTCTTAAACTAAATAAATAAACTTCAACAAAAATTCAGAAAAAGAACAGCAACGACAGTCCTAGCGCAGGAGAGTGACAACTTGGTGGCCGAAGTCACAGGCGACACCCAGGTTTCAGATCTCATCGTCGGTGGCGGCAGGCAGAGCAGTGGGCTTGGCGGGGGGAGGGCGCAGGTGAATTATTTGGGGTGTAGTAGGTCGAAGGGCCCTGCGGTGTCCCTGTGGCCAGCGGGCCGGGGGAGGGGGAGGCCAAGGTGCGGGGAGCTGCGTGGAGGTGGCCAGAGTGGCCCAGTGGACTCGAGCCCACATTTGGCAGCAGGAGCAGGAGGCTGTGGCTGGGGGAGGAGAGGGAGCTAGGAGCTGGTTCCAGAAGGGCAGAGCCACCGAGGTTGAGCGGTCAGGCTGAGAGGGGCCTTTGGATTTGCCGATGGGAACGTCTACAGAGCTGCCGGCAGGCAGGGGTGAGTCCGCAGCACGTCAGGTGACGGGAAAGTGAGTGAGTCCCCACCTGGGTGCACTCAGGACACACGTGGACACGACGGTGTGTGTGGGGAGCTCCAGGAGGGGCGAGGCCATCTGTCCCGGGAGGGGGCAGGGGGAGGGCCAGGCATGGGAGCAGAGCACCGCAGGACGGGGCAGCTGAGTGCATGAAGGGGTGAGGAACAGCATTCCCAGCAGAGGGAACAGCATGGGCAAGGCTGGACACGGAGGACGTGGGCTCGTTTCTGCAGCTGGAGAAAGGCCGGTTGAGAGTAGGATTTGCTCCCAGGGTGTGCGGTGTGTGTGTGTGTTTAGCGGTCCCTAATTCCTTCCTTCTTGTTGGCCGTCAGGTGCGAATGTTGAGGCGATTGGATCCCCGTGTCCTGACCCCTGGCTCCATCTGGCTGGGGAAAGCCTTTCCCGTCACTGATGTGCTGCCTTTTAGCCTTACACTTGCATTCGTCGCGCGTGCACCCCCCATGTATGTGTCTTCTCATTTGCATGTTCTTACAAGATGCGTGTTGTTGCTTGTTGGACTTACTTAAAAATTTTTGGGGGGCGCCTGGGTGGCTCAGTCGGTTAAGCAGCCGACTTCGGCTCAGGTCGTGATCTCGCGGCCCGTGAGTTCAAGCCCCGCGTCGGGCTCTGTGCTGACAGCTCAGAGCCTGGAGCCTGTTTCAGATTCTGTGTCTCCCTCTCTCTGACCCTCTCCCGTTCATGCTCTGTCTCTCTCTGTCTCAAAAATAAATAAACGTTAAAAAAATTTTTTTTAAATTTTTTTGGAAGAAGTGTTGGGTCATGTGTGTCTCGTTTTCTTTCTCTTTCCTCCCCTCTCTCCCCCCTTCTTTCTTTCCTTCCCCCTTGTCTCTCTCTCTCTCTCTCTCTCTCTGTCTCTCTCATTTTCTCCTTCTCTCTCTTCCTCCTCCCCCACTCCCCCACCAGCCCCGTGTGTTGAGAAACACTGTGTTACTCTGGAGAGGTGAACTCATCCCTTCTGATTGCCGCATCGTACCCCAGGAGGTGGGCACCTCGCGTCTTTCCCTCTGTCCCCCAGTGACGGGCACCCCCAGGGCGTCTCCACCTCCCCGTCCTAAGGGTGGTAACTTGCAGAGTCCGACGAAGGAGGGAGGGAGACAGGAAGCCAGGAGCCCCCGGGAATGGCAGGATGGGGAGGTGGCATTCAGGACACGGGGGAAGGAGAGGCAGAAGTTATATGCCCGTGTGGCTTTCTCCAGGGAGACGGTGAGTGGGCAGAGCGGCCCGGGGTCGGAGATGGCCAGGACCCCAGTGGTGATGGGCCAGGAGCCGATGTCAGTACCTCCCAGAACTCCTGCCCGTTCGTTTCGTCCACAGACATCCTCTGAGCGGGAGGGCTGACCTGAGAGCGGCCCGCTGACCAACTGGCATCCCTTCAACAGATACTCTTTCATTTGGTGGGAGGCGGACAGAACAGTATTTGTCATTAATAAGCCTTGCATGCCTCTCTATGTTCGACACAAGAGATTTATTATGTGCATGATTGGGAGCGATTTTCCAAAGCAGACAGCACCTCGGGGGGCATATGAAAGAGTCTAAAATGTAGATAATAAAATAAAGCCCTGGTTTGGGGCAAGCTGAGGCGTATAAGGCCTCTTTCTGCTTCCGGATCTCAGACGGCTGGGCTTTGCAAGACCACACGCCCTCCCATTGGCTGGAAAGAGCAGCCTGCAGAGACTGGTCCAGAAACACGAGCGGAGGGGGGTCATCTCCGGGGAAAACCGTGGGCTGGCTTCTGGCCCGGGGGGCATCACGGTGGCAGGACGGGGCTTCAGTTGCCACTCCGCGGGCTCCGGAAGGCGCTAACGGGAGCTGGGTTTCTGATGTCTGCCAGGACCTGGACCCGGCCCTCGACCGGTGCCCGGGGCGGACGCCTGGCTGGCCACGCTGGACGTGCCTCTAGAGGTCGCACCGGCCGCCCTCCCTTTACAGCCGGTGGACACTAAGGACCCCGCTGAGAGTCGCACGGCCAGTGAGAGACGGATGGGGCTGGGCTTTGAACTCGGATGATGCCAGAGCCCTGTTTCTCGCCGGGCCTCACGATGTGTTAACCACGTCTCTTCTGTTCTGTAGTCGGACGCTTTCGCCGCTGGGGTCTTGCTGGCCCGGGAGGGACATCCCCTCCGGGGGCCGGCCGGTTCCTACAGACAGCGGAGAGCTCACTCGTGAGTGCACTTTCTGACTCCTGGCCGACCCTGTGGGTCTTTGGGAAGCCCTGAGAGGGGTGGCACAGCCCACGTTTCCAGGGATCTGTGAGTATAAAACCTCTTCGGTCTTCACCGCCCTGTCTGGGTCCCTGGGCTTGCCACACGTGATTAAAACAGATCCTGGGCGCCCTTAAAGCCCATGGATTCCTTGGGGCGCCTGGGGGGCTCCGTCGGTTAAGCCTCCGACTCCTGGTTTTCGGCTCAGATCACGATCTCACGGTTTCGTGAGTTCGAGCCCCACGTCGGGCTCTGCCCCGCAGGGCGGAGCCTGTTTGGGATTCTCCCTCTCGCTCTGCCCCTCCGCCCGCTCACACTCTGTCTCTCTCAAAAGAAAGAAATGAATTAACAAACAAACACCACGTGGATTCCCTAACAATCAGTAGCTCACTGTTGCCAGGCGTCCAGCTCGGGGATTTCCTATCTTCAGCATAATCACATACGGTAACATGCCACTCGGTCATCCCCGGCCGTCAGGCCACCACCCATTATCCCATTTTACCCACAGCGAAACTGGACAGCAGTGAAGTGGAGTAACTTGTCTGAGAGCAATGATAAATCGGCAAGGGGGGGGGGGGGGAGAACAGTCAACATCCCTCAATTCCCCAAATCTCTGATGACCGGAACAGGGCACCTGTCCCCCTCACCCCGCACTGCGCATCTGCACGTCTGGCTCAGTGCACCCGACTGACGCGTCTCTGCATCCCGCCGGGAAAATGCATTCTTCCATTCCCTCGTGCTCGTTCTAGGCCGCCACCTCCCTGCCGGGTGTAGTGGTGTAGAGAAATTACTCGAATGTGGTCCTCATCCCCGAGGCTGTCCAGCCCCAGTGGCACAGGATGGGCAGGACAGCGGTCATGTCTTTTCACTCATTTACAAAATTTTTTTAATGTGTATTTATTTTTGAGAGAGAGAGAGAGAGAGAGAGCATGAGCAGGGGAGGGGCAGGGAGAGAGACGGAGACACAGAATCGGAAGCGGGCTCCAGGCTCCGAGCTGTCAGCACGGAGCCCGACGCGGGCCTCCAACCCACAAACTGAGAGATCATGATCTGAGCCAAAACAAAGAGTTGGACGCTTAACCGACTGAGCCACCCAGGTGCCCCTCCCTGATTTTTAAGCAACATAATGTTCTTAATGTTATTTCCATTTAATAGAAAGCTCAGGATGACAGGAACCATCTCACGATACTTCGGACCGATTTTGCTCTCTCTGAAAGACGTCTTTCGTCTTTCAGAGAGAGATTCAACCGTCTCTCATGTATTTGTTCCTAACCATCCCGTTTACCACAAAATAAAGCTCAGATGCGGCCCCGACTATTGCAGTGATAGGGGACCCAAACTGGAGTCGGTATGGGGACGCCAGCGCTCGGGAGGCTTGCAGCTGGAATTGGGGAAGCAGAGGTGACTGGATGCCACCCCCCAGCACCCCCCCCCCCAGCCCCTGGGACGGAGGGAATGTCACACAGTCCCCAGCTCGGGGCCACAGGAGACTTGGCCACCAGACCCTTCCGTTACCTCTCTTGCTGTGACAAGCTGTGACATGGCAAGCAAAGCCACCAGCCCCCTTTGGCCTGTACTGCTCTCTCTCTCTCCCCACGTGGCTTCTGTCTTTCCCCTCTGGGTCTCAGATCTCATCTCATATTGCCTTTCTCCTCCTCGGACGTGCAGCCTCGAGGTCTGCTGGCTGGTGGCTGGGCCTGGCCGTCACCTTTCTCGAGAAAGATCTGGAAAGAGATCCGGAGACACGCCATCATCTCGCGGAGTCCCACTCGGCCAGCGGCAGGAGACGTTAAGAGCACCTCCACTTTACAGGCCAGGAAGCCGAGACTCAGGGCCGTCACCCGCCCCTGGGTGGCCGGGAGGGGCTCAGGCCCACTGCACCTGACCTCGCTCCACACGTGAGCGGGCGATAGGTTCCCACTTCCTGGAAGTCGAGGCCCTCCTGGGATTCCTGCCCTGCTGCCCGCAGTTAAAAGGCTCTTGCAAGTAAGGATGTGCACCTTATTTTCGAGGCTGTCCGGTCAGCATTCCACATCATCACTAAACGCCAGAAACAACCCGAGTGGCCAACTGGAGCGGCTTGGTTAGAAACCGTCCTGTTACGGCCACGCAGTGGGACGCCCGGCTGCTGTGGCAGCTGTCGCACAGAATAGTGACTCGTGGGGAGTCGTGCGGTGTAGTTGCTGACTTAAAAAAGACCTCGTGGGTAGCTCAGTCGGTTAAGCATCCGACTGCAGCTCAGGTCATGATCTCACAGCTCATGGGTTCGAGCCCCGCGTCGGGCTCTGTGCTGACGGCTCGGAACCTGGAGCCTGCTTGGGATTCCGCGTCTCCTCTCTCTGCCCCTCCCCAACTCGTACTCTGCCTCTCTCTCTCAAAAGTAAATAAACATAAAAAAAAAATTAAAAAAAGAACTCGCAAAGCTTAGTATGCATCACAATCCCATTTGCATCATTTTTGAAAATGTATGCAACGATGTCCCTCGATTGGGACTGCGGTGATCTCCATTTTCCTTGGGTTCATCTGTGATAGTCTCTATTTCAGAACAGAGACAAAAGCAGTTTTGTTTGAAGCAGGCCCTCCCCGCTTCCTCCCAAGTGTGTGTATTCCGGCACAGAGATGGTCCCGGGAGAAGCGAGGTCTCTGGGATAAACGAGACTGTCCCTGGGAGTCTGAGATCTGATTGTTCCCCGGGGGGATCGTGGGGGCGCACAGCCCTGACATGGTACCCTCAGGCTGGGGAGATGTCTGGGGCACGGCCTCTGCAGTACAGTTTATCTGCAAAATAGCACGGTGCCCATATAGCCCAGTTTGAGGGCTGTATGACTCTCCACACACGAAGCATCCAGCCCCGTGGCTGGGTGCATAGTATGTGCTCAGTAAAAACCAGGTCAGGTGTATCATAATCAGAGCTTTTCCGCAGGCAGTCCTGCCTCTTCCCTTTGTCACTCTTTTCCCTTCTGTCTACCTCCTCCTGTCCTGTCACCTCTGTCCTTGCCCCTATGACCCCTCCTGGATTTCACTTTCTGGGCAGGAAGGGAACAAACCCCTGCTGTTGTCAAGGCTTCAGCATGGTCCATCTTCCCAGAGCCGCTTTCTGCCCATGTGACCTCCCAGAGGCCTCAGAACATCCCTGTGAAATAGATAACATGCCCCTTTTACAGAAAAGGAAACTGAGGCCCCTTACCTGATGAGCTGTCCAGTGGGGTTCACTTTGGGAGTCTGTCTCCACTGATATGTCAGCACTGGGGGTCAGGGCTGTGCCCCCAGCACTCTGAGTACAGCCAGGGGGTAGGCACCGACTGCCCCCGGAGCAGGCGTCTAGTCTCATGAAGACAACAGCGAGCCCGAGACATGGGAGGTGCCAAGGTCAGGGTGGTTGGACCTCGACATCGGGGTCTGATGCTTATATTTAGGTGGAGGCCTCCCACGCCCTGCTCGGGGAGTCACTTCTCCAAGCCCGTCTTTCTCCTCCATAACCAGGAAGTTATGGAGTCTTTGTCACTCCTTTTCCTTCTGGACAGAAGGAAAAGGATGACAACAGTCTCGGCCCCACTGGCCATTGTGAGGGTCACATGAGAAAATCGGCACGAGGCGCTGAGCACGGGAACCCGTGCACGGAGGGGGTGCAGTGTGGAGAGATCGGGGTGCTCTGGACCTGGAGGCCGTGGGACCGTGCCTGTGGGCAGGGCCGTGCCCTGGGGACCTCACCTGGGACAATGCCCTTGCCCCCGCCTCTCTTGCCTGACATTCTGGACTCTGCTGTGGGAGGGAATCCCGTGGGCATGGGGGCCCCTCACTTCGCTTCTAGCCACCCCCCCACCCCCGACCATCGGCTGCCCCCTTTCTTAGCAGGACCCGTGAAAACCCAGCCGCATTTTTCCTTTGCTCTTGATGAACCAATAACCTTGCAAATTTGAAAATAAAATGCCCGTGGCCGCGCAGCCAGCTGAGGCCTCACGGCTCTGCAGACGTTATAAAACATCAAATTAGATGGAAAATTGCCCGGGGTCCCTGTAAACGAAAATTACTCTTTTTATAGGGGGAAAAAAGGACCCTTATAATAGCAACAAACAATTTTGGGCTCTTCCTTTTATTAGCCGGCTCACACGGCGAATGGCATTTGTTCATTCCACCGCCCTGGCCCCGGCCAGTGGTTTTACAACATTTCGCTTTGCACGTTTTCACAGCTCTGTAACATGAAAAATAAGGCTGCGCCTGTACCTTCAGTTTCTGTCAAGAGAGGGCTTTTTTGCCTTCCCCCGACGTCTCAGCCTCTTGACTGGTGCTGGCTGGACCCAGGCTCTGTGTGGGAACAGTGGCAAGAGCACTGGGTAGGGAACGAGATCTCAAAGCTGCTGCGTGACTTTAGCCTGGTCGCTTAACCTCTCTGGGCCACACTTGCGTCCTTTGTGAAAGGAGGCGGTTGGGCGGGTTCAGGGACACCCCGGGGACCAGCACGGCGATGGCGATGTGTGACGGCCACGCGCGTAACGCCTCCACAAAGTCAAGCCAGGCCCTGGGCTCACCCACACTTTCCAACATTAAAATTAACACTATTTTTTTTCCTTTTGCTAAAAGTATTTGGGGAACGAGACAAGGAAGGAAAATGCTGCTCGGCCTAGCTCAGCTGTTCTCAACCAGAGGACGATTTTGACCCCCCCCCCCCCCCCAGGGACGCGTGGCAAGATCTGGAGACATTTGTGAGCGTCACGACTGGGTGGTCCTCTGGTGATGCTCTTGGCACAGAGGGGGTGGAGGCCAGGGGTGCTGCTGAACTTCCCACAACGCACAGGACGGTCCCCCGTAACAAGGGTTCACCGGCCTCTGGTGTGCACGTGTCCAGGCTCAGACGTCCCGCACGGAGGACCCTGGCTGCCCCGTGCCTGGTCCCCAGCATGGCCCTGACTCCCATGATGCAAAGCAGTGCCCGTGGGACCCCGGAGTGCTGGGTGTCAGTGCCACGACTCACCAGGCCCAGGCGGCCGGAGCGGGCCTTTGCACCCTGTGATGTGCCTGTGCACTTGACCTTCCTGGGGGTGACTGAGCTGACGCCTCGGGCGGGGGGGGGGTCACTTATTCAGGACCAAGTGAGAAGGCAGAATGCCAGCATCACAGGCTGATTTTAATGGATCTTAGCCCCCGTCCTCCCCTCACTTTTGATCCAGCGAGGACAAATTGCTTCAATGGAAATAAGAATCTACCCTCACCGTGTACATATCTGTTTCTTTCCTCCTTTTTTCTGATTGAAAAAATCAGAGGTGGAGCCTGAGGAAGTGGGGTGGGTCGTGGGCGTCTGGGAGCTGGGGGCTGGGGGCTGGGCATCCTGGGGCCTGGGGCCTGGCGGCTGGGGGGTGGAGGCTGGGGGCTGGGGGTTGGGCATCCTGCGGGCTGGGGGCAGAGAGCTGGGCCTGGGTATCTGGGGGCTGGGGGCTGGGGGCCAGGCATCCTGGGGACTGGGGGCTGGGAGCTGGGGCCTAGGGGCTGGAGACTGGGGGCTGGAGACAGGGGGCTGGAGGCTGGGCATCCTGGGGGCTGGGGGCAGAGAGCTGGGCCTGGGTATCTGGGGGCTGGGGGCCAGGCATCCCGGGGACTGGGGGCTGGGAGCTGGGGCCTGGGGGCTGGAGACTGGGGGCTGGAGGCTGGGCATCCTGGGGGCTGGGGGCAGAGAGCTGGGCCTGGGTATCTGGGGGCTGGGGGCTGGGGGCCAGGCATCCTGGGGACTGGGGGCTGGGAGCTGGGGCCTAGGGGCTGGAGACTGGGGGCTGGAGACTGGGGGCTGGAGGCTGGGCATCCTGGGGGCTGGGGGCAGAGAGCTGGGCCTGGGTATCTGGGGGCTGGGGGCTGGGGGCCAGGCATCCTGGGGACTGGGGGCTGGGAGCTGGGGCCTGGGGGCTGGAGACTGGGGGCTGGAGACGGGGGGCTGGAGACTGGGGGCTGGAGGCTGGGCATCCTGGGGGCTGGGGGCAGAGAGCTGGGGCCTGGGTATCTGGGGGCTGGGGGCTGGGGGCCAGGCATCCTGGGGACTGGGGGCTGGGAGCTGGGGCCTGGGGGCTGGAGACTGGGGGCTGGAGACGGGGGGCTGGAGACTGGGGGCTGGAGGCTGGGCATCCTGGGGGCTGGGGGCAGAGAGCTGGGGCCTGGGTATCTGGGGGCTGGGGGCTGGGGGCCAGGCATCCTGGGGACTGGGGGCTGGGAGCTGGGGCCTGGGGGCTGGAGACTGGGGGCTGGAGACTGGGGGCTGGAGGCTGGGCATCCTGGCAGCTGGGGGAAGAGAGCTGGGGCCTGGGGGCTGGAGACTGGGGGCTGGAGACTGGGGGCTGGAGACTGGGGGCTGGAGGCTGGGCATCCTGGCAGCTGGGGGCAGAGAGCTGGGCCTGGGTATCTGGGGGCTGGGGGCTGGGGGCCAGGCATCCTGGGGACTGGGGGCTGGGAGCTGGGGCCTGGGGGCTGGAGACTGGGGGCTGGAGACTGGGGGCTGGAGGCTGGGCATCCTGGGGGCTGGGGGCAGAGAGCTGGGCCTGGGTATCTGGGGGCTGGGGGCTGGGGGCCAGGCATCCTGGGGACTGGGGGCTGGGAGCTGGGGCCTGGGGGCTGGAGACTGGGGGCTGGAGACTGGGGGCTGGAGGCTGGGCATCCTGGGGGCTGGGGGCAGAGAGCTGGGCCTGGGTATCTGGGGGCTGGGGGCTGGGGGCCAGGCATCCTGGGGACTGGGGGCTGGGAGCTGGGGCCTGGGGGCTGGAGACTGGGGGCTGGAGGCTGGGCATCCTGGGGGCTGGGGGCAGAGAGCTGGGGCCTGGGTATCTGGGGGCTGGGGGCTGGGGGCCAGGCATCCTGGGGACTGGGGGCTGGGAGCTGGGGCCTGGGGGCTGGAGACTGGGGGCTGGAGACGGGGGGCTGGAGACTGGGGGCTGGAGGCTGGGCATCCTGGGGGCTGGGGGCAGAGAGCTGGGGCCTGGGTATCTGGGGGCTGGGGGCTGGGGGCCAGGCATCCTGGGGACTGGGGGCTGGGAGCTGGGGCCTGGGGGCTGGAGACTGGGGGCTGGAGACGGGGGGCTGGAGACTGGGGGCTGGAGGCTGGGCATCCTGGGGGCTGGGGGCAGAGAGCTGGGCCTGGGTATCTGGGGGCTGGGGGCTGGGGGCCAGGCATCCTGGGGACTGGGGGCTGGGAGCTGGGGCCTGGGGGCTGGAGACTGGGGGCTGGAGACAGGGGGCTGGAGGCTGGGCATCCTGGCAGCTGGGGGCAGAGAGCTGGGGGCTGGAGGCAGGGGTCTGGCTCCAGCAGGTAGGCGTGAAGAAGTCTTACGAGCCTGTGCAAGTGTGCCCTGCTCTCTGACCCTCTGTGTCCCCAGTAAGCTGGGCAAGTGGACACAGGCTCCCTCCGCCCTGCAGCTGCAACGGTTTGGGACGTTTCCTGATGCAAAGCATGAATCAAGGCCCCGGGGGAGGACACACCTGATACTCCCCCAGGTCCCAGTCAGGTCTGCCTGTTTTGGGTCATGAGAGTCACAGATTTGTGAATCTGCAGTCTGGGAAGATTGCCTGAGGATCGCCTTGCCCAACTGCAGATGCAGAAACGCCCCCCACTTTCTTCCTGAGAGTTGACGTCTTGTCTCTTCTTGACTACTCCAGGGGCGGGGGGCTCACCCCATGCCCACGTGGGTCACTTTCTCCGCTGGACAGCTCAGACCGGGGGACGGTCCTTCAGAACAAGCAGAACTCCGCTCCCTGCCACTTCCACTTCTGCCTCTTAATTTTAATGTTTTGGCAGCAGCCCGAGCAAAGCTCATAATCACTCCAGCCCCCAAATGGCAGTGAGGCACAGAGCCACAGGGAGCTCTTGGGTATTCTGTTCTGATTCTTCCCACCTTGGGGGTTGAACATCCCCAGCTCATACGTCTGATCCTCTTGGCAGCTGAAAATGTGGGTGTGTATTGGAAGGTCCTTCCTCTGGGCTGGGGTGCAGGCTGGGACATGTGCTCTAGCTATATCCAGCGGGTATCACCTCCCTCATTCTGGCCACTCTACCCCTGTTGATGTGGCCATGCCAGCTTTCATGGCAGTGCCATTCAATGCATTTACACTGATATTGGTGAAGCCCTCTGGATTATTCTCTAAGTGAGAATAAAACAGGTTCTCATGGGTTTCCATCATAGTAGTGGCCCACAATCCAAGAAGCTCTGAAATGTTGCTGAAGAAAAGTCATCTGGGGGACATGGGGGGGCGGGTAGCTTCTATGCTACCCACCCAGATCATCTTGCCTTATAAGATCCAGGAATCATCCCCATCCCCTCAACTGCCCCTCTACCAAATGACCCAATCAGTGGCCTTCCTATACTCTCTGCCGCCTTCTAGGAGCAGCCTGCCGGGGGTCATCTTGTTTCCAGGGCTGTCCCCGCCCCACCCTCTACATAGCATCCAGGGTGACCTTTCTAGAACACGAGTGTGGTCAGACGCCTCTTGTAATGTGATTTATATATAAAAAGATATCTATAGATAGATAGGTAGATAGATAGATAGATAGATAGATAGATAAATGATATAGATATAGATATATACACTTAGTCTTTGTCCCTGTTTCTGGTGCAGAGCTCCTAAAACTCTTAATTTTTAAGCTACCAGAGCAGCAAAGGTATCTTTAAAGATATCTTCTGTTATGCTAATGAGGTGATGTTTGGAAGGTTCCTAAGGATGGGGTCTGGTTGCTGGTGGAAACGACCTTGGGATTGGAGGGTTGGAACTTTCAGTCCCACCCGCTACAGCCCGCAGGGAAGGGAGAGGGCTGGAGACTGAGTGGAAGGGAGAGGGCTGGAGACTGAGTTCAGTCGCCAACGGCCAATGATCTGATCAATCATTCCTTTGTAAGGAAGCTTCCACAAACCCCCCAAAGGATGGGGTTCCAAGAGCTTCAGGTGGGCGAACACAGATTCTGGGAGAGTGACGTCCCAGAGTGGGGAGGGAAACTCCATCCCCTCCGTCTGCCTTCCCCTGCGTGTCTCCTTTCTCTGGCTGTTCTGAGTTGTACCCTTTTGTGAGAAACCCGTCATCTCGTGGGTCGATGGGTCCCTGTGTTCTGTGAGCTGTTCTAGCAAATTAACCCAACTCAAGGAGAAGGTCGTAGGAACCACTGATTCATGGCCAGTCGGTCGGAAGCACAGGGGACAACCTAGAGTTGCAACTGGCTTCTGAAGTGGGGACAGTCTCGTGGGACTGAGCCCTTACCCTGTGGGGTCTGACACTGCGTCCATGTAGATGGTGTCAGAATTCAAACTCCCCACGCCCCCCCCCCCACCCCTGAGACCCCTGTGATAAGGCCTGTTCTCTATTTTTTTTTTTTAAGTTTATTGATTTATTTTGAGAGAGAGAGAGAGAGAGAGAGAGAGAATCCCAACCAGGCTCCACGTGCAGTCCAACTTGGGACTCGATCTCACGAACCGTGAGATCAGGATCTGAGCTGAAATCAAGAGTCAGACGGTTAACTGACTGAGCCACCCAGACGCCCCAGGCCTGTTGTCTTTAATGCTGCGTTCGAAGCCCTTCACCAAGTGGCCTGACCGCCCTCTCTCTCCTTCTGCCTCTTGGGTTCCCTGGAATCCACCCTCTCTGCCCAGGCACCCTGGGTACCTTGGTTCCCTGTGCACCTGAAGTTTCCCTTTTGTGGCGTCTGACCTTGAGGCTCCCTGCACCTGCCCACCCGCCTCACTTGATTCCTGCTTGTTTCCGAAGCTACCTCCTATGTGTGTCACCTCCTCTCAGGAGCCCTCCTGACATTGGAGCATCGGGACAGGCACCTCTGCGCCCCGCAGTGGTCGGGACACCCCTCTCTCAGAGTCCTTTCACTTTCCATGCTACCTGCCACAATACTAGGAGGTTCACACTCGCCCTGCTCAGGACTAGCTAATTGTACACTAAGCAAAACCCTGACCACTCATCTGTTCATTTATTCACCAAATCTTTATAAGAGTGTCGGCAATGAGTTCACGCTACAATAGATGCTGGGGACACAGCGGTAAGCAAAGCACACAGCAATCCCTGTCCCTGGGGGGCGGGCCCTCTCGTGGGGGATGCAGACGTTCAATGTAAGGTACACACCAAATCCAGACAAGGAGCGGGGGTGTGGGGACGAGTCCCAAAAAGAAACTGAGGGGCAGGGCAACGGCACGGAGTGTCCCAGGACGCGGACATGGCCAGAGGAGAGTGGGTGGTGGGAGAGAGGTGAGCGAGGAGCTCCCAGCCGGGGTAGGTCCTTGGGGCCACGGAGGGGACTTTGGCTTTTACTCTGAGTGGCATGAAAAATCCCTCGAAGACAGTGAGCAGAGCACTGGGAGGACCACATTAACCTCTCTGGCTGCGACGACGTGTGCACAATGGGCCGGTGCGGAGTTGGGGGTGGGGTGGGGGTGGGGCAACGGAGGGAGCAGGGGTCCCAGAGAGGCACGTTAGTGTCCTGGTGTCGGGTGGCAGTGGTGGAAATGGTGACAAGGGACTGTATTCGGGATGCAGGTAGTCATGACTCTGGCCTGCACTTACGAGGACGTTTTCTTTTTAGCCCAATTTTAATGATGAAGAAAAGGAGACAGAAATGTTAAGAAACGTGCCCCGGGTCATAGAGCTAAAGGTGGTCTTGCAGGCCCAGAGAGCCTGCACATCTGTCCCCCTCAGGCATGAGATTCCTGGGGCGGGGACTGTCTGACCCAGCGCTGGACCCCGCACTGAGCACACGGGGTCCCCGCGCACAGCAGGGACTCGGCGCTTTTTTTGCATCTTTCCCGCGGCCACGGTTCATTCTGCCCAGTGGCCACTAGAGGGCAGCGGTGCCTTTCCCTTCTCACAAAGTTTCCAGGCGCCGCTTGGCTGGTCCCCAGCCACCCAGTCTGGTCCCCACGTCCACGGTGGGAGGTAGCGACCCAATGATGACCACCCTTCTGGTGACCACAACCCTTTCCCCAAGCCAGAGGCAATGAACACACTTGAAGGACCCCAAAGGAGATTGGCTGGCCCAGCAAGACCCTCATCAGTGTCCCTCCCCCAGGCCCCTCATTCTCTATCTGAGAAAGTGATGCCAAGACGTGCCCAGGTCACCTGGGAATTGATACCAGAATGGCTGCCCGGTCCTCTGAGACCTGCTCCAGCCCTTCTCCAGGTGACCCCGTCCCGTGCGTGACCCCAGGAGCTCCCGACAGGCTCACGCTGGGAGGCGTGGTTTGGGGGTTGTGCAGGTGTCCACGGTCAGATCAGCATCCTGAGGAGGTCCCTGTGGCTGCGGATGGGGCTCCAAGGCTGGAGGAGACAGCCAGGGAGGAGACCAGTGGGGGGGGGGGGGGGTGGGCAGCCTGGTGGCCAGGCTCTGCTTTATTTTACTTTGTCCGCAGAGGGGAGAGCATGAATCTCTCACTTCAGTCACTGGCGGCATTAACGAGAGCGGGTTGATTTTTAAGCATCTGCTTGATTTTAAGCAACTGCAACTTGACCTTTGAGGACCTTCTATCCCTTTAGAAAGGCGCGCAAAAGGTCACATTGATGTGATGCCTGTTTCCAAAATCCCGGCATAAATATTTGCTCAGCCAGCTGAGAGCCTTGTTCAGCCTTGTTCACATGTGTAAGTCTGTTTATGATTAATTACATTGGGCAGAACTTACCTACTCCGCAGCCCAGCCCCAGGCCACCTCCCGGGCTCCTGCTTTCCCTGTTGGAGGTCAGCACGTCCAGGCAAAGCTTCTGGCCTTTTCCAAGCAGCGGCTGCTCTGCCAGACTCATTTCGGCAGGCGACGCCGGGGCCCCTGCCCTGCTCAGCACACTGCTTCCTTGAAGCATCTTAGTAAAGGCAGTTGCTGACATTCACTGAAAGGTCACTGATCACTGATGTTACGCCGTGTGCCAGCCTCTTTTCAGGCTGTTCCCCATGCGATCACTCATTCACGTAAGCGTTGGCACAACCCTAGTCAGTAGGGATTATTATGAACCCCATTTGACAGATGTGGAGACTGAGGCCAAGAGATGCTTGTAAGGAACAAAATTAAGGTACGAACCCAGGAGTCTGGCTCAAGAGGGAATCTTCTTACCCTGTGCGTGGTATTCAGTCCTGCCCGAAGCCATCTGATAAGGTACTGGATGCTCCTGTGGGGGTGAGGGGGATCCTGCCGTCGCCTCTGGCTGCTCTCTTCCCCCACGCCCTTCCAGATCTCTTGTCTTTGGTCCCTACAACTGACTGTCAGGTTCCTTCTTAGACCCTCTCCTCTAGGGACCTTCCTGACCTCAGGGCGCCTTGCGGACAAGGAAATTCTGTTTGCACCCAGGGTTCGTCCACCATGGGTGGATCACTGCTTGGGGCTGTCTGTCTGTACTGCTGGGCTCCTGCCCGCGGGTGGGCCTTCCCCCTGCTTTCCCAAAGCTGTCACGTGCCCTCCTACCTCCCTTCTCCAGTCCCTGTGTGATCCCGGAGCACAGTCGTGGGTTCATCCTATCTGCCCTTCCCTGAGGGAGGAGTAATGAGAGGTTGAGCTGGCAGCATCGAGGGAGGGAGGGAGGGAGGGAGGGCCTTGTTAAGTGTCTCCAGTCCACCTTCTGCCCCCACCCCAGCCTAGGAGTGGTCGTGTTTCACCATTTCACTTCCTGAACGGGAGCCACAAAAGAACTTTATTGTAAAACGGTATCTAACAACGTGCATGCGTGAGGGTGACGATGATTCCACGGCTTGAGAGCCCAGAGGTGCAGGTGGGGAGAGCCGTCCCTGACCTCTGGCGGGGGGGGGGGGGGGGGGGGGGGGGGGGCAACCACCTGCTTCTGCCAGGCTGCCTGCACATTCAGGAAAGTTACTTCCCCTTCCGAAGGCTCCCTTTTGTCTCTTTAGTATGGGAGCAATCTGTTTTGTTCTGGAGACGCCTTGGGGTTGTTTGAAACACAAAACGGAGGGAGGAGGTACAACCTGTGGCCAGAGATAAGGGGAGGCTGTAAATCCACATAGGGGGCCTGCGATCACAGCCCTTGGGGCGCCCCACGCAGCTTTATGGCACCCCCAGGGCCTGGCTGCCGCCCCAGAGTCTGGGCCAGACCTGGGGGAGGCTTAGCAGGTTTCAGAGGTCTCAGAGGTTTCAGAGGCCTGCAGGCCGCTAAGGAGGAAAGGAGAGCTCATCATGACGGTCAGGAGCACCGCGTCCCTGGGGGCTGAAATCCTGGTGGTGACTCTCCCCAGAACAGGGCTTCGGGTTCGCCCCCGTGGTCCTCTGGTTCCCCCCAAATTTTCCAGCCTCAAAACCATACATTGGAGTTAATTTTCTTTGCTAACGGTGGTCCATAACCACCTGCCTTTGGGAGAACGGGTTGCTGTGTGTAACTTTACAGTAATGATTGCTTAACCGTCTCCTCATTTTTAAGCAAAACAACAGTGTGTATTTCTTATAGAACACGTGGCACGAGCGTGTGAACTGCCGAATCATTTCAGAACCTTCCATCTGAAACCGAACAAAGGAGAAGGAGGTTTGAGAGAGACGAAAAGCAAGTGGGAAGCTGACGGGGCGAAGTCTTGGAGACCCAGAGTATGTAGGGCAGGGGCGGGGGGTGGGGGGGTCAGAGGCACGGGCCTAGGAATGTGGATCTATGAGTGGAGGGCTGACTCCGCCTGCTGGGAACATCCCACGGAGTCCCCGGAGCAGACGTCTCTCACAGCAGGTGATCGAAGACGCCCGGTGAAGGGAACACACAGAATGGGAAATATGTGGAACGGAAGATGCAAATCGCCAGAGGGACGTTTGAAGGAATGCCAGGACGAGCAAAGATGTCAGGAGCATCGTTCCTGGACCCGAGACCCTTCCATCTTTAGTGCTTTTCCTTTTCTCGGGGAGCAGACGGGATGGCCAGGCGGGGGTGCTGTAGGGATGTCAGATGACATCCTGCTAGGTGGCCAGGAGAGGCGCCTCCCACGCTGGCATCTTCTTCTGGTACCAGGAGTGGATCAGGATGCAGGCCCTGTGGGGTGCTGACACCTGCCCCAGGCCAGGCCAGCAGCTGAGGTTGGGGAGGGGGTACTCGGGCTTTGGAGAGTCTGTACCTGAGCAGCTCCACGGCCCCGGCCAGTCTCTTCTCCAAGCCTCATGACCAAATGTCTCCGCTTCCGCCTTGTCGGGCATCGTGCAAGCCCTGCAAAGTCCCCTCAAAGAATACTGGGCTCAGGATCCAGAACCCTCGGGTTGAGTTCCAATCTTGCCACTTCTTGGCTGGGTTACCTTTGGCGAATTACCCAACCTCTCTGAGTATCCTTTTGTCCGCAAAGCTCTGTCCGGCTGTGTGCAAAATCAGAAAGTTCAGCTCTTCTGTTTGCGGCAAGAAATGGTACTGTTTGTTAGAAAGTGCGGAAAAGGTAATAACTGAATAATCATGACATCATTTACCAGAGGGTGATCTGAGTCATTCCAATGAATAAGGTGGCTATTTTCGCGTTTTAAGTCCTGGAGTATTCGAAACACATCGGAAACAGACAGAGAATAAGCACCATGGACCCACCACCCAGAGCTAGTAAATGTTACCATTTTGTCATGCACTCAAGTTTTTAAAAAATCAAATGTTACTGGGACGCCCGGGTGGCTCAGTTGGGTGAGCGTCTGACTTCGGGCTCAGGTCATTGTCTCACAGTTGGTGACTTCCAGCCCCGCGTCAGGCTCGCTGCTGTCAGCGCAAAGCCCGCTTCACATCCTCTGTCCCCCTTTCTCTGCCCCTCCCCTGCTTGTGCTCTTCCAGAAATATATAAACAAACAAACAAACAACAAAGCCAATGTTACTGATAAAGTCACAATCCTATTTCCCTCCCACGGCTTCTCCTCTTCCTTATTCTCCGGGAGCGACCGTTTTCATGGATGTGACGGGTTTCCAGTCCGTCTTCCTCTGCCGCTGAGAAGTTGTGAGAGTCTCAAAAATATACAAATATCCTACGGGACGTTTACTTTCACGCCCGGTTTTCTTATTAGACAATGGTTTTTGCAATCAGCGCATGTTGAGTCGTGGGCATGTGACTCATCACTTTTCCCGGAGTGTGATGTTTCACGGAATGAAGATGTCAGAATTTATTCATTTTTTTTTTTTTCCGAGAAGACCGTCCGGATGTTTCTTTTTCTTTTTTCCCTCATAGCCAATAACGAGGCAGTAATGAGCATTCTCGCTCCAAGTGGATGTGGGTCATTCTGGCACCTCTTATCACGTTGTCTATTACTTTCCCACTGATTTGTCGTGGGTTCTCAGAAGCTTGTCACATTTCCATGACTTGGTTTTTTGGGCTCTCTCTTCTGTTCCACACTGGTCATTTACCTATTTTTACTTCTACAGCAGTATCCCAGCACATTAATTTCTATGACTTTCTAACAAGTCATGATACCTGTTAGAGAAATTCCCTTGCCCTCTATCCTTCTTTTTCAAAATTTACTGACCTTTTACATTTTTCTATACATTTTAAGCTCATAATATCAAGAGCCGTCCTGTTGGGATGTTCACTGGATATGATCAACTTATGTTAATTTAAGATTCATAGCTTATCTCTATTTATATAAGGTATTCTTTTATGTTCTTTGATAAAGTTGTGGAATTGTCTCTATGATGTTGTAAACTCTTTCTTTGAATTTTTTTTTACAGTCCACGGGGTGCCTGGGTGGCTCAGTTGGTTAAGTGTCTGACTTTGGCTCAGGTCATGATCTCACAGTTCATGGGTTCGAGCCTCGCGTCGGGCTCTGTGCTGACAGCTCAGAGTCTGGAGCCTGCTTCAGATTCTGTGTCTCCCTCTCTCTCCGTCCCTCCTCCACTCATGCTCTGTCTCTCTCTTTCTCTCAAAAATAAATATTTTAAAAAATTTTTAAACTTTTTGCAGTCCAAAGGTCTTATTTTTTTTAACTTTTTTTTTAAAGTTTATTTATTTATTTTGAGAGAGACAGAGACAGTGCAAATGGAGGAGGGACAGAGAGAGAGAGGGAGACAGCGAATCCCAAGCAGGTTCCACACTGCCAGCACAGAGCCCAGCGTGGAGCTCGAACCCACGAAGCTGTGAGATCATGACCTGAGCCGAAACAAAGGCGGACGCTTAACCGATTGAGCCACCCAGGCACCCCCTTATTTTTTTTATACCTATCGTGCCATGAACTCCTAGGGAAAGGGTTCCAGCAGCCCAGGCTACTTTCCACGGTTCTCTCGCAGCGTGGCTGTCTGGGTGGGACAGGCTGGAGGTCCAGGCGAACCCAAGTACCTTTCTCTTTGGCTTCCTTCTTTTTCTGATCATTGTCCTTTACACGCTTCAGGAAGTGGTCTGGGCTCTTAACAGGCTTAATAGGCTTTATACACATGTTAATTGTCTTAGCAGGAATCTTGCCCTTAACTTGTTTGTTACAACGCCAACCGCTTGCCGGTAGCACTGTAGGCTCTTCCGGTGTTGATGTGGTGTCATTTGTAGCCATTCTGTTTTGGACAGTGCCTGTTCCCTGGACGGTGCACAGTATCACCTTCCTTGTAGACTTGTGTGAATGGGGCCAAAGGCAGGGCTCCATGTTTCCTAAAAGGCTGAGAGCATAGGCAGAGTGCCTCTGTGCTTCCCTTTGTGTGGGTCATTTTGGGAGTTTGTAAACATGGTTTCTTATATTTATACCTTAGGGTTTTGCTGCTATTGTAAATGGGGTTAATTTTTTTTTTAATTTTTTTTTTTAACGTTTATTTTTGAGACAGAAAGAGACAGAGCATGAACGGGGGAGGGTCAGAGAGAGAGGGAGACACAGAATCTGAAACGGGCTCCAGGCTCTGAGCTGTCAGCACAGAGCCCGACGCGGGGCTCGAACTCACGGACCGCGAGATCATGACCTGAGCCGAAGTCGGACGCTTAACCGACTGAGCCACCCAGGTGCCCCGGGGTTGATTTTTTTTTTAATGTTTATTTATTTTTGAGAGAGAGACAGTATAAGTGGGGAAGGGACAGAGAAAGAGGGAGACACAGAATCCGAAGCAGGCTCCAGGGTCTGAGCTGTCAGCACAGAGCCCGATGCGGGGCTCGAACCCACGAACCGCGAGATCATGACCTGAGCCGAAGTCGGACATTTACGTTTAACCGCCTGAGCCACCCAGGTGCCTGAATGAGGTTGATTTTTAATTGTACTTTCTAATTATTTTTAGATGTTTTATGTGAATGCTATTTATTTTTATTCTTTATTCATTATTGACAAAGTTGTGTGTGTGTGTGTGTGTGTGTGTGTGTGTGTGTGTGTTTCTGAAGAGTGACAAAATATTGGACCCCTGGGAACCCACCGCTTAGTTGAAGAAAAAGCACGCTATTCTTTTCAAAGGCCTCTGTATCATCCTCGTCCTACCGTCCCCTTCCTCCGCTCCTCAGAGGGATTAGCTCCTGTCCTGATTTGTTTTAAACACTCTCTTGAAATTCTTTAAAGCTTTATCCCATATGCTGCTATCCCACAAAATATCCTTTAGGTTTTGCCTATTTTTGTTCTTAGCATAAATGAATCGTACCACATGTTTTCTGCTCCTCAATGTTGTGTACCTAGAATCAGCTGTGTAATTACACGCCACTGGGATGTATTGACTGTCATTACCATTAAAGGACCCCAACCACTTATTTATCTGTTCTGCCACCGGTGGACTTTTGCATCGTTTCCAAGATGTTCCATAAACATCCTGTCATGAACATCCTTAGGCATATTTGTTGGGGGCACATGTGCAAGAGTGTCTCTAGGATATATTCTAGGGTTGGAATTGCTGGGTCACGGGTCATGTGCATCTTCAAATTTCCTAGGTGATGCCAAATCATTTTTGCAGGTATTCCCCTACCGTGAGCAGTATGTCAGCTGCTCTGTGGCCTCATCAAGGCTGGGTGTTGTCAGAGTTTAAAATGTTAGGCATGTTTGTGGGTGTAAATGGTACTTAATTGAAGCTTTGCTTCTAAATCTGTAAATGGAGACAAATATCTTCATCCACCCATTCGCTGATGTCGGCATAAGGACTGAAATGAACAAAGGGAAAATCAGACACGGGAATATTTTGTCAATTGCAAAGTTCTCCACGTGCTGAAGACGTCAGGCACATCAGTGAATTGAGAGCATCTCAGAGCATCAGTGGACAATGTCAGAGCACAATTCCAGATCCTTCCTCTCTGGGCTGAGCGATTCCCAACATCAGAATGTCCGTAGCACGGGGGCCAGAGGAAGCTCACTGCGCTGTGAGAAACGCGGTGGTCTGAGCCCATCTTCTGAAGAAGGAGCAGCTTCTGATTTCGTAGCATCTTGAGCTGGGTTGATGCTGGAGCCCTGGGACCAAGACAAAGGAAATGAAAAAGCTGTAACCAGAGCGGGTCTCCCTGTCTGTGCGGCAGCCAGAAAATTCTCGAAAAAGAAGTAGAGCTGCGTTTTAGGCGCTCGACCGCGAACGTTTTAGAAATGGACATCCTTCACTCGGAAGGCATGACAGCGGACTGGCCCACTTTCTGCACGGTTGTGCTCTACTTTTCTATTTTTTCCTTCTCCTCCGGCACCTCATCAATTTCAGGGCAGTCCCTTTCTCTTTCCCGTGATCTCTACACCTGACCTGACAATCTACAGATCCGAACGTTCTGCAAACGCGGGAGGCAATTTCACATCATTAGCCCTTTTGCAAATCAGGTAGGCTTAATCTCCGAGGATTTTCGCCTAGTAATTCTGTGGGTTTAAATCGCCCCTGGGTGTGAAGGCGCAGGACTGGCTTCAGCAGGCCAAGGGCTCCAGGACAGCCGAAACCCATGATTAAGCTTTTAGGTGTTCTCAGGAAGAAGAGATAAACGTTTTGTTCCCGTCTCTCCACTGCTGGCTGAGGTCCAGACAGTCATGTTTTAGGAAGGGCTGAGTCAGAGCACTGTGAGAACAAGCACCCATACGATATGGGTCTGTGTGTGTCACTGTGTGTGAGAGAGAGCCACCAAGATTTAAAAAAAATTTTTTTGATGTTTATTTATTTATGAGAGAGAGACAGAGCATGAGCGGGGCAGAGAGAGGGAGACACAGAATCCGAAGCGGGCTCCAGGCTCCGAGCTGTCAGCACAGAGCCCGACGCGGGGCTCAAACCCATGAACCGTGAGATCGTGACCTGAGCCGAAGTCCAGTGCTTAACTGACTGAGCCACCCAAGTGTCTCTGGAGTTACCGAGATTTTGACGTTGACCAAACCTGTAAGAATCGGCCATTCCTGAAAACAGGAACGAAGACGGGAATGCTCCTATAAGCTTAGGAGCCTGTGCGTATAGTGTGTATTTTATGAAGACAGAATGGACCCCGACCACTTGGAATCACAAGATCTCGGCCTCTCTTGGTCTTCCTGGGGAGCAGTATCCAGTATCCATTAACGTCCAAACTATAGTTATGGAACATCCACTAAGTGTCAGGCACTGTTAGAGGCAGGAGACAAAATGTGACCCAGAAGGGCATGGTCCCTGCCTCCCTGGAGCTTATACTCGAGTGGGGGAGACACAGCAGGTAAGTAGGCAGACCAGTGAGCCCCGGATGGAGAACCACAGTGCCCCAGGGTGCCTTGCGGAGACTAATGGCAGAGGCCGTCGGGGGGTAGGCAGGACTTTTGCAGACCCAGGTGAGAACTTCAACTTTCCTTCGGAGTGGGAAGTGTTAAAAAGAAAACCACAGGCCCAAAATAGCACTGCTTGGGCCAGGCCAAGTCACTAAACCTGAGCTTAATACCTAACCTAATTGCTATCACCCTTCCCCGGAAATACGGGTCTTTACCTGCCCGTCAGGAATTTTCTGTTAAGCACAGTGAGGTAATCCCTCACAGGCCTTCTCCATCCCCAAAGAAAGAGGAGGTAAGCTGCATAGTAAAACCCCTGTCCTGCCTCCTAAGTTGGGGGGGTGTGTGGTGATCTTCCAGAAACAATCCTTTCTCATCTTTTCCTTATAAGGCCCTTGTCCCAACCTCCTTCCTATAAAGACCTTTCACTTTGTACAGCTCGCCAGTGTTCCCATCTACTTGCTACATGGGGTGCCGTGTTAAATAACATCAATTAGGTCTTCAAAATTACTCTGTTGGGGGCACCTGGATGTCTCAGTCAGTTCAGCTTCTGACTTTGGCTTAGACCCTTGGTGAGTTCGAGCCCTGCATCGGGCTCTGTGTTGACAGCTCAGAGCCTGGAGCCTGCTTTGGATTCTGTGTCTCCCTCTCTCTCTGCCCTTTCCTGCTCATTCTCTCTCTCTCTCTCTCTCTCTCCCCCTCTCCTTCTCTCAAAAGTAAATAAGCATTAAAAAAAAATTTTTTTTAGCTTAAAGGTACAAAATTACTCCATTGAATTTTCTTTTTTAACAGAAGCCATAGGACATTTTTCAACAGGGGAAGGACACAATCTAATTGATGTTTAAAGCAGATTATTCTTGGGGCGCCTGGGTGGCTCAGTCGGTTGAGCGTCCGACTTCGGCTCAGGTCATGATCTCACAGTTTGTGAGTTCGAGCCCGCATCAGGCTCTGTGCGGACAGTTCAGAGCCCGGAGCCTGTTTTGGATTCTGTGTCTGCCTCTCTCTCTGCTTCTCCCCGGCTCGTGCTCTCTCTCAAAAATAAGTAAACATTAAAAAATAAAATAAAATCAGATTATTCTGGCTGCTGTGTGGCAATAGGATGGGAGGGGCTAGACTGAATGCTGGGAGCCCAGTAAGGAGGCAGGTGAAGACAGTGCTCCAGATGGGGGCTCCTGATGACCTTGGCCCAGGGAACCGGCAACAATTATGGAGACATGAACGCAGGTTCACAGGACATGGTCAGGCTTCTCCAGTGTATTTTTTTTTTTAAATGTTTATCTATTTTTGGGAGAGAGAGACACACAGCGTGTGAGCAGGGGAGGGGCAGAGAGAGAGAAGAGGGAGACGCAGAATCGGAACGAGGCTCCAGGCTCTAAGCTGTCAGCACAGAGCCCGATGCAGGGCTCGAACCCACGAACTGCGGGATCATGACCGGAGCTGAAGTCAGATGCTTAACAGACTGAGCCACCCGAAAGCCCCTGTAAAGAGTTTTATTATCAGGAAATGGCTCACCAGGTGATTAGGACTGAGAAGTCTCCTAATCTGTTGTCTAGCTGGAGACCCTGGGAAGCTGGTGGTGTAGTTCTAGCCTGAGTCCAAAGGACTGAGAACAGGAGAGTCAGCGGTGTAGGTCCTGGCCTGAGGGCAGGGCAAGGCCGATATCCCTGCAGGCAGTCAGGCAGAGAGAACAGAATTTATGTTAGAATTCGGTTGAATTGTGACATCACCCCCACCCCCGGGGCTGATGTCAGAGAACTGCTCGTTGGTGTGAACTCTCCCCCCACACAACACATGCACCTTGGAATTGGGTGCGGAAGCTTACCAGCCTGCGGTCTGGGTGGAACCAAATGGTGCAGGACGGGACCATGTTATTGAGACAAGAAGAGCCCACGGGCAAGTGGAAGGAAAGGTGACAAGCTAATTCTGGGCCACGTGGGAGATTTCAGATAACAGAGTAGTTGGGGAAATTAGTCTGAGCCTCAAGGGGAAGTCTGAGCGGAGGGAGGGAGACGTGGGTTTGGGTGCCGTAAACATGCTGACAAAGTGGCAGGGCCAGATGAGAACCGGGGAGGAAGTGCAGGGAGGGGCGCCGGTCCGGAACAAAACACGAGCGGAGGAGAAGGAGACAGTCAACCAGAGGAGAGTGCAAAGCCAGGGAAGTGTGCGGTGCAGCCATCCGGACAGACACAGAGATGAGTGAAGGTGAGACAGAAGTGATCGCCTCACACCTGTCAGAACGGCTGAAAGCAACGCAGGGAACGACAGGTGTCGGCGAGGGGGCGAGGGTGCGGAGAAAGGGGAGCCCTGGGGCGCCGTTGGTGGGAGTGCAAACTGGTGCAGCCGCTCTGGAGAACGGTCTGGAGGCTTCTCAAAAAGCCAGACAGAGAATTACCCTGTGATCCGGGAGCCACACTACTCACCCAAAGAGTACGACAAGAGTAATTTAAAGAGACCCGTGTTTACAGCAGCACTATCTGCAGTGGCCAGACTATGGAGACAGCTCAAGTGTCCACCGACTGATGAACGGATAGAGGCCGTGGTGGAGGTTTGCAGTGGAATATTGCTCAGCCGTAAAAGAGAATGAGGTCCCGCCGTTTGCAATGACGTGGATGGAGCTGGCGAGTGTTATGCTAAGAGAAGTAAGTCAGAGAGAGACAAACACGTGATTTCACTCCTATGTGGAATTTAAGAAACAGAACAGCCAAGCAGAGAGAGGGGCAAACCAAGGAACAGACTCTTAGCCCCAGAGGACAAACTGATGGTCACCAGAGGGGAGGGGAGTGGGGGGATGGGTGAAACAGGTGATGGGGACCAGGGAGGGCACCTGTCCAGATGAGCTCTGGGTGAGGTATGGAAGGGTTGAATCACTACATTGCATGCCTGAAACCAGCGTCACAGTGGATGTTGACTAACTGGAATTTCGAGAAAAGGAAGAAAAAGTGACCTTGGATTTGACAGCATGGAGCTCACAGATGTTTTAAATTTTTTTTAAGCTTTATTTATTTTTTGAGAGAGAGACAGAGACAGAGAGTGCAAGCAGGGGAGGGGCAGAGAGAGAGGGAGACACAGAATCCGAAGCAGACTCCAGGCTCCGAGCTGTCAGCACAGAGCCCGACATGGGGCTCGAACTCACGGACCGTGAGATCATGGCCTGTGCCGAAGTCGGGGTGCTTAACCGACAGAGCCACCCAGGCGCCCCATGGGTGCTTTATAGGAGTGGTTCTGTGGGTGTGATGGTGAGAAGTCAGACCGCAATGTTCAAGGAATGAATTAGAGGTAAGAAAACTGGATTTTATCCCAAGGGCGGTGGGGAACCGCTGATGAGCTGTCCGTGGGTGCGTTACCTGCTCAGATTTGCTTGTTCAGGTAGTGCAAGGACAATGGGGTCAGGGTGGGGGGGGACAATAAATCACAGGTGAACGTGCAGAATCAGAAGGCACGTCGATGGAAGGGAGAAGCGCTCCACAGTTTGCGTCTGTACCAACCCCCTTTCCCCCTAGGATGTGATGTTCATCATGACCAGGACGAAAGGAGGATAATAGTAATAACAGCTGCCTTACTGAGTATTTGCTAAATGTCAGGATTGTGCTCAGCACTTTACGTGACTTACTTTACTGAGTCCTCAGCACTGTCTTCTGGGGCGGGCACTCTGACTGTTTTCCAGCTGAGGCCAGGAAAGTGAGGACAAATTGAAAGCCCGCAAGTCATTTGAAGGCCACACTGGCAGAGGGGAGATGAGGCCAGAGAGACAACGGAGGGGGTGGGGGCAGCTGATGAAGGGTCCCGTGACCTTTGTCAGGACTTCGGCCTTTACCCCGAGTGAAATGGGGAACCAGCGAGGGGTCCTGAGCGGAAGAAGGGTGTAAGGCCACTTGCATGTTAATGGACCACTCTGGCCGACGTGCCAAGAAGCTCGATGAGGCTATTGGGGGGAAGCAGCTATTGCGATAGGACATAAATGGGAGTGACTTTGGGCCAGGTTGCTAGAAGTGGAAGTGGTCAGATTCTGGGTCTATTTGGAAGTCAGAGAGAGCGGGAGTTTTGATGCATCGGATGTCGATTGAGACAGAGAAGGGCCAAATTTGATTCCAGGCTTCTTGGTTCCAGCGTAAAGATGGCGTCTACAGCCGTGACACCAGGATGGTCCCCAAGATAGTGAGAGCAGACGAAGGAGAGGGAAGGATGGGGGCTGAGTCTGGATCTCACGGCCTCAGAGTAAAGAGGAGGAGAGGGGAAGCCCCAAAGGAGACGGAAGAGGGGGCCGGTGAGATGGGAGGGAAGAGAACCCGGGGGCGGGGTCCCGGGCTCCTAAGTAAGGAAAGCACGACAAGGAGGAGGAAGTGGGCAACTGGCTGGAGCCCGATGGCGATCGTGATGAATATGAAAGCATAAAATAATTGCACGCGCGAGATGTCGTGCGGAAACAAGTTGCTCCTTCCAACCAGGGCTCCATAGAAGTTGCATTTGAGTGGATGGAAGAATTCTACAGGTTTGCAAGACAGCTCAGCGTCTGAAAAGATTTGCAGCATTTGGGAAACGCTGAGGCGCAAAACCTAAGGAAACGTGTGTGCGCGCGCGCGCGCTTGTGTGTGTGTGTGTGTGTGTGTGTGTGTGTACCAGGGGGTGGTGCAGAAGAGCAGTGGGTGAGGCCAGAGAAGATCAGGATCAGGAGTACCTTATGGGGGGCCACTGGGGGGGCACCCAGAATAATGGAAGTAGGTTTTGTACTTCATAAACACCACTCTGGCTTGTGGCAGAGGGACTTGGAGGTAGGGAGGGGGAAGTCAGGACACCACTGGTGTGGTCTGGGAGGGGGGCTAGGAGAAGCGTTCATCAGAAACTGGTTTCTTCTTGGGAGAGGGAGTACTCAGACTTTCGCACTGCAAAGTACTCTGATGAGCAAAAGTTCGTTGGTTTTTACGTTTCTAAAATTGTTTCAGAAGTTCATAAGTTCTTAAGCAGTGACTGTATTTGCTTTTTTTAAAAGTTTATTTCTGAGAGAGAGAGAGAAAGAGTGAGTGGGGGAGGGACAGAGAGAGGGAGAGAGAGAGAATCCCAAGCAGGATCCACACTGTTAGCACAGAGCCCGACTCGGGACTCAAACTCACAAGCCATGAGATCATGACCCAAGCCAAAGTCAGATGCTTAGCTGACTGAGCCACCCAGGTGCCCCTGTATTTGCTTTTGATGCTATTAGGGCTAATTAGAAGTAAGTAGAAACCTTACCAGGGGCCAGATAAGTGCTTTGAAAGCGTGAATTTGCATTATCCCCTAAACAAGCCTATGAAGGTATTATTAACGTCATTCCCATTTCACAGAATGGAAAACCAAGGCACAAAGAGGCTGAGTAAACTGCCTACTGACACACAGCCAACACAAGAGCGGCTCTGCTTTGTTTCCCCAGGTGAGTGAAGTCAATTGAGGAAACAGCACACAGGCTCTGTCCACCAAGATGCTGAGGCTGTAAAACAACCAGAAGCGTTTATTTGGGGTTTTAGGGATTGCAATCCAGGAGAGAGAATCAACAGACACGGCAAGTGTGCTGCCATGAGGGGGTAGTGCGGGCTTAGGAAGGCAATACCCACCAGGTTACATAAGTTGTTTTGAAAGAATTATGATTGGTGCTGGCAGTCTTTAAACTGACCATCTAGCACACGTTGGACTATTTGGCTAGCAGGCGTCCAAAGTAGAAGGATGCGTTCCAGGAGGTGGTGGAGCTTGCGACTGACCAAAGTCAAAAGTTTGCGGTGTTCCGAGAATTCAAACAGGAGAGGTGAATACGCCCTGCTTCCTCAATATTCTCTCGACTCCCTCCCGACTCTATTTTGGGTGACTCTCTGAGCCATGCTTACTCCATTCAGAATCTCCTTTCACAGCCATAACCATTAACAAGTCCATGAGGAAAAAATCTCTTCTGATAGGGAAGCCTCAGGGGAAAGGGCCAGTGACAGCCAGACTCTGACCTGGGACCCAAAGAGCCCATAATGGATGAGACCCGACAGCGGTCTGAGTCTTGAGCAAAGGCTGCGTGTCGTGTTCTTAGAAGGTTCTGAACTGATGCTGAGGTGGTAAAGAGGAAATGGAGAAGTCAAGAGCTGTGGAGAAGATCGGGTTGACCAGTTGGCTGTGGAGAAAGAAGGAGAAGGACGGTGCCCTAATATCTGGCTTGGCGTTGGGCTGGCGCACAGTGGGAGTAGCAGTGTCCTTGATTTGCTATTTTTGAAATCCAAAGCAAAAGGATCCCTTCTGGAAATGATAACTCCCAACCACTGGGTTCCAGTCTCTCCACCTTGAAAGGAATTCTCCTTACGTGACCCTGGTTATACAACTGGTGTGGGATAGACACCCCACCGAAGTGTCCCTGGAAGACCTCCCCATAATGAAAGTCATTTCTATTCTGACCCCACAGCGTCTTCGGCTTTATTTCTCATCTTCCCCAACCACACGTTGGGGTTGGAACCATCTGACTCCAACTCCATTCTCGCCTTTGGCTGTGCTACGTCTTTCTTTCCGCATAACAAGCTCCCAGTCATATTTCAAGAGCCTGCTTACTTTCTGAACCCTACAGAAACCTTTCTGCCCCATCTCAGGCAGAATTATTTACTCTTTTCTCTGCCATCTTCCTAGATTTTGCAAAGGTCTCCTCTGCTAATCAAAGGGGAAGAATTCTTTACTTTTCATCTCAATATTTGCTGAGTTTATAAATAAGCACTCGGTAAACATTGAAGACATAAGCAAACAAATGAATGTCTAAAATGCGTAAATTAGTCCTTGTCTTCAACGGCTTATTTTGCTACTTAGAAATAGCAAAGAGTTAGTAGAGCCATGAAATGAAGGCTTCTAGCACTTGGCTATTTGTCTGGAATGCCTCCGTCACCACTTGCCAGCTGTCAGGGGAAATCACATCACCTTTGAACCTGAGTGTGTTTCCTCCACTGTAAATCTGGGTGGATGACACCCAACCAGGGGTGACATCGTTGTGAAGGTTCAGCTGGTAAGCGTGTGCAGGGTACATGGCGCCATGCATCAATACTGGGTATCTGTCAGGAAGTGGTAGATGGTGGCGGTGGTGACAGGGATATAGTTGCATGATTTTCTTCTGTGAAGGGGTTCTCTCTTAAAAGAATGGTTATCGTAGGTTGAAACCTATCTCTCAAAGATATACGTTGAGGCCCTAACCCCTCAAATGTGTGACTGTGACCTTATTTGGAAACAGGGTCTTACAGATATTGTCAAATTAAGATGAGGTTATCCTCCACTATGGTGGGCCCTAATCCAATAATTGGTGTCCTTGTAAGGAAAGTGGATTTTCTTTCTTTTGTTTTGTTTCTTCAGCTTTATTGAGGTGTAACTGACAAATAAAACTGTATGTATTTAAAATATATAAGATAGAGGGGTGCCTGGGTGGCTCAGTCAGTCCAACATCTGACTCTCAGTTTTGGCCCGGGTCATGATCTCAGGGTTGTGGGATCGAGTCCCGCTCAGCATGGAGCCTGCTTGGGATTCTCTCTCTCTCCCTCTGCTCCTCTCCTCTGCTCCCTCTCACTCTCTTCCAAATAAATAAATAAATAAATAGAGTGAAAAATCCCTGCTTTGTTCAAGCCCTGTTGCTAGTACTCTGTGCCATCGCTCAGACTTCTTGTCTACATAAAAATAAAATAAAATAAAATAAAATAAAATAAAATAAAATAAAATAAAATAAAATAAAATATATAATATGGTGACTTGATATCTGTTATACTTTGTAAAATATTTACAATTCAGTTAATTAACACATCCATCACCTGACAGAATTACTTTGTGTGTGTCTGTGTGTGTGTGTGTGTGTGTGTGTGTGTGTGTGTGAATACTTAAGTCCTACTCTTAGCGAAGTTCAAGTATGCAATATAGTATTATTAGCTAGGGTCACTAGGCTGTGCATTAGATGCCCCAGAGCTCATTCATCTTGTAACTGAAGCCTTGTACCAACATCTCCCCCATCTACCCCCTGGCCCCAGGGCCTGGTAACTACCATTCTACTCTATGAATTCAGTCTCCCCCTTTCCCAAAAAAGTTCATATATAAGTGAGATCACACAGTATTTGTCTTTGTCTATCTGGTTAATTTCTCTTAGCGTAATGCCCTCAAGTCAAGGTCTATCCATGTTGCTGCAAATGGAAAGTTTCCTTCCTTTCTCATGGCTGGATAGTATTTCAGTGTGTGTGTGTGTGTGTGTGTGTGTGTGTGTGTGTGTGTGTACATATACATACATACACACATCACATTTTCAGGCATTCATCCATGGATGGACACTTAGGTTGTTTCTGTATCTTGGCTATAGTGAATTTGCTATAGTCAGCATGGTGCAGATATCTCTTCAAGATATTGATTTTATTTCTTTCAGCTATATATCCTGGGATCGCTGGGTCGCCTGGTAGGTCTACTTTTAATTTTTTTAGGAACCTCGATACTGTTTTCCCTAATGGCTGCACCCATTTACGCTCCCACCAACAGTGTACAAGGTTCTGCTTTCTCTACATCCCCACCAATCTTTCCCTGTTGTCTTTTTGGTAAAAACCACCCTAAGAGGTATGAGGTGATGTCTCCTTTGGTTTTGAGTTGAATTTCCCTGATAACTCGTGATGGTGAGCATATTTTCAGGTTCGTTTTGGCCATTTTATGTCCCTTTGGAGAAGTGTCTATTCAGGTCCCTTGTCCATTTTTGAAATTGGATTACTTGTTCACGTTTTGTTTTTGTTTTTGTTTTTGTTTTGCCATTGAGTTACAGAAGTCCCTTCCTCAGTTTGAATATTAACCCCTTATCAGATACATTGTTTGCAAATATCTTCTCCCAATCCCATAAGTGCCTTTCATTTTGTTGATGGTTTCTGGTGCTGTGCAGAAGCTTTTGAGTCTCGTGTAATCTCACGTGTTTATTTTTCTTGCTGGTGCAGCAATCAAGGACCCAATGACCTGGTGTTTGTGATAAGTGCCAGACATTGCACTACCTGTGGGTATAATACAAGGTACAGTCTGTCCCCAAATGTATATGGTGGGCGTGTCTCAATGCTTTAAGGACAGACATTCATGCAGGTGGATTGAAACAGACCCAGAAACACTATGCTTGATGGAAAGAGGGAGAACAGTGCACCTCGCGAAGAGCGGCAACTTTCAGAAAGTCCGCGAAACAAACAATTTCATGTCCACCTTGGACAAATACTGCAGGACACGTGTTTCTCCCGGTGAAGATAGTGTCTATTTGATTTTCATCACCTTTGAAAGAAAAAGTGGTCCCCATCAGCACTATGTGATTATGAACCTTGCAGATACACTTTATTTGGCAGTGAAATTTCTTTGAAAATGAAAGTTGATGGTGGGAGAGGGTAAGAAATAGAAGATTGGCTACATGTACGCAGATACCTATCAAGAAGGAAAAATGTTACTGGTACTACATTAAAGCAGTAATACAAACCTACTGTTTTGCTTGCTCTCAAGCTAGACGTTCATACAAGAGAAGCTGGTTTCCCCTTTCCTTCTCAGTGATCAAATACACATCCTTGTGCATCTAACCATCCTGCCAAGACAAAACCAGGCGGAAATGAAAGCAAGACTTCTGTCTTCAAGGTAGGTTCTTCAAGGAGGCGCACGCACCTTGCTTTCCAGCAGGTGGAGAGACGTGACAGTTTCTGATACTACAGTGACAGAGAGACCTGCCAGGGCGCCTGGCTTTAGCCCACCGAGTCTGGGCAGCTGACATAACTGTGGTCCCCTTGGGCTCTCTTTCTGGATTGTCCTATCTCTGACGGCCTGGCAGGACCGTGGTCACTGGGACTGGGTATTCCAAGGCATCGCAGTCATCGGAGAGGAACACCAAATCCTGAAAAAGATGTGCAATGAGCAAGAATGTTACCGAATGTGGCCCTAGAGCTCATGCACGACAGTAGGACTCCTGGTTATCTTCAAAGGCTGTTCGGTTATTTCTTTTTGTGTGAAAACTTCCCGTCCCTTATTCTCCCAAGGAGAACCGGCCACGTCTTTATGCTCCCAAAGAACGTGATATAATACTGCACTAGAAATATAAATAATCCTGTATTATAATTGTACCTTCTCCCTGTCTTCCCCCACCCCACCCCACAGACCAAGGGCAGAGGGGAATGAGGACGGAAATGCGAGTGGGGAGGAAATCCATGGCAAATCTTTGATTCACGAACAAATGGAACCAAATAGCTAATCATGTATCCTGAGAACTTACCCTGGGCCCAGGCCTGGTGCTAGGAATTCTCTGAGTGATCACTTCGCTAACGTCTTAGGACCAATGGAGTTCCTATAGCGACCCGCACCCATGGTCGGGGAGTCGTCATTACCAGTATCCTTCCAATGATGGCGTGAGGTGGGCATCATTGTGTCTCTGGTTCACAAATGGGGAATGTGTGGCTGAGAGCAGGGACGAGTGGCTCCCATCTGGGAAGCAGGAAGACGGACCCGAGCTCAGGTCTGTCTGATGCGGAAGCCTGTGCCCCCGGGGATCACACGACTCTGCTTTCTACGTCTAGTGCTCAGGCTTTGGTGTTCTACGTTTTCTGCATTTTTCTGCCTCCTTCCCCTCTCCTACCAGAAGCCTCCTATCACAGAGCATCTGAAGCCCCTCTTCTGGAAAGTCTCCTCTGACCCCAGTGCTCGGAGCTCCCCGAATTCATAGACTTCTCTTCCCATCCCTGCCCCATTTGGCTCCTGGCTGAGTCTGTCTCATAGGTTTAGCATACGGCCCTGGATGTTGTCCCCATACCAATGTGACTCATGGAGGGGACTGCCTTGTCCTGAGTGCCCGTCACTTACCAAGGGTGGCGATGGTAGAGGAAGGGCTTTGTGAACTGAAAGCACCCCATAAACGTTTCTCCTCCTTTCTCCTCATCTCCGGAGCACCCCCGTCCCCCGCCCTCCTCTTCTAAGAGCCCTGGGCTGAGCATCTTGGCTGATCACAGGCAGAGAAGGAATTTTCAATAGTGCCACCTACTCTCCTGCAGAAGGAGTTCATGATGGTGTACAGTTTCCGCACTTTGTCCTTCAAGGCATCCACCTGGGCCACTTTCCAGCACTGGGGCGAAGCCACAAAGTCCCGCATCTTGGCCAGCACGCAGTAGTTCTGGGAGCAGACAGCAGGGGTAGGGTCACGGAAGAGTCAGCAGCCAGAGGGACAGGAGTTGCGGGCCCCTGCGCCCTTCTGCACAGGCTCTCTCCCCACCCCATGCCTCCCCCAGGCAGGAAGACCCTCTTACGTGTATATCCAGGTATAGCCTGGGCAGGTACCTCACACACGCCTCCTGCGGGAAGGGATACGGGTTACCGTGATGCCCACGGGCACACAACATCGGCTGGTCACAGAAGGCTCCCTGCCACCCTCCCAACAGCCATACAACCCCATACACACCTTCCTTGATCTGATTTTACACACACACACACCCACACGTGCGCGCGCGCGTGCATGGATTTGATTACCTATGCATGGTCAGAAAGCTGTAATACTATCCACGAGAATGTTAGGGCAGTTGTTACCGCTAGTGGCAGAATGGCAAGTGATATTTATTTTCTTCTCTGTCCTTTGTGCTTTTTCCAACTGTTCTATAAAGCACAGTATTCCCCCCCCGGCCCCACTTATACGTGGGAGATATATGCCAACACCCCTGTGGGTGCACAAAACCGTAAATAGTACTGAACCCTATAGATCATATTTTTTTTCCAATACATAAGTATGAGCCCAGATAAAGTTTAACTTATAAATTAGGCTCAGTGAGAGATCAACAGTTACTACTAATGAAAGAACAATGACAACAACATACTAGAATAGACTGACCCTCTGACCATACGTCGGAAGGGGGATCGTCTGCTCTGGGGCCGCGGCTGACCGCGGTTGACCGCAGGTAACTGAAACCCCGCAAAGCAAATCCACGGATAAGGGGGAATCTACTATATATGCCTTTTATATAGGGAAAAAATACACATTATTTAAGTTTTAAAATAAAATAAAATAAAAATAAAAGGTGTCAGGGTATCATAATCCCACATCTGAGAAACATTACATTTTGTTTGAAGTGTTTACGCTGGGTGAAGAGACACTTTATATTTTTTCAAAGCTCTTAATGAGGTTTCATTTGTTTCTCTACCGGACAAGCGGTCAGGGGGCCCGGGTTCTAGCTCTGGGCAGCTCTTCTGGAACCTCCTGCCCCCACCGTGCCCTGGGTCTGCCTGTTGAAACAGCAGTGATAACAGCACTAACGTTCTGGGGCGACCCCCGCCCCGGGCACTGCGCAAGCCTGTCTCATTCACGCCTTTACCATCCCAGCGTCTGAAGAGGGTGGTGGGCTCTCTACCCGCCCCCCCCCCTCCCCTCCACAGCCCATCACACTGAGATTCAGGGGCCGAGCGCTTTGCCCAGGGTCCTGCAGCAGGGACCCGTTCTGGGGGTCACCCCCTCAGCCCACGCTCACCATCGCCAGGCTCGGTGAGGGCAATGAGCTTAGTTCTGTGTTCCTCCTCAACTCCGGAGCTCTAGGCTCCTCGGGGAGCTTTTATTTCATTTTACAACAGATCCTCTCAGTGTTGCTGGCAACTTACAAACAAAGACCTTGTGAGGTCTTGGATAGATTTCCCTTCTAGTCAAAACAAAAGAGATGCAAACCACTGTTATCTTACTTAGTAGGATAGGAATAAAATGCAAACCCTTGAGATAAACATTGACCAGAAAAGAAAAAAAAAGAGCGTGTGTGTGTGTGTGTGTGTGTGTTTGTGTGTGTGTGTGTTTTCCTGGCCCAAAGGCACGTTTTGGGAGACTGGGTCTGCACGGAGCCTCCTGGCGGGGCGGAGGGCAGGTGGGGACTCACCGAGGGCTCCATGGCCTGCAGGCGCCGGGCGTCCCCAGTGACCTCCCGGCTCAGGCTCAGCATCCTGGAGTAGCAGGTCGGGGGAGCGGGCTGTACCGCGGGGGGTCCGGCCAGAAGCAGCAGCAGCAGTGGGAGCAGCCCGGGCGTCATGGTGCTAAGGCAGCCTCACTGCGCCCCTGTGGCCGGCAGGCGCCCCTTTAAGCGGCAGCTTGGGGGTGGTCCTCCACACCTCCTCCGCTTCCTGTGGGCCCCCGCCAAGGCCACGGAGCACGCCCACCTGGCCCTGGACACTGGATCCTTTCAGACCTGAAGCCCCCCCCCCCCCCACCGCCTTGTGAGAGGAGCGGCCCGCCTGGGGACACCTGGAAAGGATGGGGGTGGGGGGGGCCCTTCCTCTCCCACACCTTCTCTGCTGGCAGGGGCGCTCCTGAAAAGGCAGGGCCGGTTGGTGAGGGGGTGGGGGACCACAGGAAGACAAGGACGGAGTTTCCCTCGGGGTGAGGGGTGGGCATTCGGGCTTGCAGTTGGGGTGGGGACCCTGTTGTTAAACCAGAGCAGAGCCGGGGGAGGGAGAGGGGCCGGAGGTGAGGGATTGAGCACCAGTGATGCAGGGGCTTGGGGTCAGGCAGCCCGGTGTCGATGTGTCCAGCCACCACTGACCGCCCAGAGGAAGCCTAGGGGGTCACTTACCCTTGGAGTGGCTGCGCCTCTGTGTCTGCAAGACGGGCTCTTTCCGTGCCTGTGGTTGGGGGGATGTGTGAGCACCTGCAAGCCGGGAGCACTTCAAGCCCCCGGCTCAGGCCTCGGTACAGAGCAGACCCTCGGGAAGCGTGGTTTCTCTGAATGTGCAGTGGCTCCTTTAGTGACAAGGCTCTACGGGTGACGCTCCTGTACGGAGACCCGGTTAAGGATGAGCTCTCCCCTCAGAGAGGGGCCCACTTCCGGTGACGCCCTTGGGCAGGTGTTTTGGCTCTTGCCTCCCTCTCGTTGTCTGTGAAATGAGGACGACAGGAGCGCCTAGCTCAGAGGCCCATGGTGAGGAATAAAGGACACAGACCTAGTGTCACTGGCTGAGCTAATGTCACTGTCTCTACGCACACGAGTGTCCCTGTGGGGGCGCGGGCGCCGAAAACAGTCCCATCTTCCAGGTGGGAAAACTGAGGCTCAGAGGATTCCAGCAACTGGCCCGAGGTGGCAAAGCTGGAAGCAAATGGGTCCAGGTGGGACTTTGTGCCCTGTCCTCCTGCGGGAAGCAAGATCCTCGCGGTCAGAGATGGACTTGAGGCCCTTGGGCTGCCCAAGGGGGACCAGAGAACAGGCAAGGAGAGGAGTTGTCAGAGAGAGGAAGGTACCTACTCGACACCGAGCGTCACTGCACACCGTTTCTGTGACAGCTATCCCGGCTGTTGTCACAAGTGCCATGAGCCCCGCGGAAAGTCCCTCAAGTGGGTGGGGTCATTCCCATTTCCCAGACGAAGAAACAGAGGTCTCGGGGGACATGAAACTGGTTGAGGTCACAAGGCTCATGAGGAACCCGGGCCTGTGTCTGTAGGTCTCCCAGGGCTCTCGGGCTGCAAGGGAGGGTGCAAAGGAGTGTGGTGTCCCGCCCCAGCCTCTCCCTGCGGCATCCGCCCCGAGAAATCCCATCCTGACCCGGTACCCGGGCATCCCCTGTCCATACACAGAGTAGCGCCACCCCAGTCCCTTCCAGGCCCGAGGTCTTGTTTATCTAGCTTTCCGGTGTGAAAGCCCTGGGCTGGGATCACAGCCACGCCTTCCTGTTTTGCAAATGAGAGTGGATTCTCTCACCACTTTTATCGACATGACCTGGGGACAGTCTTTTGGGCACTGGGGACAGTCTTTTGGGCACCCTCCCGGACAGGACAGGACAGGACTGTGTGGGTTTGGAGCTGGGCGGGCAGCAAACAGAGAGGTGGTTTTCTTCTGGATGAAGGAGTCCCTCACTCCCCGCATGGAGTGCCTACGGCGTGGGCCTCCCTGGCAGACCAGCGGGCCCAGCCAGGGACGCCAGGCCTGCTTTGAAAGGCTCCAGGGCTTCTGGATGGGTCCATCGAATGAGCTTCAGATTCAGAGCAGGGAAGAAAAACAAGCCCAGGCACCCAAACAAGTCCTTGGACCATTCAGGTGGAGAGGACGGTGTGCTGGAAGACAGGAGTCGTCAGTGCGTTTGAAGTCCAGATAAACATGTCGCTAGGAGATCCGGCCTTGTCTCACCCGGGACGCGGTGAGCGAGCGGTTGTGGATGGGGCCCCTCGGGCAGATCAGAAGCTTCTCCTGCACCCTGAGCTCCAGATGCTGAGCTCACCTTCACCCCCTTCCTGTCAAGTGCGCCTCCAGAGTCTGCTTGCATACCTCCCTGGATGGGGAACTCATTGCCTGCTGGGGCCACTCTCCAGGCTCGGGGCAGCTCTGGCTGATGCAGATTTTCCCCAAGGGGGAGGTGAGTTGTGATGACTCCCTTGTGCCGCCATCTTTGGCTTAAAACTGCTTTCCCTTCTTCCGCAGAACAGCCCTGACCCCATCCTCAGGCCACCCCTGTTCTTCGGTCTGTGCTCAAGCACCCATCCTTGCCCCTCCAGACAGAGTCGGCTCTCTTTCAGAGCAAACGTCTCCCGCGGAAGTGGCTTCCGGATCTTTTCCCACAATCGCATCATGATTAACGTCTTTCTGCCCGGAGCAGAAACCCTCTCTCGCCAGCCCGTTTCAAGGGCTCCCCTGGTTCCCCGAGGCCTGGAAGACCGTCTGAGGTCTCCGGCCACCTCTCCAGTCTCTTCCTGGTGGCGATGATGATAACTAACTCTGGAAGTGCTGCCTTGCTCTGAGGCCAGGGCAAAAGTCAGTGCATGTATTTTACCGTCGTCATTTGAGGGCACCGAGGCCCAGAGAAGCCGAGTGACTTACTCCAAACCACACAGCACTAGTAGTCACAAGGGTCTGTAGTCACCATACCCAAGTGGCCTTATCTTTCAAATATGCTGTTCCCTCTTCTTGGAACACCGTTCCCTCACCTAGTGTCCCGGGTTTGCTACTTCTCACCCTTCCGTTCACAGCTGAAATGCCGCTTTCTCCAGGAAGCCTGCCTTGACCCACAGAGGCTGGACTGGGTCCCCTCTGCCCGACCATCTCCCACAGACCCATCACCCTCCCCTGCTCTGCCACGGCATTGTCCACTCTGGCTGCTGTCTGTCTGCTTACCCATCCCCCGTGGGCAGAGCAAGTGTCCACTGTGCTTTATGTCCACAGCGTGGGGCCTGGGGCCAACACGGAGCACGTGTTCAGTAAGCATCTTCTTCCAAGTGGAGACGACCACCCCTTTATTCACCCTGGTGTGTGTCACTGGGTTTCGTACCATCTGGGACGCAGACTGGAGCAGCCCTTCTTGAGAAGTTTGATCAAAATGAGGCTGTCACCTCCTTATTTTGGGTCCCTCTTGGGTCAGTTAGGACTGTAGGTGGCACGTTACAGAAGACACAGCTTGAGAAGCCAAAGGCTAAATTTCTGGAAAGTGTACCTGGAAAGTGCGATGGTAGTATGGAGCTCAGGAATGGTTTGATCTAGGGACTCAATGACGTCATTAAGAAATCATCTTTTCCTGCTTCCCTATTCCACACTATGATGGCCTTCTGATGGGTCAGCTTCTTGAGGCTACTGTTCCCGGTTATTCAGTCAAACACAAAACCAGGTGTCTCCATGAAGATATATGTGGATGTGATTAAAGTCCATAATCAGTCGGCTTTAAGGAAGGGACATTGTCCGAGATATTCTGGGTGGCCCTGATTCAATCAGTTGAACGATATCAAGAGTAGAATGGAAAATGAAGAAGAACTTTCCTGAAGAAGAACAATTTCTGCCTGTGGAGCAGCCTCAGCCCATCCTGTGAGTTCCTCTTTGCCTTTCCTGATGGCCTGCCCTACTCCTTTTGGACTTTCTTGTCTGGCCTCCACAAGTGTGTCAGCCAATTCTTTATAGTGAGTCCCTTACTATGTCTTTCTTCTGCCTCTTTGGTTAAACCTTTTCTGACACGCATATCGTCTGCTCCATCCTGAAGCCAGGCCCCCGCGTGGTCACAAAGTGGCTGCCGATAGAGTGCAGGACACATGGTACGTCATCCCTGTCCAGAGATGTAACGTCTGCCCTGACTACTAAAGAAAGGCTGGAGCTGGTAGCCGACCCTGCCCTCGCTTGTCTTGTGACCTAGCACCTTGATAGCCTGGGGCCCCTTTTTTAGCACTTCTAGATAAAAAGGATGTAACCTTTTCCTTCTCGCTGTTCAGACTGGCAGATTCCGATAAGTGACGCAGGTAATAACCAGGAGAATGCTCTTTGTTCCTGGCCCCAGGGCTTATGGGAGATTCCTGAGCCAACTCGCTGTTTTCCTGCCCCCTTGTTACTTGGCTCTGATGCAGAATCACGCCTTTCCCGAATGTTCCCTATGTTCCTGTCCTGTGTCTGCGACGGCAGCCGAGGTTGAAATGGCCGTGGCCGTTCTCAAATCCCCGTTGCCTCGCGTCCAAAAGGAAGTGCCCAGGGACAGCTTCTTCAGAAAACAGAGTCTGAAATGCTAACTTCAGAGGCTAGCGTTGGAGGCCACTTCTCTGGCAAAGGGGCCACCTCTGGGTCTCCGCGCTGCCTGCCTGCGTTCTGAGGTCAGAAGCCAGGATCCGGGGACGCCCGTGCTGCCCTGACCCGGCAGTGGCAGCCAGGAGGTATTTGAGGTGGGGGTAGGTTGAACGACTAGCCAGAACGTTACCCCCAGCGTTCCTGTTGATGTCAGTTTTCCTTTGATTAAAAGCAACACTTGTCCCCCTGTTTAGGTGATGTGTTTTTGAGCGTGTTACTGGTGATCTTGGCAAACCCGAGAGGAAAGTTGGCCCACATGGTCCCGAGTGAAGGAATGAAGACAAACACTAAGGCAGGGCTTGGCTTTTGGGCAGTGAGTATAAAAAGAATCCCATGTTTTAGACAACAGGCCCCTCTATAAGCCTCCAAGACACGGAATCCAATTTTAATGGGATCCAGTGTACCGGACGAGTTCTCCCAGATGTTTTCCCCGGGCCTGTTTATGCAGAAGGGACTCAGAAGGAGTCTTTTAAGGAGAGTCCCGGTTGGCTCAGCGGAAAGAGCAGAGGCTTTGGAGTAATACAGACTTTCAGTCTCACTTCTGCAATGATGTGAACAAATGGCATTATGTGTGCAAATCTTGTCATCCCTCGTCTGCCTCTGACGCGTGGGATTTATAACATTTACTGCCGAGTTTCCGTGAAGATTAAACATGAAGCAGCTGGGGTGGCTGTGGGGGCCGGGCTGTTCTTTTTCTTTATCTTTCCTTTCTTTTCTGCTTAGATAGGCCTTGCTCTTTCTCTCCGTCTTGGGCCAGCTCCTACCTCGCCGCCCTGGCGCTGGTGATGGGCACGGGTGATGGGCACGGGACCCACGTGCTTCCCTGGGATCGATGGGCGGGGACAGGGAGAGAGCCTCTCTCTCATCCCACCGAAGTTTCCACTGTGGCCGCGGCAGCTGTGTCTCCCGCCCCGGGGCCGGGGTCTCCGCCGGAGGGGCAGGTGTGGCTAGAATGTGCATGAGCAGAGCGGGCAGGTGGACGGAGGAAAAGTCTGGACGGAGCTACATCCCTGATCCGGGTCCAGAGGCAGAGTCCTGCAATTCCTGGGTGGACTCTGTGAGCTGCCTGGGCTCATTTCCGGCTACGGACCAAGTATCGGGTTTTGCTAGCGCTGGCTTCAGTGAGGCTTCCTCTCTGTCTCGCAGATGGAAGCATTCTGGCTAACACTGTCCCGACCCGAGTGCCCAGCACGGCGCCGACGCTCACGACCATTGCTCTCTCTCCATGACTCACTACTTACGGCTGTCATGGGTGCTGGGCGCCAAATCCGTCCAGGCTCCTCTCTCCCAGACCCACGCTGGGACTGAGCGTCCTGCCCCCTTCAAGTTGCGCGTGGCCATGTGAGTTATTGGGTGCGTTGGCACAGAAGAGGACGTGATGGGCTTTACTTCTGGGCAGAAGCTTCAGGAGCCGGTCCATGCTGGGTGACACTCTTCCTCTCTGCTGTGGGACCGCCCGAGTCATAGATGGACGGTGGCTGTTCTCTCAGGCTCACCCCGAGGTGGAGAGGACCCAGGGCGGCAGCCCAGCCCACCGTGGTGTGGACTAATGCTTGCTTGTTACCACACAAGACCTGGCCCAGCCCGACCGCGGTGGGTGGGCAGAATCCTACGATGAAACCCGGCGACACCTAGGGACCCCCTCCCTTGGAGCCCGGGCAGAGCCTGGGCATAGGACCAGGCGTCACTCCCGTGGCTAGGTGAGTTACAGGGCCAAACAGGTCTTGTCGGTGTCCTGGAGGGGACTAACCAGTAGACTGTGAGCTCATCAAAAGGAAGATTACCCAGGCGGGACCGATCCAATCACATGAACCCGCTGAAAGCAGGGAGTGTCCTCTGGTTGGTGGCCGAAGGGGAGGTCAGAGAGGTTCCAAGCGTGGGAAGGACTGGATCTGGCATTGCTGGTTTGAAGACAGAGAAGGAACGTGGTGGCCGTTAGGAGCAGATGGCCGCCGTGGGTGATGGACAACAGACAAACAGGAAGCTCAGACCTACAGCCACAGGGACTTGGGTTCTGGCAATAACCCGAATGAGCCTGGGGACAGCTTCTTCCTCAGAGGCCCAGATGTCAGTCCCTGTCTGCGAGACCCAGTGAAGAGATCCCAGCAGATTCTACCCAGACGTCTCTGTCCTCCTGAGCTGGGAGCTAATAAATACGGGTGTTGTTTTAAGCCTTCGACTTTGTGGGAATTTATTGCCCAGCAACAGGAAGCAAAGACACTGAGCAGGACACTATTGTTGAAGGCAATTCGTAGGGCGTTATAATTTTTCACTTAGTAACACACGTGTAATATTCCCCCCTGCTGCCTTACGATGCTTTTTCTGTCAACGTCTTTGCCAGACGCGGGCTTCCTGGTGGCCCGAGCGGAGCTGGTTCTGTCTGTATTCCCCGGGCGGAGCGCAGGCCCGGACGGGAGGCTTGGAGATGTGAGCGTGACCCTCCGCAAAACCGCAAAGCTGATGCAACTCTTCCGTCGCCTCCCACGTCCCATGGTGCCACGTCCCATGGTCCCACGTCCCATGGTGGGGACCCGGGAGCGACCAACAGCAGACAGCTACAGAGCTTGCTGAACGCCCGGTGCCCGTGTTAGGGCATCGTGACACCACGGCGATCCTCGTAAGAATCCTGCGAGGCCAGTTCTGGAATCCTCACATCCCCATGTTACGGATGAGACACTGGCAGGCGAGAGGTTAAGCAACTTGCCCAAGGTCACATAGTGAATGAATCGTGTGGTCCGTGGGCCGGTTCAAATCCTACACACCTCCCTACGCCACCGCCCGAGAGAAGGGCCTTGGTAAATATTTGTTGAGGGGCAGAGAAAAGGCAAGAAGGAAGAAGATTGTTTACTGAGATGCCAACGAGCTGTGTGACATTGGGCAGCCCCCCACCCTATCTTGGAACCTCGATTTCCTCGAGAAATGACGGGTGACTTCATTTAAGGTGACGTTTGGGATTTTTCTCCATTCCAAATGAGGTGATTCACTGCTTACCAGGGGCCTCTCTGCCCCGGGCCGTAAGTCTCCTGTCCCCCGCCTTGCAAGGCGATTGACCCCCCGGCTGTCAGTGTCCTCAGCCCCCACACAGAGGCGGACGTGAGGATTCAGGCACAATGGGGGACACTCCCTCAAGAGTCCTCTCCCTCCCCAGATGCTGTCTCTAGAGCACTTGGAAAATTCCCTGCTGCTAAAGGACAGCACATTGTATGAGAGCACGTTGTGTTACCTTCAGAGGCCCGGATTTTCCCCCGTGGTTTTGTTGGTAGGACCCTGAATGCTTCACTTAACACATTCCACCCCCCCCCCCCAACACATGAACAGAACTGACTCAGCTAGACAGGGAACTGGTTATATCGAGGGCTCCCGGTCTACGGAAAATCTATAGCTCAGTTTCCGTCGCTAATGATTCCTTTTATAATGAAGGAGGACCCATTGCCTGTGCAATGCGGCGAACATTTCTAGAGCTACGCTAGATTCCCCTGTATCTGTGAAAAAAAACCTTTTTCTATTGTGGTAAAATCTACCTCAGGTAACTTTTTTACCCTTTTAACCATTTCGAAGCGAGCGGGTCAGTGGTATTAGGCGGTTTGTCACCGTGGTGCGGCCGTCCACCTCCAGAACTTACTTTCCCAGCTACCCAGACTCAAGCTCCGAGCCCCCAGGGGACCCTCCCCCCCCAGCTCCTGGTACCCACCACTCAGCGTTTCTCTGAGAGGCCCCGCTTGATTTGGAGGTTTGAACGCAAACCGGAGGGCCCGACTCCGGGCTCACACGCTAGAACTGGGGGGCCCGGCGCGTTTCTGGCTCGCAGAGGGGGCTCCGTGCCCCACGTGGCTTTTACTCTCCGGCTACCTGACTCGACCTCTCTGTTTCCTTGCCTGAGGACAACGCTGGTGGCCTCCAGGGCTAAGAGAGGATTAAATGGTCAACTATGCCAAGCCCTTAGCCCGCCGTAGAGTAAGCAGTGTGGGTTGGCCACGGTTATAATTTATGGGACTTTCAGCTCCGGAAACACCGTGTGCATGCAATACACGCGTACAGCTGGGACCCCTTTCCACCCCAGGAAGCGGCCAAGGACGTGGGCCTAGTGGAGGACCGAGAATACGGGGGCGCCGAAGGAATACACGATGCCCTTTATTGCGCACACACTCCCCGCCCCTGCCCCGACGTGGCAGGCCACTTGGAGTCCCGCGTCCCCATCGCCAGCAGGAGCCTGCATCACCAGCCGGGCCTGGGCCCCCACACCCCCTCTGCCGTCCAGTGTTCCCGGGGCCTCCAGCTTCTGTGAAGTCAGGCTTCCTCCCTCGGGAAGCTCTCTGAGTGCTTTGGCCTGTCTCCCTTCAGGAAGCCTCGCAGCCAACACGGCCCAGGCAGGAAGCGGGTGAGCGTAACTCAGCTCTGGGGCGGAAAGCGTTCCAGCCCCTTCGAAACCATTTCAGAAACTGGCTGAGCCTCCTGGCTGCTGGCACGGCCAGCCCACCGGTGAGCCGTGTCAAGGATGCCCGCCTCCTTTTCCTCTTTCTTTTGAATAGTTCCCTTTTTCCTCCACGACGAGGCCCTCATCTCCGCGAACGGGGCTTGCTCAGGGCACAGCGCGAGGAAAGGAAGAGGGCAGACGCCGTGTGTGAGGCTTTTGGATGCTTCTCCGGGGCTTTCTCCCTTCACAGCCCGCCTGAGAGCTGAGCACCCGATCCCCGTCGACACTCAGAGCTCTGAGGCTCAAAGTCGTGCTGGTGGCGACCCGTAAGCTGCTGACAAAACCCGGGCCTTCCGAATCCCAGAGCTGATGCTCTTTATGGGTGGTCTATGCACTGTCTTCATTTGCACGCGGTGTCTACGCATCACTGGCGTCTAAAAGGCACGGGGTGTTTCGTGAATTGAGAAAAAGTCACTGTGGCACAGGAGAGGCAGGGCCCTAAGCACGCTATAAAATTGTACCGCCGAGACGTTTCGGAACAAAGACGGGAAAAGGCAAAAAAGGCAGATTGAGGAGTATGTTTCCAGACCGGTCACGGAGATCTCACACTGTTTACGTTGCTTTTCCTAAATGCATTTCATCTTGCTGGGGCGTCAGACTCTTGTTTCGTTGCTAATTCATTCGTTCAGTAGGTAATTGTTCCATAGCAACCATGCCTCTTACAACTACAGAGTTGGTCTTTTTTTTTTTTTTTTTTACATTTATTTATGAGAGAAAGAGAGGGAGAGAGCGAGGGAGGGGCAGAGGGAGAGGGAGAGAGAGAATCCCAAGCAGGCTCCGTGCTGACAGCGCAGAGCCCGATGCGGGGCTTGAACCCACACACCGCAAGATCATGACCTGAGCCAAAATCAAGAGTCGGACCCTTAACGGACTGAGCCACCTAGGTGCCCCCGGAATTGGTGTTTTGAGAGAGGAGCCAGAAAATGTATGGAAATTATTAGTCTTACGGAGGGCACTATAATAATATCCTCTTATTTAAAAAAGATTTTTTAATGTTTATTTATTTTTTTGAGAGAGAGAGAGAGACAAAGTGTGAGCGAGGGAGGGGCAGAGAGAGAGGGAGACACAGAATCCGAAGCGGGCTCCGGGCTCCGAGCTGTCAGCGCAGAGCCCCATGTGGGGCTTGAACCCACGAACCGTGAGATCATGACCTGAGCAAAAGTCGAATGGTCAACCGACCGAGCCACTCAGGTGCCCCATTATACTATACTCTTATACATGGGTATCAAAAGTGTATAAAACACACCTCTCAAAGGTACCATTTTCCCTCTGACACCTGGGCTTCTGACATGCTGTTCCTGTGCCTGGAAAGCCGTTCCCGGCAACCAGACTCAGACCCCTGGGCATCTGGATCCTCCTTTTCCTGACAAGGCATTTTCTGACTTTAAATAGGATGAGCCACCTGCTGTGTTCTCCCCTAGATTCGGGCACTTCCCTGTCCTAGTGTGAGTCACAGACCTTTTCTTGTTTACAACTCTGTCCCAGCACACCTACGCTGCTCCCAGCTGGGTTCTGAGCACCCAACACAGGGATTCACCCCAGGAATGGTCCAGGTGCTCCCTCCCTGCCGAAGAAGAATGAGTAACAGAACAGGCTTTACCAACAGCCTTCGGAAGCACCACGCCCCTATGGGGCTTCCCCACACAGCTTTCTCGTTTTCGCTACCCACGTCGCCCTGGTTTCCCCTGACGCTTGCTAAAACTTGATCCTCACCCCGATAAACAACTTGGTGTCGTGTCAGGTGTTCTCCCGGGGGATCTTCACATTTTCCTGCTCGAACCATCCTTCAAACACACGCAAAGCTGTCCTCCTAGGCGCATACTGCTTCAGCCGGTTCTTGAGTTGGCCGCTGCCCTTGACCTGACGCCAGAGGGGACTCCTGGGTTCTCCTCCCAGGCCCCATCCTCCGACTCTGGTTCTAGACGGATTTTGCAGCCTCATCACGGGAGTCTTAACAGTAAGCTCGGAAGCACGGGGCATAGTGAACTTTTTTGTCTGCTGGAGTCAGCTTTCTTCCCACTGGCCAGCAGTGGCCCCCTTCCACTGACGCTAAACGCACACCTTTGTGGTTAGACATGAATTCGGTTATAGAGTCCCAGGAGCACCTCCACAGACCTCTCAAAACTTCTGCTTCCCTTTACAGATGCCCCCGGGGAGAGACCTGAGCGTGCGGCTGAGCACGGGGTGGGGGGTCGGGACCCCGACAGCCTCGTCTCCATCACTCGCCAGCTCGGGGATTTCAGAGCAAAGCTCCTCATGTCACAAGCAGATTTCGAGCCCCACACGCCTTTCCCTCTTGATCTGATTTACAGGAGCCGGCAGGGGCCGATTCACGGTGGGTCACCACCCTTGTTCACCGGAGAAGTGGCAGGTGAGCCGGTTCCTGAGTCACGCTGTTCACACTTTAAAGGTGGGAAAGCAGTCTTTTTACAGGGCGGTTACCATAATCACGTGAATGTTCTTAACGAGCTTCTTATGATGCTCAGCATGTGACGCTTGCTCAATGAATGGGAAAATGGTGGCTAATGTTCTCAGTTCCTTGTAGGGACCAGAGCAGTGAGAGCATGCCAGGCAGACAGGAGGGAGAGGGGACAAGGCTCCCTGTGTGCATTGGGCCTGACTGTGGGGTGTCCCCACGGCTGCAGGCAGGTAGAGGAGGAAGTCTGCACGTTGTCAGGGTAGGGGAGTAGAATGGGGGCATTTCCAGATGGCTGAGCTGGGCCTTGGGGGGTGGGTAGGGGTCCCTGGTGGCTTGCAACCCTCTTGGGAATTTCCCGCGTGTGATGTGAAACATGGAGGGAGGGGACAGATGGAAGAAAGAGGCGGGCCACTCCAGGTTTTGTTTTAGGTGGCAGGATTTTGTTTTTTAATGTTTATTTATTTACTTGGAGAGAGAGAGAGGGAGAACATGAGCAGGGGAGGGGCAGAGAGAGAGAGAGAGAGAATCCCAAGCAGGTTCTGTGCTGTCAACCTAGAGCTTGACACAGGGCTCGAACCCACGAACCATGAGATCATGACCTGAGCCAAAATCAAGAGTCAGACACTTAAGTGACTGAGCCACCCAGGTGCCCCGGTAGGCGGCCGTTTTAATAAGCCGGGGAACTTCCATACGATGCTTGTCTTGGGCAGCAGCAAGACGAATGGATCCCCACCCATCAAATCTTAAGTTTATTTAACTAGGTTCAGTCACATATACCGTGCAGGTATTCTCAACACAGCATCACTATGTCAAAGCTTTATCCTTGGAGTAGCCTCTGGGAACACAGCAGGGAAAGCAAGAGGAACCCACATTTCAAGGACAGGGGAGGGGGTGACAAGCCTCTGAGTGTCCTGGGCCAGTTCATGGGCCAACAGTGATCATTCTTCTCAGCAACCTTCCCTACGGCCCCCCCAGTCAGGGCAGAGGGGCTGGCCATTCCCAGCAGATACTTGGACTCATATTCACTGAGCTAAGCATCTTCGAAAATATTTGTATTCAAAGTATACAAAATTACCATGTAGTTGCGTGAGAAACACAAATTCATGTCATTGTAATTTTTTATGATTTCTTTATTTCTTTTATTTTTTTAACATTTATTTATTTTTGAGAGACAGAACAAGACAGAGCACAAGTGGGGGAGTGGAAGGGGGGGTAGACACAGAATCTGAAGTGGCCTCAAGGCTCTGAGCTGTCAGCACAGAGCCCGAGGCGGGGCTTGAGCCCACGAACCTCGAGATCATGACCTGAACCGAAGTCAGATGCTTAACCGACTGAGCCACCCGGGTGCCCCTGTAAAATTTTTAAAAAATTACTCTCCATGAATGTTTTCAAAGTTTTACTTTTCTCCTATAATTCTCAAAATTGTCTATTAAAACTAAAAGGCAGAAAGTCCATTAAATGAAAGAATAAAATTTTTATTTTATTTTTTTAAATTATTTTTTAAATGTTTATTTAAGAGAGAGAGAGAGAGCACATGAGCAGGGGAGGGGCAGACGGAGGGGAAGAGACAGAATCCCAAGCAGGCTCCGCACCATTAACACAGAGCTCGACTCGGGACTCGAGCTCATGAACCGTGAAATCATGACCTGAACTGAATCAAGAGTTGGACGCTTAACCAACGGAGCCACCCAGGAGCCCCAAGAATAAAAATTTTAAGTAAAAATTTTGTCAATCAAAATTGATTCGTTACTTTGAAAATGTAACGAAATCTCACTGAATACATTTATAAAACGAAACTTTTCGGTAGGTAGCGACTCAAGCGTTCAATGCCCATCTAGTTGCCAATATAAAGAATCTGGATCACCCTTCAAACAAATTATACCTACACTTACACATACCCGGATATAAGCGTAAGATGAATTTTAATAATGCAAAATGTTCCTGAACCATCCGGCCAGTTGTGGCTCGGTCCTGGCCGATGCATGAGTGCTTCTGGGTCTGCTTCTTGGAACCAAAAGGAAGCAAGGAGAAGTTACCCCGCACTGAAGGAAAACACTGCTTTGTTGGACAGGAATCTTGCATTCGTGCCCTCCAGAGCAGAGAGTCCGCACGTTAACTAATTTATCTTTTCTTGAGACAAAATCCTTAGGCTGCTCCAATCCTCCTTACACTTCAAAGCGGTCTCTGCCTCTTACAAATCTTGGAAGCATTTGGGTGCAGCCACACTTTGTGTTTAGGAGACGACGCTGGAGATGCCCAGAAGCGTTTCCAGGTTCATGCTGCGGCATGCTGTGCCAGATCCCGAGTGACCGAGGCCCCCCGCAACTTCTTTAACAGGCTGAGAGTGTGTCTGTGATTTGCAGGCCCTCTGAAGAGGGGGGGGGGCAGTGCAGGAACCCCTCTTGTCTTGGCCGAAGGGGATACCTTCTTTTTTACTAGATTCTGATTGAGGGTAGTTACTGTATCCCTAGATCAGTCTATTTCAGCTTAACTGGGTGATAAGCGTGATTTGTTTTTCAAAAACAAACAAACAAAACAGACTGCTTTATTTTCTACCCTCGCCTTTAGAGTGTAAACTCTAAGAAGGAAGATTTTGTTTTGCTTTCTTCCCCCCCTTGAACAGCCTGTAGTAAGACCTTGAAGAATATACAGTGGATGACTGCACAAATACACAAAGTATCTCGATGGCCCACCATGTGCCAAGGTGTGACGGCTGCTTAGGACCCCACGCAGAGCCTGGCATAGCCCAGAACGTGACAAAGGGTCAAATACATTATCCCCACCGTGGAGGAGTTGCCATTTTGCTTGTCTTGCGCACAAAAGAGCCATGGAGGTCAGGGTCCTTCCGTTGGAGGGGAGACGCGGTCCAGCTGCCCAGTAGAGGACCCCGGCTCAGCACACCTCTCTGAGGATGTCACCTCTCCGGGCTGACCTTGGCTTTGTAAGTTTCACTTTCTCCAGTAAGGTCTGTTCCTTCACCCACGCCATGTAGCTTTGTGGAACTTGTCCAAACCTGGGTACACAACCTTTAGGATCTACCTGGTATAACGGTCTGTCCATCATCAACCCCCCCCCCGCCCCATCTTATCTACCGTCTCAAGAATTGAAGAAGCAAATGCTCTTCAAGAACTTAGGCTAGTGGTGCAGGGGGCAAGTGTGTAAGGCTGCACATTCTAGACAGCATGATAAATTCTGTAATATGGAGGTGAGCACGGTCTGGGGGGAAGCCATGAATTGGAGAAAAGGACTTACTCTGTCCAGGTCAATCTGAGAGGGCCTCACCAAGGGGGTGATATCTGAGTGTTCGCACCTGGACACCTTCTTTTCCTTGGTTCACTCCCTCCCTCTGTGAGGGTTTTCTGGGGTCACCTCCCCAATAAAACACTACATTCACGTCCTCTTTTCAGGATTGTTTCCTGGGGAACTGGCCTAAGACTTACTGTTTCTTAAACACCAAATTGATGTCATGGCCAACAGAGTGCCATCATCGAGAGCTGTGCTGCAGAAATCCAGTTTGGAGAACACCTCTAAAGACCTTCCTGCCCGTAACACTTCTTACTGTGCAAGGCAGGGGACCAGGCCATGCTAAGGGGCTGGGTTTAAGTTCAGACTCCGTATCCGACCAGCTGTGTGAACTTGAGTGATGTATTTGTCTCCAGTGGCTGCCATAAAAGTACCACAACCTGGTATAAAAACTTATTTTCCTGCAGTTCTGGATTATGTGAGTCCAAAATTAAAATGTCAGTAGAGTTGGCTCCTTTCGGAGGTTTCTGAGGGTGAATCTCTTGCGTGCTTCTCCCCCAGCTTCTGGTGGCCGTTGGCAATCTTTGATATTTGTTGGCTTGTAGATACATCACTCCAGTCTCTGCCTCTGTCTTCACACGGACTTCTCCCTGTGTGTCTCTGTCTCTTAATTTCCCTCTTACAAGAATGGTCATTGGATCAGACCTCAATCCAGTACAACCTTAACTTGACTTAATTACAACTGCCAAGACCCTATTCCCAAACAAGGTTACATTTATGGTTCCAGGTCCTAGGACTCGACCATATCTTTTAGAGGGCACGATTCAACCTTTAACAGGCAAATTGCCTAACCTCTCTGGATTCACTTTCCTGTTTGGTAAAACAGGGATGAAAATAGGCTGTTAAGAGGATTGAATGCTAAAATATGTGTCAAATGCTTAGCTCAGATCCTGGCACACATTAAGCACTCGGTCAGTGGCGGTTGGGATCACTGGTGAGCGAAGGTGTCAGCCAGAATGTCCAGAGCCCTGGTTCTGCCAGATGGTCCCAGATCTTTCTAAGGCTTTGCAATAAATGAGCTGTCATATCAGGGGCTGTCACACAGACATGTAGCTCGTATAGGTCAGCACTGTCACTAATGATGATGGAAAAGTTCAGGGGTTCCCTTCTTTGAGTTGGGAAACGGGGTTCAGAAAGGAAGAGCTGGAGTTCGTTCCCAAATAGTCTTGGAGGCTTAGCCGAGGTCCTCATGGAGAGAAAAAAGGCATAGAACTGGGATCACAGTGGTCAGGGTTTGAACTCTGTGCAGCCATTTACTGGGTTTGTGCACTTGGGCTAAAAGCACCCCCGGGCCCTGGTTCCTTCCCCTCCCACACCTGTGATACATCATCCATTTCATTATTCTTAGGCGGCCATCAGCCTATACATTGTTCTAATTACTTCTTTCAACAAACAGTGCCTTTTCAGATCAATGAAGAATAAGGAAAATAAAAGATTTTGTGGGGTTTTTTTTTTATCATTCGTTCCTTCTTCAATCTTCTTCATTTCTTTCTTTTTAAAAAATTTTTTTTATGTTTATTCACTTTTGAGAGACAGAGGGAGACAGAGCACAAGCAGCGGTGGGGCAGAGAGAGAGAGAGAGGGAGGCACAGAATCGGAAGCAGGCTCCAGGCTCTGAGCTATCAGCACATAGCCCAACCCGGGGCTTGAACTCATGAACCGTGAGATCATGACCTGAGCTGAAGCCGGTCGCTCAACTGACTGAGCCACTCAGGCGCCCTTTCTTCATTTCTTTATGTAGAACTGGGTTTCTGACCTATAACATTTTCCTTCTCCGTGAAGATCTTCTTTTAACATATTTTGTAGGGCAGGTCTGCTGGTGACGAATTCCCTCAGTTTTTGTTTGTCAGAGAAAGTCTACTTCCTTCGCTTTTGAGGGGTAATTTTGCTAGCTATGGAATTCTTGGTCGGTGTGGGTGGGAAATGCAGAAAAGCATGAACAAATTGGAGGCCATTGCCGCAACCATCTACCTACTTAACCCCTAATGGCCCGTGCCTTGATCATCACAGGATTTGGGGCTCTGCGTTGTGGATGTGCCCTGCAACTCGACCTATGTCATAGTGGTAGCTGCCCAGGACCTTTTGAATGGGGGCAGGAAACTTCCCCTTTATGAATCCTGCTTACGTCTCCAGCAGAGAATCAGAACTCCATTTCCCAGCTCCCCTTGCAGCTAGGATGGAGGCATGTGACCAGATCCCACCAATCAGGACCAAGCAAAGGAGAATTGGCTTCAGGAGAAAGAAAATGGCGGCAGTAGTTGTACCTTCTGCTCAGCGTCTCCAATGCCAGAGCCTGGACGCAATGGGCCCGTGTTTGTAGCCTGTTCAATGGCGTGTGACAATCATGGCTCCTGGCTGCTTGGTGCCCTGTTCAATTCTCTCGGCATCCCGGCCGTTACGTAAGCTAATGACTATCTCTCAATACTTTCCTTTTATGCTTATGGGACCTTGGGTTCTCTCTGTTCTTTGTGACAAAGAATCCTGATAGTGTGCTTGTCTGCAAGTGTAACTTTGTCACCTGTGACAAATACCCTCCCTGCCTATCTCAAAGGTTTGTGTAATTACAATAACGCATGCTAAAGCCACCTGGAAGCAGCTAGGTGCAAGAAGCCAAGGGACTGTGTGTGTTTTATTCCTCACCGAATGCCCAGCACTTAGCATAGCGCTTGGAAGGTGTAGGTGCCCCATGAATACTGGTTGAAAAAGAAATGCCATAACCCCCACAACTCACGCTGGTAATAATCATCCTGAACACCCTGCTTCTTGTCCACACAGCAGGCCCCTTACAGCTCTGATTATGTGAATCGGGTCCAGGTGTCTCTGAAGTCAGAAAATAAACTCCCCAGGTGTGGGCCAGACTAGAAGATGGCGATGCGTCTTGATGAGCAATCAGGTGGACCTTGAACGAGGAGGATCAGGTTCTGCCAGCACCAATTCATTCAAGGACAGAAGGAACTGAAGCTTGCGGCTGGCATTTTGAGGCGAAAGCTTCTAAAATTCCCGTTGACGGTCATGGAAATACTGGTTTACGGTTATACATTCAATACCACGGCAAGGGTGGCATTTTAAATTGCGCACTACAGATCCCCAGCAGGAATGTGAATGTATCGTGTTGAAATTGGTGTTGAGATGGACATAGCAGAGTCACCCAGTGATGGGGGCTGTCCTGTGCTTGTAGGGTGTTGCCCAACATCGCCGGTCCCTCTCCACTAGAAGTCAGTAGCACTGCATCCCCCCACTCAGGACAATCAAAAATGTCTCCAGATGGAGACAAATGTCCCCTGGTGGGAGATCACCTCTGTTGAGAACTGCCGGACTAGAGTAATATATTTTTTTAATTTCAGACAAATGTGTTTTATAATTAAAAGGGAGGGCTGTTCCCAAAGGTGTAAAAAGTGGCAAGCCATTTTGTTTCCATGTGTAATGTTCTTAGACGAGACGTGCCATTTGCTAAAGTATGCATATTTAGATCTGATGGATTGCGCTCATATATTTGTATCACCCTCTTATCTCACACATAATAGCCATGGCTACTTGCTTTTTACGTGTTATATCAGAGTATTTGCATGTTTTTTTAGAATCATGGGGTAACCAAAAGCGTTTGAGTGAACTTCCAGATTATTTTCCAAGTGTTATCAAAATACTTTCACTAATATATCGATCAGTATTTCAGCCTGTTCCATTTTCCTGACAAGCCCATCAAAATGTCATCAAAACTTGAAATCTAAACCTCCTTTGTTTTGAATCCATTTCTCATTGCTTATTCATAAATAGTCGTATCAAGAACAGCTGACCTCTTTTACTCATCTTGGATATACTCTTTTTTTTTTAAACCAAATCAGGAGCATGTGTATGTCTTGAGCCTTGGGAGGTAGCAGGACTCTCCTGGGTGTTTTGGTTTGAAGTTCACAATGATGTTATAAGATAGGAAAAGTTATCCCCATTTGGCAAACAAGCTGAAAGGAAATGACTTGCTCAGGCTGAATGATGGAACCATGAATGAGCGACCCAGCAGCTAGAGGTGGGTCTTAATCCAGCCTGGAACCCTGACCCTGCCAGAACCCCAGGCTCGCCGCTAACAGGTGAGCAGTGCAGAGAGAAGGAGCAGAGCCAGACCCGGACACTTTGAGGATTCTGAGAATGAGGTGAACTTCCCTAAAGCGGACCAGGAACTTCTGGGCATGTTAAAGTGGGAGACGATAAAGACTGTTCTTTTCTAGAGACCAGCTCTGGGGAGGCTCTGAAAACTCAGAGCTGAAAAACGTCTCCACGTTTCAGCCTGTTTCAGCTTCTACTCAGTCATCGTAACACTGCTTTTCTTTCGTGAGGGTTGGTATGGGGACTTGCCCCTTTCGGTACCTGCCGGTGCCTGACAGGTGTTTGTCGAGTGAACGAATGAATAACTGAAAAGGCGCAGGACAGATAGTGAGGGAGAAGAGCGTACGTGCCGTCTCTTTGGTCTCTCTCAGAACCTCCCCTCCCTATCCTTCATCTGAGACGATGCCAGTCGCTGCTGTGTTCCCGAGTGATCCTCAGTTCTGAGAAACAACATAACAGAATTCTAGCATTGGAAGACTACTTAGACATGACCTCATCCACGTTCTACCCGGTTCGTGAATCATCCTGTAGCGTTTCTGACATGCCCGTTAAACCCATTCCCCGGTTCATTTGCTCATTGAATCTTTCTGTTTGTGGGATGCCTGTTATGTGACTAGCTTGTTCTGGATGTGAGGATGATGATAATGACAACGATGACCTTGGCATTCATCCCGTCTATATTGGTTAAGTAATGAGCTGAACCAAAAGAAACCCTTCAATTAATTTAACTATGATAGTGGACTGTCCAGGAGTAGGCAGGCCATCCAAGTCCAGCAGGGCATTTGGACCACATGAGGTTACCAGAAACCCAGGCTTCTCCCGTTTGCTCTCTTACTTCCTAGGGCGTGGTCCTCTCCTGAAGCCGAAGTTGGCTCAGGCTACCATGTCTCCATCACAGCCTACAAGAGGGCAAGGGGGGGTGGTGCAGCGGTTATGCACATCACTTCTCACATCCTATTGGCTGGACCCTAGTCACATGGCCATTCCTACCTGCAAGGGAAGCTGGGAAATGTAGTCTCTTGCCTGGTAGCCACGTGCTTAGCTAACACTGGCTATGTGTGTCCTAGTTTTAAGAAGAAGGGACAGATGGATGCCAAAGATCAAGTCATAGTCTTGGCCATACAGCCCGACTCCTTCATTCTTTCCGTTTACCCATAAGGAAACTGAGGCCCCGGGAGGGGAAGTAGCTTATCTGAGGTCCCTCAGTAAGGTAGTGGCCTGTTCCCTGCCTTGAATGCCACACACTTTGGCATTCTTTGGTCGGAAGTGGTGAATTCGTGGAGCCTTTGGAGTAACTACGGAAGATTTTAACTGTCTCCCCATAAAAATACTCAAACGTGTGCCCGCACACACATAGGTTCAACGTCAGCTTCAGAGCGTTCGTGTTGACTCCCCTGAGCCTCTACGAATCCCTATAAACCCACGTGGGAACACAAAGAAACGCACTCCACGGATGCTGCATCTGGCAGCCACGGGGCTTCCTGATTCGGCCTGGCTCACATTACCGCTAGAACTCTCTGCAAATGCATAATTCGAGGTCACCATGGAGCTACTATGCAAATTGTTTTAACGCAAGGAGGAGGAGCTCGGGCTTGCTGGTCTACCACGTTCCAAAGTATGAAAATGCCTGCAGGGAAGTTTTGCAATGCCAAGAACTGCAGACGTAACCACATTAGCAGTAATTTACGGACCCTTATTTTGTGTAAGCGCACACAGACACACACCGAGACTCTTAACGATAAAAAGGTTACTCTGGAAATTACTATTTTTTTTTTTTTAATCATTAGGGATAATTTGCTCTCCAAGTGAGATGGTTCCCGACAACGGAACGGGGTGTGCAAACCATCCCTTATCTTGGTGTGCCACAAAACAGCCTTTATCATTCTTTTTTTCCTTTATAATTTACAATGCTGCCAAGCAGAACATATTGAAACAGAGAGCAAGCAGACGGTATTTACTCTAAGTGAACCAGAATCAAGTTTTAAATAAAATAGGCTTAACAGAAATGATAACAAAATCTGATCTAGCAGACTCTAAAAAAAAATGGCTTGGCGCAAAAAACACATTGCCCCAGGGAATCACATTAGCCTCTCTAGCACGATCGTGTTACATAAAATTAAAGGTTACAGCCGCTGGATCCAACTATGAATGCTTAATCATGTTCTCAATGAGACGAATAGCAGCCTCAGGAATCTACTCATGAAAATTTAAGGCAGAAAACGAATCCCAGTTCTTATTTCTGTGCTTATATTCGGGATTCGAGAAGTAACATAGACTCGTGTGCTCAGCCCCTTGTCACGTTCGCGGGAGCATCCCGAGGACCGTAACCGTCATGATCTTTTCACAGCTGACCTTCTGGGAGAGCCAGATAGGCTTGGCACAGAGAAGCAGATGGCTTTTATTTCATTTATTTATTTTTGCACGGAGTCAGAAGACCATACGGAGCCTTATCAGTCTGTGAGCCAGGCCAGTGGCAATACCCAGAGCTGGCTTCCTCTGGAACACAGCCGAAACCGAGTTCAGCCATCCTCTCTTGAGGGGACTGGACGGCACTCGACATTGTACGGGAGGGGGACGAGAAAAGTGCTCGCCCCAGAGTAATTCAGCCAGACCGTGTCGGTCGTACGTGACCCGTTCCTTCGGCGATGGAAGAGTCCCGACTAGGGTTTCTGGAATCTTCCACCCTCAACTGTCTGTGGGGAACTGCGGGCCCAAGGCCAAGAATGCCTGCGGCCGCCAGAGGCTCAAAGCCCCCCTCGAAGCCTCCAGAGGGATCCCATCCTGCTGACAACTTCATTTTGGATTTCTGGCCTCCAGAACGGTGAGAGAACGTATTTCTGCCGACTGAAGCCAGCGAGATTGTGGTAACGTGCCCCGGCAGCCGTGGGGGGTGAATGCAATAGCTGGGGCATTGTGGACAAGCCATCTGATCCTCCCAGCTCCCCCTTTTTTGGTCTCTCTGTAAAGCGGGATGACAGTAGTGCCTCCTGACGTTACACACTAAGTGCTGAGATCGGCTCTGAAACACGTCTTGCAAAGTCAGGTGCGAGTTAGCGTTTGCAAGACTGTTTTTGAAATGAAAATAGTGTTTTTGTTTTGTTTTTTTTTTACTGCTTATTAAAACAGTGTGATTATAGAATACTTCTTCATAATAGCAATTATACAGTAATACAAAAGCCCTTAAAAGAGAAAATAAAGGGGCGCCTGGGTAGCTCCGTCGGTTAAGCATCCGAATCCTGATCTTGGCTCAGGTCATGATCTCGCAGTTCGTAGGTTCGAGCCCTGCGTTGCACTCTGCGCTGACAGCGTGGAGCCTGCTTGGGCTTCTCTCTCTCCCTCTCTCTCGGCCCCACCCCCCTCTCTAAATAAAGTTAAAAAAAAAAATAATCTGCTACGACTCCAGAAATAACCACTGTTCCATAGGTCCTTTCTCTTGGTTTTGATGTGACGTCTAACTTATAGATTTAAACCTTGGGGGCACCTCTTTGTGACCGGTGGGCCTTGGCATAGCTTCTCTGTCCTTCAGTTACAGGGATGACGGTAACGTCCACCCGCCAGGTTTGCGGCGAGGACTGAAACGGGGCAATCCACAGAAGAACTTGACGTAACAGGGCCTGCCACCTTCCCCGCCAGTGGGGAGAGGAACCGGGAAGGGCTGGCCTGGAGGGCCGAGGCTCCTTAAAGTGGAGGCTCAGAGCACGGCAAGCCGAGAGCGCTCGATACAACACGCGCAGTTGTTGTGATCCTGGCCATTCTGCATACTGAGGCCGTGTTCCAGCGACGTGCTCGCAATTTCTGCAGGATGCCCTTCTCTCTCGGCCGCGGGGACTCTGCAGACGCCGCCTCTCTCCTTCCCCTGTGGCCTTCCGGACTCAGCTCGTGCACCATGTCTTCTGGGATGCCCTCTTTGACCTGGAGTATGCTTCAGCTGCCTCCCTCGTGGCCTCACAGCCTATGGTTCTATAGCCTTTGCACTGCCCCCATCAAAGCGTGACCCACTCTGCCCTTGTCCTTGCCCCACACTAGACTTCTAAACTTCAGCTCCAGGAAAGCAGATCCTGTCTGACTCATATCCCAGGGCCCAGCCCATAAGAGGTGCTCAGTGCCCACTCGACAGAGGTGGAAAGGGGAAAGAATGATGTCCTGACTCCTCTCTGGGAGACCTTCTGCCTTCCCTGGTTCTCAGGGCTGGAACCAGTGCCTGCTGTGTTCCCACAGCCTCCTGGGCTTCCTTCCACCACAACACAAACCCCAGTTGCAGCCTTTGTGTGTGGGACCATTCGTATATGTATTAGTCAGCTCTCTCTGTGATAATGCTGTGGCACAAACATCCCTCACACCCAAATCTCAGTGGCTCACAGAAACACATATTTTTCTTACGAGCCTTGCGCTCTGCTTTGGGGATACGTGTGGGGTTCAGGCCTATTCCTTGGGTCTCTCATGCTGGGAACAGAGGATCCCAGGACCAGCTCTTCTCATGATGGATAGCAGCAGCACGAGAGAGCTGAAACATGGGCCATCTCTTAAGGCCTTCACTCTCTCAGAACTGGCACACTGACACTTCCTCCCATATACCATTGGCCAAAGCAAGTCCTATGGCAAACCCCACATGAGCAGTGTGGGAGAAGTAGGAAACACCTTATCCCAGTGAGCCACGGAAAGGACAGGAAGAGCAGGAAGAATTGTGAGTAGTCAGTATTTACACAATAGCTCATTATTGGAGATAGTAAACACCTCTTGTGCTTATGTTTCAGGCACCAACATCAATTCATTTATTCCCCATAATAACCCTAGAAAGGGGAGGTAATATTGTCAGTACCCATTTTACAGATGAACAAACCGAAGCCAGAGGAGGCTAGATAATTTACCCAAGTTAACTCCCCAGAGAGTAGCAGAGTGGGATAAACCCTGAGCGGAACAGGGCCCGGAAGCCAGGCCTGTGAACATTTCCTCCGCTAGCCTGTTGACCTAGATAGAGGCTGTATCGCTTTATGCTGCATTCAGTCTGGTGCCTGGTTTAGACGGGCCAATCCGTGCTTGTTGGCAGAATCAAAGGCAAGAAATGTTTACTGGTCATTTATTACATGCCAGGTACCATTACCTGCTTTTATAAATAGTTTCTGACATAATCCTCGCAGCAATCCTGGGGAGTTAATATCAGTCTCCCCAATTCACAGATAAGGACTCCAAGACGAAAATGAGGCTTGTCTGACCCCAAGGCCTGGCAGTTTGGGCCAATCTTAAATCTAGCCGGGTCGTGCTGGATGGGGCGGGCTCCATTTTTTCAGCTTTTGGCTCTTGTCTCTGGGGAGTTTTTCGCTGTATTATAAAGGAGACAGCCCCTGGCCCCCAGAACGCCTGCCAGAGAGAGAGACAGAGCGCGAAAGATGGGGGTGGTCGGGGGAGAAAAGATTAGGGAGGGGGAGAGGGAGTCTCAAAAAGAACCCATTCTTTCTACCAAGGCCCAGACAGTGACTGAAGGCGGCCAGCAGATGGCAGGATGTGGCCAAAGATCCCCCGAAGCCAGGCGTGCTGGGCGGGCTGCGCGGGCTGGCTTGCAACGCGCGGGTACCCAGCTCGCCCCTCAGGGAGGCTCCCCGGGGGTCTGCGCTCTCCCTACGAGCCTCGGGGTGCACTCAGAGCACCCAGCACTTAGCACCCTGGTCCCAGGCTCGTCTCCTTCCCCGATCTGGGCTCCCCAGCTCCCGCCGCCAGGGACCCACGCACCCCGATGCGAACCCGCCCTTTCATCAGACTCTGAGGCCGCGCAGTCCTGGGGAATCCCGAGGTGCAAGCCCGGGCACGCGTAGGCAGAATGGTTTGGGGCAAACCACGCCCCTGTGGGGGCCTCAGTTTCCCCATGTAGAACGAAAGGGGCCCTAACGGGTCTAGGCTTTACTTCCGTTCATTAAATATTCAGAAACACATGAAGAGGAAAGGCGTCTGTTGGAGAGCCGGCAGACACCCCCACTGCCCGTGTGCCAGCTCGAACGGCAAAATAAAGCCCAACGGGGCGTCCCGGGGGCTCCCTTCGCGGCCAGGACGGACCGAGAGCTCCTCTCCCTCCAGACCTCAGTCCACCTGACTCCACAACTGGCGGCAACGATTTTTCTAACCGTTGGGGTGTTGAGAGGTGACGTGGAGCGGTGTTTACGAGGCGCTCGGGCTGGGCTCGGCACACAGTAGGCGCTCACAAACCACTCAACGGCGCGTCGGGAGCGCCCCTCCCCCGGGATCGCGATTATTTCCCCCGCCGGACCCACCCCGCACTCCGCTCCGCATCCCCCGCCCCCCGGCTGCGCACCTCCGCCCGGCCGGCCGCGCCCCTTCCTCTGGGCGCCCCCCGCCCCTCCAGGGGGCTGCGCTCGCCCCCCGCCCGCCCCGCCCCCTCCGCCCGCCGCGCCGCCTCCCGTTCCCCCCGCCCGCCGCAGCCGGCGAGGGGCGCGGCTGGGCGGCGGGGCGGCCGCGGGGAGCTCCGGGTTTCCGGGCGGGGGCGGAGGGGGCGCCCGCAGGGGAGGGGGCGCGGCGGGCGCGGTCCCGCCCCTGCGCGGCGCTCGGCGCCCCCCCCCCCCGCCCCGCCCCCTCCCTCCGGCTGGCGCGCGCGGCTGCAGCCTGGGCTGGGCGCTCGCAGCGCGTCCCGCGGCCGGTTCCGCGCTCCCCGCTCCGCGCTCCCCGCTCGGCGCCCCGCGCTCCCCGCCGCCCGCTCCCCGCGGCCGGGCATGTAGCAGCGGCCGGCGCCGCGGCGGAATATGGGCGGGAACCACTCCCACAAGCCCCCCGTGTTCGACGAGAATGAGGAAGGTAAGAGGCGAGGGGCGCATCCCTCGGTGCCCCTTCGCGGCGTGGGGTTTGGGGGGGGGTGTGTGCTCGTCCCGGGGGCCGCTGCCTCCCCCTCCTCCCCTCCCCCCTCCCCCGGGGCCCGCGCGGACGGGGTGTGCAGCCGGGCTTGGGGAGCCGAAGGAGGAGCTGGACGCGGGTCCCGGGGGTGCTCGGCTCCAGCTTCCCAAGCCCAGGTCTCCATCAGAGCCTGAGGCAGAAGGAGGCGGCCTGGGTGTGTGTGTGTGTCCACGACGCGTTTGGTCCCTGCGCGGGCAGGTTCCACGCTGCTTCCCTCCCTCGCCCAGGACAGCCTAGGGAAACTTTTCTTGCTTAAACTCCGTGGTTCCAAAGAAGGCGTCTCGCTCGCGGCAGCCTCCCTGGCGGGGTTGTGGGGGGGGGGGGTGGGGGGCGCTGGTAGAGGTTGTCCAGTCTCATCTCAACTCCAGGGCTGGGCTTCCTTATGGCGCGGGGCCGGAGGGCTCCGGATGGGAGCCGGCAGAACGCCTGTTTCCAGTGCTGTGTGGCCGTGGGCAAGTTGCTTAACCTCTCTGAAACCTTTGTTGCCTCACCTGTGAGATGAGAGTGATGTTACCACCTCCCACCGTAGGATAGAGGATCGTTTGAAGCTCAGCCAGTGGTCATCCGTGTGCAAAGTGCCTTAGAAATATAATCAGCACAGTAGGGTTGGTGAGCTGTTAACTCTGCCTTTAAAACCCTGTGATGGTTTTCTCCAGGCTTGTCCGTGCCCCAGAAAAGAGCTAGGATGTACAGAGCACATACTATGTGCCAGGCACTGCCCTAGGCTTTTCTGTGGGTTCTCACAGTTTTCACAGCAACCGTATGAGGTAGGTACTTTTGTTGTTCCATTTTGCTCTTGTAGAAAGGGATGTGGTCTGGTTCCTAAGGAGCGGAGCTGGCTTGGGGGGTGGATAGTCTGCCCCGGAGACAAGTGGATCTCATCGACACCCAGGCATAGGCTTGTGTGCACAGATCGTGGTTTCTAGAATGGCCAAGGCTATGTGGGTGGTAGTCACATGCTGGGTCCAGATAGCCCCTCTCAAAAGGATACGTGAAGACAGTTAACATGAGTTAAGGGGGTCAGGCCTATTTGGTCCTTTTCTGAAGGAATTCCTCGTCTAGTGGCACTGAATGATCCATGACCATCCGTGGTGATAAGGGCAGGGAGTGGGGCTGGTGTAGGCACTTGGGCACCCAAGGACACCTGAGGCCTTCCCGGTTCTGTAGTCTGGGGCACAGGCAGGCCAGGCGTGGACAGAGGAGAGGTAGGCAGGGAGGTGGCGGAGGCCCTTGGGTGTCCCGGGAAGAGTCTGGACACCATGCAGCTGAACCCACGCCCCAGCCAAGTTCACACTGACCCTGAACTTCTCCACGGAAGTCAAAGCATTCTTGACACTGAAAGTGATTTTGACACTGTAGGAGTACTGTGCTGTGGGGCAGCCTGCTTGGGGTGGCTGTGGGACAGGCCTGTCCCCTTTTTGGAGCACTTTTGTCCTTCGAGATTATATTCGGGGCTGCTCGCATCTGGGAAGATATATACTCATTGACAGGTGGAGAGCATGACTGGCGTCAGAAACCTTCTATTTGCAACAAGTCAAAGCTCTCCCATCTGTTTTGGTGAAGGGATCTATATTCGTCTGCCCAGGCTGCCATCACAAAATACCACCGATGCTTAAACAACAGAATTTGTTGGTGCTGGTGGCTTCAGTAACAGAAATTTGTTTTCTCGCTGTCCTAGAGGCCGAAAGTCCAAGATCAAGGTGCTGTCAGGGTTGGTTTCTGGTGAGAGCTCTCCCTGGCTTGCAGATAGATGGCTACCTTCTCCCTGTGGCCTCGCATGGCCTTTCCTCCATGTGCTTGAGGAGCTAGAGAGAGATCTCTGGTGTCTCCTTCTCTTCTTTTAGGAATGGCAGTCCTATCAGATCAGGGCTCCGCCTTTATGACCTCACTTAACCTCAGTTATCTCCTTAAAGGTCCTGTTTCCAAAGGTAGTCACACCTGGAGGTTAGAACTTGAACATGAAGTTTGGAAAGGACAACAAATGAGCCCGTACCAGGAGCCTTTCACGAAAGCCATGAACTTCTTACATAGAAGAAAGCGCAAACTTAACACATCAGCTCCAATTATAGGGGTTCGTGGTTCTGGCCTGGATCAAAGCTTGTACTTTAAGTAAGGCTGTATTTCAGGGTTCTTAGCATGTTTCTGTCTTTTTTTTTGTTGACGTCTGTGTCTGTCCTTTATCCCAGAAAATGTGCTGTATACTATTGATTGGCAAAATAGTTCTATCTGGTGTAACCAACCTTTTGATTTTCCTGCTGTTGTCATTCCTCGTTCCGAAAGCAGATTGGGCCCAAGGTCGACTGCCTGTTTCAGGACTTGTTGAAATACAAGGTTAGGACTCTCCTCGTTTTGCCAGCTTCCAGCCCAGTGAAACATTAACTTGTTTGATTTTGCCAATGTATGCCTCAATTATTTTCCTGTGCAAATAAAGCACTGTATTTGCCACCGTTTGAGTCAATTATCCTGGAGGCATTTACTGACCATCTTTTCTGCACCCACCCCTATGATGGGCACCAGGAATATGAAGAAAATGAAGGCAAAATCCTAACCCTCTGGGAGCTTCTAGGGCAAATAAATGGCCAGGACGATGCAGGGAGCTCAGAGAGCTATGGTATCTTAGAAGAGAGTCTTTAACCCTGGGGCAAAGGGGAGAGGCAAAGAAGACTTTCTCCTGTTGAGTCTTGTGAAAATGGTAGGTGTTACCAGTAAGGGTGGGTTGGTGGAGCAGGGAAGGGTGTGTTAGAAGGCTGGAACAGGATGTGCTAAGGCAGAAGGTGAAGAGTAAGCATGGCTCAATGGGGAGGTTGTGGGGCGTGGCTAGTATTCCTGCGGTGTGGCCTGGGAGGCTGGGAGGCACAGGAGATACGAACCCCGAGTGCTGGACCAGCTTTAAAGGGCCAAGTGGCCATCGGCTCGGGCTTGATCATTTAGGCATCTGGAGTCACTGAAGAATTTTAAGCAGGGAGTGACATGGTTCAGTGAATGAGCACGCTGTCCCAAACCAGAGCTGGTGGGTGGTTGACGACAGTAACACCTACCCAGGCGAAGCAAGTCCGGTTTGTAAGTAATTTAATGCTACCCCCTGGCTGAAGCTTTGCCATTGCATAATTGTCCCATGGCTCGCTACATTCTGATGGTAAAAGTTTAACTCGAGTCTAGGTGATATTAACGACTGTGACTTACTAATGCCTTGCACGGACTACTTTTCGTACCGAATTGAGAATCCTCACCAACTCGGCCCGGGAGGTCTCAGAATCTGCATTTTACTAGAGAGGTAAGTGAGGACCTCAGGAAAATCCCCTGGCCTGTGTGTGGGTGGGGGGGAGCTGGGACTCACACCCAGGTCTATTTACTTCTAGAGTCTGGCACCCGACCGCGTTCCCTGTGCTGCCTGGAGGCCCAGGGGAAACTTCGCTCTCCCAGATACATACGGCCACGCGGAATGAGTCCAGCACTCAGATCAGGCTTTGCGACGGGGCTCTTTGTACAGACGTTGGTAGGAAGATAGTAGCAGTGTATTCTGACGGTACTTGCTTGTTTACAGTAATCATCTCATGTATCGTCTTTGCAAAAAGCATTTGTTGGGCAGTTACGTCACAATACAAATTCTGGGAATGGAAACAAAATCCTCCCCCGTTCCAAATTCATATAAAAATTGCATTGAAGTTGTTTTTCCCCCCTCACTATCCTTATCCACATCTAGACATTTTTGTATAGGAGTGTATCTGCCGCAGAGACCAGGATTTCTGCTTTTTCTCCTAGCCTTGTGTTTAAAGAAGCTTAAATCGCAACAGTGTCTTCAAATCGATATTTTAATGGGCTGTGATATCCCACCAAATGGAACTATTATAATTTACTTAAGTATTTTCTTTTTGTTAGACAGTGAGGCTACTTTCATTTTTCCATCTTTATAACCTAGTTCTTGAACATTTTGCACATTTTTTCCTTCTTTTAAACGAATTTCTTAAAATAAAGCATAAGGGGAGAGATTATGGGATCAAAGGGACTGAATACTTTTTGGAACTCCAGAAACGTCAATTATGTTTCCGAAGGGTTTTTATCAACGTGCTATAAATTTATGGCCAGCATTCACATTTGCGGGGTATCGATTTAGCAACCTCATAGCCAGCTCTGGGCATTCTCATTTTAGAATGTCATAAATTAGAAGGTCATTTAAGAATAAGCGTTACTTCGGGGCACCTGGGTGGCCCAGTCGGTTAAATGTCCGACTTCAGCTCAGGTCATGATCTCGCGGTCCGTGGGTTCAAGCCCCGCGTCGGACTCTGTGCTGACGGCTCAGAGCCTGAACCCTGCTTCGGATTCTGTGTCTCCCTCTGTCTCTGCCCTTCCCCCACTCACACTCTCTCAAAAATGAATCAGTGTAAAAAAAACAATTAGAAATAATAAGTGTTATTTCTATATTATTGGGTCAGGTAATTTCACATGCAGCTTAGAACGTGAACACATCTTGGTCTAACTAAATACACAGCAAAAGTTGCTCTTTCTTCTGGAAATATTCAGACACGTAAGGCAATTAAATAATCACCCCCTAGAGTTACAGTCATGCTTTAGCTGGAGACACTCTTTTGAACCTGGGGTGTCTCAGTCATGTGTGATTCATCAAGTATCTGATGTCTGTGCTGCAGGGTTCACTGGTGAATTTGCCTCAACTTTCTTAGTACTTTAGGCCAACTCCTTCATGTTACAGCTTGGTTTCCATACTTGTAACAACGGTGGCTTGGGTATGAGGTGGAAACCAAAAAGATTCCGAGAAAGTTCAGCATTGCATGCAATGAACTTTGCTCTTCTAATTAGTCTCTATAGAGGTGGAGGCTAGACAGATGCCATGTGAGGGATGTGGGTTTAGGGGCTCCGTGTTCATACCTGTAGCCGGCAGGTGCATATTTAATGCAGGAGTCTAGGATGTAAACCTTAGACTTGAAGGTTTTTAAGATCTGGACCTCACTTGAAAATGTGTTTTGATTTGTCTTCTACATGGGGGATTAAGAAAATAGCCATGAACCCGTATGAGGTGGTTTAGTAGAAATGAACATAGAAACTCATAGAGACAGCTCCAGAGAACCTGGAGCCTGCTTAACACAACACTCATAGAAAATAGGTATGAATTTGGGGCGCCTGGGTGGCGCAGTCGGTTAAGCGTCCGACTTCAGCCAGGTCACGATCTCGCGGTCCGTGAGTTCGAGCCCCGCGTCGGGCTCTGGGCTGATGGCTCGGAGCCTGGAGCCTGTTTCTGATTCTGTGTCTCCCTCTCTCTCTCTGCCCCTCCCCCGTTCATGCTCTGTCTCTCTCTGTCCCAAAAATAAATAAAAAACGTTGAAAAAAAAATTAAAAAAAAAAAAAGAAAATAGGTATGAATTTTATAAGCTTAAAACAGGTGTCAGTCATCTCGATAAAGTCAGACGTATGTATGCCAACTATCGTATTTCATTGCTTCTAAGGCATTCGTTTTTCCACGTTTTCAGTCTCTGAAATTGGGGGTGCAGTTTGGCTAACGTGGTATTTGTGATGGAGCTCCTACATTTTTTTTTTAACTTTTATTTATTTTTGAGAGAGAAAAACAGTACGAGTGGGGGAAGGGCAGAGAGAGGGAGACACAGAATCCGAAGCAGGCTCCAGGTTCTCTGGAGCTGTCAGCCCAGAGCCCAGTGCGGGGCTTGAACCTACGAACTGTGGGATCATGACCTGAGCCAAAGCTGGACGCTTAACCGACTGAGCCAGCCAGGTGCCCCTGTGATGTGGCTTTCTTATGTGCATGGGGTCATAGCTGTTCACACTAGTGTGGTACATAATAGGGCTAACCGAGCTTTTTCAAGTGACTAGAAAGATTCACATCGTAGATGAATTGGCCGCATTTCCTTCTTGGTGGCACATAAAACCATGTGTACGTTGAACGTGGATGGCACCTGAGATCGGGTGGAATGTGGCACGGTAGACGAGCCTCCTTCCGTAGTAAATGACAGAAAACCAACACGAGGTCCTTTGAAGGGAATGGATCGGCTCTGGTCACTTGTCATCACCTCCATCACTATCATCTGGTCCAAGCCTTGGGCTGGGCCATTACAAGAGCCTCCCTCACTGGTCTCCTTGCTTTCGCTCCTGCCCCCCTGAACATCACCTCAGTGCAGCACCAGAGTGATCCCGTAAAAGTGGGCGTGGGGCACGTCGGACCCTGCTCAGCCCCCTCTCCTTCTGCCGCAGCAGCAAGTAGACGCAGAAGGTCTTACAGGTGCCCATCAGGCCCGGCCTCTCTGACCCCATCTCCCTCCTTTCTCCAGCCCACTTGCCTCCCTGCCGCCCCTCAGACGCACGGGTGCCCTCCTGTCTCTATTCTGTCTTCACACAAATGTCACCTCCCAGTAAGGCTGTCACTGACCACCCTGCTTACGATGGCACTCCCAACCCACCCTCCTGGCCTTGCCTTGCTTCACGGCAATTTGTCATCATCTGCCGTACGGTTTATTTTACTTCCTTCCTTAGGTATAGTCTGTCTTCCTCCGCGCGGTCACAAGCCCCCTGAAGGTAGGGACGTGATGGGATTTATTCACTGCTGTGTGCCCAAGACCTAAAAGAGCATCTGATACACAGCAGGTGCTCAATACATTCTCGAAGGGTGGATGAATGAAGGTGTGCATCTCATGGCGGAACCAGGTTCTCAGCTGATGTCATCAGGGCTCTGGCTCCTTGGATTCTCTGCTCTCTTCTGCATGGCTTTGGGCCGGCTCTGTCATCATGGGGGCCCTACCACCTCTGGGCTCGGAGCCTCACGGAAGAGGGAGCATCTCTTTTCATAGCTGTTGCAGAACAAAATCCCAGGGTTCGTGGTTAAGTCCTGAGCATTCTGGAACGAATCACTGTGACCGGGGAGAATAAGGCTCCATGTGGCCAGACTGGGTTCCTTGTCCGACCTCAGGGCGGGCGTTGGTACCACTTGGGGCATCTGGGTTACGAAAGTACGTGAAGGATTTTCCCAAGCATTGCCGGCTGTCAGCAGCAGCAGAAGGGCAGCTGGACGAGGGGCAGGCAGGTGAAATGGCCAGAAGCACCTGTTATTAGCGTGGTCTTTGAAACAGGTGTGGGACCCTCTGGCTCATCTCATTTAGTCGTCTGTCTGATCCCATGAGACCTTCCGACGAGCAGCAAGCACTTCTTTTTCCCCTTTGTGCCTGCAAGGCTGAGGACAGGGCCAGTGAAGGCGCATAACAGCTATTTGTTGAGTGAAAGGTGGAAGGTAGAGGGAGGGGAGATGGCTTTCCCACAACGTGCGCTGGAGTGAAGAGGGTGTTAAGACGGAGACAGGGTTTCTGGCGAGTCTTGAGGGAAGGGTTTAAATGCCTTGAGAGAAAAAGGATCTGTATTTTAGGAGGATCAAACAGCATAAGCTAGCACTGAGCTTAGGCATTTTCCTGAGAGAATTGGGAGGAACAAAATATTCTTAGCAGTACTCAGTTGTCTAAAATCTGGGCTTGGAACAATCGCAGATGGAAATGGAGAAAATGTTCTAGAAGGAGCAGCGAGGCTAGAGGATCGCGACACCCTGGAGGAGTATTCTCGTACAGAAAGCAACGGGGCTTCCTCTCCCTTGCGGCATATCTGGGAGTTCCTCGGGACCCAGCCCTTGGACCTCTTCCTTAGCCCCTTGTCCTGTTTCCCTGCTGATCTTGTCATCGCCTGCATGCCTGTATCAGTCACCCCGTATCATTCCAGGTACAGTCAGGAGACCGAAGCCACACGGGTTTTCAGAAAGGAAAAATGTACTACAAAGGATGGCCATCTAGTAAAAAGGCTAACTACGAGAAGCAGTCAGAGAGGACTCTGGGAGTCCAGAAGTAGCAAGTTCAGCAGGACGGCTGCTCCCTGCAGGGCTGAGGGTGAGGGAACAGGGAAGGGACTGGAATCCCAGAAGCCTTGTCTGGACAGGCTGTGTTTCCATCTTTGGAGAGGGCCCGGGGGCCAGAGGAACGGGCAGCCTACTGGGGGGCAGAGGACCTTTGCGGAGGGTGCAGCTCATCCTTGAGGGCCACCGAGGGGAGGGCCGCCAGGCCCCCTGCACGCTGGCCTGCCAGTTGCCAGGTGTGGACAGTGGCTGCAACAAGGAAGGAAGCCCCTCCCCCTGTTCCGGTCTGGCAGTGCCTCTCGTGCGCCCTCTGTTGGCGGTTCCGGGCGCGAAGCACCGCCCCCGCGTCACAAAGCAGTGGATTTGGAGCCGAGAGACAGTACATTAATAACTGGTATGCATTTCTTTTTTTTAACGGTAACTCAGTAATTTATTTCCTTCATTCATATTTCTCCTCTGGGCTCCAAGTCTGTGTTTCTATGTAATCCCACTTGGATGTCTCGAAAGAATTAATGCCTTAGATTCAAAATAGCCTCAGTCGAACTCACGTGCTTCCGGAGTTTCCAGGCTTACCGTGTAGCGTTGTTATCTAGCCGGTTGCAGAGGCCAGAATATCTTGGCTTGTCCTTGACTCTTCCACCCGCCTTATCCCCCTCCCGCCCCCCCCCCCCCCCCCCCCGCACGTCCAGTTAGGCACCTGGCCGTGTCGATTTTACCTCCAGAATGTCTCCCAAATCTGCCCCCGTCTTTCCAGCTGCACCCCTGCCACCTCCCGCTCAGACATCGCCCCTCATCGGGCCCCCATGCCGCCTTCTAATCTACCTCTTGCCTTTCAGCACATCTTCTACCAGCTTCCATGACCTAGAGCTGAGACTTCAGGTCCCAGCTATGATGGTCAGCCCTCTTCAGTGGCTTCCACTGCTCTCACGGTCGAGACTCAGACTGTAATGTGGTCTCCGAGGCCCTGTAGGGGCCCGAACCTGTGTCCCTCTCCCGTCGCGTCGTGCGCGTGCATTCTCCCTCGCTGCAGGAGTTAAATCGCTCCGCACCCTTAAAGGTCTCAGCCCCAAACCTGGCACGTGGTTACTTTGTTTTTTTTAATTTTTATTTCTTATGTGAAACTCATCGTCAGATTGGTTTCCATAGGACACCCCGTGCTTATCCCAACAGGTGCCCTCCTCAACGCCCATCACCCACTTTGCCCTCTCCTCCACCTCCCATCAGCCCTCAGTTTGTTCTCAGTATTTAAGAGTCTCCTATGGTTTGCCTGCTTCCCTCTCTGCAAGGTTTTTTTTCCCCCCCCTTTTCCCCTCCCCCCCTGGTCTTCTGTTAAGTTTCTCAGGACCATGCAGATTGCTACTTTTCTTCTGCTTGTAGTCCGTGCTGTTGTTTACACTCCTGGGCCATAGGGCATCCTTTCAGTCTCTGATAAGTTTCACTGCCACTCCTGCCCCAGGGCCTTACCACGTGCTGTTCTCTCTGCCTGAAATGCTCCCCCAGCCCACCCCCCCTTGGCTTGGTTATCTTCCACTCAGTCCTTCTGCAAGGTTCCTTATCTGATTTCCCACACCGGGGGGGGGGGGTGGGGGGGGTGGGGGGGGGGGGGTGGGGGGGGTGGGGGGGGTGGGGGGGTGGGGGGGGGGAGGGTCACAACCCCCCTCAAATTACTGCATGCTCCTTTGTGGCATTTGCCACAGTTGTAATTCTACCTTCAGTGTCTGGTCCAGGTCCCACCGCTTTCCGAAAGGTCTGTCCTCATAGCTGCTTGTCCTTAGAAAACACAAAGAGAAATCACTGTTGTAACTTAGGAAAAGCAACAGGTTCCCTCCTGGTATGTGAAGAACAACGCTGTAAGAGAGGGATGGTTGGCTCCGTTTCATCTCTGGGGATGTTGTGGTTTGGAGAGGTTAACTCGGTGCCTTATGTGGTAACATAAAGGCTTGGTCTCACTTCTTTCTGTGTCACTGGAAAGCTGTTTCCCTGATACCAGGCTTTCCCCAACTCGATCATTTGCATCCCACTTGTGGAATTATTTAATTTTTTTAATGTTGATTTATTTTTGAGAGCGAGAGAGAGACAGAGTGCACTCGAGTGGGGGTGGGCAGAGAGAGAGACGCACAGAATCCAGAACAGGCTCCAGGCCCCAAGCTGCTGGCACTGAGCTATCAGCACAGGTGGAGACTTGGGGCTCCAACCCACGGACTGTGAGATCGTGACCGGAGCCGAAGTCGGACGCTTAACCGACTGAGCCACCCGGGCGCCCCAGCTGGGGAATTATTTTTTACCATGGCCGTATCGAGCTGTACTGTCAGTGTGGAGGCCGACGCTGTGGGGGCTCGAACCCACGAACCGTGAGATCATGACCCGAGCTGAAACCCCAGAGTCGGATGCCTAACGGCTGAGCCACCGAGGCACCCCATACTATCTTCTATCTTGACTGGTTTTACTTTAACAGAACCTTTTGTGCAGGAACTTTATTTATATTTCTAGCTTACATTGCAAACGGATTAAGACTTCTATAAATAGGAAGCAAGATAGAGTAGTGGATATAAAACAGTGATGCTCAGAGTAGCAAGACATGCGTACCTTTTGTAGATCCTTAGCTTGTGACTTGCTCGCTGGAATTTGAAAATTTGTTTTTAAATTCTTATTTATTTTTGAAGGGGGGAGAGAGAGAGAGAGAGAGAGAGACAGAGTGTGAGCGGGGGAGGGGGCAGAGAGAGAGAAGGAGACACAGAATCTGAAGCAGGCTCCATCCAGGCCCCGAGCTGTCAGCACGGAGCCCGACACGGGGCTCGAACTCGTGGACCGAGAGATCCTGCCCTGAGCTGAAGTCGGAATCTTAACCCACTGAGCCACCCAGGCGCCCCTCTGTGGATTTTTCTAATGGATTTATAGTGGATGGATTTTCAGCGGTGCCGGACGGCGGCTCTGTGGATGCAGGGCCTGCCCGGCTCAGGTGCTGGCAGGTTCGTGGGAAAGTTACGTCAGGCCCCCGAGGACAGATGAGCACCAGAGTCTGGCCGTCAGGCTGAAGCTCCAGCCTGATGCTCTCTCTCTCCGTCAGTTCTCCTCCCCTCTGGAGTCATGCCCCAGCTTCCAGCCCAGCGCAGAGATGGGGCGTGGGCCTCTGGGCTTGTGTGTGTGTTTCTGGGACACCAGGCCCCCTGCGCGGCTGCATCGTGGAGTCTTCCAGCAGGGACGCCCCTGGCCTAGCATGGTGGTGAAGAGCACAGACCCAGGGTCAGCCTCCTTGGAGCCCTGAGCGGCTCTGCTACCTATGGGCTGAGTGACCTTGGGTAAGTTTCTTTTCCTCCCGGTCGGTTTCCTCGTCCATCAGATGGGGATTAAATGAGCCTTGCTCCATAAATTGTTTTGAAGGATAAATGAGTTACTCCGTGTGAAATGCATACGACGTCGTCTGGCAGATAATAAGTGCCGTATAAAGATTACTAAAGAAGGTTACACTCCGCGACCGAGGAAGGTCACTACCCAGAGGTTAAAAAGCAGGGATCGGGTGGGTACACGGGTTGAGACCCCGAGTTTCCTGGGCATTGTCTGTGTGACTGCGGGCCGGGGACTTCACCTCTCTAAGCCTCAGTTTCCTCCTCTTGAGAATGGGGCTGCAGTGTGGGGTTGCCATGGGAATGGCGTGAGGTGATGTCAGCACCGGGCAGTGTAAGATAGGACGAGTCTGCGGAGGGAAGTCAGGTGAGAGCTGCTGCTTCCTGAGCCCGAAGGAGGCGGTGACTTCATCCCTGCTGGCTGTCCGTGCCGCTGTCAGGACCCTCCTTCTCATTTCCATTCTCCTAGGAAACAGCCCATTCTGACAGCCTCTGCCCTCAAAGCTCCCTTGCCCGAGTCCTTATTACATCTGTCAGGAAGGGCCAGGCCTGTTTTCAGAAGCCTGGCTCTGGCAAGTCGTGTGGAACAGCGACCGCGGACCAGGCCCCTCTTGCTGGCGGTCAGGGCCACTGACGTGGGTCAAGCCGCCTTTCAAGTCTTCTGTTGGTTAAATCCCTACAGAGGGCTTGGGGGCTGGAGTGGGGTTTTAGGGAGATTAGACCTTGGGCCCCTGCCTGGTAGAAGACATCCATCCTCTTAGGCATTTGAGGGGAAAGAAGAAAAGATTTCCGGAGGCCTTAGTGGTGTGGATTGAATGGAGTCTTGCAAAATGAGTAAACTGAAGCCCCCACTACTTCAGAACGTGACCTTATTTGGACGCGGAGATGCGATTAAGTTAAGACGAGGCCTTTAGGGGCGCCTGGGTGGCTCTGTCGGTTGAGCGTCCGACTCTTGGTTTCGGCTCAGGTTATGATCTCATGGTTTGTGAGTTCGAGCCCCGTGTCGGGCTCTGCGCTGAGAGTGCGGAACCTGCTTGGGATTCTCTCTCTTTCCCTCTCTGTCTGCCCCTCTTACACGCTCTCTTTCTCTCTTAAAATAAATAAACTTTAAAAAAAAAAAAGAGAGAGATGAGGCCATTAGTGTGGCCCCTAATACAGCAGCATTGGGGTTCTTATAAAAAGGGGATATTGGGGCACACAGGCAGACACGCACACGAGGTTAGAAAGCCATGTGAACTGAAGGCAGAAGTTGGGATGTTGGCTAATGTACGTACTAGCCAAGGGGCACGGAAAATTGCAGGCCGTCTCCCGGAAACTAGGAGAGAGGCAGGGATGCGATGTTCCCTGACAGCCCCAGAAGAAATGGCACCTCGATTGTGATCTTGCAGCCTCCGGAACTGGGAGGGAATACACTTCTGTTGTTTCGAGCCCCCTCAGTCTGGGGTGTTTTGTTATGGGGACCCTGGGAAACAAATACACCTAGTTTTACCATTACGTAGTAACTTCAATGTGTCATTTCAGATAAGGCCCCAAACCACGTCTGGGAAGCGTTTCCAGAAAAGCCAATTCTGAGACCAGTCCTGAGGGAGGGACAGGTAACTATGGGAAGGAAGGAAACCACCGGGACCACTGTGCTGGGAGAGGCCTTTCCAAGGCAGACAGGCAGCAGGTGCAGAGGCAAAGTGGGCAGAGAGAACTGGGTGTTCGGTACCCCAGAGTTCATGGGGAGCAGTGTGAGGGGGTAGGGGGACGTGGCCTTAGAGATGGAGCTGGAGACTACGGCCAGCGCCAGGCGTTTAAGAGCCTAGAATGTGTCTTAGCTCCAGCTGCAACAACAAATACCCCACACTTGAGACATTTGTTTCTTACAGCTCTGGAAGCAGGGAGTCCAAGATCAAGGTGTTGATGAGAGTTCTCTTCTGGGTTGCAGACAGTTGTCTTCCCCGTGTGTCTTCACTTGGTGGAGAGGGAGGGAGAGCCTGTCTCTTCCTTTTCTAAGGACCCTGATCCCATCCTTGGGGCCCCATGTTCATGACCTCATCTAATCCTGATTATCTCCCAAAAGCCCCACCTGCAAATACCGCCCCATTGAGGGTCAGGATTCCTATATATGAATTTTGGGGGACACAATACGCACAGATCCATAACACTGAGGAATCTGACTTCTATTCTTAGTCGGGAGGGCTGACTACCTAATTTGTGGGACTCAGTGTGGAAGAAAAGGGTGGGGTCCCTTGTACAAGAACCACAACATCGCCATTAAAGGTACAAAAATCTGAAGCTTTTTCCTTTCTGTCATGGCCTCTCTTTCTCTCAGTTTGTTGTGATGTGTTAAAAAAGATTTTTTTTTAATGTTTATTTTTGAGAGAGAGAGAGAGAGAGCACGCACACGAGTCGGGGAGGAGCAGAGAGAGAGGGAGTCAGAGAATCCAAAGCAGGCTCCAGGCTCTGAGCTGTCAGCACAGAGCCCCACTCGGGGCTCCAACTTGTGAACCACCAGATCATGACCTGAGCCAAAGCTGGACGCTTAACCGACTGAGCCACCCAGGTGCCCCTGTGGTGGTGTTTTTAATCTGCTATTTAATAACTTTCTAGGCAAACAGTATTTACAATTTTAAATTGTCACGGAAAGAATATTGTGTAAGGCCGGTTTTAAATGCAAATACGCACTTTGCCCATGGGTGGAACTGTGAAAATTGCACAGTTCACGTTTCAAAGCACGTGCGTGCATCTGTGTTTCGTTCTTAGAACAGTGGAAACACTATGCAACATAAGCTCAACAGTTTCCATCTCACTCCTGGCTGTGTGCACGCGTGCTGGCCCTCTCCGCCTTCAGCCTACCAGCGCGGAAGGAGAGAGAGAAGAAGGAACCTTGGCTGTCCCCTCTTTTCCTTTCCTTTCGGGTCTTCATCTCAGTGTCCGTGGTTGGCTCACGCGTGGACGTAACGCGGGGAAGAGGGTATGATGGCGTTCCTTAGTGGCTCATGCTCCTCAGAACTGCTTCCTTTCTGCCTCTGAAGCAAGGTAGTTCTGGTGGGGACAGAATGCGTGGTCTCAGGGCCGTGAGTGCCCCTCACTACTCAGGGGTAGACCACACACATCTACCTGGGTCCTGCTGAACCCGCACACATTGTGGTTCCATCCACGGAATTCTGTGCCCGTGTGGCATTACAGGTGCTTGGTGTGCGTGGGAGCGGGGGCGGAGTGGGGGGGGGGGAGTGGGTCCACATTGGGCGCGTGAGCAGAGGTCACGCGCCCAATGTGAGCGTGAGGGTCATAAATGCTTGCGTGAGTGTCGATGGCGAACTTGAGTCACTGCGTATTGATGTACATGTTAACAAAAGTACAGCTAAAGATGCTTTACAGATCTTCTAGCCCCGTCGCCCCGTGGAAAGTGCCAGTGAGTTCCTGCTTCCAGGTGATGTAGCTGATCAAAGTTAACAAAATCGTGGCACAGCTGAATTTCCTGCAGTTCACTTAAGTGGTCTGAGATATTGATGAATTCCATTTAAAATGTAATTATTTTTAAGCACACTTTTTAAACAAAATCGAAAAGTCGCTGCATGCCATGTTTAATAAGTTCCAACACAGTTTCTTAACCCTCCTCTCTAGAGTATAATTACTCCATCAATGTTCCCGGAGAATCAAAGGGAGCTTAAGGGAACACACCTCTCATGCGTTAAACCAGAATTGTGCTTGCTTTGGATTTGCATTTGAAAGTGATTTGCATTGGCATTTATTTCTTCCCGAAAATAACAAATGTTTCTGTTCTTCCCTAGGTATCATGGTCTTAAACTGAGATCATAAATCTTTCAGAGCTGCTATTTGTCAATCCGTTTAATTTCTGTGGGGTGGTGGGTGGGGAAGGAAGAAAACTATGATTTAGGATTATTTTTCTTTCTGAGCCAGCAAATAAGATATAAGATTACAACCCCCTCATCCTTCCCCCCCCCAAGTCTCAGGCTATGTCTTGTAGACTTACATTTTCAATTGCCAACCCAACCCAAGTGTTTTACGGGGTTGTCTAGGAGGACCCCTACCCTGAGTGCTTCTCAGTTGAGCTCTTGCTTCCTTGCCTGATCCCCAAATCCTCCTCTTCCCGACTTCTCTACTTGAGCAAATGGCACTTCCATTCTTCCAGTTGTTCAGGCCAAACCTTTGGAGTCGTCCTTGACTTACACCTGCTCATCCTTGACTTTTCTCTTGTTGGCACATTACACCTGCCCGCTGACCCCTAGTCCTGTTCTGTGCCCACCATTTCAACACCAAGCCACTGAGAAATCTAGAGCAGGAACCCACCAAGACTCAGGTCTCTCATTTGTCTGAGGCTCCCGCTCCCAGTTCTGTTTTTCTCAGTCTTTTGGAATTTATTGAGGCGTACTTTGGTGAACTTGCCATGTGTTCCTGAATACGTGTCCTGAAGTGCTTGCTGCCGTGCTCTGGAAGTGTCGCTTAGGGACGTTCACATCTCTTGTATCTTTAATGAGTTGTTGCTTTATAATAAAAAAAAAAATGATTGCTGAGAGAGGAGTGTCAACATCTCTAGATATGATGGTGAATTTTTCTATTCTCCATAGTTTTGCCAGTACATATGACTTCTGAAGTATGTTAATAGTTAGATGCACATCGAGGGTTATTTTGGTTTGATGAACGGATGCATTCTGTCTTAAAGTACTGCTTGCTTTGACTTCTACGTGGTTGCAATTGATATAATCAGACCAACTTTCTAGGCTCAGTGTGTGTGTCATAAATCTTTTTCCATCCTTTCATTTTTAATTTTCTGTATCTTTGTAAGCATCAATTTAAACAGTTTCTAGTTGAATCTTCCTTTTGTTTTGTCTGAAAAACTGTGCCTTTTACTTGGAGTATTTAGCTTGCTTACATTTAATGCAATTTTTGGTGAGGTTGGGTGTAATTCTGTCACCTTGTTATTTATTTGTTCCCCCTGTTTTTTGCTCTTTTTTCCCCTTTTATATTGTTCATCTGGTATTTTAATATTGTACTCTATTTTGACTCTTGGCTTTTTAGCTAACCCTTTTTATATTGTTTTAAGTAGTTGCTGTAAGGATTACACTATGTATTCTTAACTTACCACGGTCTAATTTGAATTAACATTATATAACTTCATATATAACGTTAGAATCTTAAAACAGTTTGATTCCATCTTCCGATTTTTGTCCTGTTTTTGTCATATGTTTTTATTTCTGCATATAATATAAAAACCATGGTACCTGGTTATTATTTCTGTTTATGTATCAGTTGTCTTTAAGAAAAGAAAAAATGTTTTGTGTTTGCCTACATGTGTACTGTTTCCAGTGTTCATGGTTAGAACCAATCATGTAGATTCAGAGTTTTACCTTATGTCGTTTCCTTTCTGCTTGAAAAATTACATTTACCCCTCTGGTAATTCAGGTCTGCTAATAACAAATCATTTTCACTTTTATTTAACTAAAATACCTCTATTTCACCTTCATTTTTGAAAGGTATTTTCATTAGACACGTAATTCTAATTTGATATTTTTGTAGCACTTTAAGGTATCATTCTATTATTTTCTTGATTCTTGTTTCTGATGAAGAGTCAGACATCATTCAAATCCCCATTATTCTGTATGTGATTTGTCTTTTTATCTCTGGTTGCTTTGAGTATTTTTCTTTATTTTTGATTTTATAGTTTGCCAGTGATGTGCCAAGATATACTTTTCCTTGTATTGATTCTGCTTAGGGTTCACAGAGCCTCTTGCATTGTGGATTGATGTTTTAAATCAAATTTGGAAAACTTTTGCCCAGTATTTTTTCTGTTTTTCTCTTTCTGTTTTCTAGCACTCATATAACATGCATATCATGCCACTTGATAGCATTCCACAGATTGTTCGGGAAACTGTTCATTTTTTTCCTATGTGTGTATTAAATATGTTTTCTCACTTTGTTTTGCTTTGGGTAGTTTTTTATTGGTCTGTCTTCAAGTTCACAGACTCTTCCTTCTGCATTATCCAGTCTACTCTTTCAGTTAAATGAATTTTGAAAATTAAGATACTGTATTTTTCAGTTCTAGGATCTTCATTTGCTTTCCCAGATTTCCCATCTCTCTCCTGAAATTCCTCATGTGTGTGTTCACCATATTCATTTTCTTTTCCTTATAAATTCTTTAATAGTTCTGCCAATTTCAACATTTTATTTGTGTGTGTCCACGTCTATGGGCATTGTTGTTTAGACCATGGGATACATTCTCTTGTTTCTTTATGTACCTAGTAATTTTCTTTATGTGCTAGGCATTGTAGATGGTACATTGTAGAAGATGATACATGTAAGACACTAAACTTATCTCAGGCACAGTAAATAGGAGCTAGCATTATTATTTTAAAATGTTTTGTGAATACTACACCATTTTATTCAATGAACTTTTTATTTCAGATGCTGTGTTTTTCATTTCTAGAATCTTCAGTGGGTTACTTTCTTCCCGTGAAGAATATGAGTTTTGTTACATCGGTACAATAAATTGCTGACTGTTCATTTTGATCTTTAGAGTTTTGATTTCAGGCTGTGTTAGGATGGGTGTCTTTTGGTTTCATTTTTCATTCTGGAGTATAGCCTTTGCTTCTGGGACTCGGTGCTTACCCTTCCTGGGCCTCTCTGGAACTCCAGAATTTGTGTCCTCACCTCTGGGAAGCTTCTGGAATTTTTTATTCCACTCTTTCAGTTTTCCACCTGTTGTTTCACTGGGCTCCTTGGAGTCTCACTCCTGCCCATGTTGAGAGTCATCCAAGGACTCCAGGCAAGATGTGTAGGTACATTGTGGGGCATTGCAATTAATTGTGTTGTCTTATTTCTTGAATATAAATTCCCGGTGTGATGATTGAAGTAAAGAGCTTGAATGTCTGTAGAACTTTGTAACTCGTAAGACGTTGGCATTCCAGAGCATTTGCCCTAAGTTTTGTTGCTGGGAGCACAGCACAAGCATAGCAGTTCCACCAGAATTTCTCTCCAAAAAGTGTCAGCATTGTTAAATTTGTTTTCTCAATTTAGTAGATTTGATACGGGACTTGGGAGTTTCGTGAAAGTCCATGGTATTGATGCCTGAGAAGAATGAACCCCTTTTTCATGTCTTTATTTACTATTTATAAATTCTCTGTGAAAATTGCCTTTTTATATGTTTGTCCATTTTTTTCCTGCGGTATTTTTGAGTGAAAAATACATCCAAATAGGCTCTTAATTCACGTAAGTTACTATTTTTTGTCCAATTTTATTTTCTCCTCCTTTTAGGATTAGATTGTCATGGGATACATTGAAAGCTAACCCAATTCTGTTCTGGTGCATTATTTTAATTCTTTTTACAGTTAATACATGCTCATCATAGAAACATTAAAAACTTTAGAAAACTTGAAGAAATGGTTAGCAATCTTTATTTCGATGGATTTCCTGGTGTTTTCTTTCTGAGCACAGGGTCCCCTGTCCTCCACCCTCAGACTGAAATAGCCATTTTTCTTCCACTTTTCACTTAACAATGTCTCATAAACATTTTTCTCATCTTTTGACAAATATTTAGTACTGCATCGCTCCCTGGCGCGGTGCAAGATTCCATGCAGCTACAAGTTTGCTTAATGTTATCAGTTTTTATGGTGTAACATACCAAGCCATCATTCAAATGCATACAGCAATAAGCGTTCGGAATTCTCGCCCGTATTTCTGAAGCCAAGGCTGGAGACGCAGGAGCAATACGGGCCAAGCCCTCATGGCAATGGCACAAGGGTAAGAGGTCAAGCTCAACGGTACAAGTGCTTCATGCTTCTGCTTGTGTAGGACACCTGTTACTATCTGCTAGCTGAAGCAAGTCACATGACCAAGCGAACCCAAAGTCAAGGGGTGAGGGTACACTCTGCTAACCATGAAACCAACGCATCGCATCCACGTGTGTCTAATGCGACTGTGGGGGAGTGAGAAATTGAGACAAATAATCCAACTTACAACAGTAAGAGATAAATGTTATATTTCAACCAGTGTATATCATCCTGGTTATACACTATATCATGTGTATACAGTATATCATGTGGATATACTGTGATTTTCTCACGTTGTCTCTTATTTTTGGGTCTTTAGGGTTTTTTTTGGGACTGGGTTTTTTTTTTTTTTTTCTTATTGACTAGTAAATGAAATTTACTTGCATATTCACGAGGCTGATCCGTACTGACATAACCTGCATTCGCCATCTACCCCTAATGCTGTGGGACAACGTGCTAGAAAAATGTTGAATTTTAAGCCGGTGAACTGTGTACACAGTCATTGCAGGTTGCAAGATGGTAATGATGCCCGCCTCTGCGTGTGTAAACCTTTGCCATGGTTACAGTGGCCACAGCCAGGGGAGGAGATATTGATATCATGGGCTTCGTGGAACTTTTTGATAATTAAGTCTGGGTCCGAAGGGAAATCTTTATTTTTTCATCATTCACACTTCTCCTGGGCAGTCATTTTTCTTTCTCGGAATCGTTACGGGAGGGCGAGGTCCCTGGGGGAAGCAGGTCAAGGGAAGAGAGAAAGGGGGGCTTACTTGCTCAGACCTCACCGTCGCCACCGTCTGATGCTGGGGGGCGCTCATATTTCTGGGCTGCGGGTCTGGACTCTCACTCCACCTCCATACAATTGGCAACTAGAAAATTGCATAGTACTCTACATAGTAGTCCCCACATAATATTCATTGAAAGGATCAGTGAGCCTCCTCGTGTTTGTTACATATACATTTTTATTTTTTTTAGAGAGAGCACGAGCATGAGCGGGGGGAGAGGGCCAGAAGGGGAGAGAGAATCTTAAGGGAATCTTACGCAGGCTCTGCTCAGCACAGAGCACAACACAGGGCTTGATCCCGTGCTCCCCGGGATCATGGCCTGAGCCGAAATCCAGAGTCAGACGCCTAACCCACCGAGCCACCCCGGCGCCCCTAGTATTTGCTATATTTAGTGTGGTTCCCCCCCCATGTCAGTTTACCGATGGCATGAGAACGTCACGGCTGTGAGACAGGACACCGAGTGTAGGCAGAATCCCAGCGGAAAGTAAGAGAATGTGTCACTGCCCTGTCTGTTTTCCTGTCCTCTTGTTAGTCCTGCCTTACTTCCCAATCTCACCCCAGCCACCAAGAGTCCTTGTGTGCCAGCTTCCCCAGCCGGCTGTGAGGGCAGACACCCCTAATTAATTATGGCACCGCTCTCACCGAACCCACATCAGCTGCAGAATCTTCCCCAAGACATCTCCAGGGAGCTTCTCTCCAGGGACCAGAGAAGGCACTCCCTGGTCGCGAACCTCTCCCTGGTTGATCCATTGTTCAGCCTGCACTGTGGGTGCACCTCTCAAGCTGTCTTCAAAAGATCTCCTCTCCTCTCCCTTCTGCCCATGGTTAAATGTTCAAAATTCCTCTTCCCGACCTATTTCTTCGCCTAAGACATTGAGAAGCTTTGTACAATAACCAAAGTTTTGTGCAGTGCTTAGCAGGGAGGCTGCTTAGAAAACAGGAAATGGGGTTCTTTTCTAACATCAGGGTGTCTTAGGGCCCTGGAGGACCCACACCATTGTAATAGTTTCAAGCCTACTTAAAAAAAGTTTTTTCATGTGTATTTACTTTTGAGAGAGAGGAGGAGAGCGAGAAGGAGAGAGAGGCATGAGCAGGGGAGGGGCGGAGAGAGGGGGAGACAGAATCGGAAGCAGGCTCCAGGCTCTGGGCTGTCAGCACAGAGCCCAACGCGGGGCTCGAACCCCCACTAACCGCGAGCTGAAGTCGGACGCTTCACCGACTGAGCCACCTAGGGGCCCCTCAAGCCTACTTGAGAGCAGACTCTGTCGGGAGCTCCTTTTACTAAAGAAACCAAAAATATTCAAAGATGCTTGTTAAATACAGAGAGGAAGACCTTATTCCAGGGGAGCACTGTGAGACGTGGAGGTACCATTGCAGTGGGGTCTTGCAGAGGGAGAAAGATTGGACTCAACTCTGAATGTATCGCGGGCAAGCGGGAAGTGACAGCCAAGGAGCAGGGTGGGGGTCAGGGGACAGAAAATTACTGAGCGGAACCGTGCAGGCTGAGCGGGGGGAGTCTCACTAAACCAAGCTAACAGGACTCTTGCTGAAGGCAGGCCAAGGGGGTCAGACGTGCCCTGGAGGATGCTGGCAAGTGAGGAACCCCGTCAGGTACTGAGGGTGATCAGACGTGTGGAGGGTGGGGGATTCTAGCTAAGATTGGACGCTGCAGACGTGAACGTCTCAGCTCAAAAGTCAAGCGTCGGTGAAAAGTTCAGAGGCGCCTGGGAGTTTGGCGAAGGAGAGAACCTTTGTCCAGTAGGATGCTTGTTAAGTAAGGAGAACTCAACAAATGTTAACTAGAACTGTAAATACATCTCTCGTGTTATTTAAGGGGAAGTCCAGAAGGATGTGGCCCACGATACAGTGACGTCATTGAGATCCCGGCTCCTTCCGTCCTGCCCCCCCCCCCCCCCCCCCCCCCCCCCCGCACTCCCAGCTCTTGGCTCCTTTTCACAGTCTCGTCTCTCAAGGTCTCAGGACGGTGGCTGAAGTGTATCCCCACATGACCTATCCCCGAATGGCAGTGTCTAAAGCAGAAGAGAGTGAAGGAGGAAAGGGGGCTTTTTCTCCTCTGGCCTCTTATTAGGGAGGACAACCCATCCCAGAAGCTACCCGCACATTTCCCTTTGTAGCTCACTGGTCATAAGTAGGCCACATGTCCATACTCTGGACCAGTCACTGGCCCAAATGCCATATTGGTCCTGGATTAACAAGGATTCACTCCCCAGGGCTGGCTCACGAAACTGGAACTTTCTTCCAGGAGGGAGATTGAATGGCCTTAGAAAAGGCAAATTATTATGTCTGGCACAGTCTAAAAAAATATACTGTACCTGCCATGATGTGAAAAGTGGAGGCTAACAATTTAACTGAGTCAAACGTAAGGCCACATTACTGTGAAGTTTTCCATTAGCTATGTAGTGGGAAGCTCTGGGGGTCCAAATTCTGGGGTGGGGGATCCCCTCGGTCTGTGTCTTTCCAAGCTCCAGATTCCGTTTGCACCCCCCCCCCCCCGGTGGCTTTTGTTTCCTCCGGATGAAATATCAGCCGGGACACTTCCTGCTGTCAGAGTGAGGGCCAACACTGGGGGTGTCGGGAGGCACTTTCCACCTCCCAGTCCCAAGTCAGGGACACCAGCATTCCCTGCCTGGCCTCAGTCTCCCCTCCAGGTCCCCCTGCCACCCAGTTCTCCCAGGAGGTCAGGCCCTCTCTGCCTTTGAGATGAGGGCCAGCATAAGGAAGGAAGCTGTAGTGGAGACGGGATGACCATAGTTCAGTGTGCTTTGTTTTATTTCACAGCAACTTCTGAGATTAGAATAGCTCTCTCTGGGGGGGCTCCGTTGGTGAAGCATCCGACTCTTGATTTCAGCTCAGGTCATAATCTCGCGGTTTGTGAGATTGAGCCCCTTGTCTGGCTCTGCTCTGAAAGCACAGAACCTGCTTGGGATTGTCTCTCCCTCTCTCTCTGCCCCTTGCCTGCTTGCACGCTCTCTCTCTCTCTCCCTCTCTCCGAATAAATAAGCTTAAAATGAAAAACTATCTCTGTTAACAATGAAATGTTTTTCCTTCGTGAAGTTAAAATAATGAAGAGACTGCAGTTAGAGGGAAAAAACATTCTCATCACCCAGAGACAACTGCTATGCCTTAGTAATTTTTTGCCAAACTTCTTTTTTAACTGGCTTTTTAAATAATGTTTTTTACACTGTGGCCGTACTGTATTACTTTTTATGCTGCCATTTTCTTTCAAGACTATGCTTTAAGCTCTTTATACAAGCTTTTAATGGCTTCACAATATTTTATCGTGTGGCTGGGCACAAAAATGTGTTTCACCACATCTCTGTTGTTGGACATTTGGGCTCTTTCCACTTTTTTATTTTTAGAAATAATAATGTATACACTGGGTACCTAAATCTTTGCATTTTTTTTTTTACAGTTTTCTTAGAATAGATTACTTACAGGCAAATTAGCAAGGTGAAATTCATGAACATTGCTAAGAGTCTTAATTTTTATTCCCAAACTATTTTTCAGAAAATTTAAGCCGGTGGTTTGTTTATCCCATCTTAGCTAGCAAAGAAAATTATAGTATTTTACATCTTTGCTGATTAAAAGGGCAAAAATTCAATCTCCGTGTTTTAAATGGAATTCTCTTGCTCAGTGAACTAGAATATTTTTACACACGGTTGTTGGCTGTGCATCTAAAAATTGGAATTTTGTTTTTTTTTTTTTTAATTTTTTTTTTATTTTTGGGACCTCTAGAGAGAGACAGAGCATGAACGGGGGAGGGGCAGAGAGAGAGGGAGACACAGAATCGGAAGCAGGCTCCAGGCTCCGAGCCATCAGCCCAGAGCCTGACGCGGGGCTCGAACTCACGGACCGCGAGATCGTGACCTGGCTGAAGTCGGACGCTTAACCGACTGCGCCACCCAGGCGCCCCTAAAAATTGGAATTTTGATCTTCACCCCTAAACAGCCCCTGTCTGCAGTTCAGGGCTACCCCCACTCTTCTAGATGCTTCGGCCAAAATGTTGCTGTGATCCTTGGCATTTCCGTTTTCTGTCCCAGACCTGAGCCTTCGACCAGTCTGCAGCAAATCCTGCTGTCCCGTCCCCTCCGCTGCCACCTGGCCCAGGCGGCCCACCTCTTCTCTCAATCGCTACAGCTCCTGATTGTTTGCCTGCGGTCAGGCCTCAGCACGGCAGCCACAGTCATCCCGTTAAACTGCAACTCCAGCACACAAGAGCCCTCTGTGGCTCCCCGTTGCAGTCAGTGACAAAGTCAGAGGTTCAAATCCTGCAAGACCCTTCATGAATCAGACGACCTGCCACCCCTCAGACATCATTGTCTGCTACTCTCCATCATTGTCTTTTTGGCCCTTGAGTATACCAAGGCCATGCCTACCTCAGGGTCTTTGCTTTTACTGTCTCCTTCTGCAACATTCGCTTTCTTGTGTTTAAACAATCCAGCACAGCCTCAGGACCTTTGTACCTGCTGCTCTGTCTGCCTAACATGCTTTTTCCCCAGATACCTGCATGAGTTGGTTCCCTTGCTTCCTTTAGGCCTTTTCTGAAATGTCATTTTCTCAGTGAGACTTTCCTGGCCTTCTTTTTGAAACTTCCCATTCCTCCTGACACTGGCCTTACCCTTATCACTAACTGGTATATGATTTACTTATTTATGTTAATTGTTGTTGGCATTCCCACCAAAACTAATTTACAGTGAGGCAGGGATTTTTTTCTTTCCGATACGCCCCTGGATCCCAAGGATCTAGTGGCTGGGAATTTACTAGCAGCGCTAAGTATTTGAGTGAATGCATGTGAATTTCCTCTCCAGTGCATTGTCTACTCAGATCTTTTGCATTTGTTTGTTTGGGGTCCCCGTTAAAATTTTTTTCTATCATAAAATTAATACATGTTCATGATAAAAAAAAAATTGGGAATAGTCCAAAATTCACAGGGGAAAAAAATTACTGCTGTGATCCTAACTTTGAGAGAAAACCATTGTTAATTTTTTTTTGCTATTTTTATTGAATTTATTTTTTCAACTTACATCCCAGTTAGTTAGCATATAGTGCAATTTTTACTTTATTTCCTGGGAAGATTTTTTTTCTCTGCATAACTGTTCACAATTTTTTAAATGTTTATTTATTTTTGAGAGAGAGAGAGAGAGAGAAATAGAGCATGAGCAAGGGAGGGGTAGAGAGGGAGGGAGACACAGAATCCGAAGCAGGGTCCAGGCTCCGAGCTGTCAGCCCAGAGTCAGACGTGGGGCTCGAACTCACAAACCATGAGACCATGACCTGACTTGAAGTTGGACGCCCGACCGAACTGAACCACCCAGGTGCCCCTCATTTTGTCACTTTGAAGGCATCCCTTGGGGAGTTCAGGAGACGACTAAAATTCAGCTTCAAGTAATAGTTCTCTTTCAAAACATATTTAGAAATCTGTATTCTGGGGCGCCTGGGTGGCTCAGTCGGTTAAGCATCTGACTCTTGATTTCCTCTCAGGCCATGATCTCATGGTTTATGAGATCGAGCCCTGCGTGGGGCTCTGCAGGGACAGCGCGGAGCCTGCTTGGGATCCTCTCTCTCTGCTCCTCCCCCGCTCGCTCGTGCCTTCTCTCTCAAAACCAAACTTTAAAAGTTCTGTATTCTGTTTGCTTCAAGTGCTTTTTTGAAAAAAAAAAAATGTTTATTTTTAGAGAGAGAGGGTGCGAGCTGGGGGAGGGACAGAGAGAGAGGAGAGAGAGAGAATCCCAAGCAGACGCCATGCTGTCAGCGTGGAGCCGGACGTGGGGCTCAGTCCCACAGACCATGAGATGATAACACGACTGAGCCCAAATCCAGAGCCGGACGCTTAACTGACCGAGCCACCCAGGCGCCTCTTGTGCTTTTCGAGATGTTTTAATTTCTCTTTGTGGAGTTTGTCAAAGAGAGGCCACTTGGTGTTGTGGGAAGTAACAGGCTCTGGACCGAGATGTGTTTTCGGCGTGGACTTTGTCACTTGTCACCGAGAGACCTCGGGCCCGTCCCTCAACTTCTGCATCTCATCTTGTGCCTTAGTCACTTGTGCGTTAATTCTGTCCGCTTTGTGGTAAGAGTGAGATGAGATGACCAATGAGTGACCGAGAAGGACAGACGGCACATTCTCGACAAGTAGACACGAGCCTCTCCACTTCAGTTTAGACAGGTAAGGACGAGACTTAGCCCACGTCCGGAAATGATAATTGGAACAGTGTTTATTCAGCGTGTATTTAAATAGCGAGAGGAGGGGCTGGCATCCCTTTTGCTTCCGTGGATGTTGAGACCTTCCGTTCTCTTACCTGGTTTGTTGAAGTTTTGTGTGTCCATTTCTCCAAAAGACTATACTTTCAGGTAATAGACGCCCCCCTCCAACCTCTGCTCTTAAATCCTTGTGGTTTTGTGGGGTGTGTCATATATCAGTGGATTCTTTAAATATTTTCATAAATCTCTCACTGGGCTGCATTTGTCCTTTCTTCCTTTCACTGTGGCTGGAGATGTGGCCGCCACCTGTCACTTAGCTGGCATTATTGCGTGTGCTTTACGTTGTACCCGCTGCCTGGACCAACCCTTTGTGTCATTCTTAGATGCTTGTCACAGCATTATTTAAAGCAGTGAAAGATGGGTAACACCCTAAAAGAGTCAACATTCGTGCAAGGATTCTGTAAATTAAGATACTTGCCGGTAATAGAATATTTAGAAGGCATGCAAAAAAGATATTTATGAAGACTTTTAATGGTATGGAAAATAACTATAATAATGACAATTATATTCATGGCAAGATTCCCAGGATGAAATGAAAATAAGACACTCAAAATGCTAGGGAAACCTATGCTGACAAAAATTGCACCTGAGTAGACGGAATTAAGATTTTTATTTTCTATTCCTTTACCTATTTTTATTTTCTTTTTAAATTTCCCTGTGTTAACAAATTATTTTCTTGGAAAAAATAACGTGCAAAAAATTGAAGAAAGCCCGTCTTTTTAAGATGGACTCAGTTCACTTAGTTCTTCTCCAATTTCATCAATTAAAATAATATTCTTAAACCCTGCCTCAGGGTAGAATCCTCTGGTTTTGTTTTTGCTTTGCTTTCGGCGAAGGTCGACTTTAATGCCTACCCTGGAGGACACAGTAAAATTCAGAAGCTCCTATGTATTGATAACCTGTAGTGTGATAGCAAGGGTCTGGTGGCATGATTTATGACAACAGAAGCGTCGGGAAAAGCACAGACTGAGTCCCCGTTTATTAAGTGTGCTTTAGCTCAGCATTTTCCAGAATGTGTTGTGAGCCACACTAGTTCTTCAAGATTCGCTGTTTCTCTGGTCCAGTTAGAGGAATCCTTCGGTATGGTTTACTCACTTAGGGCACATGCGGGAAAGTGCTTGGATTAAGTGCCCAACTCTGGCAATTACTAGTTGGAATAGTTTGCTTAAACGTCCTAGGTCTTAGTTTTCCATGTCTATAAAATGGGAATAATACATGTGATGGTGGGACTCAAGCGAGATGATAAATAGAACTGCCTAGCACTTTTCTTGGTTTACACGTTACCTGCCGTTATCATTTTTTTAATATCCTCCAATCTCCTATACGTGCAGCGTCTTGAGGAGAGTGTGTTACAGAATCTGAGGAATCCTGAGGTCAGGAGCCTATTTAAGCAGCCTGTCCGCAGAATGTAACACCGGCTGCCCTCCCGTGGAGCTGGTGTTCTGGGGAACATACACTGGAGACATAGCTCAGGATAATTCTGTGGGAACAAACTGTAAAAGCCCAAGGCCACCTTAGCCACGTTCAGAACAAGTGCCAACGTGTCATGAGCGAAAGTGGCAGAGTCAGTTGGTGCGAACGGACACTGGTGCAGCCGCTCTGGAAAACAGTCTGGAGGTTCCTCGAAAAATGAAAAAGGGAACTAGTCTATGGCCCAGCAGTTGCACGACTAGGTATTTCTCCAAAGGATGCAGTAATGCTGATTTCAAGGGGCACCTGCACCCCAATGTTCATAGCACCACTGTCAACTACAGCAAATTATGCAAAGAGCCCAAATGTCCATCGATGGATGAATGGGTAAAGGAGATGTGGGATACATACACAATGGAATACTACTCGGCAACCAAAAAGAATGAAATCTTGCCATTTGCAACAACGTGGATGGAGCTGGAGTGTATGATGCTAAGCGAAATAAGCCAGTCCGAGAAAGACAAATATATGACTTCACTCATATGTGGAATTGAAGAAACAAAACAGGTGAACATAGGGGGAGGAAAGGAAAAATAAGATAAAAACAGAGAGGGAGGCAAACCATCCGAGACTCTTAATGATGGAGCACAGTGGGGGGTTGCTGGAGGGGAGGTGGGTGGGGGGATGGGCTGGATGGGTGACGGGCACGGAGGAGGGCACTCGTTGGGATGAGCCCTGGGTGTCATAAGGAAGTGATGAATCCCTGGGTTCGACTCCTGAAACCCGTACTACCCCGTATGTTAACTAATTTGAATTTGAATTTTAAAAAGTGGCCGAGTAAGGAACTCGGAAATTCTGAAAAAAAAAAAAAAAAAAAAAAAAAAAAAAAAAAAAAAAAACTGGTCAGAAGCGTCCAACTTTTTGGAAGTCTGGAAGTTAAGCAGAAATCTGTAGAACCCATGGGGGCATTTATTCAAGAAAAAGAGTTGAATCTCAGTAAGAACAGCAAGCTCTGTCGTGTTTTAACTTACCATAGCCCCATTTCCCACTTCCCATCTCAGCACTAGCCTGGAAAATATCAGCCCGTGTTCCTAGTGCTGGAGGGAGCAGTCCAGACCTCATTTACAAAGAATCGTTATTTAAATCTGCTTTCTCCCCGGAAGAAGACTGGCTGGGATGCCTTATCTTTATTTTACTTGACTTGGAACTTTCCCATTGCTACCTGGGGTGTGATCAAAATCATTTATAGGCAGATGTTGTAGTCGTGGCTGGATGAAGCAATAGAAAATGGAGTGAATAATAAAGATTAACCCAGAGTCTTGGGTGGAAGTGCTGGACAGTGAAATGCTTTGGGAATGAGGGCTTTGGAAAGCTCCTACATGTTCCTGGGACTCTGGAAGGCCACACGCGCTTCCAGAGCTGTGCACATGCTCGAGGAGGACACGAGAAGGTCCTAAAACTCTTAGGACCTTCAGAGTCTGCACTAGCAGGAAGTGAAGGCTCAGGGAGCATCGTCAACTGCATGGCTGGGTGTTGGAGCTGTGCTTCAACACACACACGGGGGCCCGTCTGCAGAGATGGAGAGTTTTTTTCAGTCCAAGAGTGTAAGGAAATATTTTCCAGTCGTTAGCTGACCACTAAACTAATGGGACAGAGATTTCATGCCCACACATGACGAACGATAGACTTTACAGAATTCGTTCAGAGGAGTTGTGAAACAGACAACTAAAGCAGTAACAAAAACAAACCTTAAGATGGTGAAAAGGGTCTGATTTCCAGTGTTGCCACAACATAATATTTAGTGTCCTGTTTTCCACAAAAATTAGCAAGGATCGTGAGGAAATAAGAACGTAGAGCCCCTACACAGGAAAATAACGTAATCAATAAGAACTGTTCCAAGGAAGCCAACAGATTGGGATTTCTAGGTAAAGGCTTGATTTATTTACTTATTTATTTATTGTAACATTTATTTATTTTTGAGACAGAGAGAGACAGAGCATGAACGGGGGAGGGGCAGAGAGAGAGGGAGACACAGAATCAGAAGCAGGCTCCAGGCTCTGAGCCATCAGCCCAGAGCCTGATGCGGGGCTCGAACTCACGGACTGCGAGATCGTGACCTGAGCTGAAGTCGGATGCTCAACCGACTGAGCCACCCAGGCGCCCCAAGTAAAGGCTTGATTTAAATCCAGCCTTTAAAATATGTTCAGAGAACTAAAGAAGACCACACCTAAAGAACTACAAGGAAGTATGAATATCATCACCAAACAGAAGTATGTTTCACCAAAGAGCATATCAGTAAAGAGAAATTATAACAATGAACCAAGTAAAATTATGGAGTTGTGTATTAAATATAAAAATTCACTAAAGGGGTTCAACATTGAATTTGAGTAAGTAGAAAAAAGAAACCATGAATTTGAACATAGGTCAGTTAAGATTATCTGGTCTGAGGAATAGGAAGAGGAAAAAAATGAAGAAAAATGAACAGAGCCTCCGAGACCTGTGGGGTGCCATCAGGTGTATCAGCGTACTCATATAATGAGAGCCCCAGAAGGAGACAAGGGAGAGAAAATGGTAGAAAGAATATTTGAAGATCTGGGGCACCTGGGTGACTCAGTCAGTTGTGTCCGACTTTGGCTCAGGTCATGAATTTGTGGTGCATGAGTTCGAGCCCCGTGTCGGGCTCAGTGCTGACAGCTCAGCGCCTGGAGCCTGTTTCAGATCTGTGTTTCCCTCTCTCTCTGCCCCTCCCCTGCTCGCTCTCTGTCTCTCAAAAATAAGTAAACATTTAAAAAATTAAAAAAAAAGAATATTTGAAGGTCTGATTGTCAACAGTCTTCCAAATTTGATGAAAATTTTTTTTTCAAATTTTTATTTAAATTCTAGTTAGTTAATGTATAGTGTAATACTGGTTTCAGCAGTAGAATTTAAATGGTTCATTACTTACATGGAACATCCACTACTCATCCCAACAAGTGCCCTCCTTAATGCCTATCACTCATTTAGGCCATCCTCCACCCACCTCCCTCTATCAACTCTGTTCTCTGTCATTAAGAGTCTCTTATGGTTTGCTTCCCAATCACTCTTTTTTTCCCTTACCCTGTATTCACCTGTTTTGTTTCTTAAATTCCACATGAGTGAAATTATATGGGATGTCTTTCTCTGCCTGATTTATTTTGCTTAGCGTAGTACACTCTAGCTCCATCCACATCATTGCAAATTGCAAGGTTTCATTTCTTTTGATGGCTGAGAAATATTCCATTATATATATATGTGTGTGTGTGTGTGTGTGTATATGTATATACCAATATATTCCACAGTTTCCATACAACTTGATGAAACCGTTAATCTACACATATAAGAAGCTCAAAAACTCTAAATAATATAAATTCAAAGAGATACACCTTAGGTTAATCAAACTGTCAAAGGTTTAAGATGAAGAGGGTCTTGAAAAGAGAAAAGTGACTCATCATATGCAAGGAGTCCTCAATATTAACAGACAGTTTGATCACAAACCATGGAGGCTTAAAGGCAGTGAGATGAAATATTCAAAGTGCTGAAAAAAACATGCTGTCAACCAAGCATTCTATATCCAGCAAAACTATCCTTAAAAAATGAAGGAGAAATCAAGATAGTCCCAGATAAACAAAAATTGAGTTTGTTCCCAGCAGAACTACCCTTCAGGAAACACTAAACGGAGTCATTCAGAGTGAAATGAAAAGGGACGGCTGGGTGGCTCAGTCGGTCAAGCGTCCAACTCCTGGTTTCAGCTCAGGTCATGATCTCATAGTTTGTGAGTTTGAGCCCCCCCATTGGGCTCTGCATTGATGGTGCAGAGCCTGCTTGGGATTCTCTCTCTCTCCCTCTCTCTCTGATCCTCCCTGGCTTGTGCGATCTCTCTCTTTCTCTCACAAAATAAAACAAACAAGAACAAAACAAAACAAAGTGCAATGAAAAGATGCTAGACAATAACTCCAGTCTACGTGAAGAAATAAAGAACACCAGCAAAGGTAACTATATAATGGAATACAAAGTGTAGTGTAAATATATTTTGTTTGTATCTTTTTATTCCATCTGTACTAAAATACAACTACACAAACCCATTATTATAAATCTTTGTTGGTAGACACACAGTGTTTAAAGAAATAATTTGTGGTAATAACAACGTGAAAGCATGAAGGGGCAAGTGTATGAGCAAAGGTTTTGTATATTTAAAATTAAATTGGTATTAATCTAAGCTAGACTGTTGTAAATTAAGATTTTAATTATAATACCTAGGGAAACCACTAAGAAGTTGCTTAAAAATATATAGGAAGCAATGTTATCTTGATGATAGTCAGACCTCCAGGATCCTGTAAGTCTTCTTTAACATACGAAAATTCCTTTAGAGACTTTCTTTATCTCTATCTTCCTAACTTAAAAGTATATAATCACTCACTTCTCACAATTGCAGTGCAACTCTTTCCTCCCATGGGTCCTGTCCCCACGCTTTACTCAAAACACCTTTTTGCACCAAAAAAAAAAGTATATGTGAAAAGAAATGATAAAAAAAGTAATTATAGTACACTAGGAAACTCTCTTTAACAAAACGAATGCAGTAATGGAGGAATTGAAGAACAAAAAAAGATATAAGAGATATGGAAAACAAATATTAAAATGGCAGAAGTAAGTCATATCTTGTCATAGTTATATTAAATAGAAATGGATTAAACTCTGCAGTTAAAAGGAAAATATTGGCAGAATGCCTAAAAGATATGATCCTCCTATCTTCTGCCTCCTGCTTTCTATTCAAAGACATAAATAGATTGAAAGTGAAAGGGTCAGTCCAGCAAGAAGATTTAACACTTGTAAACATTTATTCATCTAATAATAGAGACTCTAGATACATGAAACAAAAACGGGCATAACTGAAGGGACAAAGAGGCAATTGAACAATAATAGTGGAGACTTCAGTACTCTCTTTCAATAATGGGTAGAACAACTAGACAGAATTAGAAAGTGAACTGAAGACTTGAACAACACCATAAAACAACCACACCTTCGAGGCATATATAGAACACTCCACCCAACAATAGCAGAATACGTATTTTTCTCATTGTCTATGGAACATTTTCTGAGATACACCACATATTGGACAAAAAACAAATTTCAATAAGTTTAAATGTATTTAAATCATACAAGTATGTTCTGGGACCACAACAGAATAAAATTAAAAATCAATAAAGGAGGAAATTTGGAGAATTCACAAATACAGAAAAATAAAAAAATATACTCCTAAATAACGAACATTGGAAAATAGTTTGATATGAATGAAAATGAAAGCCCAACATACTAAAACTTATAGGATGCAGTGAAGACAGTGCTCAGATGGAATTTTAGAACTGTAATACCTATATTTAAAAAAAGAGAAGAGGGGCGCCTGGGTGGCTCAGTCAGTTGAGCCTCCAACTTCGGCTCAGGTCACGATCTCATGGTTTGTGAGTTTGAGCCCCACGTCGGGCTCTGTGCTGACAGCTCAGAGCCTGGAACCTGCTTCGGATTCTACGTCTCCTTCTCTCTCTGACCTTGCCCCACTTGAGCTCTGTCTCTCTCTGTCTCTCAAAGATAAATAAATGTAAAAAAAATTTTTTTAATAAAATAAAAAAAGAAGAAAGATCTCAAGTCAGTAGCGTAAATTTCCTATCTAAGAAAATAGACAAAGAGGAGCCAACTGAACACAAAGCAAACAGAATGGAAATAAGTGAAATAGAGGATAGAAAAATAATAGAGAAAATCAACAAAAAATTTGTTCTTTGAAATGATCGATAAAGTTGTAAAGACTTTAGTTACAATGACCAAGAGAAAAAGAGGGAAGACTCAAATTTCTAAAACTGGGAATGACCTTATAGAAAGAGGATTATGGGGCAGTACTATGAACAATTGTATGCCACCAAATTAGAAAATCTTGGTGAAATGGATAAATTCCTGGGAACACGCAAACTATAAAACTAACTTAAGAACAAATAGAAAATCCAGCTAGCCTTATAACAGACAGCATTTGGTAGTAATCAAAAATCAGAATCTTTGAATAAAGAAAAATTAAGGATCAGATAGCTTCACTGATGAATTCTACCGAACCTTTAAAGGAGAACTTACACAGTCCTCTCAAACTCTTTGAAAAATGTAAGAGGAGGAAATACTTCCCAACTCATTCTTTGGGATCAATATATCCTAATATGAAAGCTAGACAAAAACATCACCAGAAAAGCAAAATACAGACTAATAACTCTTGATGAATATAGATGCAGAAATCCTCAAGAAAATACTAAAACCTGAATCTGTATAAAAAGAATCATGTATGACAACCAAGTGAAATTTGCTAAAAGACTACAAGTTTGGTTCAACATAAGAAAACCAATTAATGTAATATGCCATATTAATAGAATAAAGAAAAAATGTCTCACAGTCATGTCAGTAAACGCGGAAACATCATTTGCCAAAACCCATACTTGCTCATTATAAAAAACATTCAGCTTACTAAAAGCACAAAAGAACTTCCTCAACCTGGTAAGAGGCATCTATAAAAAACCAAAGCTAACATGGTACTTAATGGTGAAAGATCACACGTTTTCCTCCTAAAATTAGGAACAGAAAAGGATATCTGCTCTTATCACTTTCTTATTAAGATTTTATTTTTAAGTAATCTCTATGCCCGGTGTGGGGCTGAAACTCACAACCCCATGATCAAGAGTCACAATATCTACCCGCTGAGCTCTTACCGCTTCTGTTGAGCATTTTCTGGAGATCAGGGCATTTGGGAAAGCAAAAATAAATAAATAAGTAAATAAATAAATAAATAAATATTAAAGAAGTAAGCAAGTAAATAAATGGCATCCAGATTGGAAAGGAAGATGTAAACTTTGTTTGTGGATGACATGATCTTATATAGAGAAACCTCCACAGAATCTACAGAAAAAGCTCTTAGCATAGTTGTATAGTACAAGTTGTATGGTACCATACGATGCATATTAAAACGTCCTTTGTGCTTTTGTACACTAGCAATGAACATTCCGAAAATGCATTTTAAAAAACAATTCCATTTAGGGGCGCCTGGGTGGCTGAGTCGGTTGAGCGTCCGACTTCGGCTCAGGTCATGATCTCACGGTTTGTGAGTTGAGCCCCGTGTTGGGCTCTGTGCTGACAGCTCAGAGCGTGGATGGAGCCTGCTTCAGATTCTGCGTCTCCCTCCCTCTCTGCCCCTCCCCAGGTCACACGCCGTCTCTCTCTCAAAAATAAATAAACATGAGGAAGTATAAGATGGCATACTGCACACTACAAAACGTTGAAAAAATTAAAGTATACCTAAGTAAATAGAAAGGCGTTCTATATTCACGGATTGGTATACAATATTGTTAAGATGGTAATAGTTACCAAATCGATCTACAGGTTAAAGGCATCCCGTATACAAAAATCCAGTTGCCTCTTTGGCAGAAATGGAGAAACTGATCTTAAAACATATGTGTCGAAAAGTGAAAATTTGACTTATTTGCCGGTTTCACTTTACATGGAAAACCCAAAAGGCTGCACCAAAAAACTGCTAGAAGTGATACATGAATTCGGCAAAGTTGCAGGATATAAAATCAATGTACAGAACTCGATTGCATTTCTATACATCAATAGTGAAGAAACAGAAAGAGAAATCAAGAAATGGATCCCATTTATAATTGCACCAAGAAGCATAAAATACCTAGGAATAAGCCTAACCAAAGATGTAAACTATCTGTATGTGTAAAACTATAGAAAAAGTTATGAAAGAAATTGAAGAAGACGCAAAGAAATGGAAAAGCATTCCATGCTCATGAATTGGAAGAACAAATATTGTTAAAATATCAATACTACCCAAAGAAATCTACACATTCAATGCAATTCCAATCAAAATTGCACTGGCATTCTTCTCAGAGGTAAAACAAACGACCCTAAAATTTGTATGGAACCACAAAAGACCCCAGATAGCCAAAGTAATGTTGAAAAGAAAACCAAAGTGGGAGGCATCACAGTCCTGGATTTAGCCTGTACTACAAAACTGTATCATCAAGACAGTATGGTATTGACACAAAAATAGACACATAGACCAAGGGAATAGAATTGAGGACCCAGAACTGGACCCACAAATGTATGGCCAACTCATCCTTGACAAACGGTGCTGGGGTAACTGGACAGCAACATGCAGAAGAATGAAACTGGACCACTTTCTTACACCATACACAAAAATAAATTCAAAATGGATGAAAGACCTAAATCTGAGACAGGATACCATCAAAACCTTAAGAGGAGAAAGCAGGCAACAACCTCTTTGACCTCAGCTGCAGCAACTTCTTACTTGACATGTCTCTGAAGGTAAGGGGGGAAAAAAAAGAACTATTGGGACCTCATCAAGATAACAAGCTTCTGCACAGCAAAGGGAACAATGAACAAAACTGAAAGGCAACAATGGAATGGGAGAAGATATTTGCAAATGACATATCAGATGAAGCGTTAGTATCCAAAATCTATAAAGAGCTTATCAAATGCAACACCTGAGAAACAAATAATCCAGTGAAGAAATGGTCAAAATACATGAATAGACACTTTTCCAAAGAAGACATCCAGATGACCAACGGGCACATGAAAAGATGTTCAACATCACTCATCATCAGGGAAATACAAATCAAAACTACAATGAGATACCACCTCACAACTGTCAGAACGGCTAAAATTAACAACTCTGGAAACAGCAGATGTTGGCGAAGATGCGGAGAAAGGGGAACCTTTTCGCACTGTTGGTGGCAATGCAAATCAGTGCAGCCACTATGGAAAACAGTATGGAGGTATCTCAAAAAACTAAAAATAGAATTACTCTACGACCCAGCAATTGCACTACTAGGTGTTTATCCAAAGGATACAAAAATGCTGATTCAGAGGGGCACATGCACCCCAATGTTTATAGCAGCACTATCAACAATAGCCAAAGTATGGAAAGAGCCCAAATGTCCATCAACTGACGAATGGATAAAGCCGATGTAGTTTATATATACAATGGAGTATTACTCAGCAATCCAGAAGAACGAAACCTTGCCATTTGTGCCGATGTGGATGGAACTAGAGTGTATTATGCTAAGCAAAATAAGTCAGTCAGAGAAAGACAGGTATCATATGATTTCACTCGTATGTGGAGTTTAAGAAACGAAAGAGACGGCAATACGGGAAGGGAGGGAAAAATAAGATAAAAACGGAGGCAAACCATAAGAGACTCTTAAATACAGAGAACAAACTGAGGATTGCTGGAGGGGAGGTGGGTGGGGGAATAGTCTAGATGGGGGATGGGCATTAAGGAAGGCACTTGTTGGGATGAGCACTGGGTGTCGTAAGGAAGTGATGAATCACTGGGTTCTACTCCTGAAACCAACACTACCCTGTATGTCAATGAACTTGTATTTAATTAAATAAATTTGAAAAAACAAAAAACACTCAGCTATTTATTTATTATTCCTTTTTAAGAATTTGAGAGTGGTTGACACATAATGTTATATATTAGTTTACTGATGTGCGGCACAGTGATTTGACAGATTTATACCATATGCTGTACTCACCTCAAGTGTAGGGGCTCCCGTCATCTTACGATGCTGTTTCAATATCGTTGACTATATTCCTTGCGCTGTGCCTTTTATTCTCGTGACTTACTCATTCCATAACTGGAATCCTGTGTCTCCCCCTCTCCCTTTCACCCATTTTGCTACCCCCTACATTAAATATTTTTAATAGAAAATAAAAAGTGTCAGTAAAGTGTGGAGAAATGGAGCCCTCGTAAATTGTTGGCACGATGTAAAATCGTGCAGGGGCTATCCAAAACAGTTTGACCGTTCCTCAAAACCTTAAACTTACAGTATGACTCAACGATTCTACTCCTAGGTATATACCAAAGAGAACTGAAAACACATGTTCACAGAAAAATGTGTACACGGGTGTTCATAATAGCATTATTCTTAATAGGCAAAAAGTGGAAACATCCAGATGCTTATCGGCTGCTGAATGGATAGACAAAATGTGGGCTATGCATATGAGGAAATACTATTCCAGCCTTGATGAGAACAAAGCACTGACCCACACCATGGGCAAACTTTGAAAACATTGGGCTAAGTGAAACAGATTGGTCACAAGAAACCACATCTGGTATGATTCCGTTTATTTAAATAATCCAGAATTAGCAAATCCATAGAGACAGAAAGTACTGAGTGTTTGCCTAGGGATTGGGGAAAGGGTTGTGCAGGGGGAGGGGAGGTCAGGAGTGACTGCTGACAGGTACGGGGTTTCTTTTTGGGGTCTTGAGATTCTCTGGATGTAGAGGTGTGGTTGTACAACGTTGTGAGGGTACTCCATGAACTCTATACCTTAAGATGGTGAGTTTATGTTGTGTGAACTATATCTCAATAAAAGTATTGTAAAAAATAATCAGACGAGCATGATGGTTAATTTTATGTGTCAACTTGACTCGTCATGGGGTGCCTGGGTGTCTGGTTAAACATTTAAACATTTACTTCTGCGTGTGTGTTGGTGAGGGTGTTTCCAGAAGAGATTAACAGCAGTGGAGTGAGTAACGTGCATTGCCCTGCCCTACGTAGTTTGGGCAACATCCAATCCAAGGAGGACGTGAATAGAACAGGAGGATGAAGGTAGGATTTGTCCCCTCTGCTTGACTGCTAGAGTGGACATCAACCTTCTGGCCTCAGGGTTGCAGGTGCTCAGGCCTTCAGACACAGACTGGAACCTATGCCATCAACTCTGCGGGGCTCAAGCCCTCCCACTATATTGCCAGCCTTCCCGGGTCTCTAGGTTACAGAGAGCAGATTGTAAGACGTCTTAAACTCCATAATTGTGTGAGCTAAGGCCTTATAATAAAATTTTGTATAGATACGAATATTGACCTCATAGATTCTCTTTTTCTGGAGACCCTGATGAATGCGGCCAGAACAAAGAAAAGAAATCAGCAGCGGCCATATAGTATTTATTTTCTGCTCCCAATTATTTCTGAATCAATAGTGCAATCTTAGGGCAAGCCTTGCAATTAATTCCTTCATCCGGCCTGCATTTACTGCACTCACACTAGCTTCTAGTGCCTCTAGTGTAGACAGAAATGAGGCTTGGGCTCCCCCTGGAGGGGCTCACTGCTTGGCAGGTGAGACAGACATAAGTTGGGTCTCGCGGCCTCCAGGGCGGTGCTCTTGTTGACAGAGACCGGCTTTGCTTGGGTGGGGAGGGCTTTGGGAATGAGGAGTAGGGGCATTTTCACCAGGAGTGGGCAGTCTGAAGGCATGTGAGTGGTGTGGTTGGGGTCCACGCAGCCGTGGCTGAGGGCCCACTGGGAAAACATCATCCTGACCTCAGATGCCAGGCTGGGGTTTGAACTATAACTTAATGCTAAGTTGAAGGTTATATGGCTTTAAGAACATTAACAGATACGGCGTTCTGAAAACATAATGGGGTTTGTTTATTAAGATAGTATGTATTATTCTAGGCCTCCGTACTTGGTTTGGGTAAACATTGGTGAGTAAAAGAGGCATCATCCTTTTTGGTGGCAGCATGATGTATGATGGGGAACATGAATAATATGTTTCAGTAACCCATTCTTTTTTATTTTTTTAATTTTTTAACGTTTATTTATTTTTGAGACCGAGAGAGACAGAGCATGAGCGGGGGAGGGTCAGAGAGAGAGGGAGACACAGAATCCGAAGCAGGCTCCAGGCTCCAGGCTGTCAGCACAGAGCCCGACGCGGGGCTCGAACTCACGGACCGCAAGATCATGACCTGAGCTGAAGTCGGACGCTTAACCGACTGAGCCACCCAGGCGCCCCTCAGTAACCGATTCTTATTAGAATGGTTAAGTAGCTAGGGGACGTATTGTGATGAAATGCTATTAAATCACTCAAAGTCATGTTTGTTGGTAATTTTTTTTTTAACTTTTTACGTTTATTTACTTTTGAGAGAGAGAGAGAGAGAGAGAGAGAGAGAGTGAGAGCGCAGAGGAGGGGCAGACACAGAATCCAAAGAAGGCTCCAGGCTCTGGGCTGTCAGCACAGAGCCCGACGTGGGGCTTGAACTCACGAACCATGAGATCATGACCTTAGCCAAAGTCAGACGCTCAACCAACTGAGCCACCTGGGCGCCCCTTTGTTTGTTGGTAATTTTGACAGGAGATGTTTAAGATGTAAGTGACAGAGCAGGTTACTGAGAAGCACTGATAAAAAGAAATGACTGCCGAGAATTATATCACTTGTTTCCTTTTGGTGGAAACATAAATCATGTTCATCATCTTTTCTATACTTTTCTATAATTTTTTAAGTAGGAAACTAGTTTCTATAACACGTTAGTTAAAAAAAAATCCGTTAACTCACTGAGAATACTCCTAAAAAAGCTAGACCTTTGGATCTATACTACAATACTCTTCAAGAATTTTCACATGGCTGGTTTGAAGGATGGAAAGTACTGTCTTTGCACTTTTGAATTTTTGTACTTTCCTGTAAAAATAAGAATAAGATCTCCTCTCCTCTCTCAGCATGGTTAGCTGTTTGTGATGCTGGAGGAACCAGCAGGTGATCCGCATTTCTGCACACCCACCGTTGAGAGTGACCACGTTATCCAAGAAAATTGATCTGCGGGTTTCCCTCACTCCAGATGGCATTTTGACAATAAAGATAAAACATCCACACCGTCACGGCACACATCCTGCTCAATTAGACTCCCCCATCTCACCCCGGATCTGTTGAAGGGGCTGCTTTATTTTTAGATTTTTCACTTTGAATTTGAGGAGTGCCTTATTTTATTTTATTTTTTTAAATCAAGCTATAGGCCTGAGTGGTGTTTTATTGTGTCGTAGCTTTTGGAAACTTGGCATCTTTGGCACCTGCAGAAGCCAGTTGGGAGCCCCCTGTGGTTTATCTGACACTGTGGGAAGAGGGAGGGTAGAGTACATGTGTCAGCCCATGGTCAAGACTCCGACCCCTTTGGAGATGGCCGCTTCTGGGCCACTGTGTAAAAAGCCTGGGTGACTGCCAATGGGCAGGAAAATAGCAAATATGAACACTCGTGGCACCTAAAATTACTTCCACAATGTTAGTGGTTTGTGAAGGGGGAAGGACTAACATTTATTGAGCTCCTGCTAAGCGCCAGGCACATTGCGTGTGGACGCTCATTTAACCATCACGGTGGCCCTGCAAGGTGTTTTTATTCCCACTCTATAGAAGGTGAAGTTGAAGCTGAGAAAATAAGGAATTTACCCACCTCGTAAGTGGCAGAGCTGAGATTTGAACCTCCATTGTTTCAATTCTAAAACCCTGTGTTTTCTTCTTATCCAGACTGTGCTTTATGTATATGAAATCTTAGTTAATCCAACTGGCTTTCTTACCCAATGGTACTTTTATTGTGGGAAAAGGGAACATGAAAACCATTGTGTCGCTAACTGGGGAAGGCTGCCTGGTTTCTGCCTTAAGTGGATGTGGTCACACTCCATCAATGTTTGTTGAATGAATGAATGATATACTTCAAAGCATAACCCATAAAAATGGCACAAATGTTGCTTCTTGTTTGTTATACTCATATACGTACGTATGTATGTATGCATGCATACGTGTATTTAATTTTGTTGTTGTGATAACACTTCACATGAGAGCTAAATTTTAAACAAATTTTTAAGTGTATAATATACTACTGGTGACTCTAGGTTCAATGTTGCATAAAGAACCCCAGAGTTTATTCTTCTGCCATAAATAAATTTTATGCCCCTCGATTATATCTCCCCGTTTCTCTCCTCTCCCAGCCCCTGGCAACCACCATTCAGTCTACTCTTTGAGTCTGTGGATTTGACAATTTTAGATACCTTGTAAGTCAAATCAGTCAGGATCTATCTTTTTATGACTGGCGTGATTCACTTAGCATACTGTCCTCAAGGTTTATCCAGACTGTCACATATTACAGAATTTCCTTTTTTTTTTTAAAGGTTAGTATCCAAAATACATAAAGAACACATACCACTCAACACTGCCAAAACAAATAATCCAGTTAAAAAATGGACAGAAGACATGAATAGACGTTTTTCTGGAGAAGATGTACAGGTGGCCAACAGGCACCTGAAAAGATGCTCAGTATCACTCATCATCAGGGAAATTCCCATCAAAACCACAATGAGATACCACCTCATACCGCTCAGAATGGCTGAAATCAACAACACAGGAAACAATAAACGTTGACAAGGACGTGGAGAAAGGGGAACTCATACAGTGTAACTGTTGGTGGGAATGCAAACTGGTGCAGCCCCTCTGGAAAACAGAATGGAGGTTCCTCAAAAAGTTAAAAATAGAACTACCCTGTGATCCAGCGATTGCACTACTAGGTATTTACCCCAAGAATCCAAAAATACCGATTCGAAGGGATGTATGCACCCCGATGTTTATGGCCGCATTATCCACAATAGTCAAATTATGGAAAGACCCCAAGCGTCCATTGACTAATGAATGGACAAGGTCGATGTGGTATATGATATATATACATACACACACATATAATGGAATATTGGAATATTACACATAAAAGAATGACGTCTTGCCATTTGCAGTGATGTGGATGGAGCTAGACAGTATGATGCTAGGTGAAATAAGTCAGAGAAAGACAAATACCTTATGATCTCACTCGTGTGTGGAATTTAAGAAAAAACAAATGAACACAGAGGGGTGAAAAAAAAAAGAGAGGCAAACCAAGAAACAGACTCTTAACTATAGAGAACAACCTGATGTCGCCAGAAGGGAGGTGGGTGAGGGGGATGGGTGAATGAGGTGATGGGGACCAAGGAGTGTACTTGTGATCAGCCCCGGCTGTTGTATGGAAGTGATGATCCACCTGAAACTAATATTATAATACATGTTCACCAACTGGAATTTAAATAAGAATTTGCAGAAAAAAAAGTCTGAATAGTATTCCATTGTACTTATATACTACATTTTAGTTCCTCATTCATCACTTGGTACACATTTATGTTGTTACTGCCTCTTGGCTACTGTGAATAGTGTTGCAGTGAACAGGAGAGTGTTAACATCTCTTTGCGATTCTGCTTTCAATTCTTTTGGATCAGTGCCCAGCGGTGGGATTGCTGGGTCATATGGTAATTCTGGTTTCAACTTTTTGAGGAACCTCCATACTGTTTTCCATAGCAGCTATGCTGTTCTGCGTTCCTACCAGCAGTGGCCAGAGGTTGAAATTTCTCCGACTCATCACCAGTCTTGTTTTTTGCTTTAGTGTAACGGCCATAGTGACAGTTGTGAAATGGTATCCCGTTGTAGTTTTGGTTTGCATTTACCTCATGTTTAGTGATGTTGAGTATTTTTTCCTATATCTTGTGGACATTTGTATGCCTTCTATGGAGAAATGCCTACTCAAGTCCTTTGCCCATTTGATAATAGGGTTATTAGGGGGGCGCCTCGGTGGCTCAGTTGGTTAAGTGTCTGACTTTGGCTCAGGTCATGATCTCACGGCTCGTGAGTTTGAGCCCCGTGTCGGACTCTGTGCTGACAGCTCAGAGCCTGGAGCCTGTTTCAGATTCTGTCTCCCTTTCTCTCTGCCCCTCCTTTGCTCACACTCTGTCTGTCTGTCTCTCTCTTTCTCTCTCTGTCTCTCAAAAATAAACAGTAAAAAACTTTAAAAAAGAAATAAAATTGGGTTATTAGAGTTTTTTTTTTAAACGATTGAGTTGTAGAAACTCCTTATATATTTTGGAGACGAGCCCCTTATCAAAAATATATAGTTTGTGATATTTTCTCCCATTCTGTGGGTTCTCCCTTTTCACTTTGTTGATTATTTGCTGTGCAGAAGCTTTTTATTTTTAATGTACTCCCAATTGTTTATTCTTACTTTTGTTGCCTGTGCTTTTGGTGCCATATCCAACATATCATCTTAAAGATTGCTGTTAAGAAGTTTTCCCCTATGTTTTCTTCTACAATCTATGAGTTTTATGTTTATGTCTACAATCCCTTTTGAGTTGATTTTTGTGTATGGTGTAAGATAAAGGTCCAATTCCATTCTTTTCCATATAAATATCTAGTTTTCCTAACATAATTTTTTTAAGAGACTATCCTTTTCCAATCTCCATCTATTGAGATATCATAGATGTGTACTCTTGTCCTTGTCAAAGATCAGTGGATCATATGTATGGAATTACTTCTGGGTTCTCTATTCTGTTCTATCGTCTTTATGTCTGTCTTTATGCTAGTAAATTCTAGCTTTGTTCTTATTTCTCGAGATTGATTTGGCTGTTTGTGGTTTCATATGAATATTAAAATTGTTTTTTCTAAAATTATTTCATATGAATATTAAAATTGTAAAAACTGCCAGTGGGATTTTCCTAGGAATTTTATGGAGTCTGTAGATTGCTTTAGATAGTAAGGACATTTTGATAATAATGTCTACCAATCCATGAAACAGATGCTTTTCCATTTGTATCGTGTTCTATTTCTTTCATTCCGTGTTTTGTAGTTTTCAGGATACAAGTCTTCCACCTTCTTAGTTAATTTTATCCTAAATATTTTATTCGTTTTGGTACTGTTGTAAATGGGATTATTTCTCGAATTTCCTTTTCAGATAGTTCATTATTAGGGTATAGAATCACAACCGATTCTTGTATATTGATTTTGTATTCTTTAACTGTACTGGATTTATTAGTTCTAAAGGTTATTTTTACTATATAACCATAAAACTGTAGTTTACAAAACTTAAAATCTGTAAAACTTCGTTTTTTTTTTAGATATATTTAAGAGCATGTCATCTGCAAACAGGGACAGTTTTCTTTTTTTTCAGTTTTGATGCTTTTTATTTCTTTTTCTTGCCTAATTGCTTTGTCTAGAATCACCACTACTCTGTTGAATACAAGTGGTGATGGGGGGTATCTTTGCCTTGCTCTTGATCTTAGAGAAAAAGCTTTCAGTACCCCCCACCCCCCGCTTTATGTATGTATGTATCTTTTATTGAAGTATAGTTGTCACACAGTGTTTCATGTGTACAACATAGTAATTCAACTTTATATATTATGCTACGTTTACAGGTATAGCTACTATCTGTCATCATACAATGCTATTATAATACCATCGACTATATTCTCTATGCTGTATCTTTCATCCTCATGAGTTATTTATTCCATAACTGGAAACCTATGCTTCTCACTCTCCTTCACTCCTTTTTGCCTGTCACCCACCTGTGGCAACCATGAGTTTGTTCTCTGTATTTATTGGTCTGTTTCTGCTTTTGTTTGTTTTGTTTTGTTTTTTAGATTCCACATATAAGTGAAATCATACGATACTTGTCTTTCTCTGTCTGACTTATTTCACTTAGCATAATACCTACTGAATATTATGAGGATGATGTTAGCTGTAGGCTTGTCATGTATGACTTTTATTACATTGAGGTAGTTTACTTCTGTTCCTAGTTTGTTTATCAGAGCGTTTATTATGAAAGAGTGTTGAATATTGTCAGATGCTTTTTCTCCATCTATTGAGATATCATGTGATTTTTATCTCTCATTCTGTTAATCTGAAGTATCACAGTAGTTGATTTGTTTATGTTAATCAATTCTTATGTCTCAGAAATAAAACCACTTGGTCATGGTGTATGATCCCTTTATTGTGCTGTTGTATTTACTGTGCTATAGTGTTTTGTTGAGGATTTTTTCATCCATATTCGTCAGGGATATTGGCCTGGAGTTTTCTTGTGGTGTCTTTGTCTGGCTATGGTATCAGGGTAATGCATGACTCATAAAATGAATTTGGAAGTGTTTCTTCCATTTCAGCTTTTTTGAAGATTTTGAGAAGGATTGGTGTTAATTGTTCTTTAAATGCTTGGTAGAATTGACCATTGAGGGGCATGGCTCAGTAGGTTAAGGGTCCAACTTAGCTCAAGTCATGATCTCACGGCTCATGGGTTCAAGCCCCACATTAGGCTCTGTCTCAACAGCTCAGAGCCTGGAGCCTGCTTCAAATTCTGTGTCTCCCTCTCTCTCTGGCTCACAGCACTTGTGCTGTCTCTCTCTCTCTCTCTCAAAAAAAAAAAAAAATTCAAAAAATAAAAAAAAAGGAATTGACCATTGAAATCATCTGGTCCTGGGCTTTTCTTTGTTTGGAGGTTTTGATTATTGATTCAGTCTCCATATTAGTTATAGATTCTGTCGATTTTCTATTTTTTCATGACTTACTCTTGGTAGGTTGTATGTTACCAGAAATTTATCCCTGTCTTCTAAGTTTATCCAGTTTGTTGATGTATGATTATTCCTGCTGGTCTCTTACGATCTTTTTATTTCTGTGGCATAAGGTGTTATGTCTCTTCTTTCATTTGTGGTTTGTTTTGTTTTTTTAATTTTTTTTTAATGTTTATTTTTTTATTTTTGAGACAGGGAGAGACAGAGCAAGAACAGGGGAGGGTCAGAGAGAGGGAGACACAGAATCGGAAGCAGGCTCCAGGCTCTGAGCTGTCAGCACAGAGCCCGACGCGGGGCTCGAACTCACGGACCACGAGATCGTGACCTGAGCCAAAGTCGGACGCTTAACCGACTGAGCCACCCAGGCGCCCCTCATTTGTGGGTTTTTAATCTGACACTTCTCTCTTTTTTCATACTTAGTGTAGCTAAAGGTTTGCCAATTTTGTTTATGTTTTCAAAAAACCAATTTTAGTTTCATTGTTTTTTTTCCTGTTTTGATCTATGCTTAATTTCATTTATTTCTGCTGTAATATTTGTTGTTTCCTTCCTTCTCTTAAATTTGGGCTTCATTTATTCTTCTTTGTCTTGCAACTTGAGATGTAAAATTAGGTTTTTACTTCAGAGTTTTCTTCCTTTTTAATGTAGGTGCTTATTACTATGAACCTCAGTCTTAGTACTACTTTTGCTGCCTCCCATAAGTTTTGATATATTTTCATATTTGTCTCGAGGTATTTTCTAATTTCCTTTTTGATTTCTTCTTTAACCCAGTGATTGCTCACAAATATATTGTTTAATATCCACAGACTGGTGAATTTTCCAGCTTTCCTTCTGCTATTAATTTCTAGTTTTCCATTTTTGTCAGAAAAAATACTTAATATGCTTTCAGTCTTCTTAAATTCGTTAGGACTTGTTTTATGACTTAACATGGGATCTATCCTGGAGAAAGTTCTCTGTGTGCTTGGAAAGAATCTGTATTCTGCTGCCGCTGGGTAGAACATTCAGTTTATGTCTGGTAGGTCCATTTGTCTACAGTGTTACTCGAGTCTTCTATTTCCTTAATGCTCTTTGGTCTCAATTTTCTGTCCATAATTGAAAGTGGAGTGTTGGAGTCTCCTACAATTATTAGACGGCTGCCTATTTCTTTCTTCACTTCTGCCAATGTTTGCTTTCCGTGTTTAGGTGCTCTGATGTTGGGTGTGTATATATTTATAATTGTGTTTTCCTTGTGGATGGACTGTTTTATCATTGTATAGTGTTTAATCTTTATCTTTTGTGACAGTCTTTGACTTAAAGTTCATTTTGTCTAAGCACAGCCACTCCTGATTTCTTCTGGTTATCTTTTATATGGAATATATTTACCCATTTCTTCACTTTTAGCCTAAATGTGTCCTTAAGTGTAAAGTGAGTTTCCTATAGGCAGCATATAATTGTGTTTTTTTTTAATTATTCTAACTGAAATAGGTCAGAGAAAGACAAATACCATATGATTTCACTCATACGTGGAATTTAAGAACAAAACAGATGAACATAGGGGAAGGGGGGTAATAAGGAGAGGGAAACAAACCACAAGAGACTCTTAACAAGAGAGAACAAACTGAGGGTTGATGGAGGGAGATGGGTGGGGGATGGGCTAGATGGGTGGGGGGCATTAAGGAGGACACTTGTGATGAGCAGTGAGTGGGTGTTGTATGTAAGTGACGAATCACTGAATTCTACTCCTGAAACCAATACTCTACTGTAGGGTAACTAAAATTTAAACTAAAAAATTTAAAAAATCATTCAGCTCCTGTGTATCTTTTGATTGGTGAGTTTAATCTATTTACACTTAAAATACCTATTGATAGGAAAGTATTTATTATTGAAAGTTTGTTGGTTTTCTGTCAGTCTGGCAATTCATTTACCTGTCTTCCTCTCTTGCTGTCTTCCTTTGTGTTGTGTTGATTTTTTTGCATTGATCTGCTTTGATTCTCCTTATCTGTTGTGTAACTTCTGTAGGTATTTGTGTGTGATGTAGTTACCCTGGGGACCAGACAAACTATTTCACAATTACAACAGCGTTATAAGCAAACGACTTAAGCTCAAGTGCACATCAAAAATGCTATACTTTAATTTATCCCTCTCCATGCTTTATGTTATTGTGGTCACAGTCTGTATCTCTTCATACTGTTTACCTTTTAAGATGTTTTTTCATTATAGTTGTCTTTAATACTTTTGTCTTTTAACTATTGTACTGGAATGAGAAGTGATTTACTCACCGCTGTGTCGTAGTGCACTCATCTGTATATGTCTATGTATATGTCTATGTATTTACCTCTACCGACAAGGTTCATATTTTCTCATGCCATGGTGCACTCTTAAGTGTCCTTTTGTTTTATCTTGAAGGACAAAAGACATTAGTATTTTCTGTAAGGTAGTTCCACTGGTGATGAACCTCCTTAGCTTCTGTTTTTTGGGGGGAAAGTATTTATCTTTCCTTAATTTTTGAAGGACAATTTATAGTACTTTTGGTTGGAATGGTTTCTTTCCTTTGGACACTTTGAATATACCCTGCCACTCCCTTCTGACCTGCAACGTTTTTGCCAAAAAGTCTGCTGACTGTTTTATGGGAATCCCCTTGTACATGACGAGTCACGTTTCTCTTGCTTCTTTCAACATGGTCTCTTTATCGTTGACTTTTGACAATTGGATTATAATGTGTCTCAGTGTAGATTTCTTTGGGTTCCTCTTATGTGTTATCTTTTGGGCTTCTTAGATCTGGATGTTCATTTCTTTCCCCCAGAGAGAAATCTTAGCGAGTTTTCAGCCATTGTTTCCTTAAATAATCTTTCCGGCCCTTTCTTTCTTCCTTCTGGGATTCCTGTAATGCATACATTACTCATTTGAGGTTATCTTAAGAGTCTGTAAAGCTTGGGGAGCCTGGGTGGCTCCTGGGTGGCTCAGTTGGTTAAGCATCTAACTTCAGCTCACGTCATGATCTTGTGGTTTGTGAGTTCGAGCCCTGCATCAGGTTCTGTGCTGTCAGCATGTAGCCCGCTTCAGACCCTCTGTCCGCTTCTCTTCCTGTCCCTCCCCCACCTTGTGCATACATGCTCTCTCTCTCAAATAAAAAAAGTTATAAAAAAAAGAACAAAAAATGACAAGAATAAATCCCTAAGGCTTTATTAATACATACTCCTTTTCTTTTTTGCTTCTCTGATTGAATTATTTCCAATGACCTGTCTTTGAATTCACTGCTCCTTTCTTCGGCTTTATCTAATTAAAGCTGTACCCCTCGGGTGAATTTTCAGGTAAGTTACTGTGTCCTTCAGCTCCGTGATTTCTGTTTGGTATTTAAAAAAAATATTTTCTGTCTCTTTGTTAAAATTCTCACATTGTGCATATGCTATTATCTTGACCGTGGTGAATATATTTATGACAATTAGTCTGACTTCTCTGTCAGATAAATCATCTAACTCTGCCTCATTATGGTCAGATTCTGGAGGTTTATCTTGCTACTTTATGTGGAACATCTTTGCCTGATTCTTTATTTTCCTTGACTCTCTGTTGGTGTCTGTGCATTACACAAAGCAGGCAACTCTCCCAGTATTTACCGACTGGCCTCATACGGGTAGGAGACTTCACCAATCAGCCTAGCCAGATAATCTGGGGGTTTCTACCCATTCTTTCCCTGGACAGGGAGAAGCTTGCAGCTGTGGCTTTTGTCCAGTTGGTCTTGTTGAGCCGGGAGATGTTTACCAGTCCAAACCACCGACTCTGTTCCTGGGTAACTACACTATACCAGACCTGTCAGGGCTTCAAGACTGGAAGGTCAGATGCCTGTTCTTTGGGGACCCCTGGAGAAGTTGGTGCATTTAATGCACACATCAATTGTTTCTCTCCCCAGGAGGAAGCAGAGAGATGGGATGCTCTGTTTGCACACTCTGTGCTGAGCAGAGGAGTGGGTCTCTGGTATCTACCAGCCCAAACCATTACCTTTATTTTCCGTCAGGTGGCTAGACTTGCCAGAGTGGTATTCAAGACTGGAAAGACAAAAGCCAGTTCTCCAGGGACCCCCTCCCACCCCCGCCTTGAAAAAGTTGGGGCGCTGGATATGTGAGTCAACCCTCCCATGGAAGAAACTGGGAGCTAGGTGGTCTCCCTGATCCTGTGGCGCCGTGGGGGAGGGGGAGGCATTCTGGGAAGAGGATGTCTCAGATCTCCCTGCCTGTTTCAGTGATTGTGGTGTCGCTTCTTCCCGGGGTACAGTAGCCTTTCGGTTAGTTTTTGGATTTATCAGAAAGGCAGTTTGCCATGAATTATTGATGAGTCAGCTTGTCTGTGGGCAGAAAGATCCAGGGAAGGTTGCAGGACTTGCTATTCTGACTTGTTGATGACATCACTTGCCGCGTTTGTAGAATTTAAATGGTACCGTCCGACTCCTCCCTTGCTCAAGAAGACACATTAGCTCCACCTAGAAGGGGGCCGTTTCGGTGGGAATTCGTCATATCCACAAAGGAAGAATCTCCGACTGCCCCCCAGTGGACTGTTAGGGTCTTCCCAGGCACCCCCTGTTCCTGCCAATCCTGTTTTTGTCACCGATGCTCCAGACTCCAGGCACTAAAGTACAGGTAGAAGGGGAATCTGGGAGCTGGGCCTATTTTCATGAAGCGATACGTGAATTTTCGTCTCTAACGTGGTTGATTCTGATCAGATTCTTTTCAGAGGAGTAGTTTTTATAGCTTCTAAAGGCTTTAAAGGTTCGTATGCCAGTGGCACCCAGTCACTCAGTCATTAGTCATCTGGATATGCGATTTAGATGCTTCTCTAGTCACTAATGAGTAAGAAAGCAATGTGTATCAGTTAGCTATTGCTGCATAACAAACCTCCCCGAAACTCAGGGGCTTTTCACAATAAACTTTTATCATTGCGTAAGAATCTGCAAGTTGGCTGGTCATTCTTGCTGATTTGGACTAGGCTCAGCTCATTTTGTGTGGGTTCACGCAGGTGTCTGCATTCAGCTGGAGGCTCAGCTAGACAGTGGCTGGTCTGGGATGGCCTTGGCTGGGGTGAATAATCTATTTTACACGGTCTCTCATCTGTCAACTGGCTAGCCTGTGTTTGTTCATAGATCATGCAAGGTCCCAGGAGAAGGGGCTTTGTTATATAAGGCCTCTTGGCCCAGCCTGGTGAGGGGCACACTATGATTATCACCACATTTCATTGGCTAAATCAAATCTTCAAGCCCTCTCAGATGCAAGGAGGGGGCAGATGGGTTCCATCCCTTCATGGGAGGAGCCAAAAAGTTGCAGTGCAAAAGGTGTGCATGGCGATGGGTACAATGGGTGTTCAAGTCAGTGACTTAGAGCAGAGAGTTGTTTTCGTCACAGTAGTGTAGGACAAGAGTCAGGGCGTTAAGATCTCCAGGTATTACTCATGTAACAGAAGGACCCATGGAATAAGTACAGCCCCAGGGCTAATCCACCACTCGAGCACGTCTTGGTTGAGAGGCAGAAATATTGCCCTGGTTACAGAACCCACTGTCAGCAGCAGAGAGTGGGTTGAAACGCTATCCTAGGAGTTTACAATGAGTATGTGGTGTGTATGTGGACATGTGTATGAAGCATTTGAAATAAATCTCATGGGTGTGCCAGCTACGTATCACAGTAATTCTCTAGGGAGTGCTGCTGGCCCCCTTTTACAGGCGAGGAGACTGAGACTCACCAGGGAAGAAACTCGACCTGAGGTTACCATAGGTATGACGTGATGGGCCAAGATTCTAGCCCCCATCTTCTGAAGCCACATTGCACACACTCCTCCTGTTTTCTGGCTGCTCCCTCTGTTCCGAGTAGGTTTCTCATTAGTTCACTTGTGTGCCCTGGTGAGTCAACAGTGTGGGGTGAGGGCCAAAGCATCCTTGTCTTTGTGGGATTCTGGGACCCAGGGGAAGAAGATGCTGTCAGATTCAGCATCTGTAGGCGTATATTGAGCACCTACCGTGTGTGGAAAGTGGGTGTATCAGGTTCCTATTGCTGCCCTAACAAATTACCATCACCACTGACTTAAAGCAACACGAATTAATTTTCCAGTAGTTCTGGTCATCAGGCATCTGGAACGCGTCTCGCTGGGCTGGTATTAAAGCGTCAGCAAGGCTGCTGCCTTCCGGAGGCTCCAGGGGAGGATCTTGTTTCTTGCCTTTTGCAGCTTCTGTGAGTTGCCTGCATTCCTGGGCTTGTGGCTTCGTTCTCTTTTCAAAGCCAGCAGTGGCCGGTTGAGACCTCTCATGGTACATCACTCTGACTTCCCTGCTTCCCTCTGTACATTTTAGGATCCTCGTGATTACCTCGGGCCTGCCCGGATAATCCAGAAAAAATATCCCTAACCAGATGTCAGCCGATTACCAACCACAATTCCACCTGCTACATTAATTACTCTTTGCCTCGTAAGGCGACATTCATAGATTCCAGCAGGTAGGATGTGGGCATCTTTGGGGAGCCATTATTCTGCCCACCATTGACAGATTGTGCTACATTGGGGAACACAAATGAATTAGAGCCTGTACTGTCCAGAAGCCTGTAGTCTGGTGTGTGTGTGTGTGTGTGTGTGTGTGTGTGTGTGTTCGTTCACGGTTAGGTGGGAGGTGAAAAGGGGCATAGCAGTGTTGAGTCTAGGAGTTAGAGGCAGTGAAAAGAGGGAGACTGCCTTGGATCTGGGGGTTACAGGGATAGAGGAAGGCAGCGTGGAGGAGGCAGTCCATGAACATGGTCTTGAAGGATGGCTATGCTTTCAAAGAGTAAAGTTAGTTGGGAGAACATCCCAGACAAAGGGATTGGTCCAGACACCCAGCTACTACCAACAGGATGAGGGTCGAGTGTATGTCACAGTCCCCAGCTCAGCTGCCCTTGGGACGGCACTCACAGGAATGAGGGGAGCCTCCTTCTGGTGGTTGGTGCCTTTGTTTTCTGGAGGCATCTGTCCCAGCCGGGGCGGGCGGCCACCACCCAGCTCCAGCACATTGTCGCCCCTGGAGGAAACTGTCAAGGGTGGCCAGATCGTTGCTCTTCTGAAGAAGCCAGGAATCTGGGTTTTTATGTGAAGTGTTTGGATCTTACAATTGAATGTCTAATTCAGTTTTTTAAAAATGAAAACACCGAGGGGCGCCTGGGCGGCTCAGTCGGTTGAGCGTCCGACTTCGGCTCAGGTCACGATCTCGCGGTCTGTGAGATCTGCTCGTGCTCTGTCTCTCTCTGTCTCAAAAATAAATAAAAACATTTTAAAAAATTAAAAAAAAAATAAAACCACTGAATAGTCCAAAGAGAAGTCAGAGGGTTTCCATGTGTGTCCTCTGAGGTGAGGCACAGAGAGGTTGAGTTATTTGCACAAGGCCACACAGTTGTGAAGTGACAAGGCCGGTACAGCCAGTGGTCCCTGGGTTCTTGCTACCGAGGTCCAAATTACACGAGCGGAGCTAAGCATCCTCTGGAGAGCTGGAAGGACAGCTGGCATGGGCCACAGGAAGTGTCCAACCCAGAATGGCCACTGATCAGAGAGGCAGCAATGCAGGAACACGGGTGCAAGAGGATGAGATTCCTCTCAATCCTGAGATGCTGTCATGCCAGGAAGATTCGGGGCATGCCCCGTGGCTTCCCAGGAGGGTCTGCACCTTTCCGCAGCAGGGGATCCGGTGCACGGATTCCGGACTTTATGTATTCATGTTGTTTCTCTGAAAGGTGGGGGGCGGGGAGGGAGGAAAGAAGGAAGAGAATGAAGAAAGAAAGAAACTAAAATTCCCTCTTTTGTGTATGCCGAAAGAAAAGGCATTTGGCTCACAAAAAGGGAATGAATAATTAAGACCATTATTGATATGAACGTTCATTGGAAACTCCGTTATTGTTTTCAAGAATGGAGCGATAGAAATGACTCCTTTATCATCATCTCTGATAGAATACAAATTTTATCCCATCTTGTACCCCAATTACAGATCATAATGACTTAGCCTTCTCAGAGAGGTTTTTTTAAAAATTTTTTTTCTTTAATTTACATTTCCACCCTCTTGAGCTGAATAACTGTCTGTGCAATGGTAGAATTGCAACAGAAATTCCTGTCTGATGGGAACTGCTGTAGAAAAGCCAGGAGCAGGCTTTTCTAGCAAAAGCCCCATGTGTTTGCAAATCCATCTTGCTAAGTGCTATGTGGTGATTAAGCTCTATACCCTCAAGTAGGACAGGTCCGAGTTCATTTCATTTGACAGATACTTGTTGATAAAGTAACCTTACTTTACTTAGTCCCAGTGTGCCCAGAGCTGCACTGTTTTTCCAGTGTCCCCTCAATGCAGTGTCCCTTTTTATTATCGTGAGTGTTCTGCTTCTAACACTAAAAAGCACATGGCCAAAAAAAAAAAAAAAATTAAAAACAAAAAAAAAAGAGAAAGATCAGTCGGGCCAGCATCCGACTTCGGCTCAGGTCATGATCTCACGGTTCATGGGTTCGAGCCCCACATCCGGCTCTGTGCTGACAGCTCAGAGCCTGGATGGAGCCTGCTTCGGATTCTGTGTCTCCCTCTCTTTCTGCCCCTCCCCTGCTCCCGCTGTCTCTCTCTGTCTCTCAAAATTAAATAAATGCAAAAAAAAAAAAATTAAAAAAAAAATAAAAAGCACATTGGCCGTGTTAATGCTGGAGTTCCTGCTGTGCCACAGACAGTATCTAAGCCCAGAGGGAAGGGGTAGACAGGGCAGACGCATCCCTGCCCTCTGCCAGTATAGTCGCCCCACCGCTTTGCATGACTCTGGGCAAGTTACTGAAAGTCACCGTGACTCAGTTTTCTCACCTGTAGAACACAGCTGGTTGTATTTAACTTGCGAGGTTGTCATGAGAATTAGATGATCCATTCCGTGCAAAACTCGTAGCAGAGTCCCTGGCACAGAGAGAGCGAGCTGGAAACATGTTAGTTGTTGTTGTCATTCAGTACCTGTCTTGGATGGAGGGGACTGTGCCTGATCCAATGTGTGGAGGAGAGGAGGGAACACAAAGACGTTCTGTCAGCCAGTGAAGGAGAAAGGAATATGCACCAAAAATGACAGAATCCAAAGGCATTAAGACCTTTTTTTAATGTTTATTTATTTTTTGAGAGAGAGAGAGAGAGAGAGAGAGACAGAACCCGAAGCAGGCTCCAGGCACCGAGCTGTCAGCACAGAGCCTGACATGGGGCTTGAACCCACAAACTGGGAGATCATGACCTGAGCCGAAGTCGGACGCTCAACCGACTGAGCCACCCAGGCGCCCCTCCAAAGGCATTAGAAAACATTTACTCATTTGTTTAGCAAACAATTTACATGGTTTCTACCAAATCCAGGCTTTGAACTGGGTTCTGGGGACTCATTCGTGAACAAGAAGCAGTCCCTCGTTAACATGGCCTGACTGTGCTATGATGTAGCTGAGGCCCCCATGCAGTCTCTGCTTTAGTCAGACAAGTTAGGGGATGTGTTGAATCGTATCCTCTCGAAATCCAAATGCTGAAGTCCTCACCTCCAAGGCCTCAGACTGTGACCTTGTTTGGAGATAGGGTCTTTACATAGGGTTAAAGAATAGGGTTAAAGCGGGATCGGCAGCGTGAGCCCTAATCTGATACGTCTGTGCCCTCACGAACAAGGGAAGTTTGGGCACAGACACGTACACAAGGGGAACCCCATGCGGAGATGAAGGCAGGGATTGGGGGGATGCTTCTACAATCCCCCAAAACACCAAAGATCACCAGCCACCTGCAGAAGTTGGGAGAGAAATTTGGGACAGATTCCCCACCCCCACCCCCAGCCCCAGCCCCAGCCCCCACAGCCTTAGAAGGAGTGCATTCTGGGGCGCCTGGGTGGCTCAGTCGGTTGAGTGTCCGACTCTTGGTTTCGGCTCAGGACATGATCTCATGGTTCATGGGTTCGAGCCCTGCACTGGGTTCTGCTCTGATGGTGTGGACCCTGCTTGAGATTCTCTCTCTCCCTGTCTCCCTGCCCCTCCCACGTCTCTCTCTCTCTCTCTCTTTCTCTCTCAAATAAATTTTTTAAAAAAGAGAAGGAACTCATTCTGCAACACATTGATCTCAGATTTGAGAGAGTAAAGTTCTGTTGTCTGAGCCCCCCAGTCTGCGGTACTTTGCTGCCCCAGGGCACTGACACACCCTCCCAGCGGACCCAGTGTCCAGGCAGGTGTTGCCGGAGGAGCCAGGAGCGTCTTCGGTGACGGGACCTACGACCTGCCACTTGGCTAGCATTCCTGTGGAGCTAGTCCGCTCTCAGAGCTGGAGTCCGGCCCGGTCCCTTGACTTGACTCCAAATCAGTGTTCCAGCGTGACGAACGCAGAAATCAGGCTCCAGACGTGTGTTCTGAAGGAAGAAGATGTAAATGGCTTTCCACAGGCAAGTGATACCACGGGAACAGCTGCGGGAGGAAGCAAAATTGGCTTCAAGCGAACCGCAGAGTTGGAGTTCTCGGAAATACACCTGCTCTGTCCTAATAAGCCTTCGCCATTTTGGGCTTCTGTTCCCTGTCCTTTATCTTTTCCGGCATCATCTGGGGTTGGCTGTGGTTCCACCGACTGGCTGACTGCTGTGACCAACTCGCAGAAGGGGAGATAGATGCTCAAGGGTGTACCACTCTCTCTCTAGACCTGTGTGAAAACTGTGACGCCTAAGAGATGACCAGATACAGCCGAGCCCGGACATTCCCAAGGGGTCTGTCTAGGGTCCTTCATGAACTTGAGGGCTCAGGAGCAAGGTCGCTCTTTTGCTATTGATTTTTTTTTTTTTTTTTTTTTTTGGTGAAGTGTGTCAAACACAGGTATGGAAATAGTATAATGCACACCAGTGTCTCCTTCCCCAGTGTAACAAGCGAAACGTGGTAGGCACGTTTGAAGCCCCTCGCCTGTCACACTGGGCAGCTCCTCACCTGCCCCAGAGATGACCGCACACATTTCCATGGGGGTTGGTATAATTCGCCTAAGGTTATGTAACCCAAAGCAATGTATCCTATTTTTAAACTCCACCCAAATCAAGTCAGATCCCTCTGCATCTTGCTTTCCTTACTTCCCATTATGCTTTATGTTTATTCATATGATGCAGTTCACTTATTTTAACTGCTTTACAAGAGTGTTGCCTGCGATTATGCTACAATTTATTGACTCATCCCCTTATTGATGGGAGATGCGAGCATTCTTCCTTGGGTTTCCTTGTGCGCACCCGTGGGAGTTTCTGAAAGACACATTCCACAGGATACGCACTGAAGAATTCTAGGATTGCTGGGTCGTAGGGTTTGCCATCTTGGAATTTTTAAGGTATTAACAGATCATTCTCCTGAAGGGTCATGGGCACTCCCACCCACAAGTCTTGAGAGTCGCCTACACCTGTCAACACTTGGTATTATCAAACCCTAAATTTTTGCCGGTATGGTGAATTTTTTTAAATGGCATGTTCTGATGCTAGTGAGGTTGAATCTGTTTTGAGATATTTACTGTTTCTTCAGATACCCAAAATGAGTAAGTACATTGTCTATTCATACCCTTTGCCCGTTTTTCCCCCAATAGGTTGAATTGTTGCATTGCATCAGTAATAGAGGGCATTCTTTAAATTTTTTTTTTTAACGTTTTATTTATTTTTGAGACAGAGACAGAGCATGAACAGGGGAGGGGCAGAGAGAGAGGGAGACACAGAACTGGAAGCAGGCTCCAGGCTCTGAGCCGTCAGCCCAGAGCCCGACGCGGGGCTCGAACTCACGGACCGTGAGATCGTGACCTGAGCTGAAGTCGGCGCCCAACCAACTGAGCCACCCAGGCGCCCCGAGGGCATTCTTGTCTAATTCCTGACTTCAGTGGAAGTGCTTCTAAAGATTTCACAGTAAGAATGATGTGTATTGTAGACGTTTGATCTTAAGTATGGCTGGGTTAAAGAAGTTCACTATATTCTGAGTTTGCTAGGACTTCCATAAAGCTCTATGAATGGGTGCTAATTTTAACTTTTTAAGATACGTTGGGGCACCCGGGTAGCTCAGTTGGTTGAGCATCTGACTTTGGCTCAGGTCATGATCTCACAGTTTGTGAGTTCGAGCCTTGCATCGAGCTCTGTGCGGACAGCTCAGAGCCTGGAGCCCGCTTCCGATTCTGTGTCTCCCTCGCTCTCTGCCCCTCCCCCGCTCTCTCGCGCTCTCTCTCTCTCTCTCTCTCTCTCTCTCTCTCTCAAAAATAAACAAACATTAAAAAATTAAAAACAAAGAAAATTTGTTTACTTATAGTAATTGCTACACCCAATGTGGGGCTAGAACTCATGACCCTGAGATTGAGAGTTACATGCTCTTCTGACTGAGCCAGAAAGGGCCCCTAAGGTTCACTTTTTAATTGGAATGTGAGACCTGCAAAAGTGCACAAGGCCTAAGTGGAACGCTTGATACGTCTTCAGAAAGTGAACACACCCATGTGATCAACAGCCCATTAAGAGTAGAATATCAACAGTAGCCCTTAGGACCCCTTCACGCCTCTACCATGGGTCTGCCCCTTGAAGAGAATCCTTATTATGAATTATAAAGCTACAGCTTAGTTTCTCCTGTTTCCGAACCTTATGTGCATAGACTCAAGAAAGAAGTTATTTTGTGTCTGACGTCATTTCCTCAACATTGTTGGTAATTTTCATTCATTGGGCTTCATGTAGCTGTAGTTTATTTTCATTGTTGCCATGTTCCATTGTGTGGCTGTCCTACTTTATATCTTTCTATTCTGACTTGATGCACATATGATAATAAGATAATACACATAAGATAATGACAGCGGTCATTGCCTGTCAGTTTTGATTTGGGCTGTTCTGGTACGTGTTCAATGACATTTCATTGCAGATTGAATTTACATCTTCTGTCATTCGCGATACGATTTTCTCATCTTTTTTATGAGTATTTTTTTCTAGAGAGCCTTTTGCAAAATACCTATTCAAGTCTCTTTGCCAATTTTTTTTTTTATTGAATTTGTCTCTTGCTGACCAATAGGTCATATACTCTGTATACTCTGGATATAAGGCTCTACCACGGAGGTTTTAGCGCTCTTACAGAAATAACTTCCCCATTCTATATTGTGTATTTTACCTCTTAATGGCATCTTTTGATGAATGGACACTCTTGAATTTAATCTAATTTATTAGTTTTTTTTTATGGCTAGTGCATAAGAAATCTTTGCTTACTGTAAGGTCATGAAGATATTTCAGATGGCAAAGGCTATTGACCATTGATATCCTTTGTCCTTTTTTTCTAGTAGATTGAATTATTACATCAGGGATAGAGGACATTTTTGTTTTGTTCCAGACCTCAGTGGAAATACTTCTTAAGTTTTAATATTACAATTTATGTTGTTTAAAGTTTTTAAGTTTATTTTTGAGTGAGAGAGAGAGGATGGGGGGGGTAGGGAGAGGGACAAAGTTTTTAAAAGTTTATTTTTGAGACAGAGAGAGAGAGAGAGAGGATGAGGGGGGAGTAGAGAGAGGGACACAGTTTTTAACTTTTTTTTTTCAACGTTTTTTATTTATTTTTGGGACAGAGAGAGACAGAGCATGAACGGGGGAGGGGCAGAGAGAGAGAGGGAGACACAGAATCTGAAACAGGCTCCAGGCTCTGAGCTATCAGCCCGACGCGGGGCTCGAACTCACAGACCGCGAGATCGTGACCTGGCTGAAGTCGGACGCTTAACCGACTGCGCCACCCAGGCGCCCCGAGGGACAAAGTTTTTAAAAGTTTATTTATTTTTGAGACAGAGAGAGAGAGAGAGAGGATGGGGGGGGGGTAGAGAGAGGGAGAGAGAGATAGAATCCCTAGCAGACTCTGTGTGTCAGCTGTCAGTGCAGAGCCTGACATGGGGCTCAAACCCACCAACTGTGAGATCATGACCTGCGTCAAAATCAAGAGTTGGACGCTTAATCTGCTGAGCTGCTCAGCCCCCCTAAAGTGTTTTATTGTTAACCTGTGATCACATTAAGGAAATTTAGTATAGTCCCAGTTTTCCTCTAGAAAATGTATGGTCTTACCATTTATGCTCAGATCTACAAGCTACTTGGAACGAATTTTTGCATAAAGTGGAAGATAGAGATCTTTACCACACTTAATAAAATTAACAGTCAGTACTTAATATCATTCAGTCCATATTCAGATTTCCTCCATTGCCTAAAAATATGGCTTTTGTAGATTGTTTGTTGAAATCAGGATCCAAACAAAGCTCCTCTTAAAAAATTACTTTTTCATGCTATTTACTCTTTGAAGGCGGTGAGTTGTCCTGAAAAATGTTTCGTGTATCAGGTTTTATTATTGCTTCATTGTGGTGTCATCTAATTTGTCATTTAATTCGTTCCCCCTAATAGGTCCCAAGTTAGATAGGAAGGGTGGATTAGGTATAACTCTCATAATTTCTGGCATGGATTTTTCACCGGTGGTGCTATGCCCCGTATCCAGTTTGGAGTTATGTCGTGTTTAGTGATGCTGAGCTTCGTAGGTGGGTTGGGTAGTGACAGTCTTATCCCTTCCTTGTGAAAGTCCTTATTAACTGTCTGCCTGGTAATTTTACCACCTGTCCATGACCATTGCCGGAGTCAACTATTGACTGACGAATTGCGAAATTGTCAATTTTAGGGGCGCCTGGGTGGCTCAGTCGGTTGAGCATCCGACTTCGGCTCAGGTCATGATCTCACAGCTCATGGGTTCAAGCCCTGTGTCGGGCTGTGTGCTGAGAGCTGGGAGCCTGGAGCCTGCTTCGGATTCTGTGTCTCCCTCTCTCTCTGCCCCTCCCCTGCTCATGCTCCCTCCCTCCCTCTCTCTTTCTCTCTCTCAAAAATAAATAAACGTTAAAAAAAATGTAAATTTTAATTTGACCACTCCTTCTGTATTTAGTAAGTGAAAGAACTTTCCTTCATTCTCTTTGATACTTGGTTACTCTGAAGTAACATTCATATTAGATGGCAGACGAAATGTGTAACTCCTTCCCTCTAGCAAATCTCAGAAGAGTTGGTGTCTTTGCAAGTTTCAGTGTTGTCCTTCCCGTGAGTTTTTTTTCTCTCTCTCCATTTTTATTGAGGCTCATTATGAACTCACTGCTTTTCATATATGCATGGACAAAATGCATGGGCCTTTTGTTCATCGCAGTCTTATTTTTTATGGCTTTTTTTATCGAAGCATAATCTACACCTGGGTGGTTGCGTGAACCATTCATGTACAGCTCAAGGTGTCTTCACAAGGTCAACATACCTGTATGACACTGTTCATGTCCAGAAATACAAAATGGGAAGGCATCCTGTGTTCATGGGTTAGCAGGCTTAATGGTACTGAAATGTCCGTACTGTCCAAAGCAACCTACAGATTCGTTGTTATCCCTGTCAAGATCCCAAAGACATTTTGTACAGAAATAGAAAAACAATTCCAAAATTCATGTGGAACCACAAAAAGCCACAGATAGCCAAATCAGTCTTCTCAAGAACAAAGCTGGAGACATACTTTTTTTTTTAATTAAAAAAATTTTTAATGTAATTTATTGTCAAATTGGTTTCCATACAACACCCAGTGCTTATCCCCCCAAGTGCCCTCCTCAATGCCCATCAGCCATTTAGCCCCTCCCCTCCCCAGCTCCCCTCCAATAACCCTCAGTTCTCTATATTTAAGAGTTTCTTATGGTTTGCCTCTCTCTCTGTATTTATCTTATTTTTCCTTTCCTTCCCCTGTGTTCATCTATTGTGTTTCTTAAATTCCACATATGGGTGAAATCATACGATATTTGTCCTTCTCTGACTTATTTCACTTAGCATAATACCTTCCGGTTCCATCCACGTTGTTGCAAGTGGCAAGATTGTATTCTTTTTGATTGCTGAGTAGTAATCCATCGCACACAAACACACGCGCACACACACACACACACACACACACACACACACACCCACCCACCCACATCTTCTTCACTCATTCGTTCGTCGATGGACGTCTGGGCTCCTTCCATAATTTGCTCTTGTCGATAGTGTTGTTTTAAACACTTTGAATTTTTTTATCCTCTGGATAAATACCTAGTCGTGCAATTGCTGGGCGGTAGAGTAGTTCTATTTTTAAATTTTTGGTTTAAAAATGTTATAAAGCAACAGATCGAAATAGGATGTTGATTTTCAGAGTTCTGGTCTTTCACCTCTTCGGTTAGGTTTATTTCTAGATATCTTACTGTTTTTCGTGCTGTTTTAAATAGGATTGATTGCTTAATTTCCCTTTCTGCTGCTTCTTTGTTGGTGTATGGAAATGCAACAGATTTCTGTACGTTGACTTTGTATCCTGCAACTTCACAGAACTCATTTATCCATTCTAGCAGTTTTTTTTTTCCTTTGGTGGAATCTTTCGGGTCTTCTATGTATCGTATCGTGTCATGTGCAAATAGTGAAAGTTTTACTCCTTCCTTGCCGACTGGAAATGTCTTTATTTCTTTTTTGTTGTCTGATTGCTTTCAGTACTGTGTTAAATAACAGTGGTGAGGGAGGCATCACTGCCTTGTTGCTGGTCGTAGAGGAAGAGCTCTCAGTGTTCCCCCATTTAGGATGATATTAACTGTGGTTTTCTCATATATGGCTTCCATTATGTTGAGGTGTGTTCCCTCTAAACCTCCTTCGTTAAGGGTTTTCATCGTGAATGTAGGTTGTACTTCATCAAATGCTTTTTCTGCGTCTATTAAAAGGATCATAGGGTTCTTACCTTCTCTTTTATTAATGTAGTATATCACATTGGTTGATTTGCAATTTTTGAACCACCCATGAAACCCAGGAGTAAATCCTACTCGGTTGTGGTGAAAGATTTTTTTCATGTGTTGTTAGCTTCGTTTTGCTCGTATTTTACTGAGAATTTTTGTGTCTGTATTCCTCAAGGATATTGGCCTGTAGTTCTCTCTTTTTTTAGTGGTGTCTTTACCTGGTTTTGGTGTTAGGGTAATGCTGGCCTCATAGAATGAATTGGGAAGCTTTTCTTCCTTTTCTATTTTTTTGGAACAGTTTGGGAAGAATAGGTACTAACTCTTCTTTATAAATGTTTGGTAAAATTCACCTGTGAAGCCATCTGGTCCTGGACTTCTGTTTGCGTGGAGTGTTTTGATTACTGATCCAGCTTCTTTCTGAAAACTATAAAACACTGATGAAAGAAATTGACGACACAGAGACATGGAAAGATACTCCATTCTCGTGGATTAGAAGGACAAATATTGTTAAAATGCCCATATTACCCAAAGCAATTTACACATTTAATGCAGTCCGTATCAGAATACCAACATTTTTCACGGAACTAGAACAAACAATCTTAAAATTTGTATGGAACCACAAAAGACTCCAAATAGCCAAAACAATTTTAAAAAAGCAAAGCAAAGCTGGGGGCATCACAGTTCCGGACTTCAAGCTGTGTTACAAAGCGGTAGTGATTCAGACAGTGTGGCACTGGTACAAAAACAGACACATACACCAAGGAACAGAATAGAGAACCCAGAACTGGACCCACACGTACATGGTCAACTAATCGTCAAAGCAGGAAAGAATCTCCACTGGGAAAAAGACGGTCTCTTCAACAAACGGTTCTTGGAAAAGTGGACAGCATCATGCAGAAGAATGAAACAGGGCCACTTTCTTACACCATACACAAAAATAAACTCAAAATATATTAAAGACCTAAGTGTGAGACCTGAAACCATAAAAATTCTAGAAGAGAACAGAGTAACTTCCTTGACATTGGCTGTAGCCAATCTTCTTACTAGACATGTTGCTAACGGCCAAGGAAACGAAGTCAAAATGAACTATTGGGACCTCATCAAGATGAAAATCTTCTGCAGAGCAAAGGAAACAATCAGCAAAACTAAAAGGCAACCTCTGGAATGTGAGAAGATATTTGCAAATGACCAATCGGATAAAAGTCCAGTCTCCAAAATCTGTAACCAACTTGTAAGACTCAACAACCCAAAGCCAAATAATCCAGTTAAAAAATGGGCAGGAGACGCGAATAGGCATTCTTCCAAAGAAGACATCCAGATGGCCAACAGACACGTGAAAAGATGCTCAACATCGCTCATCATCAGGGAAAGGCATGTCAAAACTACAATGAGGTATCACCTCATACCTGTCGGAATGGCTAAAATCAACACCACAGGAAACAGCAAGTGTTGACGAGGATGTGGGGAAAGGGGAGCCCTCTTGCGCTGCTGGTGGGAATGCAGGCTGGTGCAGCCACTCTGGAAAACAGTATGGAGGTTCTTCAAAAAGTTACAAATAGAACTACCCGATGATCTAGCATTTACACTACTAGTATTTATCCAAAGAATACAAAAATACGGATTCGAAGGGGCACACCCCCCCCCCGATGTTTATAGAAGCATTATTTACACCAGCAAAATTACAGAAACAGCCCAAGTGTCCACCAACCGATGAGTGGATAAAGAAGATGGGGCACATATATATATATATACTAGAATGTTACTCAGGGGTCATTTGTAACAACATGGATGGATCTAGAGAGTATTATGCTAAGCAGAATATGTCAGAGAAAGATAAATACTGTATATTTTCACTCACATGTGGAATTTAAGGAACAATGAGCAATGGGAAAAAAATAGAGGAAAACCAAGACATAGACTCTTAACTATAGAGAATGCACTGATGGTTATGAGAGGTGAGGGGAGGGGGGGATGGTGAAATAGGTGATGGGGATTAAGGATTATACTGGTCATGATGAGCAGCGGGTGATGTATGGAAGTGTTGAATCACTGTATTGTCCACCTGAAACTAATATTATACTGTATGTTAATTAACTGAATTTAAATAAAAACTTAGAAAAGAGTAAGTGGTTATTAGGGATTGTCAACAGATGAATAGATACAAAAATGTTGTGGGGGCGCCTGGGTGACTCAGTCAGTTAAGTGTCCGACTTTGGCTCAGGTCATGATCTCATGGTTTGTGAGTTCGAGCCCCACATTGAGCTCTACGCTGGCAGTGCAGAGCCTGCTTGGGATTCTCTCTCTCCCTCTCTCTCTCTGCCCCTCCCACACACTCTCTCTTTCTCTCTCTCAAAAGAAATAAACTTTCAAAAAAGTTAAAATGATCTGTATACATACATTTGAATTCTATCAGCCTTAGAAAAGAAGGAAATTCTGTAATATGTAACAGCATGAATATACCTTGAGGACATTATGCTAAGTGAAATAAATCAGTCACAGAAAGACAAATTTTGCCCGATTCCCTTTATGAGTTATCTAACATAGTCAAATTCATGGAATCAAAGAGTGGAGTGGTAGTTGCCAGAAGGTGGGAGGAGGGGGGATTTGGGCGTTACTAATCAATGGGCGTAAAGTTTGACTTTTGCAAGATGAGTGAGTTCTAGAGGTCTGCTACAACGTTGTGTTTGTAGTCAACAACAATATATTGTACATTTAAAAATTTGTTAAGAGAGTAGATCTCAGGTGAAGTGTTCTTACCACAAAAAAGAAAAACAAACAGAAGAAAAATAAGTTGAGTCTCTGGCACACCAAAAAATAATAGCATAAACATAACGTTACTGGCCCCAAGAACCCCCCCCTTCTGCTCTCCTCCACTCGCCTGCTCCAAAAGGTGACCATTGCTCTGACCTCATCACTTTCATTTGGACCTTTCCAGGTTTGGAACTTTGTGTGGAAGCACACCTGTCCATTGTCTTCTTTTGTATGTGACTTTTTATTCACCATTATGTTTCTGGGGATCACTGTTACTGTTTCACCTAGTGGTAGATTGTTTATTCTTGCTGGTGGGTAGTATTTCAGTGTTTGAGTATGTTACAATCTGTTCTATTGAAGGGTTTTGGATTGTTTCCAGTTTGGGGCTGGAACAAGCCTTGTATATGTCATGCGCCTGTGTTTTGATGTTTCTGCAACTTCTTGGATATTTACTTTGGAATGGAATTGGTAGGTCACATGCAAACGCTCAGCTCTGATTTTCCTGAGTGTTTTACCAATTTCCACTCCCAGTAGCAACATGTGAGAATTCTAGTTTTTCCGCATCTTTGCCAACATTGAGTGCGGCCATTCTTTATAATTTTAGACATCCTTATGAGTATGTCGTAACAGTCCACAGTGATTTCCATTCATAGCTCCCTGATGCCTAATGAGCTTGAGCACATTTTTATATGTATATCGACCATCTTTTTAAAAGAATTTTTTAACGTTTATTTATTCTTGAGCGGGGTGGAGAGACAGAGAGAGAGGGAGACACAGAATCCGAAGCAGGCTCCAGGCTCCGAGCTGTCAGCACAGAGCCCGATGCGGGGCTTGAACTCACGGAGTGTGAGATCATGGCCTGAGCCGAAGTCGGACGCTTCACCTACTGAGCCACCCAGACGCCCCCGGACTCTACTCTTTTTTATTCTGTGTGTCAGCCCCTCTGCCAATAATATAAAGCCTCAGTTCCCCTAAATTTCAAAGTTTAAACAGTTTTTTTTTTTTTTTTAACGTTTATTTATTTTTGAGACAGAGAGAGACAGAGCATGAACAGGGGAGGGGCAGAGAGAGAGGGAGACACAGAATCTGAAACAGGTTCCAGGCTCTGAGCTGTCAGCACAGAGCCCGACGCGGGGCTCGAACTCACAGACCGCGAGATCATGACCTGAGCCGAAGTTGGCCGCTTAACCGACTGAGCCACCCAGGCGCCCCCTAAATTTCAAAGTTTAGATGTGTCATTTTAACTTCTCTCAGTTACTCTTCAAGATCGCAGTGGCTCCCCTTGGCCCTTTACATTTCCACAGAATTAGAAGAGCAGGTTGTCCATTTTTCTTTCAGAAATGGCTAGGGTTTTGTTAACGGGGTGGAAAAGTTCGGCAGTCGGTTGACATGTTTAAAATACTGAGTTTTCCAGTCTGTGAACATGGCATGTCTGTTTTGAAGTCTTACGGTATTTTTCCCCACCAGGCTTGTAGAGAGATCTTGCCCATCTTTTGAAAGATGTTGAATTAGTTAATGCTCCCTGAATGTGATTTTAAAGTGATACATAGGAATATAATTGCTTTTTTGCCTATTGATCTATTCTCGGTCCTTTCTAAGTTTGCTCACTAAGTGTATTAGTCTGTAGATTATTTTGGGGTTGCTACATATTATGACTTATGTGAGTGAGAATGTTTGATATTTTCTTTTCCAAACCTGTACCTTTAAAAATGTCGTTTAATGTTTTTTTTTTTTTTTTTATTTTTGAGACAGAGAGACAGAGTGTTAGTGAGGAAGGGGGCAGAGAGAGAAGGGAGACACAGAATCTGAAGCAGCTCCAGGCTCTGAGCTGTCAGCACAGAGCCCGACGCGGGGCTCGAACTCACAAACCATCAGATCATGGCCTGAGCCAAAGTCGGATGCTTAACCAACTGAGCCACCCAGGTGCCCCCAAACCCGTACCTTTTATTTGTGTGTGTGTGTGTGTGTGTGTGTGTGTGTGTCTGAGAAATTGTCTAGGACCTCTAGTAAAATACTGAATAGAAATGGTGGTGATAAACTTTTTTCTCTTTTCTAGCGTCTTTAAATGCATAACCATTAAGCATAATGTTTGCTGTAGGTGTGTTATAGATACTCTTTATCAGATTCAAAGGCAACTCTTAGATTTACTGTTTTACCATGAATGGGTATTGGCCGTTAGCAAACATTTTTTATTCGTCAAAAAAAAAATTCGTTCAAATACCTTTTCCCCCTTCAGTCTGTGAGTGCTATCTCTTTCATTTCTGGGATAAACCCAATCTGGTCATGATGTAATAATTCTTTTACATGTTGCTGGATTCAATCTGCTAATATTTTGCTTAGAATTTTTGCATGTATATTCATGAGCCAGATTGACCTGTAATTTTCTCCTTGTAATGTTCATCTCATGTTTTTGCATCAAGATTATGCTGATGTCATAAAACACATTGGGAAATGTTCCCCCTTTTTCTGTTCTCTGGAAGAATTTACATAATTTTGGTGTTCTTTTATACTTCCATGGAATAATTCACCATTGAGGCCATCTGGACCTGAAGTTTTATTTGTGGCAATATAGTTAATTGTAGATTCAGCTGCCTGATAGATACAGGACTATTCAGATTTTCTATTTATTCTTTTGTCTGTCAACCAGTCAAGTGACTTGCAGAAGGTGTGATTCAAGTTCATGTTCAAATTCAAGTTCATGTGACATTACGCTTCTTTACATGCCAAGGCTTCAGGATCACCTGCAAACCTGAAATCTGCCGATGCTGAGGGTGGTTGACTCCCAGGAAGCACGGTCATCTTTCTACCTCCTTGAATCACAAGTAGAAATCATGAGGAAAAAACAGGAGAGCGACCAAAACAGTAATTAGTAGAGAATAGTTATGTTTAAGTCTGAAACACTCATTAGTCTTGAAGAATGGAAACCTTAAAAGGCAATTTATATGCAAACACTCCCAGTGTTCCTGCTCCACACGCCTGCACTCCATCATTAGCCACCAAAGACCACCTCGAAGGAGGGTTTTTTTCCCCCTCTTTTTTCCCCTCCTGATTGCCATCCCTCCCCCCACCCCCAGCTTCCTTGGTCAAATTAATGCAGACGAAGCCACGTTCTTATCCAGAGTCTTGTCCGGCAACAACACCACGTGCTTTCTTGTCTCGCCAGCCCCTGACATCTCAGAGTCTCAGGATGCGAAAGCCAGAGCCAACTTCCAGATGCCGCGTGTGACTGTCTCATTGTCCTAATGAGGGAGCCGAGGTCTGGGAAGAAGGCACACGTTCAGGCTTGATCCTTCCTTCGTTCACTTACTCGACAGATATTTATCAATGTGTATTGAACAACTAATTCACCTCGGGCATGAGAGAAACAAAAATAGGCAGTGTCCTTGTTGGGACAGTGAGCTGAGAAATACTTAAAAATGAAAGAATATGATACATGTTAGGGAGGAGATACACAGGGCGCTGTGATAGAAAATGGTGTGTATAGACCTTCTTGATGGGGTGTGGTTTAGTTTGGGTTTCTCTAGAAATTAACCCTGAAAGGAGGAACCTGTGCAGGCGGTTCGTGTAGGAGATGATCTCAGGAAACCTGGGAGGAAGGGAAGGAAGGGAGGCGTGTTATTGAGCAAGTTAGCTACCACCGTGGGCACCTGCAGGCGTTGGGGAGCAGCATAGCCCATGCCTCAGAGTCGTCCAACCCTGTGTTGAAGGGACGCGGGATAGTGATCCGCCCGTGCCCACCAGTTGTCGGTTGAGGGCTGCTCAGTTCTGGGCACTCCCCACCCGCTGTGCAGGGCAGGACAGAGTCTCCTCGCCCGAGAAAGCCCTCCAGCCAGATGATGCGGCTGTTTGCAGTGTGTACGTTGTGATGGTAAGGACTGAAGGGGAATGGGTGGGGCACCAACAGGGTCTGCTACAAGGTTGTATAATTCGGGGAACACAGAGCCCCAGAACCAATAGGATGGATGGATAGATAGACAGACAGACAGATAGATACAGGTTGGTAGATACATAGAGAGACTTATAAGGAATTGGCTCATGCAGTTATGGAGACGGAGACGTCCCAAGACTGCTGTTGGAAAGCTGGAGAGCCGGTGATGTAGTTCTAGTCTGAGTCAGAAGGCCCGAGAAACCAGGAGAGCCGATGGTTTAAGTTCCAGTCTGAAAGCCGGCGGGCTTGAGACCCAAGATCTGATGTATCAGTTTGAGTCTGAATGGAGGAAGGACTGATTTCCCAGTTCAACACTGTCATCAGAAGGAGTTCTCTCTTACTTAGGTGAAGGTTGGCTTTTTGTTCTAAACAGACCTTCACCTGATTGGATGAGGCCCACCCACATTAGGAAGGATAGGCTGCTTTGCTCAGTCTGCTGATTTAGTTGTTAATTTCATTCAAAACCACCCTCACAGACACACCCAGAGTGATATTTGACCAAATCTCGAGGCACCTCATATCCCAGTCAGTTTAACACATAAAGTTGACCATCACAAATGTGGTCCAAGAAGGTTTTTCTGTGGACGAGAGATCTAAGATGAGACTGGAAAAATGAACCATACGTGGAGTTCTCAGAGAGCTGGAGAAGAGGAATCTGGGAGCAGGAAGGGAGGAGCTTGGCTGGTTCTAGGGGCCAACTAATGACTGTGACCCACCGAAGTGAACAGGATTAATTTATTTCACAGATACAGTAGAATGCCTACTGTGTGCCAGCCACTGGGAAGAAGGGAATGAAGGAAACATGCAAATATGCTAGTTTTTAAGGACAGACGCAGACAATAGTGAAAGGGGTAGGAATAGAGTAGGTCAGACGCAGCTTCTGTCAGCCTAGGTCCCTGAATGAGTGCAGGAAACAGAGCCACTGGCTGATCTGTGTGGACACATATAAGTGAAAAAAAAACCCCAACCCATTCATTGTTATAAGACATCAAGATTTGGGGTTTGCTTGTTACGCAGCAAAACCTAGCCCGTGCTGGTGCGTGAGCCATCTTGCTAAATGACCGTTACTTCATTCCATCCGTTGAACACACACGCACGCGCGCACACACACACACACACACACACACACACACACACAGCCCCCTCTGTCACTTAAAACCCTTAGGGTTTCCCATCACCCTCCGGATGAGGAACAGCATCTTTGTCCAAGCCTTGAAGATCCGGCATGTCGGTCCCTGCCTCTTCTCCACGGCCGTCTCTCGCCACTCCCCCCATCTCACTGTCTTTTGAACCCCCTGTTCCTTCTGCTTCCAGGAATCCCCTACTCTCCCCAGTCCCACCCCTCCTGCCTGACTTTCACCACTGCCCAGCTCCATGTATCCATCCAGTCTCGGTTTTAAATTCACTTCCTCGTAAGAGCCTTCCCTGCCCCTGTGTATGTTCCTTCCCACAACATGTCTTACACCACTCGGCACTTCTCCGAACTACAGGTGAAATCCCTCTGCCACGTCAGGACTCCTGTTGGATTTTAGGCTCCTGGAAGATGGGTATGATGTTTGTCTTATTTCTTCTGGCGTCTCAGCACAGAGCACAGAGCCCTGACAATGTCGCATAATTAGCGCCCAGTAAACACGTATCGAGTGAATAAATAAAACATCTTCCTGACCTTTCCCCCCAGAAAGCTTTTATTAAACGCCAGATTTTCTTCCAAAAGGAGGCTCGAGCAGAGACATCGGACTCCCTCTTGTTCTGTTCACATCTTTTCAAAGAACTCCCTTCTGGCTTCCCATAAAAAGACTTTAGTGTCTAAGAAGCACATCCTCAGAACATGCTGTTCCTCTTGCAGTGGCCGGCGGGCGCTCTAATTGGGAGCAGCGCAGGCTCGTTGTTTCGTGGGCTGGTGGCATGCTGCGTGTCACAGGTCGGAGCTTGTCATTTGTCTGGGAATACTTGGCATCCCCAGCTCTTCCCACAGCCCGACGCCGTATTAATGAGCCACGTCAGGGAGAGACCCAACCCTCCAAGCAACTTGGTGAGGCCACAGTCTGCCAGAAACATACTCTGCAAGTAAGAGAGTAGCTGGGGATCTTCCCTGAGCCGCTGTCACATGTTTTCAGGGATCATTATGCTTTAATTTGGTTGGGAGCGCAGGGATCTGGGGAGTTCTCAAGGCCACCTCTCTGTGAGTGTCTCATTACAAGCCGTCCTGTGTGGCTGGTTTGCTTTGCCATGTTGCTTTGCTGTCCGAATGGGCTCTCCTTGTGCCCCTCCGGCCTCTCCTGTTGATTTGCACACAGTCATCCAGTTGAGCCAAATCCAGTTTCAATCCCTGGACCACCAGATCTCCCAGACGGCCCCCTGCCCTGGGGGGAAACCGTGTGTAAGTCTGAAAGTTGTGTTCCTGGCTGATTCTAGAAAAGATTTAAGTTGGCTCAGCCGGCACCTGAAGTACAAGAGGATGGCAGCAGTGAAAACATGAGTGAAGACCAAGAAGAGAAACGAGGACGGGGCAGAAATGGCACCAGGGGCCAAGCTTGAAACGTGTACCTTCAAGGCCCCCATGCAGATTTCAGCTCCCTCACGGCCAGTGGGAAGGGTGCAGCCAGGACTGGTACCCATTTCACAGATCTGTATGGGGAAACCAGACGTGGTGCTGAGGAGAAGCACAGGGGCTCCTGGCCGGGGGCGGATGGCCGCGGGGCTCTCACTGTGGTGCTGTGGCTTTGCTGGTCACGGGAGCCTGGCCAGGTTGCCTGATTCCCCGTAAATCAAGGACAAGCATCTCTGCTCTGTGCCCCTCCCAGGGCTGCCATGAAGGTCAGACAAGGGCGAAGACACTTTCTGAAGCAGAAACAACCACATGTGCGTGCGACATCATCGTCTATGAGAAATTGATGGTATTGATTCGCCTCTTCAGTTATCCTCATGTAAAATCAGTCACCATAATAATAACCTCAGTGGGTTTTTTGAAGGATGTAAATGGTCTGATTCATGGCCTGACTTCACTCATCTTAATTCTGTCCCTCCCCAGCTTTCTCTCATGAAGCAGGAGGGTCAGCCCCTCAGATTGAAGACGCGAATGCATCCACAGTATAAGGACACGGTTTCTACATCAAACGTTGATTGATTCCGTCACTTCCCCTGGCATTCAGGTTCACTCCAACCTGTATATACGGTGGCTGGTGTGGCCTGCGTGGACCTGCCCTCCTGCCTGTTGGATCTCGCCTCTTGCCTGCCCTTCCCACCACTCTTCTCCAGACACACACGCCTTTTATCAGGTCCTCGGGAACACCAAGCTTGTTTCTGCTCTGGGCCTTTGCACATGCTGATCCTCGAGCGGGGCATGAATGTGCTTCCCTGTTTCTGGATGCCTGAGGCTTCTTTCCCTCTGGGTCCAGCGTCAGAGGCCACCTGCTCAAAGTTGGCCGCCCTAGCCACCTGGAGAATCACTTCCTCCGTGACTGGCTAACTGCGCCCTTGCTCTATTTTCTTTATGCAGCTTTTTGCCACTGGCAATACTCCTAGTTATTTGCTCGCTTCCTCTCAGTCTTCCTGCTTGGAAGGTCAATCCCACAGGGGTGGGGGCCCGGGCTGTCCTGGCCACTGTTCTTTCCCATGCACCCGGACTGTCTGCCTGTCTAAGGACTTGTGCCCAAAGAGCTAGCGTGACTTACGGACGCCTGGCCAGATGGCACATAGCTTCCCCTCCCCCCCACCCCCCCGGACCATCTGGTCTCCAGAGGCCTGTGCGTCTCTACCTCTCCTGCACTCTCACTTCCTCACCCCTGCCTTTTGGACATTTCAGAGGCTTTTGGCACGTTTGCTTCCTGAATCCCCTTTCCTACTCTCAACGTCTCATGGAATGTTGGTACCACACATGTACCGCAAACCTGCCTATGTGCTGTGTACCGGCCGTGCTTTGCACGTGCAAGAGTAGGACTCTTTGGCCCCCAGAACCAACTTCACCTTGTGGGGATTGCATGCGGTAGGCCTTCCTGGGGGCGGAGCGCTTCTGCACCTTCGGCGGGCTCCATGCTTCCGTAAGCTTTTTTTGTGTCCTGTATAGGACGTCCTGTTGGCATTAGGAATGAGAAGTCTCATGCCCTGTTATCTGGGAGAGCTCATGGAAGGAACAGGAGCACCTCTAACCCCTGGGGTGTTAGGGAGATTTTACGCCAGGCGGGAACGGTTTCCATTTCCATGTGGCCAGAAAAGGAAATAGTTGGGTCTTTTTCTTAGCAGCTTTCTAAAAAGAAGGGCTTTGGAGCTCTGCTCGACAGTGGGAAACATGGGAAGTCCAGAGAGCTTTCCTTTTTTTTTTTTTTTTTTTCTTTTTTTGCTCTCAAATATTGTCTGGGTTTTTTTTTTTTTTTTCCTTCCTGACTTCTGTTCTCAAGGTTTTATCTCCTTCCAAGAATCTGACACAACCCAGGCGTAAGCTCAGCAGCAAAGCATGGCTGTGCGATTCTGTTACAAAATGTTCCATTTTTAAAATAAATTAGGTAAGGACACTTTCAGTTCTGAAGGAATGCACTCAGCTTATCGCTGGGAGGCAAGAACATCGTACATGAGGCGACCACGTCCCGAGTAATGTTTTTATATGCTGGAAATAACGTGGTGACTTGAGCACAGAAGTTGCTTTTTTTTTTTGCACAGACTCCATAATTTCCTTGAAGTTTTAATGATGCCTGCATCCATGTGCCTGTGTTGCAATAGGCAGTCGTTTGAGAATCCCCACACGTCGAGATGCGGGACTCACATATGCGTAGATGCTCGTTGACTGGATGCGTGTAATGTCTAGCGATAATGTGTGAAATCAGGAGAAATTCTGAGATTGCCTGTCTGTTGGTGACAGAACAACTAAACGGCTAGGGACAGTGATTGGGAACCCGCCGAGTGCTATGCTTGGCTCTGAGTGCCCTATAGATAGTAAATAATTTGATCCTACGACAACCTATTGTATAGCTGATGCTCTCATTCCCCTTTTATAGAGGAGGCAGCAGGCCCCAGACCTAGGAAGGGAAGCGCTGGCTTCACATTCTGTGTGTTGTCACATCGTTAGGATAATGAGTATCAAGGGGGCGCCTGGATGGCTCAGTCGGTTGAGCACCGACCCTTGATTTCGGCTCCGCTCGTGATCCCAGGGTGGTGGGATCGAGCCCTGAGTTGGGCTCTGCACTGAGTATGGAGCCTGCTTAGGCTTCTGTCCCTCTCTCTCCCACCCCTACTTGAGCTCTTCGCTGCCCCCCTTCCCTAGTAATGATGCCAAGAACAAAGGACAACATAGAACAGGTCCCATCAGTCAGGCAGGATGCTGGATGTCAGCTTCCTAATTTTCACCGTGAGTTTGAAGGTAAATGATCTTATTTTGCAAACATAGAAACAAAGCCCGCAAAGGTTAAGGGAGCCCCAGGCCAAGCCGTGTTGATGGAGGGGCTGGGTCTAGGGGTTGTGCCTGCCTGCACCTGAGTCTGTGCTGGGTCGCCTTGTGAGAGCTGAGGAGGCTGAGCACCGCCCCCCACCCCCCGCCCCGCCACCGACCACAGGCAGGAGACCTCCATCCGCTCAGGAAACGTGTCCTACACACCACGTTGTGGCCAGCCACATCAAGGGGCCAGGGTAGCTGAGAAGGACATGCCCAGGCCTGTCCATGCAGATCTTCTGGGCCAGTGGAAAGGCCAGCAGGAGAAGAGAGAAGCATCCACAGAAATGTGGCAAAGTGGCTGTGTGTTCCCTGTGGCTATTCATTCATTCATTCATTTGTCGGTCCATTTACCATCATTTGACCAGGGATGCTGACCAGCTCATGCCTTTGGCATTTGGCTTGATGGACCCCTCTGTGGACCCTCCTCCCCTGGGGTCTTTCATGGACTGAATCGTGTACCCCCACCCTGACCCCCAATTCATATGTTGAAGCCCTAACCCCTAATGTGATTTGGAGGTGGGGTATGGGGAGGTGATTAGGTGGAGATCAAGTCTGGAGGGTGGGGTTCCATGGTGGGATTAGTGCCCTGGTAAGCGGAGGGAGAGAGGAGAGCTCTCTGTCTCCACCGTGAGCCCATATGTGAGGCCGCGGTGAGGAGAGAGCTTTCCCTGAGCCAGGGAGAGAGGTCTCACCAGGAGTTGAACCTGCTGTCCTCCTGGTCTTGGACTTCCCGGCCTCCAGACCACGATTAGTAGATGTCTCCTATTTGTGCCCCCGAGGCTGTGGGGTTGCTTATAGCTGCCCAAGCTGACTACGACAGGTCCCATGACACTCTCCCGATTCTCTCCCACCCCTCTGGGCTCTGTTTCTCCTGGGGATTCCCGCTCTCCATGCCCTCAGCTGTCAGCATCCTCCAGGTTCTGTCCCCAACCCCTGCTCTCGACTCAGAGTGCCCCACCGGGGACCAGCTCATTCCTTCCAACGGTGCTCCGGCTCCCTTCCAGGTGCGTCCTCCTACCGTTCTTTATTCCCACAGGGATCCCCAGGCCACCGTCCCCCAAACCAAGCTCGCTTCTTTCCCCTCACGTGGTCCTCTTTTCTCCCCCGGTCTCTGCCTCCTCTGGAGCCTTCGCTGTCTGCACCTATCAGTGCTGTGGAGCCAGAAATCATCATGGATCCCTCACCTGCTTCCCCTCTGGCCACATCCAGGGTTCTCATGATGTGGGTCCTGTGTCTTTCTCAGCTCTCCTTTTCTCTCCCCCCGTCCTGCTCCCGTCAGGCATGCCACTCCACTCCCTTGCCTGGGTGCTGCATGACTCCCTGCGCTCCTGGCTCTCTTCCTTGGACCCACTGTGGTGGGCATAGAGGATTACGGAATGCAGTTTCCCTTCCGTAAGCTAGAGTCCCTCAGGACGCCTCGCCCTGCATCTTGCCAGCAGCAGCATCCACGTCACCATCGCTGTCGTACTAGCCTGCTGGGACCACCGTCACAAAGCACCACCGACTGAGCGCTGAAGCAATAAAAGTCTATTCTCCCCCGGTCTCAGAGGCTGGGGAGCCCTGGCCCAAAATGTGGGCACGTTGCTTCCTTCTGAGGCCTCCCTTCTCGGTGTGTAGATGACCATCGTCACTCTGTATCCTCACGTGGTCATCTCTCTGTGCCTGTCTGTGTCCTGATTGCCTCTTCTTACAAGGACACCAGGCCTGTAGGATCAGAGCTCACCCCAGCGACTTCGTTTTATCACCCTGTCTCCAAACGTGGTCACATGTGCGGTGCTGGGGGTCAGGCTTCAACCCCTGGATTTTCGGGAGGCGTGGTTCAGCCCGTAACCATCACCATCGTCACGATCATGCCACCTTTGTCACCATCCCCTTGCCTCCCCCACGACCATTGATGGGTCGTGTAGTACGAGCTGGGCCTAAAGCTTTTTATGCACGATCTCATTGGATTTTCACGGCACACCCATGACCTACGTGCATTTTTCAGGGATGGAGAAGAGAAGTGAGACCAGCCCCCCGTGTTGCCTACTCAAGAAGGTAGCTGTCTCGTGCCCCAGCTCTGTCAAAATGTCATTATCTCCTCAGTCTGTAGGCCAGGGGAGCCGCCATGCAGCCCATCAGCTTGGAAACCAGGCTCATTTTTCCGACTTAATGTAATTTGGCTCTGTCAGAGGGAAACAGTCCTGAACTTTTGACTACGTTCACGAGATGTCTGAGCGAGCAAAACGTTTCCCTGTGCTTTCAAGAGATGCACAATCTCTATTCCGCTCCTTTAAAATTTTTTTAAATGTTTTCATTTATTTTTGAGACAGAGAGAGACAGAGCATGAGCAGGGGAGGGGCAGAGAGAGAGAGGGAGACACAGAATCTGAAACAGGCTCCAGGCTCCGAGCTGTCAGCACAGAGCCCGACGTGGGGCTCGAACCCAGGAACCGTGAGATCGTGACCTGAGCTGAAGTCGGACGCTTAACTGACTGAGCCACCCAGGCGCCCCTCTTTTCTTCTCCTTTAAACCAATCAGCACTTTCTTGGCCCCTCCCTGCCCCCACCCCAGAGCCTCCCAAGTTCCCCCTCCACCCCATTCTGGCACTTAGAGGGTGCTTGCTCACTCTCTTGGTAGGGAGGGCATGGTGACTAGCATCAAGTTTGTTTGTTTCTGGTCCAGGGCCTGGAATAGAACCAGACTTCCAAGAAGACCCAGAAGGAAATAACAAAATAAACAGAAGATCTTGTAAACCCAGAGGCCATGGGTTTACACCCAAGAGTGTCAAGGAGGCTTCTCATCTCATTATTCTGGTTTGTGTTAGGCTAATAAGGAAGCAAGACCGTGCACGTGTGTGTTTGAGGGGACATCACTACTCTTTAGCTGTTCATGATGGCGAAGTCATCATTTATTTGGCCCTGTAGGAGGCAGAATTTTACAATGGCCCCATGACCTTCTTACCCCTCCTCACTTCCATGATTATGTTACATTATATCGTAAAAAAAGGATCGTTTAGATGGATCTAACCTAATCCCACGAGCCCTCTAAAAGCAGAGAGTTCTCTCCTGACCGGTTGCTGAAAGGAAAGTAAGAGAGATTTGGTGCACGTGAAGGATTTAGTCTACTATTAGAAACCTCTGGATGTGGGGCGCCTGGGTGGCTCAGTCAGTTAAGCATCCGACTTCGGCTCAGGTCGTGATCTCACAATTCGTGAGTTCAAGCCCCACGTCGGGCTCTGTGCTGACAGCTCGGAGCCTGGAGCCTGCTTCGGATTCTGTGTCTCCCTCTCTCTCTGCCCCTCCCCAGCTCGCACACTGTCTGTCTCCCTCTCTTTCTCAAAAATAAATAAACATTTAAAAAAATCTTGAAAGAGCCAGGAAAGAAAGAAGAACCTCCATCCTATAACCACAAGGAACTGAGTTCTGCAAGTCTGCCTGCAGGCCACCCTTGCCCTTTCTCACACCTCCCTGCAGGGCCTGCCTCTTGTTCCTGTGCAGGCAAACCGCTCAGTGATCTGACCACAGCCCTTTGCCAAAAGGCTCTTGCCTTGCCTCAGACGGAGGGCCAGGTTTTGGCCTGTGGCCATCCAGTTGGAGCTGTTTTCCTCCAGTGAGTTGCTTTTGCACGTTTGTCAAAAATCAGTTGGGCATATTATGTGGATCAATTTCCAGGGTCCCTGTTCTGTCCCTCTTTCACTACCACCTGGTCTTGACTTTTGTAGCTTGATTTTGTAGTAGGTCTTAACATGGGATAGACCGAGTCTTCCCACGTTCTTGCTCTTTATGAAGATTGTTTTCGCTGTTCTATGGCCAACACACCTCACTCCTCTTAGGATAGTCCTTGGTCCTGTATCTCTCTCCCTCCCTTCTTGCCTTTTTTCTTTCCTGCCCGCCTCCCTCCCTCCTTCTGTCCCTCTTGGTTTCCTTGTCAGTAATGCCATAGAGCCAACTGCCCCCAAACCGGTGGCTTCCACCAGCAAGCCTTGAACGTCCTCGCTACCCTGCAGGTTGACTCCGTTCATCTCAGCTGGTCCCTCTCGCTCGTCTGGGGATTGGCTGGGTGTCGCTCTGGGACGGCTTCACCTGGGTCCTGGGCTACTGGCATCGCCAGGGTGTCATTGTTCGGAAGGTAGGCCCGCGTGTTCCTCTGGTGGGGGTAGATGAGTAAGGGGGAGGCAGATATGCACAAGCACTTTCTCGAGCCTCAGCTTGAATCAAGCCTGCTAACGCCCCGTTGGCCGAATCAATCCACGTGCTGTGGCTGAATGGAGAATGAGCGGGTGGAGAAGGACACTTTACCTCGTGAGCCAGAAGGTCAGCTTGCAGAGGACATGGGTACAGGGAGGGGTCAAAAATTGGGTCAGTCAATGTCACTCTTCTGGAGCCCTCAGCTCCTCCCTGTGCTTCTGCCTTCTGAGAGCTATCCTGCACCTGCCCACCAGACCCTCCCAGCCCAGCCAACTTCGCCATTAAAAATCGGGCCCCAGGAGTTGGAAATTTAGAGTCTTGCCGTGGTGAATACCCAACAGAGGCACTGAGGACATTTAAAATTTCCAGGACCTCAAAGATATGCCCATGGAGAATGTTTGCTTACGTTTAATGAGAAGATAAATCAAAACATAATCAGCTGAGTACAAATATTGGCTTGTTTATTCCTCCTGTCTGGGGAAGTTCCTTTCAGTGTTCATGATGAGCAAAGCAGTTAGGCAGAAGCAGTGTCCAGGGCGCCTTTCTCTCAGCATTGAGCATTAGATGAGTAATACTATCTTCTGTGTGAAAAGGAGAGGCAGCAGACATCTTCTTGATTATTGGCTATCATCCCCTCCCCATTCTGCTGGTCAGTAGGTAAGTTGAAAAGTATCAGTGGACTCTAAACCACAAGTTAGGCTTGTAATCCTGCACTGTTCTTTCCCTAAAAAGATCAGGAAACTGGTAACTGTTTGCAGGAGAAATGGTCGTGCTTTAAGTACTTGGAAAGCGCCCTCTGTGGAGCATTGCCCTGAGAACCGGCATGGACCTAACAGATGATCTGGTTGTGTCACATCTTCCCAGGGGATTTGTTCTAAGGTTGCACAGCTGGAAGTTACTTTGAGAAGTGACTGAAGCCTGGTTAGCTTTGATTCTGCCCTACCAGACTGAAGAGCCAGATGACACAGTGTGCCCAAAATATATTTTTGTTTCTACAACTCAGACAGATACAAGTGTGTAGGTACAGGTACACATGAATGTGGGCTCATTTGTGTGGTCATTCATTCTTTCATCCATCCATTCATCCATCCATCCTTCTTCCACCCTTCCTTCCATCCATCCATCCATCCATCCATCAATCCTTCTATCCTTCCTTCCATCTATCCATCCATCCATCCATCTTCCTTCCTTCCTTCCTTCCTTCCTTCCTTCCTTCCTTCCATCCATCCTTCCATCCTTCCTTCCATCCATCCATCCATCCATCCATCATCCATCCATCTCCCTTCCTTCCATCCTTCCTTCCTTCCATCCTTCCATCCATCCTTCTATCCTTCCATCCTTCTTTCCATCCGTCCTTCCTTCCATCCATCCTTCCATCCATCCATCCATCCATCCTTCTGTCCTTCCTTCCTTCCATCCATCCATCCATCATCCATCCATCTTCCTTCCTTCCTTCCTTCCTTCCTTCCTTCCTTCCTTCCATCTCTCCATCCATCCATCTATCCTTCCTTCTTTCCTTCCTTCCTTCCATCCATCCATCTGTCTGTCCGTCCATCCATCCATCCATGCATTCATCATCCATCCATCTATTCAGCCATCATTTATTTATCCTCTTCTCTGGGCCAGGTGCTGTTCTGGGTGCTCTGGGTTGAATATCATCCCTCCAAAATTCATGTCTACCCAGAGCCTCAGAATGTGACAGTCTTTGCAAGTAGGGTCTTTGCAGATGTAATTAGTTAAGATGAGGTCATATTGGACTAGGGCCCTAATTCAATGACCAGGGTCCTTGTAAGAAGAGAAGAAAGATGGAGACAGAGCAGCAGGAAGGCCATATGACAATGGAGTCCAAGCCCAGGCACGAGAAGGGTTCCCCGAGCCTCCAGGAAGCTATAGGAGGCAAGGAAGGATTCTTCCCTAGAGCATTTGGAGGGAGCACAGTCCTGTCAACACCTTGATCTCAGGCTTCCAGTGTCCAGAACTGTGAGAGAGTAAATCTTTGTTGTTTTAAACGCCTTATTTGTGGCTCTTTGTTATGGTGGCCACAGGAAACTGACACTGGGTGCAGAGGAAGCAGATTGTCTGAGACAGTACTGCTTTCGAGGAATTATTAAGCTGGCTCTTAGTCTCCTCTCTCAAACGCGTGTTTGACGCTTCCCTTATCACAGATTCCACATTTCCACCAGCATCCAAGTGAGCTTCTGTCCTGAGATTATTGCCATATAATATTTTCCTGTATGAATTAGGGATGTGATTTCCTAAATGTTTTTCGATACAGTGTTTTTGCTGGTAACAGTGCAGAGTGAGGGGAAAAAAAAGGCCTTTGGGCTTTCTGAAACACATTTATCAACTAGAAAACAAAACAGTTTTTAATGAGGCTAAAAGCAGTGACTGCAGCTCATTTTAGCAGATGCCATCGTCACCTCTGTGCTGGGGACACAAGCAAGAGTGTGTGAGAAATCTGTAGGAACAGCAGAATGTCCAGAGAGGATACTGGCCAGGACCTGGGTCTGTGTCTTAAGCTGACTATGAGTCCTCTGCGTAACCATGGCTGAGACCTGCACCTTAGGGACGAGGGTGGCTGTGTACCAAGATGGTCCCACCCAGGCCCTGAGTGTTGGGACACACCCACGAATGGGATGCCATGAGAGTTCCCAGGAGCAACCAGTCGTCTTGGGTGTTTAGAGTGAATTATGTACACATGGTTCCTCAGTATACTCTTTCTGGGGAGGGGGCTGTCCGTCCCAGCCCTGGTGCAGCCTGTGAGCCTGTGGCCTTTGAATAACTAGCTTACCTGCTGGCGGAGGAGGTCACGCACCAGGGTGGTCGCCTCCTTGAGTTATGGGGAAGAGGGGAGCCTGGTATATCCACCAAATGTTTCCTTTTCAGGCACTGAGCTTTATCGTTCGGGATATTGTTACATTGAACTCTGATTTGCTCAGAATATTATTTGGGGATCTAGTGAACAGAGAGAGGTACTCATTTGATTTTTAAAAATTAGAAAAAAAATGTTTTTTAATGTTTATTTATTTTTGAAACACAGAGAGAGAGCCAGAGCATGAGCAGGGGAGGGACTGAGAGAGAGGGAGACACAGAATCAGAAGCAGGCTCCAGGCTCCGAGCTGTCAGCACAGAGCCCGACGTAGGGCTTGAACCCACAAACCGTGAGATCATGACCTGAGCTGAAGTCAGATGCTTAACCAACCAAGCCACCCAGGCGCCCCTAAAAAATTATTTTTTAACGTTTATTCATTTCTGAGAGACAGAGTGCGGGTGGGGGAGGAGCAGAGAGAGAGGGAGACACGGAATGCGAAGCAGGCTCCAGGCTCTGAGCCATCAGCACAGAGCCCGATGCAGGGTCTGAACTCACTGACCGTGAAATAATGACCTGAGCCAAAGTCAGATGCCCAACCGACTGAACCACCCAGGAGCCCCAATTTTGTTTTTGTCCAGTAAGTAACCAATCCCTCCAGTACTGCTAACAGAATAGCTGTTCTTGTTTCTACTGGAGGCCAGCCAGTGTGTGTTAACCTGCAAGGCTGTGTCCCTCCCTCCAACCCATCCTGAATTCCTTGCGGACATTCTTGTGACTCAGTTTCTAGTAGATTGCACATCACTAGGGATTATGTCTTTGCTCACTGTGGGCATCTTGTCATGAGCAGGGTCTATTTGTGGGAGGAGTGAATACACGGTGTATTGTTATATCTGCCAGGAGAAGGCTTTGTTTCTTCAGAACTTATCTCATGGGACCTTTTACCCTATTCTCACCTATTTATTCTCCTAAGAATGACTCTGTCAATTTTGGGGAACAACCTCAATTATGATGATGTTACGTGTGAACGTGAATTTGAGAAGGGTGTCCTGCTACCTTTACTGTATTACTGTCCCATTAACAACTCTACAAGGCAGGTAGCATTGTGCCCATTTCGCAGATGACCGTGGGAGATGCTGAGAAGTGAAGGGCTGCCTCTTCCTGGAAGCTGTGCCTACTCCCCTGTCATTGTTCATGTACTCCCATGGACTTGTCCCTTTCAAGACTCATCTGTTCATGGTCAGTAGCTATTTACTGAGCACTTACTATATGCCAGGCACCGTGCTAGGCTCCAGAGATACTGTAGCGAGCGAAACAGGCAAACGCCCCAGCCCTAGGGGAGTTGACCTTCCAAAATGGGGGTATGGGCAACGAACAGGTGACACAAGAACAGATATTTCAGTTCTTGAGAATTACTAGGGAGGAGGTGACCATGTGATGAGGTAGGGACACCCGGGGGGGGAGGTCACCCAGGTAGAGTGTCAGGGAAGATCTTTTACTTCTCCAGGGGGGAGACACCTGAGGAGGGGAGAGAGCTGGTGTTGGGATGAACCAGGACCAAGCATTGCAGCAGGAGGAACAGCAGGACAGTGCCTGGGTGGGTGGGAGGCTGACGTGCTTCTAGGGAAGGGAGAGTGCACAGGGGAGGCCGGGAGGCAGGTGAGGCCCAGGGTGAGGGGTGGGGATGTGTTACCTCTGGGATGCCAGTGAGCAGCCTAAACAGGACTTGGGGTGGGAGCGCTCGGGATGGCGGGCAAAGGAGAGAAGAAAGCACTTCTTTGGCTCTCGGGCCTGCGAACCATCTCAGACCCCGGAGCCGACAGGTGAGCTCACAGCAAGGCTCTCTCTTTCCGAGGGCTGCGGTGATCTCACGTCCTGTCTAAAATACCCCTACTGGGGCGCCTGCGTGGCTCAGTTAAGTGTCTGGCTCTTGATTTCTGCTCAGGTCACCATCTCGCGGTTCGTGGGTTCGAGCCCTGTGTCGGGCTCTGCACTGACAGCGTGGAGGCTGCTCTCTGTCTCTCTCTGTCTCTCTCTGCCCCTCCCGCACTCCCTGTCTCTCACACACCAAATAAATAAACATACTTTAAAACACCCCCCACTGGGGCACCTGGGTGGCTCAGTCTGTTGACGGTCTGACTCTTGATTTCGGCTCAGGTCATGATCCCGGGGTCGTGGGATCCAGCCTCGCATTGAGCTCCGTGCTGAGTGTGGAGCCTGCTAGAGAGCTCTCTCTCTCCCTCTGCCCTCGCGCCCCGCTCTCTCTTTCTCTCTAAAATAACATAAAATAAAATACGATAAAATAACATAAAATAACGTATCATAAAACAACTCCTACTGAACGCCCTGTGAGCCCGAATCGGCCCCTGGGAACCCCTGGTCAACAAGGAGATATGGGCCTGTTGGAGTAATGGTTTTGCAACCTCTGCTCAGGCCTGGTGCATCCTCGTCCTGAAGAAATGTCCAGTGAGCCAGTGCGTTAACCACCCTCCTCGTTCGTCTCCACTCACACCCTGGTCCTGCTGTTCTGGGGCCTCGTCCTGCTGGTTCATGCCACTGGGTTCTTGCTTTTCTGGGAGCTTTTCCTGGGATCTTTCCTTCTCCTTACCCCCTGCAGAACGCTTGTAATCCCTCAGACCCACACTCGGGGTCTTGTGCTTTTGAAAACTTGCACGGACCGTCCCTGCAGCCCGGAGCACGTCCCTCCCTAGGGCCTGGTCCTCACCCTGCTACTGCCCCGGCGCCTCCGTCAGTGTCGTCGGGACCTGGCCGTGTCCCCTGCTGGGCTGCGAGCTCCTCGTGAGCCGAGTGTGTCCCCCCCGAAGTCTCTGCTCCCAGCAGGGCCAGCGCACCATAGACACAGAGGTGGACCTAGAAGTAGACGCACAGTGGGCCAGAGTCTCGTGACGGGAATGCCCCTGTCCCTGGTTCCCACGTGTGGACAGGCTGCTTGCTTGCTTCTCCCTTTCCTGGGCTGCTGGCTGACCACCCGCTCCATCTGGTTTTTTGTTTCGTTTCAATAGACCTTTTAAAGAAGCAGGATGGAGGTGCCTCAAAAAATTAAAAATAGAGCCACCTGTGACCCGTCATTTGCACTACTAGGAAGTTATCCAAAGGATGCAAACATGCTGATTCGAAGGGGCACCTGCACCCCCGATGTTCATAGCAGCACTCTCAACAATAGCCAAATTATGGGAAGAGCCCAAATGCCCACCGACTGACGAATGGATAAAGAAGATGTGGTTTATATATATAATGGAATACTACTGGGCGATCAACAAGAATGAGATCTTGCCATTTACAACAATGTGGATGGAACTGGAGAGTGTTATGCTAAGCGAAATTAGACAAAGATAAAAATCGTACGGCTTCACTCATACGAGGAATTTGAGAGACGAAACAGATGAACAGAGGGGAAGGGACGGAAGGATAAGATAAAAACAGAAGGAGACACACCACAAGAGACTCTTAGATACAGAGAACAAACTGAGGGTTGCTGGAGTGGAAATGGGTGGGGGAATAGTCTGGATGGGTGGTGGGCACTAAGGAGGGCACTTGTCGGGATGAGCCCTGGGTGTCGTATGTAAGAGATGAATCCCTGGGTTCTGCTCCTGAAGCCAAGACTATGCTGTATGTTAACTAACTTGAATTTAAATTAAAAAAAAAACACAACAGTTCAGGTTCACAGCAAAATTGAAGGGAAGGTGCAGAGGCTTCTCACATGCCCCCTGCCCCCACACATGCGGAGCGTCCCCATCATCAGCATCCCCACCAGGGTGGCACCTTTGTTGCGGTTGATGAGCCTGTATGACACATCGTCACTCCGAGTCTGTAGTTATGTGAGGTTTCCCTCTTGCTGTCGGGCATCCAGTGGGTGTGGACAAATGTGTGACGGGTGTCTACCCTCATGGCATCCTGCGGGGAATCTTTGCTTCCCTGGAAATCCTCTGTGCCCACTGCATCTGCCGGCGAAGCTCGCTTTAATTTAGCAGGGCTGTGACAGCTGCCGGGACCCCATGACCTGGATTACCATCATGTGGCAGGTTGGTCTCTCTGGGTTCACAACCAAATTGGGATCTTTCCCAAAGCCCTTACCGCAGCCCCGGGTGACCGGCTCCCCCACTCCCTCTTCTCCCCAGGCTGCGCTCCGCCCAGCCTTGCCTGCTTGCTGTGCCCGGGGACCGTCACGCACATTTCCCCCCAGGGCCTTTGCAGTTGCTTTTCCCTCCACCGGCGGTAACCGTCCCCTGGGTATCCTCGGGGCCAAAACTCCAATGCTTACAGGGTCAGGCAGGAGGTAGAGATGTGTGAATGGAGCTGGCTCGGACAGTGGTGAATCAGAGAGGAGGCTGTTGTTCTCTTGCCAAAGGGCATCACAGGGCCGTTTTTAGTAGATCTTCAGATATTTGAAACGATGTTGGAAATCAGCATTTCTGGGTGAAGGCATACGGCCACCCGTTTAGCTTTTCAGGGAGGCAGGAAAGGGGACGGTTTCTTGCTGTCCCTGCCTGATGCGTGTGATACCGAAATGCATATATTTTTATGGGATGGTGATTGGGGGTTACCTGCCATTAGAGATCGTTTGAAAGAGTAATTAGCCATCTTGAAAATTCACATTTGCTTCTGAATAAACTGCCTCGTGAACATAGCGTGTTGAAAGAAAAACGTGACATTCCTTAGAAATAATCGGTTTGATGGGAATGAGAAAAGAGCCCACTGGCTTGAAAGGTAGATCAACCAGGTTTACCCGGGGTGCTAGTCATGGTCAGTAACTAATGGGCGCTAATACAGCTCTGGCTTCATCACCCCTGTGATGTTTGGTCATGATTTAATGAGAGTCGTGTCTCATAAAAGCAAAAAATGGGGAAAAACCTCGCATGCAGAATTCTAACGGCGATAATACCTACTGTTGGTTGCCTTTACTTCAGGACCAGCACTATTCTAAATATTTTACTTGTATGGATTCGTTGTATTTTAGTATATCCATTTTATAAGTTAAGAGACTGAGGCACAGAGAGGTTAAGTGACTTCCCCAAGGTCACCCAGCTTGTGAGGGGTGGAGTCAGAGTTCATATCCAGGCAGCCTGGTCCTTATGTTTATACCACAAACAACTTTCTTCTTCTGTCTTTTAGTAAGATTACAATGAGGCTGGAAATCCAACAATAAAATAGTTGGCATATACCAAACCTCTGTGTGGCTGACTTTGTGTATCAGAAAAGAATGCTTCTGGCTTCCATTAGTAGCAAACTTGACTCACAGGCACTTGAACAAATAACAATGTATTTTTTTTTTTTTAACGTAGTAAGTCGAGAGGTAGGCGGTTGCTGGTATGGCCTCAGGGACTTTACAACAGGGAATGGCTTCTCTGCACCTTTGGCCTTTTGCTTGTGTTCGTTGTCTCATAACCACAAGGTGGCTGCTGCAGCTCCAGACCTCACATCCATATTCATGGCAGGAAGAGGCAGGAGGGCTGAAGGGCCACTCCACTGGTAACGGTCCCTTTTCATCAGGAAAAAATGCTTTCCCAGAAATACAGCGGAGGATTCTCTGCTGAGATTTTGTTCACCAGGCCCGTGTCACAATGTCATTGCCAGTTGCGCGAATATCTGGGAAAGTGGGGTGCACCGTTGTCCAGATAAATGTGGTGGCCCCTGGACCATCCGTATCACCTGGGAACTTGTTAGAAATTCAGATGCTCTGGCCTGTCCCCAGAAGCTCAGGAGTGGGGGCATGATCTTTCTTGAGAAGCCTCCCCGTGATTCTGATGAACACCACTGGACTAGGCCAGTTGTGACTCATTGCCTGGGGCTGTCCACACTGATCCCTTAACAGACTTGAGGTTTCCTTATGAAGGAAGAAGAGAGAGTTGAGCTGAGCCGGGCAAACAACCAGTTCTCTCTCTCTTTTTTTTTAATGTTTATTTATTTATTTTTGAGAGAGAAACAGAGCACAAGTGGGGAAAGGGGAGAGAGAGAGGGAGACACAGAATCCGAAGCAGGCTCCAGGGCGCTGGCCAGCTCAGAGCCCGACTCGGGGCTCGAACCCTTGAACGGCGAGATCATGACCTGAGCCGAAGTCGGATGCTCAACCGACTGAGCCACCGAGGCGCCCCAACCAGCTATTTCATGGCCCGTGAGCCATTTCATTGTCCATGTGACGTCTTCCAGGCAAATGCCACTGTTCTCTTGTTTGGCTGAGGTCGCGTGCACACCTTGTCTTTGCCTTTGCCCAGCACTGTGCCCCTTGTTTCTACCTTAACCCCACACGTGTCACAGTGTCACCCTGGGCCACTCTGTGTCTTGTGGTCTGAACAGACACTCCTTTGTTAAGAGCGTACCTTACGGTCTCCGAGCTGGCTCTAGCAATGCTGTGACTTCTTCGCGGGGGGTGCAGTTTAATGATCTAGAAACCTGACAGGTGACCCAGCTATGCTGGTTTTCCTAGGGATGTGGGACTTTCAGTGCTGAAACCAGGGGGGTCCCAGGCAAACCAGGACAAGATCTGAACTCGCTCGTCAACCCCTCCCATCTCCCGGCCAAGTTCTCCTGCTCTGGGCCAACAACCCTACGTGACAATGCAATTTCTAGGCCCGTCTTTGGCTTGACACGGTCCCTGCAGCCATTTCAGACTGCTCACTAGCCACTGCAAAGCCCTCCCTTCTTCAGAGTGTGTTCACGTAGGCACTATTTATGTAAGCACCAGTTACCAGGCCTCAGGGAGACGCCAGATAAATGGAGAACACAGGCCATATGCTCAAAGCCATTTAAATCCAATCTAGTCCAATAAGCAAATAAACATTAAACGAGTACCTGTTTGGCTCATGTTATTATGTTGGAAGCCCCCACAGAGCACCTGTTTTTGCAGGGGATCCGGATGAGTGAGGTTATTTACAGCACGATTAACACTGATTATTAAAATAATAACGGGTTTTGGCATTTGCCAGTTGGCTCAGTAGTGAACACCCCTCTCCAGTTAGGAGATGCGACAGAAGGAGAGGCCGGCGGAGAATCAAGTCTTACCTGGGGTTGAGGATTGGGGCCCAGGAGGGCAGCCGCGAGGGCTCCCTGATGCCAAAGCCCAGAGTTAGCCAGACTCCCCCCCCCACCCTTGAGGGGCAGTTCTGGACGCTGCGGGCCCCTGCACATGGGGGCTGGCCCTAAGAAGCTTCGGGCAAGAAGGAGCAGAGGAAAAGCTTGCTCCCTGAAGACAGTTTCCAAAGAGAGAGCAGGATAAGCAGAAATACACAGGGGCTGCTCCTTGTCTAGCACAGCACTGGGCTCACACCACCTTTGACGGGCTAGGAGGCGGGGGGTGTGCAGGGAACGGCCTTCCTAGGAGGGCTTGGCTCTTTGGTCTTGTCCCCTAACCGGAGCGGGGTGTTCATTACTGAGCCAATTGGCGAATGCCTAAACTTATTATTATTTTCATAATTGGGGTTATCGCGCTGTAAATAATCTCACGCATCCGTACCCCCTACAAAAAAAATGCGTGTTCCCTGGGGGTTTCCAACAGAAGACATGAGACACATCGGTACTTCTTTGCTTATTGGACTAGGCTGGATAGGAGGGAGGACCGCCCTTTGTCCCCCAGCACAAACAGTGAGGGCTTCTTGAGACGTTGCACTGTGCTGGGCACGATTCTCTGCTTTTGTGGGAGGTGGGCACTGTCGCACCCACTTAACAGGTGGGGTAAGTGAGGCACACGGAGGCCATGTGACTCACCGAGGGCTGTGGCAGAGCCGGGTTCTGGACCTAAGCGGTCCGACTCGGGCTGGGTTCTCCTGATCCCTGGGCAGACCGGTCTGCGGGAGGTCCAGAGAGAAAGGGCTGCATTGGAAGAGGGAGAGGCTTCCTGAGAGAGCAGGTGAGCCACGTGCAGGCAGGAGTTACCCCCCAAATGAGGGGTGTTGTCCTGACGTCTCAGGGAGCGCTCGGGGAAGCAGGGACACTTCCTGCCAAGTGGGGGGCGGCTGGCAAACCCTGGCAGCGATGCCTGCCCCGTGGGGCCTCGGGGCTCACGAGAGGATGCGCCCATCTCCCAGCTCGCTGCTGGGCGCCTGGCAAACACAGTGCAGGCACCTTGTTTTCTCTTCTTCGACTTTTGGTGAGGGGGCAGGAGGTCAAAGCGTAGGCTTTCCTTTCCTGACAAGCTATACGCGAAGGAAGCCAATCCAGGTCCAAGAAGCAAGGTTTTGCCAAGTTGACCATTGACTCCGCCTCTCTATTCCAAGCACGCTGGGCACCGGAGGGCACGCTGGATTCTGACTGGGGCTCTGTAGGGACACAGTTCAACCTAATTGTCCTCCTTGGCGTCCTTTTCATACACAGGGAACCGTGTTCATTCGCTTCCCCGCATCCTCGTCCCCGCAGCGGAGTGAACGAAATCAATTCACTTCATCTTTTGTAAATGACGCGTCTTTCCGACTTACTGGAAACTGGCTGTAATTCAGCCTCATTAAGAACTGTTTCCCGAACACTCCTGATGCACGAGCAGTCGTGGCTGGTGTGCAGGTGGACGTCTGCTTTCAGTCAGCCCTTGAGTCGACGAGTATTTGTCGGATACTGACTGTGTGCTCGCACCGTGCTAGGTGCCGGGGACGCGGTGGGAGACGCAAACACGGCTTTTGACCTCAGGGGGCTTAGCGTCTAGTGGGGAAGAAGTGATCTTAATCAAATCCATGTGAAGTAATACAGAACCAGGTGTTTTGGAGGAAGGCCCCGCTGGGAGAGTGGGCCAGGGGAGCCGAAAATCTGGCGGGTGAGCCCAGTTGGCTCTGGACGCAGAAGGGTGAAGAGAGGGCAGAGGTAAGAAGCGTGCAGTCAGGAGAAGAGCGTTAAAAGCCCAGGGGATGACTGTCGTAGGCACAGAAAAGAAGCTTGTGTGTCTGGAGCTTGGAGGGTGTGGGGAATGCGGGCGGTGAAACAGAAGAGGCAAGTGCCTGGATGGTGTAGGAATTTGCTCTTTTGCTGGAAAGCAGCGATGGGGCACATTGGAGGGGAGTAGAGGATGGGCGAGACCCCCTCCCTGCAGCAAAAACGTATCCCGGGACGGGAGCGTCAAGAGTGGAGGAGGACTGGACCACGGGTGGACAGATGGGAGAGAGAGAGCCAGGAGGTACAGCGGACCTAACCCGATGAAGGACTAATGGGGGGTTGAGAGAGAGGGGCAGGGGGTGTAGGATGAGTTCCAGGCTTTGCGCGCGTGAGGTCGGGTGCACGTTGAAGCCCTCCTCCCATGCTCCATTGAGGGCCTGTTGGGTTCAAAGTGGCTTTGAAGCTTCAAGACTTGCTGTGGGGTAGGTATCCATCAGTACGTAGAGCCTGGAGGCCAGAGAAAAGGTTCCTTGGAGAGTCCCTGGCAATTAGGTGGTGACTGAAGCCTTTGGAACCGGCGAGAAGAGGAAGGTGGTAGATGGAGGCTTGACAGACTTGCGTATTTCGTGGCTGGGACGGTGAAGCGGAGTGCGCGTGAAGCGTGAGCTGAAGCACGAACTGGGAAACCGAGAGGGTGCATTTCTGTAGGAGCCGAGCAGGTGCTTTGAGAAGGACAGCGTGGCCAAATAAAGGAGGACAGAAAGGTGTCCGTGGCCATGTGTTGTTGGCCTGCTGTGCTGTAGGGATAGGGTGGAAACCAGACCAGAGTAAGGCAGTAGGGGTAGCAAGAATGGGGAGACCCCCCGAAAACTAAGGCAGGGTGCTGCCGTGGCAAATATAAGGCAGATGAAACCAGAAGCCGTTCGGAATAAATGGGTGGGAATGTAGGGCAGACTTTCGAGAACCAGTGGCAAGGTGTGGCAAACCTGATCTGTTTCTTTCTTTCCCTTATTTTCTTTTGCAGTCAACTTTGACCATTTTCAGATCCTCCGGGCCATCGGTAAAGGGAGTTTTGGAAAGGTAAGAATGATGGATTTTAAAAAAAACTTCATTAACAAAATGTAAAAGTCCCGACCACTAGGCGCGTGCGCACGCGCGGGCCCGTGTGTCTGTTTCTGTGTTGGTTGCTGGGCCCTGGGAATTTCCTGCTTGACGGAAAGACGCGGGCTTGCCAAGTTTGAAATGTGAAAGGAAGTCTGAAGAGTTTCCTTTGGATCGGCTGTAATTGCATTTTGAAAATTAAATTACCCCGGCAGTCCCGGTTTAGGTGGATTACAATGGTAATTATTTCAAGATTGCTAATGCTGTTTCTTCCTTGAGGACCCAAATGAGGAAAGCGGAAAAACAAAAGCCACGAATTTAGGAGATGGCCAACATCAATGCTTTCCTGCAACGTAGGCATTCTGTAAGGAAATTTTCTTGTGGAAGGAATACTGGACATGAGATCTACCCTCCTAACAAATTTTAAAATGTGCAGTATATCGTTGTTGACTGTGGATACGATGCTGCACAGCAGATCTCTAGAGCTTATCAATGTTGGGCAACTGAAACTTTATGCCCCTCGATGAGTACCTACCTCCCCACCTCCTCCGCCCCTCAGTCCCTGGCGACCACCACTCCCCCTCTTCCATTCTATGACTTTGACTTTTTAGATACCTCGTGTCTACGGAATCGTGCAGTATTTGTCCTTTTTTGTGACTGGCTTCTTTCACTTAGCATGATGTCCTCAAGACTCATCCGTGTTGTTGCAAATTGTAGTGTTTCTTTCTCTTTTAAAGGCTAAATGATATTTTATTGTACCTATAAACCACATTTTTTTTTAATTCATCCATCTGTTGATGGACGGTTACATCGTTCCCCCCATCTTGGCTCTTGTGACCCGTGCTGCAATGAACACGGGAGTGCAGATATCTCTTTGAGATCCTGATTTCAACTACTGTGGATAAGTGTCTAGAAGTGAGATTGCGCAATCATATGGAAGTTCTAGTTTTCGTTTTTTGAGGAACCTCCGTGCTGTTTTCCACTGTAGCTATGACATTGCCACCATCAGTGTGTAAGGGCTCTGATTTCATCACATCCTTGCCAATATTTTTCTTTTTTTTTGCTAGTGGCCTTCCTGATCACTTGTTGAAGTTTTGATTTGTATTTCCCTGATGATTAGTCCTATTCAGCCACCTATTAACCTACCTATTAGCCACTTGTACATCTTCTTTGGAGAAATGTCTATTCAAGTCTTAAAATCAGGTTCCTAGTTGTGGGTTTTTTTAAACTATTGAATTATAGGAGCTCCTTACATATTTTGGAGTTGAGCCCCTTATCAGATATATGGTCTCCTAATATTTTCCCCCATTCTGTAGGTTGTCTTTGCACTCTTGACTACTTCCTTTGCTGTGCAGAAGCTTTTTAGTTTGATATACTTGTTTATTTTTGTTACCTGTGCTTTTGATGTCATATCCATGAAATCATTGCTAAGACAGTATCACGAGGCTTTTTTTTTTTTTCAATGTTTTCTTCTGGGAGGTTTATAGTTTCAAGTCTTAACATTTCAATCTATAGCCAACTTTTACTTGATTTTTGTATATGGTGTGAGGTAAAGCTCAATTTCGTTCATCTTTGTGTCAATATCCAGTTTTCCAGCACCATTTGTTGAAGAGACTACCTTGCCCCATTGTGTATTCTTGGTACCCTTGTCAAAGATCAGTTGACCACGTATGCATGACTTTATTTTTGGGCTCTTTATTCTGTTCCATTGGTCTCTGTGTCTGTCTTTATGCCAACGCCATGCTGTTGTGATTAACATAACTTTGTAAATATAATTTGAAATCTGTAAGCGTGATGCGACCAGCTCCGTTCTTGCCCAAGATGGATTTGGCTGTTTGTGATCTTTTGTGGTTCCATACGAATTATAATTGTTTTGTTTTTTTTTTTTTTTCTATTTCTGTAAAAAAAAGTCATTGGGAGTTCGATAGGGGTTGTGTTGACTCTTTAAATTGCTTTCTATTATGGATATTTTGATAATATTAAGCCTTCCAATCCATGAAATGGACGCCTTTCCATTTGTTTGTGTCTTATTTAATTTCTTTTGTCAGTGTTCTATAATTTTCTGTACACCAGTCTTTCATTGTATTATTTGAATTCTTTTTGATGCTATTGGAAATGTGATTGTTTCCCTAATATCATTTTCAGATAATTCATTATTAGTACATGGAAACACAGTTGATTTTTGTATGCTGGTTTTGTAGCCTGCAACTTTACTGAATGTATTAATTCCAATTTTTTTATGGCATCTTTAAGATGTTGTATACATTAGATTATGTCAACTGTAAACAGAGACGCTTCCTTCTTCTTTTCCAATTTGGATGCCTTTTCTTTTCTTTTCTTTTCTTTTCTTTTCTTTTCTTTTCTTTTCTTTTCTTTTCTCTCCTCTCCTCTCCTCTCCTCTCCTCTCCTCTCCTCTCTTCTCTTTTCTCTAATTATCTTAGTTTGTTTTAGTTTTTCGACTAAGTGCTCTGTCTAGGACCTCCAGTACTGTGGTGAACAGAAGTGGCGAGAGTTGGTATCCTTGCCTTTTTTCCTGACCTTAGAGGAAAAGCTTTCAGTTTTCCACTATAATATTAATTGTGGGCTTTTCGTATATGCCCTTTGCTGTGTTGAGTTAATTCCCTTCCATTCCTGGTTTGTTGAGGATTTTCATCAGGAAAGTGTGTTCACTTCGGTCAAGTGCCTTTTCTGCCTCTATGCAGACAATCCTGTGACTGTTCTTTTCTTTTGTTACCGTGGGATATCACGTGAATTGATTTCCCTGTGCTGGGATTTCCCTGTGTTATGTCCCAGGGATAAATTCCCCTTGTTCGTGGTGTGCGATCTGCCTCAAGTGAGTGCCTTCGGATTTGATTTGCTGGTAGTCGATTGAGGATTTTTATATCCATGCTCATCAGATAGATTGGCCGGTAGTTTCTTTTCTTGTGTCTTTGCCTGGCTTTGTTATCGAGCTCATTACGGGCCCATAAAATGAGTGGTTGTGTTCCCTCCTCTTCCGTTTTTGGGAAGAGTTTGAGAGCACTGGCATCGACTCTTCTTGAAATGTTTGGTAAGATTCAACGGCGAAGGCAACTGTCTTGGGCCTTTCTTTGTTGGGAGGTTTGACATTTGTTTGTGGAAAGTACGTGTTTGTAATCCTCAACTGTTTCCAGTGACAGGCTGTTGGGACACAATGAGAAGAAGGCAAGGACTTTCAGAAAACAAGCAAGGTTCCCCAGGCCCAGCCCGTGTGTTCCCCACTTACTCAGAAATTTCCTTTGGCAATATTTGCTTTGAGTGCGTACTGAGTGCCAGGTATCCTTATACATTCCCAAGTAAATGTTATTCTTTCCGTTATACCAGTGGAAAAATCTAGACTTGGTAACTCCAGAAGACAAGGTAGTCCACCCATTGTCACACGGGCCACCAGTGTCCCAGCTGGGATGTGAGCCGAAGCCTGTTTGATGACCAGGCACCTGCTGTGTTAACAGCTTCACACTCTTGATTAGACCATTCGGAACTCAGAGTTAAACTGAGATACCGATCTAAGAAATTGGATAGAATCAGCCTTTTCTCCCTTGTTCCCTCTCTTCCTCTCTTTTTCTCTGTCCCTCCCTTTCCTTCCTTCTTTCTTCCTTCTTTCTTCCATCCTTCCTTCCTTCCTTCCCTCCTTCTTTCCCTCCTTCCTTCCGTCCTTTCTTCCTTCCCTCCTTCCTTCCTTCCTTCCTTCCTTCCTTCCTTCCTTTCTTCCTTCCCTCCCTCCTTCCCTCCCTCCCTTCCTTCTTTTCTTGGACTTTCTTTTGTTCTTTAATTCAATGCATGAATATTTTTTAAAAAAATTTTTAATGTTTATTTTTGAGAGACAGAGAGACAGAGTGAGAGCAGGGGAGGGGCAGAGAGAGAGGGAGACAGAATCGGAAGCAGGCTCCAGGCTCTGGGCTGTCAGCACAGAGCCCGACATGCGGCTCAAACCCATGAAGTGTGAGATCATGACCTGAGCTAAAGTCAGATGCCCAACCGACTGAGCCACCCAGGCGCCTCTCAATGCATGAATATTAACTGAGTGCCTATCCAGTGCTGGGCACTGGATTTTGATCCAGTCCTGACCTAAACAGACCCGAGTGTTTTCCCTTGAGGAGTTCACATTTAGAAAGGAGAGGGATGGCAGACAGGTAAATATGGGTATCTTTGGTAAGATAGTAGTAAGCACATTACAATATAGGGGGGTATAGTGTTCGGGGAGGTAGTGGCAGAGAGAGGTTGCTGATTTACAGAGCTGAGCTGTCATAGGGTGGTCCCTAACCGCATGTGGATATTTAAATTTAAATTAACTCACACTAAATGAAATGACAAAAACTCACTTCCTCACGCACATTCGCCACAGTTTGAGTGCCTAGTGGCCACATGGGGCTGGTGGTTACTGTGTTAGACAGCTCAGGTTATAGGTCATTTCCACCATCCTGGACAGCGTTCTCACAGAGGGTGGCAGGAAGTCCTCCATGGTAAAATGATGTGTGAGCACAATCCTGAAGGGAGTGAAGGAGTAAGACACGCAGGTTCCAGGCAGAGGGAACAGCAAATGCAAACACTCTGGGAGTGTGGTCGGTAGCTTTGAGGAGCTTCAAGGTGGGGGGACTGCTTTAGCTGAGGTCGATGATGTCAGTAAGGACCGAATCACGTAGGACCTAGTGAACTGTGGTGAAGGTGGAGAAGGGAAGGCCCTGGGGTTTGGACAACGTGATCTGTTTGTGAAGTTTATAGGTCATTTTGGCCGCCATGCTGAGGGTACCCTTTGGCCACCATACCGAAAGTACCCTGTGCTGGGCCAAGGTACATTTACCATTGTTGACCATTTAGACAGGTCACTGAAGGCAAGGGAAACGAAAGCGAAAATGAGCGATCGGGGCCTCATCACGATAAAGAGCCTCTGCACGGTGAAGGAAACAATCAACAAAACGCAAAGGTAGCTGACGGGGTGAGAGAAGATATTCGCAGATGACATTTCTTATAAAGGGTAGTATCCAGAGTCTACAAAGAACTTCTCAAACTCGACACCCAAAAAACAACCCAGTTAAGAAATGGGCAGAAGACACGAACAGACACTTTCCCAAGGAGGACATCCAGATGGCTAACAAACACATGAAAAGATGCTCGACATCACTCATCATCAGGGAAATACAAATCAAAACCACCATGAGATCCCACCTCACCTGTCAGAATGGCTAACATTGAGTACTCAGGAAACGACAGATGCTGGTGAGGATGTGGAGAAAGGGGATCCCTCTTGCACTGCTGGTGGGAGTGGCAAACTGGTGCAGCCACTATGGAGAACAGTATGGAGGCTCCTTGATAAATGAAAAAGAGAACTACCCTATGATCCAGTAATTTCACTACTAAGTGTTTGCCCAGAGGATACAGATTTGAAGGAGTACATGCACTCCGATGTTTATAGCAGCCCTATCAGCAATAGTCAAACTATAGAAAGAGCCCAAGTGTCCATCGACTGGTGAATGGATAGAGATGTGGTATATGTATACAATGGAATATTACTCAGCCATCAAGAAGAATGAAATCTGGCCATTTGCAATGATGCGGATGGAGCTGGAGTGAATTATGCTAAGCAAAATAAGTCCGTCAGAGAAAGACAAATACCATATGATTTCTTTCATATGTGGAATTTAAGAAACAAAACAGATGAACGTATGGGAAGGGGGGGGAAGAGAAGAGAAGGAAATAAACCACAAGAGACTCTTAACAATAGAGAACAAACTGATGGAGGGAGGGGGTGGCGGATGGGCTGGATGGGTGATGGGCATTAAGGAGGGCACTTGTCATGAGCACTGAGTGTTATATGTAAGTGATGAATCACATCACTGAATTCTTCTGAAACCAATGTTGTACCGTATATTAACTAACATTTATTTATTTTTAACTGACTAAAATTTAAATTTAAAAATGCCAAAAATAAAAATTTGGTCATAATAAAAAAATAAATCATTGACCGTTTACATTATCAAGTGAACTGGGTTGTTTGTTAATTTAACAGACACTCAAAAATAAAGGTTACATTTCAATATTAAAAAAAAAAACATTTTTAACAGACATTCATTGGGCCACTGAGCAGGGCCATGTGCTGCATTATGTTGTGTTCCTGACAACACTGGGGGTTTCCTGAGGACAGAAATCTTGTTGAAAAAGCAGGTATGAAAAACAGTAAATTATGACATGGTGTGGGATGGCTAATTTTATGTGTTCCATGGTTAAGCTGTGATACCCAGATATTTGCTCAAATACCAGACTAGATGTTGCTGTGAAGGTAATTTTTAAATCAGATTAGCCTTTAAATCAGTAGATTTAGAGTAAAGCAGATGACCCTCCATAATGTGGGTGGGCCACATCCAATCAGTGGAAGGTCTTAAGAGAAAGACTGAGGTTCCCCTAAAGAAGAAGGAATTCTGCCTCCATCCAGGTGGCAACTCCAGGTCCCTTGGGTTTCCAGCCTGCTCACCTGCCCTGCAGAATTCAGACTTACCAGCCACAATTGTGGAACCAAGTCCTTAAAATAAATCTGTCTGTCTGATCTCACTGGTTCCATTTCTCTGGAGAATCCTGATTACTACATGGTGTAGTAAGAAAGGCAGGAGCAGGGGCAAGCGGTAGCCAAGGTGGGGAGAAGGAAGGTTTGGGAAGAACTTACTAGCAAGAGGCCAGAGCAAAACTAAAGCCATAGGAAACGGTTTCAGAGGCATTTACTCTGCTTGGGGCACTCTGAACCCCATCTGACCCTGTGAATGATTATTCGGACATAGTGCTCTAGATGTGACATGTGCTGCTTTAGAAATCCTGGTGAAACCCTCCGTTCCTGCTTTTATTCTGGGGCTCACCCCCCCCCGTCCCCCCCCCAGGCCCCCTTTCCATAACTTACACTTCAGGGCAGGCCTGCAGGAGGGAGATGACCGGTCCCCCAGGCCTGGACTGTAGGGTAGAGTGTCACTAAGGTTTGTGCTGTGTCATGGGGGGAGCCACGTGGTCCTTCAGACTGACACACGGGTCACAGGCCAGTTCCCAGATGCACCCCCGGACTCCTCTTTGGCCCGTCCCCACGCCCCTGCTCTCAGCCTGCTGTCTCTCTTCTGGTTTGCCTCCCTCCCTCTCTGTTTGAAACTATTTTTTCCCCTCCCCCTCCCCCATGGTCTTCTGTTAAGTTTCTCAAATTCCACGTATGAGTGAAAACATATGATATCTGTCCTTTTCTGACTTATTTCACTCAGCATAATACCCTCCAGTTCCATCCACGTTGTTGCAAATGGAAGGCTTTCATTCTTTCTCCTCGCCAAGTAGTATTCCATTGTATATGTAAACCACATCTTCTTTATCCATTCATTAGTTGATGGACATTCGGGCTCTTTCCATAATTTGGCTCTTTGAATCACGGGAATCTACTCCCGAAGCCAAGAGCACACTGTATACACTGTATGTTAACTAACTTGACGATAAATTATATTTTTAAAAAATAAATAAAGTACAGTTACCTCCGGAAAAAAATCTTAAAAAAAACAACAATAAAGTTGTCATGAGAAAAAAATTACAACAGTATATAGTGATGGATGGTAACTTGATTTATTTTGGTCATTTTGCACTATTTACAAATATGAAATCATTAAATTCTATGCCTGAGACTAATATGATGTTCTATCAATTAAAATTTTTTTTTAATGTTTATTTATTTTTGAGACAGAGAGACAGAGCATGGGCAGGTGAGGGGCAGAGAGAGAGAGGGAGGCACAGAATCCGAAGCAGGCTCCAGGCTGCGAGCTGTGAGCACAGAGCCCGACGCGGGGCTCGAGCCCATGACCTGAGCCAAAGTCGGACGCCCAACCGACTGAGCCACCCAGATGCCCCTGTTCAATCAATTTTTTTCAAAAGGCTGGGCTGGGCTCTGAGAGGGGTGTTCCAGGGCTGACTGATCCGTCTGTGTGCATAGGGAGCACCCCATCCTTGCATGACATCCTCGGGCAAACAAGGATCTCCCCTGGGATGGCTACCACCCCTGGGACGTCAGCCAGCCAGGGTTTCTGGGTGCACAGGGCAGCTCAGCGCAGACGCTCGGGAGTCAGGCACACAGGGTTCAAATTCCAGCCTTGTATGGTCAGGTCCTCCGTTTGCTCGTGTGAACTAGGCGTGTCGTATCTTCCGTGTCAGGCTGTGGGAGGTCTCAGTGGGGTGGCACAGTGGAGTACCTGGCACAGAATCCCAAATGCTGCTTGGTAGACGGCGACCCCTCAGGGCTCAGGCAGTGTTCCTCCGAGGCGACGGGAAGTCGAGTAGGGGGAGCTTTAAGCGAATATGCTTTTTTGGAAGTAGGTGACACGGTTCTTGCATGAAGGGCCATGTGTTGGGACCTAAGTGTAGCACTAGGGCAGGCAGGGCTGGGAGGTACACTCACGTTCCCAGGACATCTCACCGCGCATGACATCTGTCACTGTTGACAAATGGCGGGACCAGGCTTGGCAAGGGTCATGATCTTGCCCGGCAGTCATTCTCCTGGAAATCATCTAGATCTGGCTCTAACATGACCCTTGTCATTGAGTTTTCTCTTAGTTTTCTTGTCCCTGAGTCTTGTCCAGTTGTTGGCAGTTGTCTGGGGCTGAGAGAACCCTAACCAGCTTAGGTCTGTTTCTCCCGTTCATCTGTTCCCTCATCCGCTCTCCCACCAATCCACCTGCCCACCCACCCATCATACGGGGGATTCGTTCGTTCTGGGACCTGGTCTAGATTCCGAGGTCACAAAAATGGACCAGATGTGGTGCCTGCTTTCGAGGATCTCTCGGATACATGCAGGATGCAGAGAAAGAAAGCGATACTGAAGGTCCAGTCTGAAGAGCACCGATGGAGAAAATCCCGGGAGGTACAGGTGTACAGGGGTGGGTTTGGAGAGTGCCGAATCCAGACTTCAAAAAGTACCCTTTCTGTAAACAGGGACAGGGTTGACTGGATGCCTGTATAATATTTTCTATCACTTTAGTATGAAAATCTGCAAAAAAATACAGCATAGCTGAAAGAATTTGATTTTATTTTACTTTTTTTTTTTGTTTTCTAAATTTATTTCGAGAGAGACCGAGAGAGTGCTGGCGGGGGAGGGACAGAGAGAGGGGGAGACACAGAAGCCGAAGCGGGCTCCAGGCTCCGAGCTGTCGGTGCAGAGCCCGACGCGGGGCTTGAGCCCACAAATCGTGAGATCATGACCTGAGCTGAAATCCAGAGTCAGATACTTAACTGACTGAGCCATTTAGGTGCCTCAGGCTGAAAGAATTTTATAGTAAATGCTCATAGCCACCACGTACATGCAACCAGTAACATTCCACCAAATGTATTTTAGGTAATACCTCTCCTTCCGTCCATTTATTATTCCGTCTTGTTTTCTTATGTGTTTCATAGTCCATTGCAGATATTTGCATGTAAAGGGCAAACCTAGCTAGCCTCCTGTAGCCCGGGAGTAAACTATGACCTATGTAAGCTTAGAAGGACCCCAGAGTATGAGATGCTGAACCAGAGTTTGTTTTGGGCTTTCCTAGAAGTGCTGTTTCTGTTCCCTGGGTATTAGTTCTGCTTAAAACCACGTTTGCTGAGTTACTGAGAAATAGAACTTCCTCTTAACTGCTAGTTTGAGCTTCTGTAAACCTGCTTGGCGTAATCACCCTTCCCCATTCTCGGGCACCGCGTCTTGTTCGAATAGATAGAAGACTAATATCGTAAACCACATGATTCGGCATTCAACTGGCTAGAGTCAACAAGTTATATTTTAAAATTCTTCAGGACTGGGTGATCGGTGCCCGCCTTATATTTTAAAAACCTACAACATTGTGTAATTGGCGCCCACCATGTCCAGCTGCCGCCCTTTGCAACCCAGTTGGTCGATACAGCCTTTGCAAGACATTCCCAAAGCTTGTTCAGGGCCAGACTGCCGGGACCTGTTGTATTTCCCTGTCTGGCCCGGCCGTAATAAACTTGTTTTGATCCTGTTTTTGCTGTCCGGAGTTCATAAGCGATCGCGACCTACAACCCTGCACCCTTCCCCAGTTATTTCAGCCAAGAGATGTGTCTAGTTTTTCTTCTGATGGAAAGCATATGTACAGTGAAATGCACAAATTTTGTGTGCGTTTGCCAAAGTTTGAGAGAGGCATGTATCTGTGTAACTTGAATCTCCCCAAAGATGTAGAAGATTACCACCGCTCAGAATTCCCCCGTTGACCGCTTCCAGTCAAAACTCATCTTCACCCGAACCACTCCTCCTCCATGGATTAGATCTGCCTGTTCTAGAACTTCCTGCAAATGGAGTCCTACCATAAGCGCTCTGTTGTGGAAGGCTTCCTAACGTTTTGCGCTTTGCGTAACAACGTTGCAGCCTCACTTCGTGAGGTTTACCTGTGTTGCTCGCAGCAGTGCTTTCTTCCTTTTATGGAAAATTTTTGGTCCACTCTATTCATGGATCAGTTTGGTCATCCATTTTCATCGTGCTAGACTCTAGGACTGTTCCTAGCTTTTTATTATTTTTCATGCAGTTGCTGTGAACGTTTGTGTCGTCTGTTTTGGGAAGCATACGGCCTCATTTCTCTTGGGTAAATATTTAGGACTGGCTTGCTGGGTCATAGACTAGGTGTATGTTCGGATTTGTACACAGCAGCCAAAAGGCTTTTTCCAGCACGGTCGTGCCCTTTTGTATTCCTCCCAGAAGCTCCACTCATTTTATATCTTTGCCAACACATTTTTGCTTTCTCTCTTCTGTCGGGTGTTTCGTAGTATTCAGGGCGCCTTCAGTTAGCATTTCCTGATGACTAATACTGATGAGCATTTGTCTCATGTGCTAATGGCCAGTCTTGTATCTTCCTTTGTGAAATTTCTTTTCAAAACATTTTGCTGTTAAAAAAAAAATAGGTTGAGGGGCGCCTGGGTGGCTCAGTCAGTTAAGTGTCTGACTTCAGCTCAGGGCATGATCTCACAGTTTGTGAGTTCGAGCCCCGCGTCGGTCTCTGTGCTGACAGCTCAGAGCCTGGAGCCTGCTTCGGACTCTGTATCTCCCTCTCTCTGTCTCTGCCCTTCCCCTGCTCGTGCTGTCTCTCTCTCTCTCTCAAAAATAAATAAATTAAATTTTTATTAAAATTATTTTATTAACTAATATTAATTTTTAATTAATTATTTTATTAATTAATAAATTAAAATACTAAAATATTTATTAAAAATAAAAATAAAATAAAAAGATTAAAAAAATAGTTGAAAAAAAAAGTTGATTGTCTTTTTCTCCACTTCTCCAAGTATCTTTATTGCATGTGGTGTTTTAAGAAAAATTTATGGAGATATAACTGGCATATAACATTGTGTAAGTTCAGGGTGTACATGTTGATTTGATACCTTCATATATTGCATTGTGATTACCATCTAGCGTTAGCCAACGCGTCTGCCATGTCACATAATTATCATTTCTTTGTCGTGATGAGAACATTTAAGATCTAGTCTCTTTGCAACTTGTACGTGCATAATATTGTTGACTATAATCACTGTGCTGTGCATTAGATCTCCAGAACTTACTCATCTTCTAGTTCAAAGTGTGTACCCTTTAACAACATCTCCTTAATTTCCCTACCCCTAGCCCCTGGCAGCCACCATTGAACTCTGTTTTCTACCAGGTCAACTGTTTTAGATTCCACGTGATCTCCTCCAGTATTTGTCTTTCTCCCTCTGGCTTATCTCACTAAGCATGATACCCTCAGGGTCCTTCCATGTTGTTGCAAATGGTAGGATTTCCTTCTTTCTCAGGGTTGAATAATATTCCATTGTATTCCACATCTCTTTTATCCATTCATCATTGATGGGCATTTAGGTTGTTTCCACATCTCGGCTATTGCAAATAATGCTACAGTAGAAATGGGAGTGCAGATACCTTTGCGACACTAATATTTGACAAAGGAGCCAAGAACACTCAATGGAGAAAGGATAATTTCTTCAAATGGTCTTGGGAAAACTGAATAATCACATGCAGAAAAATTAAATTGGATGCCTATCTTATATAGCTCACACACAAAAATAACTTGAAACAGATTAAAGACTTACGCGTGAGACCTATTACTGTAAAACTCTCAGAGGAAAACGTAGGGAAAAATCACCTTGACACCAGTCTTGGCGACAATATTTTGGGTAGGACACCGAAAGCAAAAGCAACAAAAGCAAAAATCCACAAGTGTGACTACGTCAAACTAAAAAGCTTCTGCGTGGCAAAAGAAACAGTCAACAAAATGAAAAGGTAGCCTACAGAATGGGAGAATATGTTTGCAAATCATATATCACATAAGGCGTTGATATCCAAAACCTATAAAGGAACTTCTACAACTCATTGACAACAACAACAAAATCCTATTAAAAAATGGGCAGAGGGTGGGGCGACTGGGTGACTCAATCGGTTCAGCGTCCTACTCTTGCTTTTAGCTTGGGTCATGATCTCTCGGTTCGTGGGTTTGAGCTCTGGCAGCATGGACATGCTTGGGATTCTCTCTCCCTCTCTCTGCCCTTTCTCTGCTCATTCTCATTCTCTCTCTCTCTCTCTCTCTCTCTCTCTCTCTCAAGATAAATAAATAAACTTTTTTAAAAAATGGGCAGAGGAACTAAATCATCATTTTTCCAAATAGGACATACAAATGGACAACGGGATCGTGAATAGGTGCTCAACTAATCATGAGGAAAATGGAAATTAAAAGCATAATGAGGTGTTACCTCAGTCATGTTAGAATGGGTTTTGTGGAGAAGACAAGAGGTAACAGGTGTTGGCGAGAATGCGGAGAAGAGAGAACACTTGTGCGCTGTCTGTGGGAATATAAATTGGTTCGACCACTATGGGGAACGGTGTGGTGGTTCCTAAAAAAAATTAAACATAGAACTGCTATATAATCGAGCAATCCTATTTCTGGGTAACTACCCAAAGGAGATGAAAACAGGGTATCAAAAGGGATTGATTTCTTTTTATTATTGAGTTGTGGGGATATATATACAGATACCAGTCCTTTATCAGATATGAGACTTTTTTTAAACCAGAATATGGTTTTCCTATTACTTCACTAGCGGTGCATTTTGAGACACAGAAATTTTAAATTTTGATGAAGTCAGCTTGTTAAGTGTTGTAGTTTATGAGGTTATTACTTTATGTGACTTGCGTAAGAAAACGTGGCTTAAGAAAACATATTTAAGTCATGAAGACATTTTACTGTCTTTATTTTCTAAAAGCTTTATGGCTATAGTTCTATGATTTATCTTGAATTAAACTTTTTGTATGTGCCAGGTAAGTGATGAGGTTCATTTTCTTTGTCGATGGATGTCCGTGTCTTGGAAAGACTTTCCTTTGCTCACTGGATTGCTTTGGTGACCTTGTATAAAATCAGATACCTTGTATAAGTGGGAGGTCTACTTGTAGGCTCTTTATTTTGTTCATTTCACGTATTTGTTGATCCTCATGCAAGCCTTAATTATTGTAGGTTTATAGTGAGTCTTGAAACCAGGTAGCATATATCCTCCAGATTTTTTCTTTTTTTAAGATTGCTTTGAATATTCTAGGTATTTGGATTTTCATAAAAATTTTGAAATTGCTTGTCAATTTCTACAAAAAAAAACTGGTGGGATTATAATTGGGATTACATTAAATCTAGTATCAATTTGGAAACAATTGACGTATTAACAGTGTCAAGGCTTTTAATCCATGAATATGGTATATGTCTTTATTTCTACTTACCACTACTTATTATTAGATAATCTTTACTTTCTTTTAGTAATACTTTGTAATTTTGTGGGCAGGGGCTGCCGTTTTTTTGTATTAAAATTATTAAAATTTTCCTGAAATAGTTCATGATGATTTTTTAGACACAATTTTAATGGGATTGTTTTTAATTTAATTGTTTGCTGCTAGATATAAACATACAATTGATTTTTATATCGTAATCTTCTATCCTGAAATCTTAGTAACTCAATTATTAGTTGTGATAGTTGCTTTGTATTTTTCTGGGGATTTCCTGTGTCAACGATGATGACATCTGCTAAAGAAGTAGTTTTAATACTCCCCCTCCCCAATGTTTTTTTTTTAATCTTTCCCTTATTGTAATGGCTATAACCTTCAGTACATTGATGAGGAGAAGTCATGAATGTGAACATCCTTGCCTTGTTCTTAATGTTAACGGGTAAGAATCACTCAAAATTTAATTATTAGGGTTTTCAGAGATGCCGTTTATCAGATAAATATCTCTGGAGATACTTATCATATATGGTTGTTGAATTCTGTCAAATGCTTTTTCTGCATCTATTGAAATGATCATATTGTTTTCTCCTTATTTTGTTATTAAGATGAATTGCACTGATTGATTTTCAGATTTTAAATCAATCTCCCATTCCTCAGCTCAATCCCACTTGGGTATGTTTTATCCTTTTACATATTGTTGAATTCAGTTTGCTAATACCTTAGTAGAGAATTTTTAATTTATGTTCAGTTGTTCAAAAGGCATATTAACCTGCAATTTCAGTTTTTTGTAATGTTTTTGTCAGCTTCCTTTAGGATTATACTAGTCTCATAAAATGATTCGGGACATTTTCCTCCTCTATTTTCTGAAAGTTTGTGTAAAATTGATGTTACTTCCTTAAATGTTTGGTAGGATTGATGAATGAAGCCATTGGGTTTTGGGGTTTTCTTTGTGGAAAGGCTTTTGACAACAAAATCAATTTCTTTCTTTAAAAAAATTTTTTTTTAATGTTTATTTAGTTTTGAGAGAGAGACAGAATATGAGCAGGGGAGGGGCAGAGAGAGAGGGAGACACAGAATCCGAAGCAGGCTCCAGGCTCCGAGCCGTCAGCACAGAGCCCGACGCGGGGCTCGAACTCATGAACTGTGAGATCATGACCTGAGCTGAAGTCGGACACTCAACCGACTGAGCCACCCCGGCGCCCCCCAAAATCAACTTCTTTAATAGATATAAAGCTATTCAGATTTTCTGGGTTTTTTTCCTGATGTGGATTTTGTTAAGCTGAAACATTCAAAGAATTTAGCAACTTTCTCTAAGTTAGCAAATTTGTTGGTATAAAGTAATTTATAATATTTTCATTATAATCCTTTAAATTTCTATACCATCTGTAATGGTAATTCCTCTTTTATTTCTAATATTAGTAATTTGTGTCCTTTCTCTTATTCTCTTGATCAGTTTCTATATTCTTAGATTGTTAAGATGGAACTATCAGTTACAGATTTTAGACATTTTAAAAAATATAACTTTTTAGCTATAAATTTCCCTCTAAGTACTACTTTAGCTATATCACACATAATTTGTGATATGTTTGAATTTTGAAATACCATATTTTCATTAGTATTTAGTTTATAATATTTCCGAGTTCTGTTGTGATTTCTTTGACCCATGAATTATTTAGATGTGTTTCCTTAATTTCCAAACATTTGGGTCTTTTTCTGAACTTCTTATTTTTCTTGATTCTAATTTACTCCATTGTGATCTAAGAACATATCTATCTATCTATCTATCTATAGATGGATAGATAGATACGAACATATATATATATATATGTATGAACATACACATATGTCTAAGAACATATATATTCACATATACACATATATATATGTTTTTTAATCCATTTACATTTATTGAGACTCGTTTTATGCCCAGTCTATGACTTATTTTAGAATACACCGTGCCTACTTGAAAAAAACATGTACCTTAAAGTCACTGGCAGTGATAGTCAATAAATATCAGTTGAAGTGGTTAATGTTGTTCAGTCTTCTGTGTCTTTACTGATTTTTAAAACCTTGTTGTTTTATCTGTTTCTGAGACAGTTGTGTAAAATCTCCGAGTTTCATCGTGGAGATATTTCTGCTTTCTTTAGTTCTGTCGGTTTTGCTTCTAATACTTTGAATGTGTTGTTAGACACACACACGTCTGATTGTTATGTCCTTATGATGAATTGACCCTCTTATCGTTGTGATATGTTCTTCTTGTCTCTGCTAATAGTATCTAGTATTTACTTTGAAGCTTATTTTCTCTGAGATTAATATAGCTGTTCTATCTTATTGGTGTTTACTGTTTCCATGACAAATTTTTTTCCATGCATTTATTTTCAGGTGTAGAATTTAGTCATTCATCACTTACATATTACACCCAGTGCTCATCACAACAAGTGCCTTCCTGAATCCCTATAACCCATGTAGCCCATCCCTCCTATCTGTGTTTTTATATTTAGCATATAGTTAGGTCTTGCTTTTCTTTAAATCCATTCTGGCAATCTCCATTATTCAGTTGGAGTATTTAGTTCATTGATAGTAAATGTCATTACTGATACGGTTTGATTTAGGTCTGCCATGATTTTACTTGTTTTCTGCTTCTCTCTGTTTCTTTTTTTCTCATATTGTTTTGGATTAATTGAATATAAAATCCTCATTTAATTTACCTGTTGACTTTATAGCTTTACTTTATTATGTTTTAAAATTATTGCTCTAGGGATTATAATATATATCCTTAATTTATTTCACAGTCTGCTTAGCGTTAATATTTTACACTTCATATAAAATGTAAAAATCTGACAATTATATATAAGTCTACTTACCACCCCAGTCAAACTTTATACTATAGTAACATGTATTATAGTTTCTTAAATTATAAATCTCCAATATAATATTACATCTTTTTGCTTTAAATATAAATATGCATATATATAATATTAAAAACATGGGTAATTTTGTTTTTTTTTAATTAGGAGGAAAATAGTCCTTCATATTTACTTATATCTTTCATGAAAGCATGAATTTTTCTCTAATGTCATTTCCATTAAGCCTGAAGAATTTCCCTTAATATTTAATATGGTGCAAGTCTCCTGTCAATGCATTCTCTATTTCATTTTATCTGACATGTATTTATTTCATTATCTTTTATGAAGAATATTTCTACCGAATACAGACTATTGGGTTGACAGTTTTTTTCTCATTACGGGAAAGATTTTGTACCATTGTCGTTTGGCCTGCATAGTTTCAGCTGAGAAGTCATAAAACTTTGAATCATTACCATCTGGTATGTTGTGTGTCTCCTTTTAAGATTTTTCTTCAGTCTTTGACTTTCAGCAGTTTGACTAGGATGTGTGCCTAAGTGGAAATTCGTGAGGTTTTAAGAAGTAATTTTTCTCTCTTTCTTAGATTTCCTGTATTTTTATTTATTTTGACTGTATTGCCCTTTGCTTTATGCAGCATGGCCACCGTAACTGCTTTAATGTCCTTTATTCTAATTCCAGCATCTTGGTCATCTTAGAAAATATATGGTTCACAAGCAATTAACTTGGTTTGATTCATGTTTGTCTCATAGGAAGGCACACAAATCTCAGTCTGCCCATTTTTTTCCTTCACTCGACTGCCTACAGCCTGCCCCATACAGCGATCCTTTGGGGTTGGCAGAGATTTGGACAGACCTCATGTGCCATGTTTGAGGGTCCCTTTCTCTGGATTTCTCAGAAGATGAGTCATGGCTGAGAGAACTTAGGAGTTTTGCCTGTAATCTCATGGATAGTGCCTGAACTTCCATAACAACAACAGGCATTTAAAAATCCTACTGAACCTTTACTTTCTGTGGTTTATCATCCTCATGCTGAGCATTTAATGGCTTAAGGAAAAAGGAAGCATAGCACGGTGGGCATAGAAGCATATCATTTTTACCTTCACATTATTGACAGTTTGGTCCGGAATTGTCCGTACCCCTTCATGGCACCCTACCAAATCTGTATGCGTGTGGCCCATGGTTTCTGAATTGGTTATATCCTGTCGTCATCCTTGGAAGTTTTGTCTACATTTTCTGCCTACACCTGTGCTGCTGTTTAACGCCTGCTGGTTTGGTTCTCAGAACCTGTAGTGCAGAGCATAAATGTATTAAAATAATGGTGATCATGGATCTTTTGAAAAATGCAGGCTTTCTAGAGGCTCAGTTTTGAAGTCATTCTTGGGTTGCCTCAGTTTCTTGATGATACCCAAATTCATGCAGAATGTACACAAACATCCAGGACTCAGGATGATGTTGGTTTACTTTCAGGCAATAGAACCTAGCTTTGTTCTGCTCAAAATACCGAATAATCAGTGCCTTTCATGGTAGACGCAGATGAAGTCTGTGTGACTTGTTAACCTCAATATGGAGGTGGACTGGCGTAGGATAGAGAAAACCACCCTCCTCATATTGAATGGATATTTTGGCTTTGCTCCCTGCCTTTGGCAGCTTCGAGATCTGGCATTAAGAGTTTTCAAGCAAGACGTTTCATTGTTGAACTATGTCAATAGCCTTGGTTATTAGGAGAGAGCACATGTGAATGCACAGAAATCTCATTTTACTTTCATGCTGGGAGGAGTTGTGCTTCTTCCGTGCGGTACCAAAGTAAACAGCTGTGGCTGGTCCATTGATTTTAGTGAGAATTTACAGAGATTTTTAAAAAATAATAATCCTTCTGTGACTGAATTCTTGGACAGGGATGGTGCAACAGATTAATTTCTATGTACCCAGTGGAAACACTTTAGGTTTAGGGTCATGCTGACTCTGATATGTATTAGTTATGGGTCCTGGAGACTGGAAACACTCTGAAGCTTTGTTTTCTCATCTGTAAGATGGAAGGAGAACAGAGAACCATAGAGAACTGTAGGGGCTGGAGTTTCTGACCGTCCAGTGTGCTTTTCAGCCCCCTCTGTTGCCATCGTAACATCCCCTTCTCTAAATGAGAACACCTGCCCACTCCACGTGCAGCCAGGGCACCCCGCTCACGGTCCGAGAGGGGCACGTGATGTGGCTGTGCCATCCACACGGACCATCTTCAGCTAGACCAGTGCTTGCTCTGAGGAGTAGCCTTGGGACCAGAGACCAACCATTCGTCACCGTGGAGTCAGCGATGAAAGGCTTGTGCTTTGCCCCTCGTGAATGACGTGATGTAAGAAAACACGTCTGTGTTCGCTGGTGGTTGGTGAAGGCGAAAATCTATCTGCAGAAGGAAAGAACGAGGCCTGCGGACAACGAAACAGATACAAGAGGTGGGTGGAGAAGAGAGGGTCCTCCTCGGGTAGGGTCCAGACTAGAGTGAGCAAGCGAGGCACCTGGGTACAGGGTTCAAGGAGGCATTGCCCCCAGGGCCCTGCAGGTGCAGGTGCTTACTTGCGTCCCATACTTGGTGCTCTAGGCTCCTTGCTTTCCTTGCCCTCGGTGGCCCTGCTGGCGACCGTCTGAGCTTGAGTCCTTCCAGTAACTCATATTGAAGTGCAAGCAGGTTATCGGGAGGTGAGCCCTAAAAAAGACCTATAGGAGAAGGGGAGTGAGACATGGAAAGAAAGGCAGCCAACGATGAGTGTGGGATGAAGCCGCTTAACTGCTCGGCACCTGGACTCACCTCCCCAGGGGACCGCCGGGAGACAACACAGAGTGTGCCCTGGGGGCAGCCAAACGTAGGGAAGGTAATGTTTTTTTTTTTTATGCACAGTTCCTCCTTCTTCCTTGGTGGAGGGCTGCTCCGAGAAGCATTACGCCTCCCGCACTTCTGGCTTGTCCCATTCAGAGCAGAAGCCCCCCCTCCCCCCCACCCCCGGAAGAGTCATAGATGCTCACAGTGAGCAGCCTGGAGGGTGTGAAGGCAAATGAGAGGGGACACGGACTGGCGCTATCTTCTGGACTCTCCACTGTCCCGACCAGCTACCAAGACCGGCATCCTGTTTCGCTTACTTGAGATCATGTTGGGTTCCCAGCGTTTGCCACCTGCAGAGTCCAGGCTGGTCAGAAACTTGGAGTCATTGTCCTGGGAACCGGACACCTGCTATCATCCTGTTCCCCCAAAGGCCAAGTGCGCTGGGCATTATTGTCTCTCCCCTTTACATATGGGATGAATCGGAAGCCTGGAGAGGATACCACGGCAATACACAGCCTGTCTTGTTTCCACACGTCCCTCCCCAACACTGAAGTTGGATTGAAACCTGCTTGCCTCACATGCACACCAGCAGGAAACCATGGCGGTCGAGAGGGGAGTCCCCATCAGTGTCCAGCAGCAATGATGTTTTGTTTTGGAAGCAGCAGAGCGTAGAAGAAGGAGTGAGCGAGGTGGAGAAGTCTGGGCCTTGCTACTTCTGGCCTTGTGAACTTGGACCCGTCACATAGCTTCTGCAAACCTCTGTTTGCCCCAGGATGTCCAGAGCGTTCTTAAAGGTTTCATGTGAAAATAAGTGACAGAGACCGTGCAGCCCCAGCACTGTGCCTGGCACGTGGTTGGCATTTTCAAATGCCTTTTGTGTCTTCTCGAAGCCAGCATGCCTGGAATTTTCCTGTGACCTGGTGGGTTCTGGAAGGTTTGGGCAGCCACCTGGAGGGACATGTCGGGGAGAAGACCTGGTTTTCCTAGCTGTGCCTGGTCATCGCACACCACATCTGCCTTCACCATCAGACTGAGATTCCTGAGAAGTTGGGGCTGGTGGTATTCATTGCCCCGAGCTGTCAGCACCTGGCTCAGTGCTCGGCAAGCGGTAAGGGCCTGATAAATGCTGCCTAGTGAATGGATGAGAGAGAGAAGAGAGAGCCTGTCCACATGGCAACTGGCAGGGTGTGAAGCATGAACCCGATCCCGTGGTCACTGCTCCAAACGTCCAGCAGCTGCCCTTCCACTCAGAATGCACAACCAGTCTTTCCACGCCAGCCTGCAAGGCCCCATAGTCTGGCTCATGCCTATTTTTCTGACACCCCTCTCTACCCCTTCCATCTTCTTGCTCATTCCACTCAGCCCTTCTTCCCTTCTTCTTGTCTCCGGAGCTCGCTGAGCTTAACTCTAACTCAGCATCTGTACGCTTGCTGTCCCCTCGGCCTAATTGCGCTCCACGGGTCTCTGCAAACCTCACTTATACCATACAGGTCTCTGCCTAAGTGTGTCCTCCCTTGGGGTCTTCCCTGATCACCCACCATACTTGACCACCCACCCCTGAGTTTTCCATAACCTTTACCTGTGTCCCGTATCCTTTACCTGTTCCAGTCCCTTTGGTTCCGAGCACCTGTTGCTACCTGGGACTCCATTGTGTATTTATTCATGTGTCCTCTTGGTTATTGGTCTCATGCACGAGAACATAAGCTCTGTGAGGGCAGCAGCGTTTTCCTCAGTTCACTCTTGTGTCCCCCAGCACCTTCTAAACAGTATATATACACATACATATGTTCATGTATACACATGCATGCCTAATGCATAGGCATACTATGCACACCCACTAAACAGTATGTATGGATACGTATGCACAGGCACTGAGCAGTGTATATATGCACACACATAAATGTACATGCATATATATATATATATATATATATATATACACAGATACCAGTAAGCAGCATATATGAACACATATGCACATGTAAGTGCGTATATATACGTCTATAAATACATATGCATATATACACATGTGGTATATATATGCACACACATGTGTGGACATGGATAGATATACACACACACCCAGTAAGCAGTATATGTACACACAGGTGCATATACAGACACATATACACACATCTGTAGATACATATGCTTATATATACACACAGTATATATATTTATATATATATGTATATACACACAGACATAAAGTATGTGAATATATACACACATATACAGATATATACCCTCTAAGCAGTAATATATACTGCTTGATGTGTATATATATGTATATACATATACGTATGTGTGTATGTATATACTATACATATATATATATACTGCTCTATGTTGTACGTTTTAATACCATATATGTATACTGATATATATATACTATAATATTTAATATTATATATACTAATGTTTAATATAATTAATATATATTTATTATTATATTATATATAATTTTATATATTATAGTTATATCTTTTAGACATCATATATAGGACATATAAAAATATATAATATATAATTTTAATACTATATATAGTATTAAAATGTACAACATACAGCAGTATATATATACGTACATACATACGCGTCTGTATGTATGTGTATACTATACACGTATACGCCTCAAGCAGTGTATACACATATATACCCACATATATCCACAAACATATACTCACACCCACCAAGCAGTGTGTATATGCCTATACACGTAGGTGTATACATCTATACCTATATGTTGTGTATATGATACACACATACGCATGAATACATATAAGTGAGTGAGGAACTTGGCAATTAGCCAGACGACCGATGAGGTTGGCTGACTGTTTATCTGCTTGTCTCTGGGTTGGGGTCCTCGGATGTGTCTCTGTCCCCCCGGCTGCAGATCTGCGTCTCACGTCTGGCCCTCCGGCTACGTCGGGTCCCCTGCAGCCTCGCTCCCTGCCCTCCTCATGCTCCCCTGACGCCTCAGTGGTGGAGCGAGCACTGGCTCTCTTCTGCAGCAGCAGAGAGCATCCGGAAGCGTGTCGAGAGAGAGAGGGTGAAGTGTTCCGCTGTGAGTTCACTTCGAAGTCAGTGGGGCTTAGTTGTTTTCAAGGAAGGAAGAGGAACCTTTGGCAGACCCTTCTGAGAAGTTTGCTTCAAAAGTGTCTTTCTCGGGTTGGCCATTGGGCCCTCGGCTTGAAGAACCGCAGGGTTGAAGCAAAATAAACAGGAGTTGATTAAAATTCACGGAGTAGCCAGAGGCAGTCTGTGCATAAAATAGCAGAAGGTGGCACCGAGTTATATGATAATAGCTCTCTGTGTCCCTCAAAGGAAGGTTCTGGAGAAGACCGGGCAGGAGAGGCCCGTGATGAGTCCAGACTCCGCCCTGCCTTACTGTGCAACACTGATCCTTTCCATACCCAAGCACGTTATTAGTTGTCTCCTTCCACATTCCACACTTTCATCTACGTGTACATTCGTGGTGTAAAAAAATATATATATCCGCTTGTTACCAGACTAACCCCTTTAGTGACCAGACTGCAATAAATCCGTGCAGGAATTAAACAGATGAGATTTTCTGTATGTAAACTTGAACGTGTAGAAACATCTGCCTTAGGTTTTTTTTTTGTTTGTTTTGTTTTGTTTTTTTAGTGTTTTAGATTTTTTTTTTTTTTAAATCTTTTAAGGTTGCTGGGCCTCCGATATAATGGTAGCACACACAGCAGGAATCCAACGGTAAATGTTTACGGTAACTGCTCTGTCCTGGCGTTATGCCAGTTGTTTGTGATGGTTCGCTGAACAAGCTGGACAAAGACTAACACGCAAACATGAAACAAACACGGTGAGGTGGTGACGATAATTGTTCTGCGGAAAATGCACAGCGCAGCAACCTGGGGCGGGGGGTGAGACTGCTTTCCTGGGAGGAGAGGACAACAGGGAGGGGTGCTCTGAGAAGGAGACATTTAAGCCAAGACCTGCCGAGAGGAAAACAGACCATGTGAAGATCTGGGGGAAAGAACATCGTAGACAAAAGGGACAGCAGAATGCAAAGGCCCTGTGGCAGGGACAGCGGGCAGTGGGGCAGGTAACAGCAGATGTGTGTAAGATGCCCAGCCAGCACCGTGGCTGCCTCCATGAGGACTCGGAGTATATGGTTGCTCTCTTTAGGAAAATGCACAAGTTAATCAATTTACAGCACAAGGGGGTTAGAGAGATACGACTCCAGGGTCTGACAGAGCTGAGTTGGAATTCTGGCTTAAGCAGGTGATTCTGGGCAAGCTGCCTGACTTCCTGCGCCCGTGAGCTGTCCCTCTTATGTAAGAGTCATTTTTAGAATTCTAAAACACGATGCTTTTACTAGAAGCCTTTATTGTTTGTGCCGACATCTTTTATAAAAGATGGAATCCATTTCTTTTTAATGAAATATTTAGTCATTTCATATTAATTAGGTCGTGTTTGGCTTGAAGCATACATTGGAGGAATTTGCCGGCTCCTGGGGATCGCTTTATTAAGAGCTGAATATCGCAGGAAATGCAGGCTCACTCGTGAATGGCTTTCAAGCATCGAGCAGAGCAAATGATCCATGACTGGCCCATCAGACAGCCTTCCCAGCTATCTTGCACTTGCTCACATCTTCCCATAAGGACGTCTCGTTCCGTCCTCTGGACGAGCGTTTTCCGGCCTTCTTCGTCCATGGAGTGGTTCCAAACTTGCTTCACCCGAAAGGCCACGTTTCCAGCAGTAAGGGTGTCCTGGGGCACTTGTTCCCATGACTTTTTTTTGGCATTTCCAAAAATGCCACTGTGGTCTCCCCTGTCACTCGTGGCGGGGGAGGAGGGGATCAGCGAATATATAAGCAGTGACATTCATTTATTTACAAAACACAGGATCCGCTCTTGGAATTACCTCCAAAGCCGCCTCCGCCTGCTGTCAGAAAGACTCCCCTCCCCAAAGCCAGGGTTTCCACGTGACTTGCTCGTTCTGTCCCTCATTCAGCTGGTCGCAATTGTAGCCCCAGGATCCACTTTTGAGTTTTACCTCCAGGAGCACCTTCACTGGAGGATCCAGAATAACGTTGGACCACATACCTGGGCACCTTGGCCCGGCCCGGCTGACACATAAAGTTCCCCATCATAACAATTGTGAAACTGTTCCCGAGGCCCTTCTTGGACCACTTCTGCCCATCCTCCCGGCCTTCTCTGCTTTTACCCTCAGAACACATATGAATGACGATCCTCATCACATTAGTAAATCATGTAGAAAGCGATTACCATGCAGCCTTCATAACCACTCCGTAAGGTAAGCACACTCCTGTCCCCATTTTGCAGACAAGCAAGTTGAGGAAGTTGCTGTCATATGCTAACGTGCGCCGTGACACGTGCGGTTTCTTTATACCCCCAGAGGGGTTGTGGTGATACAGTTCCTCCTCTCTCCCTCACTATCCTCCATTCTCATGAAGCCAGCCCTTGATGGCTGAGACACAGCCTCTTCCAGAATGCCTTTCCCCAGTCCCATAACCTGGTTAGGATCCCTCTTCTGGGTCTTTTTGCCTCATAACCTCCCCCACATCACTGCCTTTTCCTAAATAGTCATTATCTATCCATTTAGTCCTTCAGCGGGCCACCCATATCAACCAGGTGCCTGCCGTGTGCTGGGCACCGTCTGGCCATGAAGACAGAGCCGTGAACAAAAGAGAGAAAAGTCCCCGTTAGCCTGGGGTTTATGACACAGGAGTGGGGACTGACCATGGATGAACCAATAAACCAAGATGCTTGTTCAGCGACAGGAGCCGGGCAGGTGGTAGAGGAAATGGGGACTGAGGAGGGGTCTGCTCTGTCACAGAGAGAGGTCTGCGATGCCTGCCTGATAAAATGAGTCGTGAGCAGAGCCTAGGGGAGGTGAGGGCCCAAGACTGGGATCTGCAGGGGAAGAGTGTGGCCCATCCAGGAAGGGCAGGGAGGCCGGGCAGGGAGTAGAGTCACAGACGTGCTTGGAGAGAAGGTGGGGCTAGGCCACGGAGGGCCCAGTGGGTAATGGTGAGTGACTTTGGCTGTTGTTGTTGAATGTTGTCTCCTGGTCCCGTTTAACCTCGAGTTTGTGGAGGGTGCCACATCTTCATAGCTGGCATGGTACCAGGCCCATGGCAGGCATTTAATAACTGTTATTCATCCAGATGAGTATTTTTCTTGAGGCCAACTTTTGGTTACTCCAGTGAGGCCGCCATTGGTGAGACGACACATGGGCCTCCTGTGCTGTGAAAAATGTCCGCATCGTTTGTATAGTAGATGGGAATGTTCTCAGCAGCAAGAAACAGAAAATCTGCCTTCCGGTGGTTTAAACAAAGAAGGTGCTGTTTTTGTGTGTTTTTTTCTCACATAACAAGAAATCTGAAGGTAGGTGACCCCATGATAACAGGGTTGGCATCTCTGAGATGCCCTTGGCCTCATGATCACAAAGGGCTGCTGCAGCCCCAGACATTACATATGTGTTCAAGGTAGGAAGGACAAGAAAAGTGGTGAAGGACAAGAAATTGGGACCGTCTGTAGCTATTTCCTGTTATCCCCAAAGCAAGACATCCTAGAAGCCTCCAGCAGACTAATAATATCTAATTGGCCAGAACTATGGCATCCACTGGCTGTGAGTGTTTATGGATCACACTGCCTCCTTGAAGAAAATTGTTGTCCTGTTATAGAGGAAGAAGGGGGAGGATGCGTATTGTGTCGTTCGCCATCATTGTCTGCCAAAGATCGTCTTCTTGTCACGTAGGGTATCTAAACAATGGAATCCAGCATGATCACTGTCTTTAGTGAATGTATTTCATCCTGATTTTTTTTTTTCTTGCGTTTCCCCAAATTGGTTGTTTCCCAGAGTGTTGCTTCTGCGAGCATAGCCAGTGTGCTTTAATGCACCGTATAGCAATTTATTCACTCCATGGCGTTTACTAAGCGCGGCTTAGCTGGGGGTAGGTGGGCACATAGAGATTAGTCGAGTCTGGCCGGGGACTGAGGTGGGGGGTGGTGGCTTCAGGGTGGCTCACGGAAGGGCAGTGCCAGCCTTTGTACCCGCACAGCTCAGAGTTCCCAGCTCGGTTCGGATCTCTGATTCTGGAGTCACCTGAACGCCAGAGGCTGGCTTGCCTGAGCTGTAAAGGTAGAGGTTAGAGTTGCTGACCACCAAGGTCACTGACGATGCAGCCAGACAGGGACTTTCCTGGAGTCCAGCAAGGGGATTCTCCACCAGCCTGTACCTCAGACTTTCCGGGGGAGCTTTTTAAACACCACAAAATCCCAGGACCCTCCCAGACCTCTGGGTTTGCTGCAGAACCCACGTCGCCAGCACTCTGAATGGGAAGTCGGGCTGCGGACCCCCAAGCCGGGGCTGTGGAGGTTTCCAATACGCATCGGCCCCCTTCACCCCCGGATGGAGGTGGTCTGCCTGACGTGCGCCTTTCTTCCAGCAAGTCCCCTGAGATCCAGTCTAGCCTGCATGTGTTTATTTGTCTCGATAAATTGTGATTCACAGCGATAACATCAGTTCCTAATCAAATTAGAATAATGAGGAATGTTAATTGGGTGCTTGCCTTTTGGCAGCTTGGGTGGCTTTGGCCAGATTGCTCACTCTCTGCCTCATCAGCTGTCATTTCTCCTGGAAAGGGTTCTGCGCCGCCCTGAGAAGGAGCACTGGTGCCACTGGGGACCCACCTCTTCTATTTTGAAGTTGGAGGTTCTTGGACCCTGGCAGTCACATGGTGGAGAGGAGCGCCCACCTCTCCTCTGGAGCACCTGCCATGAGCTCATGAGGCTGAAATGCTAGATTCAATAGATTCCCGCCCCCCCCCCCCCCATCACGTGGTTGCCATGGGATTCGGAGCTGGGAGGAACAGAAGCCCCTTGTCTTACGCTGCAAATGCAGTGGCACAAGAAAGCCAACCTGCTTGCGGCCACATGGGGCGGGGTGGACACAGTGGTAAATGAAATCCAGCTCCCTTGTGGACTCTAACTCCGGCCTGGAGGTCAGGGCCAGGGAGGCCTTCGGATCAGGAGGTGGTGATGCCTGCAGGGACTGAGGCGATGCAGGGCTTGGCTTGCAGGAGAGGATTCTAAGCAGAGGGAATACAGTGTGCTCCTGCTGGGAGTAGAGGGCCAAGATGACAAGTTCACATGTCCGAGCCCCTGAGAATTTAGGGTTGGATAGGGAACCGGGCAGCGTGGCCCCTGCCTTCATGATGCCTGGGTTCTATCAGACAGTGAACACGGATTTATAGTCCCCTGTATGGGGGCACCTGGGCAGCTCATTGGGTTAAGTGTCTGACTTCAGCTCAGGTCATGATCTCACAGTCTATGAGATCGAGCCCCACGTGGGGCTCTGTGCTGACAGTTCGGAGCCTGGAGCCTGCTTCGGATTCTGGGTCTCCCTCTGTCTCCACCCATCCCCCACTCTCTCTCTCTCTCTCTCTCTCTCACTCACTCAAAACTAAATAAACATTAAGAAAAAGAGTTTCCAGGGTGCCCGGGTGGTTCAGTCAGTTAAGCTTCTGACTTTGGCTCAGGTCATGATCCCACATTTCGTGGGTTTGAGCCCCACGTCGGGCTCTGTGCTGATAGCTCGGAGCCTGGAGCCTGCTTCGGGTTCTGTGGCTCCCTCTCTCTGCACCTTCCCCCCACTCCCTCCACTCGCATTCTGTCTCTCTTTCTTTCAAGAATAAATACACATATGTATCTCTATCTCTGTCTCTGTCTCTGTCTCTATCTCTATCTCTCCTGTATGAAGGACCACAGGATTCATAATCCCATGTAGGACTCAGCACAGGGTTCGTAATCCAGGGTGTGGGGCCACATGTGATTCCTAATCCAGTATATGAAGAAGCAGCACAGGATTTATAAACCAGCGTGTCAAGTAGCTTGATAAAAATAGGGACTTCGGGAGCCCATTGGGAAGAGTGCTAAATACAGTCTTTAAGGATAAAAGGAAGCTTCCTAAAGAAAGCAATGAATGGGCAGAGTTAGCAGGGGAGACGGTAGGGGAGGAGGCAAGAAGGATAAGAAGATGGCAGCTGGGGTGGAGGCCTTCTTCGAAGAAATTCTAAAGGGTTTGGATCAGTTGGGTGGTGTGTGTATTTGTGTGTGTCACACGTCAGGGGTCACGTAGGCAGGGAGGGCTAGGAATGCCAAGATACAGACCTTGAGAATCTCCCGAAGGCGAAAGAAAGCCCTTGAAGGGCTTTGAGTCCCATTTTTCAGAAGCCTCCACTAGGCAGAAGGACGTCTGCAGAGATCAGAGCAGAGGTGGGACCGACCGGTTAGGAAGCTGTTACGGTGAAATTTTCCTGTCTGAAATGTCACGCGTTAAACTCCGAACAGCAGGAATGGCTCTGGTCACAGGGACTCATGTACAGAGGACGCAGGCCTCGGGGTTGGGCTGGAATGTGGGGCGCTGGGAAGCACAGACTTGGGGAGCTGAGTGCACTCGGTCCCTCGTCTTTCTCCAGGGCTCAGGGTTGGATTCCAGGCGTCAGTCTGTCCGTCACCCACCAGCCCACGTTTACCGGGCGCCTGCGTGGACCACACGCTCTGCTGGGCTCCTTGGGGAGCTGCCCGGAGACCTGGTGCGGTCAGTCCTGATGCCCACGGGCAGGAGAGTGAGGATCACAGGGGTGTTGGCCGAGTCGCTCAGCCACAGGTGGATGGCCGTGAGGGACATGTACAGACCGTTTCGTGTCCTCTGGTTGCCATAACAAAGAACCACGGGCTGGGTAGCTTAGAACAAAAGTGGATCTCACTGTTCGAGGGCTCAAGGGAGGGTCCGTCGTGTGCCTCTCTCCTAGGGGGGGAGTCAGCAGACCTGTGTGTCCCTTGGCTTGTTCACATGTCACCTCCCCAAGCTCTGCCCGCACAGGCACATCGCCCTCTCCTCTGTGCCTTCTCCCTTCTCTTCTCTTACCGTGAAGACACCGGTCAGATTCAGAGCCCGTCCCGATCCAAGGAGATTAATTATCTCTGCAAAGACTCCCTTAGCCACATAAGGTCCCATTCCCAGGCCCTGGGGGTGAGGACACAGCCTCTTGGTGTGGACATCTCTTGTCCAGAATAGCTGCTCAACCGGTAAGTGAGCTGGTTCTTCCCTTCCTCTTTGGTCTTGTGGATTCCAGCCCCTGTGTCTCCTCACCTGCCTGAGAGAAAGCCTGGGGGCTGTCCCCAAGTGTCCCCACTTGCTTGGCTCTGCCGCGGGAAGGGCTCCACTCAGCCACCACAGCCGGAGGAGGAAATGTTGCCTCGACCTGCCCGGACCTCCCACCGGCACCCCTGCCCTTCCTTCGGGTGAATCCTCTCTGGTGGTTTTGGTGAAGGCCTGGTGGTCATAATAACAGCTGCCATTTGTGGAGCATCTCTGTCCCAGGAGCATTATTTGTTACAATGCCGTAAAGAAGTAAAGAACGCTAATCTCGTTCAGCACCTGTGCCGTGCGGCACCACACTGCGCCCTTCAGACACATCCCCTCCCGTGTCCTCACAGCAGGTCCTGGAGGTCCCATTTTACTGATGAGCAGACTGAGGCTCAGGGAGGGTGGGCGACTTACCCACGGTCACACGGCAAAGAGCTGGAATATAAGCCCCAGAGCCCAGACTCTCTGCGTGTCTGTGACTTCCCAGCAGATGTTCGTCTCTACCCGGTGCATGAGCCTTGCCTTACGTCTCTCGTTTCAGCCTCGATGTCCGGGTCGGGGCGATTCAGTTGTTGTGATCAGCCTGGCTTGGCCAAGGAGGAGGTGAGGCCAGAGATAGGTGGGTGGTCCCACTCACGGTCAGCAAACAGGGCTGGGAGCAGAGCCCAGCTCTCCTGGTCCTGGGTCCAGCCTCCTGAGCGCAATAGACTGCTTCTATGAGGTCTTAGAAAGTAGACCCAAGTCCTCAGTTTATCTAGGAGGAAGTCAAGGCACAGCCATGCTCGAGAATTCATCAACGTTGAGCCGACAGGGCCTCCTCCCTTGACCCCCCTTCGTTTGCTTGCGAAACCGAACTTCGAAGCTGTCCCCAGCCTCCTGTGCCGGCCACCCTTCTCTGTCTTGTTCTGGAAAGTCACAGTTGCAAGCTCCGTCCAGAGCCCCGGGTCTCTTTGAAGGCTGGGGCTCTAACTCCGCTTGGAAGAGCCTTCTCCAGTCCCTCCCCTGTCCCTGTGTCGGAGCGGTGGTGAGAGCCATGCTTCCCCTGCCCAGGAGGTGACGGCCCTCTCTTGGCACCTTTGCCCTCTGTAACTGAGGAGGGTCACGGAGGTCTTTATCTGCCTGGCCACGGAACCGGGCCCTTGCACGGACTCGAGCTAACCACAGCCTAAGCTTCCTCAGCTGACGCACACGGCTGGACTTGGGGGCTCCCAGCAGCGCCTGCCGAATGTCTCTTGGGAGACGTCGCCGGAGGAGTAAGTGATGGGAACCGCTGTCCGCTGCGTGTCTGCCTGCACGTGTGGGCCTCGGGGACTTGTGTCCAGGGTTCTGGAAGTTCTCTGCTAGGATGCCCGCAAAGCCAGGGGGCCCTGTGGTGCTTTTGTACGGCACACCCTTGCCTCCTGGTGTTTTATAGTTTCAAGTTCACCGGAAAGGAGCTTCCGTGGGCCTTCAACCTCACGCCACTGACTTTAGGACCTGGAGGTCATCCTGGTGGAGGGTGCGTGAAATGTGCTATTGAAGACATTAAGATTCGGGACATTCATCACCGTCTGATATGCCGGGCACTCCTCCTTCCTGGGTCTCGTTTAGTTGCGTGTAGTTTCCCTCCTCCGGTGGCCCAGGGTGGGCTTGGCGAACTCCGTTCGTACGGAGGCCGAGACCGGGGCTCAGAGAGGCAGAACCGAAGCATGAGTTGGAGTCCAGGCTTTCCCCACTGTCTTGTGTCTGCTCAGACAGATTCGCGGCATGGCAGAGCTGAAAGGAGTCCGCTTTCCGGCAACGTGGCGTGCCAGAGAAACCCCCGGGCTCCTGAGCCGGGTGCCCAGGCCTTCTGTCTCCAGTGCCCTGTCCTCGGGGAGGAGGCATGCTGGTGAGGAGTGCCGGCTGGGGAGGCGGAGTCTGGGTTTGAGTTGCAGCCGCGAGGAGGTCAACAAGCCTTCCTTTATCTGACAAATGAGGATCATCACGGGAGCTACCCGTACCGGGTTGAATAGTATCCCCCCAAATTCGGGTCCTCCTGTATACCCCTCCGTTACCCTATAAGCCTCTTCCTTTTCCATCGTTCCATCTGTTGGTGCTCGCCCTCTGGCACTAACTCCTCCAGGGAGCCCTCCCTGATGGCCTGTTCTCCCACTAGCCCCCCGCTCCCCCCAGTAAGGGGTCACTCCAGAGTCAGACTGTCTGGCTTTGACTGTCCGTCCTGACACTTAGGGGCTCGTTGGACGCTGGGGGCACTCCATCCCGCTCGAGGGAAGTTGGAGGCTTTACTGGAGAGGCCCTCGAGCAGATTACCAGGGAGAGCGTTTGCCCAGCGTCCGGCCTGCAGTCCAGCGCTCGGCATGCGGGAGCTGCCGTCACTGTGTCACGCTCCACCGTCGCTCCCCCAGTGCCCACGCACCTTAGATTGGGGGTCGCCAGGAGCAGCCACCGAGGCTCTTGAGTCCGGGGCACCGGAGAGGTGACAGCAGCACGGGGCAGGTGGGTTGGGAGGTGAGTCAGGGGAGGAAAGGCAGCAAACTGCCCGTAAAGGACGTTCCATCGAGCCAGGTGCCCCGTGGGCCAGCTCTCCCTCCGACTCCGGGAGCCTCAGACGTCCCCCACGGGACGGTCAAGGGGTCTGGGGCAGGGATGCTGCTCCTGCAGGACTTGACTGTCCAGTGTCGCCAGTCTGCTGCCTGGGCAGCAAAGCGGGCACTTTTGGCGGAGAGCATCCTTGAGCCCAGAAAAGCAGGGCTGGCCGGCAGAGGTGCGCACGGAGGCGGGGAGGGCCCGGGGGTGCGGGTGGGCAGTGACACCGCGTTTCTGGGGGCTGCAGGCATTGGTGCGTTTGTCTGTTGTCCTCCCGGTCTGTGCGCTCCTTGAGGGCGCTCCTTGAGGCTGTATCCGCAGCAACTTTGCCAGCACACAGCCCTCGCTCGGTCTAAGTACCTGCTCAACAGGTGCTTCTGGTCCGGGTCTCGTCTTACAGGTGCGGAGAGGAGAGGTCGTGGCCTGGCCAGCCCTGCTCCGCCAGCAAGTTTCCGGAACAGAGACTCAAGCCCAGAGGGAGGAGTGTGGGGAGGGGCTGACTTTTTTTTTTTTTCCTTCCATTTTGGTAAACGTTGGCCTGAATGTTCTCCCCGTTGGCCGTTGCCCAGGTATGCATCGTGCAGAAGCGGGACACAAAGAAAATGTACGCGATGAAGTACATGAACAAGCAGAAATGCATCGAGAGGGATGAAGTACGGAACGTCTTCCGGGAACTGCAGATCATGCGGGGACTGGACCACCCTTTCCTGGTCAACCTGTGGTGAGTGATCGCACGCGGGGCTCCTGTGCCAGCCTCGCTGTGGAGCCACGTGCTCGGGGGAAGCTTCTGCCTGGTGGAGGCATAGCGAGGACACTTTCTGCGCTCGGATATTCTTCGGGGTATTTTGCGGAGCGCGTACTCCGATGGCTGTCTTGTGGGTTACATGCTCTCGTGAAATCTAGAAGAATCTGCTTGCTGTTCTTAATATGTATTTTTAAGTTTATTTATTTTGAGAGACAGAGAGAGTGTCAACAGGGGAGGGGCAGAGAGACAAAGAGAGGAGAGAGAGATTCCAAGGAGGCTCTGTGCTCTCAGCTCGGAGCCCGAGGTGGGGCTTGAACTCACGAAGCGTGAGACCATGACCCGAGCCGAGACCAAGGGTCAGTCGGACGCTTAACTGACTGAGCCATCCAGGCACCCTAGCACCTGCTCACTTTAATTTTAATTCTGTTCTCTTATGTGATGAATCAGAGTTGAAAATAGATTTCGAAGGGAAGGTTTTTGTATTTCCAAGAAAACACGTGGAATGTTGTAAGAGAAGCCCAAATAGAGGGGAATTGAACTCTAAAAAAATAGCTCCCATAGTGTTGATGGCAAAAAAGCCTCAGGAGGGTTGCCCAGTGTGGATGTGCTAAACTCCAGGTTCCGAATATGGCACCCAAGGCCTGCCATTATCCATGTTCTAGAACTTTCTCTCCATCCCCTCCCTGGCTATGTCTTTGCTTTAAGTTGGCATCCTAGAAATGCTGCCTGCTCGTGGTTTCCTGCCCCTGTGTCTTTGCAGTGGTATCTCCTCTGCCTGAAATTTCCACGTGCCTCTCGCCCCCGTCTGCCTCTAACCAAATCCTGCACATTACTTCCATCCTGCTTAGAGGTCACTCGGGGCGGGAGCCTTCCCTAACCCACGGGCCAGCTCAGTGCCCCTCACCGTCTCCACCTGCTCTGTGCTTGACCCACCGGCACAGCCTTTCCCGCAGTGAGCCCGGATCCAAATCGCTGGCTTACTTGTCTGCTTTCCAAGGAATAGCTTGCTCCCTGAAGGCTGGGGTGCCGTCTCTTGGTTCTTCGTCTCCGAGAATCTCACACGGTTGCAGACGTGTTGGAGGCATTTGCTCAAGGTTCCCTGAGCGGGATTTTGTTGAAGGGACAGAACAGGCTGTTCTAGGAAACACATTCTGCACCTCCATTGGACATCCTAAGTGACCCCCGATGGGAAAGTCGAGTCTAGCTCGTCTTCCTCCTACGGTATCACCCATTATGTCCGTTGTGTCTCACGCGCAGAGCCCTCCGAACAAGGGTGATGGAACAAGGGGACATCAGCTGTCCTGCTTGAGAAAACCATGCAGGCCAATGCCGCACATCTCCATGGGGACAAGCCTACCTGTGTGGTACACGCTAGAGCCCCAGTAACAAGTACAAGTCTCCAGGGAGGGATCCAAATACTTCAGTCGTTTGGAAACAACCAGTGAACCCCCTCGTGTTGCAATCACTCTAGAAGGAAATTTTTCAAAAGGAAATTTCTAGTTTTGTTTAATGTTTACTTTTATTTTTGAGAAAGACAGAGCATGAGCGGGGAAGGGGCAGGGAGAGAGGGAGACACAGACGCTGAAGCAGGCTCTGGGCTCTGAGCTGTCCGCACAGAGCCCGACGTGGGGCTCGAACTCACAAACTGTGAGATCATGACCTGAGCCGAAGTCGGACGCTTAACCGACTGAGCCACCCAGGCGCCCCTAAAGAGGAAATTTCTAATCAGAAAAGCAACGTACGTTAATTGCAAAACACACAAAATAAAATCCATATGAAGGCAACAGTGATTCAGAATCCCACCTCCCCTAGATTACATTTTGGTGTGTAATTCTCTTTGTATTTCTTTTCTCGTATCGATATGACCATATATGTTATTGGTATAAGAATGAATGCATGACAGGGTGCCTGGGTAGCTTAGTCAGTTGAGCGTCTGACTTCGGCTCAGGTCATGATCTTGCAGTTGGTGAGTTTGAGCCCCACATCCGGCTCTGTGCTGACAGCTCAGAGCCTGGAGCCTGCTTCAGATTCTGTGTCCCCCTCTCTCTCTACCCCTCCCCTGCTCACGCTCTGTGTCTGTCCGTCTCTCAAACGTGAATAAACGTTAAAAAAAAAAAAGACTGAATGCATGACAATTTTGTGTTCTGCTTTCTCAAATTAATAGTCCAGTAGGAGCGTGATCTGCTTATTATTGCAAATTCTTTGTAAGTGATTTTTAGTAGTTACATAACGTTGCATAACATTCCACCATGGACATGTTCCGTGAGACGTCTAGCCTGTGTCCTGGCACAGGGCGATTTAGGGCTGTTTCCAGTGGGAATGATGCTTAGATGGGTAGGTCTGAGCTGAAGCCTTTCCAGGGGACTCCTTACAGGGGACCACAGGGGTCGGATGGACGCCTGGACGCGCGATACATGTTAGGTTCGGCCCCTCGGAAGGCACCACCTTTCCATGCTGTGTTTATGTGCTCCCGAGTCCCGGGTAAATGTCACACCCCCACAATTACGTGAATGCGCAGGGTAAGAGAGGGAGCTCTGTGCAGTTGTTGGGCGTTGGTGGCGTTGCATTTCCATTGGGAGCAAGAGGCGGTGAATGGCTGCTGGACTTCGGAGTCACGTCTTGAACTATGTCCCATTCATGGCGATAATAAATGCCCTGGCTTACTGCTGGGACTGTTTGGAGAATCCACTGAGCGAGCGCAGCGAAGGCGTGTTTTCCGTGCATGGAAATACCGCTGACAGTAAGAGAGTACGTGCGCGCGTATGGGAATACGTGATAGAAGGATGATGGGTGGGCAGTGCCCCTTCAAGCTCCGAGTGAAAAGGAGTGCCATGCCCACCAGTCCGTTGGGCAGGACGGAGTTCCGAATGGCTCAGGATTCATGCAGAAACTTAACCTTGCCCCCGCGCGCGACAGAATCGCGACAGTCTAGAATTCCCACTGCCTGTGGCCTCTACGTCTTGCTTTCCCCTGGCTCGTGCTGCCCACGCGTTGCCCCGACTTCTGTCAGTGGAACCGCCCAGCAGAGGGCCGAGGTCATGGTGGGATTGACCTGGCTCGGGTCCTGTGCCCATTTCTGAAGCCATGGGGCGGGGAGAGGGGGTGGGTACGACTGGGAAGGGAGGACGAGGGAGGAGCTACGGAGACCTGCAGAGGGAGACTGGCGCCTGGCTCCAGGGAGCGGTAGAGACCGTGCCTGCCGCGTACAGAGCCTGCCACCTGTGCCTCCTGTCAGCAGGCTGCCGTCGTCCTAACGTCCTGCAAGGTGAGGGCTGTGGGCTCCCTTTGTCAGAGAGGGAGAGCAGGGCTCAAAGCAGCTCACTACCTCCCGGAATCCATCGAATTGCAGTTCAAACTCAAGACCATCCCGCCGTGCCCTGAGGTTTTCAGCTCCTGCCGGGGAATGACCACGAGCATGTCTTGAGGAGTTTCCTTAACTTTCCCGGTCCTCCGAACGGCCTCTTTGGTTTCCGACTATCATCCTAACACTGTCGTCCCCATCATACAGGTGGGGTAACTGACTCCTACCGCCAGTAAGTGGAGGAGACAGGACGGAGCCCGGGGTGTCTGGTGTCAGCCCAGACCCCACAGCGGCTGTGAGAAGGCCCCGGCCCCCTGCCCGACACCCTCGGGCCGGGGCCTCTGTTTGGCTGGCTCTCTGGCCCCCGCTGGAAGGGAGCGCAGTGTGGAGTTGCTCGTCGGGGTCCTGAGGACGCCGCCGCTTTGTATCGATTACAGGTCAGCTTTTCATCTCGTTTACGAGGAGGGTGAATTTATTGCAGCCTCGGAAATCCTCACTGTGCCCCCTTCTCACTTGCTGGCGTGTTCCCGACCTGGTGAGGTGAGGGCTGGGCACGGATTCTTTGCATGGCAGTTTTGCCTCCGAGGAATGAAGAAGGCTGTGCGCTCCCGAGCCTGGGATGATCCAGGGTGCTGTCCGGGGGTCCTGAAGCGATGCTGTTCTGCTCTCTGGGGCAGGGCAAATGGGAAAGGGGACGAGAAATGACACTGGGGAGGAGGGTGCGGGAGGTGTGTGAGTGGGAGGCCTCAAGAGGTGGGGAGGAGAGAGACGGGGGCCGCGTTTCGGCACCTGGGCCCCGGATCTGACCTCCCGGGTTCTTGGGGCGGCCCTGCCTCTTGCAGGCTTCGAGGCTGCAATGGACTGAACCGTGTCCCCCTGTCCCCCAGCCCGTGCACTGATGCCCTGTCCCCCAGTGTGACCGTATGTGGAGACAGCCTTCAGGTGGTTATTAGGTGACATGAGGTCATTAGGGTGGGTCCCTGGACAGAATGGACCGTGGCCTTAGAAGATGAAACTTGTCTCTCTGCCATGAGGACACAGCAAGACGGCGGCTGTTTGCAAACAGGGAGGAGGGCGTCACCGGAACCCAGCCACGTCGGCACCTTGATCTCAGACTTGTCTACAGAACCGCGAGAAAATGGCCTTCTGTGGCCGAAGCCTTCCAGGTCCCGGAATCGTGTTGTGGTGTCCCTGGCAGGGGAATACGGAGCCCTTGAGAGCAAACTGACTCTCTTCTTTGTGTCTCAGTTTCCTTACTTGTAAAATGGGGAAGGAAGGATAACTATGTCTTACGGTGGTTGTAAGGGCCAGTGGGGGTCCTCCCGAGCAGGTGCCCACAGGCTCTTGGGCGAGAGGCGGCCACTGGGTCTCGGGTCTCGGTTGTCGTTGATGTTCTTAGCACCTGCTCCCTCGGGTTGGCCTCCGCCGCTTGGACTGCTAACCTGTGCCCTCATTCTATTTTCAAAACCCGTTCCCTCTCACCTGATTGCCTGTATTTACTAGAGTGGCTGTTAAAATGTGGCGTTTACGATGTCTCCGGTGACTCCCCTGCCCATTTTACTGCTGACGTCACTGTGGGAATGTCCTGGCAGGACAGGATGAGGACAGGCAACCTACAGTTATTTTACTTTACTTTACCTCATTTTTTAAAATTTTGTTTTGAGAGCGAGAGAGCACACACGAACTTGGGGGAGGGGCAGCGTGGAGCCCGATGCGGGGCACACTCCCACGACCCTGAGATCGGACTCAAAATCAAGTCAGACGCTTAACCGACCGAGCCACCCAGGCGCCCCATTTTAAACAGTCCCTGTAGCAAGTGTGGATTTCTAGAACCTTCCCTGAGTATCCATGGACTGAGTCAAGACACAGGTCTCTGTGCACCACTCGGGCCAAGAAAGGACCACTTGAAGTAGAAGCTGATACATCTTTGAGTGTTGAGACTTCGACCGAAGTGAAACTGTGCAAGGTGTTTACATGTGGAACTGCTCTGGCTGAAGCAGTGGGGCGGGAAGGACTTTGCAGGTGGCGGGGGAGGACAGAGACTGGAGGCACCCCCCCCCCCCCGCCCCCACCGGGAACTTCTGGTGAAGGATAAAAGCCCTTTATAGTCATCAGTCGCTGAACAGCCTCATTTCCATAAAAATAATCATCCTTGGCCTTGACTATTGCTACAGCCTCCCAACTGGCATTTTGGCATTTCTCCGTTCAGCCACGGTTATCCATCACCACTGTGCCCTCCTGGCGTGTCTTAGTCCTGTCAGGCTGCCGTCACAGATTATGACAGACGAGGCGGCTTACACAACAGAACATATTTCTCGCGGTTCTGGAGCTGGAGGTCGCGGTCAGGGTGCCGACACGGAAAGGTTCTGGAGAGAGCCTTTTTCCTGGTGTTTCCATCAGTGTTCTTGCTGGGTCCTCACATGGGGCGAGGGGGAGAGAACACGCTCTCTCTTGTTTCTTCTTAAAGGGCGCTAATTCCATCATGAGGGCTCCACCCTGATGACCTACTTGACCCAAAGGCCCCATCTCCAAATCCCATCCCGCTGGGGACTGGGTGGGGAGGACACGATCCTTAAGTCTATAACACAGGGCAAATCTTATCCACGTGCAAATCTGAGGTCGCCAGATCTCTGCGCAGAAGCCAGCAATGGCATCCCAAACCCCACAGGCTAAATGTCTCCCCGTGACCTCGTGACCTGGCTTCTGACACCGCACCAGCCTCCCCCGCTGACGCCAACCTCTGCTGCCATCTTGGTCCATTTCTGTTCCAGCCAAACCTACCGATTAGTGGCACCTGTCATTCGTCTTGCTGTTTCCGTGTCTCCGGGCCTTTGCACATGCTTTTTTTTTTCCTGCCTGGACCATCTCCCTTTGTTCACTGTGAGAACTGCCCCCAAGTATCCGCTCATGAAATGGGTATTAATTGGACCCTTATTGTGTACGAGGTACTATCTTACTTTCTGAGGGTCCAGGGATGAAGAAAATCTTGCCCTCTTGGATCCTGTAGGCCAGGCATCAAGCCTCCTCGGCACTGCTGGCCACGCCCACAGCTGGTGTCCTCCCGGACGTTGTTACAGCACAGGACAGCCCTGTCCCATTTGTGTGCTTGTGTGTCTGTTTCTACCACCAGCAGCCAGCTGCCTGGGGAATGGGCCACGCCTCTCCCCAGCACCTGAGGCTCGCTAAGTTCATTCGTTCAGTGTCAAGGGCCAACGTGCAATACGGCCAACGCTGTGCCCGCCTTGGTGACGGAACAGTGAGCGAGAGTCATTCTGCCTTCTGCCTTCACAGAACTTGCAGACGAGAGAGGACAGACATCAAGCCCATGGCTGATGTGTTCCCCTGCCCTCTTCCTTACATCTTGAGTAGCCACTGTCAGCCTTTGGGGTCCTGGGATAACTTTAAAAAATACAGATTACTCATGTCCCCCGTGAGCTGGAGTCAGGTGATATCCTGGCCCACCTGGGACACGCAGATGGAAAATGTTCACAGTAGCTTCTTCAGTCTCCATCACCATGGAAACTCCCTTAATAAAAGGGGGCAAGAGGCGATGCTGTCTCGTCCTGGATCCTTTTTGCAAACTTTACTGTTCTTGGATTTATTAACATCGCTTGTAACTTTGGCTTGTGGTTTCAAGGTGACAGATTTCCCAGATTTTATGTTTAAGGGCCACAGGTTTGCTCTTCTTAAGGGGACAGAGTTGGGGTTGTGCCTGTGGATTGCAGGATGGCCCAGGCTGCTTTCGGACATCCAGAGGGTGGGCACCGGCCTGTGGAGAGGGCAGAGTGAGGAGACGGAGGTCTTGCTGTGCAGACGCAGGGTGCAGGCAGGGAGGAGCCGGGCCCGGGACACTGGCCCTGGCGTCTCAGACAATCCCTGTGGGTGAATGGGGGATCCTGCAATCCACCCAGAAGGTCAGGGGGTTGCCCAAGGTCATGGGAAGAGCGAAGACATGCCTCAGACTTGCTGATGGTCTTTGGGGTGGACACCTTCATGTGCCCATGTCTCTGACTGCCCCTCACGTGTTTTTTTGTAATTAGGAGTGTCCTTGGCGCGTGCGGGAGTTACGAAATTCAGCCCACACTTCTTCAGTGCCTGATAATATCAGTAATACCGGCTTTATCGATCACGTATGGTGCATGGCTCCTTCCCTATTATACCTTTTTTTCCTAATGTTTATTCATTCTTGGGAGAGGGAGAGAAGACAGAGCGCCAGTGGGGGAGGGGCAGAGAGAGAGGGAGACACAGAGTCGGCAGCAGGCTCCAGGCTCTGAGCTGTCAGCAGAGAGCCCGACGCAGGGCTTGAACTCACGAACCGTGAGATCATGACCTGAGCCAAAGTTGGGCGCTTAACGGACTGAGCCACCCAGGCGCCCCCTATTATATCTTCATTAATCCTCAGCACCCTCTTGCAGGGTGGATGTTACCCTGCCCCGTTTAAAGTTCGAGAAACCGAGGGCTAGGGGCCTAAATAATTTGCGCAAAGCTACAGAGCCAACAGGAGGCCGCGTTGGGACTGGAAGCAAGAATATACCAGTAAGTGCTTGACAACCTGCTTTCCACGGGGAAACAGAGCAAGCCGTGCATTGCAGAGTTCGCTGATCTCCGTGATGTCACGGCGTGCTGTGGACTGAATGTTTGTGTCTTTCCCAAATTCGTATGTTGAAGCCTGACTCCCAGGGGGATGGTAGCAGGAGAGAAGGCCTTGGGGCGGTGATTAAGTCATGAGGGTAGAGCCCTCACGAATGAGACGACTGCCTTTATTAAAAGGGGCCCCACAAGAGCCCCCTTCCCCGTCTGCGTGAGGACGCCGTGAAAAGACAGGTACCTATGAGCCGGAAAGCTGACGCTCAGCAGACACCAGATCTGTCTGCGGCTTGAACTTCTGGCCTCCAGGACTGTGAGAAGGAAATTTCTATGGTTTATAAGCCAGTCGTCTGTGATATTCTGTCATAGCCACCCGAACGGACTAAGACATGGCTGAGTTCAAGCTGACAGCATGAAGTCGACCAGCTTGCAAAACTGCTGAAAACGTAGCAGTTCTCGTGAGCCGGGATAAGCCAGCTCCAGCGCGATACCGAGAGTCCCAGATCTCACAGCAAAGCCGGTGCCCTCTCCAGACCCAACTTCTGGGATCTGGGACGGGGGGTAAGCCTCACACACAGGAATGAGTCAGTGGCGAGCCCCACCCTCAGGGAGAGGGATGTCATAAGAGAATTAGGAAGGGGAACGTGGCGGGGTGTATTACTGGACAAAAAAAAATGGAAAGCGGCCAAACGTCCTTCCCCTCCTAGGATGGTGTTCTTGGAGAGCCTCAGTTTCCTCATCTGTGAAACGGGGACGGTAGCTCCCTCCCTTCCCTGCTTTGTGAAGGCCAAGGCAGATGAGGTCCGGCGGGTGAAAGCCCGGCAATGGTGTGTGCAGTTCACATCCCAGAGAGACACAAACACCGCCTTGCGATGTCATGCACGTTCGTGGCGGGGCGGGGGGGGGGGGTACTCACCTGCTGCAGGGAGCATAACTAAGTCGGAGGCTGTGGCTCTCTAGCTCCTCACGTCTGGGCAGGTCACGTGGCCTCCCCACTGTTGTCCTTCCAGCAGCCGGGGGCCGCCCACCCCGCCGCCCCAGGTTTTGGCTCTCCTGGGACAATCTCCTCTGGACACCTGCAGGCACACTTCCTTCCGATCTTGATCGCCGTGACCTCCTCTCTGAGTCTTTCTCAGCCCGCCCTGGCTGTCCCTGATCCACTAGCCCTCTTCCTTGCTTTACCCGCTATGGCACGTGTTTCGCCTTACGACACAAAATGCACGTGATGTCTCTATCTTGCTGGCTTTCCGTGTCTGCGTCACGTGCACACGGGAAGGAAGGCTGGCTCCACGGGGCGGGGGGACGGCGGGGAGGACATCCGTCTGCATGTTCCCTGCTCTGTCTCCAGCACTCGGAAGCCTGTCTTGGCGTCCAGTAGGTGCTTAGTAAGTACTTGTTGAATGGGTGAACTGCCTGAGTCAATGTCCCCTTCCCCCCCCGAAATCCTACACCGAGAGCCATAGGTGGCCAGCTCCTTTGGTTTTTCACTGACCCACCCTGGCCTAGAAACCAAAATCGACGGTGAACACTTCAGCCCTCCAAGCCCAGCAGGAATTATTTTGCTGATCTGTGCACCGGCTGAACACATGATGTTTCCACCCCCCTCCTTGTGCTCCGGAGTAAGTTTGTGGAGCTAGGGAAGGAAGGTGACCTTTTTCTATTCTGGTGGGTAACGCTGGTGGCCATTCGGAGAGCTGACATCTATTAAGCGCTTGCTGGATACCTGGCGTTGTGCCAAGTGCTTCACGTGGGTTATTCGTTCTTCCCCAGGACCCTGTCTGGTGGGCGTGCTGGTGATAACGCGCAGAGCAAAATAGACACGACCTCGCCTGCGTGGAACGTTCCCTTCCCCAGTCTACAGGGGGACACGAGCAAAAATCAAATAATGATAAAAGTATGCGTAATTCAAGATTCTGGCAAGCGCTGAGAAGGAGGCTCAGGCCACTGGGACTGAGAAGTGAGGGGACATTTGGCATCCCTTGGTAGCATCAGGGATGCTCTCCAAGGAAGTGGCAGCTTTGGGGTTTCATGGCACTAAAGACTCACAGCAGCTCTCCCTGGCAGGTATTGTCACAGATGGGGAAACTGAGGCTCAGAGAAGCTGAGCGGCTCCCTGTGCAGGCCCCACAGTTCCCAGGGGGTGGAGCCGGGATTCACGCCCAGCCAGTCTGACTCCGGAGGCGACACTGTCTAGAACATGACACTGCTTTCCTTTTTCTGGCTGGTGCCATAAACGTTGCTTGAAGCCATGAAGGAATTTTGAAGGGAAAACAGACCTGCCATTGGGATCTTATCCACTAACTGGAAAACTGATGTTCTCCTCCTCCGGGCTGCAGTCTTCTCAGCTGTGGACTGAAAGCCAAGGGCTCCATCCACTGGTTTTCCCTTGGTTTCCACAGGGGGTCCAGGAAGTCCCTTAGGGGTCCTGGAGCTGATGGGGTTGAGTGCGTACGGACCAGGCTCCGTCCTGCCACTTTCTACATTCCTAGCCTTTATTGTTAAAGTTTATTTATTTATTTGGAGGGAGAGAGAGAGAGTGCAAGTATGAGCACGAGCAGAGGAGGGACAGAGAGGGGGGGGGGAGAGAGAGAGAGAGAGAGAGAGAGAATCCTAAGCAGTCTCTGCACTCACCCCGTGGAGCCTGACACGGGGCTCAAACTCACGAACCATTTGAGATCATGAGCTGAGCTGAAACCAAGGGTCCCACGCTTAACCACTGAGCCACTCAGGCGCCCCTGCTTTCCCTATACTTATGTGTTACTGTTTTACCTTTGGTTTCAGTCAAGGAAGGATTTTTGCTGCTTAATCATTTGACAGCCAGGAGTCTAGATTGTGTATCCTGCTCTGTGAGTCAGCTTTGACAACCCACAGGCTGCTTTGTGGGCTAAGAGCTGGGTCCAGGCGCAGCCAGCTTTGATAAGCAGAGAGGCATGACCCAGACTATGTGTTCAAGTTCACAAAAGAACGGGTTTAATGAAAATGCATCCCAACTTGTAAAATCAAAGGCAGCTCGTCAGTGGTTGAAGAAGCGTGTTGTGTTCTGCACCCGTGCTAGGTAATGTGCCCCAGGCCAGTGGCAGAAACCACAGGGGACAGGAAAGGGCCACTGTGCGTGCTCCCCGCTCAGCCAGGTGCCCCGCGGTGCCCAGGAAGTCAAGAAGCAAGCACGGGCAGTAGAGACCAGAAAACAGATTGTGATAAACGTCTGCTCTCAGGAAAGTGTGTTTACTGATAAACGGTGTTGGTGCTTCTGCTGGGGGAGCAGTTTCAGGGGTGGCAGTAAACGAAAATATCAGTTTAAAAGCCGCACAACCCACGGAGGGCACAGTGGGGATTTACAGGGTCTCCGGTCCAAAACGGCGCTCTTTTCTTAGAACTCCCATCCCCAGGAACCGTGAGGGTCGTTCCTCCTGCTACTGGATCCCCAGCCAGACCTCTGCTCCGCATGCCTGCTGTGGGACCATCGTGTCTCCACACATCTTCTCCTACAACATAACATCCTGGCCCCCAGGGCCCCGGAAGGTCAAGGTCGAGCCTTTTGCTCTCCCCTGCTCCCCACCACTGTGTCCCTTGCCTGGCTGATCCTGAAGAAGCTGTGCCCACAGCCGCTGCCCTTTCTAAGACTCTGGCTGTGGTTCCCTGGGTAACAGCCTTGGGGTGAGCCCTTCCCAGGTCTCTGTGGGCCATTGTCCCCCTCCCTGCCTCCTGGCCTCCACAGTGCTGGTGGATCCTGCTCTCTGCTCGTGTCACTTCACCTCTGCAAGACTGGACCTCATTCACCCTCCCCGCCTCCCGAGCCCCTTCCCTCCAGTAGATCGTGAACCTTCTTCCCATGCAAAAGAGAAAAGAAGGATGCAGTGGTTGGCTCGGTCTGTACATCTGTAGATGACATGACGGAGATATGGTGGGTACAGTAACGTCCCCGGCATCGTGGGGCCAGTAAATGGAGAGTCAGTGCTTCGAGCCCGGTCCATCTAACACATGTGCAAGAAGGGATTTCAGGAAGGCTGCTGACTCAGAAGCCCAATGTGTTAGCTGGATTGTTGATACACTGAATGGCAAACTTACAAAAGCAGCCACTTTCAGAAAGCCTTATCCTTCAGGGCCATCCATCCCTGCCGAGCGCCTCCTCTCAGAAGGAGAAACCCTTGTTCCCGCAGCACGTGGCTCCTGCTCGTGTGGCCGTGTCATTCTTCCGTCTGAGCATCTTGAAAGAGGGGTCCGCGGCTCGTTGGTTCGTACACGGGAGGCGGGGCCAGACCGTGAGCTTCATGTAGCTCCAGGCTTTGCCTGTCGTGCTGTCCTGTTTTGTTTATAAATAAAGAAATATTCTGTCTGTCTGTCTCTGATGTTAGCGTGTTTGCTCATTTCTTTGGAGACTTTCTGTTTTTCAGAATGTCTAAAAGGACCTAAACCGGTTTTAGGCATATGTGGGCGCTTGATAATAATTGGTTATGTTGAATTGGATGTTTGCACCCAGTCCATGGCTTGGGGCATAGTGGATTCTCAAGGGATTGGAAGAGAAAAGAGGGAGGGAAGTTTGCAAGGAAGGAGGGAGCCACCTGTCCTCCCCAGTGGGTCCTTGAGGACAGGGATGAGGCCTTTTCATGTCTTTACCCATAGCTCCTAGCAGAGTGCAACACGCTTTGCACGCATGATAAATTACCCCCCTCACATGCTGAGTTTAATACACAAAGCATATGGGCCACAGCAGTAGAACAATGCACTTAAATGCTTCTCGCTCTCAGAAATCTTTTCCCGCTTTTATTCTTAATTATTTCCCCCCCTCATTCATTACAGAATGGTATTTTTGTGGTCGGCAGGGCATGCACGTTTGATTTGCCACTGTGGTTTCTGAAAGATAGGTCTGAGGCCATTAGCTCACGCTAAAGAGGGAGATGGGGCATTTGTAAAACCTATTTCTACCAGATTCGTGTTCCTCCAGCCTCTGGGCTGCTGTCGCCCTGCCCCCACGACCTCCTTCCTATGCTAGCAACCTGGCATGTTCCAGGCACGTCGCAACCAGTAAAGCAGTTGTTGAAATGCCCCCGCAAAGCGATTATCCACTTTCTGGCGGGTAAATTGATTCTGTGAGGTCATGGAGAAGGAAGCGAAGGCCTCGTGCTGGTTCCTCATGGACCCTCACGGTCACACGCACACCATCTTTGTATCGGAGGACCGTTTGCGTGCATGTTGCAGACTTAACATTTTCATATCCACTCGATTTCTCGTGTAATGGGAAATATATACCATGAAACTTACACGCTGTCCTTAAGTTACGGCTAAGTACTGTCGTCTGCCGAGGGTGTGAACTCCAGACCAGGTGTTTTGTTGTTTGACCGATGGGTAGGGGCAGAGTGGTGGAGACAGGCCAGCGTCGAAGCCACTCTTTCTCCTCAGGATGGAAGCTCAATAGGAGGGGGACTGAGTGGGCTTCCTGTTCCGCCTTTGACGGCATTCAGTGCCGTGCCAAAGGCACTGGGGTCATCTCAGTGGCAGCACCTGCGATCCACGGCCCACAGCCTCCGTGACACTGGATGCTGAGAGCCTGCTGTGGGCCGGGTACCGCTCTGCAAGGGTCTTCTCTTTCTTCCCCCCATCCCTCTGTCTTCTTTCTTTCATTCGTTTCCCACCCTATGGTTTTGTCCCCCAAATGGCTTAAAGCCACTAACACCAACTCTTAGAAATTCAACGTAGGCTATGCTGTCAGGAAGTGAGAAAGCAGAAGGAAGAACTCCTGTGGGGAATGCAGGCAGCGTCCCGGAGACTCCGTCCGGGGCAGACGAGCAGCCCGCTCCTCTGCATGGAGTCGGGCTGGGGCAGCATTGCTCTTCTTCAGGATTATCTGCAACACCCACAGTAACGGTGGGCGCCAAGGCAGGCATGCTTCTCCCTACGCCCCATTCAAACCTCTTTAGAAGCAGCAGGCACCCAGTCCCCTGGGACCTCAGTTGGTTTCTTCCCATGAACAAGTGGGCTTGAGAAATGGTCTTACCCTCAGGTTCTTGGGGCCAAGAGCCATGCCAAGTCAGAACTTACACATTCGGATGCCTGCATGGGCGGGCACGTAAGAAATGAATGAAAGGATTGGGTGTGGGTGGGGCGATAGGGAGAGGTGGGGAGTGTGGCAGGCAGAGAGCTCATACTGCTGATGGGCCTTGGTGCATTGTCGCCCTGTGCGAATCACACAGGGCAGGGCTGGTAGGGGTGCCCTGCTCTGTAGATCACCTGCTGTCCGGGGCTGACCCTCTGTCATCACTGGTCTTCCTCTCGGTCGCACTTTGCTACAAGGCATGGGAGTAGGTAGACTGACCCGTGGTTTTCACGCTGAACTTTGGGGAGCCCCTTCGGTCCCTGGAGAGAGAGGGAGAATGTGCAGTGGGGAGATTCCACTGTGGCTGGAGTCCTTTGGTCTCTTTCTCACCACGCTCTACCGCTTTCTTCTGGGCATTTGTCACCATCAGAAACTATCCTGTTTATTTATCTGCTCTGTTGTGTATTTACTTCCTTCTCCAAAATGAATGCATCATTTCTCAGCCACGAGAACTTGATCACAAAGAATTCACCCCGGAAATATCATGAGAATGAATGAATAATTGACTGAGAAGTCAACAGAGTCTGGTTTTCCAATAGTTGTGCCTCTTGACTAGTTCGCGTCTTTGGTTGCATTGATGGCCTTGAGGATATTATCCTTTCATTCTCGGAATCGATTTTGAATTTTTTTATCTTTGGAATCGATTTTGAATTTCATCAGATGCCTTTTGAAGAATTACCAAGATGCTCAGATATTTGGTTTTCTTGACCTAGAGGTATGGTTAATTGTGTTATTAAATTTACCAACAGTGCGTGATCCCACCTGGGGGAAGTCCTGCTGCTGGGTTATGTTGCGTGGTAGAACACGTGTCGTTGTTTTCCAGAGGACACGAGTGACAATAATAGCCATGTCTAAAGCACACTGCATTCCTGCTCATGTCAGTTTCTCTTTAAGGCGGCTGACATGTATTCGTCTGTGTCATCCTGAGCACTTCTCAGGATGGAGAGCTCACAAACTCTAGGTATAATGAGGCATGGTGCCCAACAGTGGTTAAATCCCAAAGTTAGCTGTTACTGTGATTATAAAACATGGCATCTCTGATGGTTTTCTTCAAATACTAATTCCTAGAAGTGAGCACACTGGATTGAAAGGTTTTTGGAAAATACTGCGAAATTACAGTTCATTCTTTACTTATTTATTTTTAATTTTATTAATGTTTATTTATTTTTGAGAGAGAGAGCGAGAGAGACAGAGCATGAGCAGGGGAGGGGCAGAGAGAGAGGGAGACAGAATCCGAAGCGGGCTCCAGGCTCCGAGCCATCAGCACAGAGCCCGATGCGGGGCTCGAACCCACGAACCACGAGATCATGACGTGAGCTGAAGTCGGATGCCTACCCAACTGAGCCAACCAGGCGCCCCTGTTTTTATTTATTTATTTATTTATTTATTCATTAATTATTAATTTATTTTTATTTTAGAGAGAGTGTGCATGACTGAGGGAGGGGCAGAGGGAGAGAGAGAATCCCAAGCAGGCTCCACGCTCAGTGTGGAACCTGACACAGGGCTCGATCCCGTGACCCCGGGATCATGACCTGAGCCCACATCAAGAGTCGGACACTCAACCGACTGAGCCACCCAGGCGCCCCCCATAACTGCGTTTTAGCGTGTGCCCTCTTGATAAGCAGTCTGCAGGAATGCCTCCTTCACCTCCTTCCCTGCAGCGAACCGGATGGTACGTTGTTTGAGTACCTGTCTCCGATTCCCAGTAAGAGTGATCTTTTTTAGAAGATTATCGATCATGATTTCAGTAAAGGTTTTCTGAATATTTGAGGTGGGTCCTGCAGGACAAGTAGAAGAAAGCATTGAAAGTCACCCTGTGGGGGAATGGTCAGTGTGGCAAGAGCGGGGGTAGGAATGGGCCCCACACTCCTACCCCAGCACGGTCAGCTCTGTGGTCCACGTTTATTCTGACCGTCCGGGGGGTGACGACGGTGCAGTCCATCCTAGCGACGAGGCAGGATTTCAGGAAGCAGAAAAGAGGAAGAAGGAAGCCCCGGGCGCAGGGGCAGCGTGAGCACAGGTTGCAGAGCTTGGGCTTCACGGCACGTGCACACAACGCAGCATGTCCTCACTTGGCGTTTAGGTTGAGTAGGTCACGTGGGAGACACAAATGGCAGATCTCGGCATCAGGCTGGTTGGACGTTCCTGCCGTGCGCCGCGTTGACACAGAGGTGGTTAATCCTGCTTCCCCTCCGAGTTAACGCACTTTCGTATGAGGTGCGGCGAGAGGGAAAATCAGCCTAAACCACTCTGACGATTTCCATTTTGCCCACACCCTCAAGGTCTGTACTGGGAGTAATGAGATTTCTCATGAAGCATGAGCCAGTCCCAGGTTTTGTGTCTAGGTGTTAATCTCGAAGGACTCTGGAGCCTCCGGAGATCCCTTATGGGGCGGTAGAATTCAGATGCGTGGCGTGTGATACCCGTCTCTACCCCAGGCCCAGCTAAAGTCGGGGGCATGCAATGCGTGTCATTTTAATTAAGGATGCAAGGTGGTTGTTTGTACAGAAAGAGCCCCAGGGAGGCAGACCTATGTACATCAGCAACGTGCGGAAAGTAGAGAGCCTAATAAGGTGTAGACAGGAGCGGTAGTATGGGGACCTCTTTTAATGAATATCTTAAGTGTTTGTCATTAGCATATCTTTGTTGCTATGTGACCGTGCACTCCCGGATATCTGAAAACCAATTACCAGCCTCTGCGGCTTTGCACCGGTGCCTCCAGTCTTGCTTACGTTATACGTCAGCTCTATCTCCGATCTTGCTTACGGTATAAATCAGCTCCTGAGATGCTCCGTTTTACCTTGCTGAATGACTGCCTGTTCCAAATTAGTGGAGCCTGCTGTAATAAGATTTTATTCCGCTCCTTTAAATTAAATTTTCTCCCCGCTCCTCTTTGGCTTTCCAACCCGACTAGGCTTTATGACGTTATTAAATCAGGTAACGTCACATGGTCCGCCACCAGGGCTGGACTCCCCGGAGCCACGCGCAGCATCGGGCGGTTCCAGACAGCTGTCCAGGTGTTTGTACGTCCTGTTCCAAGTCCCCGAATCCCTCATACGCCTGTTAACCGGGCGAGCTCTCTTTGGTACCACAAAACCACGCCCATGGCTCGTTGGTGAAGCCTTCCCTCACTCTACCCGAATGATGCCTTTTTTGAAGTTAGTGCATGAAAAAGATATTTGCTTTTACCAAGGAGCTGGAACGTTCCCTCATTCTGGTAATGAAAATTGTGCGTCATCCTCTCCCCTCTGACTAAAAGGAAGCTCAGAGCTAAACCACGTTAGGGAGGCCACGTGGTGCCATGAGAGTAGAGAACCCCCGGACAGGCAAGCCTGAATTTGAGTCCCAGTCACTGGCTTCAGGACAATCTATTGAGACTCAGTGTATCGTCTGTAAAATGGGACTAATGTCCAGTTCTTGGATTTTATTTTATTCGTTAAAAATTTTTTTTATGTTTATTTATTTTAGAGAGAGACAGAGCATGAGCAGGGGAGGGGCAGAGAGAGAGGGAGACACAGAATCCAAACCTGGCTCCCAGGTCTGTCAGCCCGACGCAGGGCTCGAACCCACGAACGGCAAGAACGTGATCCGAGCTAAAGTCAGAAGCTTAACTGACTGGGCCACCCAGGTGCCCCTAGTTCTTAGATTTTAAATGTACGTTAGTTAAGTGACACAGTGCCTGAGCTCTTGACATGTTGACGAACATTCATTCTCCAGTGGTTGTGTTCATTTCCTGCTCCATTTTGATCTGTATTTCTCCGGTCTCCTGTTAAAAACTGTCTTGCTTTCTCCTCGACATTAAAATTCCTTGGTCCCAAATCTCTATTTTTATCATTTTGTTTTCCGCATTTATGTTGTGAGCTACCTAAACTCACCTGTGAAACTGGCCAAGACTCCCCGAAACAGGCTGTTCTGTTTTTGAAGGGGTTGAAATGGTCCCACGCGGTTTGCGAGCGAGTCACGGTGCCCAGGCTCCTCCCACGCTGTTTTTCTCCCTCCAGGGCTGGGGCGATGATGGAGCGATCCACAGGGATGCCGAGACACATGGACGAGTGCTGCTTTATTAATATGTTGGCAGAAGCCCCGCGCCTCGTCACGTGGTACTGCGAAAAGCAGGTTTGCAAAGCTGGGCTTGGACTGGACTAGAGGCCAAAATGGGAACCTCTTCCTCTAGCTCGTGGAGATGTGGGGATCCATGAGCCCGGACGTAGCCGCAGAAGTAGGAAGAGTCGTGGTGGGCAGACCCTGAGTATACTTGTCCAGAGAGTCCCTCTGAGCATCGGATCATTGAGGCGGCTTTACCAGCTGTGGGTGCTGGGACCCCACTCGGCGGGCTTTCAGTTGACCAGGACCCAGACTTAAAGGGTGATTCTAAGTCCAGGCAGGGTTGAAATTACTGAGCCCCTAGGCCCCTTAACACCACGTGGTGCGTATTGAAGGGGTGCAGGAAGCAGAGGCCAGACCCTCTGTGGGACTCTGTGGATGGAGGAATAATCAAAAGGAGGATACACACAGCCTTGCTTTTTTGAGACCCATCGGATGAATGTCAGGGTCTGACCCGTTAGAAGGAGCCTCCCCACCTTTTAAGGAGATGGGAGTGAGTGGGGAGGAGAGAGACCAACGGTGTTCTTTGAGACATCCTGGAGTGGCAGGGGTGTGAGCTTGCTGTCCAGAAAGGTGACAGTGCTCAAGGGGGACACCTGTGACTGAGGGTGAAGCGAGCATTCCTGCACCCACCTCGCCGCCAGCCTGGGGAGATCTCAATCCTGTGGTTGCCACCGAGGAAGCTGTCAGCCCAGCATCTTGCTTGAGGCAAAGTTCTGTTTGATGTCCACATGTGGCTTGATGATTATTGGGGGAGCCAACTTTACCCTCCCAGCTGATTGTAGCCTGGTTGTAAAGTACGAGGAAGGGCGAGAAAAGGAAGCAAAGTTCTCCCGTGCAGGACGCTTTGGGGCGAAAGCCAGTGTGGCTGTCCACCTGCTTCTGTTGCTTAAGCTGACTGGCGGGAAACGTGGCGCTGTCCCTACGTGTGGTGCTTAACGTTCCCCGAGTGGAGGATCTGCCAGGTCCTGCGCTTTAGCCACAGGGCTGTTTGTTCCTATTTGTCCCCCGATGTCTGTTCCTTCAGGACCCTCCTCTGCGTCAGTTAGCTCAGCTTCAACTATTACTGTTCATCTTGGGAATGAACACCTGAGCTTAGTGCTAAATTAGCGAGGCCGATGTCGACGTCAGCTTCCGGCTCTGTGGCTCCGCATGGGACTGACTTATGTATTCTTCCCAGGCACACACAGATCGTTCTCCAGGACGACCGCATGTTGGGCCACGAAGCGAGTCTCACAAAGCTAAGAAGATTGAAATCATACGAAATACCTTTACTGTCCATGATGGTATGAAACTAGAAATGAATCACGGGAGGCAAATTCGCAGCTACATAGACGTGAAATAGCATGATCCCAGACAACCGGTGGGTCCAAAGAGAAACCAAAAAGGAGATAAAAGAATATATTGAGACAAATGAAACACAGCAAACACAGCCAAATGTAGGTGATGCAAGCAAAGACAGTTTTGTCAGAGGGGAATTTTATGGCAATAAATGTCTATGCAAAGACCAAAGTGAGACCTCAAACCATTTTAACCTCAAGGAACTAAAAAAAGAACAAACTAAGCCCCAAGTTTGGCAGAAGGAAGGAAATAATAAAGGTCAGAGCAGAAATCGTTCAAGTGGACACACACACACACACACACACACACACACAGTGGACTATTCTTCAGCCTTTACAAAGGAGGAAAACCTGATGTTGGTGACAACATGGATGGACCGGAAAACATTATGGAAAACATTATCATGAAATTAGCCAAACACAGAAGATTAAGTATGTATGTTCTCACTCGCGTGTAGAATCTAAAAGTCAAACTCATAGAAGCAGAGGGTACGGTGATGGTGCCGAGGGCTGGGCCAGGGGGAAAGGAGCAGGTGATTGTCAAAGTGGATAGAATTTCACCCATGAAGATGAATAAGTTCTGCGGATTCACTACATAGTAAAGCACCCGTAGCCAGCCATACTGTGTTGAAGACTTAAAATTTGCCGCAAGGGTAGATCTTACGTGTTCTAAACCCACATCGTCATTGTCTTTGTTATCACCGTCATCCTCCTCGTCATCATCATCGTTATCATTGCAGTAGGAGGAAACTTTGGGAGGTGGTGGACACGGGTATGTTCCTGATGGTGGAGGTGATATCACGGGCGTATACTTACGCACATCCTTGTCCAGTTGTGTACTTTAAGTGTGTACAGCTTTTTACGTGTTGATTACACCTCAGTAAAGCGATTACGAAAAACACACACATGAGCTTGTTTTTAGCCTCGGCTTAGCATGCCCCCGACTTGCAACAATGCTTTGGTTTGGAATTGTGGAAAGGGCTTCTTGGCCCTTTGGCACATGGGAAATGGGAAATGGCATCCTAGCTCTACTACGAATCAGCGTGGCCTTGGGTAAGTAGTTCAACCTTTCTGCCTTCAGCTGCACTTGTCCCTAAAAAGATGAAGCTGTTGTTGGGATGAATAAATTAAGTAATTTATACACGGTGTATCCGACCTTAGACAGAGGTGTTTCACAACCCGTAATCTCCCCGCCTTCCCCAGATGCGTCTGTTCAGATGATCTTTTAGTGCTGTTTTTTCCTCCTGAACGATTCAGTGACCAGGAGTTTGGTCTCTGATGGTTTCTCGCTCAGTCTTTCATGTAACAGGTCGCCCGCTCTGTTCCCTCTGCCTGGAGGGTTGATCTGTCTCTGCCCACTGCGGTTGTGCTTTGCTTTAACACACCTCTTCTCTCAAAAGGGAGGGTGCATCACCTGTTTCCCCTCCCCCCTTATGTGTTCTCCCTACACGAGTTTGCCTCTTCCTTACAGTACTTAACCGCTGTTATGACTTTACACGCATTTAGGTCACGCTTTCCATTAGTGCCTGCTTCTCAGTGTTAAGCTCCGTGAGGACAGAAACAAGATCCTTTCGTTGCCACGTCTGTATCCACAGTGCCTGACACACTGCTGGGATACAGTAGGTACTGAGTAATTTTTCTCTGCAACCTACAAATTCTGTGTTTCCTTTCTAACTTTTGTATTTATAGCCCAATCTTGTTGCTCTTCACCCCAGTTTGAGATCATTCTTGTCCGTTCTGTCTGCCCACCCCCCCCCCCCAGTTTCCTTATGCGTCACCTCCAACCTTCTTCAGAGGGCTGACCTTGTCCTGGAGTTGCTGTGGTGGCTTGCAGAGCCAGAAGTGCCTCCCCGGTGGCCCTGTAGCCTGTGACTGATGGTCCCAGGCCTGTGAGCGCCCAGCTCTCTAACACTGAGGTATGATGTGCCCTCCGGAGCTTCCCGTGGGATCAGGCTGGGACCGTACGTGCCTGATGTCACCTTGCCTCCCGGTCCTGCTGGTTTTCCTCGGAGCACTCCTTAGTGAATCACCTGCGGATGAACCCTTATCTCAGGGTCTGTATCTGGAAAAGCCCAATGAAGACAAACGTATATCTGAAAGGGTAGAATCATGGGTAGAAACCTAGAAGTCGAGAGCTGGACCGAGTCCTAGATGTTAACCGGTGAGGTTCCCATAATCCATCTCTTTGGACATCTTCTTAAACATGTGCCCTGGGCTGGGACTGTCATGGGCTACAGATGGGTAAGCTGAGGTCTAGAGAGGGGATGTGGACCACAGAGCACATGAGTGGTAGTGGCAGGACAAGAATCTGAGTCTCCTGGTTCCTGGGAAAAATACAGTCCTTGGCTCTGAGTTCTTCCTCCTCCTTTCGGAAACTCTGGTGGCTGTAGGTTGGGGGTGGGGCTCTCAAGATTCCTCCCCTCCCTCCCTCTCTCCAAAGGCAAGTCAGTGTCCGGGCCACATGGAGACATGGAAGAGGGGGGGTGTTGCCCATGGTCCCAACTCAGTGGCTGGAGCCTTGAGGGCTTCTCCGGCTGGCCGCTCTCTGCCTCCATGGGCTCTGGTGATGGCGGGAGTGGTTTTTCATCTTAGTTGAGTTGTGATTTCAGAGGTTTGAGTGTGGAGAGATGGATGTGACCGTGGGGGACCTGGGGGCAGAGACGACAGTAGACTGTGTGCCTCTGGGTGGCTTGAATCCTCGGGAAGCCTAGGACTATACAGACCCCTCACCCTCCACCTTGGGCCTTGGGGAAAATCCCTCCTGCCTTAGACCAATTCCCTCCTGATGCTCTCGCCATCAGAAGATACTGGGATACAAGGTTAGGGTCGGGTTGGGGGCAAAGGCTTCATTCAGGCCACCTGGGTTGTCTCTACCTAGGCCAAAAGGAATATTCTTAGCTCCCAGTGGCTCAGCTCCGTCCAGGCTGTGAGGGACCGGGACTTTCCCACTGGGGGGTTAGATCAAAAGCGCTGTGGTGTTAAGCCAAACGATTTGTTCTGGAGTGTCCCCTTTGCTGTTTCCTTCTCAAGTCTGTGACAGTGATACAGAGCCGTTAGAGACTCTGAACCAAAGTCTTCTCATGCCATTGTGCCCAGCAGAAGAACAACCACTCACACGAACAAATCCCTTATATTCCAGTGACAGCTCTGACCTTCTTCTCTTGTAGAAATTCACTGGAATCTTCCTTTTGATCTCGACATTTTCTCAACAAAAGGATAGCCTTAGCTGTAGGGCAGGCGGTGGCTTCCCATGTGCATGTATTTTCAGGAACATCCTATCAAATAGGCACCTCCAGCATCCCCTGCCTCTGTGCTGCATCACACAGCTGCTTCTTGGAAACAGTACGGTGGTCAGTCGTTTATGGTGGTTATCGCGTGGAGACGTCACCACAGTTCTCCAGCCCTGAGCTAACAGCGGAGGCATGTCATCTCCCACCACGGTGATTATCTCTCAGTGGTAGTAGCTGGTGGCCTGGCGAGGAAGGGCCCTGGCAGATGGAGGGGCTGGAGGGGCTGGAGGATGGGGGCCTCGGTAATCGAAATGACCGACGGTGAGTCATACGCACACGAGCAGAGTGGGAGCAGCTGTGGAGGGGGATAGGAAGAGGCCCATCCGTGGAGCATTTTCATAAACCCAGATCTGTTTCTGCAGAAATAAGACAGCATGAGCCAGAACCACTCTGTACCTACATGGACAGGGACACATGTGAAGGGGAGACAGAGCCAGGGGTCTAGGAAAGGAGCAGGTTGGGGGGGGCAGTGAGCCTGGAGCACCTCTGTCTTTGTTCCTTGGCCGCCTTCTCTCCCATTCACAGGTTCTTCTGCTCTTTTCTTCTTAATTATCTTTAAATGTTTCCCACTCTGGCCAGCTACTGCCGGGGCCAAAGTGCTATTGTAGACTCAACTCGTTCTTGATTCCAAACTGCTTTAGATGTTTCTGGTTTTCAGTCTGGGTATGGTCAGCCAACTGTGGCTCACAGGCCAAAACTGGAGTGCCTCCTGTGTTGGTAAATAAAGTCTTATTGGAATACAGCCATGTTCATTTATCTATGTATTGTACGTGGCTCCTCTCACTTGACACAGGCAAAGTTAAGCAGTCATAACAGAGACCGTATGGCTGCAGAGCCTAACATATTTGGCCTAAGGCACCTAATCTGGCCCTTCCCCTCCTTCCTCTGTCTCCCTTCTCCACCTCGTGGAGGGCTAAAGCCCTTTGGATTATCCCCGGGCCTAGGACCCAGCCACCCCGCCACTTACCCCAACCCAGGCTGGTGGGAGTAGACCCAAGAGGGAAACGGACCTGTTATTTTTCTAGCCAACAGCAAAGGGCTGGTCTTAGCCTGAAGCACTGAAAAAAGGTCCACATCTACATAGAAAGAGGAAAAGAGGATGCTGATCACTTTTTCCTGCCTGTTCTAGGAGTTTGAAGAAGATGTCATGTGACCTTTGTCATACATTTGTTGCCCTTCATCTGGACATTTCCTGTCCTTTCCCTCCCCGCTCTTCTCTTGTCCCCAATTCCTTTAATAGATATTTATTCAAAAAGAACACATTCTGATTTGCTGTTATGTTACAGGCACTGCTGTATCAGTCAGGAGGGGCTAAGCCAGGCTGCAGTAACAAACAACCCCCAGTTCTCAGTGGCTTGAAACAGCAAAGCCCTCTTGGTTGTTCACGCTACAGTAATCCAACCCGGCCTAGCAGAAGGTCCTGGTCGTCACAGTGACCCAGGTCTGTAGGTCAGTGGCACATCTTGAGCATTGTCCATGTCGGGGCCAGAGAGAGAGGGCTCAGCCCAGAAGCGACATACACCCATTTCTGCTGATAACTCAGAATTATCGGGCTCCTTTCCACCACAAGGAGATCGAAAATGTATTTCTGCCACGTGCCTAGAAAGGAAGGAGGACCAGATACTACTCAGTAGAATGAATGATCACCAAACACACGTGATACAGAGATAAATATGAACAAACCGCAGTCTGTGCCCTAGAGCAGAACCAAGTTTCGTATGTGTCTTACTGAGTTTTTACTGCAAACACAACACTCTGTCGTTGTCATGACGTCTGATCTTCACACAGCCATGGGGAGTTTTCTTGCTTACAGGTGATAAAACTGAGCCCCAGCAAGACTAAATGACCTGACTGGAGTCACTCAGCTCATAGGTCTAGAAGGCATAATCTTGACTTCAGAGGGAGAGCTCTGTCCGTGATGGCACAAGGCTACTCAGTCTCACTGTCTATAGCTCTGGCTTTGGATCTCTGCCTGTGGTGTCCCAGCCACTGGCCGTGGAGGTGGTGCAGGGGGGGAAGATGCACTTAGGAACTCACTGATCATGGTGGGTAATGATGAGAGAGCCGAATCCTGGCTCGACTCACCTAAATCATCCCATCTGGTAAATATCATTTTGTTCAATGTCAGATAAATCATCGTAATGCTTCACAAACATCCTTCATTAAATTCCAGTTTTAGAAACCACTTCCTTCCCTCTGTGAGAACTGTTCATGACTCCCAATTACCTTCAGGAATAAAATCTAAATGTCTTTGTTTGGGTTTTGAGGTCCTGCTCAGTGGGGCACTCCTCCTCCTCCCCTCCCCTCCTCCTTGTTCAGGGTGCTCTGTCTCTGTCCCAGCCTCCACCCCTCCATGTTTCTTAGATGCAGAAGTTCAGGGCAGAGAAGGTGCAAGGCGGGGCTGAGACATTAACGGTGGGATGGATGGAGAGAGAGAGAAACTGGGGGACCTCGTATGAGGAAGTGGAGTGTGTATTTCTTGACTGGGACAACAGGCAGTTGAAATGCTAAAGACAATGAAGAGAATTACAGGTGCAGGAGAGTGAGCTCATGAGGCTGTTTCATCTTTGCCTTATTCCCATGTCCCAAGGAGGCAGGGACCCACCTTTGCTTCCCCTTCTCTCTTGTATACGTGCCTGGCACATAATTCATCATGCCATTCGGTAAATAGTTGTTGAAGTGAACTGATTTGATTAGGGTGAAGTGACAACAACCATAGCAGTCTATGTTGAACACCTACTGTGCTCTAATCTCCATGCTCGTTCCCTCATCTACCTCATCTTACCTAATTACCATCCACCCCCCACTCCCCCGGGGCAGGTATAACACCCCCAGTCTGCATATGAGAAAATAGTTTGGAAACTTAAAAAACCTTCTCCAAAGAAACCGAGTCAGAATGTGACCCCACCACTGTCTACTTCCAAAACCGAGACCCTCTCCCCTGTGCCATTGCTTCTCCCAGGACCATATGTTTCTTGTTGCTGATGCAAGGAATTTAGGTCAAATATGTGAATTTTTAGAGGCCAACTCCCTGGTTTGCATGTAACAGCAAAATTCCTAGAAGGCTTCAATTATGCATCACTGAAGCAGTTCCATTAGAAAGTTAAAATGTCAAACACACACCCACAGCTCAGCACATATGCACTCTAGCAGCCATTTCCTTGAAAATAGCATCTTGTTACAAAGGCATAATGTCGCAGACTGAATCCCCAGCCTACATATGCAAATTTAGGTGCATCTGAGGAAAGGAATGCAGTCTGGTCAGGACCAATGACCCCGTGAGGACTGAGGCACCCCTCCTTCCATAGCCACAGGCGTGTGGTGCCAGGGAAAGGGGCCTCATTCATCGGGGCAGCTCAGTAACGGGAAATATGGGCGTGCCCCCCGGATCGCTCTTCAGCGAGCCATTTCCTTCATCTCAGGATGGGGAGCAGCTTGGAGCTGGACTCATTTCCTCATGTGTTAAGTGGATGTAATAACTGCACCTACTGAGTTGGATGGTTGCTGAGATTAAATAAATACACGTGAGGCGCTCGGGGCAGTGAGCAAGCTCTCAGTGCATATCGGCTGTTTGTCGTCGTCGTCCTCGTCACCATCGTCACCATCACAGTGCAGGAAAGCTCACCGTGGGGCCAGCACTGACTCTGGAGTCAAATGCCCACTCTGTCGTTGATGAGCTGTGAGACCTTAGACAAGTTGTTCATGCTGTCTGGACCTCTGTTTCCTCCACCAATGCGCGTTGATCTAGGACTTTCTAAATGTCAGGTACGTTGCTAAGTGCTTTCGATATATTATCTGGCAGCTTCCAACAATACTACGCAATAGATAACAAACCGTGTCTCCTGGAGACCGAGGTCCAGAGGAGCTAAGCGCATTGTCCCGTGTCATCGTCAGTAAATGGCGGAGCCGGGTTCGAGCCCAGGTGTTTCTGTTTCCAAAACCCATACTCCTCACCACCACAGGGGAGCCCGTCCTACCCCAGAGGGTTCTTGAGAGCTCTAAACGGGATCGGAAATCGTCAAACACCTGTAACAGGTGTGGACTGTGGTGGCTGTTCAAACATAGTAGTGGCAGCACTTTTATCGTTATGGTTATCAGCTGCTCCCCCTCCTCCTCTGCCCCCTCTTCCATGTCTTTCCGCTCCCTCCTCCTCCCCCTCCTCCCCCTCCCCCGCCCCATTCCTCTCCCCCCTCTCCCTCCTCCCCCTCTCCCTCCCCCTCCTCCCCCTTCCCCCTCCTCCTCCTCCTCCCCCTCCCCCTCCCCATTCCTCCCCCTCCTCCCCCTTCCCCCTCCTCCCCCTTCCCCCTCCTCCCCCTCCCCCTCATCCCGCTCCCTCCTCCTCCCCTTCCCCCTCCCCATTCCTCTCCCCCCTCCCCCTCCTCCCCCTCTCCCTTCCCCTCCTCCCCCTTCCCCTCCCTCCTCCTCCTCCTCCCCCTCCCCCGCCCCATTCCTCTCCCCCCTCCCTCCTCCCCCTTCCCCTCCTCCCCCTTCCCCCTCCTCCCCCTCCCTCCTCCTCCCCATCCTCCCCCTCCCCCGCCCCATTCCTCTCCCCCCTCCCCCTCCTCCCCCTCCTCCCCCTCCTCCCTCCTCCCCTCTCCCTCTCCCTCCTCCTCCTCCCCCTCCCCTCCTCCCCCTCCCCCTCCTCCCCCTCCCCCTCCTCCCCCTCCCCCTCCTTCCCCTCCCCCTCCTTCCCCCTTTTCCCCCTTCCCCTTTCTCCCCCTTCCCCCTTCTCCCCCTTTCTCCTCCTCCCCCTTCCCTTCCTCCCCCTCCCCTCCTCCTCCCTCTCCTCCTCCTCCCCCTCCTTCTCAGCATCATCAGGCTTTCTCTAGAATGCCCTTGACCCATCGTGCATACCTTGCCCCTCCTCGTGCGGCACAACCACCCAGGCCCTGTGTTCTCCAGTCCTCTTGCCCTTGTCTGTACTGTTGTTCCCACTTCCCAGTCTTTTCCCGTTCCCACCTTAGCCAGATCACCTTTCATCCAGATCGCAAATACTTCCCTTCCACGGAAACCGTGTTTGTCCCGCCCTCTCCGCAAACTAAGCCTGAACTGTGGCCCATTTGCATCCTTCGTGTGTGTGCGTTATGAACTCCACTTGTGGGTTTACTGACTTGTCAGTCATGCTCTTACTAGACCTCAGGCTTCCCGAAGGCAGGGACCACACGAGTTCTCTGTCACGTCCCTAGCCCAGCAGGAGGGACCACAGGCATTCAACGGCAGTAGATGGGCATTTAATACATTCTTATATCAGTTCCTCGGAACACTGTCGATCCACAGCTTGCAAAACCGTATTCTACCGAGAGGTGTGTGCCTGATCAAGTAAGCTTTAGAAGCACTTCTTATATTCCCATTCCCGAAGAGCCATGTGAATAGTGACATGCCAAAGGCTCTGACAAGTCCTGCAGTGAGAGAACCCACTTTGATATTCCAACCTAGGAAACTTAACTTGCCTATTAATCTCTTTTCCACAGATGCCCGTTACTCTGCAGACCTCTTCCTTGTATATGTTGTAAGAAATTAAGCAGATAAGGCTTTTCGGGTTCAGTGCTAATGGAGAAGGTTGGTAATTCTGGTGGAGAGAGAAAGAGAGGGCTTCCTTCATCTTCAGCTTTCTGGCAGTACAGCTGTACTGTGGAAAGATTCATATCAGCACCCATCAGAAGTGGCCTCATCAATAGTGGAATGACCCGAAGAATTACGTCCCCTTCAGTGATTTGAGGTCAAACCATGGGGGTCACTAGGAGGGAGGAGGGAGGAGCAGGGGACCTTGGGTCCCTGGCTTGTGGGGCTCAGTCATGGGAGGGAGACGGGGGGAGAGAGAGAGAGAGAGAGAGAGAGAGAGAGAGAGAGAGGGAGGGAGAGAGGGAGGGAGAGAGAGAGGGACAGCCGTGGTTCCCTGGAGGACATTGTCTCTTGGTTTGTTTTTTGGGAAGGAGATACTGCTCAATACACAGCATCTCCTACCTGCCTGGCTTCTCTTGTGTTAATTCGCTTCCTCTGCATAATGACCCCATGAGGTAGGCATCATCCCCTTCCAGGGAGAAATCAACAAAAACAAATGAACACACAATCTCTGTGTCACAGTTTAAAATGCAAAGTCTGCTGTTCGGAAAGTAAACAGACTTGCGTTTTCAACACTGAATCAGGCAAGCTCTCAAGTAACCGAGTGGCAGGTCTCCCCGATTTTGTTTTTAGTTCCGTGAGTGGGGCTTTTAAAGTCCATTTTATAAACCACCAGGTATTTGTTACCTGCCACGTTCTTTCCCCGTTCCTCACGACCTTGGGGGTTAATGTTACTACTCCCTTTTACCAGTGTGGAAACTGAAATTGAGAAGGTCATGATCATTCAACCTCTGTGCAACAAACCATCACTTGGCTCCTACTGGGTGTCAGGAGCTGTCATAGAATATGCCCTGGGTGGAGCTTCTTTAAAGATATTACCTGCTGGGGGCGCCTGGGTGGCTCAGTCGGATGAGCTTCTGACTCTTGATTTCAGCTCAGGTCGTGATCTCCGGGTTCCTGAGTTCGAGCCCTGCGTTGGGCCCTGTCCTGACAACTGGGAGCCTGGGCCTGCTTCGGATTCTGTGTCTCCCTCTGTCTGCCCTTTCCCTCTCTCTGTCTCTGTCTCTCTCCCTCTCTCTCAAAAACATTAAAAAACTTTTTTTTTAGAAAAAGATATTACCTGCTGGTCTTTGTTATGCATACACGGGTATCAGGCACTCTTTTGATAGGACTGACTGTGTCCCTCCAGAATTCGTATGTTCAGACCTAATCCCCAGCACGATGGTGTTTGGAGGTGGGGCCTCTGGGAGGGAATTTGGTCATGAGGGTGGGGCCCTTGTGAGTGGGATTCGTGCCCTTATAAAAAGAGGCCCCAGTGAGCTCCCTCGCCCCTTCCTGCACCTGAGGACCCAGTGAGAAGGTGGCTGTCTATGAACCAGAAAGCAGACGTCGCCCAGACCCGGAGTCTGTCGGCAGCTCGATTTGGACTTCAGCCTCCAGAAGTGAGACAAGTAAACATTTCTTGCTGAAGCCCCCTGGGCCGGGGTGTTTTGTTATCACAGCTCAAAGAAGTGGTGTTTTATATATAGGTCATCGTTTTTAATCCTCACGATCTGTAGGCACGCACATGGGATTCGTGTTGACGTGTAGCAGATGGAGAGACTGAGGCATGAGATTCAGAAAAACTTGCCCGAGCAGACTCAGCTACCGGGTGGCAGACCAGGATCCAGGCCCAGGGGTTCAGGGTCATGTGCCCAAGGAACGCTCAGCGGTGACGCCTCTCAAAACGAACTTTCCTTCTCTACAGCCGGTGGCCTTGCCGTCAGCCTAATAAAGAGCTCTCAGGACGTGGTTCACGATTCTCTGCTCTGCAGGGGTGATGTGTAGATGGCACGAAGGGTGCAAAAGATGCGGGTGAGCCCCAGCCCCTTCCCCGTGGCCCCTCTGAAGAAGCCACACAGTGGCTGCTTAATCAGTTAACTGGCATCTCCCCAAGTCAGAACGCCCTTCCTGTGATTTAATCCCAACTTTACAATTTTGTTATCTTAGCAAAGGCCACTAGGCAATTTCTCCCACATTTGTCATCGTCCCTTAAAACACGATATAATTGGAAGTTGCTGTGCGGGGCTGAGGGTAGGGTGACATTTTATGCACATTCAATTTGGGCATAAATGTCATATTTGCACTAGACCGGGGCTGCTGGTTGTAAGGAGGAAATGTTCACAAGTGATGAGCAGACCCACCAGAGATTTTGGTGAACGACAGGAAAGCAGCTTTTGGTGACCCGGGCAGAGAGATGTGAATTATTGCAGGCAGAAGGTTCGCCCTGGCTCTCTTACAAGCAAATGCTTCCTCTCTCTGCCCTTTCTTATTCTGTATCTACAAAGTATTTTCTATTGCCCTGCTCTGACAGATCAAACCAGAGCAGTATTCATTCATGCCTTCCCTATACATAATCCGTATATTATATATGTATAGATGTGATTTAAAAGCTATTGTGAGTTAGCACCTCTGTCTTCAGATGCTTCATATCCGTGATTTTGTTTGGTTTTGATTTCCGTCCAGAGCTCATCCTGGATGTTGCTCCCCTCCCCCCCGCCCCTCCCCCATCCAATGCCCCAGCAAAGTCTCTTGCCTCTGACAGGTTATTACTCCCGCACCTGTGTCACAAAGCCACCCTCACACCTGTCCTGGGTTGTGGCGAAAGCCGACTGGTGATCTTTGGGCTTCCACGATTGCCCCTGCTGTCTCTTCTCCGTAGAACCACCAGGATGAACTTCAGAAAGAAAGCTAAAGCCGGTCATGCCATCCCTCCTTGTTCAAAACCATCCAGACTAAAACCCAGATTCCTTTCTGTTGGGGTTTGAGTCTAATAAATAGTACCACTGCCTCTCTTTTCCTGCCCTGGCTTAGAACCAATTGAGAAATGAAGCCAGAAGTGAGACTGATGAGATCCGACCACCATGTTTATTGCTGATCAAGAGGTCATTGTTGAAGAGCATAGCTGGCGTCTGCTCAGTGATGGACTTCTAAAACACCCCCCAGCTCTGCTTTCTCTCTGCTCCTGGAAGCCTGCCTCATTAAAATCACAGGGCCGCCTTGTCAGGAAAGCCTTCTCTGTCTTGTTTCTGACTGTAACCCTCCCATCTATGTTCATCCCATTTGCTCATTAAAATTTTTTTTCTTAATGTTTATTTTTGAGAGAGAGACAGAGTATGAGTAGGGGGGGGCAGAGAGAGAGAGAGAGAGAGAGAGAGAGAGAAAGGGAGGGAGACACAGAAACTGAAACAGGCTCCAGGCTCTGAGCTGTCAGCACAGAGCCCGACGTGGGCTCGAACTCGGGAACGGCGAGATCATGACCTTGAGCCGAAGTCGGACACTTAAGCGACTGAGCCACCCAGGCGCCCCGCCATATGCTCGTTTCTAACAAGATCGTCTATTTCCTTATTGATGGATGGGGAAGGGGTCATATATGTTGAATATCTTCTTAACGTGTAGCTAGTTTTTACATGTGATGGTGACTTTTGAAAAGTTGATTTTAGGTTTAATGGAATTAAATTGCCAATCTCTTTCCTTTTTAAAGTTAGCGTACTTTATGTCTGCTTTGACTAATCTTTCCCAATCACAGGGTCATAATGAGATCTCCTTATATTTTCTTCTGGAACTTTGAAGGTTGGCTTTTCACATTAGATACTTCAAGCTAAGAGGTTTCTGTGTATGGTGTGAGGTACTGATTTCGGATATGCTGGTATTTAGATCCAGTGACATTTGGTTCCTTATAGAGAACCTATTATACAGCGTTGTTTATTATAGTCCCACATGGAAAGAATGTCTGTCTTTCCCCCAGTGACCTGTGGTCCCTTTGTCCAACCCTTATCTCAGTCACATTGTATGAATTATTATAATCTGATAATAATGCAAGAAGATTAAGAAGAAATTACATCTTTCATGAGCCCACAGTTTTTAGCATTTCTTTTTGGTCTTTTGCTTATGCATTTTTCATACGTTCAGGAGAGACTGTGTGTGTGTGTATTTGAATTTTCATTTCTTTCTTCACATTTGAATTTTGGTTTTTCCTTATGTTTTGCCGCATATTGGCAAATGCTCCAAATTTATGTTTTTATTATGAGAACGATGTGAAGGAAGGTTAAAATTTTAAGGGGAAGCCAGAGAGTATTTTCAAGTCGAGAGACCCCACATCTCGAAAGGCCTCATTACATAGTACTTTTCTTGTTGGTTCATGAACTGTAACAATGCACAGAAGGGCTTGGTTCATCCATTGAGAAGCTTGACACTGAGGCATATGGGGTAACAGATGTACTCAGGTCTCAACATCTTTCAGATCCTTTCGGTGGAAGCAAGCCATTCGTTGTATGGGACCATCACTGAACTATTTATTTCAGAAGCAACCAATGACACAAGAAGATGCTGAAGCCTCTTCAGCAGGGGGGTCAAGAACTCTGGAGAAGCAGTGTCTCAGCTGAGTTCTGAGTCAGCAGGGAGCCATCCCGGAAGCTTCAGGGGCAATGGTGTGAACTGTGATTTCTAATTAGGGAGTTGATGTGTTGGTTGTTATTGGGGGGGGGCAGTTTAAAGGTATTAGTCATGTCAGTCCGATTTTACATCTTTCTCTAATTTGACTGCGGGGCTTCCAACATCATTTCGTCTCCAAACGATTAGCTATTAAGTCCGCTCCAAATAGGAGACGAAGTGTAAACTCAGAGAACCCCTCATGTGGGAGCGCACTCCTTTCGGCGTGTGGGGTTTCTGGAAGAGGCAACTTCTCTCCTTCAAGTCTCCTGAACACAGGGCTTCCTTGTTCTGTCGGGTAGTTTCCTTCTTGGATTTAATCGGGGTTTTTATTTATGGCCGTTTATAAAATCTTCATTGCCTGGTTTCTCCCGGGGTAGGTTGGGCCAGCGTTGGTGTTTTTGTGATCTCCATTCAACCGTAGATGTTTTAACCCAAACGACTCCAAGCTTCGTGACATTTCTTTAAAAACCTTCAGAACATCACTGTGGCGTCCCTGAGAGTCTCCGGGATCTTAGAGATGCTAGGAACTCAGAAAGTAGCTTCTCTTACCTAACTCAGGAATCTCCTCTCCAGCGCTCAAGCTGACATTTCCTGAGTGCTAATTCCAAGCCAGAAAAGACCCCTGCACAATTAGGGGCCTGTTGTGCCCCGGTCACTTCCTCAGGGGCGTTCTGTCATGAAACTTTCCTCACTATGAGAAATTCCCTCCCGGCCCTTATCCAAAATCAGCAAAGAGTATCCACGTACTGGTTCTAGTCTGGCCTTTTGTGGTTGCACAGGTGGGAGTCTCACTTCCTGTATTGTGAGCACCTGTCGTGTTACAGACCCACTTCTCCAACTTCATGTGATTCAGAGCCTCCTGGAGGATATGTTGAAGACTGCTGGCTCTCACCTCAGAGCCATAAGTCTGGGCGGGACCAGAGAAGTTTCATTCCTAACACATCTCCAGGAGATGCTAATGCCACTGGTCTGGGGACCACCCTTGGAGAACTTCTCTTAAAGACAAAGCATCCCTTTCTCTAGGTGCTAGGCATCTTGTTAGCTGCCAGGGACGAGCAATAAACAGCACAGGTAGAGCTCTTACACTCATGGAGCTTATGGTCCAGTGGGACTTACTGGAAATACGAACAGTAAGGCGAGGTGTGTGTTACGACAGAGAAAGGTTCAGAAACTCTGGGAATATAAAGCGGGGGACTTCACCTAATGTAAGGATCAGAGTCAGGGAGGCCTCCTTGCAGAAGTCAGTTTTGAGCTGTGACCTAAAAAAGAAGTTGGGACTTGTAAAACTGAAGAAAGAGGTTGGGGCAGGAGAAAGAGGGGTTCTCTGGAGAGAGCACAGCATGGGGGAAGATGGGCAGTGAGATGTGTAGACAGCCAGGGCCGTGGACACGGAGAAAGGAAGGGGAGGGCTACAGGAGTTGGAGATGCTTTCTGCACTAGTTCACGGGGCTGTTTTTATTCCAAGGGAAATAGGAAGCCATTAAAAATGCCATGGGGTTTTAAACCAGGTGGAGTGGGTGTGATTTTGTTTTCATTTATACAATCAAGTCTTATTTGGAACTCTTTTCCAGTAGCTAATGTAGGTTCATGGAGAAGCTTAGATGCTCTTTGTGCATTGAGAGTAATCCAGAAATATTAGTTCCCCAAAGGTGGTGGATGCATGCATATGTGTGTGTGTGTGTGTGTGCGCGTGTGTGTGCGCGCGCATGCGTGCACATATGTGTGTGGGTGTTGAACACTGCAGCTTTTTAGGACATCTCTATGTATGTGTGTGCCAATGACACGGTAAATAAATACTTACGTACAACAAACCCGGCTTACGTAGTAGTGGGAACTGCTAATGCTCAGGTTGCTTGAGGCTGATTGTGTTGTTCCATTAATAACACCATGGCACTGGTGCCCTTAAGCGGTCACTAATTCAAATTATAGGAGACATGGTTTTGCATTCTTTCAGATTTAAAGGCAAGATGATGATTGTAGTGTAACTCACAGCTCATAACAATATTGCTGACCTACAAAACCAAAATATTTTTTATTCTCTTACTGGGAGGTCGTTCTGCATTTTATGAGAAGGAAAGGGTGAGGAACATGAAGGTCATGGGGCGTGGGGAAGGAAGCATTTAAGAAGGTGGCACTGACCACAGATTTTGCAACTGAAGCGATATGGGGATGCCAGTCCCTTTCTACCTCATTAGTGTGTCTTGAAAAGCAACAAAATTTGGAAAGGGGATGTGCAAATGTGTTTAGGGCATTGGTTAACATATGGCTTTAATTACAGGATTTGGCCCTTGTACTTAATGGGGAGTTTCTTAGGGTAGGACAGAAATCACAGGCATACCATGTGGCATCTGAAATATGGTTTTAATAATTTGGAGAAAATAAGATCTCATCAACATTTGGGCTCGCCTCTCTTTTTTTTTTAATGAAATTTATTGTCAAATTGGTTTCCATATAACACCCAGTGCTCATCCCAACAGGTGCCCTCCTCAGTGCCCATCACCCACTTTCCCCTCCCTCCCACCCCCCATCAACCCTCAGTTTATCCTCAGTGTTTAAGAGTCTCTTATGGTTTGGCTCCCTCCCTCTCTTAACTTTTTTTTTTCTTTCCCCTCCCACTAAGTCATACAGAGAAAGACAGATACCATATGTTTTCACTCTTATGTGGATCCTGGGCTTGTCTCTTAATGTCACTGTCCAGACTTGGAGAGAGCATTTGCTATAACTTCTAAATAGAGAGGAAGAGTGACCTGAGAGCTGCTCCTTCAGGTAGGGAAGGTGGAAGGAGCTAGAGTGTCCGTGTCAGTTAGCCTTAGATTTGAAGATTCGTCTACTGAGCCACAGCCTTTGCTTTGAAAAGCAAGGAAAGTACTACTAAACTCACAAGATTTTAAGACATAATGAAATTTGTATATCTGGGAAGGTCTGGGCTCTTCTGAAGATCCTTCTTAAATGGAAATTTTTATTATTATTATTATTGTTACTGTATTTTGTTGTTATCTTTTCCCCTGTGATGTATCAGTGGGTCAAGTGCCTTGTCAGCAACCTTTCAGGGCTCTGTAACCTGCTTAAATCTATATGACTGTTCTTTTTTGATTACTTTAATTCCAGTTAACAGACAGTGTTGTATTGGTTTCAGATGTACAGTATAGTGATTCAGCATCACCCGGTGCTCATCACAACAAGTGTACTCCTTAATCACCATCACCTATTTCACCCATCCCCCCACCTCCCTCCCCTCTGGTGACCATCTGTTCTCTATAGTTCAGTGTCTGTTTCTCAGCTTGTCTCTCTCTCTCTGTATTTTTTCCTTTAACCTATATGACTTCTTTAACACGTAGCTCTGGAAGTTACACAGAGACATTTAGGCTGCATTCTGTTAGTTAACATAAGCCAATGGACCAGCCCGGACTCAAGGAAGAGGAAACGTATCACACCTCTTGATGGGAGCAGTGACAAAGTTGTGTCCATCTTTAATTCACCACGCTTATTTGTATTTTTAAAAGATTGCTCTGGCTGCTGTGTGGAAGACAGATAGGGATGCCAAAGCAAGCAGTCTATCTAGGAGGCTTTAGGGAGAGATGATTATGTCTTGGATTAGGTGTGTAATAAATAAGTTGAGAGGACATACATTTGAATGTAGAATCAGATAATGGATTCGGTCTCTAGGTTAAGAACTACAAAGGCCAGTCTATGGGATGTGAGGGATTCCTAATAATTGAGAATCCCAAAGAGAAGATAGGATTAACCCCAGAACTCTCGATATTCAGAAAGCATTAGAGCTGAAATGCTCCCTGGGAACTGAAGAGTCCAGAGTCCTGAAGCACTCCCTCCATTGTTCATCCATTAGTGGCCTCGGTCTTTGTGCCAGGTACTGTGATCAGCACTGGGAGTACAGACACCCATAGACAAAGATCCTACTAGAAAGGAGAATTACAGGCCAATATCCCTGATGAACACGGATGCAAAAATTCTCAACAAATTATCAGCAAATCGAATCCAACAGTACATTAAAAGAATTATTCACCACAATCAAGTGGGATTTATGCCTGGGCTGTAGGAGTGGTTCAATATTTGCAAATCAATCAATGTGATACACCATATTAATAAAAGAAAGGATAAGAACCATATGATCCTGTCAATAGATGCAGAAAAAGCTGTATTTGACAACATATAGCATCCATTCTTTTTTTTTTTTTTAATGTTTATGTATTTATTTTGGGAGAGAGAAATAGAGGGAAAGAGAGCACAGCAGAGGAAGGGCAGAGAGAGAGGGAGAGAATACCAAGCAGGCTCCGCACTGTCAGCACAGAGCTCAGTGCAGGGCTTGACCCCATGAACTGTGAGATCATGACCTGAGTCAAAATCAAGAGTTGGACGACTGAGCCACCCAGGTGCACCTAGCATCTGTTTTTGATAAAAACCCTCAACAAAGTAGGTATAGATGGAACACACCTCACCATCATAAAGGCCACATACCAAAGACCCACAGCTAATATCATCCTCAATGGGGAAAACCTGAGAGCTTTTCCTTTGAGGTTAGAAACAGGACAGGGATATCCACTCTCACCATTGCTATTTAACATAGTACCGGAAGTCTTAGCCTCGGCAGTCAGACAACAAAAAGATATAAAAGGCATCCAAATCAGCAGGGAAGAAGTCAAACTTTCACTATTCGCAGATGACATAATACTATATATCCAAAACCCAAAAGACTCCACCAGAAGATTGCTAGAACTAATACATGAATTCAGCAAAGTTGCAGGCTATAAAATCAACGTATACAAATATGTTGCATTTCTATACACCAATAACGAAACAGCAGAAATAGAAATCAAGGAATTGATCCCATTCACAATTACATCAAAAACAGTAAGATACCTAGGAATAAACCTAACCAAAAGAGAAAAGATCTTCACTCTGAAAATTGTAGAACACTTATGAAAGGAATTGAAGAGGACAGAGAGAAATGGTAAAACATTCCATGCTCACGGATTGGAAGAACAAACATTGTTAAAATGTCTATACTACTCAAAGCAATCAGCACATTTAGCACAATCTCTATCAAAATAGCACCAGAATTTTTCAAGGAGCTAGAACGAGCAATCCTAACGTTTGTACGGAACCACAAAGACCCCAAATGGCCAAAGCAATCCCAAAAAGAAAAGCTGCAGACATCATAATTCCAGACTTCAGGCTGTATTAGAAAGCTGTAGTTCTCAAGACAGTATGGTACTGGCACAAAAACAGACACATAGATCAGTGGAACAGAACAGAAAACCCAGAAATGAACCCACAACTAAGCGGCCAGCTAATCTTTGACAAAGCATCAAAGAATATCCAATGGAGAAAAGGCAGTCTCTTCAAAAGATGGTGTTGGGAAAACTGGATGGGAACATGCAGAAGAATGTTGAAAGTGGCCCACTTTCTTATACCATACACAAAAATAAATAAAAAAAAGAGGAAAGACCTGAATGTAAGATAGGCAACCATCAAATACTAGAGGAGAGAACAGGCAGCAACCTCTTTGACCTCATCTGGAGCAACTTCTTACTAGACATGTCTCTTGAGGCAAGAGAAACAAAAGCAAAAATGAAGTATCGGGACCTCATCAAGGTAAAAAACTTCTGCACAGCAAAGGAAACAGTCAACAAAACTAAAAGGCAACCTACAGAATCAGAGAAGACATTTGCAAATGACACATCTGTCAGTATCCAAAATCTATAAAGAGCTTATCAAACTCAGCATCCTAAAAAAAAAAGCAATTCAGTTAAGAAATGGGCAGAAGGTTCGAATAGACATTTTTCCAAAGAAGACTTCCAGATGGCTAACACACATATGAAAAAGATGCTCAACATCACTCATCATCAGGGAAACACAAATCAAAACAACAATGAGATACCCCATCACACCTGTCGGAATGGCTAAAATTAACAACACAAGAAACAACAGAGGGTGGTGAGGATGTGCAGAAAGGGGAACCCTCTTAACGCTGCCGGTGGGAATGCAAACCGGTGCAGCCACACCGGAAAACAGTATGGAGGTTCCTTAAAAAGTCAAAAGTGGAACTACCCTACCACCCAGCAATTGCTGGTTCTTCACCCAAAGAATACGAAAATACAGATTCGAAGGGGTGCATGCACACTGATGTTTATAGCGGCATAAGCAACAATAACCAAACTATGGGAAGAGTCCAAATATCCATTGACTGATGAGTGTGTAAAGAAGATGTGGTATATAAATGCAATGGAATATTACCCAGCCATCAAAAAAGGTGAAATCTTAACCATTTGCGACGACGTGGATGGAGCTACAGTGCGTTATTATGCTAAGCGAAATAAGTCAGTCAGGGAAAGACAAAGATCATATGATTTCACTCCTGTGTGCAATTTAAGAAACCAAACAGATAAACATATGGTAAGGGGAAAAAAAGAAAGAGTGGGAAATAAACCATAAGAGACTCTTAATGTTAGAGAAAACACTGAGGGGTGTTGGAGGGGCTGTGGGTGAGGGGATGGGCTAAATGGGCAAGGGGCATTAAGGAGGGCACTTGTGATGAGCACTGGGTGTTGTATGTAAGTGGAGAATCACTGAATTCTACTCCTGAAACCTATATTGCACTGCATGTTAACTAGAATTTAAATAAAAATTTGAAAAACAGTATGATAAAGACTCATAGGACATGGTTCCAGCTCTCAGTAAGTTCACAGTTCTTATGTGATGATTCACAGATATGCAAGAAATCCCAGGACGGTGTGATGAGTGATCAGATAGAAGGTACAGGAAGGGGACACCTAGGTCACCCTGCTGAGGCCAGATGGGGCTTTCTGGTGAAGATCTCTGAGCCGAATACTGAACTTCTTACATTTTGTTACCTTAAAATCCTTTAATCTGTCTTGAAATTTAAGTGGCCCTCATAAGTATGCATGATTTTGTAACATAACACATCGGTAATTTGGAAACCTGCCACTGGTTTATTTAGAATCACCGTGTGTTGGCACACTCCATTATATAATATTTAAAAATCACGTTTATTAGTTTCACTACTAAACTCATCAGCAGCATCTTTAACTATTGGAAAGCTGTCAAACACGTGACGGACGCAAGTCTCTCAAAAGTCTAATTTTCACTTGAGAACTCAAGTTTTATCATCAGCAACAAATACAGTCAGACATTTTTTTCCCCTGCAATGACAGTTACCTCATTCATCCCCAGTCTTGTAAGTCAGTCAGTTTCCAAAGTAAAGGCGGTGTCCCTTGAAAAAAGAGTCTAGTTCAGCTTGCGATTGAGTTGCAGAAGTGTTCTGTTTTGTTTTTCTGGGAAGAAATGTATTACACATACTTCCCGTTTGTCACACAGGATATTCAGAAGATGTATCAAAGATACTTTAGTGAGGTTAATATTTTTTCCCTGCTTCATCAGTGCGTTCTTAAGTGAAATTGGCTTTTATTTGTGAGTGCATGGCAGTGAGAAACAATGAGAACGGCTACAGTTTGGTGTCGCTTTGATTTGTGCCAAAGTGCCATCGGTTCTACACATCATTACATTCGCACGGTCGGTGAGAGTATGTCCCAGGATTCAAAAGTGTTCCAGGGCTTACGATATTTCAGGACCACTGTTGCGAGGTCTTTACATCAAAGACGTTCTTGGATGATTAGTTGGTGCTGATACCAGAGGAATAGAAACAAAGCTGTTTAAAAGTCTAGCCGTGTCTATCGATCTCAGCCGTTTGTAAGACAAAAGTACAGTCCTACAGTTGGTTGGTTGACTCCCGTCTTCATGTTTGCAACTAAATATTTAATTCAAAGGGTTGCTGTGTTGTTGGAAACTGGAAATGCTGCCTTTTCAGCCAGCAGGTGTTCAGTAATGTCAATGGCGTGAGGCTCCGTTAGCCTCTGAACCCTCGTCTGTGTTTCCCCAGCCAATGAGATATGTTAACATATCCCGTAACATGCCTCCGTGGCTTTTTGATTTTAAGGTTTGGAGAACTTTAATAAACAGCCTTTTGGCTTTTGCGGAACTTTAACATAATTAGTTTAAAATAATTAGTTCTTTCAACTCTGAATGAGTGGTCTGTAATGATTCCATAGTTTGACTGGCACCACAGTACTGTTCTCAAAATACTGTATTCCATCAAACACAATAAGATGCATGATTGATATCTATGAACTTGAGGGAGTGAAAGCAGTTTTTTTTGTTTGTTTTTTTATTTTTTTTTTTAACATTTATTTATTACGGAGAGACAGAGAGACACAGAGCGTGAGCAGGGGAGGGGCAGAGAGAGGGGGAGACACGGAATCCGAAGCAGGCTCCAGGCTCCCAGCTCTCAGCACAGAGCCCGACGCGGGACTCGAACTCAGAAACTGCGTGACCATGACCCGAGCCGAAGTCGGTCGCCTGAGCCACCCAGGCGCCCCACTTTTGTTTGTTTTTATTCTTGCCTCATTCCTTTCCAGTAGATTTTTTCTTCCATGAGTCAGAGCTCTCTGAAATGACAGTTTCGTCTTTTTTGGTGTCTTTAGACCTAGATGATTCAGCTAGGGGTTGAGGAGATGAGTAGCCTAAACTTTTTAAAGCTAATTATTTATCCTTAAACATAAGAAAAATACACAGCTGACCCTTGTACAACACAGGTGTGAACTTGTGTGGGTCCCCTTACACGTCGATTTTTTACAGCACAGGACTATAAATGTATTTCCTGTTCTTTATGATTCTCTTAACATTTTCTTACTGTATTGTAGGAATACAGTATGTAATACATATAACATGCAAAATATATGTTGATCAACGTTTATGTCATTTTTTGAGGGGGGAGGGGCAAAGAGGGAGAGAAGGGGGGAACTGTTTTTCTTGTTTTTTTCTTTTTTTCTAAATTTAAATTCAAGTTAGGGGCACCTGGGTGGCTCAGTCGGTTGAGCGTCCGACTTGGGCTCAGGTCATGATCTCGCGGTCTATGGGTTTGAGCCCCGCGTCGGGCTCTGTGCTGACAGCTCAGAGCCTGGAGCCTGCTTTGGATTCTGTGGCTCCCTCTCTCTCTGCCCCTCCCCTGCTCATGCTCTGTCTCTCTCTCTCTGTCAAAAATAATTACATATTAAAAAAAATTCAAGTTAGTTAACACATAGTGTAATCATGATTTTGGGAATAGAATGTAGTGACTCATCACTTACATGTGACACCCAGTTCTCATCCCCAAAAGTGCCCTCCTTAATGTCCATCACCCACTTAGCACATCCCCTCACCCAGCTCCCCTCTAATAACCCTCAGTTTGTTCTCTGTATTTAAGAGTCTCCTATGGTTTGCCTCCCTCTCTGTTTTTATCTTACATTATTTTTCCTTCCCTTCCCCTATGTTCATCTGTTTTGTATCTTAAATTCCACGAGTGAGGTCATAGGATATTTGTCTTTCTCTGACTTATTTTGCTTAGCATAATACACTCTAATTCCATGCACATTGTTGCAAATGGCAAGATATCTTTTTTTTTTTTTTGATCGCTGAGTAGTATTCCATTGTATATATAAACTACATCTTCTTTATCCATTCATCAGTCGATGAACATTTGGGCTCTTTCCATACTTTGGCTACTGTCGATAGTGCTGTGTCAACACTGGGGTGCCTGTGCCCCTTGGAATCAGCATTTTTGTATCCTTTGGATAACTACCGAGTAGTGCAATTGCTGGCTCATAGGGTAGTTCTGTTTTTAATTTTTTGAGGAAACTCCACACTGTTTTCCAGAGTGGACATACCAGTTTGCACTCCCATGAGAGAGACAATCCCAAGCAGGCTCTATGCCCAGCGCAGAGCCTGATTCAGGGCTCAGTCTCCCAACCATGAGCTCATGACCTGAGCCAAAGTCAGATGCTTACCCGACTGAGCCATCCAGGCGCCCCCAACAAAGTACAGTTTTTATATTTCCAAATATAAGGAAAAGTTCAGGATTTCAAATGAACAATTTATTGGATGATAATGAGTTGCAGATTACCCAAAAATGGCTAATAAGAACATGGTAGAAATTTTAAAAACAAACTGAGACCATCTCTGAAAAGGAACATATTTCTACATCAAACCTATTGCCTTAGAAAACTCAAGAAAACATGAGAATATTCAAGCACACATTCATTTTGATTTGGCATCACTGCATGTCATAGAGCCTCTGGAAAACTTCACCATACGCTCATGAGAGTAAAATTTTAATATTATGAAAATAGTTTTGACCTGAACAGACCCTGAAAGGGTTTTGGAGGACCACAGTTTGAGAACGGCTGGTGCAGAGCTTAGAGAGCTTGTTTGGGATAGCGATACGGGATTTAAGAAGCGTCTGTGGGAATGCAAGCTGGTGCAGCCACTCTGGAAAACAGTATGGAGGTTCCTCAAAAAAGTAAAAACAGAACTACCCTACGACCCAGCAATTGCACTACTAGGCATTTATCCACGGGATACAGGTGTGCTGTTTCGGAGGGACACGTGCACCCCCATGTTTATAGCAGCACTATCGACAATAGCCAAAGTATGGAAAGAATCCAAATGTCCATCGATGGATGAATGGAGAAGGAAGATGTGGCATATATACACAATGGAGTATTACTCGGCAATCAAAAAGGATGAAATCTTGCCATTTGCAACTACGTGGATGGAACTGGAGGGTATTATGCTAAGTGAAATTAGTTAGAGAAAGAGAAATATCTTATGACTTCACTCATATGAAGACTTTAAGACACAAACAGATGAACATAAGGGAAGGGAAACAAAAATAATATAAAAATAGGGAGAGGGACAAAACACAAGAGACTCCTAAATATGGAGAACAAACTGAGGGTTACTGAAGCGAGTGTGGGAGGGGGAATGGGTTAAGTGGGTAAGGGGCACTAAGGAATCTACTCTTGAAATCATTGTTGCACTATGTGCTAACTAATTTGGATGTAAATTTTAAAAAATAAAAAATAAAATTAAAAAAATAATAAAAAAAGAAACTCAAAAGCAAAAATAAAAAAAAAATAACTGTAGTCCAATAAAGAAAAGAAAAAGAAGCATCTGTACGCACGTACGTATGTAAAACACTGAGAGCAGGTTCGGGCACAGAGCACTCAAGAAACATTAGCTGCTGTTATTTCAAAGGATAGATTAATCCACAGAAAATTTTCCATAAGATTACTTGACAATAAAGAAAGTACTCAGAATGGAACCTTCCGGATGCTCAGTGTTTAAGGAATTGATTAACTAGAAGATTCTGGAATGGCAGAGGTAGAGGACACTAGGAAAGAGTGTTTGGCTGTCACAGGGATGGGTGGAAAACTGCCAACCGACACATCTAGAGTCCATGAAAAAGGGTATAAAAACTTGTGGAGATAGAGAAAAAAGTAAAAGGTAATCAAGCAAGCCTGCTGACGTAGGCACAATTTCCCAGACCCTCCAGAGTTCCCTGTGGGGTGTGCAACAATGAACATACTTGCCAGAGTGAGGACCCGCCACCCATGAAACTCTCTCTCTCGCAAGGGTTTTATGCCCGTCTTTCGTACCCCTCATCGCACCTGCCGTCCCTGGTTTCATTTGTGCCTTTCCGAGCTCCGAGAAGTGAAAAGCTCATAAATGACTTCTGCTGTGCTCGAGCTGCCTTGCCCCCCGCACAGGAGACACTCGGTAAATATTGATCGATCAGAGGAATGGGTGGTTGTGACCTTAGAAAGACTAGTCCTTGATGGAATGCCCATGGGTGGAAAGGAGAAGCCGGATTAGAAAGCGCTGAAGACTGATGGTCAGGGAAGAAGCAGAGGAAACAAGTGTCCACCAATCTTTAAAGAATCGTGACTGGGAATAAGAAGAGGGAGAGAAATCAATAGTGTTATGAAGATGCAGGGACAAGAGAGGATTTTTTAAGAGGGGAAGGACCGGTAGAATTCTATCTTGAGACAAACGAGCTGAGAGAGCGAGAAAGAACAAAGATACAAGGTAGAAGGAGTCCTTTAATAAGGGTGGTAAGAATTCATTCATTCATTCATTCATTCACTCCTCAGATATTAACTGAGCGCCTGCTATGTGACAGGTCTTGTGCTGATTGCTTGAGAGGGCGTGGTAAAGGATGGGAATGTGTCCCTGTCACGCGTGGATGTGGAGGTGAGGTAGACTTAGTGCCATCATCTAGTAGTGGGCAGCTTGGGGCCAGAAGCTCAGCCTCTGTAAACGTCAGGTTCCTCCTGTATGAAGTGGGTACTTCGCTGCCTGCTGTGTGAGCTTGTTTTGCAGGCTGCTGTCTATGGCGCCTGACATCCAGCCGGTGCGGGGCGGCCTAGCCTGGTGGTCACGAGCCTGTTCTCTGGAACCGTAGTACCTGATTTTGAATCCCAGCTCTGCCTTTTTTGTTTCCCCTTGGAAAGGGAATGATGACAGTGTGTCTCGTCTTAGTGTTCACGGTAGCGTGTGGCAGGTGCTTAGAACGGCGGTAGGTATGGAGATAGCACTCTATAAGTAGCTGACCTTTTTCTCGTGCCTTCCTCTCTCCTCTTAGAGGTTTTACCATAACACTGTCCAGTGCCCTTCTGGACCATCTGAAGGGTAGCCACAGTTTTTGAGTATTAGTGTAGAAAAAGAACATTGTCCTCCTTTTTTTTTTTAACGTTTATTTATTTTTGAGAGAGACAGAGCATGAGCATGAGCAGAGGACGGGCAGAGAGAGGGGGAGACACAGAATCCGAAGCGGGCTCCAGGCTCCGAGCTGTCAGCACAGAGCCCGACGCGGGGCTCAAACTCAAGACTGTGAGATTGTGACCTGAGCTGAAGTGGGGCGCTCGACTGACTGAGCCACCCAGGCGCCTCTGTCCTCCTTCTTTAGATTATTCATCGTAGACTCCATGTCAAACAACTGAGCAGATTTATCTGACGTCTTGTCCCCACGACGAAGATTAAAGACGCATGGAAGGTGATACCTTTGCCAGATAGGTCAGAGATTTGCCCACACTTGGCATCGTTATCTTATAAAGCCAACTTATAACACAACATGCTATTTTTACTGGATACAGTATTTGTCATTGTGGAGGAGAGTCTGTGAAGAACAGTCTGCTCCCATCTAAGTTTTCCTAAAAATAGAATCTTCAGTTTGAACCTTTGAACCCAACAGCACTTCAGATTCTTAACCAGACTCATCACATCAGGTCCTGGGTATATAACTTCCTCCTCTTGAAAGGGAGTCTCTGGAAGGGAGGCAGAGAAGCAGCTGGACACAGAGGAGAGAAGACGGGCTATTGGCAGGCGGACGTGGGCTGGAGCCCTGTCCTTGTCACACACGACTGTTCCAGTGGGCAGGGAGGGCTGAGCATCCCGACAGGACACCCAGGAGGCCAGTAGGAGGAGACAGAACAGAAGAAGACTCCAGGAAGACGGGGATGGGGCAGGGTGACTCTGGGGTCATCTGCACTCTTACTGGCCATCCGCTGTGGTGTGGACAGAAGCATCTCTCAGGGCCGCCTGGTTCGTACCGAGGAAGTTGTGATTCTCAAAATCTACACTTATCCTCAGCTGCAGCCTGTCTCCGGGCCCTTCTCCTTGTTCCATGTTCCCTGTCCTGAACCTCATGCTGTCTTCTCCCTGGCACTCCTCTCTCAGATAATGTAAAGACCCTCCAATTGTGCCTCCTCACCAACTCTCCCCTTTTCCCAGACGAATAGCCTTTGCTCTTTAAAACTGTTTAGCCTGGGGGCACCTGGGTGGCTCAGTTGGTCAAATGTCCGACTCTTGATTTTGGCTCAAGTCATGACCTTGCACTTTGTGAGATCGAGCCCCACTTCGGGCTCTGTGTTGACAATGTGGAATTCTCTGTCTCTTCTCTCTCCCTCTCTGCCCTTCCCCCACTCGCGTTCACTGTCTCTCTCTCTCTCAAATGCAAATAAGCTTTAAAAAAATCAAATCAAGCTGTTTAGCTTTTAGAAAAATTAAATACATAACGCGTGCCCATGATAAGTTTGTAGCTCAAAGAATTTTCAAAAACTGAACAACACATCCGTATAACCAGCACCCAGAACAAGAAAGGACATATCAGCACCCTGCAGGATCCCTTCCGGGCTCTGTTCCCCAAAGATAGCTGCTGTCCTAGCTTGGAAAAGCATAGACTGGCTTAGCCTGCCTTTGTACCTTCTATAAGTGCAGTCATACCGTGGGTATGAGACGGAGACTAAGTGCCCACAGCACCATGCCTGGCACACAGGACGGAGTCTTGTGTCTGCATCACTTCATTCAACACTGTGTTTTGAGCTTCCTCCAGGCTGGTGTAGGAAGTCTCAGATCGCTCGTTCTCACTGCCACGTAGTATTTCGCTGTGTGGGTATACCATGATTTATTTATTCATTCGACCATTGATGGGCTTTTTCGGAGTTATTTCCAGTTGGGGGCTATTACAAACAGTATTGCTGTTATCTTCTGCCACAGTCTTTTGGTGCAAACAACTACACGTTTCTGTTGGGTACATGCCCTGAAGTGGAATCAGTGGGTCACGACACGTGGGTGGAAATGTACTCATGTTCAGTTTCAAAAAAATGCATAGGGGCATGTGCACCCCAGTGCTTATAGCCGCGCTTTTGACAACAGCCAAATATGGAAAGAGCCTAAATGTCCATCAACTGACGAATGGATAAAGAAGATGCGGTTTATATATACAATGGACTGCTACTTGGCAAGGAGAAAGGATGAAATCATGCCATTTGCAGGAACGTGGATGGAACCGGAGGGCATTATGCTAAGTGAAATAAGTCAGGCAGAGAAAGACAGAGACCATATGTTTTCACTCCTATGTGGATCTTGAGAAACGTAACAGAAGACCATGGAGGAAGGGAAGGGGGAAAAAAGTTACAAACAGAGAGGGAGGGAGGCAAACCAGAAGAAACTCTTAAATACAGAGAGCAAACTGAGGGTTGATGAGGGGTGGGAGGGAGGGGAAAGTGGGTGATGGGCATTGAGGAGGGCACCTGTTGGGGTAAGCACTGAGTGTTGTATGGAAACCAGTTTGACAATAAATTATATTAAAAATTTTTTTAATGTTTATTTACTTTTGGGAGCGAGAGAGAGAAAGAGAGAGTGAGTGGGGGAGGGTAGAGAGAGAGGGAGACAAAGAATGTGAAGCAGGCTCCAGGCTCTGAGCTGTCCGCCCAGAGCCCGACGCGGGGCTCGAACCCACAAACCAGGAGATCATGACTTGAGCTGAAGTCGGACACTTCGCCAACCTCACCCAGGCGCCCCAGCTTAAAGAGATGCTCTTACGCACTTTGTCAAAAGCAGCTGTACAACATCATCAGTTCTCTACGCCCTTTGGTAGGACTGCGCTGCCCAGGACGCTCCCTGGTGAACCTGGTTTGTCAGAGGAGACGTGGAACACATAAGCGGGAAGAAGAAAAAGGATCCCTCAGAACCTCCAGGGGTTGCCAGGGACGTCCAGCCTGAACGAAGGCCCAGTCCTGCAGCCCTCAAAAGGGCATTCTCTGGCCGGCCTTGGTCACGTGCCTTGGTCACCTCTGGGCCGGGCCCTGTGGCCAGCGGGATGGGATCACCCAGCTGGCTAGCCGTGCTGTCCTGCCAGCTCCCTGCTGCCCTGCCGGGGGCCGCACCCTGTGCCTGGCAGCCGCATCAGGAGAGAGGACTGCTGTGTCTTCCTTCGCATTAGCAACTAGCCAGAGGCGACTAGGGGCCGTGCTGAGCAGACAGACCTCTTCTGTCACAGCCACCGCGGCCTCAGAAGGCCAGGGTCCTCCGACACTGCAGCGAGCCTGCGTCAGGCTGCCTGGGGTGGGGGGGCACCCTCGGGAGCATCCCAGGAGGGACCGGATCCGAAGATGCTGCGTGAACAAGGAGAACATCCGAAGGCGTTAGTGATTAACGTCCTGCTTCCATTCCGTCCATGACCGTGAAGACTTTTCCTCCCCGGGAGGCGCGTAAGAAAGAACCCGGCTTCTTCGGGGAGGTCTGCAGGCCCGGCTGGGTTGAACTGTCGGGGAGCGAAGGGCGTGCACCTGTTTTCTCGGAGGCCTTGCCAGAAATTGGAAGACTGCAAATGTAGGTGGAGGGAAAGGGCATCTTCGAAAGAAAAAGGGAAATGCGGGCGGGATCCAGATGTGAGGGTTAACGAGAGATTGCCTCCATGGAGGGGACCAGGCAGCGGCACGCTTCGACCGAGGACGTGTCACAGCAGAGTCACCTTGCCCCCCACAGATGAGCATGTCGGGGTGGGGTCTCTGCTGGCTGTCTCTACTGCCACGTGGCGTGTTTGGCGATGTTGGGGAATTAAAGTGAGTTTTCTGGTGAAGGGCCCCCTGGAGTCTTCCCAGGACAGGATGGAAAGAACCAGAATGACTAGGTCCAAATCAGAGTCACGGGGCGTCCCATACCCCACAGATTTCTTGTTCTAGGTCGTGGCTTTCTCAGTAGAAAAGGAAAGAGTTTAATTTAGAAATATCCAAGGTTGGGGTGCCTGGGTGGCTCAGTCGGTTAAGTGTCTGATTCTTGATTTCGGCTCAGGTCCTGATCTCACAGTTCGTGGGTTCAAGCCCTGTGTCGGGTTCTGCACTGACAGTGCAGAGCCTGCTTGGGATTCTCTCTCTCTCTCTCTTTCTCTCTCTCTCTCTCTCTCTCTGCCTCTCTCTCTCTCTTTCTCTCTCAGAATACATAAACTTTAAAAGAAACAGTTTTTGTTTTTTTTTTTAAATATATCCAAGGTTATGGAGCGCCTGGGTCTTTCAGTTAAGCAGCCAACTCTTGGTTTCGGCTCAGGTCATGATCTCACGGTTTGTGAGTTCGAGCCCCATGTCAGGCTCTGTGCTGACAGTGTGGAGCCTGCTTGGGATTCTGTCTGTCTCTCCCTCTCTCTCTGTCCCTCCCCTGCTTGTGCTCGCTTTCTCTCAAAACAAACAAACAAACAAACAAACAGACTTTAAAAACTATCCGAGGTGGTTTTAAGTTCACATTCTGTGAACGTGGGAGTCTTTGATGGAAACGTGGAAGGAGACTTAAAACATTGGGTTGGTTTCCTCTGGCTGCCATAGCACAACCCGGATGTTGTAAAACAACAGACACACTTTCTCCCATAGTTGTCAAGGGCAGAGTCCGAAATCAAGCCTTCAGCACAGCTAGGCTCCCTCTGAGGCTGCAGGGGAGGCTCCTTCCTGCCTCTCCCAGCTTCTGGAGGCTCTAGGCACTCCTGGACTCGTGACCACACCTCTACAGTCTCTACCTCCATCTTCCCATGGCTGTCTCTGTTTCTTCTCTTCCCTTTTTTGTCTCTTAGGAAGATACTTCATTGGGGCGCCTGGGTGGCTCAGTCGGTTGAGCGTCTGACTCTGGCTCAGGTCACGATCTCACGGTTCGTGAGTTCGAACCCTGCATCGGGCTATCTGCTGTCAGCACAGAGCCTCCTTTGAATCCTCTGTCCCCCTCTCTCCCTCTGCCTCTCCCCTGCTCGTGTTCTCTCTCTCAAAAATAAATAAACATAAAAAGAGATGCTTCGTTGGATTTTGAGCCCACCCTAATTCAGGAAGATCTCACCATGAGATCCTTCACTTAGTTAAATCTGCAAAGAATCTTCTTTCTGCATAAGTTCGTGTTCACAGATTTCATGTGGACATGTCTTTTTGAGGGCCCTAATTCAACCCCCTATGGAAATTTTAAGTGACACCCTTTTTAAAGGAATTGTTTACGCCATGGCTAGAAAAATCGAGATTCACTTGTGCCTGCTTGGCTTAAGTCCTGGGTTCAAACCCAGCCATTTAAAATTTCATTGTGATAAATATAAAGTTCAGCACTTAGAATCAAACAATTAATTGCCCAGAAAATGGTGGGGAGACCTGACTTGGCAATAGCTCATAAAACATTTAATTTAACAAAGACGTCATCGCACACAGTCCTTGCCAAGTAGGTGTTTGTTGAGTCATTCATTGAGCAAACGTTCTGATGTCTGCTCTTGTCAGACACTGGTGACCTTCTAGAGACAGAAGAATTACATGTGAGCCCTACCTGCCGTGGAGGGGGGAACAGGCACCCAACAAGGCTTCTTGGCCGTGGATTAAATTAAGGAGCCTCGTCTGGTGATGGATGCGGACGGGTCAGCAAACAGGTCAGCACACATCTGTAGCTGATGTTGCAGGAGGCATTGTAAAGGCTCATACTTGTGCACAGAGGAGGCAGGTATCTATCCTCTGGGGAAGGGGTAGGGAAGTGGCCAACAAATCGAGGTCAGTGACTGTGCCCACAGCGTTCTGCTCTGTAGGGACCTCCATGGCAGAAATAGAGTCAACTCTAGGGAGCCTCATGGTAGGACATTGCACTGAAGGAAGGTAAAGTGTGACGAGGGGCTACAAGTTGTCTAAGACATTGAACCCTCTCTTTTAATAACGGGAGACTGAGGCAAATCAGATGGCATAATAGCGGGAGGGGATGACCAGAACACCTGGTCTGTGGGCACAGTGGCCTCTTGGGCCAGTGTGAAGAGAGGAAGGCAAGCCTGGGCACCCAGGATGGGGTTGGGGAAATGGACATACGTCCGTCACTGGTCCTGGCGGTATGCAGTGAGAGTCCCCTGGATGTCACAGCTTCAGGCATGATTTAAGCAAGTGGGAGGAGGTAGCGTCCAGAAAGTGGAGCAGAATAAATCATTCATTCATTTATTCGTTCACTCAGCAAGTGTGTGCTCAGCTCTAAATGCGTGTCTCAGATTGTGCCAGCATCAGACGATGCGGATAGGAACACGCCCATGTCCCTGATCTTAAGGAGTTCAAATAGTGGGGAATATAGATGAGTAAGTAATTATGAGGAATAAATTGAGTGCGATAACAGAAAATGACAAAGAGACTATGGAAAACAGGTAAAGAACTGTTAATGCTTTGGGGGAAAGTTTGGATCTGTCTAGAAGAGATGATGTTTATCCCGAGTCCTGAAGGGTTGGGGTTACTGAAGCCAAGCACCGAGGACAGAGAGAGGGAGGCAGAGAGCAGGACAAGTGAGCAGGGATGGCTGTCTGGATTTTATTCTGGGAAACCATTGGGGGGGTTTAGCTAGCAAAGAGAGAAGATCGTATTTTCTTTTGAAAAGCTTTCTCTGGCTGCTGGCTGAATGATGGATTGGAGTGAGTTGGGGTTAAGGTTAGGTTTGCCGGGGGGACAGATGTCAAGTGACTGACAGGCCTGAAGGCAGCATCATTTCTTTCCAGATGATGTATCCTCTCCTGGTAGAACTGGGCTGGTAGCCTGAGGATGGGGGGATGGTTAAGGGTAACAGAGCTCAGCCCCATGTGGAGCTATGGCCATCTTGAAGTACCAGCCTGTGAGTCCTGCTAAGCATCCTGGCGATAGGAGGTCTGGGGAGAGAGACTGATTTTAGGGCTCTCCAGATGGGGATGCCGAGCACATGCAGGGGACATCCTGTCCGCTCATCTGCCAGGCAGGGCTGAGTCTGGAGGGGGAATCCATTCTCAGGCTGTCCCGAGGGGTGACGCAGGTGCTGTGGGAAAGAGACTCGAAGGCAAAGTTAAAAAGACAAATGCCATGCTCATGTGATAGCTAAAAAAACCCCACAAATGAACAAACAAAGTAAAAGCAGAAACATCTATAAATACAGAGGACACACTGGTGGTGGCCAGAGGGGAGGGGGTGGGTATGGGAGCGGGGGGTAAAGGGGAGGGGGAGATACACAGGCTTCCAGGTGTGGAATGAGTAAGTCGTGGAGACAAAAGACGCAGCACAGGGAATAGAGTCAGTGATCCCGTAACAGCGCTGTGTGGGGACAGGTGTAGCCGCACTTGAGGTGAGCACAGCATAACATAGAGAGGTTGAATCTTGTACACCTGAAACCAATGTAACATCGTGTGTCAACTATACTCAGATTTCTTTTTTTTTTTAATTTTTTAAAATGTTTTATTTATTTTTGAGACAGAGGGAGACAGAGCATGAGCAGGGGAGGGGCAGAGAGAGAGGGAGACACAGAATCCGAAGCAGCTCCAGGCTCTGAGCCATCAGCACAGAGCCCGACGCGGGGCTCGAACCCACAGACCGCGAGATCATGACCTGAGCTGAAGTCGGACGTTTAACCGACTCAGCCACCCGGGCACCCCTATACTCATATTTCTTAAAAGTATGTCCAATCGTGGGGCGCCTGGGTGGCTGAGTCGGTTAAGCATCTGACTTCGACTCAGGTCATGATCTCACAGTTCATGGATTCGAGCCCCATGTTGGGCTCTGTGCTCACAGCTTTATATTCTGTGTCTCCCTCTCTCTCTGTTCCTCCCCCCTCATGCTCTCTCTCTCTGTCTCTCAAAAATAAATACATGCTAAAATTTTTTTTTAAAGTATATCCAATCGTATAGTTTGTTTAATATCATAGACGAATATCCACAATTATCTGAAAGGTAATTTAAAATACTCATACATATTTATGTTAAGCTGGATTTTTTTTCAAATACATCAACCAAAATAACAACTTAAATACAAGCAGATATGAAAATCCAGCAAACTTATAATGAGACAGACAGGAATGCAATTTGCATAAATGCAAAATGTTAAAAAGATCCACTCTTCTCACTACATAGTTTTATTTTGGAAGATAGGTATTTTTTAAATAAAAATAATTCGATTTCTGTTAACATGTAAAACATAGTATATACAAAATATATAATAAAGAACTACACAAAATAGAAACCAAAATAGGGGTGCCTGGGTGGCACAGTCAGTTAAGCGTCCAACCCTATCTTGGCTCAGATCATGGTCTCGAGGTTCATGAGTTCGAGCCCCACATAGTGCTCACTGATGGTGCAGAGCCTGCTGCGGATTCTGTCTCTCCTTCTCTCTCCCTTGCTTGTGCTCTCTCTCTCTCAAAAATAAACATGAAAAAATAAATTAAAAATTGTTTTATAGTTATAGATTTTTGTATACATATATGCATACCCATTTAAAATGTTTAATATGAAGTGGGTCATAAAATAAATATTATGCTACAGCTTAAAAAAACGGGTGCTGTCAACTTTATTTATATGGCTATAATAAATCAGAGGCAGGGTTTTCTTTTTCTGAGTGACCCTGAAGGTTAGACCCTGATCTCTTTTTCTCCAACTTCATTCCCCAACTGCACATCTCGTCCCAGCAATTTGAACTACATGGTCTGTTCTGATGCGTCATGACTTTTCACACCTCTGCACCTTTATCTTGTCTGTTCCCTCTGTCTGGACTCCCCCATTCTCTGTAAGGCTAACCCCCCACTCTTCACTTCCTCCTGGAGGCTTGCTTTCCCTCAGGCTGCTGCATTAGTTTGTGTCCTTGATCTGTGTATCTCTCCTTCACATCACTTACACAGTATTGCATTTGTCTACTTTGTAAACTGCTCACTGGAGACAGGGGCCATGGTTCATGGAGACTTCCTTTTGTGGCTGGAACAGTGATTCAAGCGTAGACTCCCATAAATGTTTTTGAATATGGGAATTTGTCTATGAAAATGGTGTATCTCTCCATTTATTGAAGCCTTATTTGGTGTTGTTCAGTGTAGGAGGAGACCTTGCACATCTTTTTAAAATTTACTCCTGTTTTCATGTTTTTAAAATTGTTGTTATAAGTCCTCTTTTCCTCATGTCTCGGGAGGCAAGGGAAATAAAAGCAAACATGAACTGTTGGGACCTCATCAAGATAAAAAGCTTCTGCACAGCGAAGGAAGCAATCAACAAAACTTAAAGGCAACCGGCGGAATGAGAGATCTTTGCAAATGACATATCAGATAAAGGGTTAGTATCCAAAATCTATAAAGAACTTAATCAAACTCAACACCCAAAAAAACAAATAATCCAGTGAAGAAATGGGCGAAAGACATGAATAGACACTTTTCCAAAGAAGACATCCAGATGGCCAATAGACACATGACAAGATACTCAACATCACTCACCATCAGGGAAATACAAATCAGAGCCACAGTGAGATACATCCTTACACCTGTCAGAATGGCTAAAATTAACAACTCAGGAAACAACAGATGTTGACGAGGATGTGGAGAAAGGGGAACTTTTTGTTCGTTAACTTATTAGTTCTAGTGTTTGTTTTCATGCTTTTTAATTTCTGCACGGTTTCCTACACTACATGCCATCTGTCACTAAGGACGATTTACTACTTTTTTTCCAATCTGTATGGTTTTTTTTCCTGCTCCCTTTTATTTTTTTAAATGAATTCATTTATTGAAATTCAAGTTAGTTAACGCATCATGTAGTCTTGGTTTCAGGAGTAGAACCCAGTGATTCATCTCTTACGTACGACACCCAGGGCTCATCCCGACAAGTGCCCACCTTAATGCCCATCACCCATTTAGCCCACCCCCCTTCCCTCCAGCAACCCTCAGTTTCTTCTCTGTATTTCAAAGTCTGTTTAACTTTTATTGTAGTAGTCGTGGTGGTGCCGGTGCTGGTGCTGTTTTGCTCTTTTGGACTGATGATAATATTCAGGCAGTGTTAAGGTGGTAATAGCAGACATCCTTGCCTTGTTGATACTGAGGAAAACCTTCAGTCTTATACCCTGAAGGATGGCGTCAACCATAGGTTTCTCATGCATGCATTTGATCAGATTGAGGATGGTCCCTTCTGCTCCCTGCTGAGATCATGACTAGATCCTGAATTTTGACAAATACTGTTTTCTGCATGTACTGAGATGATCATGCAGGTTTTCTGTTTTAGCCTGTTACTATGGCGAATTGCACTGATGAGAATTTGAATGTTAAATAAACCTTGCGTTACTAGGAAAACCACCCTTAATCTTGGTGTATTGTCCTTTTGCCTAGATCCAATTTCCAAACATTATGTTAAGTATTTTTGATTTTTTTTAACGTTTATTCATTTTTGAGACAGAGAGAGACAGAGCATGAATGGGGGAAGGTCAGAGAGAGAGGGAGACACAGAATCTGAAACAGGCTCCAGGCTCTGAGCTGTCAGCACAGAGCCTGACGCGGGGCTTGAACTCACGGACTGCAAGATCGTGACCTGAGCCGAAGTCGGACGCCCAACCGACTGAGCCACCCAGGCACCCCTGTGTTAAGTATTTTTGTATCTATGTTCATGTGGATGTTTACCAATAATTTCTTGTCTTTTATTTATTTATTTTTTTAAAAATTTAGGTTTTTATTTATTTATTTTGAGAGAGACAGAGGCGGGGCAAGTAGAGGAGGGGCAGAGGGAGAGGGAGGCAGAGAATCCCAAGCAGGCTCTGCACTGCCAGCACAGAGCCTGATGCAGGGCTTGATCTCAGGAGCCATGAGATCACGACCTGAGCCGAAATCAAGAGTTGGACGCATAACCAACTGAGCCATGTGGGCACCCTCAGGAATTTCTTGTCTTTTAACATCTTTTAAAGTTCTGATACCCAAGTTATGCTGGCCTCATAAAATTAATTTGTAAATGCTTCCTCCTTTGTTTGCTAAAGAATTTGTATATGACTGGTGTTGAGTTTTGCGTAAATATTTGTACAGATTTACTTGTGAAGCCATCTATTCCTAGAGATTTCTTTGCAGGACCTTTTTTTACATTAGAAAATAAATTTATTTATGGAGATTCTCCATTTCTTCTCGTGTCAGTTTTGGTAAATTGTATTGTTAAAGAAATTTTATCTAAGTTCTCAAACTTATTGGCATAAAGTTGGTCATAATATTCCCTTATTATCTTTTTTAAATGTTTCTAGGACTTGTAGTATTCCCGTTTTTATTCTTGATGGTAAATTCCACTTTCTGTCCATTTTCCCCTCTTGATCAATGTTGCTAGGAATTTTTCAATTTCATCAGTCATTTCAAATAAAGGTCTTTTGCTTTCTCTATTTCATCTCCTTTATACTTAACTGATTTTTAAAATCTTATTTTTGCTATTTCCCTTCTCCTCCTTATGCTGGATTTAATTGGCTCCTTCGTTTTAGCTTCTTCATGTGGAAACAGCACGGATTTCACACCTTTCATCTTTTCTAATGCAAGGATTTAAAGCTATGCATTTCCCTCTAGACACTCCTTTAGGTGCACCAAGTAATGTGTTGGTTTTCATTTCATTTAGTTCAAAGTGTTTTAACTTCTTCCTTATAATTTCTCCTTTATGTGATGGGTTGAATAGTTGATGACTGCCTAGGTGCATTGTTTAAGTATTTATTTATTTATTTAGTTAGTTAGTTAGTTAGTTAGTTTTTTGGTTTCTTTTTTAAAATTTATTTAAATTCAAGTTGGTTAACATACAGTGTAGTCTTGGCTTCAGGAGTAGAACCAACCCATTCTTTTCTTACATATGACATCCAGTGCTCATCCCAAAATTGCCCTCCTTAATTTATTTAATTGAAGTATAATGAAAATGCAGTGTTACATTAGTTTCAGGTGCACAATACAGTGACTCAACAGTTCTATACTCAGTGCTCATCATGATAAGTGCACTCTTTTTTTGTTTGCTTGTTTTTCATTTGTTTTTAACATTTACTTTTTTTGAGACAGAGAGAGACAGAGCATGAGCGGGGGAGGGGCAGAGACAGAGGGAGACCCAGAATCCAAAGCAGGCTCCAGGCTCTGAGCTGTCAGCACAGAACCTGATGCGGGGCTTGAAATCACAGACGGGACCGCACTCTTAATTACCCTTTATTTTACCCCTGCCCTCCCCACCTCCCCTCTGGCAACCACTCTCTCTATTTGAGTCTGTTTTTTCTGTTTGTCTCTTTTTTTTTTCTTGGCTTGTTCATTTGTTTCTTAAATTCCACATATTCGTGAAATTATGGTTTTTGTCTTTCTCTGACTTACTCCTCTCAGCATTAATAACCCTCTGGGTCCATCCATGTTGTTGAAAATAGTTTTCCAGAGAACTCTCTGTTGTTGCCTTCTCACTCAGTCTGTGGTGATCAAAAACATAGCCTATTGAATTTCAACCCTTTGATATTTATCCAGCCCTGTTTTATGGCTTATGATATGGTCCATCTTGGGGGATATTCTGCGTGCACTTGGCATGAAGACGTGTTCTGAGGTGTCGAACACAGTATTCTACAAATGTCCATCAGGTCAAGTTGGTTAGTTATGATGTTCAAGTCTTCTAATCCTTGATTCTTTTGTCTGTCTTTTAAAAATTACTGAGGAAGGCTGTCAGAATCTCCACATATATTTGTGAATTTGTCTATTTCTCTCTTTCATTTTGTCAGATTGTTTCATGCATCTTGAAGCTCTTTTATTAGGTGCATACAGGCTCCGAATTGCCATGTTTTCTTGAAGAATTTATCTTCTTATTGTGGTGAAAGGTCTTCTCTATCTCCAGCAATATTCTTTATCTTAACGTCTGCTTTGTCTGATATGATTAGATCTGTTCCATTTATTTTAAGGTGACGTTTTCATTTTATGTATTTTCCTACCCTTTTACTTTAAACTTTTTTGGCTGTTCATACAAAGTGTGTTTCTTATAATCACCATGTAGTTAGTTTTGCTTTGTTGTTCATTCTGACAATTTCTTCCTTTTGACTGGCATGTTCAGTGAAACTTGCATTTAATGTAGTTATTCATATGGTTGGATTTAAGTCTCCCATTTTGGCATTTGTTTAATATTTATTCCATTTGTTATTATCTTTTTAGGCTTTCTGTTGGGTGAATAACATAATTTTTTATCCCACTCTATCATCTGTTTTTTACCCGTAGCTCCTTTTAATGGTTACTCTAGAGATGATACATTTTTAAGTTATCACCGTCTGCTTTCAAATTTTATTGTAGTCTGAATTAACAACATAAGAACCTTACACTATTAAATTATTGCTGACCCCCTCCTGCCCTTGGCCTTTGTTGGCCTAGAGTATATTTCCATATGTGGTCTTAAGTCCCACAGCCATTGTCATTTCATTTTAAAGTAGTTGATGGCTTTCAGGGTGCCTGGGTGGCTCAGTCGGCTAAGCCTCCAACTTGGGTTCAGGTCATGATCTAATTATGGTCTGTGAGTTTGAGCCCCGCATCTGGCTCTGTGCTGACAGCTCAGAGCCTGCAGCCTGCTGCAGATTCTTCGTCTCCCTCTCTCTCTGCCCCTCCTCCACTCATGCTCTGTCTCCCTCTCTCTCAAAATAAATAAACAAAAAATAATATAAAAAAATAGTTGATGGCTTTTAAAGAAGTATATCATATTAGACAGGTAAGTATGCGATTATTTTGAAATTTTCCTTTATATATTTTATATTTACCAATGTGTCATTTTTTTAAGATTTAAATTCAAGTTAGTTAACATACAGTGTAGTCTTGGCTTCAGGCGTAGAACCCAGTGTTTCTTCTCTTACATACGATACCCAGTGCTCATCCCAAAAAGTGTCTTCGGGTGTTCATCCTTCCTTCTTGCTGATCTGGCCCTTCCATCTGGTATCATTTCCCTGGAGCTTTCTTTTAGCTCAGCTTCTTTTAGTGTTTCTTAGGTGCAGGTGTGCTGAGGATGAATTCTCTCAGCGTTTTTCTGGGAATGTTTTCATCTCACCTTTTTTATGAATGGTCTTTTTATTGGATGGGGCTTTAGTTGACTTAGGTTTCTTTTTTTGCCACATGAAACATGCCCTGCTGTCTTCCAGGCTTCATTTTTCTTGGTGAGAAGTCAGCGGCCCTCGTGGGAGAGTTAACTCTACTGAGTTGCCATCCTGTCTGCCTCCCCACCTTCTCTGACATGTTTCTCTTCATCTTTGGCCTTGAGATATTTGACTCTCTTGTGCCTCGACCTGGTTTCTGGGGTTTTTTCTCTTTCTTTTTTATTTTGTGTGTGTGATTCTGAAGTAATTTTTTTTTCATTTTCTTTCTTGTTCTTTCTCTCTTTCTTTCTTTCTTTCTTTCTTTCTTTGTCTTTCTCTTTTTCTGTCTTTCTTTCTTTCTTTTTCTTTCTCTTTTTCTTTCTTTCTTTCTCTCTCTCTCTCTTTCTCTTTCTTTCTTTCTTTCTCTCTTTCTTTCTTTCTCTTTTTCTTTCTTTCTCTTTTTCTTTCTTTCTTTCTTTCTCTTTTTCTTTCTCTCTTTCTTTCTCTTTCTTTCTTTCTTTCTCTTTGTCTTTCTCTTTTTCTGTCTTTCTTTCTCTTTTTCTTTCTCTCTTTCTTTCTCTTTCTTTCTTTCTCTTTCTCTCTTTCTCTTTCTTTCTTTCTTTCTCTCTTTCTTTCTTTCTTTCTCTTTTTCTTTCTTTCTTTCTTTCTTTCTCTTTTTCTTTCTTTCTTTCTTGTTCTTTCTCTTTTTCTTTCTTTCTTTCTTTCTTTCTCTTTGTCTTTCTCTTTTTCTATCTTTCTCTTTTTCTTTCTTTCTTTCTTTCTTTCTCTCTCTTTCTTTCTTTCTTTCTTTCTCTTTTTCTTTCTTTCTTTCTTTCTTTCTCTTTTTCTTTCTCTTTTTCTTTCTTTCCTTCCTTCCTTCTTTCTTTCTTTCTTTCTCTCTCTCTTTCTCTTTCTTTCTTTCTTTCTTTCTTTCTTTCTCTTTTTCTCTTTCTTTCTTTCTTTCTTTCTTTCTTTCTTTCTTTCTCTTTCTTTCATATAATTTATTCTCCAGTTGGCTAACATACATTGTATGCAGTGTGCTCTTGGTTTCAGGGGTAGATTCCTGTGATTCATCGCTTATATACAACACTCAGTGCTCATCCCAATAAGTGCCCTCTTCAATGCCCATCACCCATTTCCCCCTCTCCTCCGCCCCCCTCCCATCAATCACCTACACAAAACCACACCCCTCCTCACCTGGTAACTGCATAGACCTGGTTTCATCGTATTTGCCCTTCGCAGGGTACTTGGAACTTCTTATTCACTTTCTTTTCCAATACTTCTTTCCTGTTCTCTCTCTTCTTTTTCTGTGACCCCTATTACATGTATGTTAATCCACTAACGTCGTCCCTCTGACCTTGAAGCTTCTGGTGGTATTTTAAAAATTTTTTTATCCCTTGTTTTTGCACGTGTGTGTATTTTAGTCTGGATCTTCCTGTTGCCCTGACTTAAACTTAACTTGATTCTTTCCTCTACCTAGTCAAGTTTGTTCCTAGGCCCGTATAATGGGCTTTTATTTCTGATGTTGTATCATTTATATCCAACTTTTCCATTTGGCTCCCTGTTTATAGTCCATACGTCTGTTCCAAGTCCCCATCCCCTCACACACATTGCCTATCTTTTACGTGAAATCACTGAGCACTTTGACCATAATTATTTTAAAGTGTGTCTCTGATACAACCAGCTTCTGGGCCGTGTTTTATGTGCTGCCGTAGACTATTTCCCCAACCATAAGCATTTTTTTATTTTTTGTGTGTTTTGTAGTATTTTATTGCATCCAAAGAAATTTTACAGGAGCAGTAGATACTGAAAGTATTTACAAGAAATTGTTCCAGAGCAGGAGGTACTGAATTAACTAATATTTATGTCCGGAAAGGTGTATGCTCTTATGACAGGCCATAATAAGTACAGCCTGGGTGGCTCCGTCAGGAGTGTCCGACTCTTGATTTCGGCTCAGGTCAAGGTCTTGCGGTTCATGAGTTTGAGCCGTGCATCAGGCTCTTCACTGACGGTGTGGAGCCTGCTTGGGATTCTCTCTCTCCTTCTCTCTCTGCCCCTCCTCACTCTCTCTGTCTCTCATAAATGAATAAACTTAAAAAAAAATTACAGTCTGAAGTAATTTGGTCTATAGCTGAGTGGGATCACCGCTTTCTCGGAGTTTAATTTGGCTCAGTGCACCCCTGGCGTCAGATGTTTTGGCTGCGGGATCAGGACTTGCCTTTCTGTTGTGCTTGGCAGCTGAGCACTAGTGAGATTCTGGAAGCCTCTTTCCGCTTCAGCAGAGCTTCCAGCGCTCTGGACAATGGGGGAGTTCTCTCTTTGCTTCACAGCCTGGCTTCTAGCTGTTTGTATCCCTGGGAGGTTCTCTTCCTCCGCCATGGCTGTCCCGAGCCCTCTGTACCTAGGGAGATGTCCCTTCACCCTGAGTGCCCGAGAAGGGCTTCCCCCACCCCAGTCCCTCATGTCTGGGATGCCTGTGACCTGTCTCTGGCGGTTCTGCTGCCCTGCCGCCTTCAGAGAGCAATGGTAGTGACCTTGGGGAAGGCCCCGTGTGCCTCATAGAGAAAGGGCCTCGTAGCCCCCATCAAGCTGTCCCCTGAGCTTGATGTAACCCCCCGGGACAGAGCTGGCGGGTAGATCAGACATGCTCGGTGGCTGGTGCTCCTTAGGTTGTAACGCATCGTACCAGCCCACGCACACGGCTGTTCCAAGTTCCCTAAAGCTTCACCTCATTCGCCCCGACTCCCATCTGTGGGGGGTCCTCCTCCTCCTGGTGCCCTGCCAGGCGTGAGCACAGCTGTGTTCTTTGCCTCTGCAGTGCTGACTCATCACTTTCTGGAACTTGGTTCACGGACGTTTCTTTCCACCTCAGCTCTTTCTCACAGTTTAGAAAAGCCGTGATGTTAACCGCGTCGTGGGATTATTTCTGACATTTGAGTCGAGGGAGGTCTCTTGGGACGTTCTATATCCTACCGACCAAAGGACCTCCAAGGCTGACCCCTTTGTGGTATACCCCTTTTATACTTTAAATTCTTTTTCTAGACCATTGTTTTTGTTTTTCCTTATTAACGTAGAGTTCTTTATACAACCTGGATATGGATCTTTTGTCAGTCATGGGCACTCCAAATGCATTCTTGAAGAATGTAACTTATTTTTTTAACTTTTTAAAAAATTTTTCTTTTAATGTTTATTTCTGAGAGAGAGAGAGAGAGAGCACGAGTGAGGGAGGGGCAGAGACACACACACACACACACACACACACACACACAGAATCCCAAACAGACTCTGGGCTCTGAGCTCTCAGCACAGAGCCTGATGTGGGGCTCGAACCCATGAACCGTGAGATCATGACCTGAGCTGAAGTCAAAAGCTTAACTGACTGAGCCACCCAGGCGCCCCTAAACTTTTTTACCCTGCATTTTGACACATAGAAATTTCAGGGTTTGTTTTTTTTTTAAGTTGATTTATTTATTTTCAGAGAGAGAGTGAGGGCATGTGGGGGAGGGACAGAGAGAGAGGGAGAGAGAGAACCCCAAGCTGTGAGCACAGAGCCCGATGTGGGGCTCGATCCCATGAACCATCAGATCGTGACCTGAGCCGAAATCAAGAGCTGGACGCTCAACCTACTGAGCCACCCAGGCGCCCCGAGAAGTTTCCATTTCAATATAGTAAATTTACCAGTCTTTTCCTTTGTTGGTTGTACTTTTCCACATCTGGCTTCACTGACCTATAAATGTCACCTTTGTCCCTTGTCACATTTCCATACTGCTTGGGTCTGTTCCTCTGGTCTGTTTGTTTATCCCTCCGCCAGGCCCTCAGTTGCTTTCTCATTATAGCTTTATTTGTAGGAAGTTTCAGGTTCTGCTTGGTAAAGACTTTCCATCCTGTCCATCTTCAGATTTTATCTTGGATATCATCATAATCCCATACAGACTTACAATCAATTTGTCAAGTTCCGTTAAAACTGGTTTTGACAGGAAACACATTGAGTTTATAGATTAATTTGAGGAGAGCTGACACTTTTATGTTATTGAATCCATGAACATGTTCTTTCTCTCCATTTATTTATGTCTTTTATAATGCCTTTCACCCAGTGTTATAATTTTCTCCGTAAACAATTTTCACCACAAACAATTGTATGCCAATTGTGGAATTTATTCCTAGGTATCTTATATTTGTGTATCTTTTTAAAACTGTATATGTTCGAATTGCTTGTTGCTCGTGACAACAGCGCAATTTACTTTCCTTCATTGATCTTGCATGCAGAAATAGTCTAATAATTTATATTCGATGATCTTGGGTTTTTCTAGGTAAGCAATCATATTACCTGCAAATAATGATGATTCTCCTTCACTAGTTTTTGTAGTTTTTGTTTTTATTTCTCATGATACTGTTCTTGGCTGGGATCTTTGGTACAATGTCTTAATCTGATCTTAAATAGAATGATTTTAATATATTATACTTGTAGGTTCAGAAAAAAGAAAACCCTTCATCAGATAAATTCCTAGTATATGGTTTGTGAGTATTATGAATGAGGGTTGGATCCTACAAATTTTTCCTGCATCCATTAAATCTCTATCATAGTTTTCTCTTTTATTCTGTTAATATGGCCTATTGCATTGATTGATTTCATTGTTGTCTGTTTTATAATAGTTTCACTGAGATAACAAGTCACACATTTAAAGTGCACAGTTCGGTGGCTTTTAGTGTATATAGTTGCACAACCATCATTATAACATCATTTTTTACATTTATTTATTTATTAAATATAATTTATCATCCAGTTGGTTTCCACGCAGTGCCCAGCGCTCATCCCAACAGGTGCCCTCCATTGAGGAGGGCATTTGTTTATTTATTTTCATGGAATTATGGTAGACATACAACATTCTATTAGTTCCAGGTGCAGTGCAGAGTGATTTGACATTTATATATGTTGTGGAGTGATCACCATGATCAATATCATCATCAACAATAAATCAACAAATAAGCTAGCTGCCGTGTCGCCATAGGAAGTTCTTACAGTATTATGAACTATGTTGCCTGTGCAGTATGTTGCGTGCCTGTGTCTTATTTATTTCCCCTCCACCCTCCTCCCCTCTGGCAACCACCAGATTGTTCTCTCTATTTTTGAGTCTGTTTCTGTTCTGTTTTGTTTGTTTTGCGTTTCACATGTAAGTGAAATCATGTGGTATTTATCTCTCTGACTTATCACACCTACTATAATACCCTCTAGGGCCATCCACATCGCTGCAAATGGCAAGGTTTTATTTTTTACGGCTGAGTAATATTCCATCGTATATAATATGTATAATATATATGAACCACATCTTTATCCATTCATTTATTAGGACACTTAGGTTGCTTCCATTCTTTATTGTAAATAATGCTGCAACGAACATAGGGGTGTACGGTCTTTTTGAGTTCGTGGTTTTGTTTTCTTTGCATAAATACCCAGAAGCGGAATTTCTGCATCATATGGTGGTTCTGTTTTCCACTTTTTGAGGACCTCCCATACAGTTCTCCAGAGCGGCTGCACTGGTGTGCATTCCCATCGACAGTGCAAAAGCGTTCCCCTTTCTCCACATCCTCACCAACGCTTGTTATCTCTTGTCCTTTTGATAATAGCCACTCTGACAGGTATAAGTTGACAGTGTGGTTTTGATTTGCATTTCTCTGATGATGGGTGACATCAGATATCTTTTTATGTGTCTGTGTACCTTCTTTGAAGAAGTCTGTCTTCAGGTCAGAGTGTTTTTTTGAGTTGGAGTGGTAGGAATTCTTTATGTATTTTAGAGATTAACCCCTAATTGGATGTATCATTTGCAAATATCTTCTGTCCTTCTGCAAGGTGCCTTTTCATTTTGTTGATGGTTTCTTTTTGCCGTGCAAAAGCTTTTCAGTTTTATGTAGTTCCACTTATCTGTTTTTGCTTTTGTTGCCTTTACCTGAGGAGACAGATCCAAAAACATAGTGCTGAGACCATGTTCAAGAGCGTCCTGCCTGTGTTTTCCAGTAGGAGTGGATTTTTATTATATTGAAACATTTGCATAAGGTCAATCCCAACCTGTTCCTGTGGTATTATTTTTCTGTGCGCTGTTCTTTTTGATTTCCACTTCAGGAAGTTTTTGCTAACTATGCTTGTAAACAAGAGTGCACTTGTCTGGACTTTGGTATCAAGATGTTACTAGCCTCATAAAAATGTTTGAGGATTGGGGCACCTGGGTGGCTCAATCGGTGAAGCATCCAGCACTGGCTCAGGTCACGATCTCACGGTTCATGCGTTCGAGCCCCACATCGGCTCTCTGCTGTCAGTACAGAGCCGGATCCTTTGTCTCCTTCTCTCTCTGCCCCTCCCCTGATTTCACGCTCTTTCTCTCCCTCAAAAAGAAATAAAAATTAAAAATAAATAAATAAATAAATAAATAAATAAATAAATAAATAAGAGGCTACTTCTTTTAAAAAATATTTGAGGATTTCCCTCCACATCTCATTATTTTCATCTATAAACACTTAAATTTCGCCTATAATTTTTTTTTTAATCGTTTCTCCCTCCAAAAGGTGTTCATCCTTGATTCTGACAGGCACTAAAGAGTGCGAACAACTTAAGTAAATTCTTGAACCTAAGGGGTGGCAATCACGAGGGGGAGTACCTTTGAACACCAAAAGTGTAGGAGGGCAGGCCTATCGTTCTACGCTTTTGGGGGTGCCTTGTTTCTTTCCTTCCAGAGTCCTGGCCAAGGAAGATAATTTTCCTTTGGGTCTCCTTTCCCTGATGAATTCTGTGTAGCTCTTAGGTTTCTTTTTCCTAGACAGCTCTAGCACTGAGATTCCTATACTGCTATATCACTGAGAATGTAGCCCTAAGAGAGGCCTGGCTTTATTGGATCTCAGTTCCCAAGGCCAAGGCCTTGGCTCTTTTGGATGATGGAAACACATGTCTCTTTTTTTCTGAGATCAGCAAATGTGGCCGGGCCAGCCAGGGATTGAGTTTCAACCTACCTCTCTTATTTCCAACTATCTCGTCCGTGTTGGCAACCTCGGCTACGGATGTATTTATTTCGTCCAGCATCGCTAAGGTAACGCCGTGGGTGTCTTTGGGACATGCAACCTGCCATATTGCTAAGAAGCCACGTCTTGATGTTCCCATTTTACAGGTATGAAAATGAGGCCCCAAGTGATGTAAAGTGCTTTGTTAAGTATAACAGCTGCTGACTGGAGTAGGTGGAACACAGACTTAGGCGGCTACGTGTCCGAAACCCATGCCCTCGATGATGCCTGTTGTCTCCTACACGGAGGAATTCAGGTGTGCAAATGTCCTGTGCTTTCAGGGTCAGTTATGCCCCTGGGGCAGCTGCGATGCTCTTCTGGAACTCTCATGTTGCAAAGAAGGGGACCTGGAGACACAGTGTGCCCTTGTGTATCTTATGTTCCTTATTTTGCTATTTTAAGTAAGAGAAATTCAGGTGTTTCTGCTTTTTCTTTCTAAATATAGGACCGCCACCGCAAAATGATGCTGGTCAGTGTCATTGCTCACGTTAGCTGAATTGGTGATTTGGGAGACCCTCGCCACCCCCCCCCTTTTTTATGCTTTTATTTATTTTTGAGACAGAGAGAAAGCACAAGCTGGGGAGGGGCAGAGAGAGAGGGAGACAGGAACCGAAGCGGGCTCCATGCTGCCAGCAGAGAGCCAGATGGGGCGGGGCTCGAACTCCCAAGTGATGAGATCGTGACCTGAGCTGAAGTCAGACGCCCAGCTGACTGAGCCACCCAGACGCCCTGAGACACTCACCCTTTCATGCAGTGAGTGCTAACGCTGGATATTTTAGAGGTTTTCCAAAATCCGAGTATAAAAATACTGTGCCCTGTTACAATAGTATTTCTGTCATGCGTGGCCACCACTGCTCTTGCTTTTCCTCCTTCTATGGCTGCTGCTGCTGTAGGCAAGCTTTTCACTGAACTTTGTGGTTTCCAGAAGGTTCTACCTTAATTATCTCCGTTCCCAAAAGAATTCAGGCCATTGGGTGGTACCCAAATATAACAGATGCCAGAATGGGTCCCAGCGAGGTTGATAATTTTAAGGTCAGACATGTTAAGAGCCGAAGCTGAGACTCAGAAGTTTGTTGTATACGAGGGTTAATGAAGGAACTGTGACAAGTGGTCTGGTGTTACTGTCCCGCCCTCCTTCCTTTCCTTCCTGCCTTTCTGCATTCTTTCCTTTCTTCACTTGATATGTATCTGCAGAGCACTAAAGGCAGACAGTCTCTCGAATCTTTATTTTACATTTTCCAATGATGATAAAAAAACAAATAACGTGTGCCGTCTTAATCATTTTTAAGTACAGAGTCCGATAGTGTTAAGTATATTCACAATGTTGTACAACCCATCTCGAGAACATTTTTTGTCTTGTGAAACTGGAATTGAAACTCTGTCCCCATTGCACACCGACTCCTGACCCCCCTGCCCCCAGCCCCTGGCCACCCCTGGTCTACTTTCCCTCTCTGTGAGTTTGACTATCCTAGGGACCTCATATAGGCGGAATCGCAGCCCTTGTATTTTTGTGACTGGCTTTATTTCACATAAGGTCCTCAAGATTCATCCATCCCATAGCAGATCGCAGAATTTCCTTCTTTTAAAGGCTGAATAATATTTGATTGTGTGCGTGTGTGCATACATATGTGTGTGTGTACATGTATATGTGTACACATGTGTATACACAACATTCCGTTCATACATTCATCCAGATGAAGTTCATGTTGCTTCTACATTTTGGCTGTTGTGAATAACGGTGCTACGAACGCAGATGTGCAAACATCCCTTTGAGATGCCGCTTTCAGTTCTTTTGGATACATACCCAGACGTGGAATTCCTGGATCATACGGTAATTCTATTTTTAAGTTTTTGAAGAATCTCCATTCTGTGTTCTGTAGTAGTCCTACATTTTACATTCCCACCCACAGGACACGGGGCTCTGATTTCTCCACACTGTCGCCAATTTTGTCTCTCTCTCTCTCTCTCTCTTTAAATTTATTTATTTACTTTGAGAAAGAGAGAGAGAGAGAGAGTGAGGGTGTAGGGGAGGCACAGAGAGAGAATCCCAAGCAGGCTCCGTGCCGTCAGCACAGAGCGTGACGGGGGGGCTTGCTCTCACGAACTGTGAGATCATGACCTGAGCAGAAATCAACAGTCGGACGCTTAACTGACTGACCCCCTCAGGTGCCCCCTGTCTCTTTTTTAAAATTTAAAACATTGCCGGCATATAATGTTTCGAGTGTACAACGTAGTAATTTGACAATTCTATACATTATGAAACGCTCACCACAATAAGGGCAGTTACCATCTGTCATCATACACTGTTATTACAATATTAATGATTATGTCCCCTGTGCTGAACTTTTCATCCCCCTGACTCATTGATGGCAACCATCCTAATGGGTATGAGATAGTATCTTATGGAGGGTTTCATCTGCATTTATTCTAACTTTTTGCACACACTTTCTTTAAACACTACAACAATTCTATGGGGTGCCTGGGCGGCCCAGTCAGTTCAGGTCGATTTCAGCTCAGGTCATGATCTCACGGCTCTTGAGTTCGAGATCTGCATCAGGCTCTGTGCTGATGGCTCAGAGCCTGGAGCCTGCTTTAGATTCTGCGTCTCCCTCTCTCTCTGCCCCCTCCCCTGGCTTGTGCTCTGTCTGTGTCTCAGAAATATATAAAACATTAAAAAAATTTTAAACCGTACAACAATTCTGTTCACTAAGTACCTCCATTTACATGTTATTTTTGAGGAAACAGAGAATAGAATGTTCAATGAGGTTATTTCTGTTAACCCTAGAGATGCCTACGGACCATAGTCTTTGGGGATGTGATCAGACCTTATGATTTTTAGATTCTTAGGGAAATGAAAAGTGGAATCAAATTACTTATGGGCTCGGAAGCAACTCTGTGAGGGGAAACACAAAGCTTTGCTTGGCTTAAGTCAACACGAAGAGAAAAGCATATCCCTCACAGCAGATCTCATATCCAGAGGCTCCATGGGCTTTTCAGGAGCTACGATCCACGATTCATAATTAACGAACCACGATCCACTGGGCCCTGCCTCTGGAGGCACAACAGGTGCCGGAAAGGGTAGATAAAATTCTTTCAGATCATTGGGAAAGGATTCACCCCTTCCCTGTCAGCCAGCTAGATCGCTTCTTGAAACAATGCTGGCAAAACTCCTTCCAAAGTACAGTTTTCTCTGGAAAGTCAAATGGCTGGGGAGGATTTTCCTTTGCCTCAAACCTATACTCTTCGGCAGTGTAGACCATTCAACCAGCTGAGATTCACCAGTAACTGTGACAGAACCAGCCCCCTGCGAAACAAACTAGGGCTTAAAACGGCCGCCATTGATGGAGCTCATGATGCTGTGGGTCAGAACTTGGGGCTGACTTGACTGGGCTGTGGCCCGAGTGGTCCCAGCTGGGGGCTCTCCTATCTCTGCGCTCAGTCATCCGTCAGCGAAGTGGCTTTGCTTCGGGGGGTTGTTCTGGCTGTTGGCTGGGGAGCCTGGGCCACGTGTCCCCCGCCCCTCCAGCCGGCTAGCTCAGGATCGCTCCCAGGGCAGAGTCAGTGGAGGGTAAGCCCCGGCACACGAGCAGGCTGCAAGTCCCACAGCATCATGGATGCTGTGGTCCCCTTGGCCAGTGCAGGTCACATGGCAGCTGGAGGTCAGTGTGGGGAGTTACGGTGTGGGGAGAGGGGATATCAACACGTAGGGGCCATTGCTGCACCCAGTCCATTATAAAGTGCCTCTTTGCCTGTGGCAGTGGCATAAGGGATGGGAATGGGATTTCCGGTCACATAAACCTTTGCTTGGTCTTCGCTCTGCGGCTTGCTCAGCAGGTGACCTTGGCCGCTTCTCCAAGCTCCACTTCTCTCCTCTGAAACATAGTAGAGCATCAAGGACAGTTTGCTGAGGACATGAAATTGTGAGCAGGCAGAGAGGCAAGCACCTGTGGTCTGTGACCATAAAGCCTGTTTTCTTTTCTTCCTTCTGGCATCGGTGTGTAAACATCTGAAGCTAAATTGATTACATCTAACCTTTTTAAAATCTTCTTTTACTTGTGTGCATCACTGGAAACTCCTTTACCGATACTATCTCTGCTCTATCTAATGTACTTCTTAGTAAACAGTTTTGCAGATGTTGGGATGTGATCTTTTTTCTCCATTTCTGTGTAACGTCCTTAATTAGATTATCACAGCTCCAAAGCTTGTAATCCTTCCCAGTCCCAGGGCACTGAAATGTTTTCCAGTTTGGTCTCCAGATGCCTCCACAGTGACCCACCTAACTGACCACAATTGTGCTCATCTAATTTCACCCCTTAAGAGTCTGCTGGCACGCTGTGTCTTACAGGATAAAGTCCAAGCCCTGAGCAGGCATTCTAGATCCCAAGTGATCTGGTCGTTGCAGTTCTCCTCAGCTGCAACCCTTCCCCACGCATATCCTCCAGGGTAACGAGGCTCAAATTCTTGCCTTTCAGTGTGTTCCTCCTCCACTGAAATGCCTTGCCCTCTGTTTCTTTAACTTTTTTATTTATTATTATTTTTTAATGTTTTATTTATTTTTGAGAGAGAGAGAGAGAGCGAACAGGGGAGAGGCAGAGAGAGAGGGAGACACAGAATCCAAAGCAGGCTCCAGGCTCCGAGCTGTCAGCACAGAGCCCAACACGGGGCTCGAACTCACGAGCTGTGAGATCATGACCTGAGCCGAAGTTGATGCTTAACCGACGGAGCCACCCAGGTGCCCACTTTAACTTTTTAAAAAAATATATAATTTATTGTCAAATTTGCTAACATACAGTGTGTAAAGTGTGCTCTTGGTTTTGGGGGCGGATTCCCGTGGTTCATCGCTTATGTACAACACCCAGTGCTCATCCCAACAGGTGCCCTCCTCAATGCTCATCACCCATTTTCCCCTCTCCCCCACCCTCCCCGCGTCAACCCTCAGATTGTTGTCTGTATTTAAGAGTCTCTTATGGTCTGTTTCTTTTCCTAGTCCACTCCTGTTCATCTGTCCCTCACTTCCTCCAGGAAGACCTCCCTGACTGCCCACCCTAACCCCACTAACTCTTGTTTTCATCATTGCTTCCACTGAACTCTCAGAGTCCCCTAGGTTCGCCTCTGTCAGGTCACTCACCACACCTTCGAAAAATTACTGGTTTACCTATCCGAAACTTCCACCAGTTTCTGAGCTCCTTGAGAGCAGAGACCAATAATGAATAATCAAATGAATGACTCATCCTTCTCCGAATTAGAGTTCAACCAGGAGCTTCCAAGTCCGTGATCCATTCACTGTGATATGTGAGATGTCTCAGGCAGCAAAGAGCATGGTTTATTTTGTAAGTAAGGAGCCAGAGGCGAGTGTTGTTTCTAATTTATATGAAACTTCCGTATAGTAGAGCTCATTAAAAGATTTCTTATTGTAATTGATGGGAAGGGTGAAAGAAGCAGGTGTCATCGTCACATTCGAAGACTTCTCAGCCTCATTATTCACTTTCAGAGGATGGATCGGAATGAACGAATGCTGTGTTTCTTGCCCATGGTCAGAAATAAAGGCATCAGTATTTCATGTGCTATCATTTTGCTCCAAGGACTGTCCTACTCTGATTCCTTTTCCTAATCCCAGCTGATAGAAGCAAGTACTTGGCCTTCTTCCTAAAATGAGTCACTGAAGACTTTCATGTTAAATTGAGTGGTGCCTTTATAGTGTCCCAAATATTCTGCTGTCAGCTCCGTCACTGGAGGTTTGGTCACCTTGGAAAACCTGCCTCCCCCAAGTGCAGTTAATAGGGAAAGGGTCTGTCTGTTTTCTACCATAATTGGGGAGGCTGTAGGCTGAGATAGGGGAGCAAAGGCTTTGGAGCCAGGCTCCATCACAGCCTCACCATAAAACCTCAGTGTGTTCCCAAATCCCATGAGCCTATGCCCCCGTCTGCAAGGTAGATTCAGTGGAGCGCATCTACAGTGCCGGTTGGAGGTTGGTCCCTGAACGTCTAGATTCTTAGGCAGATAAGTGGCCTTTCCAAGGTTCCCATTGGTGAGAAATGGGATTCAGACTCAGGCATTCTGCTTCTAGAACCCAAACTCCAACAACTCTCCTTTCCTCGTTCCTTCTCTCCTTCCATTTTCCTTCCTGTCTCCCTTTTTCTTTCCTTTCTTCGCAAACTATTCAATGGATACTGTGTGCCAGAGCCTGTATTGAACACCAGGGACATAGTGTGGTTGAACCACTTAAGTGTGGCTCTGGCTCCTTAAGAGCCAGAGTGGAAGTGAGAAAAAAATTTAATTACAAAATTGCAAGAAGATAAGGTGGCAGTTATTCTATTGAAGTAAGGGGAAATATATCTGTATCTTCAGGGGCTAGCAAAAGCACAAAACAACATAAAACTCATAATAAACCATAGTCGTAGAGTTTATCAAAATAATTCTCACAGCATGGTTTCACTCTTCTTTGATCCAGATATCAAGCACGGGGGTAGGTTAACAGCCTTGTTTCCCAGGGTCTGAACACCTGAGTTCTCAGCCTGGCTCTCCCACTAACTTGTTTTGTGACATTTGGTAAGAGGGCAAGCCTTACATAAGCACCAGTTCCCTTACCTGGGATATAAGACTGATAATCCTGCCCTCGCTGCTTCTCAGTAGGTTATGCAGAGGGTAGGTGATGTCCATGGGGGGGGATACAAGTTGTAAATGGGTATGTTTAAGAATCATGTTATCAGGTTCACCCTCTTTGAACTTCTTCAGTCCGGAGATCTCCAACCAGTCTATGGCAAAGCCTAACCCAGGTGACTGTAGGCTGCAGTGCTCCTCCTCACTTCCAGGAACAGGACAGGAAAGGAGGAGTTTCTGTGACGAGATGCTTTTCTATGCTCAGAGTCAATGCCCTTTATCCCTTTTCCCCTGACGTAAATTCCTATTGGACACCCGTTATTATTGATCACAATAGATCCATTTCGTGAGTGTCTACCTTGTGCTGGGACCTGTACTACACATGCTGGGCAGGGAATCTCTGCTTCTTACAAGAACCCTGTGAAAGCACCTCCAATCCTCATTTTACAGAAAGTAAAACTGAACTCATGGGTGTAGTGTCCCATCATCTGTTCCCACTGGAAGAAGATGGATCATCTTCCGTACCCATGGTAACAACCACCAGTGCTGTTGTACTTCATCTCAGGGAATGATACTGGGCAGGTAGATGATGTGTACCTTCTTCAGCCCTGTGTCCTTCCTTTGTCCCTAGCCCTTTCGCTGATCTCTTTCCCTGCCTGTCCACTCTGTTATACTCACCCACGCCGTCTACCCTAGGCTGTTAATGTCACTCATTCACTTTTAGGAGAGGAGAAAAGAATGAAGAGAAAGAACCTGGGCTGGAGTCACCCCTGGATACCAGTCTCAGTTGTCCCACTTCTAAACCTGTATGATCTTAAGCAAGCTATTTTTAGCCCATGACTTGGTCTCCCCACCTGCAAAACAGAGGCAGTAATATCATAGAATCGGTATGAGAGCTACATGCCGTGACTAATGCAGTGCCTGGTATATTGCCTGGCTTTCAGTAGGGTCTGAGTTAATGTTAGTTTCTTTCTGTCTCACCCTAATTGTTGTAGCCTCATGCCTGGTCACCATTTCCCTTCCTCTCTAATCATTTCTTCTTTTAATCCTTCTGCCACTACTTCCACCTTTGTATTCCTAAGGATTTCTTCTTCTGCTCCTGGGCTCCAAAACACCTACCAAAATAATTACAGGCTCTTCACTCTAACTTGTCAGGATCTACAAAATTTGGTCTTAACATCCTTTTCCAGTGCTATCTCCTGGAAATCCTCTGGAGAACCCAGGACTCTGCACAGGGTTCGTCCACTTGCTGTTGCTTCTTGGATGGTTATGTTCCCTCTGCCTTAGAGTGTCCTCCCCTCCACCTCTGTCTGAAGAAAGCCTTCATAGAACTAAGCCTGTTCCTCTAACTAGATTTATTTTTGAGACAGAGCATTTCTCTGGGGAAAGGGCAGAGGCTTTTTCACCTGGAATCCTCTGAACCTGGCAAAATGTTTATAATTTCTGTCATAGATATAGGACTACTCAGATTTTCTATTTCGTCATGTATTAGTTTTGGTAAGCTATGTTTGTCTAGAGTTTAAATTCATCTAAGATTTTCAAATTTATTGTCACAAGTTAATTTATGAAACTTCTTTATATATGATATTTTTAGTGTCTGTAGGATCTGTAAGGATGCCTCTTTCATTCCTGATGTTGCTTGGGTCTTTTTCCTATTTTTAAAATAAATGTTACCAGAGGTTTATCAATTTTATGTGGTTTCCAAAAACTAACTTTTATTTTCATTTGTCTTTAATATTGGGCATTTGTTTCTGTTTCACTGATTCTGCCTTTTACAAAATTATTTCATAATTTTGACTTCTAATGCTCTTTTTCTAATTTATTTAGCTGTATAGTATATCATCGATTTTTAGCATTTGTTTCCCTAACAATGCACATAAGGCTGTAATTTTCTTCCAAGCATTGCTTTATCTAAATCACAAATTTTATTATTCTTATTGAAGAATAATTGATAATATTGTATTCATTTCAGGTATACAACATAGTGATTCTGTATTTACATACAGTATGAAATTGTCACTACAATAAGTCTAGTTACCATCTGTCATTATACAAAGTTGTGACAGTTTTATTGACTATATTCCCTATGCTGTGCATTACATCACCATGAATTTTCGTAACTGGAAGATTGACCCTATTAATCCCGTTCGCCTATTTTATCCATTCTTCCACCTTCTCCCTTCTGACAGCCATCAGTTTGTTCTCTATATTCTATATAGAATATTCTCTACCTTCTAAACAGAATATTGTTTCATTTGTTCATTTTGGTTTTTAGATTCCACATATAAGTGAGATCATATGGTATTTGTCTTTCTCTGTCCAACTTATTTTACTTAGTATGATACTCTCTAGCTCTGTCCATATTGTTGTAAATGGCAAGATCTCATTCTTTTTCATGGCTGAGTAATATTCCCTCGCACATATATACTACAGCATCTTTATTTATACACCTACTGATGGACACTCAGGTTGCTTCCATATCTTGGCTATTTTAAATAACACTGTGATTATAGAGATGAATATGTCTTTTTAAATTAGTGTTTTCATTTCCTGAGGACAAATACCTGGAAGTAGAATTGCTGTATTGTATGGTTGTTCTAGTCTTAATTTTCTGAGGAGCCTACATACTGTTTCCCACAGTGGCTGTACCTATTTTCATTTCCGCCAACAGTGAACAAGGGTTCATTTTTCTCTACAACCTTGTCAACACTTGTTATTTCTTGTCCTTTTGATACTAGTCATTCTGAGAAGTGTGAGATATCTCACCATGGATTTGATTTGCATTTCCCTGATGACTAGTGATGTTGAGCATCTTTTTATGTGCCTGTTGGCCATTGGCATGTCTTTTGTGGAAAAATGTCTGTTCAGGCCCTCTTCCCATTTTTTAATCAGATTGATTTTTTATATTGAGTTATATGAGTTCTTTATATATTTTGGATGTTAACCTCTTATTGAGTGTATCATTTGCAATGTTTTTTCTCCCGTTCAGGAGATTGCTTTTTCATTTGGTTGGTGGTTTCCTTTGCTGTGCAAAAGCTTTTTCGTTTAATGTAATCCCAGTTGTTTATTTTTACTTTTGTTCTCCTTAGCTAAGAAGATAGAACCGAAAAAATCACTAAGATATTACTGCCTAAGTTTTCTTCCCGGAGTTTTATGATTTGGGATCTTCCATTTAAGTCACTAATTCATTTTAATTTAATTTTTGCATATGTGTAAGGAAGTGGTCCCGTTTTATTCTTTAGCATGTAGCTGTCCTGTTTTCCCAACGCCATTTATTCAAGAGACTATCATTCTCCAGTGTATATGATTGCCTCTTTTGTCATAGATTAATTGACCATATAAGCATGGGTTTATTTCTGGGCTGTCTCTTCTGTTGATCTCTGTGTCTGTTTTTGTGTCACTCCCATACTGTTTTGATTACTATAGCTTGGTAGGATTGTCTGAAATCTGGGAGCATGATACCTCCACTTTGATCTTCTTTCTCAAGAATACTTTGGCAATTAGGCTTTTTTGTGGTTCTGTACAAATGTCGCGATTATATGGTCTAGTCCTGTAAAAATGCCATTGGTATTTTGAAAGGAACTGCATTGAATCTGTAGATTACTTTGGGTAGTGTGGACATTTTAACAGTATTAATTCTTCTAACCCACGGACCATTACGTATCATTCCATTTGTTTGTATCATTTTCAATTTGTTTCATCAACGTCTTATAGTTTTCAGAATACAGTTCTTTTACCTCCTGGGTTAAATTCATTCCTAGGTATCCCATTCTTTGTGATACAATTGTAAATGGAACTGTTTTCTCAATTTCTCTTTCTAAGTTCATTCTTAGTGTATAGAAATGCAACTGATTTCTGCATATCAATTTTGTACCCTGTTCATATGTTTTTGGTGGGTGCTTTAGGTTTTTTACATACACAATTATGCCATCTGCAATAGTGAGTTTTACTTCTTCCTTTCCGATCTGGATGTCTTTTATTTCTTTTCCTTGCCTAATTGCTCTGGCTACAATTTCTAGTACTATGTTGAATGAGTGGCAAGAGTGGGCATCCTTCTTAGAAGAAAATGCTTTCAGCTGTTCACCATTGAGTAAGATGTTAGTTGTGGGCTTGTCATATCTGGCCTTTATTATGTTGAAGTATGTTCCCTCGAAACTCACTTTGTTGAGAGTTGTTATCATAAATTGCTATTAAATTTAGTCAAATGCTTTGTATTCATCTATTGACATGGTCATATAATTTTTACCCTTTATTGTTTAATGTGGCAATCACATTATTTGATTCACAAATATTGAAACATCCTTGCATAAATGGAACAAATCCCACTTGATCATGGTGTGTCATCCTTTTAAGGTATTGTTGAATTTAATTTGCTAATATTTTGTTAAGGAAGATTTTTGCATCTGGATTCATTAGAGATACTGGCTATAATTTCCTTTTTTCAATAGTGTCTTTGTCTGGTTTTGTTATTGGGGTAATGCTGGATTCATAGAATAAGTTTGTAAGCATTCCTCTTCTTTAAGTTTTTGGAATAATTTGAGGTGGATAGGTATTAACTCTTTATTAAATGTTTGGTAGAATTCACTTGTGAAGCCATCTGGCCCTGGACTTTTGTTTTTTGGAGTTTTTTAAATTACGAATTCAATTTCATTGCTAGTAATCAGTCTGTTCAGATTTTCTATTTCTTCCTGAGTTACCCTTGGAAGATTTTATGTTTTTAGGAATTTATCCATTTTTTTCTAGGTGGCCCAGTTTGTTGGCATACAACAGTTCATAGTACTCTCATGATTCTTTATATTTCTATGGTATTGGTTGTAACTTCTCTTTTACTTATGATTTTATTTATTGGGGCCCTCTCTTTTCTTAATGAGTCTGGCTAACGGTTTATCAATTTTGTTTATTGTTTTGTTTATTGTTTTAACCAGCTCTCAGTTTCATTAATATTTTTCTTGTTTTTTTTTTTCTTTTAGTCTCTATTTCATGTATTTCTACTTTGATACTTGTTACTTCCTTCTTCCTATGAGTTTTGTTTGTTCTTTTTCTAGTTCCTTTAGATGTAAGTTTAGAGTGTTTATTTGAGATTTTTCTTATTAGTTGAGATGGGCCTGTATTGCTATAAGCATCCCTCTTAGAACTGCTTTTAACTGTATCCCACAGATTTTGGAATGTTGTGTTTTCACTTTCATTTTTCTCCAGGTATTTTTTGGATTCCTCTTTGATTTCTGTGTTGACCCATTGGCTGTATAGTCATCACATATTTGTGCCTTTTCCAGGTTTTTTTTTGTAATCAATTTCTAGTTTCATATCATTGTTGTCAGAGAAGATCTTTGATATGATTTCAGCCTTCCTAAAATTTATTGATACTTATTTTGTGGTTTAGCAAATGATCTCTCTTGAAGAATGTTCCATGTGAACTTGAGAAGAATGTGTATTCTTCTGTTTTGGGGTGGGATGTTATGTATTTATCTGTTAAGTCTGTGTGGTCTAATGTGTCATTTAATGCCAATGTATCTTTATCAGTTTTCTGTCTGGAATATATATATCCAGATGATGTAAATGAGGTGTTAACATCCCTTACTATTATTGTATTACAATTTCTCCCTTTGTGTTCATTAAATTTGCTCATATTTATGTGCTTCTATATTGGGTCCATACATGTTTGAAATTGTTATATCCTCTTTTTGGATTGATCTCTTTATCATTATGTAATGCTCTTTGTTATCTCCTCTTACAGTCTTTGTTTTAAATTCTCTTTTGTCTGTTATAAGCATTGCTACCCTAGCTTTTCTTTTTTTTCGTTTCCATTTACATGGAATATTTTATTTCCATCCCTTCACCTTCAGTCTGTGTGTATCTTTAGATCTGAAGTGAGTCTCTTGTATGCACAAAGGCACATGATTGGAGCATTTAGTCCGTTTACATTGAAGGTAACTATTGATAGATATGTATTTATTTATATGTATTCATTGCAGTTTTGCTAATTGTTTTCTGGTTGTTTTTATAGCTCTTTACTGTTCCTTTTTTCTTCTCTTGCTCTCATCCCTCATCAAGTGATCACTTTCTTTAGTGTTAGGTTTGGATTTCTCTCTCTCTCTCTCTCTCTCTCTCTCTCTCGTATTTCTGTTATAGGTTTTTGGTTTGTGATTATCGTAAGATTCATATGTAACAACATATTATATAACAGTATTTATTCTCAAATTTTACATATGTAGAAAAATTACTTCAAATATAGTATTTACAGTTGAATTGCCTTTGTGAAATTGAAATCGTTCTTAAATAATGGTGTCCAGTACTTTCTCAACTAATCTAACACAAACACTAGAACAAATAGTCTATTTTAAGTTGGAAATCACTTAAGTTCAGACACATTATAAAAGCACTACATTTTTACTCTCTCAATATCGTATGTTTTTGATGTCATACTCTATATATTTTTATTTTGTGCATTCCTTAATTATTGTAGATATAGTTGATTTTACCACTTTTTGGCTTTTACCCTTCATATTAGCTTCCTAAGTGGTTGAACCACTGCCTTCACTGTATGTTTACCTTTCGCAGTGAGATTTTTTCTTTCATATGTTTTCTTATTTCTAATAATGGGATTTTCCTTTCTACTTAAAGACATACTTTTAATATTTCTTATAAAGCCAGTTTAGTGATGATGAAGTACTTTAGCTTTTTGCTTGTCTGGGAAACTCTGTGTCCCTTGCAATTCTAAATTCTAGCTTTTCCAGGTAGTGTATTCTTGCTTGTTTTTTCCCTTTTTTTTTCCTCCCTGCACTTTGAGTATATCATGTATATATCCCTTTTGGCCTACAAAGTTTCTGCTGAGAAATCAACTGACAGTTTTATGGGGTTGGCTGATACATAACTACTTGCTTTTCTTTTGCAGCTTTGTGTGTGTGTGTGTGTGTGTGTGTGTGTGTGGTGTGAAATCAAAATATTTACTCAGATTTATGGACTCAATCCATGGAATTTACTTAAGAATCACTGACTTTATTTTTTTTTTAGAATTTATTTATTTATTTGTTTATTTGATATAATTTATTGTCAAATTGGCTAACATACAATGTGTAAAGTGTGCTCTTGGTTTTGGGGATAGATTCCCGCAATGAACCACGGGAATCTTGCAACTTTTACTATTCTCTTCGTATCTTTAATTTTTGACATTTTAATCATTATGTGTCTTGGTGTGGATCTCTTTGGGTTCATCTCTTTTGGGAATCTTTGTGCTTCCTGGACCCAGATGTCTGTTTCCTTACCCAGGTTAGGGAAGCTTTCAGCTATTATTTCTTCAAGTAAGTTTTCTGCCCCTTTCTTTCTCTTCCTTGTCCTTCTGAGACCCTATAAATGTGAATGTTCTGTGCTTGATGTTGTCTCAGAAATCCTTCAAACTATTTTTTTTAATTTTTATTTCTCTTGCTGTTCAGTTTAGGTGATTTTCACCACCCTGTCTTTCAGATTGCTGATCATTCTTTTGTATCATCTAATCTGTTGTTTATTCCCATTTCTGTTGTTACATTTTTCAGCTCTGATTGGTACTTTTTTATGTTTTCTCTTTGTCTGAACTTCTGACTCTGTTCATCCATTCTTGTCCCAACTTTAGTAAGCATCTCCACAACCATTGCTTTGAACTCTTTACTGAGTATATTGCTTATCTCCATTTCATTTACTTCTTTTTCTGAGATTTTGTTTTATTCTTTCATTTGGAACATATTCCTCTATCTCCTCATTTTGCCAGACTCTCTGTATTTTTGTGTGTTAGCTGTTTAGCTACATCTTCTAATCTGGAAGGAGTGGTCTCATGTAGGAGATGTCCTGTGGGGCCCAGAAGCACTATCCCCTCTGTCCACCAGAGCAGGGTGCTCCAAACATGTCTCTTGTGTGGGCCACATGGACCCTCCTGTTGTGATGGAGTCATGAGTACTGTGGGTATGCTGGTGGGCAAGGGTGGCCCATGACCCAGCTGGCTGCAAGGCCCAGCTGTGGCTGCTGTGGGCATGCTGGTGGGTAGGGTTATCATCCTGTTGGCTGCAAGGCCTGGCCAAGGCACAAGGTCATGCAGGGCTCTCAGCAGGATGCACTCCTGGGCACTAGCAGTGGGAGGATTTGGAATAGCATCTGCCACCTCCGAGATCAGCAAGGCACAGGATAACAAAAATGGCAGCTAAAATGGCTGCTTCTGGAGTCTCAGTCCCCAGAGAGAGGCCCACTTGCTTTCTGCCTCTTAAGCAGGCACTTCAAGATTAGTAGGTACTTCTCCTTCACCTATAGCCTATGTACTTTTTGATACTTGCACTGGTTTCTGGGTCAAGTGAATCTCTGCACAAGCCCTTGAAGAGCAGGATTTTCCTTTTCCTTATGTTCCATAGTTTTCCTGGACATTCTCCCCACTGGTTTTCAAAGCCAGCTGTTGTGGGGGCTTGTCTCACCTGTGCAGGATCTAAGGGTTGGGGTGCCTACTGTGGATCTTGAATCTCTCGCTCCTCGGGGGAAAGTTCCATTCCTTTGAGATCCCTCGTGGCCATGGAATTCTGGGCCTGTGGTTTGGTTTTGTTTCTTAGCATGACTGTATCTCTGCCTCTTCTACCCATGTTGGTCTGCCCCTTTTGCTGGGGGCTCTGTTCATCAGTTTCTGTGTTCCCTTCAGAGAGAATTGTTCCATACGTAGTGTTAGGTGTATTCTTTCTGTGGGAAGGGGGGAGTTCAGGAGCTTCCTGCGCGACCATCTTGAGTCTGCTCTTCCCACACAAATTTTAATATGTCATATTTTCATTATTATTCAGTTCAAATTACTTTATAATTTCCATGGTAATTTCCACTTGACTCATGAATTTTTGAGAAGTATATTTTTACATTTCCAAACATCTGGGGGTTTTCTAGTTAATATTTCCTTATTAAGATTGAGCTTAATTTAAGCGTAGCCAGCATGTGGTCTATATGGTTTCGGTAGACTTAACCAGAGTCGGGTCTTGACGTCTGACCTCACATGTGCTATGTTCTTTGATAGAGTTTTTCATATTTTTCCCCATTTTTTAAAGATTACAAAAAATAAAGGTAAAAGATAAGACTCATGAAATGAAATGGGTGTTATGATCCTGGCTTTTCTTTAATGTTTTGTTCAAGCCTCGCTAAGTGTTCCATATATAGACTTCTCAGTTTATTCCTAGTTGCCATCATTCACTAAATACATATTTATTGAGCACCTTCCACACCGTAGGCACTTAGTAAAGAGGTTGGAGATCCCAGGGAGTAAAATCAGACATCATCCCAGATTTCACAGCCCAGTGGGGCAGACTGACATTAATTAAATAATCAGCATAATGGTGTGCTACTTTAAACTGAGGTAAGAGCTCTGAGGAAAATGCACACAGTTCTCTGGGATCATATACCAAGGGAATATCGCCTGTTCAGGGTTGGTTGGGGAGGGGGCAGGTCTGTTACATATCAAGTTGTCATTGTGTGTAGAAAAACTAATGGGACTTGGTGTGTAAAAGACAACATTAATAGCTTGCATCAGCAAAGGTTTTGTATTATCTTGAGACCATTACAATCATATGATTTTCTCCTGTTAATTAATAATCACCTTATAGAATTTTTTAAAAATTTACTCTTAAATTAAGGGATAGCAGACATAAAGCAAACTACGTTAATCTTAACCATACAGCTGAATGAATTTTTACATCTGTATGTACTTCAGCGACAGTCACCCAAATCAGCATGTGGAGTAGGACATCTGGGAGGCTCCGTCGGTTAAGCGTCTGACTTCAGTTCAGGTCATGATTTCACGGTTCATATGTTTGAGCCCCTCATCAGGCTATGTGCTGAAAGCTCGGAGCCTGGAGCCTGGTTCGGATTCTGTGTCTCCCTCTCTGCCTCTCTCTCTCTCAAAAATAAATACAAAAAAAATTAGAGAAAAGATGTGGAGCATTATCACCATCCCAGAAGTTTCCCTCAAGTTCCTTTCCAGTCAATACCCCACTAAGAGGTTATTGCTTTCCCAGTCTGTATCATTAGATGTTTGTGTGTCCTCTTTTTTACACTTATATGATAGAATCATGGGATACATATTCTTTTGTTTGCTTTTTTCTCTAAACATGTCTTTGAGATTCATCTGTCATATCACAGTTCTTTTCCACTGCTGCCAACTGTTCTTTTGTATGATTATTTGTTTAATGATTCTACTACTGATGGAACTTGGGTTGCTTATAACTGGGAGCTGTTGTGAATATTCTCATCCATGGCAGACACACATGCATGTGTGTTCATGTCTCCTGGGAAATTTGTACATCATAGGGTGTTGTTGAAAGGAGTGTTGTATGCATGGTACGTAAGGTGTGTGAGGATGTTGTGAGCCCCAGTGTCATGTGGTATGTGAATGTCACTGCAGTTGCCTATTACCCTGAGATTAGAGGAAGAAAACTGGAGACTTTGAGCTCTGGAGATGACACTTGATCTCATTAGGCCTCCCATCCGTGTTTTAGGTGCAGTCACGGAGCCAGAGAGAGAACGTGCCACCCCTGGGAACACCCAGGAATTTGCCGATGGTTCACCTCGCAAACTTGTCCTTTGTGAGATTTAATTGACAGAAAGTTTTGCAGACTGAATACTATTGACAGAGTGTCCGTACTTGGACTTCCAGGAGGAGGACTTGAGGTTTTCTAGGGAAGTGGGGGGCATGGAGCAGGAAGGAGTTTGATACATAGAAGAGTGGACCCATGGTGAGCATCCATCAGGGGCCCTCCTTCTGACCCCACCCTTCTTTCCCACCTCCCCACCAAATCGTCCAGCAGTGTCCTTTGGTGCAGACTTAGATTACCACAAATTCTCTGGCGGCCCAGTTGCTCTCTGTCTGAGTGCTTGTTCACGACTTTTCTAACTTTACCTTCAGACATGCCGTCCCCTGAGTGAGTGACTCTCTCATTGGGTTCCTACAAGCCGTATGTTAGCTGAACTCAGTTTGGACACACAGTGGATTGGCTCCCCTGGTGCATGCCCCACTGAACCTGACCTCCTTCAGAATGCACGCATGTAGTCGTTAGTTTCTTGTCTCCTTCCTGGTGGGGTGGTGAGACCCGTGAGGGTGCGGGTTGTGCCTGTCTTTACCCCTTGGCTAGACATCCTTGGCTGCTAGTACAGAGCCTCATGCAGGAGGGAATGGAACTGCCTCTATGAATCCCTACTTCTGTCCATGGCCTCCTGCAGTCCCTTGTCAACACCGTAGCCAATGGGACCTTTTTACCTCCTATCATGTCAGTCTTCTTCTCAGAATCCTCCAGTGGCTCCCATGTCATTGACCCAGCAATAGCACTGCTAGGAATCTACCCAAGGGACACAGGAGTGCTGAAGCATAGGGGCACTTGTACCCCAGTGTTTATAGCAGCACTTTCAACAATAGGCAAATGATGGAAAGAGCCGAAATGTCCATCAACTGATGAATGGATAAAGAAATTGTGGTTTATATTCACAATGGAATGCTACGTGGCAATGAGAAAGAATGCAATCTGGCCTTTTGTAGCAACGTGGATGAACTGGAGAGTGTGATGCTAAGTGAAATAAGTCATACAGAGAAAGACAGATACCGTATGTTTTCACTCTTATGTGGATCCTGAGAAACCTAACAGAAGACCGTGGGGGAGGGGAAGGGGGAAACAAAGTTAGAGAGGGAGAGAGCCAAACCATAAGGGGCTCTTAAAAAACTGAGAATAAACTGAGGGTTGATGGAAAGTGGGAGGGAGAGGAGGGTGGGTGATGGGCATCGAGGAGGGCACCTATTGGGATGAGCACTGGGTGTTGTATGGAAACCAATTTGACAATAAATTTCATATTAAAAAAATATATATATAATGAGGAAGAATGTGGGCCAAGGGGTCAGACTTTGAGTTCAAATACCCGTTCCTCTGTATTGGCTGTGTGACTGTGCTAAGTTACTTTGCGTCTCTGTGCCTATGGATGAGTTCACTGAGAATACTAAATAGGAAGCACTTAGAGCAGTGCCACAGCATAGTTAGTGCTTAATAACTGTAGTTATTGGCGTGGAGAGGATGGAGTCAGAGACGAAAAACACAAATGGTGACGTTATTGACAAGTATCAGAGCTTCAGGGTGAAAAGTACAGGCCGTACAATGCTGGGCTCAAGTCCTGGTTTGCCATTTACCTGCTGTGTGACCTCAGGCAGGTTATGTAACCTTGCTGAGTCTCAGTTTCCTCCTCGCACTTTGGAAGAATCAGAGTTTGTTCCTTGCAGGTTTGGGGAGAATGGTGTAATTTGAACAGTGCACGACACCCACCCAGCTCTCAGTAAGTGTTGTTGATTTGTGTCTGTTTTACTAGCTTCCGTATGCTAGCCGGGCTTACAGAACTTGCCTCCCCGCCCCCTCCTGGTTTCCTGTCTCAAACTTTACATACATAAGATAAATTCTTGAACTTCTACTGGAACAGTTTCTTTTGAAGGCACCTTTCTCTCAATAGAGGCAGCCTTGACTCCCCCATCTGAGGCCCCACATGTCAGGCTTATCCTTGATTCTTTTCTTTCGCACCCCACACCCAATCCATAGGAAACCGTGTCTTTCTCTTTATGTCCAGAGTCCAGTCACTTCTCGCTGCCTCCCAGCTCCCATCATCCAAACCACCATCATCTCTCTCCCCTCGGTGGTTGTCACAGCCTCCTGCCTGTTTGTCCTGATTCTTCCCTGGCCCGTGTCGGTCCATTCCCAGTGCAGTGTGCAGAGCAATCCCATTAAGACCTCAGCCAAGTCATGTTCCTCCTCTGTTCGCCACCCAACGAGCTAAAGCCAAATTCCCTGCAATGCTCCGCAAACCCCAGCGTGATCGGCCCTGCGGTCGCTCCGGCTCATCTTCCATTTTGCTCAGTCTCTTCCAGGCTTGCTGGCTTCTGTTCCTCAGGCATGATAAGCACATGCCTGCTGCAGGGCATTTGCACTTGCTGTGCCTTCTTTCTATTCTAGAATGCTCTTCTCCCAGATGTTTGCAGGGGTCCCCCCCCCCTTCCTTCAGGTTTCCACTTAGATGACACCTTCTCAAGGAGACCTTGCCTGGCCACCCCAGCTAAAACGGCAACCCTCAAAATTCTGCACACACACCCCTTAAATTTTTATCTTTAGCACCTAATAATGACATATTGAGTTTCATCTTTTTACTGACTGTCTACCTTATTTAGAGCGTAAGCTTCAGGGCACCCGGGGGACTCAGTCAGTTGAGCGTCCTGCTTTGGCTCAAGTCCTGCTCTCATGGTTTGTGGGTTTGAGCCCTGCGTTGGGCTCTGTGCTGACAGCTCGGAGCCTGGAGCCTGCTTTGGATTCTGTGTCTCCCTCTCTCTCTGCCCCTCCCCTGCTTGTGCTCTCTCTCTCTCTCTCTCAAAAATAAAACATTTTTTAAAAATTAAAAATAGATATAGTGCAATCAACACTGTACAGAGACGTAAACAGGCCTTCCAGACTCAGAACTTAACTCTGCCTGGGACAATCAGGAGAGGCATCTCAGAGGAGGTACCGTTCGTTCTGAAGCTATTGGAGGAGTTGGAGCTCTCTAGGCTGCCAAGTTTCTTTCTTTCTTTTTTTATTTAATAGTGTTTATTGTGTGTGTGTGTGTGAGAGAGAGAGAGATGGACAGATGGAGTGTGAGCGGGGGAGGGGCAGAGAGAGAGGGAGACACAGAATCTGAAGCAGGCTCCAGGTTCTGAGCTGACAGCACAGAGCCCGACACAGGGCTCGAACCCACGAACCGTGAGATCATGACCTGAGCCGAAGTCAGACGCTCAACCGACTGAGCCACCCAGGCGCCCCGAGGCTGCCACGTTTCAAGGGGCCTCTGGTACGGGTGAGTGTTATGATGTAACATCAGAGAGTTGGGGAAGCAAATGGCTTATTTGGAAGGAAAGATATTTCACACATGTCAGACAGCAGAGGTGGTGCACAAGTCGAGAGAGGTAGTCTGTGTTGCAAGTTGTTTCTTAGGACACGGAGTCTGAGGTAGAAATTAGCAAGGGGGAGCTTTACTAGGGAGCACCTGATTAGGGAATGCCCTGGGGATCAGCATCTGGGGAGGGGAGCAGATGGAAGGAAGGAAGGAAGGAAGGAAGGAAGGAAGGAAGGAAGGAAAAGGAAGGAAGGAAGGAAGGAAAAGAAAGAAAAAGAAAGAAAGAGAAAGAAAGAAAGAAAAGAAAGAAAAAGAAGAAAGAAAGAAAGAAAGAAAGAAAGAAAGAAAGAAAGAAAGAAAGAAAGAAAGAGAAAGAAAGACGGGCTGAACAGAGGAGCATCTGGCTTGGGTGCAGTCCTGATGAAGCCTCACGTGACCCCCTGGGCATTCTGAAGCTGGTCAGCTCTTCAGAGGTATCCCGAGTTGGGGGTGACAGGGCCAGGATTTTATACCCACGCTTTGGCCCGTCAGTGGTTGTGGGCTCCCCCAGCAGGGGTGACTTTGGTTAAAGCAGCTCTTTTTAGCTGAGGCAACTCTAAAAACAGCTGATGGTTGGTGGCAGACAGCAGTTAGAGGGGAGAGTGCTGTCCTCTGTGGGGGTCTGTGTCCTGGCCTCCATCACTGCAGCCTGGTCCTGCACAGGAAGACTCTGCCCTGCAGGCTGCAGAGAGCCCTCAACAGCCTGTGAACATGGAAAAGACATGCTTCCAGATTTATTTGTTAGAGCCTCTGTGGCTCAGGTGGAGGAGAGAGGAAGGAAGCAGTGAGATCGGTTAACAACTTATGGCTTCTTGGGTGAGTGCTGATGAGACCCTTAGCAACGCTGGCTCCAGTGGAAACACAGGTTTCTGGATAAATGAGAGTAATAAGTCACCATTCCTTAAGGGCTTGCCGTGCATCAGACTCTTGAACCTGTTGTCAGCTTTCACAGTAATTATGCCAAGTATGCGTTTTTACACAGGATGAAATTGAGGATCAGAGTGGTTCCGTTTCTTTAAAAAAAAATCACACAGTAGTAAAGAACCAAGCTAGGAATAAACCCCGATTTTATCGCGCTTAACATGCCTCACTGTTTCTTATGAACCAGCACCTAGGACAGCTCCCCAAACAAGGTAGCCGCTCAGAGTGGTAGTCTTTGTATTGTTCTCGTCACTGCTCTCGCCAGCGCGTTATCTGGATAAAATGAAGGCCCTGGTAGCAGATCTGCATTTCATTAGCAGAACCAGCACTGAGGATTGCTGACAGCTACTGATGATCCTGACGGTATTAGCAGCACACATATTCAAATGCAATTAAAAACTACAAATATAATAATCAAATGTAAATGAGCAGCACCAACAATTACTCGTGCATATACAATTAGTACATGCAGTAATTTAGCGGAAGGCATAACGCGATCCTTTTCATCGCCTCCAACAAATTGCTGATTCCCCGTCCCTCCCGCCTCCTTACCCTCCTCTTCTCTGCTAACAGTTTCCTCTCGGTATTTGTCCACTCTCTCTGTTGGCAGACACGAGTCTAATTAGCTGGACTCTTTCAGAGCCAGGAGGCATCCTGTCACAGCTCAGAGGAGAGGCTGGCACTGTCGCCTGCCTGGAGCTGGTGGACAGAAGCACTGGAGAACGTAGTATCCTCTCTTGCTGGAAAGTAATGCTGCTCGTGGAAAATGTTGACCATCTCCCTGAGCAAATATTTGTTGAACAACCCCTGCGTGCCAGGCCCTGTGCTGGGTACCAGGAAGGCGGAGGTGCATTGATTCATGTCTTTGGTTATTTATCTGCTAATTACTTGCTGACCTCCTGGTGCATGTTAGCATCTGGGCCAGGCGGCGGGGACACAGAGAGGAATAAAATAAGGCTGATGTTTTTAGTGAACTCACGGTCTTTCGGAGGAAAGCAGAGAATCAAATAGGTAACTTCCACACAGCATGTTGCGTGAACAGTAGAGGTTAGGATTAGGTACTAAGGTTGTATGTGCGGTGCACCTGCCAAAGGCTTGAGCTGCCTGTGATAGGATCCTAGAACTTCCTCTTACAAGTTGGGTGACAGCGGCCACACTGACTACCCACTCTGCATATTTACAGTAGTGATGTCAACAGAACTGACTCATAAAGGTGGGTGTGAGATTAAATGAGTCAGTACTCAAACAGCACTTAGCACAGAAGCCAGCACATGACAAGTGCTCAGTTAATGTGATCATGTCCTTATCACTGCTTTTGGAACTCAGAAGAAGGAAGGGCTGCCCCTCTACCCTGGGAGTTACTGAGTTCAGAAAGGCAAGAGAACATCTGAGACAGGGTGGTACCTTGCGCTTGTCTTGTGGAAGGAACATACTCTGCCACTTACTGGGTCCGTGTCTGAAGCAATTTGACCCTGAATTTGTGCCTGTGTAAAGCGTGGATGAGAATACAGGCAATCCTCATTATTCATGGATCCTGTATTTGCAAATCTGCGTACTCACTAAAATTTATTTGAAACCCCCAAACCCTTATTTATGGCACTTTCATGATCCTTCATGGATATGAACAGAAAGAAAAAAAAATTGAGTCAACCTGGCATGCAAGTTCCCAGCTGAGGTTTAACAAGGGGACACTCTGCTTTGTTTCAGCTTCCATACTGTCAACAAGTGTCCTTCTTGGAGTCTCCTTTGGGCCACACTTTTCACAGGTGTATGCTTTTTATTGTTGCCGTTGTTATTTTAAATGGCCCCCAGCCTAGTGCTGCAATGCCGTCCAGTGTTCGTAATCACAAGAAGGTTAAGATAGGACTGACAGAGAACACGCCTGTGTTAGAGAAGTGTCATTCAGGCCTGAGGTATGGTGGGCTTGGCTGTGAGTTCAAGGTTAATGAATGATACATATTTGAAAGGTATCTTTAAACAGAAACTCACAAAAGCATGGTTATGAATTGATTGGTTGCTGAGAATGTTGTGACCAGAGGCTCACAGGAACCTAACTCTGTAGAAGCAGTGCTTTGGTATTCATTAATTCCATGTTGGCAGCAACTTCATAGAACATAAGGACCACGAATGATGACAATCGGCTACATCTTCTTTGCCGCCATATTACGGGGACTAGTGTTGTACAGAAAGCACCCAGCACAGTGCCTGGCTGGGATCAGGCTCTCAGGGAGCCTGTTTAAACTGACAATAGCTTTACACATAAAGGAACTGAAATCCAAAGAGCCAGTGGAGTTCATAATAGCTCCCAAGCTGGAGCTTCTTTCCCAGCTCAGTGCTGGTTGGGGAATCTATTATATGCTTTATCTATTAAAATCTATAGTTTCCAGCAGACATATAATTTGTTTAAATGTTTTAGGGAAATATATATATATAATTGCACCTATTGTAAATGTACAGCTTGATTAATTGAATACATTCATGTAACCAGCATTCAGATCATGAACGAGATATCACTGGCATTGTGGGAGCCCTTCTTAGAGCCCTTAACCTCACTGACCCTTTCCCAAGGGCACCATTAGCCTGACATCCAAAGCATAGATAACTTCTGTCCGTTCTGTGCACTTTATATAAAATGGAAGCACAAAGCATGTTCTGTTCAGTCTCTGGCTTTTTTTGTTTAACACTATGTTGGAAAATTCACCCGTATTGCTGCTTTAACAAGCAGCATTTTGTATTTTGTGCAGCAAAATGTATTCTGTGCATTTTTATTGCTGAGTAGTGTGCTATCATGTGAACATGCCACAGTTATTTTACTATGAAAATTCTATAGGTGGTTTCCAAATTTGGGCTACTAACAGATAGCACTGCTATGTGCTTTCTGGTATGTCTTTGATTGAACATAAGTACAAACAAAAAATCCCAGTATAAACGTCAAGACTTCTGGTCCAGATAAAATGGCATAGACTCATTTATTCCCACTTAGCAAGGACTAAGTACAAGTATAAGTCCTTGGAATAGTAGAAGATAATTAAAAGATATCTCTGAAAAGTGGTAAGAAGAAGGAGAACTGCTTTGGGAGCCAGGGAAAAGGAACAGCACAGCAGCAGAATGTCTTTTGTTCCTCATCCAATGAACAAGGTGACCCAGACTCTGTCTCCTGACCTCCAACCTAGAAACAGCAGGCATTCCAGGCTCATTTCCCTCCTGGGCTAAATATACACAATAACCACAGCAGAACTGGTGAGGAGGAATCAATCACCAATCAGAAGCCCCACTAAGATAAGTGGCCAGGAGAGGTGCTTTCCTTCACTGCAAGGCCTGAGACTCATCCCTGGAGGAGAAGGACTAAACTGCTGGGAGCAGCAGGTAGTCTGGTCCAGTAAGTCTCTTTATCTTTGTGGGCCCAAGGTTCCCTCCCTCACCAAGTGACACCCAGTTTCTGGTCTAGAGAAGCTCCTTCTATCCCCTCAGGAACCACAGCAAAGAACCATGGGAACCCCAGCAGCATCAGATGAATCAGGCAGACCCAAACATTGCAAAGGCTCTGAAAACCAAAATGTCACTGGAATCACAGTCTGAAAAAGAATACCAAGACCCGCCTGCATGCTAAATCTAAACAGGGTGACGATCTCCCAGAATAAAATATTTAAATACAACCCAGAGTCTCCTAGTAAAAGATGACAAGTATAAGACAACATGCCCATGATACAATCAGAATTCTCCCATTGTACCAAGAACCAGGAAAATTACAACTTGAATAAGAAAGACAATCAAATTATGCCAACAGTGAGATGAATCAGATGTTGGCATTATTAGATAAGGATATTAAAGCAGCCTTCATAAAAATGCTTCAGCAATCAATTACAAATTCTCTTGAAACAAATGAAAAGTAAAATAGAAAGTCTTAGCTAGGAAACAGAAGTCATGAAAAAGGACCAAAATAAATTATAGAACTAAAAAATACAGTAACACAAATTACAAAGTCACTGGGTGGACTCAAGGTGTCAGAGATTAGAATCCCTGAACTTGAGGACAAATCAGTAGAATTCACCCAATCTGGACATCAGAGAGAAAGTAGACTCAAACAATGTTTTTTAAAGAAGAAAAAGAAAAGGCTCCAGGAGGAAAAGGGAAAGAGAATGTGCCTGAAAGAATAATTGAAGAAAAAATGGCTGATTTTTTCCAAAATTTGACAAATGACCTAAACAATGAAACTGTGAGAACCTCCAAATAGGATAAACACAGAGAAACCCACACCAAGGCACATCATGAATTTCTGAAACTAAGACAAAAAAAAAATCTTGAGAGCAGTGAGAGAACAATGTCATATTACCTATAGGGAAGCACTGATCAGAGTGTCATCAGGTTGGTCCTCTGGAACCATGGAGGGGAGAGGGAAGTGGCACAAGTTTGTTCAAGCGAAGAAAGGAAAAAATGGTCACTGCCAATTCTATAACCAATAAAGCTGTCTTTCAGGAATGAGAGGGAAAGAAAGCCCTTTTCAGATGGAGTAAAACCAAAATAATTGTTAATGAGCAGTCATTCCCTTAAGAGTTAGTTTAAGAAATTCTCCAAACATAAAGGAAATGATAAAAGAATTTTTGAGCACCAGGAAGAGTTAATAATGCAGAAATATGGGTGTGTATAATAGGTTATCCTTTTCCTCAGGAGTTTTATAAATCATATTTGGTGATTATAGCAAAAATTACAACACCATCTGACACTCAAGACAATGATATTTAAAATGGGTAAGGTAAAGGAGCCTAAAAGGAAAAGGTGAGGTTTCTACCCTACACCAAAGTAGTAAAATTATGATGACAGTAGACTGTGAGAAGTTATGTATGTATATTATACTAACCAGAGCGACCAGTAAGAAACTATGCAAAGAGGTACATTCTTAAAAACCATACATATAAGTAAAGATGAAATATTTAAAATGTTCAAGTAAGCCACAGGTAAGCAAGAAAAAAGGTAAACAAGAACCAGAAGTAACCCAAAAACAAAAATATAGACTTAAGCACGAACATCTCAATAATTACCTTAATTGTCAATAGTTGAAGTACACCACTGAAAATGAAAAGGATGACAGAGTGCATAATAAAACATAATTCAGCCATCTGCTGTTTTAAAGAAACTCATTTTAAATACAGCAAAGGTTGGTTGAAAGTAAAAGCATGGCAAAAGATGTACCTGGCAAACATTAATTAGAAAAGAATGACTATGTTAACATTTGACAAAGTAGACTTTAGAGCAAAGAATTTTTTTTTGCGTCAAGGAGGAGCCTGACATAAGCATGAAAGAATCCATCCGGCATGAATACATGACAAATTTAAATATGTATGCACCAAACAACAGAAACTCAAAAAACACGAAACAAAATCTTATGTAGCTGGAAGGAGAAATGTACAAATCTATAATTATAGTTGGGGACTTCCACATCCCTCTCTTACTATAACTCCCCTTTCAAAAATCAGGAAGGACATAGAAGATATGAACAAAACATTTAATCAGCAGAATCCAATTGATGTACATAGAACATTCAGCCACTAACAACAGCAAAATATGCTTTTTTTTTTAAGCACTCATGGAAAATTTACCAAGATAAACTATACTTAGGGCAATGAAGCAAATCTCAATAAAAAAGAATTACAATCATTTTGAATATAATTTGATTGTAATAGAATCAAACCAAAAATCAATAAAAAACACAAAAGGAAAATCTCAAACACTTGGAAGGTAAACAACAAACTCATTTATAACCCCTGGATCAATTAGTGAGTCTCAGAGACAACTTTTAAAATACATTTAACTGCCAATCCATGAGCACGGAATGTTTTTCCATTTCTTTATATCTTCTTCAATTTCCTTCATAAGCTTTCTATAGTTTTCAGCATACAGATCTTTTACATCTTTGGTTAGGTTTATTCCTAGGTATTTTATGATTCTTGGTGCAGTTGTGAATGGGCTCAGTTTCTTTGTCTTTCTGTTGCTTCATTGTTAGTGTATAAGAATACAACTGATTTCTGTATATTGATTTTGTATCCTGCGACATTGCTGAATTCATGTATCAGTTCTAGCAGACTTTTGGTGGAGTCTGTGGGGTTTTCCATGTATAATATCATGTCATCTGCAAAAAGTGAAAACTTGACTTCATCTTTGCCAATTTTGATGCCTTTGATTTCCTTTTGTTGTCTGATTGCTGATGCTAGAACTTCCAACACTGTGTTAAACAACAGCGGTGAGAGTGGATATCCTTGTTGTGTTCTTGATCTCAGGGGGGAAGCTCTCAGTTTTTCCCCATTGAGGATGATATTAGCTGTGGGCTTTTCGTAAATGACTTTTATGATGTTTAAGTATGTTCCTTCTATCCCGACTTTCTCGAGGGTTTCTATTAAGAAAGGATGATGAATTTTGTCAAATGCTTTTTCTGCATCGCTTGACAGGATCATATGGTTCTTATCTTTTCTTTTATTAATGTGATGTATCACATTGATTGATTTGCGAATGTTAAACCAGCCCTGCAGCCCAAGAATGAATCCCACTTGATCATGGTGAATAATTCTTTTTACATGCTGTTGAATTCGATTTGCTAGTATCTTATTGAGAATTTTTGCATCCATATTCATCAGGGATATTGGCCTGTAGTTCTCTTTTTTTGCTGGGTCTCTGTCTGGTTTAGGAATCCAAGTAATGCTGGCTCATAGAATGAGTCTGGAAGTTTTCCTTCCCTTTCTAATTTTTGGAACAGCTTGAGAAGGATAGGTATTATCTCTGCTTTAAATGTCTGGTAGAGTAGAATTCCCCAGGGAAGCCATCTGGTCCTGGACTCTTATTTGTTGGGAGATTTTTGATGACTGATTCAATTTCTTTGCTGGTTACAGGTCTTTTCAAGTTTTCTATTTCTTCCTGTTTGAGTTTTGGAAGTGTGTGGGTGCTTAGGAATTTGTCCATTTCTTCCAGGTTGTCCAGTTTGTTGACATAAAATTTTTCATAGTATTCCCTGATAATTGCTTATATTTCTGAGGGTTTGGTTGTAATAATTCCATTTTCAGTCATGATTTTTATCTCCTTTTTCTTTTTGAGAAGCCTGGCTAGAGGTTTATCAATTTTGTTTATGTTTTCAGAAAACCAACTCTTGGTTTCATTGATCTGCTCTACAGTTTTTTTAGATTCTATATTGTTTATTTCTGCTCTGATCTTTATTATTTCTCTTCTTCTTCTGGGTTTGGGGTTTCTTTGCTGTTCTGCTTCTAGTTCCTTTAGGTGTGCTGTTAGATTTTGTATTGGGGGTTTTTCTTGTTTCTTGAGATAGGCCTGGATTGCAATGTATTTTCCTCTCAGGACTGCCTTCGCTGCATCCCAAAGTGTTTGGATTGTTGTATTTTCATTTTCCTTTGTTTCCATATATTTTTTAATTTCTTCTCTAATTGCCTGGTTGGCCCATTCATTCTTTAGTAGGGTGTTCTTTAACCTCCATGCTTTTGGAGTTTTTCCAGACTTTTTCCTGTGGTTGATTTCAAGTTTCATAGCATTGTGGTCGGAAAGTGTTCATGCTGTGATCTCAATTCTTCTATACTTATTAAGGGCTGGTTTGTGACCCAGTATGTGATCTATCTTGGAGAATGTTCCACGTGCACTTGAGAAGAAAGTATATTCTGTTGCTTTGGGATGCAGAGTTCTAAATATATTTGTCAAGTCCGTCTGATCCAATGTATCATTCAGGGCCCTTGTTTCTTTATTGATCCTGTGCCTAGATGATCTATCCATTGTTGTAAGATGGGTATTAAAGTCCCCTACAGTTACCACATTCTTACCAATAAGGTTCCTTATGTTTGTGATTGTTTTATATATTTGGGGGCTCCCATATTTGGCGCATAGAAGAATAAATATTGCTAAAATGTCAATACTACCCAAAGCTATCTACACGTTCAGTGCAATCCCAGTCAAAATTTCACCAGCATTCTTTTTGAAGCTAGAACCAGCAATCCTAAAATTTGTATGGAACCACAAAAGACCCCGAATTGCCAAAGTAATATTGAAGAAGAAAAACAAAGCGGGAGGCATCACAATCCCAGACTTTAGCCTCTACTACAAAGCTGTAATCATCAAGACAGACTGGTATTGGCACAAAAACAGATACACAGACCAATGGAATAGAATAGAAACCCCAGAATTGGACCCACAAAAGTATGGCCAACTAGTCTTTGACAAAGCAGGAAAGAATATCCAATGGAAAAAACACAATCTCTTTAACAAATGGTGCTGGGAGAGCTGGACAGCAACATGCAGAAGAATGAAACTAGACCACTTTCTTACACCATTCACAAAAATAAACTCAAAATGGATAAAGGACCTGAATGTGAGACAGGAAACCATCAAAACCCTAGAGGAGAAAGCAGGAAAAAACCTCTCTGACCTCAGCTACAGCAATTTCTTACTAGACCCATCTCCAACGGCAAGGGAATTAAAAGCAAAAATGAGCTATTGGGACCTCATGAAGATAAAAAGCTTGTGCACTGCAAAGGAAACAATCAACAAAACTAAAAGGCAACCGAAAGAATGGGAAAACATATTTGCAAATGACATATCAGACAAAGGGCTAGTATCCAAAGTCTATAAAGAACTCACCAAACTCCACACCCGAAAAACAAATAATCCAGTGAAGAAATGGGCAGAAGACACGAATAGACACTTTTCTAAAGAAGACATCTAGATGGCCAACAGGCACATGAAAAGATGCTCAATGTCACTCCTCATCAGGGAAATACAAATCAAAACCACACCGAGATATCACCTCATGCCAGTCAGAGTGGCTAAAATGAACATATCAGGAGCCCATAGATGCTGGAGAGGATGTGAAGAAACGGTAACCCTCTTGCACTGCTGGTGGGAATGCAAACTGGTGCAGCCGCTCTGGAAAACAGTGTGGAGGTTCCTCAAAAAATTAAAAATAGATCTACCCTATGACCCAGCAATAGCACTGCTAGGAATCTACCCAAGGGACACAGGAGTGCTGATGCATAGGGGCACTTGTACCCCAATGTTTATAGCAGCACTCTCAACAATAGGCAAATTATGGAAAGAGCCTAAATGTCCATCAACTGATGAATGGATAAAGAAACTGTGGTTTATATACACAATGGAGTACTACGTGGCAATGAGAAAGAATGAAATACGGCCCTTTGTAGCAACGTGGATGGAACTGGAGAGTGTGATGCTAAGTGAAATAAGTCAGGCAGAGAAAGACAGAGACCATATGTTTTCGCTCTTATGTGGATCCTGAGAAACCTAACAGAAGACCATGGGGGAGGGGAAGGGGAAAAAAAGCTAGAGAGGGAGAGAGCCAGACCATAAGAGGCTCTTAAAAAACTGAGAATAAACTGAGGGTTGATGGGGGGTGGGAGGGAGGGGAAAGTGGATGACGGGCACTGAGGAGGGCACCTGTTGGGATGAGCACTGGGTATTGTATGGAAACCAATTTGACAATAAATTTCATATTAAAAAAATAATAAAATAAAATATATTTAAGTGAATGGAAATGAAAATGCAGTATATCAGAGCATGTGGGAAGCAATTAAAGCAGTATTGAGAGGTAAAAGCTTATGTTAGAAACAAGGAAAGATCTTGAGTTAACAATATCAGTTCATACCTCAAGAAAATAGAAAAAGAAGAGCAAACTAAACCCAAAACAAACAGAAGGAAGGTAATAATAGAGATCAGAGTAGAAATAAATGAAATAGGAAAACAGTAAAAAAATAAATAAATAAAACAAAAAGCTGATGTTTCAAAATAGTGAAATTGAAAACCTCCAGCAAGACTGGAAAGAAAAGAAGAGAGAAGACAAGTTATGAATATATGAAATATATGAAACTGAGGCTGTCACCACAGATCTTGCAGTCATTAAGAGAATGATAAAGGAATACTTCAACTTTACACTCATAAGTTCTAGAAGAAATGGAACACTTCCTTGGAAAACACACACTGTCAATACTCAACTAAAATGATATAAATAATCTGAATAGTCCTACAATCATGAACAAATTTGCATTTATAATTAAGAAGCTCTTAAAAAATCAGTCCCCATGGGGCTCCTGGGTGGCTCAGTCTGTTAAGTGTCTGACTTCGGCTCAGGTCATGATCTCACGGTCTGTGAGTTCGAGCCCCGCGTCAGGCTGTGTGCTGACAGCTCAGAGCCTGGAGCCTGCTTCGGATTCTGTGTCTCCCCCTCTCTCTGCCCTTCCCCCACTCACACTGACTCTCTCTGTGTCTCAAAAAAGGAATAAATGTTTAAAAAAATTTTTTTTTTTTTTAAAGAAGTCCCCAGGCCCAGAAAGTTACACTGGAGAATCCTACCGAACATTAAAGAAAACTTAACACCAACTTTACACAGTCTTTTCCAGAAAAATGAAAGAGTGTAAAACACCTCCCAAGTGACCTTATGAGGCCTGTATTACCCTGATACCAAAACCAGACAAAGACAGTACAAACAAAGAAAACTACAGATCATTATCGCTCATGAATGTAGACTCGAATGTCCTCAACAAAATAGTAGCAAATTGAATCCAGCAACGTCTAGAAAGAACCATACACTGTGACTAAGTGAAATCCATCTCAGGCATGCACAGTTCAGCATGCATTAAATTAGTCAATATACCTTACCATGTAAAGAACCTAAAGAAGAATAATTTTATGATCTTTCAACTGATACAGAAAAAGCACTTAAGAAAATCTCATATTCATTCATAATAAAGACCAACAGCAAGTTAGGAATAAAGAGAAACTACTTGACTGGATAAAGAACATTTATAAAAAACCCAGCATCTAACACCAAACTCATGGCAAAATGGATTCAGGAACCCACACATAGAATAAAACTATATAGAACTAAGTATACACACAGATGAGTACAAGTAAAGTAGGTGGTTTATATCAATGTCTCTACCACGTTTTGATACCACACTGTAGTTTTGTAAAATGTTACTATTTGGGGGACACTGGGTAAGGGCCACATAGGATCTCTCCATATTTTATCCCTTAGAACATCATATAAATCTAAAATTATTCAATAAACTTTAAATTAAAAATTGCAAATGTCATCTAATGATAGAATTCTCTGGAGAAGACTCTGGGTTTGTATTGTATTGAGAAGAAGCTATTTCAAATTTAAGAACAGAAGAGGCTGAGACATCAAGGACTTAGTTTTGCTTAAGAAGGTGTGACTAAGCAATCTTGATGAAATTCTTGTGAAACGAGCACTTCTCCTTCATGCCTGCTCAGTGTGCCCTGTGTCATACCCATGCCACCAAATATCCCCCTGTTTTTCACTCACGGGCTGTAAATGTATCACGTATTTAATTTTATGTTTGGTCAATGTACATGTCCACTGGTCATACAGTCAAGTGGCATTGAGCACTGCTGAAATTACTTTTTATGTTTGTTTCTTTGGGGTCGCCCCCTCCTAAATGAAGGCTCCCTGAGGACAGGGTTTTGTCTTTTCTGCTCAGAGATGTATTCCCATCATTCAGAACAGTGACCAGTACAGAATATGGGCTATTTCACGATCTTTCAAATGTATTTGGATTTTTTTAAATCCTCAATTTCTTTCATTTTTTGGTTGTATAGCTTCTATTCTTTCTTTAGTTTTTTAAAATATTTTGAAAAGACCTATCTTCAGCTCCTTTTTAGATTGTTCCTTTATCTCCATTTTCTGGGATGCTAATTTTTTCCAATCTGAGGTTTGTGATAGGCAATCTTCTGCAGATTCTCTCTGTGTCTCTGAGATGTAGAAATGTTTCACCTTTTCTTTTGCTGATGTCTTAGAGTTTTCACTTGTTCAAGTTTTTATGTTAAATTCCTGTGAGACAAATAGTGTGAATTTAGGCTTCCAACTACATTTGATACAGACTTTTTTGGTTCTTGCAGACTTTTCCCACTTTTCCAGAGTGGATGGCAAGGTTTTTGGGTTTTGTTTGTTTGTTTATTTTATTTTTCTGTTTTTTGTTTTTGTTTTCATTTTTGTTGGGTTTTGTTGTGGGTTTTTTTTGTTTTGTTTTGTTTTGTTTTGGCATTTCCCCATGTGTATGGGAGGTGATTTAAGTCTGTTTTCCTTAAATCATGCAGCCCTACAAGACTCCCTGCCTCATGGAACACTCCATCCTATTTTCTTACATTTAATGTGGGCCTAACACCCCATCTCCCTCCCCCATTTGGACTAATTCTACCTTACCTTCAAGGTCTATTCTTTGTGAGCCTTTTGACTTCATCTCCCACTCAGCCCTCTGACGTGGAGATCCCACTCGGTTTCTGGCACTTGCCTTCTTTAACTTTCTTCCTCTTGAGCTTGTGCAGATTGTTTAGAAGTTTGGGTTATTTTTTTTTATTCAGAATGTACATCTCCTTGGGTTGGGAGAACATTCACCCCATGTCACCTTAGTCTCCTGGCTCTTTCTATCAGTCTTACTTCTTACAGTTGTCCCCTAACATAAAGAGTGTCAGCCAAAACCACATATGCCCAAACCTCCAATACGTCTCTGAGCCAAGCAACCCGTGAGCCAGGTGCTCAGGCGTAAGAAAAAAAGCAGAAAACTGAGCCAAGCCCCAAAGTACAGCTGTTCAAAGGCCAAGATGTCCACAGGGAACAAAGCTCAATGAAAGGAATTGTTGGCTGCCTCTGGCTTATGTTCAGTGCCTATGGTCTTGAGTGGGAGGTGTTTCCTGAACTGATGAGAATAGATACCCAGGATTTTAATTAGTACATAAGGCAACAAAATTCTCAGCAAGGAAAGAATGACCTTTTAAAACTCAAATATGCTGGTGTCCCTTCACTGATTCAGATTTTTGATTCGCTCCCCATGGCTTTCAGGATCTGGTACAAATCCCTAGACTGGCCATGAAGGCCCTTCGTGTTTTGACCACATCCACCTCTCCTGTCTTGGCTCCTTCACTCCACTGGCATCCTGTGCCCTGGCCTCAGAGGATGGCTAGTGTTCCCCAAATGCCTGCCCTGTGCTTTCTCCCCATGGCTTCATGTCTCCTGTCCTTTCTGCCTTTCCCCTCTCACGTCGTAAGGAAGCCCCCCTTTCTCCAAGACCAAGCCAAACATGTGTAATAATATAAATGATTTTAAACAACTTAAAACAATTGTGAATGACCCACGAGGTTGGTTAAACACAGGATATAGCTTCTAGTGTGGAATCCAACACAGCCATTAAAGATGGCCATGTGGACTCATAGAGAGGCAGGAAGACCTACCAGCACTATCTGGTTAAGTATTTTTTAAGTTTATTTATTTATTTATTTTGAGAGAGAGAGAGAGAGAGAGAATATCCCAAGCCGACATGGAGCTTGAACTCACGAACTGCAAGATCATGACCTGAGCCAAAATCAAGAGTTAGGTGCTTAACAACTGAACCACCTAGGCGCCCCTCTGGCTAAGTGTTTTTAACAGCATGTGTAATATGATCCCATTTCACATCAAACACATGGAAAGCATGTAGGATGGGAAGATCTGACAAGAAAGACACAATCATAATGGTTACAGAATGTATCTCTAAAGGGTGGGGGCTAAGTTCATGTTCACTTAATACTAGGTACTTTCCTATTTTCTGTTACTTTTTTTTCACAATGAGCCTCTGTTATTTTAGTAACCAGGGTAAAGCCATTGAGTTGTACTGTTGTGCAGACTTAGCACAAAGATCAGTTTTGCCCCGAAGCCTTCCCTGACCACCCCACCTGCCCTAAATTGTTGATGATTTCCTACCCACACCCCTATTTTGGACCTTTATGTCATTAAATTGGATTGTGGAGATCTCTTTCCACTAGACTGTGTGCTTTTAAAGGGTAGTACCAGCATCAGTAAAGGTCAGAATATGTATGGGGCGCCTGGGTGACTCAGTCAGTTAAGCGTCCGACTTTGGCTCAGGTCATGGTCTCACGGTTCATGAGTTTGAGGCCCTGCATCGGGCTCTGTGCTGACAGCTCAGAGCCTGCAGCCTACTTGGATTCTGTCTCCCTCTCTCTCTGCCCTTCTCCCATTTGTGCTCTGTGTGTGTCTCTCTCTCAAAAATAAACATTAAAAAAAATGTTTGCTGATGTGAGTTGGTGCTCATTAGGGTAGTCAAGAAGGGATCCTCTCCCTAGAGGAGGGTCCATGGGCATCAATTCAGGCTCATCTATTTCATCCATATCCTCATGGAGTGCCTCAGACTTAGTTTGGCTTCCACCAGGCAGTGGTTCTGGCCAATGACAAGATCATATTCTGTCCAGCTTCCTAAGGCCATGGCAGGTCTCCTGGCCGATGTGTGCCCAGCAGCCTCTCACTGCAGATATCCAGCATTCTGCTGGAGTGGTGTTCACGTCCACCTCTTCAGAGGCATGCAGAGATGGTATCCCACTTTCTATCCCTAACACACGAGCATCTCAGAACTACCTCCGTCCATCTGTGCAAAAGCACTCAGACTAGCAAATCACCACATGATGGAAAATGAAGAGTTATCAGGAGAGCGTGTCTTTGTAGGGCATGACTTGTTATTTTTCCAGAGAGTAGATTTTCCATATGCTATATGCACATGTCTTAGGGGCACTGTTTGACTTTGACACATGAGCGAGTTTGAACAGTTTTAAGAAAAGTGCCCACGTAGCCCACACTTTTATGAAGATACAGAACGTTTCTATAACCCCCAAATTTCTTTTTTGTACCTCCCTTGTCAATCCCCATCACTGCTTTCCAGCAAACCACTGTTCTTATCTCTGCCTCTATGGATGCGTTCTGCCTATTCCAGAATTTCATGTGAGTAGAAAGCGCCTGGCTTTTTTCAATCAATGTTAATGCTTTTGAGATTCAAGCATATCCGTGTGTGTAGCTGTAATTCATTCCTTCTTGTTCCGTGCAGCACTCCACTGTATGAAAATACCACACTTGATTATCCATTCTCCCGTTAGTAGACATTTGGGTTGTTTTCCGTTTGGGGCTATTATGAATTAGGCTACGATGAACATTCCTGTAGAAGTCTTTTACTGAACATATGCTTTTGTTTCAGTTATGTAAACACTCAGAAGTTGAATTACTGAGTTGTAAGTAGGTGTGGTTAACTTTGCAAGAAACTATCAAAGAGTTTTCCAAAGTTATAAAATTTTACACTCCTCATGGTAATTTAAGAGAGTTGAGGTTGCTCCACATCCTTATTAACATTTAGGGTTGCCTGTCCTTTTTAATTATAGCCATTCTAGTCAGCGTGCATTGTATTTCTCTGTGGTTTTAATTTCCTTTTCTCCAATGAGAAATGCTAAGATGCTGATGATGCTAAGAACTTTTCATCTACTTATTAGCTTTTATATAATTCCTTTGTGACGTGCCTGTCCAAGTCTCTTGCCCATTTTAAAAATCAGGATGTTTTTAAAAAAATTGTTGGGGCGCCTGGGTGGCTCAGTCGGTTAAGCGGCTGACTTCAGCTCAGGTCATGATCTCGCGGTCCGTGAGTTCGAGCCCCGTGTCGGGCTCTGTGCTGACAGCTCAGAGCCTGGATCCTGTTTCAGATTCTGTGTCTCCCTCTCTCTGACCCTCCCCCGTTCATGCTTTGTCTCTCTCTGTCTCAAAAATAAACGTTAAAAAAAAAATTAAAAAAAAATTGTTGCATTGTAGGAGTCCTTTCTAAATTCTTGGTGAAAGTTCTTTGTTAGTTCCATATTTTGCGACTATTTTATACCAGTCTGTGGCTTGCTTTTCATTTTCTTTATGGTGTCTTTGATGAGTAAGATTTAATTTGGACCAACTACGGTTTACCAAGTTTTCTTTATGTTCATTGCTTCCTGTCCCGTAAGACTTTTTACCTACTCCAGATCACAAATGAGAGTCTTCTGTGTTTCTTCTATGGAATGTATTCAATTCCTAGAACTGTTACCGATCTCAAATGATCTTTTGTGTATGGTGTGAGTCAGTAATTGATATCTCATCTATCTCCTGTGGTGGATAACAAGTTCTTGTGGTCCTAAATGTTAGAAGAACATTTCTCCAATGACTTTCTTTGGTCTTTTGTTAGAATCTGAGGAATGATGCAAACCAGCCATCTCAGAATTATGCCACCTGAGAACGTAGGAACATTTGTAGGACCCTACGGGTACTCAAGAGCTACTCCTAAGAAAGTATTAATTCTTTGGTTCTTCCCACGTGTTGCGTACATGGCCTTCTGCAAGTCCAGATCCATGTTTTTTGGCACAGAAATGTAGACACTGGCAATTAGAAGTACCTCAGAACTGAACTGGTGGCTCCAAGGTTCATGGGCAGACAGTGACACCTTTGCTATTGAGATCTGCTGCTACAAACATCCTGGACCACACCACGAACACTAAGGTACTTCTGAAATATTTAGAGCTGGGGCAGTGTTACTTTTTTTTTTTTGGTATATATACTAACCTTTTATCTTAAACTCTCTCAATGTATTTATTTATTTTATTATTTTTTTTATATATAATTTATTGTCAATTTGGTTTCCATACAACACCCAGTGCTCATCCCAACAGGTGCCCTCCTCCGTGCCCATCACCCACTTTCTTCTCTCCCCCACCCCCCATCAACCCTCAGTTTGTTCTCAGTATTTAAGAGTCTCTTATGGTTTACCTCCTTCCCTCTGTTTTTTTTTTAAATCCTCTCAATGTATTTATTTCTATTTTTATGTATATATACTAACTTAAAATTAAACATGCATTAAGCCTTTCCACAGTCTTGTGACTCTAAATTAATTGTCTTCACTTTTTTGCTTCTGGTCATTTCAGTCTTTGTCCGTACTGACCTATTTCTATATAATGTAATTGTTGTAGATTTTGCATTTTTTTGTCCTCATTATTTTCCACTTGGTGTCATACCCCAAGTGTTTTCTCTGTAATTACATAGTGCTGGTTTTAATAGCGGGATAATATTCCATAATATGGATGTACCAAAATCTATTACCCATTTTCCTATTGTTAGATAATAGAATCAGTCCAATATTTCATAATATATAAAATGGTGAACATCTTTGTACATAAACATTTTCTCCTTATTTTGACTGAGTTCTTTAAGGTAACTCTCTGGATCTTAGATTGCTGTGGGAAAGGGATGGGTGGATAGGTAATTTTTGTTTGCTAATATACATGTAGTCCCCTGATAATACATATGTATTAAATACGTTTGGGGTTTAAACCAAGAGGATGCTACAGTGAATTATTTAACAATTTTTCTAATTACCTAAAATTAGTAATAACAAAAGCAACAACAACATATAGAGGCAATTTCTTGTGTTTGGATTTTGACAAAACATGTTCAGAGCTGGCTCACAATCTGTCCCTGGAGAAATTAACTTTTTGAGATAGTGCACTTATAAAACTCTCTTTTGCAAACTGAGCATATAATGTGGGGTTAAAATAAATAGTTATCTTCAGAGCTGTTGAAAGTCTCTGGGGGATGGCCGAGGGTAAAGGGGTTAGGTCTGGTTTCAAAGAAGATCTTAATTAATGATCTGGAAGACTGGGACAGCAGCTGGTTAATTAAATTCACAGATGGGACTCAACTGAATGGTGGTGTGAACTCTGGGGAAAGGTGAAGAAATTAGATAAAGAACTCTGTTGTAATCACCACGGATCACAAAGTGAAAGTGAAAATTTTCAGTAGGCTACATCGAAATAATATGGTCTCATATTAATCTAGTGTTTTACCTCAATCACAGCTCGCTCCTAGCATGGCTTGCTTAGAGGACGTTGAGTTTGGAACGGCTGTCTGGGTGTGCATCCTTCCCCTCTGTCTTTGTGACCTTCCACAGTTACCCTTGACATTTCTGAGGCTCATGTCCTGTCTGTAGATTGGGAATAATAGTTATACTGACCTTGTAGAGTGAAGTAAATGAGACAAAGAATGTGAAAATGCTTGGTCAAATCTAGTTACTTTCCTTGTTAATCATTATATTGTGTACCCTAAAACTAATATAACACTGTATGTTAATTATACTTAAGTAAACATTAAAAAAACTAAAGTTACTTGTAATTCTTTCAACCTCCAGCATCTTTTGCCTGAACTTGGATCATACATACACTTTTAAATGTAACAACTCAGGAAACAACAGACGTTGGCCAGGATGTGGAGAAAGGGGAACACTTTGGCACTATTGGTAGGAATGCAAACTGGTGCAGGCACTCTGGAAAACAGTGTGGAGGTTCCTCAAAAAGTTAAAAATAGAACTACCCTATGATCCAGCTATTGTGCTACTAGGTATTAATCCAAAGGATACAGGAGTGCTGATTCAAAGGGGCACATGTACCCCAATGTTTATAGCAGCACTTTCAACAATACATAAATAATGGAAAGAGCCCAAAAGTCCATCCACTGATGAATGGATACAGATGATGTGGTATATATATATACAATGGAATATTACCTGGTGATCAAAAAGAATGAAATCTTGCCATTTGCAGCAACATAGATGGAACTATTATGCTAAACAAAATAAGTCACTCAGAGAGAGACAAATACATGATTTCACTCATGTGGAATTTAAGAAGCAAAACAGATGAACGTAAGGGAAGGGAAGGAAAAATAAGATAAAAACACAGAGAGAGAGGCAAACCGTAAGAGACTCTTAAATACAGAGAACAAACGGAGGGTTATTGGAGGGGAGCTGGGTGGGGGGATGGGCTAAATGGGTGATGGGCATTAAGGAGGGCACTTGTTGGTATGAACTCTGGCTGTTGTATGTAAGTGATGAATCACTAAATTCTACTCCTGAAACCAATACTACACTATATGTTAACTAAGTTGAATTTAAATTTAAAAAAAAGTAATTTTGCCCACTGCAGAGCAGATTAAATAAAGGCCAAACACAGGGGCCCCCATCTCAAATACCCAAACTCCTAGGGGCCAAGATAGAATCCAGGGGATGGGTCCCTGAATCATGAAACATTGAGGGCATGGAATGCTTGGAAGGAGGCATTTACATGGGAAATATGTCTTGTTGGCAAAAGAGCAAACCGCATTTTCAGTCATCTTGTTGAAGTGGAAGGAGGAAAATCTGAACGATTCCTAGGGAGCAGTGGGTGGTAGATGGGAAAGAACTGCTCAGTATCTGTTACGGTGGAGTCAGTGGGTGCAGTGCCATTGATAACGCTCTTAAATTCAGGTCAGTCTTTATATTTTTAGAATTGAATGAAAGGAAAAATATTCGTTACAGACTGTGACTTTGATTTCTTCCCTGTCCCCCACCCCCACCCCTTGCCCCTAGTTTTCTCAGCTTAGCAACACAATTTCTTACGTGGAGGATTGTGTGTGCCTAAGCCTTAAGTCTGAGTAGGGAAGGATCCTGTACCTTGAACATGCTTAATTAACAGCTCCCCAGGGAGAGCGTGGGAAGATGAGAGCATCCTCATATCTCAGGAAGGAAAAAATATATTGAATGACTTTGAATGACTTGTCCAAGGTCACAGAGCAAGGAAGTCCCATGGCTGGGACTAAAATCAAGTTTATTCACATATTCTGGTTGTGTAGTTCCCTGGATGTCTCATCCGTTTCCATAGCCAAAGTGTAGAGAGAGAGAACACATTGCACCAGCGTGTGGGGAAGGAAACCGGAAAATGGTTCTGCTTGTTATTGTAAACGGCACCCTACTCCAAAGAGATGCCGTTTGCGCCTCTTTTCCTAATGAGAACACTTGAATACCTCATCCACCCTGAGTTCCATCATCTTTGGGAGGAAATGTGGCAGTTGCCAGACAGCTTGCATCTCTGCAACTTCTCTCTTGGGATGGAGAGTAAGGAGCGTGGTGATGGGCTCCGCGGGGACAGCTTGCCAGCTGTGCTCAGGGCGTGCATCGGGAGGTTGCCTCGGCTGAGGTGCAGGACAGCAGTTGGCTTTAGGAACCGTTCTATCCTGACTGCCAGCAGCCTGTGGGCTGAAAATGCTCTGCGGCCGCAAGGAAGAGTGAGCCAATTTCACTGCTGTTTGCTGTTCATCATTCTAGAGGGAGGAAGGTAAAGAAAGCTTCACTTTGATATTTCTCTGTGTGCTGGAGCCCTCCACTCCACACCTCCCTCCCTTGTGTGTAAGACTCCAGCTGATCTGGCCCCTGCCTGCCCCAGCCATCTCACAAGAGCCAGCCCTCTGACATTCATTTTGCACTGCAACATGCTAAGCTAATTCCCCACCCGGGCCTTTTGTACTTGCAGCCTCTCTGCCTGGAATTCTCTTCCCCAGGATCTCTGCATGGTTACCTTCTCTTCAACACTCAGCTCAAATCCCTCCACCTCAGGGATGTATCCCCGGACCTATATCTATGAAGCGTTTTCCCTCACTCACTCTCAGCCCCTATCATATCACTGTCATTGGCTTAACACTATCTGAAATGGTCTCATTTCCATAATTATTTTTTCCTTCGTGTTGATTGGCTGTCATCTCCAACCAGACTGTAAGTTCCATGAGTGCAGGAGTCTTTCTGTTCTGTTCACTCTACCTTCCTGGCATCTAGAGAATTTTACAATTAATTCTGTAAACATTTCTTTTGGAAAATATATATTATCAGAAAGTAGACTAAGGGCTTTGGCCATAGTGCAGTAACAGGGACCAGATTTATACTCTTCCCCGAAACAATCAAAGATAGGAAAAATGATAAAAAGCATAGAAGGACATTAAAAGTTATAATTGTATTCACTATGTTCCACAAGTTAAGTGGACACGTGGAAGATATAAAAAAGGCCTGTTTCAAACTTCTAGAGATGAAATCTGTAGTATTTATGTGGAAAATACATTGGATAGAACAAACGGCAGATGAGACATTGCAGGGAAAAGGACTTAGAGGAATTCAAGATACAGCAGTAGAAGAATAATTCCCAGTTGATTCTGAGTCCATCCTTACCCTGATATGAAAAATAGACAAATACATTATAAGAGAAAGCAGAAAATAAATAAATATGTGTATATATATATATATATATATATATATATATATATATATGAGAAGACCACTATTCCTCAGTAATATAAATGCAAAAATTCTTCACAAAATTTTAGAAAATCAAATCCAACAATATATGAAAAGAACAGCACAATATTTCCAAGTGATATATATCCCAGGAATTCAAGATAGGTTTAATATTTGGAAACCAATCAAGCAATCAGTGTAATCCACCATATACACAGACTAAAGAAAATATGATCATCTCCTTGCATATAGAAGAAGCATTTGACCAAATCCAACATCCATTTCTGGTAGAACCTCCTAACAGACTTGGAGTGGAAAGGAACTTCATCAAGCCAATAAAGGGCATCTACAGAAAACCTACATATACCATATTTAATGAACAGTGATTGAATGTTTCCTTTTAAAATCTGGGACAAGAAAATCCACTGTCACTACTTCCATTAAACATTGTGCTAGAGGTTTCAGCCAGTGCAATAAGGCAAGAAAAAACATACATAAAACATTCAGATTGGAAAGGATGAATAAAACTCTCTTTATTTGCAAATGACATGATTATATTGTTTATATAGAAAATCTGTTAGAATCTACAAAAAATTCTAGAACTAATAATTGAACTTAGAAGGGTTTCATACAAGATCAAGATATTAAAATTAACTATATTTTTATATGCTAGCAGTAAATAATCAAAAATTTAAAAATAAAAAATTTAAAAATGTATAATATCAAAATGTGAAATACTTAGAGATGAATCTGAATAAGCATGTAAAAGACCTAACACAGGACACCACAAAACATTGCTGAGAGAAGGGAAAAGACTTAAATAAGTATACCTTGTTCATGGATCTTAAAATTCAATATTGCTAATTGTCAGTTCTTCCCAAGTTGATGCATAGATAATACAATCTCAGTCAAAATCCCAGCAAACTCTTAGGGTAGGAATTGACAAACTGATTCTAAAATACACGGGGAAATGCAAAGAACCTAGGATAGTTAAAATAACTTTAAAAATTAAGAACATAGTTACAAAGCTAATACCACCTGATTTCAAGACTTATTATAAATATACGGTAATCAAGACAGTGTTGACATCAAGATTGACAAACAGATCAATGGAACAGGATCAAGGGTCCAAAAACGTATCTGCAAATACAGGGTCAACTGATTTTTACAAGGCCCCTGCCCTCATGAAGCTAGCTTTCAATGGGTGAGGAGGGACAATATTCAGAAAAAAGAAATAAATCAATTAGGTGCTATTAAGTGGTGATTAGTTGCTGCTGCCTATCCTTCATGTTCTTTCATTATCACAAAGAAATAGAGTGAATTGGTTCTGTTCCAATTTGTCAGATCATATTTTATGGTAGATTGTTGCTTTCCAGTTATGACTTCAAGAGTCTGTCGTTTTCATTTTATTTAAAACTGCCACTAATCAATTTTTATGCAAGTACCTTCTAATTGCAAATACTTCTGGCTCGGTACCTGAGCTCTCTAACCAGCCTGTACAGGGGAGTGAGAAGATGCCTTCCCAGAGAAGGCACACTCTCTTCCAGGATTGTTTTGCCCCCTCCCCATCTCCTGAACCCCCATGAATCCCTTGTTAGCTCGTGTTCCCTCTTCATGTTCGTGTTCACTCCTCAAATCTTAGCTTTGATGTTTTGCTGACTGCAGTCATTGTCCCTCCATCCATTTTGGCTTGCGGGCTGAAGTGAAGCCCTTCCCTGTGGGAAGAACCACATGTGAGGGGTTCACACTGAGTATAGCTGGGGCCCAGAGCACTGGTCGTGTGAGGACAAGAAGGCAGTGCTCACATTCGAGAAGTCAAGAGGGGCCTCGTGAAAGATTTCAAGCATTTTAAATAGGACCAGTTTTGTGGCCATGCGTTGGTCCCCCCCACCTCTTCTAGGTGCCCCAGCACATCATATCAGTCATCTGTTGTAGTGGTCTCAAAGCATCTCTTTTCACCTAAGAGCAAAGTGAGAACACAGTCAGCCTACATTTTAAAAGACATTTTATAGTTCTTATCAAGTTTGATGCCTTTGAAAAATTGAACGCACTTGTTAAAATTCACATCCTACCTTGGGGAGTTCAGGGAGGGACCCTCTCTTAATATGCTGTCTTGTCACAGAAGAGTTCTGTTTCTCTGGGGCTGCAGCTGGAAAACAGATAATTTGATGTTTCCAGAGTCTCTTATGTCAAATCATGGAGGAACTCAATGAAAGGATTGTTAGACATCATACTTCTTTGCTGAGAAGGACTTAAAATGCAGGCGAATTCTTTTTTCTGTCATTTATTGTTTTAATGAATAGTGATCTCATCTGTTTTTCAGACTATCTCCACATATGCACCTTCTCATATGTTTCTCATAAGCACACTGTGATTTGTTAATATTTTTATAACAATCGTACTACAAATAAGGGAAATGCAACTCAAAGACTTGATGTACTTGGCCAGAGAGGTACAACTGGCAAACGGTAGGCTGTGATCTCCCCCTTTGCTCTGTCCAAAAGCCCAGCTCTGTGTTTTTCTGCAGCACCACCCCTTGCCTCACAGTGAGAACAGAAGCCTGTGGGGGTTTTCCAATTTCCTTGCTAATTGACTCATATAGAGGATTCTCTATAAATACTTGTTTAATTGCCATGCATTTGGACTAGTTCCCACTGAATATGAGTGCCAGACTTTGGAATTGGCATGGATTTCTCCAAACTTTTATCTCACTGAATTTCTTCTCTCCAACTCTAAATCCTTGTAATAAATGTGGGGCATCAGAAAGCCAGCAGGTTTACTTGTTTTTGTTTTTAAATAGGGTATAACACACACGTTCAGTTTTGTACTGGAGGACTGTCATGTTGTATATGCAGAGTGTGACATCGGTGCTCATTCCAGGACTGGCTTCAACCTGCTGACTTCATTTGAATTATTGTTTGTACAAGTGTATATCTCAGTTTTTATTTTCAGTACAGGGCATCAGAGGAACTACTAGGAAACAAGTCATTTCCAGACCAAAAACAAAACAAAACAAAACAAAAAAAACAACCTGTCTGGAGTTTTTAGTCTTTGTTTTTACTCAGTTAATTCATTCTTCTTAAATTGCTTTCAAAGCATGAGAGCATCACAATGAGACAGTAATAATTTTAGTGGAGTGCCAGCAGATTGGTTAAAATGGACGTTAAGATGGTGACTTTGATTCTTCATTTGCTCGCAAGTCCATTCTCAGACACACTGTCTTCCATTTGTAACGTGGATGAATCTCTTTTCACCTGCCTACCTGGCTGTGATGCGAAGATTCACATGAGGTGTTTTACTTGTCCAACAAAAAAATGATATAAAGAGCTGATATGAATTTTCTTATTGTAGTAAAATACACCTGAAAGTTACCATCCTAACCACGGTTAAGTGTACGATTCAGTGGTATTAAGTGTATTCACATTGTTACACAGCCATCACCACCACCATCCATCTCCAGAAGTCTTTCCACTTGCAGAACTGAAACTCTTTCCCCATTAAACACTATATCTCCATCCCCTCTGCCCTAGCCCCTGGATCCCAGCATCCTTCTTTCTGTCTCTAAGAATTTGACTACCCTAAGTATCTCTTATAAGTGGAATCCTATAGTATTTGTCTTTGTGTGACTGGCTTACCTCATTTAGCGTAATGCCCTCAAGGTTCAGCCCGGTTGTAGTAGGTGTCAATATTTCCTTCCATTTTAAAGCTGGCTGATAAGAAGGTATTTCTTTCTATTATTTTGGTATTTGCTCTCTATGTGCCTTATAGCTCTTTGTGTCTTCTTTGGCTGTCTTCTTTTGTGTTTAACTTTTGTAGTAAACATTTAAGTTCCTGTTTCATTGCCTTTCGTGTGGTTACCGTAGGGGCTACATTTAATATCCTAGAGTTGTACTGCTCTAATTTGGGTTCATACCAGTTGACTGTAGGAGCACACACAAAGTCTGCACCTTTACACCCTCCCCACCCTGCCCCTTTCAGGTGTTGATGTCCCCAAATCACATATTTATACATGGTGTGTCCAACAAATTAATTTAATATTTTTTAATGTTTATTTTTGAGAGAGAGAGAGAGAGACAGAGTATGAGCAGGGGAGGGGCAGAGAGAGACGGAGACACAGAATCCGAAGCAGGCTCCAGGCTCTGAGCTGTCATCGCAGAGCCAGATATGGGGTTCAAATTCACAAACTGTGAGATCATGACCTGAGCCAAAGTCAGACACTTAACCAACTGAGCCACTCAGGTGCCCTTTAAAGTAGTATGTTTTTAAAATACATCGGTCTCTGAAAATATATAGAATACAAAAGGTGGAATTACCAATTCCAATTGTAATAATACTAGCTTTTAGGCTTATAATTGCTTTTCAAAAATGTATTAATCTCTTATATTGTTTAGAAAACAGAAGTAGGGGTGCCTCGGTGGCTCAGTCAGTTGAGTGTCCAACTCTTGATTTCGGCTCAGGTCACGATCCCAGGGTCATTAGACTGAGCCTTGTGACAGATTCCATGCTGAGCATGGAACATGCTTGGGATTCTCTCTCTCCCTCTGCCCGTCTCCCCAGCTTATGCTCTCTCTCTCTAAAGTAATTAATTAATTAATTAATTAATTAATATTTTTTAAAAAGAAAACAAGAAGTAGAGTTACAAACTGTTACAACAATACCAGCTTTTATACTTACGCATGTATTTAGTTTATTGAGCCTTTATTTCTTCATGTGGGTACAAGTTACTATCTAATGTCCTTTTATTTCAACCTGCAAGACTATCTTGATCATTTCTTGGAGGAGAAGTCTAGTGGTAATGAACTCTCTCAGCTTTTATTTATCGGGGAATGTCTTATTTTCTCCTTTACTTTTTGAAGGATTGTTTGGCTGGATATAGGATTTTTGGTTGGCAGTTTAGTGTTTTGTTTTTATTTATTAGCACTTTGAATATATCAGCTGCCTGACTTCTGGCCTTCATAGTTTCTGCTGAGAAACCAACAGATAATCTTATTGAGGATCCTTGTATGTGGCAAGTTGCTTCTCTCTTGCTGCTTTCGAACCCTATCCTTATCTCTCAACAATTTATAATGAGTCTTGGTGTGGGTCTCTTTGAGTTCATGCTCCTGGAGTTTGTTGAGTGTTTTGGATGTTTATATTCCTGTGTTTCATCAAATGTGGGAAGTTTTCAGCCATTACATCTTGAAATATGCTCTCTGCCTCTTTTTTCCTTCTCTATCTGGGACCCCCACATTGTGTTGGTCCACTTGATGGTAGCCCACAGGTCACTATGTTCTGTTTGCTTTTCTTTTACTTTCTTTCTGTTTCTTAGACTCCATAATTTCCGTTGTCCTATCTTCAGGTTTACTGATTCTTTCTTCTGCTTGCTCAAATCCGCCTCTGAATCCCTCCAGTGGATTTTTCATGTCAATTATTGTATGTTTCAGCTCCATGATTTCTTTCTGGATTCTTTTTAGGGGTTCTGTCTCTTTGTTGCTGTTTCCATCTTGTCGTATAGTTTTCTTGACTCCACATTTTCCTTTGGTTCTTTGAGCATCTGTAAGGCCTTATTTTAAAGTCTTTGTCTAGTAGGTCTGCCACCAGATCTTTTTACAGGGACAGTTTCTGTTGTGTTTTATTTTTTTCTCTTTTGATGGACCATAATTTCCTGTTTCTTCATATGCCTTGTGATTTTTCGTTGTTGAAAATTGGACATTTCAGTCTAATGATGTGGTAACTCTGGAATCAGATCCTTCCCCTTTCTCAGGATATCTTGTCCCCCCACCCCCACATAGGCTGTCTCTGTGCCAACGATCAGCCCCAGGTGTAAACTTAAGGTTTTCTCAGGTTTGTTTGTTTCTGAGCCTGCACCTTTCCCTGTGCATGCATGGTGACTTTTCAATGTCCCCTTGCATGTGTGGTTTTTAAATGGCTAGTCTTTAATCTGTGGATCCCAAAAGAGGAAAAGAGAAAAATAAAATGGGGGGGGGGAATGGGCACTGGCCCTTTGAGTCCCCTGTAAGTCACTTCAGTCACTGGGGGGCAGGGGGCAGGTGCTGAAAATAATGGGGGAAGGGGCAATAACAGTGCCACCCACCTCTTCACACCTCTCTGATTTGAAGCAGCAATCAGCAGTCAGAGCACAGATCTGCAATATTTGCAGAACAGGCTCCTTGTTGCCCATCTTGGTTTTTGCAAGCCCTGTGCATGTCACTTCTAGAATGTGTGAGCAGTGGGGTGGGGACTCTGGGGTTGGGGCTAGGGGATGGGTAGCTACTACTATGATAAGAACTAAAATTGACTGAAATTAACCACAATTTACCATCCAAACCTTCTCCTGGAAGTTGTACGTTTTCATGAGACTCTAGAGTTCCAAAATAGTTCCATCAGGTAGATTCTCCCATTGCAACTATTGTCTGGGTGGGGATAGAGGTTTCTGGTTCTCCATATTCTACCATCTTCCCAGAATTAGGTTCTGTTTCTTAAGGTGGGTAGTGGCTACATGGTTTATTATTCACCAATCACAGATACATGTGGTATATATATTTCTTAATTATTTGAAATATTTTTATGTGATGAAAAAATTGAACAAGATTAAAATAAAAATAAAATTTAATTCTAATAGCTAGACTTTTAAAACAGACTAGGTAACAATAGTATAAAGGATATAGAGGAAGAGATAATTATAGTGAAGCTACTTCATATAACTCAGTGTTTTGTTAAGTAAGGTATGGATGTTGAATTTAAATGTAAGCACTAAAAGTTTAGAAATAGACCATATAGCCAAAAAGAGAAATAAAGAAAATCAATAAAGTTCAAAGCAGACATGGAGAAGATAAAAGTATGAAAAAAATGATAGAAAACACTGTATGAAAAGATCACAATAATTCAAAATGTATCAGTTACCATCATAGGTAAAAACAAGCTTATCTCACTAAAAATTCCCTAACTCTCCATTTGGACATTTAGAAAATCTACATATAGCCTATTTACAAGAGTCACAGAAAAAAAATGAAGATAGTAAAAAACTGAATATACTAGGATATAAAAAGATAGAACAGGAAAAGAATATAGGAAAAAATTGATATCCCAGCACAAAGCATTTTTTTAAGGATAGTGGTAAGAAACGTTCACGTTTCTGAACTTGTATGCTCCTGATATAAAACTGAAAAATAACTGAAGCAAAAATTGCTGAATTTACAAGGAAAAATAACAAACCCAACATTTGGTGAGAGACTCTTAGCTCACCTCTCTCATTGGTGAATCAATCAAAGGGTTAGTAAGACACAAATTAACAAGTAGAGCTAATACATAGAAATAGAATTCCACAGGAAACAAAGGGAAGAGTCAGTGCGTTGGATGGAAGAAGGCACTATCCATGTATGTCCATGTCATGAGGTTGGTCTCCACTATATAAATAGCAAAGGAAAGATCAAAAAGTCCTGTAAATGGGCAGCAAGTAAAGACAGTCAGTGCACAGAGGACGAGGCCCAAGTGGCAGATGAATCTGTGGATAGATACCCGCTTCATTCGTTGTTATGGGCTGACTTGTGTCCACTCAAAATTAATGTGTTGACGTCCTAACCCCCATTATCTCAGGATGTGACTGTATTTGTAGGTGAAGCCTTTGAAGAAGTAATTAAGGTTAACTTAGGTCATTAGGTTGGGTTGGTATCCTGATACGATGAGGCAGTCTGGAAACAGACGTACGCAGAGGGATGGCCATGCAAAGACATAGAGAGAAAATGGCCGTCGACACACCAAGGAGATCCCAGAGGAAACCAGTTCTGCCCACACCTTGATCTCCTTCTTCTAGCCTTCTAAATTGTCAAAGAATAAATTTCTGTTGGTTAAGCCACCCAGTCTGCAGTATTTTGTTATGGTAGCCCTACAAACGAATACATTCATAGCCATGACTAGCCAATTAAAATGACATTGAGGACCATTGCACAACCAACAAATTGGCAGTAAAACTGGAATGTTTAATCACATCAAGTGATTCATAAGATGTGGGAAAGCAGAGAAATTAACATAAATTTTATTCAAGTATAAGGCCTGTGAAGAAGCACACAAATTTTGTCCACGTTGATTTTCACATGAGAATGTACCTTGACTCTGCAGCCCTCCAAAGTCCTGTTTCGCTTCTAGTTAGTGTCCCCTTCCTCAAAGGCGACCACTTCGGGGACTTCTAAATTCAAAAATTAAATTGCCTGTTTCTTAATTTTTTAGAAACAGAATTATGTACGTATTCTTCTTGCTTCTTTTTCTTAATATTATATCTGTGAGATCCAGTAATTTTGTTGTGTGTAGCAGTATTTCCATGATATATTTACACTACTATTTATTGGGGCATTCCTCTGTTAATGGACGTTTAGTCTATTGAAATAACAAAAATGAGACTGTTTCCCCCTTCTGGCATTTACAAATACTCTTGCTGTGAACATTTTGGTGCATCCATTTTGGTACAGACAGGTAAACATTTTCGCTGGCACATATGAAGCAATGAAGCTGCTGGATCATTGGGCTTATGTATGTTCAACTTGAGCAGTTCTCCAGCTTACACTATATTAGTAGTATGAGAGACAGCATTGATCCACATCGTCATCAACTCTTAGGTCTTAATATTGCCAGTAGTTCCTATTTTAGCCATTTTGTTGAGCGCGATGAGATGTCATACTTTAATTTCTTGGGGCGCCTGGGTGGCTCAGTCGGTTAAGCGGCCGACTTCGGCTCAGGTCATGATCTTGCGGTCCGTGAGTTCGAGCCCCGCGTCGGGCTCTGTGCTGACTGCTCAGAGCCCGGAGCCTGTTTCAGATTCTGTGTCTCCCTCTCTCTCTCTCTCTCTGACCCTACCCCGTTCATGCTCTGTCTCTCTCTGTCTCAAAAATAAATAAACGTTAATTTCTCTAATGAGGCTAAACACTGTAACATTATACACACACACATACATATATATATACATATAATTATATATAAAATACAATAGTTACATATATATGTATATATCAATTGTATAGTCTCACTTTTTTTGAAACACCATTTAAGTCTCCGACCCATTTTTACTTCCACTTAAATGGATGAATATGATTTTATTCATTTTCTTTTTAAATTAAAAAAATTTTTTTTCAATATATGAAATTTATTGTCAAATTGGTTTCCATACAAACCCAGTGCTCATCCCAAAAGGTGCCCTCCTCAGTACCCATCACCCACCCTCCCCTCCCTCCCACCCCCCATCAACCCTCAGTTTGTTCTCAGTTTTTAAGAGTCTCTTATGCTTTGGCTCTCTTCCACTCTGACCTCTTTTTTTTTTTCCTTTCCCTCCCCCATGGGTTTCTGTTAAGTTTCTCAGGATCCACATAAGAGTGAAAACATATGGTATCTGTCTTTCTCTGTATGGCTTATTTCACTTAGCATCACACTCTCCAGTTCCATCCATGTTGCTACAAAGGGCCATATTTCATTCTTTCTCATTGCCACGTAGTACTCCATTGTGTATATAAACCACAATTTCTTTATCCATTCATCAGTTGATGGACATTTAGGCTCTTTCCATAATTTGGCTATTGTTGAGAGTGTTGCTATAAACATTGGGGTACAAGTGCCCCTATGCATCAGGACTCCTGTATTCCTTGGATAAATTCCTAGCAGTGCTATTGCTGGGTCATAGGGTAGGTCTATTTTTAATTTTCTGAGGAACCTCCACACTGTTTTCCAGAGTGGCTGCGCCAATTTGCATTCCCACCAACAGTGCAAGAAGGTTCCCGTTTCTCCACATCCTCTCCAGCATCTATAGTCTCCTGATTGGTTCATTTTGGCCACTTTGACTTGCGTGAGGTGATATCTCAGTGTGGTTTTGATTTGTATTTCCCTGATGAGGAGCAACGTTGAGCATCTTTTCATGTGCCTGTTGGCCATCCGGATGTCTTCTTTAGAGAAGTGTCTATTCATGTTTTCTGCCCATTTCTTCACTGGATTATTTGTTTTTCGGGTGTGGAGTTTGGTGAGCTCTTTATAGATTTTGGATACTAGCCCTTTGTCCGATATGTCATTTGCAAATATCTTTTCCCATTCCGTTGGTTGCCTTTTAGTTTTGTTGGTTGTTTCCTTTGCTGTGCAGAAGCTTTGTATCTTCATAAGGTCCCAGTAATTCATTTTTGCTTTTAATTCCCTTGCCTCTGGGGATGTGTCGAGTAAGAGATTGATACGGCTGAGGTCAGAGAGGTCTTTTCCTGCTTTCTCCTCTAGGGTTTGGATGGTTTCCTGTCTCACATTCAGGTCCTTTATCCATTTTGAGTTTATTTTTGTGAATGGTGTGAGAAAGTGGTCTAGTTTCAACCTTCTGCATGTTGCTGTCCAGTTCTCCCAGCACCATTCGTTAAAGAGACGGTCTTTTTTCCATTTGATGTTCTTTCCTGCTTTGTCAAAGATGAGTTGGCCATACGTTTGTGGGTCTAGTTGTGGGGTTTCTATTCTATTCCATTGGTCTCTGTGTCTGTTTTTGTGCCAATACCATGCTGTCTTGATGATGACAGCTTTGTAGTAGAGGCTAAAGTCTGGGATTGTGATGCCTCCTGCTTTGGTCTTCTTCTTCAAAATTTGGCTATTCGGGGCCTTTTGTGGTTCCATATGAATTTTAGGATTGCTTGTTCTAGTTTCGAGAAGAATGCTGGTGCAATTTTGATTGGGATTGCATTGAATGTGTAGATAGCTTTGGGTAGTATTGACATTTAAAAAAAAGTTTTATTTTATTTTTTATTTTTTAAAATTTACATCCAAATTAGTTAGCATATGGTGAAACAATGATTTCAGGAGTAGATTCCTTAATAACCTTACCCATTTAGCCCATCCCCCCAGCCACAACCTCTGCAGAAACCCTCTGTTTGTTCCCCATATTTATGAATCTCTTCTGTTTTGTCCCCTTCCGGTTTTATATTATTTTTGTTTCCCTTCCCTTATATTCATCTGTTTTGTCTCTTAACGTCCTCAAATGAGTGAAGTCATACAATTTTTGTCTTTCGTTGACTGACTAATTTCACTTAGCATAATACCCTCCAGTTCCATCCACATAGTTGCAAATGGCAAGATTCCATTCTTTTTGATTGCCGAGTAATACTCTGTTTTATATATTCCACATTTTCTTTATCCATTCATCCATCGATGGACATTTGGGCTCTTTCCATACTTTGGCTATTGTTGATAGTGCTGCTATAAACATGGGGGTGCATGTGTCCCTTCAAAACAGCACACCTTTATCCCATGGATAAATGCCTAGTAGTGCAATTGCTGGGTCATAGGGTAGTTCTATTTTTAGTTTTTTGAGGAACCTCCATACTGTTTTCCAGAGTGGCTGCACCAGCTTGCATTCCCACCAGAAATGCAAAAGAGATCCTCTTTCTCCGCATCCTTGCCAACATCTGTTGTTGCCTGAGTTGTTAATGTTAGCCATTCTGAGAGGTGTCAGGTGGTATCTCATTGTGGTTTTGATTTGTATTTCCCTGATGATGAGTGATGTGGAGCATTTTTTCATGTGTCAGTTGGCCATCTGGATGTCTTCTTTGGAGAACTGTCTATTCATGTCTTTTGCCCATTTCTTCCCTGGATTATTTGTTTTTGGGGATGTTGAGTTTGATAAGTTTTTTATAGATTTTAGATACTAACCCTTTATCTGTCATTTGCAAATATCTTCTCCCATTCTGTCGGTTGCCTTTTCGTTTTGCTAATTGTTTCCTTCACTGTGAAGAAGCTTTTTATTTTGATAAGGTCCCAGTAGTTCATTTTTGCTTTTGTTTCCCTTGCCTCTGGAGACGTGTTGAGTAAGAAGTTGCTGTGGCTAAGATCAAAGAGGCTTTTGCCTGCTGTCTCCTCGAAGATTTTGATGGATTCCTGTCTTACATTGAGGTCTTACATCCATGTTGAGTTTATTTTTGTGTATGGTGTAAGAAAGTGGTCCAGGTTCATTCTTCTGCATGTTGCTGTCCAGTTTTCCCAGCACCACTTGCTGAAGAGACTGTCTTTATTCCATTGGATAGTCTTTCTTGCTTTGTCAAAGATTAGTTGGCCATACGTTTGTGGGTCCATTTCTGGGTTCTCTATTCTGTTCCATTGATGTGAGTGTCTGTTCCTGGTGCCAGTACCATACTGTCTTGATGACAGCTTTGTAGTACGGCTTGAAGTCTGGGATTGTGATGCCTCCTGCTTTGGTTTTCTTTTTCAAGATTGCTTTGGCTCTTTGGGGTCTTTTCTGGTTCCATACAAATTTTAGGGTTATTTGTTCTAGCTCCGTGAAGAATGCTGGTGTTATTTTGATAGGGATTGCACTGAATATGTAGATTGCTTTGGGTAGTATTGACATTTTAACAATATTTGTTCTTCCTATCCAGGAGCATGGAATCTTTTTCCATTTTATTTCTGTGTGTGTGGGGGGGGGGGGGGGTCTTCAATTTCTTTCATAAGCTTTCTAAATAGTTTTCAGCATATAGATTTTTCACCTCTGGTTAGGTTTATTCCTAGGTATTTTATGGTTTTTGGTGCAGCTGTCAATGGGATCGATTCTTTGATTTCTCTTTCTGTTGCTTTCTTGTTGGTTTTTAGGAATGCAGCCAATTTCTGTGCATTGATTTTATATCCTGCAACTTTGCTGAATTCATGAATCAATTCTAGCAATTTTTTGGTGGAATCTTTGGGGTTTTCCATATAGAGGATCATGTCATCTGCGAAGAGTGGAAGTTTGACCTCCTCCTGGCCCATTTGGATGCCTTTTATTTCTTTGTGTTGTCTGATTGCAGAGGCTAAGACTTCCAATACTATGTTGAATAACAGTGGTGAGAGTGGACATCCCTGTCTTGTTCCCGACCTTAGGGGGAAAGCTCTCAGTTTTTCCCCACTGAGGATGATATTATTGTTGGGTCGTTCATATATGGCTTTTATGATCTTGAGGTATACTCCTTCAATCCCTACTTTCTTGAGGGTTTTTATCAAGAAAGCATGCTCTACTTTGTCAAATGCTTTCTATGCATCTATTGAGAGGATCGTATGGTTCTTGTCCTTTCTTTTATTGATGTGATGAACCACGTTAATTGTTTTGCAGATATTGAACCAGTCCTGCCTCCCAGGTATAAATCCCACTTAGTCGTGGTGAATAATTTTTTTAATGTATTGTTAGATCCAATTGGCTAATATCTTGTTGAGGATTTTGCATCCATGTTCATCAGGGAAATTAGTTTATAGTTCTCCTTTTTTAGTGGGGTCTCTGTCTGGTTTTGGAATCAAGGTAATGCTGGCTTCATAGAGTTTGAAAGTTTTCCTTCCATTTCTATTTTTTGGAACAGCTTCAAAAGAATAGGTGTTAACTCTTCCTTAAATGTTTGGTATAATTCCCCTGGAAAGCCATCTGGCCCTGGACTCCTGGTTTTTGGCAGATTTTTGATTACTGATTCAATTTCTATATGGGTTATGGGTCTGTTCAAATGTTCTATTTCTTCCTGCTTCAGCTTTGGTAGTGTATATGTTTCTAGGAATTTGTCCATTTCTTCCAGATTTCCTGTTTTATTGGCATGTAATTGCTCATAATATTCTCGTATTATTGTTTTTATTTCTGTTGTGTTGGTGGTGATCTCTCCTCTTTCATTCTTGGTTTTATTTATTAGGGTCCTTTCCTTTTTCTTTTTCTTTTTTTTTTAAATTTTTTTTTTAAGTTTTATTTATTTTTGGGACAGAGAGAGACAGAGCATGAATGGGGGAGGGTCAGAGAGAGAAGGAGACACAGAATCTGAAACAGGCTCCAGGCTCCGAGCTGTCAGCACAGAGCCCGACACGGGGCTCGAACTCACGGACCGTGAGATCATGACCTGAGCCGAAGTCAGCCGCTCAACTGACTGAGCCACCCAGGCGCCCCTCCTTTTTCTTTTGATCAAACTAGCTAGGTTGATCAAACTAGCTAGTGGTGTATCAATTTTGTTAATTCTTTCAAAGATCCAGCTTCTGGTTTCATTGATGTGTTCTACTGTGTTTTTTTTTGTTGTTGTTGTTGTTGTTTTGACAGCATTAATTAATGCTCTAATCTTTGTTATTTCCTGGCTTCTGTTTTGGGGTTTTATTTGCTGTTTTTTTTTCCAGCTCCTTAAGTGTAAGGTTAGGTTGTGTATCTGAGATCTTTCTTCCTTCTTTAGGAAGGCCTGGATTGCTATATACTTTCCTCTTATGGCCACCTTTGCTGTATCCCAGAGGTTTTGGGTTGTGGTGTTACCATTTTCATTGACTTCCATATACTTTTTAATTTCCTCTGTAACTGGTTGGTTAGCCCATTCATTCTTTAGTAGGATGTTCTTCAGTCTCCAAGTATTTGTTACCTTTCCAAATTTTTTCTTGTGGTCGATTTTGAGTTTCATAGTGTTGTGGTCTGAAAATATGTATGGTATGATCTCGATCTTTTTGTACTTAACTTAGGGCTGATTTGTATCCCAGTATATGGTCTATTCTGGAGAACGTTCCATGTGCACTGGAGAAGAATGTATATTCTGCTGCTTTAGGATGAAATGTTCTGAATACATCTGTTAAGTCCATCTGGTCCAGGGTGTCATTCCAAGCCATTGTTTCCTTGTTGATTTTTTGATTAGATGATCTGTCCATTGCTGTGAGTGCGGTGTTGAAGTCTCCTACTATTATGGTATTTCTATCGATGAGTTTCTTTGTGATTAATTGATTTATATATTTGGGTGCTGTCACATTTGGCGCATAAATGTTTACAATTGTTAGGTCTTCTTGGTGGATAGACCCCTTGATTATGATATAATGGCCATCTGCATCTCTTGATACAATCTTTATTTTAAAGTCTAAATTGTCTGATATAAGTATGGCTACTCCAGCTTTCTTTTGTTGGCCATTAGCATGATAGATGGTTCTCCATCCCCTTATTTTCAATCTGAAGGTGTCTTTAGGTCTAAAGAGGGTCTCTTGTAAATAGCATATAGATGGATCTTGTTTTCTGATGCATTCCTTTACCCTGTGTCTTTTGATTGGAGCATTGAGTCCATTGACATTTAGAGTGAGTACTGAAAGATACGAATTTATTGCCATTATGATGCTTGTAGAGTTGGAGTTTCTGGTGGTGTTCTCTGGTCCTTTCTAATCTTTGTTGCTGTGTGTGTGTGTGTATATATATATATACATTTTTTTTTTTTCTTTCATCTTTTCTCCCCTCAGAGAGTCCCCCTTTAAATTTCTTGCAGGGCTGATTCAGTGGTCACAAACTCCTTTAATTTTTGTTTGGGAAACTTTTTATCTCTCCTATTTTGAATGACAGCCTTGCTGGATAAAGAATTCTTGGCTGCATATTTTTCTGATTCAGCACACTGTATATATCCTGTCACTCCTTTCTGGCCTGCCAGGTTTCTGTGGATAGGTCTGCTGCAAACCTGATCTGTCTTCCCTTGTAGGTTAGGGACTTTTCTTTCCTTGCTGCTGTCATGATTCTCTCCTTGCCTGAGTATTTTGTGAATTTGACTATGATATGGCTTGTTGATGGTTGGTTTTTGTTTAATCTAATGGGGGTCCTCTGTGCTTCCTGGATTTTGATGTCTGTGTCTTTCCCCAGGTTAGGAAAGTTTTCTGCTATGATTTGCTCACATAACCCTTCTACCCCTATTTCTCGCTCTTCCTCTTCTGGGACCCCTATGATTCTGATGTTGTTCCTTTTTAATGAGTCACTGATTTCTCTAATTCTTAAATCATGCTCTTTTGCCTTAATCTCCCTCTTTTTTTCTGCTTTGTTATTCTCTATAAGTTTGTCCTCTGTATCGCTGATTCTCTGTTATGCCTTGTCCATCATTGCCGTCACTGCATCCATCCGTGATTGTAGCTCAGTTATGGTATTTTTAATTTCATTCTGGCTATTTTTTACTTATTTTATCTCTGCAGAAAGGGATTCTAATTTATTTTCGACTCCAGCTAGTATTCTTATTACCGTGATTCTAAATTCTGGTTCAGACATTTTGCTTGTATGTGCATTCGTTAAGTCCCTGGCTGTCGTTTCTTCCTGCTCTTTCTTTTGGGGTGAATTCCTTCATTTTGTCATTTTGAATGGAGAAAAGGAATTAATGAGTTAGAAAAATTGAAATTAAAAAAATTAAAATTAAAAAAATACTAAAATTAAAAATTAAAAACACACCCACACACAAAAATTGAATAGGTGATGCTAGATTCTAAGTGTATTTTGATCTGGGTGTTGAAAGTGGTTTGACAGATTAGAGAAAAAAAGGGGATGGAGGGAAAAAAAAGGAAATCATTTGAGAATTTGAAAAAATGAATGCACTGAAGTAGACTAAAATGCGATGAGGGGGGTAAAATAGAATTTGAAAAAAATATACACAAAAGTAAAGAGTATAGTAGAAACAAAATAAAAATATTTTTAATAGAAATTTAAAAAAATACTAATTTTTTATTTTTCTGTATTTAAGAAAAATGAAAAGAATCAAAAAAGAAAAATATTTAAAAAAATCGTTTGAAAATTTGAAAAAGTGAATACACTGTAGTGGACTAAAATAAAATGAGGGAAGTAAGATAGAATTTGAAACAATTTACATAAAAGCAAAAAATATAGTACAAAAATTAAGTGAAAATATTTTTAATAGAAATTGAAAATAAAAATGAAGTTTTTCTCTTTCTGCATTCAAGAAAAAGAAAAGAAACAAAAAAGAAAGAAAAAAGGAAATTGTTTGAAAATTTGAAAAGGTGAATACACTGAAGTAGACTAAACTAAAATGATGGAAGTAAAATAGAATTTAAAAAATTTACACAAAAGCAAAAAATATAGTAATAAAAATTAAAGTATTTGTAATAAAAATTGAAAATGAAATGATTTTTTTCTCTTTCTGTATTCAAGAAAAAGAAAAGTGTAAAAGAGAAAAAGAAAAAAAAAGAAAGAAAGCAAATTGAATAGAAAGAAATTGAATAGATGAAGCTGCTAACAGATTGAAGTAGGACTGCAATTGCTTCGTTTTCCCCTAGAGGTCAGTCTATGTAGCTCTTTATAGTCCATCAATTAAGCTGGTGGTGAGGCTTGTGTTCTTGAGGAGAGACGTTGGCCTCGTTGGGTGGGGCTCCGTGTAATGCCTCCGCTGTCCGGTAGATGGCGCTGCTAGCCTACTGGGGTGCGGTGTTGCGGCGCTTGTAGGTGCCTATGCGCATGCGCAGTAAAAATGGCGCCACCCAGCCACCCAGTCTGTTCTCCCAGATCACCAATTGAGCACCAGTCCTCTGTCTTCAGCTCTCGTCCACTCCCGGCTTTTCCATTCTCTGTGTCCAGGCCCCAGGCAGTACCTCTCTCCCGAGTCCTGTCTCAGACGCGGCTGTTTTCCCCGGCCCCTTACTCCCGAAGGACGGCGGCTTTGACCCGCTCCGCCCCTCTGCGGGAGGGTCTCACCAGCAATGGCCGAATGAGCAGTGGCCGAATGTCGGCTGCACCCTGGAATGCCCGCTGGACCCTGCTGCTGCCGGTGCCCCTAGACTGCAGCCAGGTGCCGGCCCGGCCCAGAAAATGTTCGCGACACAGTGTAGCAGCAGCGTTTCAGGGGTTATGGAAAATCACAACATACGTCTGGCACCAGGCTTCGCCCTCAATGACCTTGTCCCAGCACCAGCGAACGTGGCCGCCTTTCTGGGTCTGCTGGGAGCAGGTGGCTTCAGCAGCCTCTACCAAATGTCCTTCCAGCGGTGGAACCGCTTTTCCCCGTGTGGCCCGAGAACCTCCCGGACCCCACCCTGCTCCTGGGGATTCGCCTTTCCCCCCAGAGCACCGCCAGGTATGGAGCTGCGGAGTTGCAGACTTTGCGCTCCCCTTGTTTACACTCTTAATGGAATTTAAACCCTCTCCTTTCTCCTTTCTCCCTTTTTAGTTTCGTCCCTGCGGCTGTTTCCAATTTTCCACTTTCTCTCCAGCTGCTTTTGGGGAGGGGTGCTTTTCCCGTATTCTCCCCCCTCCCCAGTCTCCGTCCTCTCTCCGCCCGCAAAAGCGGTTCCCTACCCTCCGCGGCTTGTTGCTCCCCCAATTCACCTCTCCACACCCCGTACCTGCTCAGGAATTGTCTTCTTGACTTCATTTTCAGACTCTTCATTTCCAGCACGTAGAAATACATTCTTGTTGTTGTCTGCTGATCTGTTTCATGTGACCTTCGTGATCCCGTTCATTCCGAAAGAATTTCCTTTTTGTAGATTCTTTAAAATTTTCCATGTGAGGTATCAGGTAATTTGTGAATGGAGATAATTTCACTTCCTTTCTAATATAGGTATCTTTTTTCCTTTCCTAATCGTCCTGACTAGAGCTCCAGTACAGTGCTGAATAGACGTGGTGAGAGCCGATGTCCTTATTCCTTAAAGGGAAGGCATTCAGTCTTGCCCGGTTAAGTCTGATTTGATTGTGGGTTTTTGGCAGATGACTCTTATCACGTTGAGGGAGCTTTATTCTCTTCCTAGTTTGTTGACCACTTTTATCATGAAAAGGTGCTGAATGTTGTCAAATTCTTCTGTGGCTATTGAGATGATCGTATTCTATTAATATCCTATTTCATGTTGACTTTTGTATATGAAACCAACCTTGCATTTCTATCATAAATTGTATTGGGTCACGATGTATAATTGTGTATGTGGCTGGATTCTGTTCATAGTATTTTGTTGAGGATTTTTGTGTCTGTATTTATAAAGGATATTGGTCTGTAGTTTTTCTTCCTTGTGATGTGTTTGAGTTTAGTACCAGGATAAAACATGCCTCCTACAATGAGTTGAGAAGTATTCTCTCCTCTTCTATTTTTTGGAAGAATCTGCAGAGCATTGTTGCTCATTGTTCTTTAATGTTTGGTAAAATTCACCAGTGAAGCCATATTATTCTGAACTTTACTTTGTGGGTGGTTATTATTACTATTGCTAATCCAGTTTCTTCACTTACTAAAACTCTAAATAAAACTCTGAATAAAAATGTTCAGATTTTATATTTCTTTTTGAATAAATTTTATACTTTACGTATTTCTGTGAATTTGTCCATTTCATCTAGGTTATCTGATTTGTTGATGTAAAATTCTTTATTAAGTTTTTTTTAAGGTTTATTTATTTTTGAGAGAGACAGAGACAGAGCGTGAGCAGGGGAGGGGCAGAGAGAGAGGGAGACACAGGATCCAAAGCAGGCTCCAGGCTCTGAGCCGTCAGCATAGAGCCCAATGCGGGACTCGAACGCACAAACCATGAGATCATGACCTGAGCTGAAGTCGGACGCCCAACCGACTGAGCCACCCAGGTGCCCCGATATAAAATTCTTTATAGTATTCTTTTACAATCTTTTTATTTCTGTAAGGTTGGTAGTGATGTTTCCTCTGTCATTCCTAATGTAATACTTTGTCTCTTTTTTCTTTCCTTCCTTAGTCTAGCTAAGGATGGCAATTTTGTTGCTCTCACGAAGAACCAATTTTTGTTCCTGTTGTTTTTTCTCTATTGTTTTTCTACTTTCCCTTTCATTAAATCCTGCTCTAATCGTTATTATCTCCTTCTGCTTGTTTGGGGTTTATTTTGCTTTTCTTTTTTCAATTTTCTTGAAGTAGAAGCTTGGGTTATTGATTTGAGGTTTTTCTTCTTTTTTAACATAGATGTTTATAACTAAAGAGTGTTTAAGCTGCATCCCAATTTTTATATGTTGCAATTTTGTTTCCATTCATCTCAAAATATTTTCTGTTTATAAACTTAAAGATAAACTTCCTTGTGATTTCTTCATTGAACCACTGGCTGCTTAGCATTGTGTTGTTGACTTTCTACGAATTTGTGAACTTTCAAACTTTTCTTCTATTTATACCTAAATTCATTTCTTTGTCATCATGGAACATACTTTATATGATTTCAGTCATTTTAAGTTTATTGAGACTTGTTTTATAGTCTAACACATGGTCTAGCCTGGATAATTCTTCATGTGTACTTCAGAAGAATGTATATTTGGCTATTATTGCCTGGGTGTTCTATCAATGGTACTGGAGTTTTTTTGTTTTTGTTCTTTGGGATGTAATGCAGTTCAAGTCTCCTATTTGTTTATATTTTTCCTATTTTGTTTATTCACTAACGTTTTTTTAAGTTTTTTTATTTGTTTTTTATTATCTTAAATTTAAATCCAAGTTAGTTAACATGTAGTGTGATAATAATTTCAGGAATAGAGTTAGTGATTCATCTCTTACATATAACACCCAGTGCTCATCCCAACAAGTACCCTCCTTAATGCCCCTCACCGCTTTAGCCCTTTTCCCCACCCAACACCCCACCATCAACTCTCAGTTTGTTCTCTATACTGAAGAGTCTCTTACGGTTTGTCTCCCTCCCTGTTTCTATATTATTTTTGCTTCCCTTCCCTTATGTCCATCTGTTTTGTGTATTAAATTTCACATATGAGTGAAATCATATATTTGCCTTCCTCTCACTGACTTATTTTGCATAGCATAATACACTCTAGATCCATCCACATTGTTACAAATGGCAAGATTTCTTTCTTTTTGATAGGTGAGTAATATTCCTTTGTATATCTATACCACTTCTTCTTTATCCATTCATCCACCGATGGACAGTTAGGCTCTTTCCATACTTTGGCTATTGTTGATAGTGCTGCTATAAACATTGGGGTGCATGTGCCCCCTCAAATCAGCACCCCTGTATCCTTTGGATAAATACCTACTAGTGCAATTGCTTGGTCGTAGGGTAGTTCTATTTTTAATTTTTTGAGGAACATACGCACTGTTTTCCAGAGTGACTGCACCAACTTGCCTGCCCACCAGCAGTGTGAAGATCCTCTTTCCCCTCATCCTCACCAACATCCATTGTTGCCTGAGTTGTTAATGTTAGCCACTCTGACAGGTGTGATGGGGTATCTAATTGTGGTTTTGATTTGTATTTCCCTGATGATGAGTGACGTTGAGTATCTTTTCATGTGTCTATTAGCCATCTGGATGACTTCTTTGGAGAAGTGTCTATTCATGTCTTTTTCCCATTTCTTCACTGGATTATTTTTGAGGAGGATGTGGTCTATAAGTTCTGTATATATTTTGGATACTAACCCTTTATCTGAGATGTCATTTGCAAATATCTTCTCCCATTCTGTCGGTTGCCTTTTAGTTTTGTTGATTGTTTCCTTCACTGTGCAGAAGCTTTTTATTTTGATGATGTCCCAAGAGTTCATTTTTGCTTTTCTTTCCCTTGCCTCCAGAGACATGTCAAGTAAGAATTTGCTGTGGCTGAGGTCAAAGAGGTTTTTGCCTGTTTTCTCCTCGATTTTGATGGCTTCCTCTCTTACATTGAGGTCTTTCATCCACGCTGAGTTTATTTTTGTGTCTGGTGTAAGAAAGCGGTCCAGGTTCATTCTTCTGCATGTCGCTGTCCACTTTTCCCAGCACCACTTGCTGAAGAGACTGTCTTTATTCCATTGGATAGTCTTTCCTGCTTTGTCAGAGGTTAGTTGGCCATACATTTGTGGGTCCAATTCTGGGTTCTCTCTTCTGTTCCATTGATATGGGTGTCTGTTTTTGTGCCAGTGCCATACTGTTGTGATGATTACAGCTTTGTAATACATCTTGAAGTCTGGGATTGTGATGCCTCCAATTTTGGTTTTCTTTTTCAGGATTGTTTTGGCTATTTGGGGGGTCTTTGTGGTTCCACATGAATTTTAGGATTGTTTGTTCTAGCTCTGTGAAGAATGCTGGTGTTGTTTTAATATAGGTATTGCATTGAATATGTAGATGGCTTTGGGTAATATTGTCATTTTAACAATATTCTTCCAATTCAGGAGCATGAAATATTTTTCCTTTTTTTGTGCTTTTTTTCAATTTCTTTCATAAGATTTCTATAGTTTTCAGTGTATAGATTTTTCACCTCTTTGGTTAGGATTATTCCTAGGTATTTTATGGGTTTTGGTGCAATTGTAAATGGGACCAATTCTTTGATTTCTCTTTCTGTTGCTTCATTATTGGTGTATAAGAATGCAACTGATTTCTGTGCATTGATTTTATATCTTGCCACTTTGCTGAATTCATGAATCAGTTCTAGCAGTTTTTTGGTGGAATCTTTTGGGTTTTCCATATAGAGTATCATGTCATCTGCAAAGAGTGAAAGTTTGATCTCCTCCTGGCCAAATTGGATGCCTTTTATTTCTTTGTGTTGTCTGATTGCAGAGGCTAAGACTTCCAAAACTATGTTGAATAACAGTGGCGAGAGTGTCCCTCATTCTCCTAATCAGCATGCCTTAATGTCTCCTATGGAGATCTCACGGAGACGGGAACATGGTTTCTGTTCTGTATGTGCATTATCTAAAACACCTAGACCCGTGACTGACTGACGTGTCTGACGTGTCGTGGGTGCTCAGTGAATATTTGTTTAGTAAAGTATCTTGTGTCTGTAAGCACAAGAAGAAATGTATCGAGAGCCTCATTGATGTAGCATTACTTACAACAATGAAAAAGCAAAAACAATTTATGCATGATAATATGATGTAGGATGATACCATATTAAAAATGAGCCAAGTAAGAATGAATTGTAAGTGAGTCAAACATCACAAGTTCAAAATACATGAACCACAAGTTGATAGAGCTGAAAGGAGAAGCAAAAAATATCCACAATTTTCGGCGGGGACTTGGACATTCATTCCTAGGTAGAAAGTCAGTGAAGATACAAGAACTGAAACACTATCAATCATTTAGCACGTGACTGACATTTACAGATCATTTAACAGTAGGATATGCGTCTTTTCCAAGGGCCCACGGATCATTCATACAGGTATACCAATTCCTGGGCCGCAGAAGGAACCTTGACAAATTTTAAGAAATGAAATGACAAAGCGTGTTCTCCACCCATGACAGAAACAAAGTAAAATCAGTAACAGAAAGACAGCAAGCAAAGATCCAAATTCTGAGAAGTTAAGCACAAACCTCTAATGATTCTTGGGTCAAAGAAGAAGGCTTAAAAGAAATAAAGATACATATGTGTATGAAAATGAAAACACAACATATTAAAATTTGTGGAATCCATCTACGACAGGGATGGCAGTGTCAATAGCTCTAAATGCTTGCATTAGAAGAGGGGAAAGGTCTCAAATTAATCATCTAGTGTTGATCTCAAAAAAAAAAAAAAAAAAAAAAAACAACTTAAAAACAAAGAGAAAAATAAACCCAAAGCAAGCAGAGGAAGGAAATAATCAAGAGTGGAATCAATGAAATTGAAAATAGGAGAGCCATAGGGGAAAAAAAAAAAAAAAAAACAATGGAACAGTCAGCTGGTTCTTCAAAAAATAATTAAAAAGACTGATAAGCCTCTGGCGAGACTGACATATATAAGCTGAGGGAAGAGACAAGGTACGAACATCAGAAATAAAACACAGGCGATCACTGCAGATCTCGCAGCCAGGAAGAGGAGAGTTAGAAGTACTGGGAACAATTTCATACTCATACATTGGACAGCGTAGAAGAAATGGACCAATTCTTCAAACCCCACAAAGTACCAAAACCGAACCCAGAAAAAAAATTAACCCCATAATCCTGTAACGAGGAAATAAATTGAATTCATAATTTAAAAGCTCCTGAAAACAAAATCCCCTGCCCAGATGGTTTCACTGGAGAATTCTATTAAATATTTAAGGCATTAGCAACAATTTTTTATGCGGTCTCTTCCAGAAAATGGAAGAGAAGTAAATGCGTCCCAGTTCATTTGATGAAGCTTGTATTCCTCTGACGCCCAAAGCAGATAAGGACAGTACAGTAAGAGAATGCTGCAGACCATTCGTGAATACAAATGTATATGGGAAGCCCCCCACGGTGTGAATTACCATAATTCACTTCCCATTCTTTTCCTCAATGCCCCTTTTAAAAAAAAATGCAGGTTATACATTTCTTTTGGAACTCCCCTGAGGGAGAGGTTTGGGTTCTGCTCTGCTCTGTGCTCGCTCGCACTGGGGAGGCCAGGGCTACCTGCTCTCGGCTTGTCCGGGTGCTCAGCACACGTACTTCTCCATTGTTCCACAGTTTTCCTCTCTATCTCTTCCATCAGTCTTGCTTTGTTAGCCACTGGCAAACCTTGAGAATCATGCGGGATACAAATGACATGAAATGAAATAAAATTCATCCAGCTACAGCAACAGTGTTCTGCATTTACACAGGTAGACACGCGGTATGGTCTGCAAAGCTCTGATGCTTCGCGGCAGCTGGTAGGAAACCTGGGCTTCCCTTCACCTTTGCATGGTCCTAGGAGTCCTCCTGCCCCAAACGGCCTGGACCTGGGGAGCCAGATGGGGTTTGAGAGTGTCCCCTTGCTGCCACTTGGCCCGCAGGGGGCAGGTGGAAGCCAACCAGCAACACTGGCTTCTGGGAAGGGGACAGGGACAGAATCAGCTTGATGTGGAGAACAATGGGGGCCAGGATGTATGAATGGCTTGAGCTCTTGTGTGGCTCAATTCAAATTTTTTTTTAAAAAAAAAAGGTTATTGTGGATGTTATTAAAGACTTCTGTGTATCAAGCACAATTCAGATTTGATAAGCTCCTTGTTATGTGTACAGAATGAGCGGACGGAAGGCCCAGCATCCCGTTATTGGATTCCTGAGCCTAAGACGGTATTTTTAGCTCTTCTCTTGCTGCACATTCAATCGCTGAGAATCACCGGCAGTGAGCGTGGTCGGCGAGCCCTCCTCCCTGTCTGCTCCCCCTTGGAGATTGGACTGCACAGGAAATGGTCTGAGAGATGCTCAGCTCCTTGTCCTGGCAGGTGCCACACAACAAGGACGCAGGAGGTAAATGTCAGAGACACGCAACTTGTCCCGGCCGCTAGGGCTTCCAGAAGACCAACCCACAGGGCGTCTCCCGGCTTGGCCCCTGTAACCCAGGGAAGAAAAGTAGAGAAAAGCGTGTGTTTTATTTATTTATTTATTTATTTATTTATTTATTTATTTATTTTTAATTTTTTTAATGTTTATTTATTTCTGAGGCAGAGAGAGACAGAGCATGAGTGGGGGAGGGTCAGAGAGAGAGGGAGACACAGAATCAGAAGCAGGCTCCAGGCTCTGAGCTGGCAGCACAAAGCCCGATGCGGGGCTTGAACTCACAAACTGTGAGATCATGACCCGAGCCGAAGTCGGTCGCTCAACCAACTGAGCCACCCAGGCGCCCCGAAAAGCGTGTGTTTTAAATGGCTGAGTGGCACCATGGTGCTCGGGCACTAAGAAAGGTTTATGACTTCCTGCCCTTTCCTTCCCATGCCTCCCCTGCCACCGACAACACGTGGTCGGCTGGTGGCCTCCTGGCGCCAAGTACGAGCAAGGTTAGCTGAAACAAGAGGAGGGGGTGCCTGGGGGGCTCAGTCGGTGGAGCATCTGACTTCGGCTCAGGTCATGATCTCGCGGTTCATGAGTTCGAGCCCCACATCGGGCTCTGTGCAGACAGCTCGGAGCCTGGAGCCTGCTCCAGATTCTGTGTCTCCCTTTCGCTACCCACCCCTCCCTCGCTCCCTCTCTCTCTCTCTTCCTCTCTCAAAAATAAATAAGCGTTAAAAAAAAAGAAAGAAACAAGGAGGAGCTGGGTCAGGTGTTCCCACTCGGATTTCCCCCTGGACACAGCAACTCTCGTATGCACTCATGTGTCTTCTCACCATGGTTAACGTGGCTGACCTTCAGTGCACAAGCTTCCCGACACCGGTTCTAGAGGACCCGACGTGCTATTGAAGAAGGGGCGTCACCCAGCTGGGGACAGGTCAGCCTCTCTTGGCCTTGGCTTCCTCTGTTGGAAAAATGAGGGGCGTAATGCCCACCTTGCATGGTTAAATGGGGTGAGGGCTGAGGGATGATGGGAGGTCCGTGGAGAGCACCCTTCCTTCCCACCTGAGTTTGGGACCACTCAAGAGATGCCCTGGGGCTCAGGCACGTGGAAGTGAAAGTATCAGCTTTGTTGCAGACACAGTTGATTGAAGAACTTGGCTTTCGCTCTGCACCCAAAGGCTTGCTAACACTTTGGCTTTGAAATGGAATCACCCTAAGGATACGGGGTCACCTTGCAAGCCCCCTCTCCATTGGCCAGGTCTCTGGCCATTACAGGGAGCAGACCGAGTGTAAACCCTCTGTGGGAAGACCCAGAAGCCCGGCGGGAACCCAGAAGGAGCCGAGCTGAGCCCACTGGCAGCTGCTTCCCAACAGCTCACCAGACGGTTCACTTCTGCTCCCTGCACAGGAGTGAGGCTTTGGAGGGAGACTGGGAGAGTCGCTCTCAGGCCAGTGGGAGGTCCTGGTCTCTGTGGGGAGCAGGGAGGCCAGAACAAAGGAGGCTCCGATAAGCAATGACTTCGACCCAATGCAGAGCCCAGCACCCAGCAGAGATTTGCCTCTAGTCATCCCTCCACCTTCCCTGTCTCCTTCCGTGCTGCCTTCCCCCTCGCCCCAGCCTCCTGTGGAGGAAGTACCAGATTAACTTAACGTGCCACCCAGGCCACGGGTACTCTGTTTGTGACCCATTCATTCCGAGTGTATGATGCTCTGGGCAATGTGCTAAACGCAGGGGGACAGTGTCAAACAGGCCTGATCCCTGTGCACGGAGATGGCTGGCTGGTGGGGAGAAGAGACCAGGAGAGAGAGGGTCCCCGAGCCACGAGGAAAGTGCTGCCAGAGCCTCAGGCAGGGATTCTAGATTCTGGAGATGGGTTGTGTTAGTTCAGTTCCCAGCTCTTCCATTTCCTGGGGAAATGTTCTTTAACCTCCCTGAGCCTCCGTGTCCAGGTCTGTCCAGGATGGCTCCTGCTAGTACCTACCTCAAAGGGCTATTGGGAGAATAAAATGAATTAACACGCATAAAGCACATAGAACGGTACCTGGCCCGTGGTAGGCGCCTTATCAGTGCTATTATAGGGCACCAAGGACCAAAAGGAGTGTCCCCCAACTCAGTCTTCCAGGGTTAGGGAGGAGGGCTTCTAAGAACAGGAGCATGAATCTAAACCATGGTTTCTCAACCACAGCACTGTGGACATTTGGGGCCAGGCCATTCTTTGTGTGAGGGGCCACCCTGTGCCTTGGAGAAGGCTTAGCAGCAACCTCGGCCCCTACCCACTAGATGCCAGTAGCACTCCTCCCAGTTGTGACAACCCAAAGCATCTCCAGACGTTGTTCTATGTCCCAGGGGAGCAGCGTGGCCCCTGGTTGGGAACCACTGCTCCGCACTGAGAAGAGAAGGGTGGACGAGAGCAGAGAGGTGGTGGCAGGGACCATATTGAGCTCCTTGGGAACGTGGGAGCGTGGGGTCCACGTCCAGGGTGAATCTGGACCCGCAGCAGTGGGTTGATCCAGGGCACTAGTCATGGCCATGACATCAAATCCCAGCCCCCTTCTGATGACCCCACACTCAGGCGAGCCATCGAGGGCGACCTCTTCCACGGACTCCCAGCTTCTGGCACCGGGCTGATGCGTGAGAGAAGCCTTCTGAGGATTCGTGGATGCGTGGGCCATCCCACACTTGGGACGCGGTCCCTGAGGGCATTCACCGGGTGTCTCCTCTAAATGTATCCTTCGGTTAAGAAAGCTCCTCCTTGAGCATGACACCAGACCACCTCTCTTTTCTCCCTGTGGTGCTGCTTTTACAGACTCGGACTTTGATGCCTTCAGTGTCTCTTGAACATCGTACAAAAAAATCCCTGTTAAGCATGTTACTCTGTAGAGGTACTTCATGCAGATCGTTGTTTGCCACATTACAAAATGCCATCGTTGTAAGAATCTAGTGGGAGAAAGTTCCTTCTGGCTTCATACCAGGAATAATCATGCTTTTCCTAAACAACTGATTCCTTGTTTCCACGTTGACCCTGGATCATAAGGCTGATCGTGTTTCTCTGCTTGCCGGAAAGGTTAGACACACATTTATGGCCTGTTTGGGGCCAACACACGAGCTCGCTGACCATGAATTGGGGTATTTTTGCCTGCTTACAGTTTCTTGAATCCCTTTTTTATTCTTTGACCCGATCTATGGCTTACTTACTTTTAATTTTGTTAAGCGATATGTATTTTGCAAGTAACCTTTAAAGCTTTTTGGAGCAAGATTGGAAATTAAGGAACAAATTTTTTTTAAACCAGACACAGGGTTCTGCGTGCTGGTATATTTCCGCATCCAAGCCAAAACTGGTGCCTTCCAAACTCCTGAACTTCTTTGATGTTGGAAGGAGAGCCTAATTGATTTCTCCATGGCTCAGGGTTACCAGGATAGAGTGCAGGTTTCTCATTTGTGATCTCCATTTCCATGACAATGTGCAGCATTATCGTGAGAACATACTTATCATTCCAGTCCAAGAGGAGGCAAAAGGAAGCATTGCACAAAGCTGCAGAGATAAATGAAAGGTCATTGTCTGTTCTCCAGTAACAGTGCTGAGTCTCCTTGGGGATGTAGAGTCCATGGCCCAGGGCAAAAACTGGATCTGTGGTGAGAGAAAGCCACAACAACCTGAGTTATTGCTTAAATTTCTGTTCTCTTCGCATGTTGGATTTCCTCTTAAAATTCACTCCGGTCTGCAAGTTTCTTTCCTAGAAATTCACATTGCCCCTCCAAAGAGTTCTGACGGAATATCGAATGAGATGCCCTTTGACAGTTTAGCTGTGAACAAGGGTGCAGAACTCAACTGGTTATTCATGTGATGTTTCAATAGTCCTTCAACTCTCAGAATACAAATTGGGCATCTGTAGGAGGCATTTAGAGCTAATTCCTGTGGTTCCTTTTTGAGCATCTGAACCCTCCTCTCCAGTAGCAAATACACAGAGAGATGTACCAGCTGACTCTTTGGGTTCCAAATGACAGAAAGACCATGTCAAGTAGCTTAGGTCAGAAGGCGCGTCATTGTGCGTGGTAAGTGTAAGGTTCAGGCTTCTGTCCAGGCTGGAGCCAGCATCTCCAACAAGGCTCCTGTGTTTAGCCCTCACCCTGTTTGACCCTCTGCCGCTTCCCGCTGCAGGTGGGTTGTACGCCCATTTGGGGCAAGAGGGTGTCACAGCGTCTAGCCTGGCAAGCCCAGAGGAGAAGGCTTTTATTTCATCCGTCCCAGGGAGCACCCCAAGGGGTCCTGATGAACTGACACCAGCAGCCAGGGGACGTGTGTCTATACCTCCTAGTCAGCCCGGGCCATAGATCTGCTCATCTCTTTGCTGAAGGGGAGGAGCGGGAGTCATCAGACAGCGCCAACAGGAGCCCCTGAGGTGAGAGGGAGAATCCCCAGCGAACCCGAAGTGTGGGCATGACAGGCATTTTGAGACCAGACTTTCCACAAACTAGCGATGCTTTTCACAGACGCTTCTTGAATGGAGACAAAGAGCCCCACTTCATCGTAGAGTCCGGTATTACCATGATGCCAAATCTGGGCCAGCGCAGTGGCAGGTAGGAAAACGTGGGCTAGTGCCATCGGAACACTATGCAAAATCCTAAATGAGATATTGGCCGCTTGAATCCAGGAAACACACCCAGGTTGGGGGAGCACAGTGCGTGCGTCACAGCACCACCTAGTGGTGTGTGGTTGTAAATGCGCTGGGGAGAGACTGGGTCTGGGGTTCGTGTGCCCCTCTTCTTGTTGACTCGCTGGGTCCCTTCTTCCCTCTGGGCCCCAGTTTCCTCTTCTGTCGAACGAGGGGAAGAGGCTGGATGGCCCAGGTCTAACCTCCGAGGGTCTGAGTCAAAGGTCTAAGCCCCCATGAAAACAGTCTGTCATTCTGTGGTTATATCTCAGGATTCCCTTAACTTCCCACGGTTCTGTATGAAATGTGAAAACATTTTACAAGGGTGAGATTCCTCTCTCGAGGTTTGAACACCATCCTGAGGTTCTATATATTGGCTCTTTAGTCCCGAGGAAGCCTGAATGCATTTTGTAAAAACGAATTGAGTAATGTGTCATTCTCTGTTGCTGAAACAAGCAAACGGACAACCCCCCCCCCCCCGCCCCCCGAAAAACTCCCAAGCTGCCGGTCGCTGCTGGCTGTCCCTGGTTGCTCAGCCAGGGCCGTTGGCTGGAGCTCCTGTTTTCCTTCTCGTGGCCTCTCTGTGGGGCTTGGGCTCTGGCCGGGTCCTGGAAGGCAGTTCGAGTAGAAACTGCTGGTTCCCTTCAGGCCTGGACGCAGACTTGCCAGAACATCGCTGCATTCAGTGGGCGCAGAACCAGGCTCCGTGTGGGGAGTCGCGTGTGGTGGGAGGGAAGAGAGGGACGTCGGGGAGGGGGGTGCAGCTTTGGAGAGCACCTACCTCAGGTCCCAAAAACACCTAGTTAAAGCAGGTACTAAAGACAAAGTAATGTATACACTGGACTATTACTGAGCCATTAAAAAAAAAAAAAAAATGAATGAAGTCCTGCCATTTGCAACAACATGGATGGATCTAGAAAGTATTATGCTAAGTGAAATTAGTCAGGGAAAGACCAGTACCATATGATTTCACTCCGATGTGGAAGTTAAGAAACAAAGCAAACAAGCAAAGGAAGGAAAAAAAAAGAGGGAGAGAGACAGACCAAGAAACAGACTCTTAACTGTAGAGAACGAGCTTACGGTCACCAGAGAGCAGGTGGTGGGGGGCTCGGGGAGATGGGGATGGGGATTAAGGAGGGCACTTTGTTGTGATGAGTACCTGGTGTATGAAGTGTTGAATCACTAGGTTGGACACCTGAAGCTGACACTACACTGTATATTAATCAACCGGAATTTAAATAAAAACTTTAAAAATTTTCTACTCTGTTTTTAAAGTTTATTGATTTATTCTGAGAGAGACAAGAGAGAGTGCTCAAGCAGGGCAGAGAGAGAGAGGGAGACAGAGAATCCGAAGCAGGCTCCAGGCTCCGAGCCGTCAGCACAGAGCCCGACGCGGGGCTCGAACTCACGGACCGCGAGATCGTGACCTGAGCCGAAGTCGGATGCCCAACCGACTGAACCCCCCAGGGGCCCCTAAAACATCTTAAAACTTAAAGTCATGGGTTGATGTCTGGCATTGGTTAAAATGCCATTTGTCTGCGAGAGCCCTGTGACTTCGGTGACACCAGTGCCTCTCTCTGAGCCTCAGGTGACGCTTCTGTAAAACGGGGGAATCGGTCCGGAGGACGTTGGAGCACCTCTGTCCCCTAACCTGCTCTGTCCCTCTGCGCTCCTAGGTACTCCTTCCAGGACGAGGAGGACATGTTCATGGTGGTGGACCTGCTCCTGGGCGGAGATCTGCGTTACCACCTGCAGCAGAACGTCCACTTCACGGAGGGGGCGGTGAAGCTGTACATCTGCGAGCTGGCGCTGGCCCTGGAGTATCTGCAGAGGTTCCACATCATCCACAGGTGCCTGGGCTGCCGGAGGGGTGCCTGGGGGCCACGGCCTGCTGGGAGGCCGGGCGGGGCATTTCCTCACCGACGTCTGTCCGAAGGGGCAGCAGGTGGAGCTCAGGAACATCAGAACAGCCTCTTCCCGCCCTTACATCCTCTACAGTCGGCCCGCTCCCTTGTCACCTGCGTCCGAGGCCACCACCCCGCCACAGAGAAATGCGGCTGGTGGTTGGCCTTTGCTTCTCCGTTGCAGCGTGACTTCAGGAGGCTGGAATGTTCTGGCCCCCCAGTCTCACGTTAGAAAGGTCATGTGGCATTAGTTGGGAGTCTGAGGGAATCTACTGTCTTCCTTTCCATACGTGAAATTGGTGCTGTGCCGCGGGGAGGATTTCTTTCTCCTGGGAACGCCTCGGGGCTGGCCCTGGGCTCTGGGTATAAGCTCTGGGTTTCTGCTCCTTGCTCAGAACCCTTGCTTCCCCCTGCCCGGGCACAGCTCTGCCACTCCAAGCAGGCCGGCAAAGCAAGTTTGTCTGCGGAGGCAGGAGGCCAGCCAGAGGCTTCCAAAAGTGATGGTGACAACAAGCAAAGTCTTCTCGCTCTTTCCAGAGGAGGGGGCTGGCGTGAGTGGCTCCAGATTTGTTCACCTTGGGTCTTGCGCTGTGCCTCACTGCTCTTCTTATGACATATGTGATTTTGGAAGACATGGCAAAGAAAGACTTGACCTTCTAGGTAAAAATGGTAGATTAAGCATGTACACACACATACACACACAAACACATCTACAGTTTGTTCCTCCTGGAACTCCGGTAAAACGGCAGCAAGAAGATTCGATAAATGACAAACTCACAAAGATGGGGAAGACTAAAGAGGAGACTAGAGAAAAACATGGCGGGGGGAGGTTCTGAAAGAAAACGGAGAGTGGTGGATGATTAGTGTCCAAGAACGTAAATTCCAGGTTGTCACTGGGGACAGCCGAGCACCGATGGACGCTGACGAGTGCTCCCTAGGGGCAGGGACTGACAGTCATCAGTATATATGGAAGGAAGAAGGGAAGTAAAAAGGAGGCTAAAGTAAGGTGAACTGTTTGAAAGCCTTTTAGGAAGTATTGAGAACCCAGAGCTGCTTGTCCATTGTGAATAACTCGATGGCTAAGGAATCGTCTGAGTAATTTTGCCCAAGCAGACAAATAATGTTTGCTCCCTAAAGATGCAAAACTTAGCGAGGGTTTGCACTGAAGTACACCAAGCTTACTTGAGTTAGGACATTGTATTGAAAAGAGTGTATCGGGAGACCTGGTGGCTCAGTCGGTTGAGCGTGTGGCTCTTGATTTCAGCTCAGGTCACGATCTCGCCCTTGGTGAGTTCAAGCCCTGCGTCAGGCTGTGTGCTTGACAACGCAGAGCCTGCTTGGGATTCTATGTTTCCCTCTCTCTCTGCCCGCCCCCACTCGTGCTCTCTCTGTCTCTCCAAATAAATAAATAAGCTTAGAAGGAAAGAGTATACCAACCAGATGCTAAAATACACAACCTCTCCCCACGCCAGCTGGGCTCCAAGAGTGGCATGTTCAGACCTTCCTCCAGGCAGGAAACTGTGATTTCAGTGAGGGGTGATCCAAGAGCAAAGAGACCTGACTTCACAGCTTCCCCACCACCACTTAGCACGTAGTTCACAGCCAACAAGCCCCACTCATTTGTCGTAAGCTGCCAACTAGGTAACCGATGACCAAGGTTTATAAGACATATGGAAATCTCCTGGCACAAACAGTGAGGTCCAAGCAATGAAATGGAAAGAGGAAAAACAGATCTTGGAATAAATAGACACCATGCGAGGAGGAGAAAATAGCAAAATAACCGTGATCAGTATTTCCAGAGGGATAAAAAGATTTTTGCAATTATATAATAAGAAATGTGTAGATAGTAAGAAATACATAATAAGAGTCACCATGTTTATTTAAAATTTGGAAGACATTGGAGCTCTTCTAAATTAAAAACATGACAGTAGAAATGAAAAACTCGAAAGATGTGTTAGAAGACAAAGTTGACATCCGTCACACAGTAATATAGAAAGATAAATAGAAAATACGAGAGGGGCGCCTGGGTGGCTCAGTTGGTTAAGCGTCTGACTTCGGCTCAGGTTATAATCTCACAGTTTGTGAGTTCAGGTCCCACGTCGGGCTCTGTGCTGACAGCTCGGAGCCTGGAGCCTGCTTGGGATTCTGTGTCTCCCTCTCTCTGCCCCTCCCCTTCTCTCTCTCTCTCTCTCTCTCTCTCTCTCTCTCTCTCTCTCTCTCTCTCTGTGTCTCTCTCTCTCAAAAATAAATAAACATAAAAAAATTTAAAAAAATAGAAAAGAAAATACAAGAGGAAATAGAATAAAATGAGGCAACCGTCTGGTAATCCTAACCTCAGATGAGAGAGAGACAAGAGAGAAAACATAGTGGGAGAAATGATCAATGAAATAATTATTGAATATCTCTTGGACCTGAAAGAGCCGAGTTTCCAGATTGAAAGATGCCCATCAGGACAAACCCCAGGTCCCATAAGCTTCCACAGATGAACAGCAGGCTATAAAGGCTGAGGAATCAGACGTGTTTAGGGTTTATCAGGGGCTAGAAGGCAGCGGACACATGCTCTCAATCAAGTGTGAGGGTGTACATTTCCAGAAGTTCAGGGTCTCCAAAAAACGTACCTTACATTCCCTTTTTCTCAAGGAACTATCAGAAAAAGAGGTGGACTCCACCAAAATAAAGGAATAAATCAGGAAGGGGGAAGGAACGGAAAATGTGTGGCTCCAGCAGAGGAGAGAGGCATAGGGAGTCTCCAGGATGGTGATAAAGGGAGGTCCCAGGATGTCGGTTGTGCCCACGGTGTAGACCCTGACCAGTGCTGACTGGAGTGGATCGAAATACCCTGGGGCAGGCTTCTCCAGGAATCATGGGCTGGTGGGATTCCTGATGCCTCTGGATGCCTTGAGAGGAACTTATTTAGTTGGTGAAGCATCTGAAGTTGAATAAATGAGAAGTTTAGGAAAAAGCTCAACAATACATAAAAGGCAGTTATTAACTCTAGGGCATGGAGGCATTGTACACGATGTTGTCTGTGTGCAGCATAGCTTATTACGTGAATTCGCTCCATACAATCATAATCAGTGCAGCCCTGAAGGTCAGTCTAACCAGAAATACAAAACTCCACTGGGGAATGGCTGGAGGGGAAGATGACCGTGTCTTCTGGGGGCCGGGAGGATGGGGGGGGGGGGGGGGAAGAGTGTTACATCCTCATTTTCCACAGTGGGAGGCCAATAGATGGAGCCTGAAATGCAAAAGGTATCTATTATTTAGAGAAAAGGAGCTATGTCTACCAAAATTATCACCTGGACAAGATGGATGGATGGATGGATGGATGGATGGATGGATGGATGGAGAGAGAGAGATGGGGAGAAAGTGATAGGGGTTGTTTCTATATTAGAACACTTGCAGAACCACTGATTCCTTGGATTATTTGCATCCCTAATTTTGATACAAATGGCTAACGTCACACAACGAACAAGATCAGGAAGGAGGAAGAAGTTATGATAGTAGTCGTACGTAGTCGTAAAGGGGTTGTTCAGTGTAATGCCGCGTGTTCGCTGCAGGCCCGCTGTCCATTTATGTGGCCATTCATCGGCCTTTGCACGCAGCAACCCTGGCTCCAGACTCTGTGTCTGTAAGCGCTGTGCTGTATTTGTTGAGGAAGGTCACCCCATGCCGCCGTCGCCTCTGTGCACCGGCAGGGTTCTTTGAAGGTGCTCAAAGGACCACGTTCTTTGCCGGTCCGTTTTACAAACGTCATTCGTGAATTATCACAGCCGCTGCTGCCCTAGTGTGCAAAAGATGATCAGTTGGCCTTGTTTGCCCCAGACACGGAGTCACGTGGATGTTGGTGAGATATGGGTACCAGCCTCCCAGAGCAGAGCCAAAGATAGGCAGGATCTGGAACTGTGACATATGAGAGTGATGGTGGGAACCACGTTTTCATTTCAGCCAGTGTTTCTAAGTCACTGTACTTAAAAATCAGATCATCTGCCCTCAGACTCCAGATCTACCCTGGAGAAAAGGAGCGAGCTCACAACTTAGAGAAATGTTTAAAAATCCACCTACCTTACCATTTCTAAAATGGTAGACTTGGCAGGGATTTGAGTCCACTTTTTTCCCTCCCGTGTAATTCAACAAGTCCCTTCATCACCGTGCGTTCAGACTTGAAATTATGGGCTGTACACGCTGGGCATAAGGATATATGATAATGCTGTGCAATGTGTTGCGTTCATTCAACAGATGAATTTATGAACCTCCCTCCCGCTCCTTCCGTGCTAGGCATTGCCATCGCCACATTTTTTTAAGTAAGCTCCCCACCTAGGGTGGGGCTCAAACTCATGACCCTGAGATTAAGAGTCGGCAGATGCGCTGCCTGCCAGCTGAGTCAGCCAGATGCCCTCTGCTGCCATATTTATACAGACAGATGGGTGTCGCTTTCTTGAAAGTTGCCACACGTGAAAGTTGTAGCATCATTCTGCCAATGCAGGCCTCGGTTGGAGCACCAGAAACTTGTGTCTTCCGTCTTGGTGGCCTTGGGCAAGTTACTGAACTCCAGCTGCTTATTTGGACCTCAGTTTTCAAATCTGTAAAACGGACCTGATGATGCCGACTTCATTGGGCTGTTGTGCAAATTCCATGAGCAAGAAGTCATAAAGCATTTAGCTGTGCCTGGCATCTTGTAGCAGCTTCATTCTCTTTCCTTTGTCTGGAGAACTGACTATGGAACCTGGTGTTTACTCTTTTCTCATATACTCGGTGGTGACAAATCTCCCACCTTTGAGGATGGCGTTATGGATCTATAGAAAGCACAAGGTATTTCGGGGTATACCCCTTGAGCTTGAAAGTGTCTGAGTAGGGGAATATCATTAAGTGTTGAAAATAAACTGTTGTTCTCAAGCAATTAGAGATCTACTTTTTAGAGTGTATGTGTCAGTCCTTCGTTCTTCAACCAGGAAGATGGCCAGCCCTTGGGAAAAAATGATGAGCAGCTCTCCTAGGTGGAAGAGGCAACCATTCTGGGGGTCAAATTATTGCAATTCAAGATGGGGACCCACACCAGGGGGCCACACAGTGGCTACGGGAGCCCCGAGGAAGGCACCCAGCCCAGACTGGGATGCAGGGTGGGGCAGGGGACACAGAGGAAGCTGGGGAGGCTTCCTCTGGGACATTCGACTTGTAGTGATTTGAGGACAAGGAGGGATTAGCCCCAAGGAGGAATACAGGAGGCACTGGGCAGAAGCACCTGGACGTGGGAGGCCTGGGCAGAGGTGGGGGCGGGGGGTGGGTGGGTGGGAGAGCCTGCCTTGCTCAGGTTGGTGAGGAACACACCCTGAGGCCCTTGCTGGTGTCATCCACAGATGGGCTGAAGCTTGGCAGTGACATGGTCCAGCTGGTAATTGAGAATGACCTTTCTGAAGGCCCCAAAAACACTTCCCAAGAAGGATCTTCAGCCAGGGCAGGGTCACTGAACGAGGTATCCAGAAGGACCAAGTCATACAAGATCAAATGAATGGCAAAAGTCACAATGAATCAAGTTTATTGAACTTCTGTATGTCGGTACATATATACATATATACACACATATGCACACACGTGTGTTTATGTGTATGTGTGCATATGTATGCAGATGTGTGTGTTGGATAGATAGATAGATAGATAGATAGATAGATAGATAGAGCACACACAAATATCAGCTTATTTAATCCTGGCATCAATCAAATGGGCTAGGGGCACCTGTGTGGCCCAGTTGGTTAAGCATCTGACTCTTGGTTTCAGCTCAAGTCATGATCTGAGGGCTCGAGGGTTTGAGCCTCGCTTTGGGCTCTGTGCTAACAGCACTCTCTCTCTCCCTCTCTCTCCCTCTCCGTCTCTCCCTCTCCCTCCCTCTCTCAAAATAAACTCTTAAAAAATAAAATGGGCTAGGTACTACCACCAGCATTTTGCAGAGAGATTGGGTGATTTGCCCCCTGCCCCCAACTGGAGATGGTGGAACCAGGGTTAAGCCAAGATAGTCTGACCCCAGATCCCATGCTGATCCCCACCAAGCCACTTATTGTTCAAATTGCCTTGAACTGCTGACAGCGTGCTGATATGAATGAGTGTTCATGCACGTATAAGCGTGAACATAAGCCCTTGAGAATCTAACGACAGATGCCCCCAAGGCAGGCTCTGTTCCATGGGTGTGTGAAGCTTCTGGTGGTTGAGGTCCTACCCCCAAGTCACACTGTTAAAAAGCAGCGGGATTGTGGTTCGAAGTTGGAATGTGGCTTGTAGTCAGAGTCTCTCTCCATCACACCTTGCTGCCTTCCCAGACGCAAAAGGCAAGCTAAGGTTATGTCCTGACTAACTGATGTCCTGTCTGGGCAACCCCTAGACAGAGCCAGAATAAGGACCAGACCCTCCCTTCCTCAGAGGGCGTCCCCACTGCCTTTATCCTGTGCCCCACCCTGCTAAGCCCACTGTCCACTTCTTTCCTGGGATGCAATCCCAGCTGGGGGACTGAGTCATTTACCATGTTTCTAGGTAACCAGAGAAGAAACCTGCCTGTCTGCCCACTCCCTGGAGGCAGATATCTTTTCTACCTTGTTCATCTTTGGATTTTCCACACCTGACTCGTTGCCCAGCATGACCGTTTACTGAATCAGTGAAGTAATGAAGAAAGGAAGGAAAGACAGACTTCCTTGAAATCACTCACAAATACAAGTTCACATTCGATAAGTCCATCTCCATTCCTTGCTCTGCGTCCTGTAACTTTTCTGCCCGTGGGTCCCTTGACATCTGAGACGCGAACCTCTCCAAGGTCTCTGCTGGGGCCCAAAGTCGTGGGCCACAGACGTGCAGCTCCTTTGAAATCTCATGTTTGAGGGTAAAAACGTCTTGATGTTTTCCTGTCTACCCCATTATGTAGTCGTGATTCTTTTGATGTATGATACTTTACTTTTCATCCAAAAAAAAAAAAGGAGGAAATGAATAGTAATGGCTTCTTAGAGTCTCCGTGGTCCGTGGTAGGAGCTGTGGCATTCCGTCCATCCACTCGGGGAAAATGAGCCGATCGGAAGGGAACTTGTGGCTCAGGTGAGGGTCAGGTCACCAGGAATTCTCTCCTCTTCTGGCTGTTTTAGATCCAAATCACAAATACGAGCAAAATACGAGCCTATGAAGGGCAACCGTTTGATTGGTGTTTTGAACCAAGAGGTAGGTGGTCTAAATGCTGACCAGAGTGGGTTTGGGGCAACATCTTCAAGCTCCTTTTGGAGACAGTTTTCTCCAGTGGGGTGACTTCTATCAGATTTTGCTCTGCCTGCCTGAAACCCCCAGGACAGGGGGTTTTCCTCCCTTGGGAAGCTCTCCGGATGAAGTGTGGCTGGCCTGTACTGTGCATTCCTGTGCTTTCGGCCCTGATTTTGCCTCATGTGTAAATGAATGTACAGTCTCAACACTTAGCGGTCCCAGCGATGGCTCACCTCATCGGGCCCACAGTTGTCCTTCCTCCCAGGACAGGAGTCCCATCAGGTGCTAGAGAAACCTCTCCAGCCTTGCCTTGGAGTGGGGGGCTGAATGGACTCAGGGCTGAATGGACTCAGCCTTGACAAAATATCTGCTTACTGTCAGATTTTTCCCAGGAATAATTTGTTTGTAAAGTTTTTTACTTTGGGAAAAACCTTTTTATCTCTAGGACCAATAATAGTTTAATCCTGAAACACCAGAAAGCTTCTTCCTTTAGTTAAACTAGCATTATCAACCCTTTTTGCTACAAATTGCCTAAAAATATACAAATACTGATTTTTACCAAATGTATCATTTTTTGTCACTTCATTGAACACACTGAGGAAATAAAGAAGTGAATCCTTTTTTTTTTTCAATTTTTGTTTTTACTTATTTGTTTTTGGTGTGGAGCGTAGGGTTACACCCAGATCTTATTTTTTTAATAAATAATATGTGTAATAAAGTTCAAAAGATTCAAAAGAATGTGAGTGAAAGATAAGGGACAATCCTTCCATTAGTGTGAGCATTTCCACTGATTTAAATTAGCACATGCCTTGGGGCACTTGGGTGGCTCAGTTAAGCATTCGCTTCTTGGTTTCGGCTCAGGTCATGATCTCACAGTTCGTGAGTTCAAGCCCCACGTTGGGCTCTGCGCTGACAACACAGAGCCTGCTTGGAATTCTCTCTCTCTCTCTCTCTCTCTCTCTCTCTCTGACACTCCCAACTCGCTCTCTCTTTTTGAAAATAAAGAAACCATTAAATCACACGCCTCAAACTCCCTCTTTAAGTTCACCACTCATGTTTGCCACGGACAATTTTATCTTAAAAATATTAGCATGTAAGAAGGCACACACCCATGGGATTTTTGACATTTTGTGTCTTTGGGTGGGAATAAGATGAGAAAGTGAGTCCTTTCCAGGGCGGGGCTTGGAACTGAGCCTTGTTCACATTTATGTGCAGTTAGCATTTAAATGTAGTGGGTAGTCCCCATATGTAGAACAGGTCGTTGGAAGTTACAAAACACAAATCAACGTGCTTCTCGGATGCAACCCCCAACATGGCCATCAACATTTGCCAGGCGCTTTGCATGTGCCAGCTCTGTTTAAGGTGCTTTGCAGGTGGGGCCACATCTAATCCCAAAACAGCCAACTGAAGTGGGTCCCGTCATCAGCTGCCTTATACAGGTGAGACCACTGGGTCTCATGGAGAAAAAGTAACTTAACCCAGGAGCAAACAGTAGGTACCCCCCGCCCCATCACCACACTCTCACTGATAGCCCACTTCTCCACTCATATTTACAAGTAAAATCTGTCCACTACCCAAGCTTTCATGAAGGAAACGTCCTGTGACTAACGGATAGAAAGGCGAAACTCTTTGGCTTTTGCTCGCACATGCAAATAAAACTTTTACTTTAAGTGACCGTATGCAACCTCCTTCCTCCTTGAAGTTCTTGGCATTCCCTGGCGAGTTGCTTATTTTCTTGTGCACACGGCACCAGCGTCCAGTAGGTTTTGCATGAATTGATGGGGAGAGAAAGTGTGCCCTTAGTTTGCATTGCTTGTGTGTTTATGGTTTAAATTTTTTTTTTTTTTTTTGGTAAATAGACTCACGGTCTTAGGTTTATACCTTCTGAATTCTGTAAAGGTGAACTGAGAATTTGGGGAAATTGCCCATGTGCCTTTCCCAAGAAACTGTTTGCAACATGAGGCTGGGATGATGCTTTTCGTCGGCCAATCCCAGTGAATTGGGAAATCAAGTCTGTCCAAGTGATAGGAATAGAGATTATGCCAAGTGTGGAAATATGGCTGGGCTGCTCATCCCATGTCCTCCCTTGGCAAAAGCTTGTAACTCATGTCATGGCAATGTAGGTGAAAGATGGGAAGAGCCAAGATTTTCTGAACCAGTGGCTTCAAGGGCTTTAGTTGAGTTGTGGGCAGTAGACTGCCCTTCTTGGCTCCCAGTTTGGGTCATATCTGATGACCAGTGGAATTTGTAAACAAACAAACCAAGCCTCTGACCTAAGCTTGCTGAGTGGTTGGACGCGGGAAATGCGATTGTGAGAAAGAGAAACCCAGACTCTGCACCTGACCATAGGGTGAGGGGTCAAGGGCACCCCATGTGTAGGCAGGGTCGTGGTCCCCCACTCACCACCGTGAGGGCTGGCGCTGAGAGGTCTTGTGTCATGTGCCAGGTGCAAACAACCTTGGGCAAGTCCATTACCTCTCTGATTTGAGCTTGTCTCTTTTTTTTTTTTTTTTTAATTTTTTAAATCTTCATTTTTGAAAGAGAGAGACAGAATGCAAGCAGGGGTGGGGCAAAGAGAGAGGGAGACACAGAATCGGAAGTGGGTTCCAGGCTCTGAGCTGTCAGCACAGAGCCCGACGCAGGGCTTGAACTCACCAACCTTGGAATCATGACCTGAGCTGAAGTCAGACACTTAACGGACTGAGCCACCCAGGTGCCCCAGAGCTTGTCTCTGTTAACAGGAGGAGTGATCTCCTCCCACAGGGCTACCAGGGAACTGAAAGATGTGGGGCTCACCTTAAACCCAGAGTAATCACGTCTCGAATTACTTAATTGAATTACATCTTCAAAGACCTTATTGCCGAATAAGGTCACATTCACAGGTACCAGGGTTGGGACTTGGATATACCTTCTGGGGGCGGGAGGGCACAGTATAACCGACCGCAGTCACGTTCCAGCTCCAGGCCGCTCCCGTGCAAAGACACCACCGTTCTCTGGGTGACTTCTCCTTGGGGCATCCACGTGAGCTCTGTTCATACTTCAGTGAGGATTTTTTTCAAGATGCATTCAGAATCACCTCTTTCCTGGTTACCTAAAATAGGTCCTGGCACATAGTAGGTATTTATAAGTGTTTATACCTTAAATGAGAGAGTGAGGCCCAAGGAATTGAAAGAACATATCCTGAGACTTGGTTCTTTCTGCCCTGGCAGGCTTTGAAGTACATCGAATCTCTGGTTGACATTCATTGAGTTAGTAAGTACAGTAAAACCTTGGATTGTGAGTAACTTGTTCTGCGAGTGTTCCGCAGGACGAGCAAACATTTCTAATAAATTCTAACTTGATAAACGAGTGGTGTTTTGTAATACAAGTACTACGTGATGCCGAATGTCACATGACCACAACTGAGCCAATGATTCTCTCTCTCTCTCTCTCTCTCTTTCTCTCTCTCACTTACTGTGGGATTGTGGGTGATCGTCTCCCAATGCTTGGATGCTCAGTCTCAGGTGTGGTGTTTGGCAGAAATCAGTGATTTTTCAGAGCGTTGGAAGGTGCCCACAACTGACACTCGTGTATTTTTTTTTGGTCACTTCAAAGCACCTGTGGACAGTCCTTTGCTTTTCCAGACAAGAGTGAGCTTAGAAGTGCTTTGCCCCGTTCTAGGTCAGGCTGCCTGCAGATAGAGACCCTTTCCTCTGCTGCCTTATTGCCAATACATTAAATGCAGTGCATGGCAAGAGTTTATTAATACTGTAGTCAACATCCGCGAGAGCGTAAACAAGGGCCCCCATGCAGAAGAAGATTCCATTGAGCTAAAATGCTGAGAGTCGTCCTACACAGTAACCCTCCTCTCTCTTGTCTCCCTCGCACCAGCCATGAAGGTTTTCAAAGGTAACTGCAGGTCGATTTATTTTTCTTTATGTTTTGTATTTTCTTTATTATTTTGTATTGTGTTACAGTATTGGAACCATTTTTATGTGAATGTTTTTGGGTTGTGGGACGAATCGTCTGAGTCTTCATTGTTTCTTATGGGGAAATTCGCTTTGGTATACAACTGCTTTGGATTACAAGCACGTTTCCAGAATGAATTACACTCGCAAACCAAGGTTTTACTGTATTTAATTGGCACTTACTGTGTGCGGGACAGCGCGATAGAAACCCTGATACATAAGTATGTGGTCCCTTTCTTCAGAACCCAAATGCTTCTTAATTATGCACTGAGAACCTACTGTGCGCCTGCCCCCTGGCTCACAGCTGGATTAGGTGACAGACATAAATAATGACCATCTCAGCCAGTGTGGGAAGTGCTCGGTGAGAGCCATGTGGAAAGCGATTCAGAACACAGACGAGCCAGGATAAAATTTGTCCCTTAGGATCATCCAGACTTTTGGGGAGATGATGGTACCTAGGTTGGGCTTTGCTTTTGGGTATTTCCCAAGACAAAGCATTCTAGAAAAACGTTCTCTGGGAAGTCTGAATCTATATTTGCTGGTGGCAAAAGCTGTAACAACCCTTTTGGAAATATATTTGAGAATAAGTTTCAAGCACTTTGTGAATATTCATACACTTCAACCCACTGATTTCACTTCTTGGAATGTATGGTATGGCTCCAGTCTGGCCTGCATACGAGATGTGAGGATATTTAATACAGCACTACTTATGATAATTGATCGTTCTAAAATAACCCAAAGGAAAGAAATTGGCTTCGTAAACGGTATACCTCCCCTTTGAAGACTTGAGACGGTTGTGCACCCGTATGTATAACACTAACTATGAAAACCCCGCAGTACTGGGGAGCCTGGGTGGCTTAGTCGGTAAGTGTCCGACTCCTGATCTCAGCTCAGGCTTTGATCTCAGGGTCGTGAGTTTGAGCCCCGTGTTGGGCTCCACACTGGGCATGAAACATACTTAAAAAAAAAGAAAAGAAAACGAAGCAATATTAAAAGCAGTTATTGTTATGATCTTTAGAGAAAATTTGTAGCTTATGAAATTGCGTAACACTGTTATCAACCAGAAAAAGATTCGAAGAAGGTTTCCCCTTGTGCTGGCATTGAACGGAGATTTCATCAAATCCCTTTCCTTCTTTTCTCCATTTTGAAATTTTCTGCAATGAGCTGGTTACCCTTCTTTTTTTTATTTGTATCTGGAATCTTTTTTTTAATATGAAATTTATTGTCAGATTGGTTTCCATACAACAACCAGTGCTCATTCCAACAAGCGCCTTCCTCAATGCCCATCACCCACTTTCTCCTCTTCCCCAGCCCCCATCAGTCCTCAGTTCTCAGTATTTAAGAGTCTTGCGGTTTGCCTCCCTCCCTCTCTAACTTTCCCCTCTTTCCCCTCCCCCATGGTCTTCTGTTAAGTTTCTCAGGATCCACATTAAGAGTGAAAACATATGGTATCTGTCTTTTTCTGTATGACTTATTTCACTTAGCATCACACTCTCCAGTTCCATCCATATTGCTACAAAGGGCCATATTTCATTCTTTCTCATTGCCACGTAGTATTCCATTGTATATATAAACCACAATTTCTTTATCCATTCATCAGTTGATGGACACTTAGCCCTTTCCATAATTTGGCTATTGTTGAAAGTGCTGCTATAAACATTGGGGTACAAGTTCCCCTATGCATCAGCACTCCTGTATCCCTTGGGTAAATTCGTAGCAGTGCTATTGCTGGGTCATAGGGTAGATCTATTTTTAATTTTTTGAGGAACCTCCACACTGTTTTCCAGAGTGGCTGCACCAGTTTACATTCCCACCAGCAGTGCAAGAGGGTTCCCATTTTTCCACATCCTCTCCAGCATCTATAGTCTCCTGATTGGTTCATTTTGGCCACTCTGACTGGTGTGAGGTGATATTTCAGTGTGGTTTTGATTTGTATTCCCTGATGAGGAGTGACATTGAGCATCTTTTCATGTGCCTGTTGTCCATCTGGATGTCTTCTTTAGAAAAGTGTCTATTCATGTTTTCTGCCCGTTTCTTCACTAGATTATTTGTTTTTCGGGTGTAGAGTTTGATGAGCTCTTTATAGATTTTGGATACTAGCCCTTTGTCCGATATGTCATTTGCAAATATCTTTTCCCATTCCGTTAGTTGCCTTTTAGTTTTGTTGATTGTTTCCTTTGCAGTGCAGAAGCTTTTTATCTTCATGAGGTCCCAATAGTTCATTTTTGCTTTTAATTCCCTTGCCTTTGGAGATGTGTCCAGTAAGAAATTGCTACGGCTGAGATCAGAGAGGTTTTTTTCCTGCTTTCTCCTCTAGGGTTTTGATGGTTTCCTGTCTCACATTCAGGTCCTTTATCCATTTTGAGTTTATTTTTATGAATGGTGTGAGAAAGTGGTCTAGTTTCATTCTTCTGCATGTTGCTGTCCAGTTCTCCCAGCACCATTCGTTAAAGAGACTGTCTTTTTTTTCCATTGGATGTTCTTTCCTGCTTTGTCAAAGATTAGTTGGCCATACTTTTGTGGGTCTAATTCTGGGGTTTCTATTCATTCCATTAGTCTCTGTGTCTGTTTTCGTGACAGTACCATGCTGTCCTGATGATTACAACTTTGTAGCAGAGGCTAAAGTCTGGGATTGTGATGCCTCCCGCTTTGGTTTTCTTCTTCAATATTACTTTGGCTATTCGGGGTCTTTTGTGGTTCCATACAAATTTTAGGATTGCTTGTTCTAGCTTCGAGAAGAATGCCAGTGCAGTTTTTATTGGGATTACATGGAATGTGTAGATAGCTTTGGGTAGTATTGACATTTTAACAATATTTATTCTTCCATGAACACGGAATGTTTTTCCATTTCTTTGTATCTTCTTCAATTTCCTTCATAAGCTTTCTATAGCTTTCAGCATACAGATCTTTTACATCTTTGGTTAGGTAAACCCCACAGACTCCACCAAAAGTCTGCTAGAACTGATACATGAACTCACCAAGTCGCAGGATACAAAATTAACGTACAGAAATCAGTTGCATTCTTATACACTAATAATGAAGCAACAGAAAGACGAATAAAAAAAACCGATCCCGTTCACAATTGCACCAAGAATCGTAAAATACCTAGGAATAGAGCTGGTTACCCTTTTAATGAAGAAAATCAAGATGTAAATAACTTTCTCCCTAAAGGGAAGGTGCTTCTCAAACAGGAGCTTTATTTTTTGTTAGTTGTATTTTTATAGCAGCAATGTTTTATTTATGCATACGTCAATCTGTGAATTCAAATGCAGTGTCCCTTTTTCCTATAGAAATTAGTGTATTTTTAATGCTGATTAAAATTATGCTTCATATACATATATTTCCAGTTCTTTGCTGAAAACTACATGATTGAGGAGAGGCAGTATCTTGGAAGGAAAGAAAATACATTTGATAAAAATTCAGAGCTATAGAAATCACTTTAACATCACCCTGAATTTTGGCACTTTGTGCTTGGACTCAGCTCTGTCCCGTGTCATGTCTGTCACCCATGCGCGTTGGATTGGACTGCCCAGTTTGGAGTCCTGACGCCACCACTTATGCCAGCTGTAAAAGCTCAGAAAAATTCATCTCATCACGCCTCAGTTTTGTCACCTTCAAAATTGGCTTACATGGAAATGGAATGAGCGAGCCATTTAGAACTCCTGACATAGTGCCTGTCTGGCACACTCCAAGCCTTCGGTGAGATCCACAATAAAACAATAATGACCAATAAGCCTACGATAAAACCGATAGGACCTATTTTTGTCAGTCTAAGTGTCCTCCCAACCCTTCCCTGCCGTCACTGTGCCAAGAACAACCTGCCATCCTCCTCAGGTCCAGGAGGGCCCACATCAGCCGTGCCTCTTCATTACCGTGGTACTGGGGTCTTAGCAACTGGAAAGAAATCTTCCGATGGAAAAAACTGGAAGGCATGCAGAAGTGTCACTTGGGATGGAAATTCCAATTCAATTTCAGGAGTAACCTGGTTATTTCCGGGCACGGAGCTTGGTTTCCCTTCTGTTACAGGCCAGCATTGTGAGAATTTATGGCTCTGTGATGATATAAAAGTGATGTACGAGAGAATCTAATTTATCCCTTAAAGGGACTCTTCCATCTGCTGGGTGTAAATTGCTCCTGCAGTTGGGCAGAGAGTGTTTATGTTCGATAATAAATTTTTGAAATAAGGACCTGGGTCTCAACTTAACGTCAGAGAAACTGGAATGAAATCTGGGAGCAGAATATGAAAGCAGAAAGCAAGCCTCCAAATGGATTCAATAAATTAGAGGCTGTTTTACAGAAGAAGTTAAAAACCAATTCAATGAATGCAGTGTCAGGAAATCGGGTCAGCATCGTTGGAAATGTCAGCACGCAGCAAAAACACGAAGATTTCTGAAGCCTTGTTCCCATGCTGTTCCCCTCAGCTCTGAATCCCTTCCCTAACTGGTATCCTTCATTCAGTCAGTCAAAAAACAGTACCAGAGAAAGGTCAGAGCCTGGGCATTAAGGACAGAAGCAAAACTCTCAAGAAGCCTCAGTCCTATGGGAGGAGCACATTGTTATTAGTAAGAATAGTTAGCACGTTTGGGACCTCACTGCCATGTGCCAGGATATATGTACGTATGCATATATGTATATGTACAAGCACACATATACACACATACGTACACACAGTTGCCAGTGTATGTATCTTATTACAACTCAGTGTAGTCCCTCTCCCCTTTTACACATGAGGAAAAGACAGGGGTGGGAAAGATATGAATCATAAGAGAGATAGGTGGGGACACAACGCAATAGTTCTGAGAAGTGGGAGATCACGTATGCTTTATGCCTTGCTCGGGTTTGGGGAGGAAATGGGCTTCGAAGTCTGAACAGCATTTTAACAATAGGGACAGATGGCGGAGAGCATGTTTCCAGGAGGACTTAACACAGAAAACGGGTTGGTTTACTTCAAGTCTCTTTGTGCAGGACCTTGAGTGCAAGATTATTAAATGTGGACTCTATCTTGTGACGGTTACCACAAGGATTGTTGAAATCATTCCTTAATGTTATGTGGGGATTGAGATAAGGAAAGAAGAGAGGAAGATGGTGCAGATTTTCCATATTTACAGTTTGGTGTGGCATTACTCCCTTGTGCTAAACCTGACAACTATGCAGTCACCACAGGTATTCATTCATCCATCCATCCATCAGTCTATCCATCCTTCCTTCCTTCCTTCCTTCCTTCCTTCCTTCCTTCTACCCTTCCTTCCTTCTACCCATCCATCAGTCCTTCCTTCCTTCCTTCCTTCCTTCCTTCCTTCCTTCCTTCCTTCCATCTATCAGTCCATCCATCCATCCATCCATCAGTCCATCCATCCATCCATCCATCAGTCCATCCATCCATCCATCCATCCTTCCTTCCTTCCTTCTACCCATCCATCAGTCCACCCATCCATCCATTCTTCCTTCCTACCTTCCTTCCTTCCATCTATCAGTCCATCCATCCATCCATCCATCCATCAGTCCATCCATCCATCCTTCCTTCCACCCGTCCATCAGTCCATCCATCCATCCTTCCTTCCATCCACCCATCCACCCTTCCTTCCTTGCTTCCTACCTACCTTCCTTCCTTCCATCCATCCATCCATCCTTCCTTCCACCCATCCATCAGTCCATCCATCCATCCTTCCTTCCATACACCCTTCCTTCCTTCCTTCCTTCCTTCCTTCCTTCCATCCATCAGTCCATCCATCCATCAGTCCATCCATCCATCCATCTATCATCCATCCATCCATCCATCCTTCCATCCATCCATCCATCCACTCAGTAGTGACTTACCAAGTACCTACATCATGTCAGGCTATGGATGCAGCACTAGCAGTGCACTTGACCTGATCAAGTTTCTGCCTTCTTTGTGCATGTGTTCTAATGGAGTGATGCAGAAAACGAATAAACAAATACGTATGTAACATGTCAGAGGACGACAAGTGCTGTCAAATTCTGTGGCAACACAGAGTGAACCACGGGTGGGGGTCTGGCTTGCTTCGGCTTTAGGAGAGTGGTCAGAGGAAGACATCTCTGATACAGGGACGTGTGAGCAGGGAGCTGGAGGAAGTGAAGGGTGAGGTGTGGCAATCCTGAGGTACCCTTTCGAAGGCAGCGGCATGGAGGCCCCGAGATGACAGTGTGCTGGGTGTGTCTCAGGAACAGCGAGGAGATCGGCATGACCGGAGCAGTGTGAGCACAGGGCGAGTGGTGGAGGGGAGGCCAGGGAGAGAGGTGAAGCAGAGGGTAATGGGGTTTAGCAGCTTCAGCTTTTATCCTGAGAGAGTGGAGAGCTATTGCCGGGCTTTCAACATAGCGGCGGCATGACTTGATCTATATGTTCAGTGGAGGTGGGTGCTTGCTGCTCTGTACAGGATCATTCTGGTTGCTATGTGGGAGCTGGACTGGCGGGGGGGCAGCCTTCCCTCCTATAGACAAGGAGAAGGCGAGGCTCTTGTTGGACATCAGAGAAACATGTCGATGGAGGCTCAGATGATCTGCCCTAATACCCCTGTTGGCCACACCAACCACAGTTCAGTTACCTGGAAAGAGACTCAAAAGAACACTTGTGGTCCATTTGGCAAGCCCTGCTTCGAGATGCCAGATCCAATGCCTCGTTCTGGGGTGACAGAATTGGGGCAGAACCACGCCAGTCCTCAAAGTACTCCACGCCCAGTGCGGGGAAGATCCGACAGGCTCACAAGTTACAACAAAACAAGGCAGCGAGCTCCGCATGCTTTGCAAGAAGCCCTAAGTCAGGGACAGTGTCACTGTGGGCCCACCCTAGGGAGGAGGTGTCGGCTGAGATCAGACAACCCTTTGCGCGGTAGGAGGGGGTGTGCTCTGCTGTGAGGGGCCGGCTGTCTTCTGATAATCGCAGCTGTTGCGTATGGGAGGGCGCACCAACGCAGGCAGAGCGGGATCAAATGTGCTTGGAGGCTCCGGGTACATTGGGTGGGTGTCAACCAGATAGCTTTAGAGCCAATAGAGGGTGAAGCTGGAAGGCTGAACTAGAGTCCTTTCCATGGTTTTTCTTTCAGTTGTAAAATACTCAGCATGTAAAGTTTACCATTTTAGCCATTTTTAGCTATACAGTTCAGTAATGTTAAGTACGTTCACACTGTTCTACAACCAATCTCCAGAACTTGTTATCTTCCCAAACTGAGAATCCAGAGATGTCCATTAAATACCAACTCCCCATTCCCCGCCCCTCCCCCCGCCAGCCCCCAGCACCCACCATTCTACTTTCTGTCTCTACGAAGTTGACTGCTCTGGTTGGTATCTCATGGAAGGGGAATCACACAGGATTTGTCTTTTTTTGAGTGGCTTACTTCACTTAGCATAATGCCCTGCGTTTTCATCCATGTTGTAGGAATTTCCTTTTTTTCTTTTTTTTTTAATGTTTATATTATTTTATTTTTCTGAGAGAGAGGGCACGAAAGGGGAGGGACAGAGAGAGGAGGAGAGAGAGAGAATCCCAAGCAGGTTGCACACTCAGCACAGAGCCCAGTGCAGGGCTCGATCCCACAACCGTGAGATCGTGACCTGAGCCGAAATCAAGAGTTAGATGCTTAACCGATGGACGGAGCCACCCAGGTGCCCCCAGGAGTTTCCTTTCTTTTTTCTAAGGCTGAATAATATCCCGTGACGTGGGTAGACCACATTTCGTTTATCCATTCATCTGTCTGCGGACACTTGGTTTGCTTCCATCTTTTTTGCCTTATCGCTAACAATGCTGCTCCGAACAGTTTTGAGAGGTGAGGCCCAGAAGTGGAGTTGCTGGATTGTGGGGTGACTCTAGTTTTAATTTTTTGAGAAACCGTCTGGGCTGGAGTTTTCTAATGAGGAGCCTCACTGCTGGGCTGAAGGATTCAGGCTTTCTTCTGTAGACCCTGGGGAGAGGAATAGCACACTCAGGGAAGATGCGTGTAACCGCCACATGCAGCAGACATTCTAAGAGAGAGAAGCTTAGGTCAGGGCAGCCGGGGATATGGCCACGAGGGTTAAAGTCATGTGATACTTATGTGAAAGGAAAACTTGAAATCAGTGCGTCAGGTTGCAGGATACTAACCATTAGAATTAACCTCTGGTACTCACGCTAATGAGATTGCTTCCTTCTACCACCGTGGAAGGAACTTGCAAATTCTCAGTGGTTTGAGGCAGGAACCGGATTTTTTTTTCCTCTGCGGTGGTAAACAAACTTCCTTTTAACGTGACAGATTTCATCGCCATCAAGATATATGGAGCCCTGTGAACTATTTTTTCGAAAAGGCAATAAAAATTGTATATCGCAGGGAGCAACTTTCAGAGCTGAAAGCAGGAATTTTACGTGGGTTCCTTGACTTCAAATGGGTATCTCAGATACGAAGCCGCAAACAAATCATACACGGTCAGTGAAGCCCCAGAAGTCAAATGGATACATTTAAGCCCCTATCTGCTCATGAGCTGTTTGCACATTAGCAGGTGCTGTCATTGTGGGAACCCCCCCCCCAAATCTGTCTTCCATGTTCACTGAGGTTCAAAATCCTGGTTCACCTCTCTGCCTCCGTCTGTTATCATTGTTCACTTGGCCTAATTGATACATACATACATATATATGTATATATAGGTCAGGATGCAGGCAGAAAATAGAGACCACCTGAGTATCTCAAACAGAAGGAACTTAGTTCAGGGAATTGGTGACATGGATGTATCTCTTCTGTATTGAGGGGCAAATGGATGATGAGGCAACATGGAAATTAGCAGCAGCAGGAAGTGGCTACATACCCTGAAGCTGGAGGGACACAGGGACAGAGGGACGGGGAAGGTGCTTTCATGGAGCCCTGGATCCAGATCTCTGCAGCAGCTGGGCCCTCAGAGGACCCGCTCGGTGAGAGCTGGAGCTCAGCAGTACCATTGAGGCAGGGACTATATGCCACAGGCTGGGATGAAAACACAGAGAGAGGCAGCTCTGCCCAGAGTGGTATCCTGGCTTCTCCCCAATTCCCACCCTCCAGTTTTCCCTAGAACATTGTTGTTACGATGTCACTTCCAGCTCAAGTGTTATCCTTTCCACGATGGCTGTGACGTTGGAGGGAAGCACGTGGCTTTGAAGCTCCATGTTTTGCCCTCTCTGCTGCCAGAGTACCTTGTACAGTCCTCCACTATCACATGTCCATCCTTATAGTTGGTTGATGTCTTTCTCCCCCTTGGTTTCTGTCCCCACAAGCTTGGAGCCATGTTCCCATTTTCAGTGTAGCCCCAAGGCCTAACACAGTGCTTGACTATCAAGAATGTGTGACACATGACCCTAGAATCCTTGAATAAGATTGTACACATTTTCCCACCAGAAAAACCCACTCAAACTGAGAAATGAACCCAGAAATGTTGCAAGATACAAAATTAATATACAGAAATGCATTGCATTTCTGTACAGTAATAAAAGCAGAAAGGGAAATTAAGAAAACAATCGCATTTACGGTTGCACCAAACATCATAAAATATCTGGGAATAAACTTAACCTGTACTCTGAAAACTGTCCAACATTGATGAAGGAAATTGAAGATGACACAAATAAATGGAAAGATATTCCATGCTCATGGATTGGAGGCACCAATTAATATTAAAATGTTCAAACTACCCAAAGCCATCTACAAATTTAATGTGATCCCTATCAAAATACCAACAGCATTTTTCACAGAACTAGAACAAATAATCAAGTTTGTACAGACCCAAACAAAGTTTGTATAGACCCAAAGTTTGTATGACTCCAAATAATCAAGGCAGTCTTAAGAAATAATAACAAAGCTGGAGATGAGCAGTCCTCTATTTCAAGATATACTACAAAGCTGTAGCATCAAAACAGTATGGCACTAGCACAAAAATAGATCCATGGAACAGGATAGAGAGCCTAGGAACAAACAATTATATGGTCAATTAATCTATGACAAAGGAGGCAAGAATATGCAGTGAGGAAAAGACAGTTTCTTTAACAAATAGTGTTGGGAAGACTGGACAGCTACATGCAAAAGAATGAAACTGGACCACTTTCTTACCTCGTTCACAAAAATAAACTCAAAATGGGTTAGCGACCTAAATTTGAGACCCGAAACCATAGGCAGGAATTTCTTTGACATTGGCTATCGAAACATTTTTCTAGGTGTATCTTCTGAAGCAAGGGAAACAAAAGTAGAATTAAACTACTGGTACGACACCAAAATAAAAAGCTTTTGCACAGTCAAGGACACCGTGAACAAAACAAAAAGGCAATCTACTGAATGGCAGAAGATATTTGCAAATGATATATCCGATAAGGGGTTAATGTCTGAAATATACAAAGAACTTCTACAGCTCAACACCAGATAAAATAAATAATCCAACTTAAAAATGGGCAAAAGACCTGGATAGACATTTTTTCAAAGAAGACATCCAGGTGGCCAACAGACACATGAAAAGATGCTCAACATCACTAATCTTCGGAGAAGTGCAAATTAAAACCACAATGAGATGCCGCTTCACACCTGGCAGAATGGCTAAAATCTAAAACACAAGAAAGGACAAGTATTAGCAAGGATGTGGAGAAAACGGAACCCTAGTGCACCGTTGATGGGAATGTAAATTGGTGCAGCAACTATGGAGAACAGCGTGGAAGTTCCTCAAAAAATTAAAAATAGAACTCCCATATGATCCAGTAACTTCTCTACTGAGCTTACCCAAAGAAAACTAAAACACTAATTGAAAAAGAAATAGGCACCCCTATGTTTACCGCAACAACCCAAGTGTCCATTGATGAATGGATAAAGAAGATGTGTGTGTGTGTAATGTATATGTATAATATGTAATATATAATGTGTATATGTAATGTATATTGCATTGTATATATGTACAGTGTGTGTGTATATATAATGGAATGTGTGTGTGTGTGTGTATAATAGAGTATTAGCCATAAAAAAGAATGAAATCTTGGCTTTTACTACAACAGGGATGGACCTAGGGTGTATTATGCTAAGTGAAATAAGTCATAGAAAGACAAATACTATATGATTTCATTCATCTGTGTAATTTAGGAAACAAAAAAGAAAAAAAAAAAGGAGACAAACAAAAAACCATACTCTTAAATACAGAGAACAAATTGGTGGTTGCCCGAGTGGAGGTGGGTGGGGGGAGGCATGACGTAGGTGAAGGGAAATTAAGATTACTCTTATGATGAGCCCTGAGAAGTGTATAGAATTACTGAATCATTATACCGTACACCTGAAACTAATATAACGCTTGGTGTTAATTCTACTTGAATTAAAAAAAATTGGGGCACTGGGGTGGCTCAGTCGGTTGGGCGTCCGACTTCAGCTCAGGTCATGATCTCACAGTTTGTGAGTTCGAGCCCCGTGTCAGGCTCTGTGCTGATGGCTCGGAGCCTGGAGCCTGCTCGGATTCTGTGTCCCCCTCTCTCTTTGCCCCTCCCCTGCTCATGCTCTGTTTCTCTCTGTCTCTCAAAAATAAATAAACATTAAAAAAATTGTTTAAAAAAAAATTCTGCACCTTTTATATAAATACATGCTTTACATAAAAGTTTTCATAGCTTGAATTTTAACTTTAGAGAATCTTCTATTATTTCATCTAATTCATGCAACAATCCTTCAGCTTGGGCTAAATGTTATGATTCCGCTCATTTTGCAGATAGAATGGAGGTTGAGGGAGGGGCTGTGACTTGCCACAACCACGGAGTTAGCCAAGGCTGGAAGCAGGTCCTGCCACTCGTGTGCCGGCTCCGGGTCCAGGGCCTCGGTGACGTGTCTCCTGTGGGCTCTGGGCAGACTTTGCACAATAAACACGGACTCCAGCCTTGGAGCCAGCCCCATGGCCTTGGCTCGGGTTCTGTACCTGGCATTGCCTCTTTTAGAAACTATAAGAGTTGTCAGAGGTTGAGGCTTTTAGGCCAACACAGAATGACTTCCGGTTCAAGGCTCCGAAGAAGAAATCATGCAGAGCAGAGCTGCTGCAACCAGCCAGGGTTAGACGTGGAGAAATGCAGCGGGCCAGCCCCCCTCTCGTGACTGTTCTTTGTTTTCTTTATCGGTTGATGTGCTTGCTAATTGTGACACATGTCCCATCACCTGCGAGCTTCTGCGGCGTGAGAGACGTTGCTTTGAAGTGTTTACTCCATCATTTAACATAGAAAAATTCCACATTCATTGCTAATTAAATAATCTCAGTTACTAAAGTGGAAAACTGCGTCCTGGCACAAATCAGAAATTATCAGTTTCAAAATACGCATCCTTCTCTCTCCACCCCATCTCGGTAAGTGGAAGCTCCCACAATACTTGTGTGAAGGAATGAATGAATGAAAGATACCCTGACTCATCCCCCTGCTGGAGATGTCTTTTTAAAACAATAGAACCGTGGAGGTGCCTGGTTGGCTCACTCAGTTGAGCAACTCTTCATTTTGGCTCAGGTCCTGATCTCCCAGTTCGTGAGTTGGAGCCCTGCATCCGGCTCTGTGCTGGCAGCATGGAGCCTGCTTGGGATTCTCTCTCTCTCTCTCTCTCTCTCTCTCTCTCTCTCTCTCTCCCTCTCTCTCCCTCTCTCTCCCTCTCTCTCCCTTTCCCTTTCTCTCCCTCTCCCTTTCTCTCCCTCTCTCTCTCTCTCTCTGTGTGTGTGTGTGTGTGTGTGTGTGTGTGTGTGTGTCCCCACCCCCACTTGCGCTCTCTCAAAGTAAATAAAACTTAAAAAAAAATTAAAAATAAAACAAATAGAACTGTGTGACTGTGCTTCTCAAAATCGTTCACTGACTCCCCCTGCCTTCAGAGTAAAGTCTGAATGTCTTGTTACCGTCATGATTCGATCCTAATTCGCCTTTTTTCTTCTAGTCCCGTTAAGCCCCTAAGGTATGGCAACTTGTCAAAGTTGCTTTGAGTTCAGACTGATAGAAGCCCATACCCAACCAGTTTGAGAAAAAATGGAAATTTGATTTAAAAAATCTGGAAGTTCAGCATATCTGATGTTGTTGAGACTCAGTCTGAGAGAGAGGGAGAGAGACAGACAGAGAGAGAGACAGACAGAGAGAGAGAGAGATCTTGCTCTGTAGGTCTCTGCTAGCTTCATTTGGTGAACTGGCTCTTTTCCATGGGCAGCAACCCCATACTACCATCTGCCCAGCTGGACCACCACAGTGCAAGTGGGTCTTCTCTTTTTTTTTTTTTAATTTTTTAATTTACATCGAAGTTAGTTAGCATATAACGCAACAGTGATTTCAGGAGTAGATTCCTTAGTGCCCCTTACCAATTTAGCCCATCCCCCCTCCCACACCCCCTCCAGTTACCCTCTGTTTGTTCTCCATATTTATGAGTCTCTTATGCTTTGTCCGCCTCCCTGTTTTTATATTATTTTTGCTTCCCTTCCCTTATGTTCATCTGTTTTCTAACGTAAAGTCCTCATATGAGTGAAGTCATATGATATTTGTCTTTCTCTGACTGGCTAATTTCACCTAGCTTAATACCCTCTAGTTCCATCCACGTAGTTGCAAATGGCAAGATTTCATTCTTTTTGATTGCCAAGTAATACTCTGTTGTGTATGTATACTACATCTTCTTTATCCATTCATCTGTCGATGGACATTGGAGCTCTTTCCATAATTTGGCTATTGTTGGTAGTGGCGCTACAAAAAATTAGGGTGCATGTGCCCTTTCAAAACAGCACACCTGTATCCCTCGGGTAAATACCTAGTAGTGCAATTGCTGGGTCGTAGGGTTGTTCTATTTTTAATTTTTTGAGGAACCTCCACACTGTTTTCCAGTTTGCATTCCCACCAGCAGTGCAAAAGAGATCCTCTCTCTGAAAGTGGTCTTCTCTTTTCACCAAATTCATATATTAATCCCAGAGAAACAGCTGATTGGTTCTGCTCGAGTCGCATGACTATCCCTAAGTAATTCTGGTAGCCAGAGGGATGGAAGACTGTGATGCAGCCAACTTGAACCATGCATCCACCCCCTCTGAGCTCTGTGGGCAGCCCCTCTGGGGCCACAGTGGGAGGGGTAGGAGCTCCCCAAAGCAACCAGAAGAAGAGGGCAGGAGGCCATGCTAAGCAGAAAACACACGGTTCTCTAGTCCACACACATACACACAGATACATACAACGCACACATGCACACACATACATACACATTCGCACATATGCACACACATACGCACACACGCACATACACATACACACATATGCACACACATACACACCCATACGCACATATACACATGCGCACACATATACACATACGTGCTCACATACATTAGCACATATGCACATACCCACACATACACGCATGCAAACACACATATACACACATACACGCACACATATGCACACATACATGTACATACACACACAGACCATTAGGGCTTGTTCACAGTGTTCTCAGCCTGAATGCCTCTCTTCCATGAACGCTTCCTGGGGAAAAAATACTGCCTCTTCTGGGAAACCTTCCAGATTCTTTTCAACAATGTAGTTATTCCCTCTTCTGTGTTTCCACTGAACTTTTGCATATTTCTATGACAACAATGACTTATTTGCATATCTGCCTCCTCCACCAGACTGGGGGCTTAGTGTGAACCCTTTATGCACCTTGCTGCCTTCAGGGTAGAACACAGTGCCTGGTATACAGTAGGTTCTAGAAAGACCTAGAAGGAGTGAATGAATTGAACAGTAAGACTCTCAAAGATTTCTTGAAATTAAATCCTAAATACAAGCTATTTGCATTCTCATTGAAAGATTCCTTACTTGCCTGCACCATTCAGCTTGCTTATGTGCATTCTGAAAAAGCTGCATATGAAGTCACATTCTGTTCTCTACAGCAAAATTCGATGCTGTGCTGGGGAGAGATTTTCATGTTTGAAAACCTTCCACTTCACCAATTGCATGAAAATCCAGAGAATTCCCATGGGGGGAGGGGCGGGCAGCAGGTGCCATTCCTAACGTTTTAGCACAGATGTCCCTGGAGGGTATTGGAGCGTTAACCTGGGAGCCCCTCCCAAGGTTGGCACTGCTCATTTTTCGAGATGGACTAGTGAGTCAGGGGGGAAAGAGTGGGCGTGTGTGCGCATGTGCTCACTGCAGAGGTGTGTTTCTACACATTAGACCGCGGAGGGCGTGGGACTGTAAAGGGCAGCATAACAGGTCTTGATTTAGAACTTGGGACTCCACACCGTCATGCTCAGCGATGTTCGCTGATGTGTGCTGACTTTGTGGACGGCTCACGGTCATACGGATGTGGATGTATCCTCTTGCTGTGTATTTTTTTCTGTAAGATGTATGCATCCCCCGAATCTACTTCCAGAGGAGGCTGGGTGGCTGATAAATGGGAAGAGAACATGAGAAGCCATGAGCAGGGGATCCAGCCTCGGAGATTGAACCCAGTGGTGCGCTCCACGGAAAATTGCTTCAGTCCCGAGCCTCAAGCCCATTTTCTTCCTCGAAAGTGGGTATGGTGCTGGGAACCTCAGGGTTGCTGCAAGGACATTCCTAGCATGTGTCCTGTCCGCTGCTTGGTCCAGTTGTTGAGCTAAGCCACCTGTTACCTTCCTGAAGGCTTGGACAGGCAGATAGATTAAAGCAGAGATTAAAGAAAACTGAGTTTGGAGGTTGGTCTTCCAGTTTCTCCCTGGGTCACGGGAACAAGTTTATCAGTCTCTTCAGTCCTCGTTTTCCTCATCTTCAAAACGGGGTGAGTATTGGTCACTCCTGGCTGGTGGTGGAAATGAAGTAAAATCGTGCGTGAGAAGATGCTCAGTGCCTGGGAGGTACCCAAGCAACACGTGCAGGAAAAGGAGATTCTCATATCAGTCCCACTAAAGGGGACAAGAAGCACAGATGGCCCCCTCCCATGGCCCAGGTGACGACTCAAATGGCATCAGCCGTACCTGACTTCCTGGCTGCCTCTTGTAGTGTTTTGCATTGAGTAGAAGCACCTGGCCTTTTACATAGATGGACCAGGGGCCAGATCCTGACCATGTCTTTGTCGAAGTTGATGCCAAGTTCCTGGACTACTAATTTCAGAAGACAGGTTGCAATAAGCGATACAGATGGTGGTCCTGGTGACAGCTGCCCCTGACAGCACACCCGCTGCACCACGGGGTCTGTTGGCTCTGTTACGCACGCCATCTTGTTAACCCTTGCGCCCACCATGTCCGTTGGGCGTTAGTTGCCACTCCCCTCCCTCAAGGAGCTTTGAGCATGGAGGTTCAGGGAGCTTAAGTAGTTTGTGGGAGGTGATGAGGCTAATTTAAGTGGGGGAGGAGTTTAAGCCCGCATCTGCCGATTTCAGTGCAGGGACTCTGCCCTTCCCCTTCCCTCCATATTTAGATTGTAATTTCAGAAGAATAAAGAAAAGCACCCTTTTCACCTGGAAATAATTTACATTTTCCCTAGAACTAAGATTTTTTAAAAAAAAGCAACACATGGGCTTTTTATAAGACATTGATGATGTTTATTTTGTCGATGCCCGTCAAAAGGCCCATGATTCAGAAATGCTCCAGGGGAGCCCCAGGATAGCTCTTTATGCCCTTCCATTTGTCAAATGGAATATGCTTAAATTGTGTGGTCCCAGGGGTCAGAAGTGGAACACGACAGTGAACATGGCAGGAGGCTGGTTGGATTCTCCATCATGTAAAGAAGGATTTGGAGTTGTCCAGCCCTGTGGCCGGTAGCCTCACCCAGCAGTAAGTATGTAGTTGGCTTTCACTGACCCCATTTCATTGGGGGCTGGAGGACCACTGAGTAGGATGCTGGAGAGAAGGTGCATCCAGGGATAGAGACCTAGGCGGGAGGGCTGGCAGCCCCCCTGTACCAACAATGAAATGCCAGGTGACTTGTCCATACCCACCCACTTCAACCACAGATTATGTAAGTTCCTTCTTTGATCCCACACGCTGGAGACCCAGGAAAGAGAGGAACTGGGGGTGTATCAGAGGCAGACCCTTCCCTCCACCCTCACATTCCTGGGCAGAGAGGGAAAACAAAGGATAGCACAGCTAAGCCCCTTCCTACCTCTGTGTCCTTCAGTCACGCCTTCAGTGATGGGGAAAGGCAAAGCTCTGAATCTTATATGAGAATGGAGTTTTAAACTCTAGGTTGGACTTTGATTGTCAACCTTTCCTGGGACGTAATGGAGTTTCCCCAAAATGGGAATCTGCTCTCCAACAGAGAAAGGACATTCGCTATGGCACAAATGGGCAAGGATTTGAGAATAAAGACGACCTGATTTAAATAGCCTGATAAGCAGAGATAACATAAGACACTGGCCGTGCTCACATTTCCCTCCAGAAGTTGACTTGTACTTGGCCAAATGCAGCTCATGGCAGGAGAGGAAAAAGTACAGCTCCCTTCTCCATGCAGGCATGTTGCACCTGATGACTCCCCCACTCTGCTCTCTTCTGTTGCTTATGTGAGGATTTGGTGAGCCCAATGGCTGTTGGTGATCAGACCAGTTGTGCCAACGGGCACATCCGCTCCTTGGACCTGGTGGCCATTTCTCAGGGAGCATGAAGATCTCAATCCTGATCCCATTGGGGGAATTCCCCAGATATGGGCCAAGATTAATGCCTATGTAGCTGCGAACCAGCACATTGAATAGGACTGTGTCAAGCAGATCAGTGGTGGTTCTTACGGGCATCTTCTCCCTCACTGGGGCACTCTCATGGCTAACTCAGCACCTGCTATATTGGAGGCATGCCATGTTTCTGAAGGAATAACAAGTGAAACCCTTTGGAAACCCTTGAGGGAGAGTTAAATCCCAAAGAGTGACTGATGGCGTCTGACGGTAAAGATTGTGATCTGGAGAGTGAGTCAGAGGTGGGTTTACACTTCTGGGGTGAGAAACAACCTTTTATTCAAGCAGAAGTGACCCTGCAACTCAATTCCATAGTTCAGGATGTGCAAACAGCTTCTGAGCTTGGATTCCTACCTGGAGAGGCAGGTGCCACAGGGTAACGTCACTGGACTGGCCGCCGTAGAACCTGGGTGGGGACCCTGGAGACACCACTTACTGGCCGTGGGACCTCAGGTGAGGTGTTCATCTCTGTGAAAGAACAACACACTTGTTAGAATGGTAGAAAAGACTCTGGGCAGGTCTTTTGCAAGAGGCCAAGGCTATTGCAATAAAGAAGGATTGGGCTTAACTCCAAATACAGGAAGGGACCGATGGGGACTTCTAGCTAAGAAGCAGAATGGAGGATCGTGGATGAAAATTTGCTAAGAGGAAACACTAAACATAGATTTCTGTCTGAACCAACTCAACGATATTTTCGCTGAAGACAGATGAGCGTGATCAGATATGAGGGGTGGGCATGAAGAGTTGGCTCAGCTCTCAAGGATGGGAGTTATTGCCAAACTGTCTCAGCAGAATTCCTGCTGAAATAGGGCCCCGTGGGCCAAACACAGGGCCCCAGGACAAGGTCTGGTGCAAAAGAGGGCTCAGAGGAGCCAGTCTAAAGTTGAGTCAAGAAGACAGTCTTCGTCACTCTTGGGCTGTCTCTTGTCTTGCGGCCCTCACAGGCTGGCTGGGAAGATAACACAAGGCGGGGCAGTAGATGGGAAAGAGGACGCTAGATTCCAGCCCTTAGGTTGGAGGGGCTTTGTCATGACCACTCAGTGCCTCCACTGTGCTGTGGAGATACTCATAGACCACCTGACAACTGGTGGAAGTCACTACATTCCAATAAACCTTGATGTACAAAAACAGGATTTGTGCTCCAAGAGGTAGGTTGCTGACCCCTGTCCGTAGAGGGAGGGGAGCCTTTCTAATTAATACAAAAGTGCTGTGTAGGTGCAGTGTTCATAGGGCTCCCATTCTATTTCCCCCACATTATCATGATTATCAGTATTTCTTTTATAATCCAGTCCTAATGTATGTGTAGTAGAAGCCACTTCGCAAAGCCTTATGCAATAAAGTGGATATAAATTTTTTCAAACATATTATCTTGTGGGATGATCCCAGGATTCTGGTCTCTGGAACTTGGGGCAAGGAGAGCAGGGAGGGGCAGTGTCCCAAGAGGTGACAATACCGTATAGGGATGACATCCCCTCCATGCAGAACACAGCCAGATGATGATAGACCTGTCCTCTGGGAGCCACAAGACACTTCTCTCTGTCCTTGGAAATAGGCCAACAGGTGGCTTGTACTTGAGTTGACCCCAATCATCCCTGCAGACAGGGAAGCAGATAGAGCAGGTGGTCCAGAATGAGAGGACTGACCCCACTGAGGAGAGGCGAGCACTGGTGGTCAGAAGGACTTACATTTGAGAATGGAAGACAAAGCACCGGGGACCATGGTAGCCAGCATGAGGCGGGAAATGTGGAAGCAAAGGGTGGGAGGCCGATCTCAGTGAATTTCTGGCCGATGAACAAGACTTTGAAACTGCCACCTGGTCCTCCACCCCCACCCCACCCCCCAGGTTCCTGCCCCCTCCGTTCAGCCAGGTTGTGCGTGGACTTGGTTAATTTGCTGAGAACACCACGGTGCCATCCATTCTCTGTGCAGGAGCCTTGAAGCTTCGGGCAGGCCAGGACTCAAGGCATCTTGCTCTCTCAACTCTAGCTCACATTTGAGACCTTGTCATTGCTGTTCTATATTGGCGTCCTGTGGAGGGAATTGTCATTAATCTACTGTTTCATCCTATGCTAGAGCAGAAACTTCAGAGTGTTTAAATGGGAGAAGATGATAGCTCTGCTCTCATCTTTTCTGGGTCAGTGGACTATTTAATAAGGTTTCGGCTCATCCCTATCATTGCTGCAGTAACTGCATCCACACTTTTAGCTCAAGCCTCCAGCAGGAGAAAGGAGATTCTATCAGGCTAATATCCCAGCTCTTCCTCTCCACCACACATCTGTATTTCTTTCCTGAATTCAGACTGATTTTTGCAGGGCGTTTCATGCTCCAGAGCATGAAAGCACAGGGGTTATTTTGCAATGAGCCCAATAAAGCATAAGATTGGGTTCAACAGAGTTGAGCTCCTTCAAGACATGAGACCCACAGCTTGTGTGGTGAGCCCTCGTTTCACTCACCTGAGGTCAACAAAGATGAACTGAATGCTGCCTAGTAGACCCACATTTTGTTCACACCAACTGAGAGATGTGATTAGAGCTTCGGTAGGGTCAGCCCTGGGGACAGGGAAGGCTTTCTTGGCGGGGGGTGGGGAGCTTTAGCTGTGGCTTGAAGCATCAGCAGGAATCACCCAGAAAACAGAGAATCATAAGGAGGCCTCAGTTTGTGAGTACTCTTGCATATAACTTGCCCATCTGTCTCAGTCAGGGCTGCCAGAGAAACAGAGCCAATAGGATGGATGGATGGATGGATGGATGGATGGATAGATAGATAGATAGATAGATAGATAGATAGATAGATAGACAGATATATAGATAGATAGAGAACTGGCTCACGTGACTACAGAGGTGGGCAGGGCCTCACATCCATAGGGTTAGTCCCAAGCTGGGCAGCCAGGAGAGCCAGTGGTATAGTTAGCGTCCAGAGGTCAGCAGGTTCAAGACCCAAGAGAAGCTGATATATCAGTTCAAGTTCAAAGGCAGTCAGGTGGGAAACCGTTCTCTCCTAAAAGGTCAGCAACCTTCTTGCTGTAGTCAGGCCTCACCTGATTGGAGGAGGCCCTCCCACATTGGGGAGGCAATGTGATTTACTCAGCGTATGGGTTCAAATGTCATTCTTCTCCAAAAACATCCTCACGTGCATACCCAGAATATCTGGGCACCAACTATCTGGGCACCCCATGGCCCAGGCAAGTTGACACATAAAATTAATCATCATAGGCCCTATAGCCAATGACTGGTGTCCTTACCAGAGACAGAACTGGACACACAAAGACACAGGGGAGAGAAGGCCATGAAGACAGAGGCAGGGAGTTCAGTGATGCAGCCACAAGCCAGAGAACACTTAGAGCCACCGGAAGGACCCTCCCCTAGAGCCCTGCTGACCCCTTGTCACCTGCTGCGGAAGGCAGTGGTCCTGCTCTCTGCTCTTTGTTAAAGGGAGATTAGCAGGTATCTGATGTTAAAAAGATTCCAGATCCAACTGAGAAAGCTTTTTGACCTGAATGAGAATTGGTAGAGAATAACTTGATCACCCCGTGATCCAGTGCAACAGAATGAGGTCACGTGTGCACCTGAAGTCACCGCCCAAGGCCTGTGGTCCTCACAGCCTTGTGTGGTGGACGTCTGGGCTGCACTGGCCCAGCCTACACCATCCTGCCTGCCCATTTCCAGCCTCAGTGCCAGCATTCTGCGCCCGCATCGGGCCTCTCTGCCTGTGCAGATCGTTTATCTGCGGTCCCACAGGACACCCCCCTCCCTCCCTCCCCATGCACACCTGTTTCCCCAGCCTCCTCCCCAGGAGAACCAGGTTCTCCTGTATTCGCCTCTTGTCTTCCTGGAACTCCTATCAATTATTTGGGTGTCGGACTTGCTAGAATTATCCCCTCTGCTTCTCTTTCTCCCCTTATTTTCCATCTCCAGGACTTCTTAGGCTCCTCCCTGGGAAATGTCCTTGACCTCAGAATCTTCCGAGCCCGACTCTTGGTTTGTTTTGCAGTTCTCCGACGAGAGCCTCTCTCATTTTCTGATTGTTCCTTTTCCGTAGCATCTTGTGTTTTATGGGCGCAATATCTTCTTCTCCCTCTCTGAGGATATTAGTTACGGTTATTTCCAAGTTCCCTCTCCCCTACATTTGTTTCTCTGTCCTCTGAGGGCCTTTTATCTGTTTATTTTGGTCATTGTCTTTCATTTTAAAGGTTTTCCTCTAATGACTGCTGGCCACTGGTAAGTGCTCCCTCATAATAAAGGGCAAGGTGGGAGAAGGCTGGCTGGTGGCAGGGGCCGTCAGGGGGGCCCCCACAGTGCAGCACAGACAGGTGCCTCCGGGCCTGGTTAGGCAGCAGCTGGCCATGCCCGTGTCTGCAGGTATCACCCCAGCCCACTCCTCATCCCGACCCCTCCCCCATTGCACCTGCCTCCCCCTCCACCCCGCCCACTGCTCATGGGGCTCCCGGCATCCTCCCAGTCTACCCAGAGTCCCCTGCCCCCCTGCTTCCAAAATGCAGCAAGTCTCCTCTGAGTCGCCCACCCTCGGAAGGGGCTGTGAGCTCCCATGTCCATCCTCAGAAGGGCTGTGAACCCCCCAGGCACGCCCACAGCCCCTTTGCCTCCCGCCAGCTTTTGGCATCTTTGTCCTGATGGAGCTTGTGGATTGCGTTCCCCTACGTGCCGCGGTCAGGCTTCATTCTAGGGGTCGTGGGACTTCTGTGTGGTGTGGGGTGTTCAGAAATACCTTCAAATTTAAAAATATCTGTCCTCGGGGCGCCTGGGTGGCTCAGTCGGTTGGGCGTCGGACTTCAGCTCGGGTCACGATCTCGCGGTCCGTGAGTTCGAACCCCGCGTCGGGCTCTGGGCTGATGGCTCAGAGCCTGGAGCCTGCTTCCGATTCTGTGTCTCCCTCTCTCTCTGCCCCTCCCCTGTTCATGCTCTGTCTCTGTCTCAAAAATAAATAAACGTTAAAAAAAATAAAAAAAAATATCTGTCCCCGATGCCTAAAATTTCACCATTAAAATTCATATTTCTTATTGAGGCATAACAAAGAGTTCTCAAATTTGAAACAGCAGCAAAAGGGGTAAAACATTAAGAGCTCGGCTTCGTGGGGTTGAGCTTCTCAGACTGCATTCCAGGCTGATAGAGAAACGGTTCACAACCTCAGATCCAGTGTATGTCCTGTCACACCTCCCACCAAATGCCTCCTTGGTATTTTTCTTTGCCGATTCTTTGTCTTTCATTTAATGCATGTATTTTTAAAAAGACTTTATATAAGTATCTTAAATGGCCAATATTACTTGCTTTTAATATAAATGTAAAGAAAATAAATGAAAATGAAATAGTACTATAAAGTTTGGGTTAGATTGGGAACCCACCAAGAGTATAAGCAGAGTCCTACTCTGTCTCTCTGTGTTAAAAGGGCACAGGGTGGCACCTGGGTGGCTCGCTCAGTTAAGCATCAGGCTTCAACTCAGGTCATGATCTCATGGTTCATGAGTTTGAGGCCTGCATCGGGCTCTGTGCTGTCAGTGCAGAGCCTGCTTTCAATCCTGTCTTCCTCTCTCTCTGCCCCTCCCTGTTTCCCTGTTTCTCTCTCTCTCTCTCTCTCTCTCTCTCTCTCTCTCTCTCTCTCCCTCTGTCTCTCATAAATAAATAAACATTAAAAAAAATTTTTTAATACTGAAGATATAGGGCCGCCAGGTTGGGTCTTGCTTCTTGACATGATCAGGAGAATCTAAAGAGCTAAAATGTCTGGTAGGGTCCTGGCCACATAGCACCCAAAATAATCATACTGGCCACTGGGAATGTTACACACTTTGTGAAACACTGGCTAAGTGGGAATGGAACACAGGCAAGGAAAAAAGTGGTGAAGAGGAGAGTGGAACCAGAGGTCATTGTGATGGTTCTCAAACTTGAGGGTGCAAATCCACGCCAGGAGAGCAGGCCACCGGCCAGGCCTCCAGATCCAGACTTCCTGTGTCTGGGTTGGGGTCCCCGAGTGTGCATGTGTGATCAGCATGCCTGCAGCTGGTCGGTGGAACCTTCTTTGAGAAACACTGGTCCAGCAGGTGGGGTTGTGGCTAGGAGTCTCTGTGGGGCCCCATTCCAAAGCCCCAGGCTTCATTTCCGTCTCTGGCCCTCTCCGGCATGGGCCCTCAGCACCTTGATGCCTGTCCCCAAGTGGAAGATGCTTCCCCTACAGGAGTATGACAGTTCTGCCCAGCCATTGGGAGATCTGGGAGAGGGCAGGTGATAGGCTCTGTGCAGCCAAGTGAAACCACTGGGTAGCTCTGGGCTGTGCTGATAGACCTCAAAGAGACTTCAGGGGTCAATGCTGAGGTCAGTAGGAAAGGAACACCAAGAGGAAGAAGCCTCTGGATTCAGCCCGAACCAAGCTCTCTCCTCCCCACGTTTGCTGGTCAGTGATAACCATGAGGCTGAGAGTACCCAGTTATTGGGATGCTATATGGATCTTTCACTATTCCTTATGAGATAATTACCAATTATCATTACCTTATGAGATAATTACCAATCTCATAGGCTGGATTCAAACCAGCCTGTGGCGTTAGCTTCTCTGCTAGCCTGGCTGCCCCCCACTCTCTGTTCTCCATCTTCCCAGACCTCTCACCAGGGTCCCCTTGAACTCCACTACTCAGTCTACAATTCTCTCTGACATCTTTATCCTTAGAGCTCACTGCGTGCCTCCTTCCTGACTTCAGGGAAACTGGCTCTTCCTGAACCCCTATTCCTCTCACAACTGTCCAGAGTAGGCAGCTCCCACCCCCACTTCTGCACCCCAAGGTCAAGAGGGCTCTCTCCTCCTCACATAATCCCATGAGAGGGTGTTTGGGGCTGAACTGTGTTCCCTACAAAATTTACATGTTGAAGCTTTAACCCCAGCACCTCAGAATATGACTATATTTGGAGATCAGGCCTTTAAAGAAGTAATTGAGATAAAATGGGATCTTCAGACTCAGCTCTAATCCAGTCTGACTGGTGTCCTTATGAGAAGAAGATATTTAAACACAGATGCACACAGAGGGATGACCATGTGAGGACACAGAGAGAAGACAGCCATTTATATGCCAGGGAGAGATGCCTTAAGGAAGTCGACCTGCCGACACCTTGATCTTGGACTTCTAGCCTCCATTCAATAATGGGGATATGAAGACACTCCATTAGGAGGACATAAGTTTCTGTTGTTAAGCACCCTGGTCTGTGGTGTTATGTTGTGGCAGCCCAGCAGACCTAGACAGAAGGCTGGTGGTCCTCTGGTGTATCCTTAGGATGATCTTGGAGCTGAATCTGATGCTGGGAACCGCTCAGTGCATGTTCCAGGGACTGATCGCGTTAGCACCACTGGGAGTACAGCGGGAGCCACCATCGTCCCAGCAGGACGTCACGAAACTGCTCACCGTGAGGCTGCCTGAGTCACAGACCCACATCCTCATGCCCAGGTCATCTCCCAAGCCCACTCCTTGATTTTCAAGGACAATTTGGTTATGTTTATTATTCTACTAAAGCCATCCCAAAATAGATCTGTCCTCCAGCTGGTCACGAGCGATTTCATGGGCTCTTCTCTTATCAAGTAAGATAGAAAATGGAATGAGGTAGGCTGCTTCTGAGCCACCGTGACCCTGTGGCCACACATCCCTCCCCTATGTGTCTAATCCAGACCCTCCTGGCCCCTCCCGAAGTTCTCCAGTGCTAGTCAAGAAAACAAAAGAGGCCAAACTTATGCATTGAAATTATACTATGAGATAGAAGGATGTTGCTCTGAAGATACATGGGAATTGGGGAATTGTACTGATGCTTTGTCTAATTGTGTGAACAGATACTGTAGAGAAAAGCCTCATGTCTAAGGTGAGGGCAACTTCGGCAACCACTCACTAATCAATATGACCTTGAGCCAGCAACTACTCGCCAAGCCTCATTATTTCATAGGAAGCAGGAAGCACAATTCCCACCTCACAGTGGGACCGGCATCGACTGAGAACCTACTACGTGCAGGTGCCTTCACCTAGGGATGGCTGGGCCACCCGGGGCACCATATTCAGTAGTGCCTGTGCTTGGTATAACATTCTGCTGTAGCCACCTTGAAATTCTTGCTAAGATTTGGACAAGGGCCTTGCATGTTTCTTTTCACACTAGACGCCACCAATTACGTAGCTAGTCCTACTTTTACCTTCAGTCATGTAATCCTCACAGTATCCTGCAAAGTGGAGCTTAAGATCTTGGTGGTAAAGAACTTGAGACTTGGAGAAGTTCAGAAGCCTGCTCAATAGCCCAACAGCCTGTTGACAGCATCACCACCACCATCATCATCATTACCATCATCTCCACCATCACCATCATCACCATCATCACCATCACCATCACCATCACCAACATTATCTCTGGTAGTTCATGGTCCATAGCTCATCATCATCACCATCACCAACATTATCTCTGGTAGCTCATGGTCCATAGCTCATCATCATCATCATCATCACCACCACCACCACCACCACCATCATCATCATCACCATCACCATCATCACCATCACCATCATCACCATCACCAACATTATCTCTGGTAGCTCATGGTCCATAGCTCATCAGCATCATCATCACCATCACCATCATCACCATCATCACCACTACCATCATCACCATCACCGCCATTGTCATCATCACCATCATCTCTGGTAGCCCACCCCTTCCCCAGCTCTCTGCCCCATTGCCCAGGACAGATCTTGAACTGCAGTGACACAATGTGAATGACCATATTTATCACCTGTTTTTATTTCTTGTCTCTCCCTACTGGCAGGCAACCTCCATGAGAGTAAGAACTTGCCTGGGTTTTGTCCATTCTAGTCCGAGTAGAGAGCAGCACCTGGCACATAGTGAGCTCTGAACACGTGTGGTGAGTGCAAGGAATCAATGATTTCTCAAGACTCCATTGCCAGGAACTGTGCTGTCACTTTAGGTCTTTGATCTTAATCTTTACAGCCATCCCTCAAGGAAGGACAAATGTCCCCAACTGATGGGTGAGGACTCTAAGACTTAGAAAGGTTAAGTCACACTTCTCATCACTGGCAGAGCCAGACTTTGAACCCACATCTCTCTGGTGCTCGTGAAGGATCAGTTGCTCGTGGTATGCTGGGTCACCTGGGGGTCACAACGAGCAGCAGCCTTGTCATCTGTAGCATGAACCCGAGAACAATCACCCCACCCCCAAGGGATTTTAGATTAAATGAGATGATGTGTGTGCAGCATGTAAAAGGTGGTCAATACAGGTTAGATGCTGACCACCTTTGACTCCTGCACCCTTCCCACCATCCTATACGGAACTCTTCCCTCACACCTGCCTTGCCCAGAGGTATAGATTTTAGGAAATGGCACCTACCTGGATTATTTGTAATCAAATTCTGAATTCTTTTTCTGAGAGCTTCTCTGCCCCTGCCTGCCACCACCTTGTGGCTCCCCGATGTCCTTGGGACCTTGCTAATATGGTTACTGGCACAGGTTCTGGCAACAGGTGCCTAGATTTGAATCAGGGGGCTAATGGATAGATAGGTGGATAAACAGATGATAGATAGATAGATAGATAGATAGATAGAAAAATAGATAATGTATATATTTTAAGGGATTGCCTCACACAGTTGTAGAGGTACAAGTCCAAAATCTACAGGATGGAGACCCAGTGAAGAGTTACAGTTCAAGTCCAAAACTGTTGTGGAATTTTTTTTTTTTTTTTAGCCAGGGGAAGTCAGACTTCATTCCATTCAGGCCTTCAACTAATCAGATGGTTTTCTTATTTCTAAATTACTTAAAATTTTTTGATATATTAATTAAGCTCTCACCATGGTGCCTAGATTAGGCTAACTCTTTTGTATCCATTTTCTTTTTTTGAGAGAGAGAGAGAGAGAAAATCTTAAGCAGGCTCCATGCTCAGCGCAGACATGGGGCTTGATCTCACGACCTTGGTATCGTGACCTGCGCCAAAATCAAGAGTTGGACGCTTAACCGACCGAGTCACCCAGGTGCTCTTACCCTGTGGCATTTTCAATCCTCACAGCAATCCCGAGAGGGCGTGACAACTGCCCAACCTTACAGAAGAGGAAACTGAGGTACAGAGAGGTTATGAGCCCCAGGGCCAGCTTGTTTCAGATAGATTTAGGGTCCCTTCCAGGGGTGGCAGACTCGGCCCCTGTGGCTCTTACACCTTTTGGCTGTATGCCCCTTTGGACAAGATACAGAGAGACTGGGCCCTAAAAATAGTAACTCTTGAAATACTAATTCACTGTAATGCTCCTTGTGTGTGCTGCTTTCTACCCAGGGCTCCCGCATTCCTAGTGCAACCAGGGAAGGGAAATCCCTCCTCCTTTGTTTCCACCCTGAGCCCTGCCCTCCCCTGTGGGTGGGTGGGTAGGTGGGTGTCAGTGCTGTATGCTCCATTCCTCTGCCAGCGGATCAGCATTGCTTTAGAGCTCTGGGAAATCAGTCACTCCTGCGTCCACTGTCACTAGTGCACCCCTGCCAGGAGCCAAGGATCGCCTCCCCAACCCCCAGCCCATCAATCGAACTGAACATTCCTGCTCCCAGCGAGCCCCAGGGCTCAGTAGCTGTAACACCAGCATCCCAACTGGTTCCCAAAGGAATCAGAGACCACCACCGGGGCCCTGTGTTTTAGTGACCCTATGCCGACCCGCCAGGGCTTGTAAGACTAAAAGTTCCCCCACAACCCTCCCCTGAACTCAGCCCCCGCCCAATGCGAGCCAATTCAGATATCTGAGTTGCTCCTTTAGCAAAGCAGGGCTTTCAAGCCCCAGGAGGCATCAGAACCCCCCCCACACACACACTGGGGCTTGTCCCCCAAAATGCAGGTTCCCAGGCCCCGCCCTCGGAGGCTGAGGCTGCGCCTGGTCTGGGATGGGGATGGGAGGCTGCGTTGGTCCTAAGGATCCTGGTTCCCAAAGTTGCCAGACTGAGGGGCAGTGGTGAGAAACGAGGAAGGGGAATCCGCGGAGGCAGGTGGTCGGGAGCGCCGGGCTTGCGTCCGCTCCGCCATCCAGACAGCTGTTAACCGAGTGCGTTTTGTGGCAGACGCTATTTTAGGTGCTGGTGACATACCAGCATGGGGGGGGGGGGGACGTCCCTGCTGTCTGAGGTTTACATCGCAAACAGGAAAGGCACACCGAGAGCAAGTGGGTAAGGTCAGGTGGTGATGGGGTATGGAGCAGAATCAAGGAGGGTGAGCGGGAGGGGCCGGCAGAGGGGGGGGAGTCACAGGGTATGGGGGACGGGCCTCCAGGCAGGGGACCGCAAGGCCCAGGCTCGGTGGGACCTTGCTGGGCAGGCAGCCCCCCTGGCCGAGTGCAGGGAAGGGAGGGGAGGGGAGCGGACGGATCCTAAGTGGTCTTGCGGCGGGGGAGTCCGGAGAGGGCGGTGAGCCGAGAGCGCCCCCTGTGGCTGCTGCGAGGAAGTGCGTGGGGAGGCGGGGCCTCAGGGTTGAGGAGGCGCTCACGTTGGGGGCGGGTGTGAGAAACCGCAGAGCCAGTGGCGTCCCCTCCTCCCCAGGCTTTGGGGCAGAAAGGTGTTGGGGGTTTGAAGAGAGAAGCATATAACGTAGCCCCCGAAGAGCGAGAGGGAGCAGGTGGGGAGGGTGCCATCAGGGGCCAGGGGGCCGTGGGAAGGGAGTTGAGAGCCAACCCTGGGTCGTGGTTGCGCTTTCCTGCAGGCGTGTTCAGCCGGGAGGGCAGCCGTCAGAAAGCAGAAGGTAACTAGGGTCTGGGTTTGGCCTGCTGTACCGGGATCGGGAACCGAGGGTTGGGGGAGTTGGCGTGGATGAGGACGGAGGACTTCTGGCTGTGAGAGCTGGGGACACGGGGCCTGGCGGGCGGACAGTGAGGGGGCAGCGAGATCATGAGACTGTGGATGCGGTGGGTGAAAGACCGAAGACTCTGGGCACCCGGCCAGAGTGGCAGGTGCGCTGCAAGGTGGCCGTGGGTGGTCCAGAGAGCGGTGCCCGAGAGGTCGGGGGCGTGACTGTGGGGTGAATGGTGGAGGCAGAGTGGGCACCCAGACCTTTGCGGTACGGGAGGTCAGGGACTGAAGACTCTAGGCGCCCAGCCACGTGGCTGTTGCATCACGAGACTCACACCTGGGGTGCAGGAAACCAAGGACTGAGTCCCACGCAGGGGCCTAACGCAGGGAAGGGAGGAGACAGAGTGGTCAGATGGCCCCAATTTCAATGGCGGTGGAGTTGAGGCAGAAGGAGGGACAGGACAATGGGGAGCCAGGGGACACCTGCCCTCCTCCAGCCTGGAGCTCCCAGGGGTGATGGGAAAGTGTCCACTAGAGAGGACTGGGGTGGGGACAGTGTCCCCGGTGGATAGCCCTTGGGGTTACAGCAGGCAGTGAAAGACATGTTCCAAGGAAGAGCTGAGCTGTGAGTTCTAGAAGGGGCAGCGGAGGGACTGGGAGCCAGGCAGGTTCTGGGGCTCCCTCTCCACTCTTACAAATGGGGTGATTACATCAGGGAAGAGGGAATTTTCCAGAGGCCCGCCATACTCTGGGCAACTTACCAAACATTATTAGGTTCCATGTTCTTCAACCAGAAACTGGGAATAATGACCCTTGTCCCAGGGCTGTGTGGGGACAAGCTGTGAGGTGCAGTCAGATCACAGCCTTCTTGTTCTCGAGGATCCCCGGGTCATTGCGTCACACTGAGAGTAAAGATAGAAGGTTCTGGTCCCCCCCACCTCGCTGCATCCCCCCCATGCCATCCCCCCCTGTTGTCCACAGTCTCCAGAGACCCCCACCCAACTGTCTCTCTCAAACAGGACCCTCCACTGCTCTCCCCTGATTTTCCCCCAGTGCCATGGTGCACAGTCTGACTCTGCCTGTTTACCTCCTTATGGCTACAATGTAAGCCATTGTTTATTGACTCTGGGTACCTTGTTTTGTTCACTGCCTTACCGTCAGCACCCAGACCATTGCTGTCAGAGGGTGATGTCGATAAATGTGCTAGAATGCCCACAAGAGCTCACATCCGGTGTGACCCCAGAGCCCGGCCCGCTGTGTGGTGGTAAACTGTGGTCTGCAGGGAGGTGGGCTTAGGAAAAGCAAGTTCTCAGCGGTACAGAGAGCACTGGCCTTGGAGACAGATCAACCCTGACCTGAGCCCCATTGAAATGCACCTATTTGTGATTTAGAGAAAGCAGTTGAGCCTCTCATTATAATAAGAAGCACAATTATTTCTTAGGTGTCTTTTAGCCCTGAAATACCTTTGTCAGTGACTCAGATAAAATCCACGCTATTAGTTTTATGACAGTTGGGAAAATAAAGTTCAAATCCCACTCGTGGTGCCCTTCAGGGGGGACCCATGGAAGTCGGCAGGCAGAGGGCTGACCAGGCGGAGACTCAGCAGTGCTCCAGGCACGGGAAGCGTGTGCAGACACGTGGGCAGGTGGGTCAAGAGGCTCTGCCTCACCCAGAACGTGGACCAGAAAGAGCCAGAGGTGGGCATCAGAGGAGCTGGGTTCAAATCCAATTGCTGCTTTTTAAAATTTTTGTTAACATTTATTTATTTTTGAGAGAGAGAAAGAGAGGCAGAGCGCAAGCAGGGGCAGAGGCAGAGAGAGGGAGACACAGAACGCGAAGCAGGCTCCAGGCTCTGAGCTGTCAGCACAGAGTCTGACGCAGGGCTCGAACCCACGAACCACGAGATCGTGACCTGAGCCGTACGAAGGGGGAATTGCTGGTGCCCTCTAGACTTCAGTTCCTTGTTCAGAAAGAGAAGATAATGCCAGTTCTCTAGGGCTGTGAGGTGGATTAAGTGAATTACAGAAGGGAAGGGCTCTCACGAACTGTAAAACCGCGCACACCCGAGAGATGCTCCTGATCGTGTTGGTCCGCTCTGCTGTCTTCCTTTCTGCCGCATCCTGTTTCCTCTGAACTCCCTCGGGGTGGGGGTAATCATCACCATTTATTGAGCACCTACTATATGCTAGGGACTGAGCCAGGTCTTTTGCGTCTTTTTATCCCCATTTTACAGATGAGGAAAACTGAGACCCAGGTGGTAACAGAGTAAGGATTTAAACCATTGTCCGGGCCGAAACTTTTATCCATCGGCACAGGATGTCTGGGCAAGCGTCCTGTCCTTTTACGCGCTTTTCTTGTTTTCCATTTGCCGTGCAGTGGCTCTTGCCTTGAGTTGGCAGTCTGGCGGAGCGTGCTGACTCCGGGACAGACGGTTGCAATTTGAATTCTAGGAGCAACTGGAAAGTGATAACGCTGGGTTGGGTGGGTCTCCAGGGTCTTCATGGACCCTTCCTGACCTGACCGGGAAGGTGACCCCCTCATTGCGTCTAGGGTGGCATGTTGGGTATGTTGTCAGGCTCACCCGTCCATGAAGGAATTAATTGAACCCGGTGCATCCTTGACCATGTTTGTGAACGCTGAAAGCTTCAAAAACCTCCACGAGATATACTTGGGGATAATTAGCTGGATGCGATTGCCGTAGTAACCGAGTTTACATCCAGGCCCCATGGAGAGACACAGCTCTTGAACTGGATTAATCAATGTCAACCATGCTGGTGTTTGTTCTCTGCAGGATTAAAGGGAAACGAACAACCCCCACGCACGGTTTGACCGGATGCTCTTTCTCCCCCAGATAATGAAGAGAAAGGAAAATGGCTGGGGTCGCAGCATGAAGTTTTAGCTAGATGCAAGACAGAACTCCCTTACGAGGCTGTGTGCACATTTAAAAAATGCTTCTGTTAAACCAAGACGTGGGTCTCTAACTGGTCTATCCGGGCTCTACCACGGACTGACTGTGGCTCAGGGAAACGTCTCACTGCGCTCAGCCTGTTTGACTATCCGGGATCAGAGGATCACAGTATTGCCCATGTGTATGAGTTCGTGGGGGCTGCCATAGCAAAATGCCCCAGACAGCGTGGCTTTAAAAAAACAGAAATTTACTTTCTCACGGTCCTGGAGGCTGGAAATCTCCTGGAAGATCAAGATTGGTTGTCCTGAGGCCTCTATCTCTGGCGTGTACATGGTTGTCTTTTCCCCGTGTCTTCATAGGATCGCCCCTCTGTGCATGTCTTAATCTCCTCTTCTTATAAAGACACCAGTTCAATTGGATTCGGGCCTGGCCTCGTGACCTCATTTTAACTTAATTGTTTATTTACAGACCCTGTCTCCAAATACAGTCACACTCTGAGGTCCTAAGGGTCAGTGCTTCAACACCTGACTCTGCAGGGGGACACAATACAGACGGAATCATGCCCCCGCCCCCACAATGCCATGTCTTAATCCCCCCAAACCTGTGAGTGTGACACCTTTATACAGCAAAAGGGACTTTGCATGTGTGACTAAGTTAAGGATCATGAGCTGGGAAAATTATCCTGGATGGTCTAGGTGGGTCCAATATGACCGCAGGTGTCCTTATGAGAAGGAGGCGGGAGGTTCGGAGTCAGGAGAAGGGGGTGTACCTGCGGAGCAAGAGGCTGAGGGGAGGCGAGGAGGGGGAGCCAGTTAAGGAACGTGGGTGTCTCTAGAAGCCGAAGGGCAGGGAAACAGCTTCCCCCCTAGAGCTTCCGGAAGGAACACAGCCCTGTCGACACTTGATTTCAGCCTCTGAAGGCTCATTTTGGACTTCTGGCCCCCAGAACTGTACGAGAAAAAAATCCATTTTATTTTAGGTCACTAGGTTTGCAGTAACTTGTTACGGCTGCCCCAGAAAGCGCATCGGGTTTATGAGGGCAGATGGGGCCGCACGTGCTACGTGCCCGGAAGAGGCAGCCAGAGTGACATCAGTCTGGGGCACGGGGCAGCAGGGAGGGGCCGTGGGCCAACGAGACACTACATCCCATAAACTGGGTGGCCTGAGACATGAATTGATTCTCTTACGGTTCAAAGTCCAAAATCGGGGTGCCTGGGTGGCTCAGTTAGTTAAGCATCCGACTTCGGCTCAGGTCATGATCTCATGGTTCATGAGTTCAGGCTCCACGTCGGGGTCTGTGCTGACAGCTCGGAGCCTGGAGCCTGCTTCGGATTCTGTGTCTCCCCTCCCTCTCTCTCTGCCCCTCCCCCGCTTGTGCGCTCGCTCTCTCTCTCTCTCTCTCTCTCTCTCGCTCTCGCTCGCTCTCAAACATTAAAAAAAATTTTAAGTCCAAAATCAAGATGTCAACATGTTTGTTCCTTCTTGGGGCCGAGAGGGAGAACCCAGCCCCTCCCTCTGTCCCGGTGCCTGGCTGTCCCAGGCGACATTGGCCTGCAGATCTCCTCTGCAGTCTTCACCTCTGTCTTCACACGGCCTTCTCTGTTTGGATGTGAGTCTTTCCCTGTCTGTATACGGACACCAGTTGTAGGGTGTGGGGCTCTCCTCAAGCAGTGCCCCTTCCTCTTCATGACCTCTGCAAAAACACCATTTCCAGATGGCATCCCATTCACAGGTAGACACGAACTTGGGGGACACTCTTTGATCCAAGGCAGTAGTGCGGGAGGGGATTGCAGTCGAACCGTGTCCTAAAACCTGCGGGTTGCTGGGTATGGGGGAGGCTGTGCCACTGAGAGACAAGACCGGGGACAGCTGGAGGACACAGGGCGCCACGGGGGTCTGCTCTGCTGGGCCCTGGCCTCTGGCCTCTGGTGGGGCGTGCTAGACGCGTGCCCACGCGTGGGCCTGGGTCTGTGACAATCACGCTGTAAGTTGTGTCCTTAGGACTGACTTTTCTAGGTTAAAATGTCTCCTCTTCTCCTCCTCCTGCTGTTCAACTACACTGGGGTCCTTGGTAGTTTTCTTTAATGCCCTCGGCTGATGGATGTCCACGTTGACAACCACATCTCAGTGTTCACCTTTTATTTTTGAGATTATGTTAGAACTGGCCAGTGGCACCGGAGGTACCAGAGGGCCATTAAGGGGATTTATGTCAGAAGGGACAGAGTCAGATTTATGCCTTGTAAAGCCATTCGGGTCATAGTAGAAAAGAAGCGCGTCCTCGTGTGCGGGCGTTGTTATAAGGAAACGTATCCTGCAATACCAGTAACGTAATCGTATTTATCAAATCAGATGTTTATTACGCGCGTGCTTCTCCGGTTATTACTTACTGCTGCCTAGTATCGATTCTGGAAACTCCGTGTTTTTTTTTTTCTTGAGATTTTTTTTTTTCTCTCTCTCAGGCGGAGAACATTGATCTAGAGACCAGGCCACATGCAACTGGGGTCTTACCTGCTAACATGTGAACTCTGACCTTCTGTGAATAGTTCTTTCTTCATCAGTACGATGGGAGCAGTGACATCCGCTAGAGATGTGTCAGAACTAAGTGAGGTGACATACGAAACGCTGCCATTGTACTGATGCAGAGTAAGCGCGGTCCGTGTTAAAGCCACGAAACGTGCGTGGAATTGCCCCCGGCACACCGCTAGCTGGGGGGTGGGTGCAGGCTCTGCTCAAGCCGGCTAAGACGGAGGTCAGCAGTCAGGGTGACCCCCACCTACCCACCCCGAGCCCCAAAGATGGCTCCTTCTCTGCCCCCAGGGCCTGTTGTGTTAGCCCAGCCTGACCTTCGAAGCGTCTGGGCCTCCCTCTGCTAACAAAGAGCATGGCTCCCATGGGGATGGCCCTGTGCTGACCACTCCCCTGAATCCCCACCGAAATCAAGCGGGTCACGAGTGTCCGGCCAGACCAGAAGGAAAGCCCAAGAATTCGCTTTGCGTCCTAACCACCTACAGTTGGCTTCTTCCTCAAATAATGCCCCTCACGGGCGGCCCCCGCCTGCCTCTGTAAGCTCGTCTCCCCTGACCACAGCCTCTGCCGACCCCCCCACCTCCCGGGCCAGGCCAGGTCTGTCCTCCCTGTGCCCAGAGCTGCCCAGATGTCCTCCTTGGTGAACAGCGGGGAGTCACGGGAGTTCCTGGATCAGACGACGGGCTGGTTGAATTTGGGTATTACAATAAAGGGCAGTTCCTACAAGAGGATGTACATTGAGTTGCTTTAACGACACCAAGAATGAAAGTGACTGAAGCAAACAAATCCTTCCCATGACTACGCGGATTGTGTGTCATCCGACTTGGAGTGAGGAAAAGCGGGCCCGCGGTGGCGGGTGCAGCGCCGGGGCCACGGGGCCGGCGAGAGGGGCGCTCAGGACTCGCTTCTTCCCACCTCCACCTGCTACCTCCGTGCACACCTCCCGTGTCCGCCCCTGGTGGTGAAATAGCCGCAGCTCTCATTCCCAAACGTGGCCCTTCTTCCATCCGGTTTTTCTTCGTTGCCGCAGAGGATTGCTGACGGAGGGCCTTCTGAAGTCCCTGCAGAGGGACACATGCAGAAATGCCCTTTCCGCCCTCCTTTGCAGTCAGGATCAGAGCCACTTCTGGTGCTGTTTTTTTTTTTTTTAAATAGACAGTAAATTTCATATTAAAAAAATAAATAAAATAAAATAGCCCAGCTGACATTTTATGCTTTGTTTTATTTGGGGGCTGGAGAATAATTCAGGAGCAAGAACCAGGTTTTATAGCCTCGCCTGCGTCCTTGCCATCAAAGTGCCATTTTGCCCGGCTCTGAAATTATGGGCCTGTCCTCAGAAAACATCGTCACGGCCTTTCCATCCACGCGGAGCTCCTGATGCGCGTTCCGAATGCCCGAGCCCATTTGGAAGGGGATGATGTGCCAGCACGGAGATATCGTCAATGAGAAAAATAGAGCGGGAGGGAATGGCCCTGAGTCCCGCGGCCCTACGGCTCAGATAAGATGCTCTGCCCAGAAAATGCTCTTATTAAATCCCAAGTGACTCGGGCTCTCTGGCTCCTCTGCATGGCTTTGCCAGAGTCTGCCTGGTGATGCTCCTATGAAAGAGATCGCATTCACTTTCCCAGAAGCCAGGCGATGGGCCCGAGTGCTCCCCAGCTCCATTTAAACAGCAGGGATAGTGACCTGTCGCTTATTTCTGCACTCCTTCGGCACAGGGAGGCCTGCCGTCAGCAGGACCGCGTTGGCTTTTCCCAGCAGCAGCCAGAGAGGGGGCGATTTCCATTTTCCCGGTGAGGGAGCGAGGCTCATGTCGCCCTAGATCATAGTGTGTCGGTTTTCCATTGCCGGCTAACAAACAGCTACTAATTTAGCAGTTCACACGGTTCACATTTATTCCCTCAGCTTCCGTGGGTCAGGCCCCCGGCACGGCTGAGCTGGCCCGTCTGCTCAGGGTGCCACAAAGCTGCAGACTAGGTACCCACGGGCTGTGCTCGTTCCTGGACCTCCACCAAGCTCCCACGGTTGTGGACAGACCAGAACGCGTCCCTGCGGCTGCAGGCTGAGCTCCCGTTTTCTCGCTGGCTCTCAGCTGCTGGAGGTACCCGCGACTCCCGCCCTGGGTCCCGCGCACATATGACAGTGCCCATCCTCAGAGCCAGCAAGGGAGGATCCCTCACTCCAGCCTGATGGAAACGGAATCGGAGAGAATGGAATCTTGGGGGTGACACCTGTCTCCTTCGTCACATTCCCTTGGCTGGACCCGCGTCATAGGTCAGATGATCTGCTGTCTCTCGGACAGAGTCAGCCACCTCACCTGCAAAATGAGGGCTTGCTCCCAGGTTGCCCGTGACTGACGCTTTCTTGATGTCAACCTAACGTCAGCTCTTCTGGAAGTCCTGTGACCTCCCACCAACAGCAGGAGTGCTTTTGGTTTCTAGATGTCCAGAGCACTCGTCCCAACTTGTGACGGGTCATTTATTCACGAGCTTCCTGGCCCGTCTCCCTTCCTGGAGCTCAAGCTCCATTCAGCTGGATCCGTCTTGTTTGCTCTTATGTCCCCCGTGACCACAGAGGGGACACCCCATAAATGCTGGAGAACTGTTGATTCACCTCCAGGCTAAGAGCCGGCACAGAGGGAACGTGTGCATATGTCAGATTTACCCCGCAGCATGAAGGGCGCAGGAGCACAGGCAGGGGTCACCCTGGTGGGTGGCCCCAGGGGGCAGGGCTGGGAGCCCAGGCTGTCTGCTCGTGAGAAGGACTCACCGGACAGATAGCCTCTCTCTCTAGTTTGCCAGGCTGCTCACCTCTGTGCCCTGTTCGGTCCTCTTGATGTGAGAGACGGTGAACGGGGCTTTTCAGGGGTGGCGGCAGACTCTGTGGGTAGGGGCCTGTCTGAGGTCACCCTGTGGTCTGTGGGGGACCCCGGCTGCCACTGGAGATCGGCCAGCCCCCTCCATCAGCTCCCCTTCTGCCGGTTGTGTTAGCTTCCTAATTACCACAAAATCTGTGGCATAAAACGACATGAATTTATTATCTCACACTTCTGGCCAGAAGACTGAAATTAAGGTGTCAGCCATACCGAGCCTCTCCAGAAGCTCTGGGGAGACATCTTTCCTGCTTCTTCCAGCTTCTGGTGGCTCCTGGTGCTGCTGGGCTTATGGCCACGTCTCTCCAAATGCTGGCCATGTCTTCACAAGCTCTTCTTCTGTCCTTCATGTCTGTGTGTCCAAATCTCCCTCCCCTCTCTCATGTAAAGACAGAAACCATTGGACTGAGGACCCACCCTAAACCCAAGATGGTTTTATCTTGGGATCCTTAACTAATTCCACCTGCAAAGGTGGTGTTTCCAAATAAAGTCACATTCTCAAGTTCTGGGTAGATACGAATATTGGGGGGACACTATTCACCCCACTCTACGAGGTGACATCTCCTTAGGTCTGCCCCCATCTCGCGTTGACTCTGACACCCTGATCCCTACTGTCTGAATGCACCTGGCTGTTGCTTCTCCAGCAGCCCCCTTCAGTCTTCCCCTGGCTTCGTGGCCTCACTCACTCCTGCACTACAGGAGACCCAGCCCACGCGTGTCTCAGCCCCATGGATTCTGAGCTTCGTGTGGGAGGGACTATGTGCTGAGTCCCTGCAACCCTAGCTCTTGGGCATTTGCAAAATGTTGGTGGGAAGAAAAGGAAGAGGAGGAGGAGAGAGAGAGGGAGGAAGAGAAGGGGGTAGGTGCAAAGCCCTGAGAGAGCACCTTTAGCATCAGAGGAGGCCATGGTCCCTGCAAGCATTTTGGGGCTTATGCTCCGTGAGCCACGGCCACCTCCTCCCCCATCCCCACCCCCCAAATAAGGTCACGCCAGGCCTTACAAGATCGCTTTAACATTCGCTGTTCTGGCTCCTTTTTTTTTTTAATGCTTATTTATTTTGGGGAGAGAGAGAGAGAGTGTGAGCGGGGGAGGGGCAGACAGAGAGGGAGACACAGAATCCGAAGCAGCTCCAGGCTCCAAGCTGTCAGCCCAGACCCGATGCGGGGTGCAAACCCATGAACTGCGAGATCATGACACAAGCCGAAGTTGGACACTTAACTGACTTAGCCACCCAGGCGCCCCTCTCCATTCTTGACAAGTACTTAGTTCCCCTTTTCTTTTTTTTTTTTAGCATGAAATTTACTGTCAAATTGGTTTCCATACAACACTCAGTGCTCACCAACAGGTGTCCTCCTCAATGCCCATCACCCGCTTTCCCCTCCCTCCCACCCCCCATCAACCCTCAGTTTATACTCAGTTTTTAAGAGTCTCTTACGGTTTGGCTCTCTCCCTCTCTAATTCCTTCCCCTCCCCCACGGTCTTCTTTTAAGTTTCTCAGGATCCACATAAGAGTGAAAGCATACGGTATCTGTCTTTCTCTGTATGATTTATTTCACTTAGCATAACACTCTCCAGTTCATCCATGTTGCTACAAAAGGCCAGATTGCATTCTTTCTCATTGTCACGTAGTATTCCATTGCATATACAAACCACAATTTCTTTATCCATTCATCAGTTGATGGACATTTTAGCTCTTTCCATAATTCGGCTGTTGTTGAAAGTGCTGGGGTACAAGTGCCCCTATGCATCAGCACCCCTGTATCCCTTGGGTAAATTCCTAGCAGTGCTATTGCTGGGTCATAGGGTAGATCTATTTTTAATTTTTTGAGGAACCTCCACACTGTTTTCCAGAGTGGCTGCACCAGTTTGCATTCCCACCAGCAGTGCAAAAGGGTTCCCGTTTCTCCACATCCTCTCCAGCATCTATGGTCTCCTGATATGTTCATTTTGGCCACTCTGACTGGCGTGAGGTGATATCTCGGTGTCGTTTTGATTTGTATTTCCCTGATGAGGAGTGACATTGAGCATCTTTTCATGTGCCTGTTGTCCATCTAGATGTCTTCTTTAGAAAAGTGTCTATTCATGTTTTCTGCCCATTTCCTCACTGGATTATTTGTTTTTCAGGTGTGGAGTTTGGTGAGTTCTTTATAGATTTTGGATGCCAGCCCTTTGTCTGATATGTCATTTGCAAATATCTTTTCCCATTCTTTCGGTTGCCTTTTAGTTTTGTTGATTGTTTCCTTTGCAGTGCAGAACCTTTTTATCTTCATGAGGTCCCAATAGTTCACTTTTGCTTTTAATTCCCTTGCCTTTGGAGATGTGTCTAGTAAGGAATTGCTACGGCTGAGGTCAGAGAGGTTTTTTCCTGCTTTCTCCTCTAGGGTTTTGATGGTTTCCTGTCTCACATTCAGGTCCTTTATCCATTTTGAGTTTATTTTTATGAATGGTGTAAGAAAGTGGCCTAGTTTCATTCTTCTGCATGTTGCTGTCCAGTTCTCCCAGCACCATTTGTTAAAGAGACTGTGTTTTTTCCATTGGATATTCTTGCCTGCTTTGTCAAAGATTAGCTGGCCATACTTTTGTGGGTCCAATCCTGGAGTCTCTAGTCCATTGGTCTATGTGTCTGTTTTTGTGCCAATACCATGCTGTCTTGATGATTACAGCTTTATAGTAGAGGCTGAAGTCTGGGATTGTGATACCTCCTGCTTTGGTCTTCTTCAGTATTACTTTGGCTATTCATAGCTGAGAACTTCCCTGATCTGGGGAAGGAAAAAGGCATGAAATCCAAGAGGCACAGAGAACACCCTTCAGAGGTAACTTGAATTGGTCTTCTACACAACATATCATAGTGAAACTGGCAAAATACAAGGATAAAGAGAAAATTCTGAAAGCAGCTAGGGATAAATGCGCTGTAACATATAAAGGGAGACCGATAAGACTAGTGGCAGACCTATCTACTGAAACTTGGCAGGCCAGAAAGGAATGGCAAAAAATCTTCAATGTGATGAACAGAAAAAATATGCAGCCGAGAATCCTTTATCCAGCAAGTCTGTCATTCAGAATACAAGGAGAGAGAAAGGTCTTCCCAAACAAACAAAAACTGAAGGAATTCATCACCACTAAACCAGCCTTACAAGAGATCCTAAGGGGGATTCTGTGAGTGAAATGTTGCAAGGACCATAAAGGACCAGAGACATCACTACAAGCAGGAAACCTACAGACATGACAATGACTCTAAACCTGTATCTTTCTATAATAACACTGAATATAAATGCACTAAATGCTCCAATCAAAAGACATAGGGTATCAAAATGGATTTTTTAAAAAAGACCCATCTATTTGCTGTCTACAAGAGACTCATTTTAGATCTGAGGACACCTTCAGATTGAAAGTGAGGGGGTGGAGAACGATCTATCATGCTATTGGAAGTCAAAAGAAAGATGGAGTAGCCATACTTATATCAGACAAACTAGACTTTAAAGACTGTAACAAGGGATGAAGAAGGGCATTATATATTAATTACAGGATCTATCCATCAGGAAGAGCTAACAATTATAAATGTCTATGTGCCGGATACGGGAGCCCCCAAATACATAAAACAATCACAAACATAAGCAACCTTATTGATAAGAATGTGGTAATTGCAGGGGACTTTAATACCCCACTTACATGGGATCTAGATGGCTAGATCATCTAGACACAGGATCAATAAAGAAACAAGGGCCCTGAATGATACATTGGATCAGATGGACTTGACAGATATATTTAAAACTCTGCATCCCAAAGCAACAGAATATACTTTCTTCTCAAGTGCACGTGGAACATTCTCCAAGATAGATCACATACTGGGTCACAAACCAGCCCTTAATGAGTATAAAAGAATTGAGATCATAGCATGAACACTTTCCGACCACAATGCTATGAAACTTGAAATCAACCACAGGAAAAAGTCTGGAAAACCTCCAAAAGCATGGAGGTTAAAGAACACCCTACTAAAGAATGAATGGGTCAACCAGACAATTAGAGAAGAAATTAAAAAATATATGGAAACAAAGGAAAATGAAAATACAACCATCCAAACGCTTTGGGATGCAGCGAAGGCAGTCCTGAGAGGAAAATACATTGCAATCCAGGCCTATCTCAAGAAACAAGAAAAATCCCAAATACAAAATCTAACAGCACACCTAAAGGAACTAGAAGCAGAACAGCAAAGAAACCCCAAATCCAGAAGAAGAAGAGAAATAATAAAGATCAGAGAAGAAATAAACAATATAGAATCTAAAAAAAACTGTAGAGCAGATCAATGAAACCAAGAGTTGGTTTTTTGACAAAATAAACAAAATTGATAAACCTACAGCCAGGCTTCTCAAAAAGAAAAGGGAGATGACCCAAATAGATAAAATCATGAATGAAAATGGAATGATTACAACCAATCCCTCAGAAATACAAGCAATTATCAGGGAATACTATGAAAAATTATATGCCAACAAACTGGACAACCTAGAAGAAATGGACAAATTCCTAGGCACCCACACACTTCCAAAACTCAAACAGGAAGAAATAGAAAACTTGAACAGACCCTTAACCAGCAAAGAAATTGAATCAGTCATCAAAAATCTCCCAACAAATAAGAGTCCAGGACCAGATGGCTTCCCTGGGGAATTCTACTCTACCAGACATTTAAAGCAGAGATAATACCTATCCTTCTCAAGCTGTTCCAAAAATTAGAAAGGGAAGGAAAACTTCCAGACTCATTCTATGAAGCCAGCATTACTTGGATTCCTAAACCGGACAGAGACCCAGCAAAAAAAGAGAACTATAGGCCAATATCCCTGATGAATATGGATGCAAAAATTCTCAATAAGATACTAGCAAATCGAATTCAACAGCATGTAAAAAGAATTATTCACCATGATCAAGTGGGATTCATTCCTGGGCTGCAGGGCTGGTTCAACATTCGCAAATAGTTCCCCTTTTCTCGAGAGCCCTACTGGGAGGCGCCGTGTGTGGGTACCAAGTGTTTGTTGGTTTGAAGCACAAACCCTTGACCCTGGGTCTTCTGCCCTTTGTTTTAATTTCATAAGTTTTCAAGCTTATCCTTCCCATGGGGACTCCATGAATCATCTCTGTCCACTGTGGATGTTTTGTGAACTCGGCAGTGGTGGGGGCAGGGTGGTAAATTCCATTTTCAGAATGCTCATCAATATTCAAGGCTCGAAAAGTCACAGTGGAACTAAAAGTTTAAATATATAGGTTGAGTGTTTCTTTCATCCCCAAAGCCATAGACACTGCACTGCATGATTACAAATAACCAGCGTCTGTTTTCAGGTACAGTTACTAGTTGATAAACTCAGGAACAAATGTTTCCTATTTTGAAGCAAGTTGTTATTAGTCTCAGAGGATTGGACATTTATCATAAATGAATGAGTGGGGTTTGCATTTCTAAAGGCTGTGGTTTTAATACCGAGCTTCGGGGAGTGTATGCATGTTCATGATAAGTACATCGGGGCTGAAGATGTCAATTGAGTTTCTCAAAGGCTTTTGTTGTTGTTGTTGTTACATTTATTCTTCCATTCCTCCCTGATCCGTGTTTCCTGTGTGTTGACAAAGACTCCTTCTCCTCAACCAAACTTCATGCAGGCTCTTCTGAGTTCTTCTGCAACTCGTCCTCCGCTTTCGGGCTTTGTTGTTCCCCTTTGCGTTGTCCAGTCTTAGGGAGGACCGTGATGTTGGTTTTGCCAGAAGCGTCCATCCTCCACATCTGGTCAGGTGCCTCATCCTCCAGGTGATGTCCAGTGCCCCAGCCTGCCTTTGGCAAGAGTCCTCTAGCGGGTGGCTTTACCCAGAATCCCCCTCCCTTGATGTTTCCAGTTAGTAACTTTGCATCCATGACCCCCACCTGCTCCTTGGCTGTAAATTCCCACTTTGTCCGTGATGCGTTCGGAATTGAGGCCAGGTCTCCCCTGCTGCAGTTGTCGTGAGTATAGTCTGTTCTTGCACTCTGACTACTGTCCAGCTCTGATTTTTCTCTGACAGAGTCTACTGACGACAGGCATCGTGCTAGGCACGTGGTGCAGAGGTGAAGAAGGCAAGCTCGTGCCTTGAATAAGCATGACTTGGAGTAGGAAGCCCTCCGCTCTAATGGCGAGGTTCGGCAGAACTTTCCAGAAAGTCGCCCGCCCCCACCCTAAAAAAGACCAGCAAACTTTCTCCCCAGAGGATCAGATAATAAACGTTTTAGGCTTTCGGGGCCACATCAGTCTCTGTAGTACATCCTTTTGGTTTTGCTTTTTGTGCGTGTTTTGTTTTTATGACTCCTGAGAGATGTAAAAGCCCTTCTTAGCCTCGCAGGCTGCACAAAAACTGGCTGAGGGCTGGGTGTGGCTGATCTCTGACCTAAACAAGTTGACAGTCTTCCTGAACATCCTTCCCGTGTCTGTAGAGCAGAGACCGTCACCCCCAGGGGGGTTACATAGCAAGGTGGGAGGGCTACAGTCCATCAGGAGGGGGGAGCGTCTATGCAGGTGCTCAATGAGCAGATACTCCTAGGAGTCTCAAAACCAGAAATTGTCAAGAACATTCAGGAAGAAGGTATTCCCACAGTCGACTTGCAGTTCCAGGAAACGAGAAGGAAGCAAGAGCACAGGTGCTCTGTCATCCTAGTAATTACTCCCCTGCCCCCTGAGATGTCGTGCCAAGGGAGAGACAGGCACGCTGGGTGTTGTCAGGCGTTCGTCCCCAAGTGTCATGTTTGTTATGTGTTCATCAATAGACTCCAGGAATCACATTTTCAGCCTCTTTGTTTTCTCTTACAGAGACATCAAGCCAGACAACATACTGCTGGATGAACACGGTAAGCCTGTTACGTGTGTTTTATAGGGACACTTGCAGCGGGGAGTCTGAGGCTCTGGGAAACCGGGGTCCTGGGGCGTTGGATTTGAGGGTTGGCTAGAAAGCCTTTTTTTGGTTTAATTCTGGTGGGTGAACATCTGTGTAATTTCCAGTCCGTGTCCTGAGCAGTGAGCCGAGCCCAACGTATTTGAAGGTTTCATGGCCGACCGCATAGCTGTTCTTGTCCTGATGTGAGGAGGACGGGGCAGAGGTGGGAATGGGATGTAGGGCTGGAGAGCTCCCCCACCTGTGGACCTGCGGCTTCAGGAAATGTGCTTACCTCTCCGAGCCTCAAGCTCGTCTTCTGTAAAACATAAAATGGTGTCCGCCTTCCAGATTCTCACGGAGATCAAAGGGCATCATGTGTGCCTCGCAAGCCAGAAATCCGTAATCCGTAATCCACCACGCTTTCCTTCATCCTGGCTTCTCGAGCTTCCATGTGCGTGTAGACCCTGATTCAGTAAGTCTCAGGTGGGGCCCGGATTCTGCATTTTAAGAGCTCCCGGGTGAAGCCAACGCTGCTGGTCGGTGGACCCCATTTGGAGAAGGAGGGCTGTCTATGTCCAACTTTGGTCCCTGGGAGTCTCTGCGGAGACTTGGTAAGAATTAAAGGCCATTCCCTGTCTTGCTTCGGCAGGCCTGGGCCTCTGTGCTTTGGCTCACTCCCAGGGATGTGACGCCCATCAGAGTCGGCCCGTAAGTCCAGGGCGTGGCCCAACAATGCACAGTTCGGCCGATCTGACAGTCACCTGTAGCCTTGAACGCTGACTTTGCTGACATGGCTTTGGGGGCTCAGCCCCCAAGGGCTTTGGGGAAGACGGGGTGGAGTCAGCAGCTGGGGAGTTTTCTGAGGTGCTCCTGTGTCGTGCAGGGGTGAGACTGCTGCCTCTTCCACGCAGCTCCTCCCAGCCTCCCTCCCCGACCCCAGGAGGTGGAGGCTGTGGCTCCTTCTAGAAGCCTCTCTGGAAGCCTGTTTGTGTCACCGGTGAGGCTCAGGGAATCCTACCTCGTTGTGTAAGCTCCTTGGTATCAGGAGGTGGAGAGCAGAGCAGGAGCGGTGGAACCTGGGCTCGAACCTCCTGCCAGAAGCTGAAACCGGCCTGGGTGCTTTGGGGCGGTGGGTTGAAATGCCTGTGCTCCGGCCCGGAGGGTCAGTGATGACCTCAAGACACCAGGGGGCCTGGGCAGAGCTGAGGATACAGATCGCGGCTCCAGTTAGTGCATACCAGTCAGGATCCCCGGATGTGGAGCTCAGCTGACCCCCCGGCTCTCCGTGTGTCTTCGGCAAGTTACTCCACCTCTGTGAGCCCTGGCTTTCCCAGCGGTGAGGCAGAAGCGGGGCGGCGTGGCGGGCACGGTGACCGTGGAAGACAGACAGTGAGGGTCCGCCCCTGTCACGCCAGCAGGACCTAAAAGGTGCTCCCTCAACAGCTCCCTGCCCCTTCTCTGCTCAGGGCAGCGTGGGTGGGATCACAGAGGCAGGTGAACACGACTTAACCGGAAGAACTCAGCCATTTTATCTGTGAGGAAATGAGACCCAGGCCTGTGCGACTCCACAGTTCATACGTGATCGGGCCACTGGTTCCTGTAGCCACTGCGCGCAAAGACACAGGCGTGCAGCCTTCCCTGTGTCTCCTTGTTCCTGAGCTCTGGATCTCCATCCATCCCTCTCCTCCTTCCCTTTGACGCTCATTCTCAGCTCTCCACTCGGCCCCTTTCCCCTCTCCTTCCAGACCAGGCCTACCCCCCCCCAGATCTCTGAGCGCCCCATTCTTCACCCCTCCCACATGGTTTCACGTGTCCTGACCCTGCCTCTGGCTTTGCAGCATCCCACACACTCCCCAAGGGCCTGTGGACCGACCTTCTTGACCCTACTCTAAGCTCCTGTTTCACAGGGCCGTCTCCTCTTGGTGTTGAGACCCAGCGCTGAAACACTACTTCATACTAAAGAGTGAATGACGCCTTCCCCCACCTCCAACTTTTAACATTCCTTTTAACTGCCTTTTCAGGCAGTGCAGGAGGGAAGTCGAGGAGCGGGGAATTCTCTACAAAACACACAGGTCTTCTCCCTAAGAGCCTGTGGTCATGGTCCCTCTTTTCCTGATTTACATTAGGAGCCACTCGTCAGCTTTTTTTCCCTCTTAGTTATTGTTGCCTTTAACTGTACTGAGGTGTGACTGGCAAAGAAGACTTGTATATGCTGAGGTTGCACAATGTGATTTTTTTAAAGGTGTACAACATGGTGCTTTAATGTAGGTATACATTTTGAAATGATTAGCCCAGTCACGTTAATTAACATATCCATCACCTCATCTTTGTATTTTGTGTATGGTAACATTTAAGATTCACCTTCTTAGCTGAGTTCAAAAATACAATCGAGTGTTCCGAGCCACAGTCTCCAGGATGAACATTAGATCCCCTAACCTTGTGCTAATTGCATTACAAAAAAAAGTTTACAAAACGGATGCTCGTGTTGCTATTTAAAGAGTCTGACCGTGGATCTCATCGACTGTTTTCCCCGTTGGCTGTGTTTACAATGGAATATAAACATAATGAAACACACGCATTCACAGTTTCTTAATAACGTTCAAGTTCTGCTGGTTACACAAAATCCGAGGCTCTCGTGCGAGCTTTTCTGCTCCCTCAGTGTCTCCTATGCTTTCTGATCCTTCAGACTGGGTTTAATCCTTCCAGACAGGCACTGGCATTCTGTCCTGAGACTTGGGGTCTCTGGGCCAGCAGCAAAGGCAGAGACAGATCATACCTGGAGCAAAATGAAGTTGAAGGCAGGTAGAACATCTTAGGGGAGTGCGGGGAGGAGTGTCGGGCGTGTGTTAGGCCTGAGGACAAACAGCTCAAGGAAATGGGGTCTTAAAGTTGCAAAGGGGACGGGGAGGGGGAGGGTTACGTCCTTCTCTATTGGGAAAATAATGCTGCGCAATCAATAACCGCATGACTTTAATGCACAAACAGGAAGCATCTAGTAAGCTCTTACAGGCAGGGTTCCATCCTAAGACTGAGGTCAGGTGGGGTCAGCCAGGCTGGTGACGTTGGCCGTGCTCACGCCTGAGGGTTGCCTGCTTCCGGCTGGCACATCCCGGCCTTGGCCGGGCAACTCAGCCCTGCCCCTCCGGGCTCTCCCTCCAGCAGCCCAGCCCCGCGTGGCCTCTCAAGGCTGCAGTAGAAACAGGGGCACGGAAAGCCCGGCCCCTCGAGCTCACCCCTGTGTCACATTGTGAGTCTTGCCACCTGAGTCTTTCCCGGGCTTCGCCAAAGACGAGCAAAGAGTCAAGCGTCAGAAAACCCTGCCTTTCTGCCTGGGTGTCCCTGAGGGCCCTGGTTCGGCATTCGCTGCTGTTGACTGAGTTCTGGAAAGCGACACCTTCACTTTTGCGCACCTGCCACAGGCTGCCCGTCGAGCCAGGTGATCCAAAGGACATAGGCCGAGCCCCACCCACGGAAGTGATTCCTCTTGCAGGAGACGGTGGTGCGTGGGGGGATTTTCAAGGTACCTGGTGGTTCTGAGGTCAGTGCTGGGCCAGGGCAGGGGCCGGGCCGTGCGAAAGCGGAGGGACTGGGCTGCGGGCTTCCTGGGTCCTGCTGTGTGTGTGGGGGGGGGGGTGGTTCACAGGGCACTTGGGGGTGAGTGGGGACGCTCCGCTGCCGGAGGCCATGAGACCCCACACAGTTCACACTTTCACAACTGGCGGTGGAGGGTGGAGCTCGTGTGGGCAGGAGACACCTGCCCTCGATCTTGGGCATCAGGTGACAGCAGCCACGGCAGCCGAGTTTGCTTTCCTCTCCTTGTATTAACCGTGCCTTTTCTTCCTGACTTCTGATGCCCGACTTCTTCACACTCAGGGCCACTATCACCTGCCCCAATCACCCCAGGGCCAGGCCCCAGACGAGCAGAGACGGTCCCTGCACCCCAGAGCTGCTGAAATCATACAGGCCGACCAGTCCTAACCCTGCCTGCCCTGCCTCACTCACTCCTTCCCACAGAAACCACCAGAAAGCCCCCTGCCCACGTTTTCGCCCTTCTCCCTCAGCCTCGCGGCCGACCCTGATCTCCTCCACGCGGCCCCCATGACGCGGTGGACCGCCTTCTCTTGGGTACGTCCAAGAACAAACTATCCTTTCAGTGGCAGTTGTCTCCTGGTCTGTTGGCTTTACTGTACCTCAGATGTCCCATTAATTGATGTATTTTAGAGCAGTCCTTAACTGAACTCGTCTCAAAGAATTCACCCTCCATTGCTGACATATTTATTGATGATTGTGAAGGGCACTCGCCGAAACGGTAGCAGGCAGGAGCACAGACTCTCCCTCTCCCTTGTCAAAACGCTTTCCAGGCTTCCTCCGTCGCCCCTGGAGGCAGAGACCCCAGGGCAGCAACAAGGTGGGCGCACGTTGTTTCCAAAGCCTCGGATCTGGAGACTGGAAAGCGGAGAAGGAAGTGTGGGGGGCCGGGGTCTTTCCAAGTCGGAGGGGCCATGGCGTGTCATTATGTAGACAGGGTCCCGAGCGTTTCAGGACGGAGTGCGGGAGTGGGGTTGAGATCTGCTCTGGGGGTCCTTGGGAGGTGGTAGGTAATGCGGTTCTTTTCAGAAGGGCCGCAGGGAAAGGTCGGTCCTCGTGCAGCACGGTGCCAGGGGAGAGTCGTTTAGCCTCAGCGCGGGAGTCTCTGAAAGCCCCCAGTACACAGCCCCTGTCTCAGTTTCCTACGGCTGCTGCAACAAAGTCCCACAGATGGAGAGGCTCCAACAGCAGAAATGTATTTTCTCCTACTGTTGGAGGCTGGAAGTCCAAGGTCAAGGTGGGGACGGGGCTGTGTCCCCTCTGAGGCACCAGGGACGGTCCGTTCCTGTTCTCTCCGTGAGCTTCTGCCGGTCCCCGGGCTGGGGCAGCGTAATTCCAAACTCCACATGGCATTCTCCCCAGGTGCATGTCTGTGTGCAAGAACACCAGGCTTACTGGATCAGGGGCCCACCCCACCCGCTTCCGTGTGACCTCGTCTTAACCGGTTACATCTGCCATGGCCCTACCCAAATGGAGTCACCTCCTGAACTAACGGGAGTTAGGACTTCAACATACGAATTTGGAGGGTGGGGGAACATCGCAGCCCCATCGTCTCCGTATGGGATTTTAACAAATGAAAAATAAAGCAAGGAGGTGGCAGATAGGGGCCAAGATATCACCTCTTTGCTGACAAAAGCTTGACTTTGTGCGAGTCAAAAGGGCTTCCTTCTCCAAGACCCCAGCGAGGGGAAGATTCACCTCCCAGATCCCCACCCACGTGGGGTAAGAGACTGTTCATATAAGACCAGCAGAGGGGCCTGCATCTGCCCGGGCAGAGCTAAACTGAGTAAAGCTAGTTTGTTCATCCCAAAATGACCCTTCACATAACCTCTGTTCCTCCCTTGGGGGACAGTGAGGAAGGGGTGGAGGAGGGCCAAGGGTCTACGGACGTGAGATCCTTCCTTGTGACATCATGAGTTTCTAGGTCTCTGGGGACACGGGGTCCAAATTCCTGCTCTGCCTGGTGATCCCCTAATTGCTCCTGGTTTCCAGAACAGTGTTGGACACCGGGCTGAGGCCCACGTGGCCTGGCCCCCGGCTTCAGGGTGCACATGTGTGTGGAGGGGAGGCTTTCGTCCTGGAGTGAGTCCAGGAGGGTGACCTGTGGGGATAGCGGCGACCTGGCCATCCCCTGACCTGGAGGGAAGGCAGCTCCGTCGCTGGCCAGCAGCACACCCCTTGTGCACACACCGGTCTGGGCGGCAGTGCCCTCGCGAGAAAGCGGCTTGGTGAAGAAGGGGGGTGGTGAGCCTCGGGGTCAAACCCGCCTGGGGCTTGGATTCTGGCTCTAAGACCTCGGGCTGGACACTCAGTTCCTAGCTGCTCACACCAGTGATGAGGCCACCTTAACAAAAGTCCTGCCTCCGCGAAGACCCCTGTCTGTCCAGCTCGTCCATCCTTTGGCTTTGCCCCAAACAGCTGACCTCTGCTTTCTTTCCACCTTCCAAACCTCTCCTGAGCGCAGCTCGCTGGCAGAACACAAATCTCATCCAGAACCCAAGGTGTAAGAGAGTCAGGAAATGTGGATCTCCCCTCTCTCTGGCCCTTGGGATACAGGAAGTAGCAAAGGACGGAGTGGAACGTGGTGAACGTAGCACAGTGTATGCGCTTGGCGAACCGCTAGTTGTACACCTGAAACGAATGGAACCTTGTGTGTTAGCCATGGGGAGGAAGGGAAGTAGGGAGGGAGGGAAAGAGAAGGGAAGGGAAGCGAAAAAGAAAAGCAAAGGGAAGAAAAGAGAGAGGGAGAGAGAGAAAGGAAAGAAGGAAGGAGAAGGGAGAGAAGAAAGAAAGAAAGAAAGAAAGAAAGAAAGAAAGAAAGAAAGAAAGAAAGAGAAAGAAAGGAAAGAAAGAGAAAGAAAGAGAAAAAGAAAGAAAGGAGAGAAAGAAAGAAAAGAAAGAAAGAAAGAAAGGAAAGAAAGAAAGAAAAGAAAAAAAGAAAGAGAGAGAAAGAGAAAAAGAAAGAAAGAAAAGAAAGAAAGAGAGAAAGAAAAAGAAAGAGAAGAAAGAGAGAGAGAAAGAGAAAGAAAAGAAAGAAGAAAAGAAAGAGAAAGAAAAGAAAGAGAAAGAAAGAAGAGAAAGAAAGAGAAAGAAAGAAAAGAAAAGAGAGAAAGAAAGAAAGGAAAGAAAGAAAAGAAAAAAGAAAGAAAGAGAAAGAGAAAGAAAGAAAAGAAAGAGAAAGAGAGAGAAAGAAAAGAAAGAAGAGAGAAAGGAAGAAAGAAAGAAAAAAAGAAAGAGAAAGAAAGAAAGCAAAGGAAGGGAGGGAGGGAGGAAGGAAGGAAAAGAAAGGCTGCTAAATGTCAGGAGATCATCGCCAGCCTGGTCCTACAGAGTCGTACAGAGCAGATCACAGCTGGAAAAGCACTATGAAAACCTCCCTATGAATGGTGTTCATTGTAATTAATTTATGTGATTGCATGAAATTACATGCCCAGCCAGAGTGTGGAAGGAGAGTGTGTTGGCCAAGTAGCCTTGGCTACCCTGCAGGGACTCACCCAGAAACCTGGTGGCTGGAGAGAAAAGAAGAAACAGAACCATGGAGAGAACCCCTCCACAGAAGCCTTGGGCGAGGTGGATTCCCTGGGGCATCAGATGAACCAGGCTGCAAATGCCGGGGAAGGCTTTACGAAGTCCCAGTCTATCCTGGGGGAAGTCCCTGAACTGGTCGGGGCGTGAGAGGGCCCCACATCTCCGCCACGGGCTCAGGAAATCCCAGAAGGCTGTTGGCTGCGCACAGCGGGGCCTGGAGCACACAGAAGGTTCTATGGCCCTGAATCCCCGCCCCATGACCAAGACACGGGAGGAGGTCAAATCAAAGAGGAAGAAAACCACACTTTCTTCTCATCAGGCAGACATGCTCTGAAACAGTCAGTCTTCCTGCTGCCGTCAGCCAGATGAAGCCTGGATAAGCTCGTGCCCTGGGATTTGATTTGGTTTCTTTTTTTTTTTTTTTTTTTTTTTTTAAATTTTTTTTTTTTTTCAACGTTTTTTATTTATTTTTGGGACAGAGAGAGACAGAGCATGAACGGGGGAGGGGCAGAGAGAGAGGGAGACACAGAATCGGAAACAGGCTCCAGGCTCCGAGCCATCAGCCCAGAGCCTGACGCGGGGCTCGAACTCACGGACCGCGAGATCGTGACCTGGCTGAAGTCGGACGCTTAACCGACTGCGCCACCCAGGCGCCCCTGATTTGGTTTCTTTTTCTCCCTTTCTTTCTTCTGTTGTCCTGCAGTAAGTCCGCTATGATCTCCGTGAAGATAAGGAGGAGGGGAGAGCGTGCGGGGTGTGTGATCCCAAGCGAAAGGTCAGGGCCAGAGTTCTGTCACAGTGACATCTCAGAAGCACAGTTATGATTAGCGGGTGCACCGGAGCCTGCCCTGGGGAGGGGGCTGCAGCCCACGGCCGTGGCTTCATCCGGCGGCTTCTGTTCCACAGCCCCAGTCTGGCCTCTGCTCAGGCATGATGTAGACCTTGCAAACCAGCGAAGGAAGAGACATGTTCACAAGAGACTTTGCTCCAAATCCAAGTCTCATGAAAGGGAAACGGGGGGAGGTGGGGGGGTAATGTGGAAGGTGGTCCCCTCTTGTGGACTGGACTGCCTTCCATTGTCACTCCAGGTCTAGCTCCCCCTGGTGGGCACTGCCTTAACACCCACTCCCGGGAATTCACAGGGAGGCGTGACGTCCAGGAGACAGATCTAGAGAGAAGTCACTGTGCTCCCAGACACAGCCTGCCATTCGGGGGTTGACTGTCCCCTCTGAGCAGCACCCCCAGGCGTGGGCTCATAGGTCCCAGTGAGATGAATGTGCTGCCCGGGTACATTTGGTTAATACCCACGTGGGGTCACTTCATTATAGGGGCCGAGAGGGGAGAAGGGAAGCAAGGGGCATGGCGGAACAGAAGTAGAAGTTTGTGCAGTGTAGCTGCGGAGGGGGTAAATGAAGATGCAGCGCATTTCACGAAGACTTTGGGTGGCTTTCCCCGGAACGGATCGGGAAGGTGCCAGAGCCGGCTTGCGAAGCGATAGTCATGGCACTGGTAACGCTCAGGTGACTCTGGGTGGTGACAAGGCAATTATGGCCCCAGTGAGGGACTGTGGGTGGGACGTCAGCACCGCTGACCATCCCCACCCCTAAGTTCACGACACAGATAACCGACACTGGGGTTTCAAGCCCCTCCCCGAGACATGCAGGCAGGGTGCGGGCCATAGACAGTTGCTGAAGGAATAAAGAAATGAGTGAGACTTGAAAGTCACATGGCTGTTGTGTGTTTTTATACTCAGAAAATAGCCCCGGTTACAACTCCTTATAGCAGCAGCTCTGACGTTAGCACTTGTGTTTACGGAAGTCACGGAGGGGGTGGCTGGTCCCACCAGCTGAGGTCAGGCTGAGAAAGTGACATTACTACAGTCATAGCAGCCAAAAGTTGACATGGGATGTCATCTACTCCTGTAAATATCACTCTAGGCAGTAAGGGGGGGAAAAGGGAACAGGATTTACTTACCGTATCTCTTTCATTCAGTCTCTCATTTGGTCAATCAGTCAGTCAGCAAACACTTGATGGGTTCCTTTCCCAGGACAGCCCTTTGCTAAGGTACTGGGGGCGGAGATGAACAAGGCAGGATTCCTGGCCTCAAGGGGGCGGACAAAGTGACAGATACGATGTGGTGGATGCTAGGGTGGACATGACATTGGAGGGCCGTGGAGGACCGGGGGGAGAGGCCTGAATCCGTCTGCTATGGACGGAATGCTGTGCCCCCTGCCCCCTGCTTAGAATTCATATGTTGAAGCCTTAACCCCAATGTGATGATACTCAGAGCTGGGGCCTTTGGAAGGTAACTGGATCCGGATGAGGTCATGAGGTTGGAGCCACCACCATGGGATCGGTGCCCTTATAAAGGGAGGAAGAGGACAGAGCCGTGCCTCTCCACCATGCGAGGTTACAGCAGGAAAGCAGCCATACAAACCAGGAAGAGGGCCGTCACCCTCGCCTCAGATTTCCAGCCTCCAGGACCGTGGCAAATAAATGTTTGAGGTTTCAGCCCACCCCCCACCCCCACCAGCCTATGATATTCTCATAGCAACCTGAGCAGACAAGACACAGTCAGAGATGCCACCCCCTGTGGTAGTGAGCTTCCTGCTGGTGGAAGGATACAAGCAGAGGGTAGATGCAAAGTCTCGGGGCAGGTTTTGAAGGATGAATGGAAGTCTGCCAGGCACAGGAGAGGGCCGAGCATTCCAACGGTGTCAAATGTGTGAGCTCCCTTGCATTCAGAGAAAGGAGGGAACCTTGGCTGCAGCATGGCTGCTGATTGTTGCTGCCACCATTAAAACTTTGCTAATGGGCCTCACACAACATCTTGAGCTCCTTCTCTTGCTGAGTTTTGAATGTTTTCGATTTATGGAAAGAAATAGCCTGAAACTCAGTTCATATTTGCCAAGTTTCTCGTAAATTTCCATTCTCCTGGGAAGGAACCCATAGGAGACCTCATATGGCACTAATTTTCACTTTCCCACATCTTTACTCGTTTGTTAAAGGAAGCCCAGTAGGGAGTTACAGCTCATCAATTAGCACTGTTGGGGGCGGGGGGGAGGGACCAGAAAGTGGAATTTGCTGTCTGTCGCACCTGCTGTGCGTGAGTCCCAGGTGAACCCCAGCAGGCCTGCCCAGAGCCCTCGCCCGCCCCGCCCCTGCAGAGGGCTGTCTGGTGCAGCTCTGCAGGGGGCAGCGGGGGGCAGAGGGAAACGCTCACCGACCAGGATGAGGCCTGAGACCAAGTCCAGCTTCCTCCCAGATCAGCTGTGTGACCTTGCACAGCACACTGGCCTCTGGGACTTAAGGTTACTCTCCTGTTAAAAAATGAGGGTAGTCAGACCTTCCTGACAAGCGTACTTCAAGGCTTACCGTGAGGTTTGGCACCGAGTCTGTTCCAGTCACGCGACCCTAAAAACCAGTGGCTCAAACTAGACAGGCTGCATTTTTCTCTTCCCCACTTTGGTGCTTGGCCCCATGTCCATTCACAGCAAAGCAATGTTCAAAAGTGAGTTGGATATGTGGCTCCTTCTCAAAACTCCCTCACTTGGAGTAAAAGCCACTGTCGTCTCCCCGGCCCTGGAGTCTTGCACAGTCTGCCCCACCCTGCCCTGTCTGAGCTCCTGTCCCCCTTCCTCTCTCTGGCGTTCTCACTGGCCCCTCGGAGGGGTCTGTATGTGTCTCAGCTTCTGCCAACTACGGTCTTCCCCTGATGGTCCAATGGCTTGCTTCCCCCTCAACCCCTGTCTTCTCAAATGTCATGTTCTCAGTCCCTAACTGCTTTGTTTAGTGCTTACAGCTACCCCACGATGTACTTACTAATATTAGTTCCACTCACCAGATGAGGGCCTGGAAGCTTCCAGAGTGAAATAACTTGCCCGAATCTCATAAGTGGCTGTGTCAACCATGATGCCCAGCCAGTCATGTATGGCAAAGAGGAACTCAAATAGTCCCAAGCAATGAAGAGTGTTTTTCAGCTTATACAGCTGAAATCCAGTGGAATGCGGCTTCAGGCAGGGTTTGATCAGGCTCTGGCACCATTTCTCATCTATGCTTGCAGCTCTACCTTCTCCATGGGTAGGCTTCATCTTCAGACTACCTTTCTCTATGGTAGCAAATGGCTTTTAACAGTTCTGGGGGTCCTATCCCCACCTTACACTGGCCAAAGACAGAATATTACTTTAGGTACCTCCTGAAAAAAAAAAAAAAGAACTGAAAAGTTTTCATTTCTTGAACTCCCTGGAAAATTATCTCCCCAGTTTTTAGGTCATGTGCATAATCCTGAGTCAAATGCTAAAGTGGAGGGTAAGGTCAACTTGACCCAAAGCCAGATGTACCGGGACCAATAATTGCTAAGACAGGAGGTAGGAGTGACCACAAACAGCATATGCCTACCAAAGGAGCCCAACCACTGGTTCTTAGGCAACCCAACTCCCAAGGCTGTGTTCTTAACCACTCTGCTCCAAGCCTCTTAACAAGGGAAAGAATGCCATCATTGTGTGCAGATAACGTGCTTCTATGCCTACAAACACCAAGACTCCACTTCAAGAGCTATCATTAAGAGACAAATGAACTGCTTTCCCAAGACTATAAAATAAAAGTAAACAAAATGGAAGTTCTTTTTTCTCTCTGTTAGAAGTCCATGATGTTCAGAGGGGCGGAGCCTCCTTCTATCTTGTTCCTCATCTGTGTGGCAAAGGATGTTCTCCCAAACCCACATAATAGGCAAATGGAAGGGAGGTGGGAGGAAGGAGGGAATGAGAATTCTTTCAAAGGAGATATCCTGGAAGTTCAAATATCATTCTGCTCGCCACCCTTTGGCCAGAAGCTGGTCCTGTAACCACAGCCAGCTGCAGGGGGGCTGGAAGTCAAGCCTTTAGCGGGGTAGCCCTGAACCCAGCTACCAATCCTAGTGCTGTCTGAGAAGGGAAGATGGGATTTTGAGAGGTAACCAAAGCTTTTGTGATGGAAGATTAACAGAGAAGCCAGTTGGAGATGAGGAAGCAAAACCCAGTAGCTTTTCTTTCTACCGAAAACAGCCAGGGAGAAAAAGAAACGGAAAATATCCTCGTTCAAAAAAGTGACCAAAACTACGTAATATCTGTCTACAAGCGAATGTACCCAGGAATTTACAGAGCGTAAATGAAGAGAACACTCAACATATTTTGAAGGAATCAAGCAAGATCTGGATGAAAAGCCGGGCATGACCCTGGGTGGAAAAACGACATGTGCACACTCCTCAAATGAATGTATACGTTAATGGAATTCCCATCACACTTCATGGAGGGATTTCCTAAAACCGGGCACAACTCGTCTCAGAAGAATAAATGCCTGAGAGTCACTACAAAAACACTGGAAGGAAACACGAGTGCAGGTGAGGCACTCCTATCGAATACTGTAACAGCCTACACATCTACTGTAATTAAACTGATCGAGTCCTGGCCCAGCGGTAAACAGTAGGTCAGTGGAACACAAGAGAGAATCCATAAGCCTATCTTTGTAAATGTAGAACTTGATAGAAAATGAGGGTCACATTACAAGTTATTGGGGAAGGTGAAATATTTCAACAAATATTGGTGAGACAACTGACCATCCATTTGTAAGAAATAAAATTAGAATGTTATAACAAATTATTCTATATGATTGGGAGATTTTTTTAATGTTTATTTATTTATTTATTTAGAGAGAGCGCAAGTAGAGAAGGGATAGAGAGAGAGACACACACAGAATCTGAAGCAGGCTCCAGGCTCCGAGCTGTCAGCACAGAGCCCGACGCGGGGCTCTAACTCACGGACCGCGAGATCATGACCTGAGCTGAAGTCAGACGCTCAACCGACTGAGCCACCCAGGCACCCCTGGAAGATTTCAACACAAAAGATCTAGAAGTATTCTAAGAAAATATAGAAGGTTGTACAAAATATTTGGGGGTGGAATAGGTTTCTGGAAAATTATAAGGACAATATACTCAAACTATAAAATTAACTTATTATTATTTAAATTTTTAAAACTTTCATGTGGCAAGAGGGACTGTCAGTAGAGTCTAAAGACAAACAACAAGCTAGGAGCAAATATTTGCAGTACACAGAGCACAGTGTAAATGTGTCTAAGAGACACAGCTCTTGTTGAAAATTGATTATTGGGGCCTGGATGGCTTAGCCGACTGAGCGTCCGACTCTCTGTCTCAGCTGGGGTCATGATCCCAGGATCATGCGATGGATGGAGTCCCACATCGGGCTCCGTGCTGAGCGTGGAGCCTGCTTAAGATTCTCTCTCCCGATCTCACAGCTCGTGAGTTCGAGCCCCACATCAGGCTCTGTGCTGACGGCTCGGAGCCCGGAGCCTGCTTCGGATTCTGTGTGGGTCTCTCTCTCTGCCCCTAACCCACTCTCATTCCGTCTCCGTCTCTCTCAAAAATAAACATTAAAAAAAATTGTTTTAAAAGATTCTCTTTTCCTCTGCCCCTCTCCCTGCCTCTCTCTCAAAATATTTTCCAAAAAAAATTTTTAAAAGAAAATCATTCAGGATTCTAGACAGTTCCCAGGGAGTTGGTAACTGATCATGTGAGAAATGTTCAGCGTCGGAGCGCCCGGGCAGCTCAGTCAGTTAAGCATCCAACTTCAGATCGGGTCTTGATCTCACCATTCGGAAGTTCGAGCCCAGATGGGGCTCTCTGCTGTCAGTGCAGAGGCCTCTTCCGATCATCTGCCTCCCTCTCCCTCTGCCCCTCCCCTGCTCATGCTCTCCATCTCTCAGAAATAAATAAAAACATTAAAGGAAAAAAAACCTTAAAAAAATGTGCAGCCTCATCTGCAGTGAGATACTACTATTCCTTGCCATGTGATTTGCAACAAGTAAAATCATTGAGAACAGTGCTGGTAACAATGCACGGAAATACTCACTCCCATATCCTGTTTAGAGTACCATAAATGACAACTTTAGAACATAATATGCAAACCCTTTGATCCTGCAGTCCCACTTGTGGGGATTTATCTGGTCAAATGAAAGTATCTGTATGTATGTAACGCTATGCTCAAGACCGCTAGGGCCGATACAGTCACAAGACAAACAAGTAAGTGACCCAAACTGCAAACCTATAGGGCGATTGGTGAATAAAATATGATACAACCACACTATGGGATGCTTTGCAGCTATAGGGCCACAATTTCTTATTTGAAACTCTTGGGGCCAGGTATGTTCTCGTATCTCGGAATTTTTCAGCTTAAAAATATATTTATGTTAAATAACATATACCTTAGTAATATGAAAAGAATATATGTCTAATAGATAAAAATACTTAAAAGCAACACATAGTATATATTATGTAACACCCCCATGGGGTTAAATGAATCACCAAGGGGGTCAAATATATTTGGTAATCAAATATATTAACATTTTATAGCAAAACATGAATATTCACCGTAAGTGGAATAAATAGAACTATGAAGGGAAGTTTCAGGTCAAGTTTTATCACCGAGTAATCACCAAAATTATTGGATTTCTTTCCAATGGAGAACAAGGGTAAGGCCGTTGAGGACAGACCTATGTACATAGACCTTTGAATGGAAAGATGTCATGATGCATGGCTAAATGCAAAAGTAACTTCTGGAACAGCCCATGGACTTTGATCTCATGACTGTAAGGACAAACCAATATGTGTGGAGACACGTATGCAGAAAAGGGAGAAAAGACAGAGAACCAGGTGACTCCGTGTGGTTACGAGCAGGGGTGGGGGAGCGGCTCAGATGCCCATTTACAGTCTTTGACTTATTCTAATCAGCTGGTGTCACTTTCATAATGCAAATACTAATATTTTTTAAAGAAAGGGAGAAGTGAAGGAAAACCAAATAAAAGCCATACTGGAGGGTTTCAGGGTCCTCTCCGTGTGGTGGCTCTGCATGGAAGCCTACAGGTGTGCGGGCAGAAATGACTGAGACCCTCCCGCGCCTCACTGTCAACAACGGGACTGTGGATTCGTTTGTTAGTATTAGAAATGGGCCTGGGAGGGGCACCTGGGTGGCTCAGTTGGTTGAGCGTCTGACTCTGGCTCAGGTCATGATCTCGCAGTTTGTGAGTTCGAGCCCCGCGTCAGGTTCTACACTGACAGCTTGGAGCCTGGAGCCTGCTTCTGATTCTGTGTCTCCCTCTCTCTGCCCCTTCCCTGCTTGTACTCTTTCTCTCTGTCTCTGTCTCTGTCTGTCTCTCTCTCTCTCTTTAAAAAATAAATAAAACGTTAAAAAAAAAAAAAGAAATGGGGCCTGGGCAGGTGCGGGGGGCGGACTGGCCCTGGCTGCAGAAGGTGGGGTTTGAGCCACACCAAGGCAGGATAACACAGCTATGAGCAAACACATACGAGAAACCACCCAACGTGTGTGCCAGCCGCTGTAGCATTTTGCTTTTCTTAATCCCTGCCTCCTCCCAGCCGCTCTCTGGGATGGGTATTTCGCTGCCACCCTCCCCACTTTACAGACGAGGAAGATGAGGCCCAGGGACACTAAGTGCCTTGCCCAAGATCAGACAACTAATCACAGCCCAGCTGAGACCCAAAGCAAGTCAGTGTGGCTCAGAGTCTGTGCCCACCGCTAGGCCGCGCTGCCTCCCTGCGGGTAGGACGTGGCACGGACGCCAAGTCCAGCCCCAGAGGCTGCGGCAGCTGCATGTTCTAAGGATGCCCCCTGGGTGGGCACATGCTGCGTCCGGCCTCAAGGGGTTCCCAGCAAGGGCCTGGCTAGATGACTTAAGCTTCACCCACAAGCACCCGAAGGGAACTGGACATCCTCACGGAGTACCCGGCTGCCGCATCCCACCCAGGAGCTCTGGACACAGCGTCTGGCAGAAGCCTGCCCACACATCAGGGCTGGCAGCTAAGCCTGAGTTTGGGGATTTGCACGTGAACCCACTGGTGCTCTCTCTGTCCACTGCGTCCGATGCTATCAGGCACGCGTCTCGAGTGAGCCTCATGGCACCTGCTCTGGCGGGTGTCTGTGCACCTCCTGGGGGTTCCCTCCAGGCCCTCCCAACAGTTTTCTGTTCGCAAGCCACTTGGGTGTTTAAGTCCCGGCATCCCGAACACAGCTTTCAGGTGTGCAAATCCAACCATTTTCACATGATGTGATGACAAACAGAGAAATGTGATTGCGTTCATATCTGGTATTCAGGGGTCTCAGGGTTGGCTCTGGCATGTACCAAGTTCCCCGGGAGGCCAGTACCAACTGTCAGAATGCTACTCTCTCCCTCTCACCCCCTTCCTTCCCTGCTTCTCTTCACCCCCTTTACCCCACATCTCCTGTCTCCTTCCTTCTCGGTCCTTCTTACTTCCTTCTCAGGCTTCTTAAACATTTACATATGGGTGCGCCCAGCCTCTCTGTGTCCCGTCTGCTGCCATTACTTTAGGCTCGATGGAAGGTGGTCTCAAATCCCCAGCTGCCTCCCCACTGGATTCCTCAGGCCCCCACTGACCGTAGCAAACAGCAGAACAAGAGTGTCCTCTGGGCATGAAAACCCTCTCTCCACCCTTCTGTCCTCTCCATGGCCACTCAGCTTCCTGGGTGAGGGAGTCCAGACTGACCCCTTTCATTTATTTACCGTGAGCTTTTACTCTGTGGGTCAGTGCCTCCAAACTTTTAATCCATAAACTTTTGCATCATGTCCTCATTAGATTTGTTTACTTAAAAGTAATATGCATGTATCACCAAAAACTGACATTGTCAAACTGGCAGAGGGGCGCCTGGATGGCTCAGTTGGTTGAGCGTCCAACTCTAGCTTTTGGCTCAGGTTGTGATGATCCCAGGGTCGTGGGATCGAGCCCTGCATCAGACTCCACACTGAGCGTGGAGCCTGGTTGAGATTCTCACTATCTCTCTCTCTCTCTCTCTCTAAACAAACAAACAAGAAAAAAAAACTTGCATATCACTGAGATATTTTTTGTGTGTATGTGTATATATACCTACACATTCAAATGGTATTAACTGTCTCTGTGTTATTAATTAAATTCTCAAAACTTATTCATCTTACAGCTGAAAATTTATACCTTTGAACAAACTCTCCCTATTCCTCCCAACCCCAGACCCTGGCAACCACTTTCTATTCTCTGCTTCTGTGAGCTTTTTTTTATGTAGATTCCACACAGAAGTGATACATTCTGTATTTGTCTTTCTCAATCTGGCTTATTTCATTTAGCATGTGATATCTTCAGATCCATCCATGTTGTCAAAAAACGCCAGGATGTCCTCCCTTCTCATGGCTGAATGGTACTCCATTGTTTATACACACCACATCTTCTTTATCCTTGCAGCCATTGGTGGACCTTACATTGTCCTAAATTTGTCTAAGTTTGTCTACTGTGAATAATGCTGCCCAAACTAGACATTTTCAAAGTATCAGATAAAAATACTATTCTGTGTAGAAGTTCTAATATGTTCTTGTACCCACCATACAGCCCACAGCTTTAAGTAGACAAGGAAATAGCCCAGCTGTCTGCAGCTCTTGCTAACTGGGGTTTCTGTTTCTCTATCTCCAGGACATGTTCACATCACAGACTTCAACATAGCGACGATCGTGAAAGGAGCAGAAAAGGCTTCCTCTATGGCTGGGACCAAGCCCTACATGGGTGAGTGTTCCAGGCCCCTTTGGGGTGTTGTAGGCCCAGTGCCTGAGGCATCAGCGTTCCTGTGCTTCACCCCCACCCCACCCCCACGCCTACCTGCCACCCCCACACCAGGCCCCATCTGCTCCCGGTAGGTGCCAGGCGCTCTCACACTTTTGTCTTTGCTGTCTTCCCTGCCAGGAAGACCTTCTCCTCCTGTGATTTCTAGAGGACTCCTACCCAGATAGAAAACCTTGCTTCAGGGGAAAAAAAGAAAAAAGGCAGACAAAACCATTTTTTTCTTTTTTATTAATGTCCAGTGGTGTTGCCAAAATATAACTTTGGTATTGGTCATGTGGGGTCTATATTCTTAGGTACACAGTGTTTTTCCAACATGTTTTTTCAGGTTGGTTTTTCTTTAAGACCTTTGATGGAAGTATCATTTTTAGTAAGCATGCTATCTCCTTACTTTGTTTTCTCCAGGGACACCTACTGTCTGAATGTGGGGCCTTCACAAATCTTCAGTATTTTGTGATTTTCAAATATTTTGTATCTCTTCCTTTCTTTGTTTAAAACTTTCCTCATTTTTCTCTTTCTCCTTCTTTTAAAGATTATCTGTTGTGTTTATTTGCTTTGTGTGCTTTCTAGAAAAATATTTATTACAGAAGTAATTTTCCCTTTATTTCTACTTTTTTCCTGAATTTTCTTGCCTGATTTCTGAGTTTTTTAAATTCCAATTTATGTTGTTCTTTCATGTCTTGCATAGTTTTCTTAATGTCTATATTAATTATTAATTCTTAGTGTCTATATTAGTTATTGATGATGGCGTAACAACGCAAGTCAAAACTTAGTGGCTTATATTATGTTCATGGATTGGAAGAATTACTACTGTTCAAATGTCCATACCACCCAAAGCAATCCACAGATTCAGTGCAATCCCTATCAAAATACCAATAGCGTTTTTAATAGAACTAGAAGAAATAATTCTAAAATTTGCAGGGAACTACAAAAGGCCCCTGAATAGTCAAAGCATTCGTGAAAAAGAAGAAGAAAGCTGGAAATATCACAGTCCCAGATTTCAAGCTATACTGCAAACTGCAGTAATCAAAACAGTATGGTACTGGCACAAAAACAGACACAGAGATCAATGGGATGGAATAGAGAGCCCAGGACTAAACTCACACATACACGGTTAATTAATCTATGACAAAGGAGGCAAGAATACACAATAGGAAGGTGACAGTCTCTTTAACAAATGGTGCTGGGAAGACTGGACAGCTATGTGCAAAAGAATGAAACCGGACCCCTTTCTTACATCATTCACAAAAATAAACTCAAACTGGGTGAAAGACCTAAATGTGAGACCTGAAACCATAAAACCCTTAGATGAGAGCACAGAGAAACACTGGCCATAACAACATTTTTTTGGATAGGTCTTTTCAGGCAATTAAACTTTGGAATTACATCAAAATAAAAAGCTTCTGCACAGTGAAGGCAACAATGAGCAAAATGAAAAGACAACCTGCAAAATGGGAGAAGAAATTTGCAAATGACATATCTAATGAAGGGTTTGTATCCAAGAACTTCTATTGTTGTATGATAATAATTCCATTAAAAATGGGCAGAAGGCATGAATAGACATTTTTTTCCAGAGGAGACGTCCAGATGGCCAACAGGCACATGGAAACATGCTCATCATCACTCATCATCAGGGAAGTGCAAGTCAAAACCACAATGTGATGTTACTTCACACCTGTCAGAATGGCTAGTAACAAAAAGACAAGAAATAACAAGTGTTGGTGAGGATGTGGGGAAGGAGTCCTCGTGCACTGTTGGTGGGAATGCAGACGGGTGCAGCCGCTGTGGAAAACAGTATGGAATCTCCTCAAAAAAAATTAAAACTAGGACTACTATATGATCCAGTAATTCCAGTACTGGATGTTTACCCAAAGAAAACAAAAACACTAATTCAGAAACATATAGGCTCCCTTCCTGGATTGCGACATTATTTACAATAGCCAAGATACAGAGGCAACCTAAGCGTCCATCGATGGATGAATGGATAAAGAAGATGTGTATATACACAAGGGAGTATTACTCAGTCATAAAAAAGAATAAGATCTCACCATTTGCAACCACATGGATGAGCCTAGAGGGTATTATGCTAAGTGAAATATAGAAAGACAAAGACCATATGGTCTCATTCATATGTATAATCTAAAACACAAAACAAATAAACAAGCAAAAAAACAAAAGGCAGAAACAGACCCATCATTCAGAGAACAAGCTGATGGTTACCAGAGAGGGAGGTAGATGGGGGGAGGGGGGAATGGGGGAAGGGGAGGGGGAGGTACACACTTCTACTTAGGGAAGAAATGAGTCACGTGATGAAAGGCACAGCATAGGGAACATAGTCGATGGCACTTCCGTAGCATTGTATGGTGACAGGTGGTAGCTATACTCGTGGTGAGCACAGCATAACGTGTATAGCGTTGTGGAATCACCTGAAACTCATGGGACACTGGGTGTCAACTATACTTCCATGAAAAACAAAGAAAGGAAGTTTTGAGATGACAAAAAATACGTTTGGAGAATGATAAATGAACATTGTTTTAAAAAACACTTAGTGGCTTAGAAGAGTGACATCGTGCTGTGTCTCACAACCCACCATTTGCCTGAATGGTTCCTCTGCTGGCTTAGGCTGGGCTCACTCATCCACTGGGGGGTGGGGGGGAGTCCACTGGGGGCGGAGCTCAGCTAGGACAGCTGAGTTCAATGAGTCTTTCTCTATGTGGTCTTGCATCACTGGGGGGACTCAGTGAGCTTGCTCACGTGGTGGCAGTGGTTTCCAGAAGGAGAACCCACTTCCCACATGCTTTCAAGCTTCTGCTTGTTTCACATTTCCTGACATCCAATTGACCAAAGCAAGTCACATGACCACGACCAGAGACCATGTGGGAGGGGACTGCAGGGGGCATGGATACCAGAAGGGCTGACTCATTGGGTAACCATTAATGAAACAACCAATCACATCTTTTAATGCTTCTGAAATAGTAGGTCACGGTTTTCCTCTGTTTTGAGATGGAGGGTTGTGCATCTTTCTGATCCATCGTCATTGTTAAGTGAGTTATTCTGCTCTTTATTTTCTTTCCTCTTAGGATAACTTTGCATGGAATTTGACTTCGATACCTTTCTGTTTCTTTATTTTAATGTGAAATTAGTTTTCCTGAACTTTTGGATGATGATGTGGTTCAGGCTAACTTTTCTTTTCTTTCTTTCTTTTAATTAGATGTTTATTTATTGGGGCACCTGGGTGGCTCAGTCGGTTAAGCATCCGACTTCAGGTCAGGTCATGCAAGATCTCACAGTTCATAGGTTCAAGCCCCACATCGGGCTCTGTGCTGACAGCTCGGAGCCTGGAGTCTGCTTCGGATTCTGTGTCTCCCTCTCTCTCTGCCCACCCCCATCCTCTGTCTCTCTATGTCTCTCAGAAATAAATAAAAACATTTGAATTTTTTTTTATTTATTTTAAGAAAGACAGCACAAGCAGGACAGGGGCAGAGAGAGAGGAGAAAGAGAATCTTAAGCAGATTCCGTGCTCAGCACAGAGCCTGATGCAGGGCTTGATCCCATGACTCTGAGATCACGACCTGAGCCAATATCAAGAGTCAGACACTCAACCGACTGAGCCTCCCAGGTGCCCCCAGGGTAGCTCTTCTAATCGAACATCTTCTATTGTTTTCAAGAGTGTCCAAATCCACTGGGACTTGCTATCTGGGACTTCCTGATCTGTTCTCCCTCCCCACTTTGATCTGGAACATCTCTTTCTTTAGTCTATGGGGGCCCCTGTCCCACTGAGCTTTTGATTCCACTTTCAACAGTTTCTCCTTGGGACTCCTTCTAGAAGGGAGCTCCAGCTGGACGACAGACATTTGGGGTCCCAGACTGACCTGCCCCCACAGAGCACTGGACTGGACAGGCTCTTCCAGACTTTAGCCACTGTTCTCAAACTGGCCAGCTAGGCCTTCCAGGAAATTCTTGCAGGCTGTGTTGGCGCTCTCTGTTCTCTAGCCCGTCATATCCGGTCCTGTGTCTTCTCTGTTTCCCTCTGTTCAGAAATCACTACCACAGGAGTCTCGTCACTGTTGCTGGTTTGTTTTCACGCACTTACACTTAGGGACTTGTGGGGAGACAACTTAGTTTTGTAGGAAGTGTCACGCATGGGTTTTGGCTTAGCTGTTTATCTGCTCTGTCAGTTCACATGCGTCAATGTGTAGAGATTGAAAACTATGTCATCACCTCCGAGAATTCACTACGCGTGTCGTTCATCTTTTATTTATTAAATAAGTGAAGTTTGGCCACAAATAATGGTAAAAATAGTCCTTCTTAGTATTTGCTACGTGCCCAGCCGTTGAGCTAAGTGCTTTCCATCCACAGTCTTATTTAATGTCACAAACAGGCACAATTATTCATTCCCGTTTTAGAGCTGAGGAAAGACGTCAGTGATGAGAGTCAGACCCACGTCAGCATGAACACCAGAAGGCATGCATTCAAGGGAGCCTGTTCACTTCAGATAGTCCCCTTGGGACGCTGAATCTTTACACCGATATGGCTTTCACTGTTGAAGGTCTTTCTGAAATCCCTTTCCAGAAGGTTCCAGAGCTGAGGCCAGTCTGTCCAAGGAGGCCACTGACTTAACAAATGGGTGGGAGAACAGGAGTGGGAGGGATGTCAAGGCTGCCTCCCAGGCTTCCATCTTGCACAGTGAGGTAGACTATAGTGATGTCCTCTGTGTGGGAAGCACAACGGGGCCCACAGGTGTGTGGGGTTCCAGGAAATTGAGTTTGAAATTGAGGTGTCTGGGAAATGCTGTCCAGGCTCCTGGAGTGATGTGGACAGGATTGTGGACTGGGGAGTTACCAGCACTGAGATTCGGCAGAGCCGAGGCAGTGACAGGGTCCCCCAGGGAGGACGCAGAAGAGAAGAAGAGTGCCAAGCCTGAGGCCCAGGGGACACCATGCCAGGAGCAGCCAATAGAGCTGAAGGAGCCATCATCTCCAGAAGGGCAGTGAGGAGGCAGAAAGGACATAAGGAGAAATGTGTCCCATTTGGAGCCGCCTTCGTAACCCTGTAAGTTAGTTCTGACTTCCTTTAAGCTATTCCCCAAAAAGCAGACTGATCTCCAGGAGTGTAGACCGTAGGCCACAGGAGAAATTCAGGTTAGTGTTGTACCAGCCCTTTCTTCTCTGCCTCTGCTCCATCGCCATGCATAGCAGACTTTCCAGCACCTCCTCAGAGATGCCACCGGGCCTGCCCCAGCCTCATTCCCTGGCTGCCCAGTGATGTCCTGGCTCCCAGCCTCTGGGGAAGCAGACAAGTGGTGACCCAGCTGGCCACTCTCCACAGGGGCCCCACGTCCAAAAGGGAGAAGAAAACCAACACGTATTGTGACCCTGCTACATGTTTGTCATTGCAATTATCTATTTATTTTGAGAGAGAGCGAGCACAAGCAGGGGAGGGAAAGGGGTGGGGAGAGAGAGAGAGAGACAGAGAGAGAGAGACAGAGAGAATCCCAAGCAGGCTCTGCACTGTCAGTGCGGAGCCCAATGCGGGGCTCGAACTCACAGACCGTGATATCGTGGCCTGAACCAAAACCAAGAGTTGGACGCTTAACCACCTGAGCCACCCTCAGAAGATCCATGTGAGGTTTCTCCATTTCTCCATTGTATAGATGAGGAAGCTGAGGCCCAGGGAGGTTGATTCACCTACCCAGAGTTACACCGCTGGCAAGTCAAGGAGCCAGAATTTGAAGCCACGTCTGTTTGGATCCAAAGTCCGCACTTTTGCCACATACTAAGCTGCCTTTTGACCTGAAGTTCCTGCGTTGCAAAGCCGTATTTCTCAGACAAGACAAAAGTCTATTGTCCCAAGTGTATGTGGCATTCGGGGCTCCTGGTTTCCTTCTATTTAAAGGAGCTTCAGCCCTATGTTAATGAACACGTGAACAGGAGAGAGTTTTACGGGATTTAGTGGGCACAACGGATTTACCCAATGGATCTATTTTCAGACACCATGGGAGTTTACTGGGGAGGACGGGGTGAGGGAGAGCTCTCTCAATAAATTCAAACCCTACAGCTCCCACGGCTGTAAACTCCTGAGGTCAAGTGGCAGCTTGGTCAATTTTGTTCACTTGTGTGATTCAGTTCAAAGGCCCAATAACAAGCTCCCAGAATGTTCCAAACACAGATTCAGAGAACAGGCTGATGAGTAAGCTCCCAGAGGTTGCTCATGAAGGATGATCCTGGAAGAGGCATTTGCATGGAACTGAATTTTCATTAATTAAAAGAGCAGATGGCACTCACAATCAGAGAAAAATAGAAATCTCTCTGAAATGTGCCAGATTAGAAGTCAGAAATGTTCCAGCGGCCGCCCAGGGCTTCAGAGTTTATTCATCTGTGGTGAAATGAAGAGTCAAGTGTTCATTCAGCGAATATTTACAGAACATTTAGGAGATGAAGGGCTCAGAGATGAGTGATGTTCTCTGGGGCCTCAGAGGCTCCCCGGCTAGTGGGGCAGACAGACGCGTGGGCACAGGTGTAAACAGGACCGTGTCAAGACAGATTCCTGGAGAAGGTGACAATCTGAGTTAGACTCTGAGGGTGCGCTCTGAGTTTGTCTGTTCGGTAAGGACAAGGAGAGGCCATTTCAGGCAGGGGCAACAGCCAGGGCAAAGGCACAGAGGAGGCAACAGCATGGTGTAGGGGGGAAATATGCAGTTTTATTTCTTTTATAGCTTATGGAAAAAGACGGGGTGGGGTGGGAACCAAGATGAGGGTCTTGAGTTGACAGTACTCAGGCCAAAGATGAGGGTCTTGAATGCCATGGTAGGGACTGCAGAACGAGCTGAAAGCCAGGAGTGGGCCCAGGTGAAGTGTGGCCTCAGCGTGGGGCAGTCTGGGTGTCTCACACTCATGGCCGATCTCGTTACCCAACATATGCACGTTAACATGCTCAACACGGCGAGTCCTCAAGAAGTGTTGGCCGCCAGACCAACTGATGGTTTCCTCATCTGAGAGATGGGGTGGATGGTTCGCAATCTGCCTTAGCAAGTTGTCTGTGAAGATTTCGTGCCATGGCTGTAGAAGGCACGTAACGTAATGCCTGACAAACGCTAGATGCAGACAACTGGTAGCTGGTAGTGTTATTGTTATTATTTCCATTATTTCTATCATTATTGTTTAGATGGTTGATTATTTGGTATCAGCTTAGCATTGGGAATCCAGAGCCTGGATTGGGAATCCCCTTGCCTTACGGAGCTCACAGTCTAGCAGGGAAAACGGACCCTAAACAGCTCCGGGTTCACGATCAGAGCAGGGTTGGCTGGAGGACGCTGGGTGCACGGGGGGACAAGTGCCGGCACTCACCAAATGTTAGTTCCCTTCCCCAGGAGGCTGCAGTGAGCAGACAAGGGTGGCTTTGGAGCCATCATGATGATGGGAGTATGTTTCTTGTTGAAATGATTGAGGCTAGTGAAGTTTGCGGACTCTTGTGTCAGAGGGAGTAACAGAGCCAGCATTCAGACCCAGGCCAGTGAGGCTCCAGTGCCCAGTGTCTTTCCTGAGAACCTGTCATTCATTCATTCATCCATCCATCCATCCATCCATCCATCCATCCATCCATCCATCCAACAGAAATCTATTGAGCACTTTCTATGTGCCAAATAGTGTTCTATGGCTCCAAAATACATCTGAGAACAAACAGATAATTTTCCTGCATGCATTGGCTTGGCTATTTGTAAGGTAGATAATCACTTTAAAAATCATCAACCTGATAAATCTGTAGTTCGAGATGCTTACTTTTGAGTAACAATTTTCATGCAGGAAAAAACACTCTTTTAATGTACAGTTATGTGAATTTGGACACAGACAGTCATATAAGCACCACCGCAAGAGAGTCTAGAACAGTTCCATCACCCCCAAAATTCCCTCATCCCAGTCCCTGGCAACCAGTGATCAGTTTGGACTATTCCAGAAAGTCATAGAAACGGAGTCGTATTGTCTATAGCCTTTCGAATCTGTTTTGTTTTCCTTTTTTTTCACTTTAAATGATGTATTTGAGATTTATCCATGTATCAATAGCTTTCCTTTTGATTGCTAAGTAGAACACCACTGGATGAATATACATGATTACTTCATTCACCAGCTGAAGGACTTTTGAATTGTTTCCAGTTTTACATAATTATGTATAAAGCCACTGTAAACAATGGCATTCAGGTTTTTATATGAACTTAAGTTTCCACTTGTCTAGAATAATTAGCTAGAAGCAGGATTGCCGGGTCATATGGTAAGCATATGTTGAACTTTCTGAGAAACTGGCAAGCTGTTTTCCAGGATGACTGGACCATTTTACATCCCACAAGCAATGTATGAGGGCTCCAGTTCCTCTAGATCCTCACCAGTGCTGGTTATTATCCTGTGGTTATTGTTGTCCTATTAATCACTCTATTACGGAGGTGGTGGTTCTAATTTACAATTCCCTAGTGACTAATGGTGTTTTACATATTTTCATTTGCTTATTTTCCACCTAGACACCTTCTGTTCAAATCATTTGGCCATGATTTGGCCATAGTGATTTTTCTTAATCAAGCTTTTTTGAGAACTCTTTATATATGCTGCATATTAGTCCTTTATTAGATATCAAGTTTTACAAAAATTTTGGCCAGTCAGTAGCTTGTCTTTCTATCACCTTAATAGAATCTTTTTAGAAGCAGAGCTTTAAATTTTGATACAGTCCAATTTAAAAAAAAATGTGTTGATTGATTGTGTATTTTGGTGTTGTATCTAAACATCTTTTCCTCACATGAGGTCACAGAGATTTTTTTTCCCTTTGTTTTCTTGTAAACATGTTATACTTTTGGATTTTCTACTTAAAGCTACATGCGTTTTTAATTTAGTTCTTCATATGGTGTGAGGTGTGAATCAAGCTTCATTTGCGTCCAGCTGTCCAATAGTTCCAGCATGCTTTGATGAAAAGACTGTTCCTTCTCAACTGGGTTGACTTTGCAGTTTGTCAAAACTCAATTGGCCGTAAACACGTACATCCATTTCTGGATTCTTTCCTGTCCCATTGGTCTATTTGTTTATGCCCTACCTGAGATCATACTTTTCCCCATACCTTTACAATAATCCTTGAAATCAGGTAAGGAGAGTCTTCCAACTTTTTTCTTCTTTTGAAAATCATTTGGCTATTCTGGATCCTTTCCCTTTTCACTAAAACTTTAAGAATACACTTGTTAATTTCTACAAAAACAAAACAAAGGAACCTCTGGGTTTTTGTTAGAATGGCACTGAATCTACAGATGAGTTTAGACAGAAGTGACACCCAAACAGTGTGGAGCCTTCCAACCACAGAATATCTCTCCATAGATTTAGGATTTCTTGGATTCTTCCATCAATACAGTTTTCAACGTACAGATTTTGTACATATTTTTTTACACTTATACCTAAGTATCTTATGGATTTTGGTGCTATCCAAATGGTACATTAAAAAAAAAAAAAACTACTTACCATCTCCATTCATCAGCAGACGGACACTTGGGCTATTTCCATAACTTGGTTATTGTAGATAATGGTGCTATAGACATGGGGGTGCATGTAAGATGTGGCATATATATTTACAATGGAGTATTACTCAGCCATGGAAAAGAATGAAATCTTGCCATTTTGCAATGATGTGGATGGAGCTAGAGAGTATTATGCTAAGTGAAACAAGTAGGTCAGAGAAAGACAAATACCACATGATTTCACGCATCTGGAATTTAAGAAACAAACAAAAGAGCAAAGGGAGGGGAAAAAAGAGGGAGAGAGGCAAACCAAGAAACAGACTTTAACTACAGAGAACTAATGGTCACCAGAGAGGAGGTGGTTACGGGGATGGTTGAAATAGGTGATGGCGGTTAAGGACTATACTTACCATGACGAGCACCGGGTGTTGTATAGAATTGTTGAATCACTATATTGTACATCTGAAACCAATATTATGCTGGATGTTAACTAACTGGAATTTAAATAAAAGCTTTAAAAATTAGTTATCAATCATTAATTACTGATCTATAGAGATACAGTTGAGTTTTGTATGTTGACCTTGTATCCTGTAACTTTGCTGAACTCACTTCTCAGTCCTAGAAGCTTTGGCAGTAAATTCTTTGGGCTTTGTATGTAGATAATCATGTTTGCAAATCAGGGTCGTTTTATTTCCTCCTTCCTAATCTGCATGCCTTTTATTTTTCTTTTGTCTTGTTGCTGTAGCTAGAACATTCAATACACTTGGCCTTGATCCTGATCTTAGAAAGCATTTAGTTTTTTTACTGTTACGTTGGTATTAGCTATAAGGTTCTTTGTAGTTAGTTATTCTTTACCAGGTTAAGGAAGTTCCATGTATTTCCAACTTTCTTGGGGTTTTTAAAAATCATAAATGCATGTTGAATTTTGTGAAATATCTTTTCTCAACCGAGACACTCATGTGGTTTCTATAATCTGTTGAAAGATATTGACTGATTTCAGAAGGTTGAACTTTCCTTATATTTCCATAATAAATCTCACTTGGTCATAATGTATTTTCCTTTTTATATAATGATGGAATCAGTTTGCTAATGCCTCATTTACAGTATTTACCCCTAGCTTTATGAATTTTTTAGTTTTCTTTTTCTCGTAACATCTTTGTATGATTTTGGTACCACAGTAACACTGGCAGTGTAAGTTGGGAAATGTTCTGTCCTCTTCCACTTCTGGAAAAACTGTGTAGCATTGGTATTCTTTCTAACATATAGAATTGGTAGAATTGGCCAGTGAAGATATTTGGGCCTAGAGTTCTTTACAGGAAGCTTTTAAACTATGAATTCAATTCCTTTAATAAAGATGGTCTATTCTGTTTATTTCTCCTTAAGTCAGAAGAAGAAAGTAAATATTGGTTAGGATTTGGTCATTTACGTCTTTCAAGAAATTTCTCCATTTCATGTAACCTTGCAAATATTTGGGCTTACAGTCATTTGTAATATCCCCTGGTTACCTTCGTAATGAGTGTAGATTCGGCAGTGATGTCTCCTCTTCCATTCTGGAATTGGTCATTTGTGTTTTCTCTGTGATTTTCCTGGTCATTTTGGTTAGAGATTTATCATATGTATTCATCTTTTTAAAGAACCAGGTTTTAGTTTCATTGATTTTCTCTGTTTTACTGATTTCTGCTCTGATCTTTTTTATTAACTTCCTTCTGCTTGCTTCGGGTTTAATTTGTTCTTTTTATTTTTTATTTTTTTTAAATGTTATTTATTTTTGAGAGAGAGAGAGAGAAAGCATGAGCCAGGGAGGGGCAGAGAGAGAGAGGGAGACACAGAACCTGAAGCTGTCAGCACAGAGCCCGACATGGGGCTCGAACTCACAAACTGCGAGATCATGACCTGAGCCAAAGTTGGACGTTTAACCAACTGAGCCACCCAGGCACCCCTATTCTTATTGATTTTCTGTCTATTTATCATTAAGTGTTGAAATCCCCAACCGTAATTGTGACTTTGCCTATTTTTCTTTGCATTACAGTTTTGTCTCACATAGTTGGATGCTCCGCAGTAAGGTGTATACATTTTTAGGATTACTACATCTTCTTGCTAAATTGTTGCATGTGTCATTACATAACATCTTCTTCCATGTTCTGAAGTCTGTTTTTTTTTTCAGTTGGCCTTAAATGAACTTTTTAATGTTTGTTTATTCGTTTATTTATGTTTAAATGTATTTATTTGAATTCACATTAGTTAACATATAGTGTAATAATGGTTTCGGGAGTAGAATTTAGCGATTCCTCACTTCCGTATAACAACACCCAGTGCTCATCCCACCAAGTGCCCTCCTTAATGCCCATCACCCATTTAGCCCATCGCCCCACCCTCCTCCCTTCCGGCAACCCTCAGGTTGTTCTTTGTATTTCAGAGTCTCTTTGTGTGATATTAATATAGCCACTTCAGCTTTCTTTTGTTGATGTTTGCATGGTATTTCCAGTGGGGTGCCGGTAAATGTTTAACAACTAGCGCTCTGGTAAAGAGGAAGAAAGTCACTGATTTGTAGATTTTGCTGATTTTTGTGATGTAAGTCCACCCACCACGATTGACTTCAAGTTATCAGTGTGACATCATCGAACACAGAGTAGGAGAGAGATGATCTGGGATAAGCCTGTTCCAGAACACCCCTGATAATATCTCTTTCCATCCATTCATGTTTAACCTGTATCTTTGTATTTTAAGTACATGTTATGTAGGCAGCCTTTTTTTAATCCAATCTAGTAATTTCTGCTTTCCATTGATATTTAGACCATTTACACTTAATGTAATTAGTGATATGGTTGGATTGAAATCCATCACCTTGCTTTTTCTTTGTTCCATTTGTTCTCTGTTCATTTGCTGCTCTTCTGCTTTATTTTGGATTCGTTCACCATTTTGTATGATTCCACTTTAATTCCCTATTGGTTTACTATTCCTACCTCTTTTTAAAAAATCATAGCTAGGGGTTGTCCTATATTTATAATATACACCATTAATTAATCTGCGTCTACCTCGAAATCATACTGCTTCATGTGTAATGTAAGAATCTTACAGTAGGGGCACCTGGGTGGCTCAGTCAGTTGAGCATCTGACTTCAGCTCTGGTTCTGATCTCACGGTTCATGAGTTCAAGCCCCACATCAGGCTTGCTGCTGTCGGTGCAGAGCCCGCTTTGGATCCTCTGTCCCCTTCTCTCTCTGCCCCTCCCTCATGTGCACTCTCTCTCTCAAAAATAAACATTTAAAGAAATCTCACAGGGATACCTGGGTGACTCAGTCGGTTAAACGTCTGACTTCAGCTCAGATCGTGATCTTACAGTTTGTGAGTTCAAGCCCCATGTCGGGCTCTGCGCGGACAGCTCAGAGCCTGGAGCCTGGTTTGGATTCTGAATCTCCCTCTCTCTCTGCCCCTTCCCCACTCACGTGCTCTCTCTCTCTCTCTCCCCCTCCCTCCCTCAAAAGTGAATAAATGTTAAAAAAAATGTTTTAAATCTTACAATAATATACTTCCAGTTCCTCCCACCTATCTTTTGTTTTATTGTGCTGTAGATATATTATTAATTAATTTTATTTTTGCTTCAGACAGTAAATTATATTTTAAAGTGGTTAAAAATGAAAAATACTGATTTTACATTTACATTCCTTTTACCCACATCCAGTATTTTTTGTTTCTTTGTGCAGCCTCAGTTTTTACAGGATATCAAATTCATTCTACCTGAAAGGCTTGCTTCACCAATTCTTATTGTGAAAGTCTACTGGTAGTGAATTCCTTCATTTTTTTATTGTTTGCTGCAAAAAGTCTTCATTTGTGTACATTTTAAAAAGAAATCTTAATAGAATTCTGGATTCAACTTTTTTTTTCTCTTTCAGTGCTTAAATATGTCACTCTCTCGCTTATGGCAATGTTTCCGACAACAAATTTGCCATAATCCCTATCTTTGCTCTCCTGTGGGTCATATGCCTTTTTTCTTCAGCTGCCTTCAAGATTTTCTCTTTCTCTTTGGTTTTAGATACGATGTGCTTATGCGTGTTGTTTCTTTTGTCATGTTGTGTTTGTCCTGGTTGGTGTTCTCGGAGCTTCTTAGACATGTGTGGTTTGGTGACATAATTCTTTGGAAAATTCCTGATTATTATCTCTGTAAACATTTTTTCTTGACCCGTTCTCTCTCCTCTCCCTCGCTCGCTCTCTGTCCGTTTCTGAGTTTTTCCGTTACATGTATGTTAGACCTTCCATATTTCCCCATAGCAGTTGGATTCTCTGTTGTTTCTCCCACTTTTTTTTCTCTTATTGTTCCACTTTGAATAACTTCATTTGACTTACCTTCAAGTTCACCTCTTCTGTCCTTGGCTGTTTCAAGTCTGTTGGTGAAGCATGTTGGAAGCATGCCTTATCTCTGGCACTATGTTTTGATTTGTTTTTATTATTGTTAGAGTTTCCATCTGATTCTTTTATAGGTTCTGTCTTTTGGTTGAAATCCCCATTTTTTAATGTGTACTGTCTTTTCCACTAGATCTTTGAGATGTTTTCAGTTCCCTGTCTGTTAGTTCTCCCATCTGGTTCATATCCGAACATGGTTCTGTTGAGTGCTGTGTCTCTTCACACTGGGTTTTTGTTTTTTCTTTCCATCATATGTCTTACAGCTTTTGGTGAAAGACTGGACATTTCGTGTAGGACAGGGTTTATACCTGGAAATGGATGTGTCTCTCCCACGACTGTGCCTTTAGTGTTGTGTGTATGGAAGAACTGAGTCAGTCTAATCAGGGGTTGAGCTGAGTCAGGGTCGGTATGGTTGCTCTCAGCACACCTCCTCCCGAGTTAGTGTTCCCTCAATGTTCCTGTTCTACCTTCCGCTTCAGGCTTTCTCTGTGGGCCAGTGCCTTAGAGAAGGTCTCACTCCTGTTCCTTCTCTTCCTTCTTGTTACTCGATACTTGGTCTGGTCGGGGGCAGCAGGGCACAGGGGACTACATGTTCCCTGTTGTCTTGGCTCAGCCAGTCTTCGCTGGGCTCTGTTTCGCCCAACATCTTGTCTCGGGGATGGGTCTTTCTCATTGACCCTGCCTCTCTCCCAGCAATGGGAAACCATGAATTGTCTGAGCCCAGGATGATTTTCTGTCCCTTCCCAGAGGTAGAGATTTTATTTTTCTGTTCCTTGCCTCACGCTCAGTGAGTATTCACCTGTGCCCTTGTGGTCACAGAATCTTCCGCCCTTCCTGCTTTATAAGGCTTTTGTTCCAAAGGGGCATGGGGAGCTGGACCTTGGAAGAGCTCTGTGCCCTCCGGGAGCAGTTGCTTTCTCTTCCCCAATCCTGCATCAAGGCAAGCTTTCAACAGCCTCCTAGTCTCTTCATGAATACACAGTGAGGTCAGCAGAGAAGAGCCTGTGAGGAGAGGTGAATTCCCCTTGCATCTGGACAGCGGTTCTGTTCTCTTACTTAAGCCTGCACACAACCTTCAGCAATTCGGTAATCACCGTAACAGAAGTCTCTCACCCTATGGCAGGTTCAGGGGGGAATTTTAAAGAGCATTAATTTTCAGGGCGCCTGGGTGGCTCCGTCGGTTGAGCGTCCAACTTTGGCTCAGGTCATGATCTCAAGGTTCCTGAGTTCGAGCCCCGCATCGGGCTCTGTGCTGACAGCTCAGAGCCGGGAGCCTGCTCTGGATTCTCTGTGTGTGTGTGTCTCTCTCTGCCCCTCTCCTGCTCGCACAGTCTCTCTCTCTCTCTCTTAAAAATAAATAAAACATTAAAAAAAATTTTAAGAGCATTAATTTTCGTGGATAAACAGAGAATCTTGGAATCCTTTAAGAGACAGACACTATATAAATGAACTTTTCTTTTTTTAAGTTTATTTATATTTTTGAGAGAGAGAGCAGGAGGGCCAAAGAGAGAGGGAGAGAGAGAGAGAATCCCAAGGAGGCTCCAAGATGTCAGCACAGAGCCCAACGCAGGCTTGAACCTACAAACCATGGGATCATGGCCTGAGCCAAAGTAAAGAGTCAGATGCTTAACCGACTGAGCCATCGAGGTGCCCGTGAACTTTTCTGTCAGCATAACGTGCTGTGAGATCCCCAGTTTCACATACTGACTGTGTAAAATGCCCTGAGTCTAATTCTGTGCTTCCAGTTAGAACACCATTCTCTAGGAAAACTTCCAAAGTCCTTTTTCTTTTTAAGCGTCTAGTTTAATCTGACATGTTTTAGCATGAAGTCGTTTTCTGGTAATGGCACGTCATTTATTTTCATATTGCCTTATTAGCCAATCACACTTCCCTTCTCTTCCTCTTCTTGTGTAGACTTACGAAGTCCTAATGGTCAACACCTGAACAGTGTCTCACATGCTTTCATTTCGGTTGCTAATGATGCTGCTGGTGTTTCCAGGAGAGAATTGATCAGACTGACGCCGTAGTTTCGTTTCTTCTCCAAGTGTGTGACACCTGACTTCATCTGGCTAGCTAGAGAGCCAAAGAAATATAAATGACCCCTAAGGGATCCAGGCAAAAGCCAGGGATGCTGCTTATCTCTGCTTCCCACAGCTTTCAGCACGCTTTAACGCAAAGAATTAGGAGGAAGCTCTTGAATCATTTGGGGAACACGTAAGACATGGGACCTCCATGAGCTGGGCTTTCACTTACGCAAGCATTTCATTGCTCATGCAATAATGAATTGGTATAACGATAACTGGGTCCCGTCTGTTAAGAACTTGCTATGTGTCTGTCCCTGTATTAAATGCATCGCGAATGTTAGCTCACCGTGGGTAGGGGCTTTTATTATTCCACGGAATCTGAGACTCATACAGGGGTTGAGTCCTCGCCCAATGACAAACAGCCGGCAGTGGTAGCCACTGAGACTGGAAGCTAGGACTCTGACCAATTTCTTTGCTACTCGGATGCACTGAGCATCCACTTCTAGACCAGCTCCGTGCTAATCCCTGAGCATCAGGGGCTGACTTAGTCATATATCCCTGCCCTCCAAGGGCTCACATCCCAGTGAGGAAGGTGGAAATGCATGCCATTAATTAAAATATAGCATGATCAGTGCTGCGGGGAGGTACAGACCAGGGTTTGCCGAGACCCTAGAATAGGAGAGGGTAATAGGGAAGAACAGAGGAACAGCATGGTACTCAATGAACATTCCACAGGGGGAGTCAAATTTGGTCTGGGTCTTGAAGGATAAGTAGGAGTTTGTGAGTATAAAAAATAGAATAAAGATTATGAGACAAGCCACAGAAAATTAAAAATAAAGTATATCCTATTTTTTGCAGTTGGGCAAAATGAGCAGAATCAAGACAGGGCCCAAGGATGAGGTCAGGGCCGGATTTTAGGAATTCTCGTGCTGGGGCACTTGAACTTTATTCTATAGCAAATAGAAAAACTTGGAGTGATTTTAATTCAGAGATTTGAACTCATGCATAACGACAAGACAACAATAGTAAAATTAGGTGGCATTTATGGGCACTTACTCTGTGCTCAGATGAAACTTCATTCTGTCATCACGATAAGATTATGGAGCAAATACTGTTTCTCCTTGTTGCCGATGAGGGACGCTGAGGTACAAATAAGAGGTGACGTAGCTTGTACAAGGCCACTGGACCCATAAGTGTGGGAGCTGAGGTTCATTGTCAGGCCTGAAAAATTTCTACACTCACACCTTTAACCCCTCTGCTCCGTTGGTTCTACTGACTCAGATGGAGGTGGGATTCGAATGCCAGGTTGGAGTGGGTGAGGGGCCCTGGTGAGTCCCTGTAGAGACAAAACAAGAACAGAGTAGAAAGGAAGTTTCTGGAAGAGAAAGTGGCAAGTCTTGAGCCAATCAAATGATCAGAAGCAGAGACTGAAGGAGGCGCAGAGCCCGGGGACTCTGCGGTTCTGACTCGTGCAACTGAGCCGACCGTGGGCTGGAGCTAAGACCCCAGGAGGAGGGCAGTTGGAGAGGAAAGAGCTTGCTCAGGTGGGTTGAGTGTGCAGTGCCCGTGGGACCTCTAGGTGGAGGTGTCCAGGAGGCAGTTGGCTGCACAGATCTGGCCATCCCACCGGCCAGGACCTCCAAGCTGGAGACGGGGTCTTGCCAACGAAGAAAGGGCCAGTGGGCAGGACACCTGGGTTCTGGTCCCAGCTGGACTGGAAGTCACTGAACTCCTCCAACTGGCTTCACCTCCTTTATCTAGAAAATGTAGGGGCGCCTGGGTGGCGCAGTCGGTTAAGCGTCCGACTTCAGCCAGGTCACGATCTCGCGGTCCGTGAGTTCGAGCCCCGCGTCAGGCTCTGGGCTGATGGCTCAGAGCCTGGAGCCTGTTTCCGATTCTGTGTCTCCCTCTCTCTCTGCCCCTCCCCCGTTCATGCTCTGTCTCTCTCTGTCCCAACTCCCTCTCTCTCTGCCCCTCCCCCGTTCATGCTCGTCTCTCTCTCTGTCCCAAAAATAAATAAAAAACGTTGAAAAAAAAAAAAAAAAAAGAAAATGTAGGGGAGGGAGGAAATTACCGCGAAGATCCCCTCTTGGCAGAAACGTGGCAATTGTATGTTCCCAGTCAAGGAGGCAGTTAGGTTTAGGAACAGATCCCGGGAGCCCGTCGGCTTGTGGGCTGGACATTGGCTGGTGTGTTACACTCCAGGACAGCAGTCCAAGCCTTCAGCCATACCCACAAAGCTAAACCAGCAGGGTGATAATTATAACTTAGGAGGTTATGGTATTTTTTTTTCCATATTTTTAGTCTGCGTGGTTCTCGTGGGGTGACAGGTCCCACCACATGCGTGTTTACATTGCCGGGGAAGGGGAGATGTTAGCGGGAGGTGAGGCTGATCTTTCCGAGCCACTGGGCTGCGTGGCTCCCCAAGCCTGCCCAGCGTGCTTCTTTGTGTTCTCACAAGTGTTCATGGAGTGTGCAACACGCTCTGGGCTTGTGAAAGCTCCTGGGGATGTAACAGGAAAGGAAACAGACGCTGCCAAGGAAGGTGATTCGAGGATTTTAAGTCCTTTTTTATCAACGTGCAGGTTCACGGTGAACCATTTATTTATTTTTCTTTCGGGTGAAGTTGTAACCCTAATTTCCTCAAACATAGAATCCCAGGATCTTCATAAACGCTCTTGGTTTCAGTCCCGGTTGAATTAACGGATTTAATGCAATGACCTTGTAGAGATTTTGGAATATACAACACATAAAGTAGCAGCACCTGGGTGGCTCAGTCGTTTGAGCGTCTGACCTTGGCTCAGGTCCCGATCTCACAGTTTGTGGGTTCGAGCCCCACGTCAGGCTCTGTGCTGACAGCTCAGAGCCTGGAGCCTGCTGTGGATTCTGTGTCCCCCCTTCTCTCTCTGCCCCTCTCCCACTCACGCTCTGTCTCTCGCTCTCAAAAAATAAACATTTTTAAAAATTAAAAAAAAATTTTAAACATAGAAAGTATACGTTATGCGTGTGGATGTATGCATGTGGATTATTTTTTTTTTATTTTTAAATTTTTTTTTTAACGTTTATTTATTTTTGAGACAGAGAGACAGAGTATGAACGGGGGAGGGTCAGAGAGAGAGGGAGACACAGAATCCGAAGCAGGCTCCATGCTCTGAGCTGTCCGCACAGATGCCTGACGCGGGGCTTGAACTCACGAACCGCGAGATCATGACCTGAGCTGAAGTCGGACGCTTAACCGACTGAGCCACCCAGGCGCCCCTCATGTGGATTATTTTTATTTTCAGCATATTTCAGCATAGACATGGTGTAATTTGGTGGAAGATGTCTGGATTTTGAGGGAGACCCAGCAAGGTTCCGATCATCGTTCTGGATGACCCCGGAGAAAGGGGGAGGGGATGCTGGGTTCAGATAAGGCTCTGAGTCTCCCGGCTGTGCCCCCAGGCCTGTTACTTAACTGCTCCAAACCCCAGCTTCCAGGATTAAAGATCCTAATAGCGCTGCCTCCCAAGGCCCTTCCGAGGATCAAGTGGAGTGTGAAACCATAGTTCACGCCCTGTAAATATTAGCTTTGCTGAGGAGTAAATAATCTATGTGAAAAACCTTGAAGAACTTATAGCGCGTGGTCGATGTTCAATAAATGGCCACATCAGTATTGCAGCTCTCGGCGTCGTACGTAAAATCACAGCTCATGGTAATAAACAAACAGCTGTACTGTGCCCTGGGCTGAAAGTGGTAGGGAGGTGGTCCCATCCGGGCTTTTCCACTCACCATCTCCACGGCCCTGAAATTACCCCTTTACCCACTCAGTTTCTCCATTCGTGGCTTGGGTGCTTTGGGGCTGGGTGGGGATAACGTGTGAAGGAACTTTGCACCCTAGAAAGCTCTGCGTGACTGATTTGTGCATCACGATGGTGGTTAGAGGTGTCACTTCCAATGGCTGAAAATAGATTCGGGGTTGGCCCTTCCCCCACCAGGTCATTGCCAGAAGTTTTAATCAAGAAGGACTTGAGGAATTTCGTTCATCTCTTAAAAAAGAAAAATTTATTTATTTTGAGAGAGAGAGTGAGTGAATGAGAGCAGGAGAGAGGCAGAGAGAGAGAAGGAGACAGAGAATCTCAAGCAGGCTCTGCGCGGTCAGCACGGAGCCTGACGCAGGGCTCGAACTCACACACCGGGAGATCGTGACCTGAACTGAAACCAAGAATCAGATGCTTAACCGACTGAGCCGCAGAGGCACCCCCGTTCATCTCTAATCCAATATAGGGGTACTCAGACTTTGGATCCTGGACATCCTTTCTAGGCAAGGTCATAACCAACTCCTCTCACCTGCTTGGTTTGTCATTTGCTGTTCCGGGGAGGCAGGGCTGCCCCTCCACGGGGCTGTCTTCACTCACTGTCCTCCAGGGAAACCCCAGTCCTGGCTGTGGCAGCGTTGACCCATCCCATTCCTTCCTGAGCCAGACTCAACAGCAGCTAGCTCAAATTCTGTGCTGTTTGAAGATTAAATAACTTTATCCTTGCCAAATTCCTAAAACAAGTCTTGTTGGGGGTGCCTGGGTGGCTCAGTTGGTTGAGCGTCCGACCTCCACTCAGGTCATGATCTCGCGGTCTGTGAGTTCAAGCCCCGCGTCGGGCTCTGTGCTGACAGCTTGGAGCCTGGAGCCTGTTTCAGATTCTGTGTCTCCCTCTCCCTCTGCCCCTCCCCCACTCATGCTCTGTCTCTCTCTGTCTCAAAAATAGACATTAAAAATTTTTTTTTAATAAAAAAAATAAATAAAACAAGGCTTGTTGGTACAAGCAAATGCTCCGTAAAGATTAGCTGCTTTTATTAGCAATGTCTTGAGAGCTTAGAACAGTGCTTGGCCCGGCGCCTGGGTGGGTCAGTAGGTTAAGTGTCTGATTCTTGATTTCGGCAGCTCAGGTCATGATCTCAGGGTTCATGAGTCCCAGCCCCGTGTCGGGCTCCGCACTGATAGTACAGAGGCTGCGTGGGGTTCTCTGTCTCCCTCTCTCTCTGCCCCTTCCCTGCTCACTCACTCTCAAAAATAAATAAACATAAAAAAAAAAAAAAAGAACAGTGCTTGGCACATAGCAAGGTACATAGTTTGCTGTTTGTATTATAATCGTTCCTTTATTTGGTCAGTCAACACACCCTTCCCACATGTCTTCTCCCACATGTCTTTGAGGAGTACAGGACGCACGTAAAGAACTTTGCAGCATCTGGTACCTAACAGCTTCCTGGAGGCGGTGTCTCTGGAGCTGCACCCTTTGTGAGAGAGCCTACTGAATGAGGGGAGAGAGCAAGAGACAGACAGACAGATGGGGAGTTCTAGGAACATCGAACAGCGTGCGGATGAAGGCCGGGGTGGCGTGGGCAACCCCAGCGGCATGGTACAGCTCAGAAGATCTCCGGGCAGCACTAAGGACCCTGAGTGCCAGACCCCAGAAGTCCGGCTCACCTAACCGCACAGGTTCCCAGCCCTAGTACCTTGTCTCGCTCCACTAAAACTTAAAAAAAGACTCCAGGATCAGGTCAAATTTCCAAGCCACGTTTGCTATTGAGTTAGTCCCCTTCGAGAGCCAGTAAAGCACATGAGCCCATTAAAGGCTCTGAGAAGTCCAGCAGGAAGGAACGTGGTTGAACCTCGTCTTTTCCCGGACACGTTTGACCTCAGCATCCTTCCTCCTCCAAAATGTCTTCGCCTCACGCGGAGCTGATGGTATTCCCAGGAGCACAGATCATAAAACAGCCGTGAGGTCAGGGAGACCTTTAAGCTGGGTGCAACCGTGGCCTGCGTCCCGGATCAGAAAGCCAACTCCCCCGTCAGAATTGAGAAGGACAGACTGGAGAAGACGACTCTGGAGGCCTGAGGACTGGTGGGGAGGCCGCTGCAGGAGATCTGAGCAAGGGCTGTCAGTCCACACAGAGGAGGAAGCGGGTACAGGAGCTGTGCCTGGTGGATGGTGGAATTTAACTTACAGTGGTGCGTCCCCTGAACCTGGGAGTCAGGACCAGGGTTCTCGACTTAACAGCAGGGCTAGCGAGGGGGTGGCCGAGGCAAACCATTCCTCCCCCTCAAGCCCTGTGGCCAGTTCCAAAAGGGAGGGGACGATGCAAGGTGGTTTCCAAGGGACCCTTCGCTTCTGTCGTGCTGACACTCTAAGGCCACCAGCCATCTCTGCTTCTGAGGCATGGTCCGGCTTTATGGCATCAGGGGTGAAAGAGCCAACGGATGTGCATTATTAAATGCCTACTGTATACTTGGCTGAGCGCCAGGCCCTGGGAGGGAAGGAAGGCATAAGGGAGCATCAGGACCCGTCCTCACATAACTCCTGGCAGTCACCTTAGTACAGGAGAAAGGACTCTGGAGTCAGAAGACCCAGGGAGGCGAAGCCCAGCTCTGCCACACCAGCTAGATGGCCTGGGGCAAGTCCATGGCCCCTCTTAGTGATCTCCTTGGGCTGTACAACAAAGTACACAAACACAAGAGAAGGTCACTCCCTCGACGTTCTGGAGGCCAAATCCTTACCAAGATGTCAGCAGGGCTGTGCTCCCTCGGGAGACTCTAGGGGAGGACCCTTCCTTGCCTCTTCTGGCCTCCATTGGCTCCAGGGGTTCCTGGGTTTGTGGCCTCTCCAGTCTCTGCTCCCACGACCCTCTCTGTGTCTCCAACCCCCTTCTTTTCTCTCCTATAAGGACGTCAGTAATTGGGTTTAGCGTGGGCCCTACAATTTATCTTGAGATGACTTTATCTTGAATCCTTAATTATATCTGCAAAGAGGCTGCTTCCAAATAGAGTCCCATTCACAGGTACCAGAGGTTAGCACTTGGATATAGCTTTGGAGGGATAGTATTCAACCCACCACACCCCTTCATGCCTCTCCTGTCTCCTCTGAAAATGGAGATCATTATAGCACCTGCCTCACTGGGTGCCTGGGGCATCATAAGACCCTCGGCCTGGACCCTGGACAGCTGGTTGTTCTTTTTCCTCCATCCACATTCGGGAGGAGTCTCGAACCTGACCTCCAGCTTTATACCTGCCCGATGCTCTCGCTTCGACGCACTGTGATTCCGGGCCACCAAAGCGCTCATTTCGGTGGCATGTGGACTATGACAAAAATGTTTTCCATGTTGTGTCGTCAGCCCCAAGTGTGCACGGGAGGCAAGAATGTCACCGTCTCTGGGAGTGCAGTCACGGGCCACAGACATTTGTCACTTGATGGGTCATGACAGCCAGGACGGAATGCTGCTTGTACCCTGAATTCTGAATGGGCTGGGGCTGCTGGACCTGTCAGGGATTTATGGGGAGCACGTCCGTGCACACAGCCATCGCTGCAGTCGTGGGCGCGTCCCTGCCTCCTGCACTCACTGCACCCATGGGCTGGGCCAGGAGCTGTGCAGGCCCTGGGAACGCACAGACAGCACGATGTTCCAGAACACTCAGCACAGACAGAAGAGGCCAGGTGCGCAGACTGAGAGGCAGGGAAGGAAGTCCCTCGAGATCGGAGCCCAGCCTCAGGCTCATGGTCGGATGCACTGGGTTACAGAGGAGCACAGCTCGGTGCTAGCACCTGCGAAGGAGGCAAGTAACTGCTCACAGGATGCCTAATGAACAGGCAAGATCCCCACCTCCGAAGGCAGGTCGATCTGCAATGGAAAGAACGGGCCGACACAAAGATGCTAAAAATGTGCAAGTCAGGGTCTGGAGACCAGTAGATCATGAGGGTGAAGTTTAGGGTGGCCCCCAGGCTTCGGGGTGACGGGGTGGACGGCGTTGAGGCTAAGCGTGACGGGGGAAGAGATTTGAATGCCAATTCTAGCAATGCAAGCCATGCCCGAGATTTCCGGAGCGCTCCCTCTGGACCAGCCAGGCATCGGGCTGAACCCTTGGCACATAGTATCTTATTTAATCCTCATCACGGCTCGATGAATAAACCGTTCTTATTATCCGCATTTCACCAAACTGAGACAGACGCTTAAGTCACTTGCTAAACTCCTTTCCAGCCACACTGACCTGCTTTCGGTTTCCCAGCACACCACATCAGTTCCCTTGTGAGGCTCAACTAACCCGAGGGGACATTTGCTCAGATTCCCAGTCCTGCCTCCCCCCAATTTAGGCTGAGTGACTTTTTGTGCTTAAAGAAAAATCGATACAAACGTTACTTCAAACAGGGATTCTGCCAGTGTATAAGGCACACCTCAGCTTTGCACCTCCTGGCTGTGGGACTTCCTTCACGCCTCCGTCCCTCTCTGAGCCTCATCTGTAAAATGGGCCCCATGCACACGTGACCCTGAGGGCTCTTGTGAAGAGGAAAGGAGAACCCGCGGGTGAGTGTGCCCTCTAAGATACGAAGCAAGTGGAGAGCATCGCCGGGGCGGCCGGTGTGTGGCGGCTGGTTGGGGGCAGGTGTCCAGCAGCCCAAGGGCACAGCGTCCGTGTCGCCTGCCTCGTCCAGCCCTCCCCGTTCCCATGCTCACTGAAGGCCATTCTGAAAACTGAGTCGCGACCTCTTTAATCACAGCACATTGTGGTTCCAAGGGACAGATTTCGGCTGCTGTGACGACTGCAAAATGGAATTATGTCTGCAAATTAATTTGCTGGAAAGGATCCACATTTCCCAAAGTTTTTCTGGAAGCCGAGACGAGCAATCAGAGCATAGATGCCCTCCTGGCCTCGTTGATTTTGGGGCGAGGCAGTGAGATGACCCCACCACTCGGCACGTCAGGGCGTCTCAGGGCCAAGGGACCCCCCAGCACCACCGCAGTGCCCTGAAGAATAAGAATCAGGGCCCAGCACACTCGGCCGTCCAGCCTTCACTTTTCGCTCAGCTGAGGTGAGATCGATTCACAGACCAAAACTCGCCGTTTTAAAGGAGCAATTCTGTGGCATGGAGTACATTCTCAGCACCACCCAGCCACCACCTCTGTCTAGTTCCAGAACGTCTTCGTGTCCCCCAGAGGACACCCATTCAGTGGTCACCCCCCATCTGCCCCTCCCCCAGCCTGGGGCACCCGCCATCTGCCTTCTCTCTCTGGATTTTCCAACTCGGGGAGGTCCTCGTAGATCCCACCTATGCTAAACTAAAACGGTTTCCTGAGATTGGCAGCAGACTCAAAGGGTCCTAAACGTCCCCAGTTGTCGGCATGCCTGACCCGGCGTCAGTGCCAGAAGCAGAGTGACATTTGTCAAGGTGCAGTTTCTTCCTCTTAGCTGAGATCTTACCCCACCCGTGTTCGTGCTGCCTGGGATTCCCGCTCCCCCAACCCACCTCCCCCCAGCAGACGGCCTCCACCCCGCACTTGGTGCACCCCATTTGGTTTTTAATTTTTTTTAATGTTTCTTGAAAACTCCTTTTATTTAAAAATGTTTTTTAACGTTTATTTATTTTTAAGAGACAGAGCATGAGCAGGGGAGGGGCAGAGAGAGGGAGACACAGAATCCGAAACAGGCTCCAGGCTCCGAGCTGTCAGCACAGAGCCCGATGTGGGGCTCGAACTCACGGACCGCGAGATCATGACCTGAGCTGAAGTCGGATGCTCCCCCGACTGGGCCACCTGGGTGCTCCAGAGCACCCCATTTGGGTGCCTCCCCGGGGGACACACCTGTGTTTCCGGGGATGCCTGAATCTTTTTTTTTTTTTTTTTTTTTTTTAATTTTTTTTTTTTTAACGTTTATTTATTTTTGAGACAGAGAGAGACAGAGCATGAACGGGGGAGGGTCAGAGAGAGAGGGAGACACAGAATCTGAAACAGGCTCCAGGCTCTGAGCTGTCAGCACAGAGCCCGATGCGGGGCTTGAACTCACAGACCGTGAGATCATGACCTGAGCCGAAGTCGGACGCTTAACCGACTGAGCCACCCAGGCGCCCCCGGGGATGCCTGAATCTTGTTCTCGAGCCCGCTTGTGGCTTACAGAGGGCAGGAACCACGTGGCACAGTGGACCGAGTCCTGGCTCCGCCCTCCGAGAAGCTGGGTTACTGTCCCCATGTCCCCTCTCTGAGGGCTGGTGAGTATAAACTGTGACGCACAGTGACATCATCTTTGTCCTGTCTTTGGCAGCCCCAGAAGTGTTCCAGGTGTATGTGGAGGGAGGCCCCGGCTACTCGTACCCCGTCGACTGGTGGTCCCTGGGTATCACGGCCTACGAGCTGCTGCGGGGCTGGGTAAGATGTGTGCCTGCACGGGGAGCACGGGGAGCACGGGGAGGAGGGGCTCAGGTCCACCCGGACTGGGGTGCTGTCGGCCAGACGTTCGGCTGGGGAGGCGTGCACGCGTGAGGAGTCAGAGGCCCCGGGTCTCCGTCCTGATCGTCTGTGTGCCTGGGGTCCCTGAGCATTAGAGGGGCCCCGAGCGAGCTCCTGGTCCAGCCGCCTCACTCTGCTGGCGGGAAAAGGACGTCCCAGCGGGGAAGATCTTCCGTCAAGGCCAGCAGCTCGAATGCCCCGAGCACCTCGGCATCGTGGTTTCAGACGCTGCCGTCTTTCATCCCACGACGCTGCATCCGTGCCTGACCCTCCAGCTCATTTCGAGGCTCTTTCAGTATAAGGCCATGTTCCTTTCCTCTTTATGTGTTTTCCCTGTATCTGCCCTGAGCACAGAGGTAGATGTCCCATAAAATCGGGGCGTTTGGTACGTACTTTTGTTTGTATTTCACTGAATGCGATAGCCAAAGACAAGTAACGGCGACTAAGAACTCATTTTTATTTTGGCGGAAAGAATTATGACGAGCTCATCTCGAGGCGTTTGTTCTCTGCACAAGAATCGTTTGCAAACAATGCCCCTTGACCTTGGTTTCCCTGTGGGTGCAGCGGGGTAACAGCCTTCGGTCGGTTTCATGGAGCTGCGGTTACCGCAGGGTCTCTCGGCGCTGCCGGAAGGAGACCTGGGATTTGCGTGTCACTTGCCTTGTCCAGCAACAGTGTCCCTGCCCAGAGCCACGATTTTCAGTGCGTCACAGTCATTTGTGTCCACGCACATCCAGGCCAGCGGAAGTGCACTCCCCGAAGGCAGGGGGCACCAGTGTGTGTGATACAGGGTGAGGAAGGAAGGAAGGAAGGAAGGAAGGAAGGAAGGAAGGAAGGGAGGGAGAGAGGGAGGGAGGAAGAAGGAAGGAAGGAAGGAAGGAAGGAAGGAAGGAAGGAAGGAAGGAAGGGAGGGAGAGAGGGAGGGAGGAAGAAGGAAGGAAGGAAGGAAGGAAGGAAGGAAGGAAGGAAGGAAGGAAGGAAGGATGAGAGCAGTTTGCAAGCTGTCAAAGCCATGGGAATGCAAATATTATTATTTTCCATCCTGTAGTTTAAGCGACTATTGTGAGGTCCCGATCTCAGTGACCTCCTCTGAATGCCTCAAAAACATAATTACTACATGTGATGTGTCTAGAATTTAAAAAATATATATGTGAATATATATGAACTTGTTAGTTTTCTCAGGCACTGAATGAAAAAAATCCATCTTATTCTTGGGTGGTTCCTTGGTCATCTGCCGGTTTCGTTGGTGCTGGTTTCATTGAGAGTCCCTAACGCTGTATGACCACAGGACACAGGCATCCTTCAGATGCTATTTGTCTGATATCCTCAGTCACGCAGATACCCTGGGTGAGCGGTTGCCCCAGGCATGACTGGGTGTTCACCAGCGGAAAGTCCATTGTCTGTGTTAAATAAAAATCAGTCGGGTACATTTGCAGATGTAATTGGCTTTATCGTTTTCTAAGTGACGACATTTTGGGCCCGTGGGGTTTTTTTGTTGTTTTTCTTTTTGTTTTCATTTTTGTTTAACATCTGTCATTCCTCACGGGTCAGAACAGTCAAAGATGAGGACTTGACAAAAAGGCCCAAGGATAGAGTGGCTCTTGCTGGTTCCAAAATGAATTGTGTCACTTTTAATTCGACTGAGTTTTCTACTCAGAGATTCAAATGCCATGTTCAGGAGAAGAAGGACAGGCACACAGTGGGATTGGAGCCTTCGGCACGGGGACAGAGTGGTTGGTTCAGTGAAAGGACACCTGTTATGTGCTCGTGTAAACCTTTCTCACAGATGTCTTGGTCTGGCTTCACCTTGGACAGGTTTTGCAAATACTCGGCTGTTTTTCTTTTTTTTCTTTTTTCTTTTTCCATTTTTATTTATTTATTTATTTATTTATTTATTTATTTATTTAATATGAACTTTATTGTCAAATTGGTTTCCATACAACACCCAGTGCTCTTCCCAAAAGGTGCCCTCCTCAATACCCATCACCCACCCTCCCCTCCCTCCCACCCCCCATCAACCCTCAGTTTGTTCTCAGTTTTTAAGAGTCTTCTTATGCTTTGACTCTCTTCCACTCTAACCTCTTTTTTTTTTTTCCTTCCCCTCCCCCATGGGTTTCTGTTAAGTTTCTCAGGATCCACATAAGAGTGAAACCATATGGTATCTGTCTTTCTCTGTATGGCTTATTTCACTTAGCATCACACTCTCCAGTTCCATCCACGTTGCTACAAAGGGCCATATTTCGTTCTTTCTCATTGCCACGTAGTACTCCATTGTGTATATAAACCACAATTTCTTTATCCATTCATCAGTTGATGGACATTTAGGCTCTTTCCATAATTTGGCTATTGTTGAAAGTGCTGCTATAAACATTGGGGTACAAGTGCCCCTATGAATCAGTACTCCTGTATTCCTTGGATAAATTCCTAGCAGTGCTATTGCTGGGTCATAGGGTAGGTCTATTTTTAATTTTTTGAGGAGCCTCCACACTGTTTTCCAGAGTGGCTGCACCAGTTTGCATTCCCACCAGCAGTGCAAGAGGGTTCCCATTTTTCCACATCCTCTCCAGCATCTATAGTCTCCTGATTGGTTCATTTTGGCCACTCTGACTGGTGTGAGGTGATATTTCAGTGTGGTTTTGATTTGTATTTCCCTGATGAGGAGTGACATTGAGCATCTTTTCATGTGCCTGTTGGCCATCCGGATGTCTTCTTTAGAGAAGTGTCTATTCATGTTTTCTGCCCATTTCTTCACTGGGTTATTTGTTTTTCGGGTGTGGAGTTTGGTGAGCTCTTTATAGATTTTGGATACTAGCCCTTTGTCCGATATGTCATTTGCAAATATCTTTTCCCATTCCGTTGGTTGCCTTTTAGTTTTGTTGGTTGTTTCCTTTGCTGTGCAGAAGCTTTTTATCTTCATAAGGTCCCAGTAGTTCATTTTTGCTTTTAATTCCCTTGCCTTTGGGGATGTGTCGAGTAAGAGATTGCTACAGCTGAGGTCAGAGAGGTCTTTTCCTGCTTTCTCCTCTAGGGTTTTGATGGTTTCCTGTCTCACATTCAGGTCCTTTATCCATTTTGAGTTTATTTTTGTGAATGGTGTGAGAAAGTGGTCTAGTTTCAATCTTCTGCATGTTGCTGTCCAGTTCTCCCAGCACCATTCGTTAAAGAGACTTTTTTTCCATTTGATGTTCTTTCCTGCTTTGTCAAAGATGAGTTGGCCATACGTTTGTGGGTCTAGTTCTGGGGTTTCTATTCTATTCCATTGGTCTATGTGTCTGTTTTTGTGCCAATACCATACTGTCTTGATGATTACAGCTTTGTTTGGCTCTCTGTTTTTCATACCGGAAACAATCACATTTAGTAAAAAAAGCTATCCCAGAAAACACTCCTAAGTTTACCTCTGGGGTGTGTAAACATAGGGGTTGTCCTTCCTTCTCAAATTCCAACACTGTGTCAGTGTCAGTGACACTGTCATTATCCACCTGTTTGTTCCTTGATGGCCTCCAAAGCCAGGGAGTTTTTCACCTCCAAAAGATGGAAGTCATGATGGGAACTTTCCGGTGTGTGCTCTCCGATCTTAGAGCTGGAAAGGATGAGATATGTGGGTGGGAAATGGATAAGACCAATACAGCCTGCTGGCTAGGGACCCAGAAATACTCTAGACCCAACCTGGGAAACAGCTGTCTCTCCCCCAGTGCTCTGTAGGGAGAGCCCAGGAATCGAGTGTCAATAATCGAGTGTCATTCTCTGCCTAAATGCAGAGCATCCGGGAGCCTGGTTGGATCTTGCAGCCTGGACCAGGGTCATAAAGAGGCTCTCTCAGCCTGATCCCAGTCCTCACCCCGCAGGCGCGCTAAGTGAAAGAGAGACCAAGAAAGTGTCACCCTCTTAGAGCACAGGCACCTTGGTCACCCCAGACGGTGAGCACACCCTCTGATTAGAACAGGGGGAGGAGAGGTGTGAGAAGGAGGTTTCCTGCCCACAGGCTCAGAGAAGGGACTGGGGATCTCAGCATGGCCGATGTCCCCAGGCATCCCTGACAGGTGATTACCACCTAAGGGCTGATTCCCCTCTGCATCCAGGGAGCTCATAGAACCGGTTTCATTTTTTGACAGCTTGCAAGGCTAGAAAGTGTTTCCTCTCACCCACCTGAAAGCCGCTTTGTCCTAGCAGACAAAGAGGATCCTAGAGGAATTCACAGGGTCACACCCTGGCCCTGCCAGGTGCCTCGTCTGTGATCTTAACCAAAGCCAATAAACAGATCGGGTGCTCAGAATCCTCATGTCTCAACTGGGAAAAAAGAAATTAATAATATCTACCCAACAGGGTCGCTTTGAGAATTAAGTCATTCCGATGATGCAAATTACCCTGCGTGTGCCTGATGAATGTCAGCAAGGGTCTGCCTCTTGCTGTGATTCCTGCCCCAGGGGCCGGGGGTGGGGGGGGGGGGGGGGGGTGGGGGGGGGTGGGGGCTGCCAGCAGCAGGCCTGCGTCCTCTCTGACTCAGCCCCTTTTTTTTTTTTTTTTTTTTTTTTTTTTTTTTTAACGTTTATTTTTTTTTATTTTTGGGACAGAGAGAGACAGAGCATGAACGGGGGAGGGGCAGAGAGAGAGGGAGACACAGAACCGGAAGCAGGCTCCAGGCTCCGAGCCATCAGCCCAGAGCCCGACGCGGGGCTCGAACTCACGGACCGTGAGATCGTGACCTGAGCCGAAGTCGGACGCTTAACCGACTGAGCCACCCAGGCGCCCCTGACTCAGCCCCTTTACAGCTGGAGGCTGGGTCCCGCCTGGTTGGTGAGCCCCGTGGGGAAGGCCCAGGGGCCTGGGGAGCAGAGGTCCGCGTCCCTTCCCCACTCTAGGCGCCTCGGTGCTCTGATTCCGGCTTGGTCGCTTGGCTCCTGTGAGTCCCGGCTTCCTCCTTCATCAAATGGGGATTATGAGGCCCACCCACAGGGTCACGGCGGGGATGACGTGAGAAAACGTGGGCAGAGCACACGCAGCGTCTGGCACCCAGGAAGCTTGCTGATTATCAAATAAGTATGCTCTTGAGACAGGTCGATGAAGATCAAGTGCTAGGACTTGCTCAGAGGAGCGTGGGAGAGTGTGTGAGGGAGCAAACGCTTAGGCCGGGTCACATAGGAGCCGCCGGAGGGAACAGTGTGAGTATAGATGGGGAAGGGCCGCTGAGGTGGACACAGCGAACATCTCTGACTGACCAGCAGTCAGGACGGTCAGAGGACGGCCCGTAAAAGACCCCGAGAACAGCCGGAGGCACTGGGCTTCACCCTGTAGGCATCATGGTGCTGTCTGTGGCCGGTCAGCACAACGGTTGAGCGAGGGTGTCCTTCAGAATCACATGTTGCTGGGCTCACCTCCCGGCTTCGCCGCGCAGTCTCTGAACGATCGGCGGTGAGCCCGTTTCTCATCTATCGGATGAGGGGACAGGGTTCCTCGACTTTGGCACTGTGGATGCTGGGGGGCCGGGAATGCTTTGTGGTGGGGGCCGTCCTGGGCAGCGCAGGACGTTCAGGAGCACCCCGGGCCTCCACCTACCAGAGGCCGGCAGAAACCTCCCCTCTGCCTCACGACAACCCAAAATATCTCCAAACATCAGCCAATTTAAATCGCTCCTGTTTGCAAACCTCTGCCGTGTAGTAACCGGGACCGAATGAGGCCCCGCATGCACTGCATGGCACGGAGCGGGGCTCTCGATGTGGACAAAGGGTGAGCCCCCAAACCCCCCCGTGGTGCCATCCCAACCACCTCCCTGACCTTGTCTTTGACCCCAGTCAGCACTTCTCCCTGCGGCCGGGTAGAGAGAGAAGGTTGGGGGTGCAGAGAGGGGATGAATAAAGAGGGAGGGTGTGTGGAGCTCCCCTGGAGGGCGGGGCGCAGAACTAAAGAACTTGGGGTACGCGGGACGGGCAGGCTCGACCGCAGAACCAGGGAATTATTGGCACGTGAACCTGAAGGAAGGAGGGAGGTGGTCCTGGGGTTGAACGCTGACGTCTTGTCCCTTGGTAAAGCAGAGAGAGCACTGTGCCAGGAGTCAGGACCTGGGAGGAAACAGACTCTGTGACCTCACTCTCCAGGTTTTACGTCTCCATTAAGGGAGGGGAAGGAGCGGGGGTTGTCGCGTGGTTTCCAGGCCGTGTTTCCTGGGCCTCTGGCACCCAGCACAGGTAGTTCAACAGTTCTGAGGAGGGGGACGTGATGTCTCTGGCTTTGGACGTTTCATAGCCCGAGGACCTGTTCTTTGCTTTCATCTGTTCCGCGTTTGAGATCTGGAGGGAAGAGGTGTGGGGGACACACACACACACACACACACACACACATCAGATTGGACGGTCCCCAAAGCCCAGCTCAGCTCTGGCTGTCCAAATAACAAGTCTGCAACAATTCCGTTCCCCCCTTTCCACTTCTCGGTCAGTTGGGGTTTTCTGTAAACCGGGGGTTCTGGAATGGAGACACACATGCGCTCCGCAATGAGTCTGTCCGGTGTCCCGCTGCGAAAATCACTTTCGCCAGTGGTTCACGTGATTGCTTTACCTTAGAAATGCCACTTGCTTTCCGGAGTCAACACATCCTAAGGCCGGTGCGTGCGAACTAAGCTTCCATAGAATTCTTTACCCCAAGCAGATGGAATATCGATCTGAGTATTTGCCGATATCCTTGTAGAGGGAGCTGGGTTTCTCTACAGCCGTCCGAACGGACGAAGGCTGAACCTAAAGCCGCTGAGCGTATTCTGCGCACGGTGTTCCACGCTTAGCTGGGAACGTATTTAACTGCTGTGTTGGCCTCGTGGCTTGTCGGGGTTACCATTATTATTGGTCTGGCTCCCTCCAGAAGTGGAGAGAAGGACAGAGCTAGAGAGTGGCCGGCTTGGAGGTCGGGTGGCGAGGCAGATGGATCACGCTTGTCGCTGGCTGGTTCTCCGGTTGGGCACTCGGCATGGTGAGCTCTGGTGGCATCGAGGAAAGAGCGGCAAAGGAGATCCTGCATCTCTGTGGGACGCGGCAAGGTCCCCGTGCGTCTCGCAGCCTCAGTGTCCCGACTCCTAAGATGCGGAGGTGGGAGTGCTCCATCGCCTGAGGTCCTCCAGCCTCCAGCAGCTGGTTTTCCAGGTGCGGCTGGGACAGGGTGGGAGGCATGGTTTTCTCCAAAGGCAAAAAGATGGGAAGAAGCGATCCTGAACCGCCCAGAAACTGACATCTCCGCTCTCAGTTAATGCTCATTCCTGCGACTTCTAATCATGGTAGCCGTTATGGGGGCAAAGGTAGAGGCAGCCTCGGGAGGAAATTCTGAAACGTCCATTACTGGAACTATCCTCCACTTCCCATTAAATTGGAAGACAGTGTTTGAAGACATACGGTAAATAATGTTAGCACATCTAGGTAGCCGGCCTTTCTAGGCAGCCCCAGGTTTTGCTTTTGATCTACATGTTATAGGGCAAAAGGGAGAGTTCCCAGCTTGATTGGCAGATGAAGGAGGAGGCAGCCAGTCCGGAGGAGGTGCCCTTCTGGGTGGACACATCGCAAGTCACGGGCATGCTCCCGTGGGTAGGCGTGTTCCCCAGGGGAGCCCCGTTTGGTGAAGATAAAGACGTTCCAGGGAACGGTCATGCACCCAGGGCTCAGGACCCCCTCACCTTCTTGGCTGGCGGCTCCTAGTGGCAGCAGCCCCGTGGGAATTCAAGTTCCAAGGGATTGGAGCCCACGCCCTGTGAGCCCAGTACGGGCTCTGACCCACAGCCGGTCTCTAGTCAGTGTTTGTGGATGGACAGGCTCATCATGCCCGTCACTGGGCTCTGAGGTCTGCTGGATGGCCGGGGCCCACCTTCAAGGACCCCACCCCTACAGGAATCCCACAGCAGTCAGGTTCACGGGGACGGCGATGAGCTCCTTGCTCTCGGTTTGTCTAGTTGTTACACCACCCGTGCTCCGAAGTGACTGCCGATGCCAGCCCTGAGCCTTTGACCGTATGCAAACCTCAGAGCATCTTGGCCCGTGAAGCTGGGGGGAGGGTAAAGAAGGGGAGGGAATTGGGAGGGGGCCGAGGCAGAGGGAGTGAGCTGATGTTCAGACACTGTCCCAGCCATGTCCCCAGGGTCCCACTCAAGAAAGACTAACCAAGTTCCAGGTCTTGAGAGGTTCTTAGAAGCAACAAACTGCCCAGGGCAATGTTTGGAAAACAAGTCAGGAGGTTTAATGCTCTGCTGAGCTGGCCAGTTGGAGAACAGAGTTTTATGCCTCCTCACTGTCGGGGTGGTGCAGGGGGAGGGTGGTAGATAGAAGCCCTGCCTCCCCACATCCATCCACCCCACCAGACCCAGACCTGGGTGATTCCAGCCCACTCACTCCCAGCTGGTTCAGCCAGCGCAGGGAAAGGTGGAGGTGAGGCCCACCGGCAGGCAGGGATCTTGACCGGAGGTGAGGCTGGGAGTCCAGTGGATGATGAGAGCCACCCCACCCCCAAGCCTGGAGTCAGGACTCGGGAGTTAGGCTGTTGGATGCGGATCCTGCCTTTGTCACTTAGTGGCTATGTGACCTCGCTTTAACCTCCTGTGGCCATAACAGAGCACCCACATGCCGGGTTCGGGCACTACCCTACAGGTCTAATCCCTGTTGGCGCGTGGGTCTGGGCCACCTTCTCTGCCGTGAAAGAGGAACACCCACTGTTCCCTAAAGGGAAAGAATAAACCACCCCCTTGTAAATATACAGGTTTAACCATGTGGGCGGCGTCTTCCGGTTGGCCCTCTCTCTGATTCCCTCTCTGGTCCTTTGGTTGCAGAGACCGTATGAAATCCACTCGGCCACGCCCATTGATGAGATCCTCAACATGTTCAAGGTGGAGCGTGTCCACTACTCCTCCACGTGGTGCAAAGGCATGGTCGCCCTGCTGAAGAAGGTAAGGGGACAGCCCCCAGCCTGCCAGTCCCGGGGGGCTAAAGTCATTTAGTGCAGAAGCAGGCATCCCACCAAATTCTGGAAGGAGAGAGGAAACAGAATGCCAGCGGTGGAGTTGATCAAGTCAGTAGAGCCCTGACGCCACATCGTGAGCACGGGCACCCATCCAGTGAGTCGGAGAACCGCTATCCTGAATGGGGATCTCCCATGCGGCACTGGAGTGAAGTATCCGTTTAAAGTTTATGTATTTATTTGGGGTTTAAAAAAATTTTTTTTTAAATGTTTATTTATTTTTGAGCGAAAGAGAGAGTGTGAATGGGAGAGGGGCAGAGAGAGAGGGAGACACAGAATCTGAAGCAGGCTCCAGGCTCCGAGCTGTCAGCACAGAGCCCGACGCGGGGCTCGAACCCACAAACCGTGAGATCGTGACCTGAGCCGAAGTCGGACGCTCAATTGACTGAGCCACCCGGGCACCCCTATTTATTTATTTTGAAAAGAGAGAGAGAAAGAGAAAGAAAGAGAGACAGAGGGAGCACAAGCAGGGAAAGGACAGAGAGATAGGGAGAGAGAGACAGAGAGAGAGAATCCCAAGGAGGCCCTGTGCTGTAAGCGCAGAGCCCGACTTGGGGCTCGATCTCAGGAACCGTGAGACCACGACTTGAGCAAAAATCAACAGATTAATTGCTTACTGACTGAGCCACCCAGGCGCCCCTAGAGGCTCTGTTTAAATCTGCACCCATCGTTTGGGGCAGCCCCGAGGAGGAGGCTGCCACGACCAGCAGAGGTGACCCTGCCAGGTGCCCTCACACTGGTGTGACCACAGCCCACCGGCTGGGCGCAGCTGGGACATTTCTGCAGCGTTGGGGGCGGGGCGGGGCAGGCGGCAAGCCGGCAGTGGAGTTCCGACTTCCAGCTCCCACCTGTGGGCAGCCGGGTGCCAACCCCCCCCCCCCCCTTAGCACATGCCACGTCCTTACCAATCCCCTGGGGTCCCACCCTAATCGTGATCTGAAAGTGGAAGAATTGTGTGTCTTTGCTCTTCCTAATCTGAGAGGAGGAAACAGGCAGGCAGCCTCCCGCAGCCCACCGGAGTTCTTTGTGCAAGGCAAGCCGGAGTGTTTTTGGAAAAGCTGAAAGCCCCGCGTGGGTGCAAGGTCATACTCTGGGGCTGCTTTTTAGGTCGCACCACCCCTTAGTAGTAGAAACTCTATTTGAGGAGACACTAAAAATTATACCCTTGGCCACAAATGAGGCCACGCCATCAGGCCACAGAGGTCACCGCTTAGCCGTCCGGGGATAAATTTTATTACACTTTCGAACGTTCCACCACCAAGCTGACCCTCTCAAGATGAGGTGGCCAATTCTCCTTCTATTTAATTGGAAGCCTCTGCAGGCATCAATGAGCATGGGCTGTGAAGCTGTGATGGGGCGCCAGTCCTCGAGGACAGCGCGGTGGCTGAAATCCAGTCCCTGCCAAAGAGCCCCTTGCTGGGTGACCGTGAGGAAGCAGCCGGACCTCTCGGTTCCTCCCCGTCACTCAAAGAGGTGAGTGTAGGTGACGCTCCCGGCAAGAGCAACCCAGAGCACAGTGTTGATGGCACATGAAAAGCAGAAGCACCTTCAGGGCGCCTGGGGGCTCAGTCGGACATGACTTCTGCTCAGGTCATGATCTCAGAGTCAAGAGATCGAGCCCCAGGTTGGGCTCCGCACTGAGCGTGGAGCCTGCTTAAGATTCTCTCTCTCTCTCTCTCTCTCTCTCTCTCTCTCAAAAAAGGAAAAAAAGCAGAGGCACCTTCATTTTCCCAGGATTCCTACCTTCAGAGTCCCCGCTAACCTCAGCGGGGCGCACACCTCAAGCAAATGTGTTTAAGCACTTCTGCCTTCTGCCCGCAGCTCCTGACCAAGGACCCCGAGAGCCGTCTGTCCAGCCTTGGTGACGTCCAGAGCGCGCCCTACTTGGCCGACATGAACTGGGATGCGGTGTTCGAGAAGGCGCTGACACCCGGCTTTGTGCCCAGTGTGAGTGAGGGTCTCATCCCATGCCACGCCGTCCCTCTGCAGGGTCCCCTGCCCTGCTCTGAAGGAACACCCAGAAGCTGGTCCGGGAGGCCTCTGCCGGCCGTGGCCACAGGAGCGCCGGAACGTTCCCATTGCAGTGAGACTTAGTGTGGATTTGGACCTCATCTGCCAGGTTTCTCTCCTGGCAGAAGGTCTTTGTGGGCACGGAGTGTTCTTTGTTTTATGGAGTCACACCCACCGTGTGCGTCACCTACCCATTCACCCGGCCACCCACCGCCCGCCAGCCTGTACTCGCTGAGCACCTACGGACGCAGGCCGTGTGTGTGGCTCGAGGAGGTGACTGGAAAGAAAACACTCTTGGTGCCTGTTGTCAGGGGGCTTGCAGATGAGAGTAGGGCTCCTCAACTGTGCTGTTGGGCGCATTAGGGCCAGATGATTCTTTGTGGGGGGCGGGGGGTGTGGGGACCGTCCTGTGCATGCCTGGACTCCATCCACAGATATCGGTAGCATTCCTCGGCTGTGACACCAAAAACATCCCCAGACCTTGCGGGGCATCCCCTGGGGACAGCTGCCCCCCACCCCCTTGACAGCCAGCGGGCTAAGGGTTTGTGCAAAGAAAAAGCCAATAAACCTACAAAGGCACATTTAGTGACCCAGAGCTCGGTCCTGGAGGGACAGTGCGGGGTCTCGGCCGGGAGCACAGGCTGGAGACTTGGGTTCACTACCGCGTCTGTGACCTCGGGTGTGCTCGGGAGTGGGGTTCTTCACCTAAAATGAGGAGACGAGAGGGATCCATCCCACGCTTGGGCGGAGTAAATGCCAAGAGGCCTCCAAAGGCTCGGAGCAGCGAGCCCTCGGTCCACACCGCCCTCGGAACCGCTATTTTATTAACAGATCCGCCGGGATTCTGGTCTCGGCTCCCTCGGTTGGCTCCCTCAGAATGTTCGCTCTGGATGTGCCAGAGAAATACGCTGGCATCCTTGGTGGTCCCCTTCCGCCATGCTCAGGCCAGGTGGATGAAACCCAGGGATCTTGATGTGGTCCTTTATACGGAGCACAGATTGCCTCAAACAGCCTCCCTGTTGCCACGTGAGCCGTCCCCAAGGCTGGGCGCAGGATGCCCGGGTGACCCTCGGGGCCAATGCCTGCGATCGCCTGTCAGCCTTTGTAGACCTCACCTGCTGCCCTTCCCCAGCCGCACACAAGCACGGTCGTGCACACTCACCTACTCACATGCACGTTTACACTCGCGCATACTCACATGCACCCTCGCACCCATGCACACTCACACTCGCACACACTCGTGCAAATCTCATACTCATGCACGCTCACACTCGTGCGCACTCACGTCCACACAATCACAGGCAGAGGACCCTGCTTCAGCCACACCCAGACGCCTGTGGTTGTCCCCTCTGGCCACACTGTTTCGTAGCTGTGAACCTGTGCTCACGCTGCTTCCTCCTCTTGGGGGGACAGGGGCTCCTCTCCTTGTCCCCCCGGCAGTCTCCTGTCCCTCCTTCCAGACAGCATCAAACCCAGGGACTGGCTCATTTGAGGGTCTCAGGAACTGCCTTCTGGAAGAGAGAAAAACTGCAGCATTGTCTCCGATGGGACATCCCCCAGGCCAGTCCCCCCACCCCCCACCCCCCCCCCCACTTACCTGGAGTGAATCGCAGCCTCCCTGGTCCTGCACTACACAGAGGCCTGTCTACGCTGGCCACTAATATCATTCTATTACAGTGACTCTGCCGTCCCCCGAGAGCTTCAGAGGGCAGGGCCCACTTGCCTCGGCTGGCCTCTGCCTGAGACACACTCCAGAGCAATGGGTGGCCCTAGAAGGCACTAGAAGCTCTCAACGTGTCATTGTCTTAAGTGAATGAGTGATCATAATCCTCCAGGACTCAGTGTGCTGTGTGTTCCAGGCACCGGCCTAAAGTTTCGCAAGCATTATCTCATACAGACTCCGTAACAGGGGAGTGGTCTTGCTAGAAGTATTCTCATGTTGAGGAACTTACCCACGTTTACTCAGTGAGAAATTAACCTCAGGGATCTGTATCCAGAGCCTGCATTAGAATGAATGAATGAATGAATGAATGAATGAATGAATGAACGAACGGATGGCAGATAAATCAGGCCAGGAAAGACTTGGGCCTAAAATCCGAGTGGGTTTTTGGGGAGAAGTCCCTGTGCACCTCCAGACTGTGGATGATATAACCACTAGGCTGTATTGCCTGACGGGACTGGCGTCCTGAGCGACAGCCACCAGCTGGATCTTGGGTCCACGGCCCAGAAGTCAGGGGCACAAAACTCCTCCTGACCCAAGTGGGCGGAGCCCCTCCTGGCTCCAGTGGAGGGGCAGGAGGGAGCCAGCTTGGGGAATTGGGGAGATATGGGCCAGAAATAGCATTTTAAAATTAAATTATTAAAAATTATATTTATAGAAGAGGTAGTCCTGACATGAAGATGTGTGTGTGATAAGTGAATACCATCAGATTGGGAGACTGAACTGGGCCCTGGCAAAACACGAAGCTTCGTGGGAAGGAGGCTGAGGAGGAGTGTGGATGTTAACAGGGCCGGGGGAGGAGACACGGGGATAAATGAACCATGTCTGCCGCGAGAAGGTGTCGCTTCTCTTCCCCAGAAATAAAACGGAAGCGGTGCACCCCACAGTGGTAGTTAGCCATTACTTATTGAATGAACAATCGATTGAATGAACGAATGAATGAATGAACACAATCCGGTGGTGGGTGCAACCAAGACAGACCGTGTTTGCTTTTCCGCTTGCTCTCAGAAGGGGAGATTGAATTGTGACCCCACATTTGAACTTGAAGAAATGATCCTTGAATCCAGGCCACTTCACAAAAAGAAGAAGAGGCTGGCAAAGAACAGGTCCAAAGACGGCACAAAGGACAGCTGTCCTCTGGTGAGCGGACCCCCCGGGGGCAGGAATCGCAGGGTCCAGGGAGCCTAAAGGAGGGAGGGGCTGCTGTTTAGCCTAACGGAGGCAACTCACTTCGCCTCTCCAGATACCTCCATTTGCAGTCACTAAGATGCCTCCGCGATTGGGTGGCTTTTCATAGCACAAAACGGAAAGATCGGGCGCCTGGGTGGCTCAGTCGGTCATGCGTCCAACTTCAGCTCAGGTCTTGACCTCACGGTTGGTGGGCTCGAGCCCCGCGTCGGGCTCTGTGCTGACAGCTCAGCATCTAGGGCACCAGGAATAGCGCCCCTGTGAGCACAGAGCTGTCTGGCATCTGGTCAAAGAGGATGGGCACCTTGGCAGGACGTTCTTGAGATTCTCTGCTCCGCCCGCCATCCGGCTTCTTCATCAGGTCTCATGAGCATTCAAGCGATTAGGAAGCCACTTCATGAGTTTCCACCCATATTCCATTCTAACGTGACTTTCAGGTTGGATGTAATGGCTGCAGACTGAGGTCGAGACGAACATCCTCATCGACCGGGTTCCCTTTGGCACAGCGGCCCATACAGTCAGGGCCCCTCCAGGCACGTCGCTCGTGCCCCGCCCCCGGCATCTGCAGCCCCATTGAGGTCAAGCTCTGGTCGTCACGGCCTTTGTCGTGTGGCTCCCTGGATGGTGCCCTGTCATTTACTCTCACCTCTCTGCTCTTTGACAGAACGGACACCTGCAGCAGTGCTTGGAGACCGTGCGGAAGGAATTCATCATATTCAACAGAGAGAAGTAAGTCCCCCTCCGGCAGCTGCTGGGCAGAGCCCTCCCAGATGGCACGAGGGCTCCCCGGAAAACGGTGGTCCCTGGAGCCCAGCAAAGCCAGCCACGGTGCTGGAAGGGAAGCAGCAGGTGGCCCCGAGTTCCAATCCCGCCTCCGCCGTGCGAGCCAGGCGCCAACTTCACCTGTCTGGGCCCCGGGGTCTTCGCGGGAAGTGGGGGGGGGGGGGAGCGCGCTGAGCTGGCGCACAGGGAGGCTGGGGCGGAGGGCGCAGGCTCTCCGACGGTTCGGTGCCCGAGCTCTGGATGGAAATCGCCCCGGCCCGCCACCTCCAGAGTAACCTGAGGCGAGTCTACACCTCACTGAGCCTCATCGTCAGCACTGACAAAATGGAAATGCCTCCTTTGCGGTGTGGTTGTTGGCAGATTAGATGAGGTTGTGGATACGATGCCTGACAAGGTCGGGGTCCTCATGCAAAGATTACCGTTACCGTTATTATTCAGTGGGGTGAGCTGGTGTGGGCCGGACGGGGACTCTGGCATCACGGGCTGGCGGGAGTCAGGACGACACTAGGTTAGGAGGGGCTCGGGTGGGTTCTGAGCTGGCAGTCTGACCGGGGCCAGTCAGCAAAGGACGCAGACGGCTCAGGCTCGATCCCAGCAGGATGCTGTCAGGAGCTCATCCAACTGGGACTGATTAAAGCAGGATTTGGGCAGGAGTGGGCTCGTGGGGTGGGGACTGAAGCCCCACACGTGGGACTGGACGCAGACCCGTTCCATGTGACCGACACCGAACGAGGCGTTGGGCTTGCAGAGCCTAAGGGACGCGCTTCCCACGCTCCAGGAGAGCCAGGTGGGGAAGTGCCAGCTTGAGCCCTGGACATCACAGGACGGCGCCACGTTTGCTCCCAGCAGGTGACAGCAGCAGGAATGTGTGCCAGAGGGCAGCCCAGGCAGTGGCTCTCACACCAGGTGCCAGGCTCAGCTTCCCAAGCTGCCATGCCCCACTGAGTCCTGAGGCAGGGGGGAGGGGAAGGGCATGGGGCCCCAGGAGTGAGGACGGTACACAGAAAGGCAAAACGGAGGGACACAGCTGGTGAAGAAGTTTGATCTCCCGGGACGTCACGGTGTTGGTGGAAGGTGAGGGACTCCGTCCAGGATTGCGTGGGTTCCGGCCAGTGGGCCGCTGGGCAGGGCAGGGCCCCATCCTGCATGGGGCACTGGGACGGCCGAAGGAGCAGCAACCCGACATTTGTCCCGGGCGGCCACAGCTCTCCGACTCGCGGCCGGGTGCCCAGGTCGGCCCAGGCGGGCACGCCAGGCCAGAAGAGCAGGCCTCGCCACTGGGGGCCCATGTCTGTCCAGTCCCCCTGTTCTTGCCGGCAGGACGAGAAGGGCCTCTGTGACCACAGTCCGTCAGACCCGGGGAAGGTGGCAGCCGATGGGTGGGTGCTTTCTGAGCTCACCACCCTTTCCCTGCAGTCCTGCCGCCTCCGGGGCTCAGGGTCCCTTCCCCGGCCTAGAACTCTGGCCCCAGGAACTTCTGCTCACACCAGCTCGGGCACATTGGACCGGGGCTCCAGGCAGACTCGTTCTGGACCCTTCCTCCACTCAAGCATGGACTGAGGCGTCCTCAGAGAGCACCCGATGGCAGACGTGAGCCTGTGAAAAGGCTGAGCGGTGACGGACCCGAACAGGCAGCCATGGCGGCCGCACTGTCCCGTGTGCCGGGAGACGCTTCATCTGGAATCCAAGGAACCCAGATCATTTCCTTTTAAATGAACATGAAAACGAGATACCCCTCCTTGGGTTATTTACGGGTCGCATCTGGCTGCTCTTAGCAGAACCACCACCCTATAGTGGCTCTGACCAGTAAGATGTTCTTTCTCACGGGGAAAAGTGAATTGATGGGGGAAGTCGCCCGGCCATGCAGAAGACCCCTCAGAGATTTGTGGTCATGCATTTAAAGGGAGGCTGGCGCGGCTGACAGGAGTTGGCAAAGCAAAGAGAGAGAACAGAGTCGTTTTCCAGACGGGGCGGGGGGGGGGGGGGGGGGGGGGGGGGGGTGGGGGGGGCGGATGGGCATGTGCAGAAGCAGGAGACAGGAAAGTAGACGGCTGGCCTCAGGGGTGGCTGCATCCCTGCCTCCCTGCTCACCTGGGCTGCCCACCCTCTCCCTCCCCAGGCCCCGAAGGCTCTGCCAGGCTAGCTCCCACCTGCCATGTGCAAGTATCCAGATGAAGGGCCCGGCTGCGTACCCCGGGATGCTGTCTGAGCACCGCGTGGGCCCCTCCGGGTCCAGCCGCATCCCTGCTCCACGATGAACGTGGGAAGGGGACCACGTGGCATCCACCGCCACCCTCTCTGCTGCAGTTTCTCGTCTGTACAATGTCTCCGTTGGCGAGCGCGGGGTGCCCCAAACCAAGAGTTTTCCTTCTAAACCAAGAGAAAAAAATGGGACCTGTCTGTCGCCCACCCCCTTCTGCAACCCCGTGTTTAAAGCACCTGCCATGTCGGCACATAGGACCTTCCTATCTGACATCAGCCAGTGGCCAGTGGCCTGACTGGGTAGGGGACCCGGAGATGCTGAGCCAGGCTCCCCGTCACACTCCCTGGGGCCTCGCCGACCCCGGCAGCCTCCAGCGGCTAGCGGCTGTCGCTTTCCTTGTCGGCAGACCAGGCCATCCGCTCACAGCACACTGGGCCAGGCTGCCGCTGTGCAGAGGGCTGCAGAGGGAATCAGCAGGGAGCGCGTGGTCACATCACAATCTCCCGGTTGGGGGGGTCGGTGAAGCATCTGACTTGGGCTCAGGTCCTGATCTCATGGTTTGTGCGTGCGAGCCCTGCGTCGGGCTCTGTGCTGACAGCTCAGGGCCTGGAGCCTGCTTCTGTGTCTCCCTCTCTCTCTGCCCCTCCTCTGCTCATGCTCTTTCTCTCAAAAATAAATAAACATTAAAAAATTTTTTTAAAAAAGTCCCCCAGTCGGGGGTAGGGGGTATTAGCATGTAGGGTTGCCACACCTGTTATGTGTTGAATTGCACCCCGCAAAAAGATATGTTGGAGTTCTAGCCCCAGTATCCTAGAACGTGGCCTCATTTGGACCTAGGGTTGTTGCAGATGTGGTCAGCTGAGATGAGGTCATGTCAGAGTAAGGGGCCCATCATCCAATAGGACGGGTGTCCTGATAAGACGAGGCGCAGACACAGGGAGAAGGGCACAAAGTTCGCCAGCAGCCTCCAGAAGCCAGGGGAGGGGCCCGGACCAGACGCTCCCCACAGACGCTGGCGATGTGTTACAGCTGCCGTAGGGAACGGATACAGTGCCCTCTGAGCCAGAAGCTGAGAGAATAGGCCTGGCGATCTGCGTTTTAACATGTTCTGGGTGTCATGCTGATCCGTACTTTGAGAACTTCTGCTGAGAGAGACCAAGCGTGCCCAGACTGGGCCTCTTCTGGTTGGTTCTGAGCTGGCCACAAGAATCCCGATCTAAAACTGCAGACCTTCCCAGCCGTCTGTCTCCCTTGCTCTGGGGTTGGTGACCTGCATCTCCGAGCCCTCACGGGCTTAAGGGCGCTCCCGGGGGCCTCACCCCTGCACGGCTGCCTGGTGTGTGACGTGTGCTTCGTCAGCTAGAACGAGCTCTTGAGCAGAGAAAAGTTCCCCTGCCCCCATGCGATGAGGAAGCTGTCCTCAGCAGGCAGCACCCGGGGGCATCGGCCAGCTCCTGGAGGAGATTCGCACTCAGTCCTTTAACAGATGTGCCCTCATCTCGGCCTGGACCCTGAGACACCAAAGTGGATCCGGCGGGACCTGTGTCCTTGCCTGCTCGTAGCTAGCACAGGCCACCGTGGGGATGCGGAGGACATGCCCCTGGGCCTGACCGCTCCGGGCCTCAGTTTCTAAAGAGAGGGCAAAATTCAAATTAGCACTGCCTAATATTCTAGAAACACAACTTTATTGCTGAGCTGAGACCTCGACTGGCAAGAGGCCGCCAAGCCAGGTGGAGCATCTGTTTCAGGGACTGGTCCAGGGATGCGAAGGCCTGGGCAGCTGAGGCTTCCATTAGTTTGAGAAATGGCGCCGCGGGTCCTGTCCTCCTATTTCTGGCCAGAGATTCGAGCGCAGTCTTTCCAGAAGGTCTTTTCAATAGCATTTGGCGGAGGTTTGCAGAATAAGGAGCCCCTGGTGAGAAAGGAGTTTCAGGAGCTGAATTGCCTATCTGTGTCATCTTGTAAAGAAATCAGCATTTTAAAAATCACATTAAAGCCACGTCTGGAGGCCCTAAAAATGTTGTATTTGAAAGATGTGGGCTACTGCATGTGTGGTACTTATTAATACTGTTAACGATGGTCAGTGACGTTGGTGTAGGACTTTATGGTTTCAGATCATGTTCCTTTAATCCAGATTTGTCAGCCTCGGCCCTGTCAACGTCTGATGACTACGGACGTCAGTTGTTTGATGTGGGGACTGCCCTGCCAGCTTTCGTGGCCTCTGCCCATTAGACACCAGTAGCACGACCAAAACTGACCCCAGACACGGGCTGATGTTCCCCAGCAGACCAGTTGCCCCCAGTTGGGGGTCACTGCTTACTCCTTACTTGCCACCCTTTTCCTGAGGGGCATATTAGCGTTCCCAACGTCTGCAGCTCTGAACTGGGATAGGAAGGATTTGAAATCTGATCTTCCAACCTCAGATCCTGGGCTCTTTCTGCTGCGTGTGTGTTCATCCAGCTGTCCGGGAGAGGTTTACTCAGCATCTCCCGGGGGTTGGATACAAGCGGGCATAGCCGGGAGCAAGGCCCTGTTCTCGTGGGGCTCACGCTCGGGTGGATTGAGGACCTGAAGGGAGGGGGTACTTTCCCTAAGTGGCGTCTTTGAGGCGGGCCTCCAGCGCGTCCAGGCGGTGCAGCGGCTCGCGTGTAGCGACACCTTTTTATTGGGCACCTGCCCCATGCGATGCAGTCAGTACGTCCATCCTGTGGGCCAGGCGCTTTTACTCCCCCATGTAACAGGGGAAGAGGGGCAGACGAAACGTGAGTTGAGGGCACATGACTAGGAGGGCTGCGGTTCCATGGAGGTAATCAGGCTCCAGGGTCCAAGCACTAGATCGAAATGCAAGACGGTCCATCGCCCTGCACATTTACTGTGGAACAAGGAGTCTCCACTGGCTCTGTAGATGGCATCTGTTGGTGAATCCGGACACGTTCCAGGTGCAAAATGGTACAAGTTAACGTGACAGCAGTCTGTCCTGCTTCCCCATCCTGAGAAAACACAATAGCGAGCCGCTGCAGGCTCGGCTGAGGACCAGCCGAACGTGGGAGGCCTGGAACAATGACAGATGAATAATCAAAACATGATTAAAGTTTGGTGACCTCATCTTCCCCGGGGAGGGGGGGGGGCTCCCTGGAGACCCCAGGCAGTGAGATAGGGACCCTCTATTGCGGCCTGGAACTGCTGGGGGAATGGAGGTTAAGCAGCGTGAAGTTACGATTCACTTCAGGCTTGGGAACTGGGTGAACGGGGCAGGCCCTGGTCCTGCTGCCCTCGGGGCTGTGAGCAGGGGGGGCAAGTGGGGTGGGGCGGGTCCCAGCCTCTCTGCCCCTCGGCCTCCGCATCAAGGGCTGGCCTTGACTTTACAAGGTCCGTGCCATTTGCAGAGGACTTTGACTCCCCTCTGACCTCTTCCCCGTGGGGAAGGCAGGAAAAGGTTATATCTGCGTCTCGTGGATGAATCAGTAAAGGAGGAACCTTCACCTTCACCACTGGCATGTCCTCCACCCCCTTTGCTAGGAAGAGGTGAACTTCAAGGACCCCGCCTTCCGAAATCAAGGCCAGTGCATTTTGGTTCTCTCTAGTCTTTGGTCCAGTCTGTGTGGCCCCAACGTCATTTATAGGTGAGCACAGCCAGGACAGGGAGCCAACAAAGAGCTGAGAGCACCTCCTTTCTAAACTGTGGGGTGGCGGGAGCACCCCCAGCCCTCTGCTCATTCCGTTCTCATCACGGCTCCATTCATAGGATTGTTTTTTTCCTACCATTTCACAGTCAGAGAAACCGATTAAAGCCTAACTCTGACTGTCGTGGCATCTCTGAATCTCAGAAGAGTCCTGAGGCTTTACTGCCCACTGAGGCAGAGAAGAAGAGCACGGACGACTGTGGTGGGTGAGGCCAGGCTTTCTGGGATCGCTGCTCCGTGAAACAAGGTGGCGCCGTTCCAAAGCCCAGGAAGATGGTCAGGGAAGATCAGCTCAGCGACCTGGAACAGCAGGAGGAATTTCAGCCACAATTGAAGGGGGCCCGCAGGTGCTTGGATTGCAGAATCCTGACAGTTGCATGAAAACTCTGGATCAGGAAATCACACGGGAGGCGGGGCCCTCTGCCAAATCCTTTAAGAGAAACTGAAGCCTGGTTTAAAAAAGGGCTGCTGATCCTGGGGCATGTGGGTGATGCAGTCCATTAAGCGTCTGACTCTTGATCTTGGCTCAGGTCATGATTTCACTGTTCGTGGGTTCAAGCCCCGGGTCGGGCTCTGTGCTGATGGTGGGGAGCCTGCTTGGGATTCTCTCCCTTTTTCTCTCTGCCCCTGCCCCACTTGTGCTATCTCTCTCTCTCTCTTTCTCTCTCCAAAATAAATAAACATTTAAAAAAAATTTTAAGGGCTACTGATCCTGACACATTCACCCCCCAGTGAAAGACCCCGGAAAATACAGCATGGCAGGTTTCCAGTGGGCCAAGAGGCAACACACGGTCCCTCACAAATAGCTGAGTCCATACAGCCCTGTTTCTCTTAGAAGCACATGCTGTCACTGGTCTGCTCAGACGTCAATTATTTAAAGTCCCGTCTTCTTTCACCTGCAATTAGTTCTCCAGAGTAAAATATGCCCATTTTGTTTTATAGGCCTTATTAAGTCCTTTGTGAAAGGAGGCTGTGTATGAATTTGAAAATTAGAAACAGGGATCTAATGGTCTGTTTTGAAGTAAATACCGTTGTTGTTTTAATCCTGGTCTAATTCTCTCTCTGTGCCATCTAAGAATCTCATTGCCAGCCGATTAAATGAAAGAATACTATCGCTTTGTGAATATATTGAAAACCTGTTATATGCCATGCGCTGGGCTTGGTACAGTTACATTTCATCTGAAATAAATCCTCACCATAACCTTGATTTGTAAATATTGACATGTAGAGAGAAGGAGTCAGGTGCCTGAAGCCAGCAGTCAGTGTTTTTGCAGAGTTGGGATCCCACATAGTCCAGAGTTTCTCAAGCTCGTATTCTTTCCACTGACTCTTACCTTTAACTGTTTTAAATGTCAGAACTTTAATTAAAATATCCAAGGGAAGCAAACAAATGGTGTCACTCAGAATGTATGTAAAAAACAGAATACAATGGAGGAGGGCACCTGTTGGGATGAGCACTGGGTATTGTATGGAAACCAATTTGACAATAAATTGCATATTCAGAAAAATAATAAATAAATAATAAATAAATAAATAAAAACAGAATACAAACAGTAAGATGGTCTGAAATAAGTGCTTAGAGGCAATTGGCAACTTCTCTGCGGGTCCTTAATGTTAATGCCCTCGGCTTTCTCTAGCTCTGGGCCGCCCCCAGAATCCTTATGAAAAATCCTCATGTTTTCCGCCTGAAATGGCTCTTTTGTTGGTTGCCTTGTGTCCCCCAAAGGGATATGATGAACTCCTAACTGCCCCCCACCCAGTACTGTATTTGGAAATAGGGTCTTTGCAGAAGTAATCAAGTTAAGATGATGTCAAACTGGACTAGGTATATCCAATGACAGGTCTCTCTAAGGAGAGGGACATTTGAAGACAGAAGTGGCCACAATCTGAGGGATGCCAGGGATCGCTGGCAAACACTGGAAGCCCGAAGACACAAGGAAGGATTTACCCCAGGCCCCTGCGGACACCTCGGTGTTAGACGTCTGGTCTCCGGAACTTTGAGGGAATATATTTCACGCAGTTGCTGGTACATCACCAGGGAGCCGTGAGGAGCATACACACCTGCCAGGGACCAGTGAAGGCTCCGTGCCCGGCAGTCATTAACCCTTGATTCCTCCCAAATTTTAACCAAAATGTTAAGCGTGCCTATTAGTCTCAGAAAGGTTATTTTACAAAGAGTGCAAACTAAAAAGTGTAGTGACTTCTGAAGTATGGACGTTTGACATGTAAATGAATTAGTGATATTTTAATACATTTAATAACCATACACATATGTGCCGTTGCTTCCCCTGGAAGACTTGTGGCCCTGGGAGGTCACAAAGACAGACACCAGCATAAATGGTGAATTCTCTTGAGGCCCTCATGGCTGCTAGGGTTGGAGATAAAAAAGCAAATGGCTTAGGTGAAATGGGACTCTCGCTCGTTCCTCCTTCCAGGGAGTCCTGCTTCTCTGTACATTGAGGTCATTTTCTTTTACGGTAAACCCGTTCTTCCCACACAGTGGAAGACACAGTGCGGAGACCTCGAGCCTCCCACCTCTACCACCAGACCCAGGAAAGCAGACAAGAGAGGAAGCCGAAGGAAAGTCACCAAGGAGAAAGCTTGCTGCATCTCAAACGCAAGAATCCCAGGAAATGGCTCTGATTGGCCCCACTTGGGTCAGGTGACATTCCCTGGACCAATCAAGTCTGGCCACTGGAGGAGGATTCTGATTGGCACTGCTTGCATCAAGTGCCTGCCCTTACCCCTTCATAGCTAAGAGGAGGAAGGTAAGGTCTATAAAAAGGCATCGGCTCCTGTCTCGGCCGAGTCGTGCGAAGGCAAAACAAAGGCAGTGCTCTCCACTTGGAAAATGGATTGATAGGGTGGAGTTAACTGAGGCTGGCAGAGGAGAGGAGTGGCGGATATTGAGGGCTAGGGCAGATTAACAAAGAAAGGGCAGGTGATCCCCCTTGACTTCCCATCTGACGTCCTCTTCCTCTGGGAAGGTGGAAACATGGCGACCGTGCATGGATGGGGGTGGGGAGGATAAGCGGACAGACGGGGCTGACGGCCCAGGCAGGCACGGAGGTGAGCGGCCCCAAAGTGTACCCCTCCCTCGGGCCCCTCAACTGTCAAAGAGTTCATTCCTGTCTGGAGCCACAGGGTTTCCCCATGGCAACTCTCTGCAACCCAGAACCAGACTGAGGCCATTATTCACCAACAGACCAGTGGCTGGACCTCCAGATCCCCTCTCTGAGCCTACACCGCATCTCGGTGGCTCATAAGGGAGGGTTTGTTTCTTATCTGCACCGAATGTCTATGGCAGGTCGGGGCGGGGGGGGGGGGGGGGGGGTGGGGGTGCTCCTCCCACAGCGCCATCACCCTCCTTACCCAGGACCCAGCCAGCAGCAGCATCGCTGGAGCATCACAGTGACAGAGGAAAGAGACTCTGAGGGTCTGGCAACAGCACTGCTCCAGTCTGTTGGTGGCACTTTCTACTCGCACTCATTGGCCAGAATGAGTCACACAGCCCGCCCAGCCCCGGGAGCCCCGAAGCGACATCCTGCCAGGCGCCTGGAAGCGGGCAGATCAGAACGTTTGGTGACTGTCCATCCACTAGGCTGCTGGCCCAGGCCTTTCTTGTGCACCCGAGCCAGTGGGGACCCAGGAAGTCTCTCCCGTCAGCCTGCTCAGACACAAAAGATCAACCTCACCTCTAGACCCAGAGAGGAATCTGCTCGGGCAGGAAGCAGCACGGGGCTGGGAAGGCGGGAAGAGCGGGGTCCTTCACTGGAGTCTGGGCTCAGGTCTGAAAAGCATGTGACCTACCACCAGCTGCTATATCTTGACGGCCCTTTCTCCTCACCAGGGGTGCTGTTGGTTCTTCTCCAGAAGGTGGACGCAGGCACTAAATGAGGAGGTGTCGAATGAGAACGCACACCCGATACATCTCAATCCCCGTCACTCCCACGGGATGGCTGTCCCTGCTGTTTGCCCCAAGCCGATCTACTTGCAAAAGGGTGGAGAGAGGGGGAGGATAGTAAGACAATCCGCTCCACTTTGCTATCTCACACCCTTGGTGCACACCCTACGTTTGCTTCAGGCAGCGGCAGATAAAACAGAATTGTAACGCTTCTGGCCAAAGGCTGTTATTGAATGTGTGAGATAAGAATTGCATAGAAGGCTGTCTTCCCAGGAAGTGATGAGGTTTCAAAGTAGAACAGCCAGTTCCGCTGAGTTTTTACCGAAGGAAGAGACACCTTGCAGAGACCGCAAAGCTGTTTTTTCAGCCCGAATCCCAGAGGAAATACTCCCAGGAGACTAATTTGAAAAGGCCCCTCTGTATGTCCCACCGCTCACACAGTGCGGCGGATTGGGGCTACACGGAAGCCACCGCGTTTCCTCCTGGACACTGGAAGAAGGGGGAAGAGGGGACACGGCCACCTCAGCTGGAACAGTGACCTTCTAGTGTTCCCAGCTGCTCAAGGAGACGGTGCAGGGAGCCCCTGGGGAACAGATACCCCAGCTTGACTCCCCCTGCTCCTGATCTCTGCAGGCCCCCCTCCCTTGGCTAAGGTCGCTGAAGCCAAGGGCGTGGGAGCCTTCGATAAGCACCACCCCCACCAGATTCCTAGGCTGCAGATTCCCAGGCTCCCAGCTGGGTTGAGTGGATCTGGGGGACAACGGGAGATGGTCAGCCCCGGGGGCTCCTAAGAATTGAAGACAGAGAAGAATTCCAGAGAGCGCACCAACGGTCAAAGGAGAGCAGCTGGCATACAGCAGATTTGTCTCGGTTCTAGGTCGGAGAAGGTTCTAAGGGTCTGAGCTATTTCCCCGTGTGGGAAATCTCAGGCAGGGCGAGCAGCAGGGTCCTTCCCAGAGTGGACTCTGCCAGGGATGCCAGAGAAGGGATTCTTGCAGAGTACACGCCAGTGACTATCTTCCTTTCCACATCCACCTCCCAACCCCACCCGATAACCTTTGTTCGGTCTGGCATGGGCTCTTCCAGAACTTCCCTGAACTTCAACTCTGGTTTTCATGAACCACAGAGAGGCAATATACATAACAGCTAAGAGCACAGGTCCTGGAGTCAGACTCACTGGGTCTGAATACTGATCCCTGCTAGCCTTGTGACCTTGGGCCTCATGCCAGGGCACCAGTGTCCTCATCTGAAAAATGGGATGTAAATGCCAACTTCCTAGGGTGGTTGTTAGGACAAGTGAGTTCACACGTGTTAAGTACTTAACGGCCTCTGCTACTGTTATGCCCAGAATTCGTGATCCCCAAAGACCACTAGGGAGCCGAGTCCGATGCAAAAGCAAAAGAACCTTTATTCGAGCTAGCTCGAGCTCAATCCCCTACCTGCACCGACGCAGCGGTGAGATACCAGGGAGAGAGAGCGAGTTTCAAAAGGACAAAGGTTTTATTGGGGCCCAGGGGCAGTTGGTGAGGTAACGGCTGTGGCCTCAGCCGATTGGCTGGGGAAGGGTCCGAGTCCTGTTAGACAGGTGAGGGGGGGGTTACTCAAGGGGAGGAGGTGTGGTCAAGGTGAAGGACACAGAACAAGATGGAGTCGGCCGGCGTAGGCCCGCCCTTTCATTCCCCCCTTGTCATGTAACTTACGGACCCAATCATGGGACCGGCTGCATTTATGGTGACAAGGGGAACAGTTTGGAAGTTTACGCTAAGTTCTGGGAAGCATGTGTCCCTGGGGTGGCTCTGGGAGGTCTAATTAAGTATTGTCCCTGAGCTGGTATCTATGATCTGCCAGGTGATGTTTTGGGGGGTGTGGGGACTCCCGGTAGCATGAGCAATGACAAGCAGAGTTAACAGAGTTACCAATATTAGGTGGGTCGAATGTGCTGTAGCTTGAGCTTGAGCTTGAGCGGGTTGTGTTGGTCCCGACTGATGGCCCATCGCGTGACGAAGTCCTTCCGGATCGAGGAGGGGTCCGCTGGCTGAACGTGGGTGTGATGGACCCAGGTCGCGATGCCGTCTACTTTGAGAGCGGTGGGGGTTGTCAGCACTACAATGTAGGGTCCCTTCCAGCGCGGCTCGAGAGTCTCTCGGTGGTGCCTCTTGACATAGACCCAGTCTCCCGGCTTGTACTGATGAGGTGTCGGGGTCGGGCCAGCCTCGTAGATGGCACGGAGGCGCGGCCAAATATCCTCGTGCGCCCTCTGGAGCCCTCTCAAGGAAAGAAAAAGTTCTTGATCTTTAAACTCTGCAAGAAGTTCAGCTCGAAGGCTGGGAATAACAGGGGGTGGCCTGCCAAACATGATCTCGTAGGGAGTAAAACCCAGAGTGTAAGGAGTGTTTCTAACCCGGTAAAGGGCGTACGGTAGGAGAGTCACCCAGTCCCCGCCAGTCTCCATGGTTAATTTGGTAAGGGTCTCTTTTAGGGTTCTATTCATTCTTTCTACCTGTCCTGAGCTCTGGGGCCTATAAGCACAATGTAATTTCCAGTTTGCCCCCACCGCCTTGGCTACTGCCTGTGTTACCTGAGAGATAAAAGCTGGTCCATTGTCTGATCCTACCATGGCAGGAAAACCATACCTGGGTAAGATGTCTTCTAGTAGCTTCTTAGCCACCGTCTGAGCCGTTTCATGCTTGGTTGGGTATGCCTCCACCCAGCCAGAGAAGGTGTCTGTAAATACTAAAAGATATTTATAACCATACTTTCCTGGTTTGACTTCAGTGAAGTCGACTTCCCATTGGGCTCCCGGTCTGGTGCCTCTGAGCCTGGTTCCTTTTTTATTTGATGTAGCTTTCGCGTTGGTGAGTTGGCAGGTCTTGCAGGCAGATACAACTTGCTCTATTTTGGTGTCCTGTTGGTGAATCTTGATTCCGGCATGTCGGATTAAGTCTTTTAATTTTCGGGCCCCCATGTGAGTAGACCGATGCATGTGCTCTAATATTGAGACTCCGAGCCGGTCTGGCAGCACGAGCTCCTTGTTAGGTGTATACCACCATCCCTTTATCTCCTGGGCCATGGGGAGTTTCTTGATCCGCTGTAACTCCTCCTGGGAGTATTTGGGCTGGTCTGGTAAAACTGGGTCTCCCGGGTCTGGTAGTTGTATGGTCATGGTGGGGACTGGAGTAAGGGCTACTGCCTTGGCTGCCTGGTCAGCCTTTCGATTACCTCTAGCTACTGGGTTATCAGCTTTTTGGTGCCCTTGGCAGTGGATAATGGCTAGCTTGGCAGGAAGCCATAAGGCCGTAAGCAGGTTAAGTATCTCCTGCTTATTTTTTATAGTCCGTCCTTCTGCCGTCAGTAACCCCCTCTCCTGATAAATTGCCCCATGAATATGAGCTGTGGCAAATGCATAACGGCTGTCTGTGTAGATGTTAAGCCGTTTTCCAGCTCCCAGCATCAGCGCCTTGGTGAGGGCTATGAGCTCCGCTCGCTGGGCTGACGTTCCGGAGGGTAGAGCCTCCGCCCATACGGTGTCCATTTCGGTGACCACCGCTGCACCCGCATACCTGTGTCCATCTCGCACAAAGCTGCTGCCATCAGTGAACCAAGTAGCCTCGGCATCGGGGAGGGGCTGGTCGGTCAGGTCCATCCGGAATCCATGTACTTGTTCCAGGATTCCCGCACAGTCATGTAGTGGAGCACCTAGGTCAGGGTCGGGCAGCAGGGTTGCAGGATTGAGGGCTGCACTGGGGTGGAACCGCACTCGTGGAGGGTTGAGTAGGAGGCTCTGGTAATGAGTCACACGTGTATTGCTCATCCATCTATCAGGAGGCTGTTTCAGGACCCCTTTAATGGCGTGTGGGGTTGTGATCCAGATCTCCTGTCCTAGGGTCAGTTTGTCTGCATCCTTGACTAGGAGTGCTGTTGCCGCAATAATTCTTAGGCATGGCGGCCAGCCGGCAGCCACTGGGTCTAGTTTCTTAGACAGGTAAGCCACTGGGCGGTTCCAGGGGCCTAAGGCTTGAGTTAGAACCCCTTTTGCTATTCCCTTATGTTCGTCTACAAAGAGGTGGAAGGGTTTCATAATGTCTGGTAGGCCCAGGGCTGGGGCACTTAGGAGGGCCTTTTTTAACTGATTAAAGGCAATTTCTTCTTTTTCAGTCCATTTAAATGTTTTCCCCTCTTTGGTAGCTTCATATAGGGGCCTGGCGATCTCAGCAAAACCTGGAACCCAGAGGCGGCAGTAGCCGGCTGATCCTAGGAATTCCCTCACTTCTCTTCGGGAGGTGGGAGTAGGGATCTTTAGGACAGTTTCTTTTCTGGCATCTGATAACCGCCGCTGTCCGCCCTCCAGGATATATCCCAGGTAACTTACCCTCTCCCTGCATATCTGAGCCTTCTTCGCGGATGCCCGGTACCCTAAAGCTCCCAGGGTAGCCAGCAGGTCCTGGGTCCCTCGCTCACAGTCTTTGGCCGTGTCAGCAGCAATCAGGATGTCATCTACGTACTGTAGGAGGGTGAGGCCAGGGTGCTCCCTTCTGTACTCACCCAGGTCCTCGTGTAGTGCCTCGTCGAAGATGGTGGGTGAATTTTTGAATCCCTGAGGTAGCCGTGTCCAGGTGAGTTGCCCACTGTAGCCCTCCTCCGGATCATGCCACTCGAAGGCGAACAGGGGTTGGCTCTGGGGTGCCAGCGGCAGACTGAAGAAGGCGTCCTTTAAATCTAGTACAGTATACCAGACCCTGGAGGGCGCCAAGGAGCTCAAGAGAGTATATGGGTTGGGAACAGTTGGGTGTATGTCCGCGACCCTCTTATTTACTTCCCGGAGGTCTTGTACCGGTCGGTAGTCATTTGTGTGAGGCTTTTTGACCGGCAGTAAGGGGGTGTTCCAGGCAGACTGGCAAGGAACTAGTACCCCTAGGCTTCGTAGTCTCCGGATGTGTGGCTGGATCCCCTTCCGGGCCTCCTGTGACATGGGGTATTGTTTGATCCTTACCGGACTCTCTCCTGGCTTGAGTTCTACCAGGACTGGGGTCCTATGAGCGGCTAGTCCCATCCCCCCCCCAGTCTCTGCCCAAACCGAGGGGAATTCTTGTAGCCATCTGTCTATATTATCCTCTCTCGGGAGCGCCTCCTGGTGGAGGAGGTATTCATCCTCCAGTTTCATGGTCAGGACCTGGATGGGGTGGCCCTTGCCATCGGTGACCTGAGGCCCCCCTTGTCTGAAAGTTATCTGAGCTCTAATCTTGGTCAGTAAGTCCCGTCCTAACAGCGGGTAGGGGCATTCTGGTATTACCATAAAGGAGTGGGATACCCGGCCCGTTCCCAAATCTACTGTTCTTCGGGTAGTCCATGAATACTGGCTCATACCAGTTGCCCCTTGTACCCAGGACTTCTTGCTGGCTAGTTTTCCTTGTGGGGTGCGGAGGACCGAATGTTGTGCTCCGGTGTCGACAAGGAAGTCAACAGGGGTCCCCTCCACTTTAAGAGTTACCCTGGGTTCGGGGAGAGGGTCCGAACCCCGACTCCCCTAATCACTTAGTTCATCTAGCTCTAGGACTTTTACTCGATCAGTCTTGCTTCCTTTCCCGCCGGCCCTTTTCAGACAATCTCGGGCCCAATGCCTTATCTCCTTGCAGTATGCGCACTGATCCTTCTGCAGCCTCTGCTTCCCCCCCTTGGTGGTTCTTTTACCTTTTCTTGCGTCGTCTGCCAGCTGCCAGAGACGGCGGTCTCGTTCCTCAGGGGAGTCAGCAGTGGTAACTAGTAGTATTCTCGCCAGGTCTCGAGTCTGCTTACTGCTGGCAGCCGCCATGGCGCGAGCCTGCTTGTCCTCAGGAAGCTCCCGGTTATTATATACCTTTTCGGCTACCACCAGTAAGTCCTGCAGACTTTTTTCTCCTAGTCTATCTATTTTCTGTAATTTTCTCCTAATGTCTATGGCCGATTGGTTTACAAAGGCCATGATAACAGCTGCCTTGCTTTCCAGAACCTCTGGATCCATGGGGGTATAGGTACGGAATGCCTCCATGATCCGTTCTAAAAAGGCAGCCGGAGATTCATCTTTTCCCTGTTGTACATTTCCTACCTTGGCCAAATTGGTTGGCTTTCTAGCAGCCATTCGGAGACCCCCCATTAGAGTCTGGCGGTAGACCCGGAGCCTCTCCTTACCTTCTGCCGTGTTGAAATCCCACTGGGGCCGAGTTAAGGGGAAGGAGGCATCTATCTGAGCCTGGTTGGTGGTGGGATTCCTGTCTGTGCCCGGAACTAGTTTTCGGGCCTCGTTGACGATTCTTTCTCTTTCTTCAGTCGTGAACAGGACCTGCAAAAGCTGCTGGCAATCGTCCCACGTGGGCTGATGGGTAAAAAGAACAGAGTCTAATAAATCAATAAGCCCTGCCGGTTTCTCGGAAAACTTAGGATTCTGAGCTTTCCAATTGTAGAGGTCACTAGTGGCGAAAGGCCAATAGTGATGGGGCTGGTTCCCCTCCGCGTCTGGGGGTCCGGTGGCTCGCAGGGGCAGAATAGTGGAGTCGGCGGCGGAGGCGGATTGCTCCCTCTGAGCCCTTTGTCTGGTGAAGGGCGGGCTTCCCACTGGAGCGTTTCCGCCTCCCGCTCTCGGAACAGCATCTGCCTCCCCCGGAGGGGGAGGATGGTGTTCTTCCAGCATCCTAGAGGGGTTATACGAGGGAGGAAAAATTAATTCTTCTTCAGTACCCCCCTGTAAGACAGGGTAGAGGGGTGCTGAAGGCTGGATAAGACTTTTTTTTCTTCTTTGTCCCCTGCAAAGCAAGAATGGGTTTTGGCTCCGGAGGGAGCGGGGCTAGGAAGGGTTTAAGCCAAGAGGGTGGGTCTTCCACAAGGTCCTGCCAAGTGATAATGTAAGGGAGCTGATCAAGATGGCCCGTCTTAGGCTGAGAGATGATACTCCTGACTCGGTGGATGGTAGGGAGGTCGAAGGTCCCCTCTGGTGGCCATCCGACATTGAAAGTTGGCCACTCGCTAGAACAAAAAAACTGCCACCGACCCTTTTGGACTTCCACACTGAGGTTGTTAGCTCTTCCCCTCACATCCTTAAAGTGATCAATCATAATACTTAGAGGAGTAGTCTGAGTCTGTCCCATAACGTCCGTCCAGTAAGTCCACAGAACAAAACAGAGAAACACAAAAACAGACAAACAGAGGGCCCCTAGAAAATCTTCCAACTCCATGGAAGCAACACTGAAAGCTAGCTTAGACATTTGAGGGGATTCCACGTCCCTCCAAAACCGATGAGGGGATTCCACGTCCCTCCAAAGACGACGGCCTCACGCCGACCAGCGGGAGCGACCCGCCTCGTCTCAGACCTTTGAGGGGATTCCACGTCCCTCCAGAAGGGAGAATCGGAACGTCTTCCGAAACTCCCGGCCCGTGGTCCTCCAGTGCGTCCACTTAGACCGCGTCGGGCACTACCAGAACTCCAGAAGTGAGCTCACACAGAAAAGACAGAACAAACAAACAGACACTAACCGTGGCCAGTCAGGCTCTCCGGGTCGGGGGTCCCTCAGGGGTCTTGGGGATCCCGGGCCGAGCCCCCAAATGTTATGCCCAGAATTCGTGATCCCCAAAGACCACTAGGGAGCCGAGTCCGATGCAAAAGCAAAAGAACCTTTATTCGAGCTAGCTCGAGCTCAATCCCCTACCTGCACCGACGCAGCGGTGAGATACCAGGGAGAGAGAGCGAGTTTCAAAAGGACAAAGGTTTTATTGGGGCCCAGGGGCAGTTGGTGAGGTAACGGCTGTGGCCTCAGCCGATTGGCTGGGGAAGGGTCCGAGTCCTGTTAGACAGGTGAGGGGGGGGTTACTCAAGGGGAGGAGGTGTGGTCAAGGTGAAGGACACAGAACAAGATGGAGTCGGCCGGCGTAGGCCCGCCCGCCCTTTCACTACGTAATCCGTGCACGCTACATGAGTGCTGGCTAATGTAATTCATTATATACAGAATTATCAGCCCATGTCCATTAAGTGCTGGGTCAAACATGATTTTGCCATAATTTTTAATTCACACACACACACACACACACACAAATAACAACCTGTCCCAACTCCCTCAGCTACAAGAAAAAAGAGCTTCATGCATGTTAACTCAGGTGAACTGTTGCCCACAAGGGCTGAGACTCACCAGTTCTGCAAATGATAATCCAATTTATGTCCCGTGAGGACACTTGTTGTTTCATTTAATTACAATTGGCCTTCTTTCCCCCTTGTTGAGGGTGACACAGAGCCTGCCAACCTCTGGGCAAGCACCCTGCTAATGAAGGGTGGCCATTTATTCCTTTGTTTGGCCCACCCATCCTTCCGGCACGTTGACCGTGTGCCGGGTACTGTGTAGACACAGACGGCCGTTTCCAGTGGATGAGAGACAACATAACAAGGCAGAAGACCTGGTTCTGGTCTCTGGTTCCACACCCTGGTCTTCCCGGGTTTGTGGACCCCTCTGCACCCCGCCGTGACTCCTCGGCCTGGATTCTGTCCTACTCAGCCCGTTGTCCTGTTTCACCCACTTTCTGGGTCCTGACGCTCAGCCATTCCGTGTGTACCCCATCCCAGTACGCTCCACTCCTCCAGTTCTTCCGCCCTGACCCCCTCCCCACCCAGGACGTGGCCTACAGAACCATCTCTGGGGGCCTCCATGCTTGGAGACTTCCATCAGAACTATGACAGGCAGTTAACTTTTACTTCCTGATCCTCAGTTTCCCGATCTGCAAAATGAGAGTATCTCCACAATGCGATCATCATCATCGCAAAAATAGCTGCCCTGTAGGGGCACCTGGGTGGCTCAGTCGGTTAAACATCTGACTTCTGCCCAGGTCATGATCTCGCGACTCGTGAGTTCGAGCCCCACGTCAGGCTCTGTGCTGGCAGCTCGGAGCCTGGAGCCTGCTTTGGATTCTGTCTCCCTTTCTCTCTGTCCCTCTGCTGCTTGTGTTCTCTCTCTCTCTCTCTCTCTCTGTCAAATGTGAATAAACATTAAGATTTGTTTTTAAATAGCTGCCCTTTATAAAGTAGCTGCTATGGGACAGACGGATGGCACACAGTGGTTCATCTTCTCCCGTGCCTGTGTTGCAGATGAAGAGAGAGAGACTTGAAGAAGTTGCAAGTCCCCGGCCACTCAGCCAGTGATGGCGAAGCTGGGCCTCTGATCTAATTCTGCCGAGACTCCTAAGCCTGCACTCTCCCGATACACCCCTTTGCCTCTCCATCCACCTTTCTACACAATCCAGGAAACATACACGGGGAGAACCAGTGGGATGATATCAATAGGTGTGAAACGCTTTAAAATGGTTTTCTTTTTCGAAGCTGATGGCATAAACGAAAACCCGGCTCTCATGTCAGAGGCAGGGCCTTCCCTGCGGAAAGCCCGTACTGGATGGATGTTGGGTATTAAGCCGACTGCATCCTGCCTGTGTGATATAGCTTGATTTTAAATTACTTTGATTGCTAATCATTTTATTTTACTCTTCTCAGATGCTTTGCCTTTGAAAAATGCCTCCAGCCCGATTTATTACGAATTTTAATGTGTGTCCTCCTCTCCTTGGGCAAGGTTTGCTATCCTAGAGTGCTTCCTTCTAGCATCTAATCGTGGAGTTCGGCGGGGGGGGGGGGGGTTTGAGGGAACTTGTGTCTGTCACTCGGAATTCTGGCCACAAAGCTGACAATTAATTTGATAAGTTGGCTGAGAAAATTAAATGTTCCTGCCATTGCAGGGATAACCAGCCAATTTGCATCAGCAGACTTGAGCTCTGCCTAGTAGGATATGTAAAAGCCTTTTTCATTTCTTCCCGTTACAGATAAAACTGGGCTGTGGGCTAGTCATAGAAGTGAGCTCTCAGGGCCACAACCATATGGTTTCGTATCTCTTTCTCGGTTCACGGATTCCTATTTCAGCAACATGACCCATTCTAATTCCTTCAGAGCGTGGAAAAATCATCCCACGCTCTCTTCCCTCCAGGTCCAGATTGGATGGCATAGGAGTCAATGGAAAGAGCATGGGTCTTGAAGAACGATAGCCCTGGGAGTCCAGCCTCCCAAAGTCACGTAGCTCGTAAGTGGCAGCCCCAGGGATGGAGGCTGGCTCTAAGCCCAGACCCTTGGTGCTCTGCTGTGGCACTTCCTTCCAGCAGAGACTTCATCACAGTGAATGTTCGCTGTTTTCTCTCTGCCCTGCTCCACAGCCCCTTCAACTGTGAGCCACAGACAGTGCCAGTGGAAGGGTAGGGGGATGCATGGGTTGGTGGTGGGTGGGTAGGTGGAAGTGTATTGAGCAGATGGGTGGGTGGCAATGATGAATGGAAGTATGGGAGTGGATGGATGAACGGATAGGCAGGAGGGTGATGGGTGGATGGATAGTAGATGAATAGGAGATAGATGGGAGGGGGGTGGATGGGGAAATGGGGGTAAATCAGGAGATCGACAGATCAGTGTATAGTGAATGGATGAAATGGATGGATGACTAGGTAGATAATTAGGTGGACGGGGGGATGATCAATGGATGAGGCAGATGGATGGGTGTCGGGTGTGTATATGGGAGGGGGGTGGCTGGGTGGTAAATCGGTAAGTGTGTGAGGGGTGGACAGGTGAGGAGGGATGAATAGGTGGGGTTGGGGGTGGGACAGATGGGTGGACATAATGGAAGTAGATGGATGGAAGGGTGGATGGATGGATGGGGGATGGATGGATGGATGGATGGATGGAAGGGTGGATGGATGGATGGGGGATGGATGGATGGATGGATGGAAGGGTGGATGGATGGATGGGGGATGGATGGAAGGATGGATGAATGGGGGATGGATGAATAGATGGAAGGGTGGATGGGTGGATGGATGGATTGGTAGATGGATGGATGGATGGATGGATGGATGGATGGAAGGATGAATAGATGGAAGGGTGGATGGATGGATGGGGGATGGATGGATGGATGGATGGAAGGGTGGATGGATGGATGGGGGATGGATGGAAGGATGGATGAATGGGGGATGGATGAATAGATGGAAGGGTGGATGGGTGGATGGATGGATTGGTAGATGGATGGATGGATGGATGGATGGAAGGATGAATAGATGGAAGGGTGGATGGATGGATGGGGGATGGATGGATGGATGGAAGGATGGATGAATGGGGGATGGATGAATAGATGGAAGGGTGGATGGGTGGATGGATGGATTGGTAGATGGATGGATGGATGGATGGAAGGATGAATAGATGGAAGGGTGGATGGATGGATGGGGGATGGATGGGGTAGGTGAATAGGCAGATGAGTAAATAAGTGGATGAATATATGGATCGGTGGGTGGAAAATGGATGGATTTTGCTGGGTGGGTGGAGAATGGATGATGAATGTTGGTGGGTGAGGGGCATTGCAGATGTAGTTGGAAGAACGCAGGCTTTGGTGTCTCCCGGAACTCGAGTAGAATCCCAGCTCCACAGGCTCTAGGTGGATGGGGGGATGCCCAGAGAAGGGTCCCTCTTTCTTGGTTCAGCCACCTTGGTTCACAATGAATCTGATGGTAGGTTGCCAGGGGCATGCATGACCCGTACTTCATTTAGTTAGTGCTGTAGGGTCCGGGACTCACGGTCGTAGTATTTTATGTATGACGCTCCACAGAAGAAGGCGGACTTGAAGCTGCTGGTTCTACTCGTGAAATAACTTCTGGCCAAAAGAAGGGGCCAGAGTGCCTAAACCAACAGCTCCAGAGAGGATGCTGGTCCACACAGCAGTGTTCTGTTTGTTCTATTTCTGTGCCTTACCTCACTCCTGTCCCTTCATTTCAGAACCCCTGCCTCCCTCCCGCTACCCCCATTCCATACAAATCCTTAAAGCCCAGCTCAAATGCTGCCTCCTACAGGAAACCTTCCCTGCCCCGACAAGATTTCCAAATCCACGTCTCCCTCATCTGCTCCATTCTTTATTATGCAACGTTTGAAGTTATATTTTGTGTTATAATTAGAGAAGGACTGGGGTGTAGAGACAGCGATGCTACCTCTGCTGTGTTTGAACATTTAACAGAAAGTGTTAATGGGATTCGTGTTTATCTCGTGATACACCCAGAGAATTACATGGTATTATAGTTATGAACCAAAGAGCAACGTCCTGCTTTGGAAGTGCAGGCCTCTGCCATTTAGTTTCCTAGCCATTTGAGTTTTCGACTTTTTCCTAGTTTTTATTGGATTTTCTTTCCAGGAGTGCCTGAGAGAGTCCCTTAAAACAGAGGAGAGGAAAGAGGAGGGACAGGGGAGGAAGGTTCCCGGGAAGTTCCCAGCCCTGCCCAGGAAGTCTGACCACCCCCTCTCCTCATCCTAGAAAGACTCTCCCTCCAGACCCCAGGCCGCCCTCTGGGTGCTGACGCCTCCTTCAATAGGATGATGAATGCTAGCCCTAACCATCTTTCCCAGGTGTGCTAGCTGGACAGCTGCGAGCCACAGGGGCACAGGGACCGCACACCTGCTCCTCGGCCCTGCGGGTGGCCCAAGGGTAGGAGGCAGTGGCCACCAAGTTTCCTGTCTTAAAAATACTGTGTTGTTGCTGGTACTTCAGCATTACCTGAAGAGCTCACTCCAGCCCTCACATTGTTGCGGACACTAGAAGATCCCACCAAGCGTGCGCACACACACACACACACACACACACACACACACGCACACACACACACACACTGTGACCTGTCAAGGCCATGACTGTGTTGTAGTCACGTGCATGTTTGCCGAGTGAAGTGGCTGTCGTTTACATCTTTCATAGGTCCACACTCTGCTGGACGGAAGCTACTAATGTTAAAAAGTAAATTCAGTCTGAAACCTGCGTCCTTCAGAACAAGAATTGTGGCAATATGGGGCACCTGGGTGGCTCAGTCAGTTAAGCGTCCGACTTGAGCTCAGGTCATGAACTCGCAGTTCGGGAGTCCAAGCCCCACATCGGGCTCTGTGCTGACAGCTCAGAGCCTGGAGCCTGCTTCCGATTCTGTGTGTGTGTCTCTCTCTGCCCCTCCCCTGCTCACACTCTGTCTCTCTCTCTCTCTCTCTCTCTCTCTCTCTCTCTCTCTCAAAAATAAACATTTAAAAAAAATTTAGAGGCACCGGGTGGCTCAGTCGGTTGAGCGACTGACTTTGGCTCAGGTCATGAACTCGTGGTTCATGAGCTCGAGCCCCACATTGGGCTCTGTGCTGACAGCTCAGAGCCTGGAGCGTGCTTCGGATTCTGTGTCTCCCTCTTTCTCTGCCCCTCCCCTGCTTGCACTCTGTCTCTCTCACTCTCAAAAAAAAATAAACATCAAAAAAATATTTTTTAAATAAAAATTTTAAAAAATTTAAAAAGAGAGAATTGTGGCAATATTATTATTTCCAGCCCCGTAGTGGATATTTCACATACATGCTCTCTGATTCCCTTAGCCTCCTGCCAAGTGAATGGGATAATCCCAGGTTTACAGAGGGAAACTGAGGCCCAGAAGAAGACAGCAGCTTGAGCCACGGTGCCCAACTGGCAAGTGCTGAGAGCTGTGTTCTTCCTGGTCTCAGTCTCCCTCCCTCCCTCCCTGAAGGTCTCCATTTTATTTTTTGCCTGCACCACGCACGCGGTGACAGTTCTAGGATCATGCGTGAACGTGAACTCGCAGGTCACAAAGAGAAGGATGTTGACGTCTTAGATCCTGTGGAGGGCGACCAGGTGGCCAGCTGTGAAGAAATGCAGGGCTGAGACTCACGCCCCCTTAACAGTTTGTCGTGGGCCATTTTGTAAGGCTGGGTGCTCATCTGTTTGGATATGTATTTGGGGTATAAGTTGATTAGTGGCCGTTGCCCGTTTAGAGGGTAAACTCCGTGAAGACAGACAAGAGGACTACTTTGCTGGCCAGGGTCTCCCCTGCTCCCCTGCGTGGTGGCTGGTACATCAGTGGGCATTCGATTATAGGCGTGAATGAATGATGTGCGGGGGCTCATCACCGACACCGACACCGACGGTGTGAGCTTAGCAAATCGCAGCCGTGATCTCCCGCAGACTTCGCAGGGAGTCCTAAGGCAGGAATCATTATCCGCATTTTCCGGAGATAGGGTAACTGAGGCTCTGTGTGTTAAGTATCTCACCGGAGTGCACCTGACCCAGGCTTCGATCCCAGGCCCGCCTGGGCTCCAGGGCGCCACACTCTGGGCCTGTAGCAGCCGTGCCTCCCAAGCCAGGGGACGGCGTGGGCGGAAGGCTTCCCAGTTGCCCTGTTTGTCCAAACGCGTCTCCCGGACCTCCCGCCACCCTCGGTTCTGTGCCACCAACTCAGGTCTGTGCTGTGTTTATTTGCAGGCTGAGGAGGCAGCAGGGGCAGACCAGCCAGCTCTTGGACACAGAGGGCCGAGCTGGGAGCCAGACCCAGGGCAAGCTCCAGGACGGCTGCAACAACAACATCCTGGGCCACGCCTGCTCCCGGGGCTGCAGCAGCTAAGCCACCGCCTGCGGCCCCGCCTGACGGGACTGTGCGCATTCCCGTCCTGCCCACCGGAAGCCCCTCTCTGTGCCACGATGGTCCCTATCTCACTCCTGGTAACACCAGATGCAGAGACAGCCCTGGGCTTGGAGCTGGGAAGCCCGGGTTCTGGTCGCAGGTGCCTGACGGATTCTCTGCGCGACTTCGGACAACCTTGCCCTTCCTGTGCCTCAGTTTTCTGCATCTGCCAAAGGGGTTAAAACAGCTGTCTGTCCCACTTCTACAAGGTTATTGGGAGAAACCAAATAGGTAGGAGACATGCAAAATCTGTGACATTTATGAAATTGTTTACACGGGCAAAATAGAACCTTGATATTTGAAGTCCACTCCCTTCCCGCAAGGCAACTAGGCACCCCCTCCATTCCCACGATTCCCACACCCTGGAGCAAAACCGGAAGTGTCTTCATTTGCCGCCTCTGGGAGGCCAGTCTTTCTGACCCGCTAAGGTGGCGTGGCCGCGCACCAGCCTGGTCCCCTAGGTCCTGATGCTACAGGTGCATGTCTGCCCTTCTTCACAGAAGACCGCCTCCCACCTGTAATCCCAGCAGGTCCCCACCCCACACCCCGCACTGGCGTGGCAGGTGGATGCCCTTCAGAAGGTCAAGTCACTGACCACCATTTTGAGAGTTCCTCCCAAACCCAGTCCCACCGCCAAATTCTGAGTCCCCGTCCCCTTTCTGGGGGTCTTTCCTGTGAAGGGTGGGAAGTGGCCTCCTCAGCATTGTCTTAAAGAGGGTCCCCAAGTGCCACGGATGAGGTGGCTCTGTATTGAGGAGCAAAGAAGCATGGGTCACCAGGAAGTTGAGTCGAGGAGGACAGTGGACTCGCACAAGGAACAAACGGCTGTGGGACCTGTGCGGGCAGCGCTCTGCCCTCTGGATGGGGAGACGCCGTAGCACCGGGGACCGAGCTTCGGCGCGGCGTCAGGCTCGTGCTCGGAACCCAGCCCTGCTGTTTACCAACCGGAAGACCTTAGGCAAACGGCATAATCACTTCGGTGTCGTTTCCTTGTTTCAGAGCGGCGGCGATGAAGCCAGCCTTGCAGGGTGGTTACGGGAGTCGGTGGCATTCTGTGTGTCCCGTGCCCAGCACACGGCACCCACTGCATGGTAGGCACTCTGTGCCCACGTCACCGTCATCATTTGCAGAGACTTCCCTACGTCACTCGTTTGGCAGGTCACTTTCCGCAGAAACGAGTCCGGTGGTTTGGCTTCCTTGAGCTTTTCTTCCCAGAGTCTTGGAACTCCATCCATCCCTGTCAACGTTCCGCTGTGGTTTTAGTTTTCCTTCCAACTTCCGGTTTTTACTTTTTACATCATCAGTCCACCCTCGGGGCCGTCCATGCCATCTCTCCGAAATCTTAAGAGACGTATTAACGGAGGGTGTGGTTTTCTGTCTTTAACCTTCAGAAAGGAGATGCTCCTAAGAGTCCTCCTTTCAGCCAAGCCTACTCCTCGATTCCGTTGCCCACGTCAGTCTGCTTGTCTTGCGCACTCGTCGTTCTCCGTCCCCCACCGGCACTGTCCTGTTCCCTCCAGGCAATCGCAGGGCTGCTTCTCTCTTCACTGTGACCCGGGCAGCACTTAGGATTTCTTGCTGGGCTGAGTTCATGAATTAGGGGGCAGGAGCTAGAAGTAAGCCCAAGAGACGCTAGATTTCCTGGCTGTGTTTAAGTTGATGTTGTTTCTTGTTCAGAATAAACTATTTCTTGGGCATTCCTTCTTGCGACTTTGTTCTTGTTCGGGGTTGGGTGGGGAGGGGCCGTGTTCCTCTTAGAGCCAAAAGGCTCTAGTTGAATTGGAAACATAGCGACAGGAGGGGGAAGGACACCAAGTTGGTGATGTGTTTACTTGACTCCCAATAAAATCAAACTCGATCACAATTTGTATTATTATCATCGTTATTACTCTCATCATCACCATCATTATTTTACACTATAAAGGTGCAATCCGTTTATTAGAGAAAAAATACCAAAAGTTTTCCACCTAGAGCAAAAAAAACTCTTAAAATTTCAAATTACACAGCTCAAACCTCCATACAGCACACATGCGGGTGCCGATAAACCACGTGCTCTAAAGCACAGACTTCTGGATTTCCCGCCTCCCTGCTTTTGCCCACCCCGTTGTCCCTGCCTGGGATGCCTTTCGACTCCCACGCCCGCACATCAAAATACATGCCTCTCCGGGGTCAATTCCACCCCTTCCACGATGGCTTCTGGTCTCCTGACCACACTGACTAACCCGAGCCAGACATGACCTTTTCCACGTGCTTGCTCACGCACTTTCACTTCCCTTGGCTCTGACGGCCATTAATTGCACAGTAAGGCGACTTTTGCCCATGGCTCATCCTCCTTCAAGCCAAGAGAGGCCAAGACCTATTCATGGCTGTGTCTGTGTCTCAGCCTCCATATTCCAGGCCCAACTCTGCTGGCTCATAAGAGGTAATCAGTAATTTTGGAATGAATGAGATGAGAGCAAGCCCAACGCTAAGTGGGGTGGGGTGGGTGAAGCATGCTTTGGGCATCCTCCTGCCTGCCGCCTGGCCCCACTGTACTTCCTGGGTATTTTTCTCTCCACTCTCCAGTGCACTCCCAGGGGCTGCCCTTCTCCACCCTCCACCCAGTGGAGTACGCAGTCCCTACCCACCCCCTCAGAGCCATCTCCCCTGAGTTCCAAGTTCCAAAAGACTTTTCCCTTCTCCCTCATGCAAACACCCATTCCCAAGGAGTAGCCTAGCCCAATACTGCTGAGCAAGCAATCTGATCAGAGAAATTTGCACCGAAGCAAGAATTTGCAAGAGGATCGTGATTTGCAATCTGGGCATAATAGGACAAGCTGGAGACGGGTGGTGGCAACAGGGTTTCCTTGCCTCCATGGAAATACATCGTAGGCTTCTTGTGCCAGTGAGTAAAAATGGTGTGTATTTAGAGTAATTGTAAAGCCAAAGCTGGATGGTGTGAATCCCTTCCTGTTCACTGGCAGATATTACAGTATCTTGTCCCCAACCCTCTTTCCCACGCCAGGTTCTGAATCCATCGGGGCGGGCTGTGCTCTGCCGGCCCCCAGCACCGAACTGCCTTTCGGCAGGTTCTCAATGGATGTGGAAGGAGTGCAGACGCTCCCACCTTGGCGCCCAGCTCTGGCCACGTTTAGCAAATGCCTATCACTCTGATGATTCAGCCCATGCACTGTGTCTCTCACCATTTCCTCTTCCTACCAGGAGCATGAAATCATGATGAGGCCTCTCTCGTGTTTAATTACTGACTGTCAACAAAACACACACAGCTTTTTCTTCCTGGGTAAGCACGGACAAACATGATTAATGGATTTCCCTCTCAGTGTCTCTGCACCTCGTGTTGATTCCACATTCCCCACACACTTTCTAATCCTTTCCTCTCCGCAGCGAGAGTGACACATTACACGCAGACTCTTCCCAGGTGTCAATGCCGCCATTTTGTATTGTCCTGATTCTTGGAAGCTAGTTGAACAACCATGTTCTATACTTAATGGCATTTCCTAATAGAAATTCATTTCACATGTCACATTTAGCCAACTCTTAACAATTAAAGGTGAGAGTGGGGCGCTCTCAGATGATGTTCTGGGCAGGGTGAGAAATACCTGAATCCTGTTGTGCTGACAGCCCTTCGCCATGTCCCCAAACCCCATTATAACAGGTTCTTAAAGGAGCTCATGAAACAATAGCAAAATAGGAATCAGTGAACAAGCGTCCCTATCAACACCAAAGCCCCAGTGCAGAGCCCTGTGAGAAGCTCAAGTTGAAGCAAGAAGACCAGGATTAGGGTCTTAGCAAGACCCTCGACTCTTCTCAAATTTTGACCTTGGCACCATCCAATTCAAGGATGCCAAGCACAGCAGCTCCAGCCATTAGTAATAGTGGCCCCATCAGTGACTCAGATTCTAACCATTCAGAAGAGAAATTCCTCCTTCTTTGTGGGGGAAATGGGCAGGCTTCGATCACAGCCACACCTAACAGAGGAGAGTATGTGAAAATCACCTTTGGACAGTCCTACTGTATCGGAGACCAAAATCAAATAAGCCCAAGTTTTACTCACTAGCCTCCTCCACATCTCTTTTGATAGAATTTCCCCACTCTCACCTACTTCCCACTCTTTGAGGTCGCAACCAGAATGTAATGGCGGACCTGCTTTCTTGCATTACGCTTTATGTCTATACCTCTTGAAGAATTAGTTCCATGTCCTATAGGTTGTTGCTAAGGTCTTTTTTGCCAAGTCCCAAAGGCATCAAAGAAATCTGGTCACCTCCCAAGAAGAGCAAGTAATTCAATATGGCTTAAGCAGGAAATTACATTGCCACAATAGGTGATTTCCTCTTTCCAACCACTTTTAATCCACTGGGTGGTTGCCACAGTGACTGGTGATGATTCAGCTATAGGCTACTTCGTCAGTCTGGGTCCCAGAGAGGAGTCGTGTAGCAGCACAGCAGTCCACCCGTGATGGATGTGTGCTATGTGTAGGTCTTTGCTGTTTGAAGCCACTGAGATTTGGGGGATATTTGTTACTGCCACACAAGCTAGTCTATTCTGACTGGTTCGGTGCTGTCGCCTCTCATCAGTCCTGGTCTCAGAACAATGATTATCGAGAACAGAGACCCAGAAGCTCAAGGAAAAGCAGATTTGTCAGAAGGACCAGGAGGAATCCTACCGATGCCATCTGGAGCACTTCAGATGCCCTTGTGGGAACTGGGGGGTCAGCCGGCAGCCACAGTTGCCACCTTGCTCTCTGAAGCTGCAAGAGCTCCCCCCTCAGCCCCACCTCCACATACGCATGCTGTGCTCTTGCCCTGCTCTGCACACTCGCTTTTCCAGCTGTTTCATCACCCTGCGCAGCTCCCAAGATTCATCATCTCACAGTTTCGGAGCCTATGGCCACCTGTCTGAATCCTCTGTATCCCTCGGTACAAGTTCCCCAGCGGAAGAGTGCGATAGTCCAGCTCAGTTCAGAGACTCCTGGACCAGTCAGATGAGGCCGTGTGGGCACGAAGGACAGATCTAGGACACTGTGACATTTACTAATGGCTTCATTTAGCTAACAGGGACCCGAGAGACAAGATTGGGCTCATTTTTGAGAACAGCGTGGCGTTGAGTATCTGGTGTTGATCTTGTAACTTAATTTCACCATTTCTCTATTTCTCATGTTTTATCTTTTAAAGTCTATTTTTTAAGCGATTGGGTTTCTTCCGTATGAGCCACCTCGAAACCTTTGTGGAACACATGAGCAAGACACAAAGGCAGAGCTCTTGCACACTTGCTCATGCATTCAGTAAACTCTTACTTGAGAAACCAACATGTGACAGACATTGTCCTGAGCACAGGTGACTCTGTGGTGAGAAGTTCCTGGCCTTCATGGAGTCAATATTCTCCACAGGGGGAGTCAGTCAAGGAAACAGTAAGAAATAAAGTAACTCAAGTTGAGATGGAGGTAACCGATGTAGTTAACAGGGTGCCACATGGAGGGGGCTACCCTGCTGTCCTCAGTGAGAGCCTCCAGGGTCAGCACCTGCAGGTTAAAAAAGGGTCAGCCACGGGGTACCTGGGTGGCTCAGTCGGTTGGGCGTCTGGCTCCTGGTTTGGGCTCAGATCGCGATCTCATGGTTAGTGCGTTCGAGCCCTGCACCAGGCTTTGCGCTGGCAGTATGGAGCCTGCTTGGGATTCTCTCTCTGCCCCTCCCCCACGCACCCCCCTGCCCCTATGTCTTTCTCTTTAAAAATAAATACAACAAGAGTGTCAGCCATGCAAAGAAATGATGGATGATGACGTATTCCAGGCAAAGAGAACCAACTGGGCAAAGACCCTGGATTAAAAATGATCTGGGTTATTCCAAGAAAAGTAAAGAGGCCAAGGAGGCGGGGGCTTGGTGGGTGGAGTGAAAAGTGGTACAAGGTGTGGCTACAGAGCCAGGCAGGGCCCGATCGCCCAAGTGCAGGGGAGCCACCGGGAGGAGTTCGGATTTGCGCGGTGAGATCCCTCTGAGCTGTTTGAGAGAGGAGGGTGTCGGCCGTGCAGACGAGAGACCATGGCAAGTGGGAGCGAGGGTGGCAGCTGACAGGATACCGGTCAGTGGATGGGCAGCAGCCCAGGAGAGACGCTGGAGCTTGGGTCAGGGTGGTGGTCCTGGAGATGGGGAAACATGGATGGACTCGGGACGTTTCTAGGGGACTTGAAGGACTGGATTGGGTGGTAAAGGCATGGGGCAGACTTTGGGGTCAGATTTCAAGACACTTGAAATCTCTGAGTCCCGGGTGTAACACCTCAGAGAGCCATCACGGTGATAACACAAAATCATGAATGCATTGTTCCAGTCGCCCGGCATATGATGCACACTCAGTGAAGATCGTCTTCTCCTCTCCTTCCTCTGGACCCTTTCGGTTGCGCTCATTCCTATCTGCTTCCCTTCCTGGTGAGCTGCCCACCGCTCTGTAACCTGCCCCTCACACACAAGCATGAGTGCACACACGTGTGCTCACTTTCCCTCTGGGATACACACATCAGACATGTGTAAAGGACATCTCAAAGAGTCTTTAGAAAGGTATTTTTTAAAGGCCGCTTGTTTGCGGGAGGATTTTTCTAGGAGTATGAGTTTGCTTTCTGCCATGAGCAAGAGGAAACCCGACTTTAACTGCCTGGCACACAAAAAAGTACTATCCCCAGGGAGTCCAGGGGAGGGGAACTCCTGGCACAGAACGGTCCACAGATCAGCGATACCACCAGGGTCCAGGTTTCGTCCGCCCTTCTGCACGGACATCCCTAATGGGTTGACATCATCTTCAGGCTGGTGACGCCACAGTTGAGCACATCATACCAGACACAAGAGCATTCAGGGAGGTAGGATGGATCCTGTGTTCCCGGAGCTTTCTCTCAAAAAAGGGAAGTCTTTCCCAGAATCCCCCAAGCTTTCCCTGATGACTCATTGGTCAAAATCTGGTCTCATGCCCATCCTGAACCAAGCGTTGGCATGGGCGAAGGAAGTGCTGTGAGTGGTTTAGGCTGGATGAAGGAGTGAGCGACATGGGTGAACAAAAGGGAAAGTCCATTAGGAAAGAGGAGGGGGGAAGAGGTTTGGGCTAAGCACAGGGCTCTTAGCAAAGGGAAACTCAAATTTCACTGGATTTGAAGAAAATATTATAGTTTTAATATTTTAAAACACACACACACACACACACACACACACACACACACACACACAGAACTTTCTGGCTCTGATTTGCCAAAGAGAGACAAGAGGGGGCATAAATAGTGATCTCATATTTCTTTCTTCCATATTAAAATTCTATCCTATGAGGGGCACCTGAGTGGCTCAGTCAGTGGAGCATCCAACTGTTGGTTTTGGCTCAGGTCATGGTCTCACGGTTGGCAGGTTCATGCCCTGCATCGGGCTCTGTGCTGGCAGTTCGGAGCCTGCTTGGAATTCTCCCAGTGCTCTCTCTCTCCCTGTCCCTCCCCACTTCTCTCTCTCTCTAAATCGATAAACAAACATTAAAAAAAAGATTGAAAAAAATTCTATCCTGTGAAAAGCACTCCTCAGAGTCGTCTGTCTTCTGCGGTGACAGTAAACTCAGGACTTTAAAATGTTAGCGGTGGTAGACAGCGCTGACGGCTGGGGCAATGGGGGACCGGCATCTGCTGAGAGCCGACCACCTGCCAGGCCCCGGGCCAGCCACTCCGCCCAGACCGTCCCACCGGGTCCTCAGATCTCTGCGAGGCCCAAAGCATCAACCCCTTTTCAAAAGAGGCAAACTGGGCCCCAGAGAAATCCTATTTTATGGCCTTTCCCCAAATCACAGAGTAGCTTTCCGTGTGATGAACTGAAAAAGTGCCCCTATACATCTCCAATGCTAAAAATGAGTTGGAGGAAGAGGTTGCCCTGACATTCTGCATCCCCCAAGCCCCAAAGCCCTTGAGAACGCACCAAACTTGGCCGAGACCCCAGTCTGCCCCCAGTGAAGACAGCGGCCAGGGGTAGGTTATGGGTAAGCATGGCCGTTATCCTGGAGCCTGATGCCCTGAACCTAGAGACTCACTTCTCACAGGACACGGAAAGGGAAAGGCAGTGGTGTGGTGGAGGAGAAACCCGACAGGCACCACCTAAACCAGGGGATTAGAGAACACCCGCAAAAAGTCACACCGGTATCAGGTGACACCGACGGGACGTGATGAGAAGCGCACTCCATTCCCACACTAGACTTCCCCCAAATCCAGAACTCCAGTCTGTCGCAGACTTCGAGTCTGGAGTTGTCTCTTGTCCGGCGAGAGAGCGGACGCAGAATTAATTGCGAGAGAGGCTAATGTCCAGGGGGAGACGAGAGCCCAGAGCAAGGGTCCTTGCTCTGTTTCGATTAGGATCAGAAGGCTTACGAATGTGATGGACGTACCGAAAGAGACAACGAAACAGTGAACGTTAACTCGTGTGTGTGAGAGAAGGGGGGTTTCGAAGATATCCGGTGTGAGGGTTTAGGGCAACACAAAACAAAAGCGCAGCGCCCAGCAGATGGTTGTTTACGGCAGGCACGAGATGCCACGTCTGTTTACCTTAACTTGCCCGGGGAACAAGGCAGATAGAGCATGCTACCTCAGGGTCCGCAAGGCTCCCTTCTTTCACTGATCAGCTCTGCTCTGGGCAACTTTGCCCTGCCGTGGTCTCTGGCCCTGTTTACCTGTTTACCTATTCTGGACCCTCCGTCCTGTGAAAGCAGCTTTCTGCTTTTGTACTATGCTGGGGACGCTTCCGCCCTGTTTACCTAATCTCGGATGCTTTCATCCTAAGTCTCGTTAACTCATTGGTGCAAGCTCAGAGAATTCCTAACTTATTCCCCGCACCAGTCTAGTCATAAAAAAACACCAGACAAACCACAACTGAGGAGCATTCTACAGAATGCCTGACCATCGCTGGCCAAAGCATGGTGGCCGTGAGAAATGGGGAAATGTCACGGATCGCAGGAGACAAAGGAAACGGGGTGCCCTCAGCTGGCCCATGGAACAGAGAAAGGACATTAGTGGAAAAATTGGTGAAATAAAAAAAAAAAAAAAACCCAAAGGCCTATAGTTTCGTTAATGGTAACATAGCAATGCTAATTTCTTAGTTTAACAAATGCAGCATGCGTGTGACATTAGGAAGAGGCAAACGGACAGTATACAGGAATCCTTTTATGTTTACCATCGAAGCTCTTCTATAAATCTAAAACCATTATTTGAAACATGTTTAGGGCGCCTGGCTGGCTCAGTCGGTTAAGCGTCCGACTTCAGCTCCGGTCACGATCTCACGGTTCGTGGGTTCGAGCCCCACGTCGGGCTCTGTGCTGGCAGCTCAGAGCCTGGAGCTTGCTTCGGATTCTGTGTCTCCCTCTCTCGCTGCCCCTCCCCCACCCATGCTGTGCCTTTCTCTCTTAAAAATAAACATTTAAAAATGTTTTTAAAAATGTTTAAATATGTCAGCAAAAGAGCTGGGTATCAGCACCCCCAGCATTGTTACCTCCACACCCACCCCACTAATCGCTGCATTTATTTCCAAACTGAAGCTCAGTTCCACTTTCCAAAGAAACAGAAAAGCCCGACGAGGCTACACCTCCTAATTGCAGATGACCAGTGCTTAAGGTAGAGTTTGCCTCCGGAAGGAGGGGCGCTCTGTCTGTACCAGTGCATACAGACTGACGTCAAGCCGCTGGCCGACAGACCCCACGCACAGGTGAAAGCCCACCTCAACCTGCCCTCCGTGGGGGAAGCCGAACGATCAAACACAGTCACACACGCACCCGGCAGAGAGCCGCGGAGCCCCCTCTATCCGCCAGCTCGGTCCTTCACAGATTAACCAGAAGGACAGGCAGGGATCGGCAGACCTTGGGGAAAACATCACTCCGGGAGGGGGGGGCGGGATCAACACAGAACCCCCCCCAAAGGAAAGCGCCCACTCAGAGAAGAGAAGAGACCCCTGAAAGGCTGAAGTCGTATCTTCAGAGAGGTTTGAGATGGTATCGCAGCCACAGAACTTGAGAAGAAGCTATTCCGAAAACACGCGAAGAATAGGGAAGAGTTCCTGGAAAAGAAAAATCATTGCCAAAATAATAAATTCAACGGGGGGCTGGAGGAGTAAGCGGAGGAAGCCTCCCAGAGCTGAGGGTAAAGAGAATTGGAGCAGGATCGGGTGGAGAGGCTGTGACACACGGGACCTGTCACTGTGGGGACAGTGAGCGTGCAGAGCGATCCCTACACGCGGGACAGCCTGCCGAGCACCCCGCGCCCGCACCCTCCCCGACACACGCTCACACAGCTTTTACAACCCAGTGAGGGGGATGGTCACTTCCTGTCTTACGGGCGGGGAAACTGAGGCACGGGAGGGGGCGTGACTTGCGGAAGGCACGCAGCCAGCGAAGGAGAGAACCAGACCTCAGACCGAGGCCAGAACCCTTCCCCCCCGCCCCTCCCCCTCGGCTACTTTCGCAGCTGGTCGCCAAACCACGTGGCCTCATAGGACGTTACAGTCACAGAAGCAGAATCAGCGTAACTGCGTTGGTTTACAGATTTTAGAATCACACCACGGACCGAGCACAGCCGCCTTCCCTACATTCAGTCAAGACAACCGACTGCGGTGTAGCCGACAGAGGTCGGACGTGCAGCTGGGGGGGGGGGGGGGGCGCAGGGAGAACTGCAAGGGCCTAATCAGCTCATCTCCATAATGAGAGTCTCCAGGCACAGTTGAACATCGATAAAATAAGCAATAGGGCTTATTGGCATCCTCGCTACGGTCCGGCGATGACATCTCAGGGTAGTTTATACTCGCTACCGACGTATACGTACGTACGTGTGCGTGCGTAACAGATACCCCGTGAGGCTTAAGTGGGGGTGACGCAAGCTAAGGAAACACGCCGGAGCCCCGGGGAGTTCCGGCCGCGCTACTGTGGTTTCTAAGGCGTTGCTGTCACTGTCCTTGCGGCCGACGTGCCGGTGACGGTGCCAAAATACCCTTCCGCCTTCCCTTCCTCTGCTGCCGACTTCCGCACCGACCCGCGTTCCCCGGGATTTGCTGGCTTTGCAAGGGGTTGATGCCCCGCGCCTGGTGTTGGCACGGGCAAGAGAATTTCTCTCCCACTTCCCAAGAGGTGACGCTATGACAGCACAGTCCAGCGCCTCCCCGCCTCATCCCTGAACCAGGCAGGCTTCCCGGGGACCTGAGCTGCCCACGGTGCGCCCTCCCGACAGCACCGCTGACCGGGTCTGGGTTAAATGCACACCCGTCTCAGATGTGTGAATCGCCGTGTAACGTGGCCGTTAGGGTAGGAGGAAACCCGTGGGGCCACTCAGCTCAGGGACACGGACCAACCCGGCCTTTGAAGACACGTTCTCCTTGCCACCTGTCACACTTCGGGAGCTTAATTCATTCGAAGTTGGATGTGAATTTTGTCTTCAAGACACCTACAAACTCATCATGATATAATTCAGTGTAAGTTTCACCTCCCCAAAGAGGCTCTTCCCTTATTTCTACGGCCCCCAGGGATCTCACCTACCTGTGAATGTTGATAGCAGCACACTTATTTGTATACCCATATATACCGTGAGATACGGGAGCCCAGCTACACGAGGAGCTCCCTCAGGCTGAAAGCATATTCTAAACGTCATCTGTCCCTTCATCTGCTACCGGAAGCAGTAGGTGTTCAATAAATGCTGATAAAATAGGGGCGCCTGGGCGGCCCAGTCAGTGAAGTGTCCCAACTCTTGGTTTCAGCTCAGGTCACGATCACAGAGTCATGAGACCAAGCCCTGAGTCGGGCTCCGTGCTGACTGCGGCACCTGCCCAAGATTCTCTCTCTTTCCCTCTGCCCCTCCCCCACCTCATACATGCGTGCGTGCACGCGCGCGCACACACACACACACACACACACACACACACACACACACACATTCTCTCTCTCTCTCTCTCTTAAAATAAAACGCTTATAAAATAAAATACACTGAGAGCCTAATAGTTACAAACATTCTCACGTGGCTGAGTTTTTACATCACCCTGCCTCTTTGAAAAGAAAATATTAATTGAAATATGCATTCCAGAACTTCTATAGGATGCATGGATGCCCTCGATGGAGACAGAAACGGGGAAAGCTGATTAACGCTTCATAAAGATGGCCCTAGGCCATCTTTCAAATAGATTTAAAATTCTTTTAGTTTTCAAGATCCATCAAGTCCCCCGCGTTTGGTATTAACTTCTTGCCATTACATGCAATTCAACAGAAGCGTAAGTCCTTCCCGTAGGACGGGCACCGGGCTGGGTACCAGGATTCGAAAGCTGAACAAGATGAAACCCCCAGGGGCTGAAGGTCCATTAATTCTCCGATGCTTTACTTTACACACGACACCGATCCCGCAGCCTGGGGGCCCAGGGACCTGAATACCTTCCGGGACGCTTCCCACAGAACCATTTCTCTGGCTTTGGATTGTGTGTTCCCGGCTCCCCCTGCCCCCCATTTCCCTAGGATCTCTCAATCCCTGGATTTGCCAGGAGGTTCCACGTGACTGAGGTTCCCAGACACCGGGCCACCTCAAAAAGTAAATTCCTATTTTAAAAAGTGTGTTAGACGTCTTACGGTCTGAGCTACATTTATGCTCATCTTGTGAATCAGATTCCACCAACTGACAAACGTCGACGATGCCACTGACGGGCACTGAGAACTCGCAGGGAGCCTGCCGCCCTCACGCGCTCTCCGCCACATTTTGTGGTTTCCTGCACTATCTCAGGCCCCACGCGCTCAGGGGCGGCCCTATCCTGCTGGTAGTGGCCCCCGCATCTCCCGCCGCTCAGCACGCATGCGCACCAGCTCATAAGGCTCACGCTAACCCCGCGAGGGTTACCACGATTACCGGCCCTGTTTGCAGAACCTGAGACACCCAGGGGGGAGAGAGGGAGACAGAGACAGAGTGTGAGTGAGTGAGGAGCAGAGAGAGGGGGAGTCACAGATCCAAAGCAGGCTCCAGGCTCTGAGCTGTCAGCACGGAGCCCGACGCGGGGCTCAAACTCCCGAATGGTGAGCCGAAGTCGGACGGTCCACCAGGCGCCCCAAAGTCCACTGATTTAAACGTCAATGTCATCCCAAACTCACCCTCACAGAAACATCCAAGATAATGTTCAACCAAATACCTGAGTACGTGGCCCAGCCGAGTCGCACATAAAATTAACCGTGACACCAGATGTCACATAGTAAGATCTAGGACCCAGGCTCCCGAGGCACAGCACAGCCGTGTTCTTAAAAGCTGCACAGGGGGGGGAGCCTCTGTTTTCACCGATTCTGCTGCCCAGCCGCTCCGCAGGTGAACAGGGATTATGTCCTGCTTCTTTCTAAAGCAGAGTGTCCCTGTCCTTTCTCCCCTGGGGGGGGGGGGGGGGGAGGGGGCAACGTCCGTGTGACCAGTGCTGTCTCCGGACTAACCTAGTGGACTAACTTCAGCTGCTCATAGTTATTGGCCTCAAGACTTTTTCAAACACAGCCCTTGGGCCGCTCAAGGCAAAGAGTGTCAATCAATCTGTTTCCTGGGCTGCTCGTCCTGAGTGGGTAGCCACGCCTGCGAACCGCACGGGGCGAGCCCGGAGACCGCCAGCTCCTGCAGGCGTGTGCCAGACACTCTAACGACTTAAGCCCTTCCCTCCTCACGATCCTAACGCCGGGGAGGGGCTCTAATCGCCCACCGTGCAGAAGAGGAGAAAACAGGTGAGCCCTGCTCACTCATTCACTCACCGGATCTGCATGTGCCTGTGTTCCAGCTGCCAGAACACCCTGGTGACGAAGCATCCTTTCTCACGGAGCGGTCACTGTGCGGAGGGGAGACAGGCAAATAAGCCAACAAGCCAGCGACACAGTACGTTGCAAGCTGACGAGTTCCGTGGGGAAAAATAAAGCAGAGGCGGGTATGGAGGAGGTAGGGATGGGGTTGCAAATTTCAACCAGGGAAGGTTTCACGGAGATGACAACATTTGAGTGAAGTCGTAAAAGGAGTGAGGGAGCAAACCATGTTGATGTTCAGAGCAGAGCCTTGCAGAGAGCATGATCGGTGAGTGCAAAGGCCCTGAGGCAGCATTAAGTCTGACTGCGACAAACTGACTGGAGCAAAGTGAAAGGGAAACCATGGAAGAAGAGGTCAGGCAAGAAATGGTCCAGTTGGTATGGCTTTCGAGGGCAGAGAAAGGAGCCTGGCTTTCTCTCTGTTTGAGATGAGAAGGCTTTAGAGGACTGAGCAGGGAAAGCACGCGTCCTGACTCACATCTTTATAAGATCAAAGAGATTAAGAATCTTGTCTCAGGTCACTGCAGCTGGTAAGGGACAGAACAGACCAGTATGTCTAACTGTGAAGGCTGATTCCCTCCTCACCACAACATCAGCCAGAATCGGTTTCCATTGCTTGTGACTAAGAAAGCTGATTGGTAGCGCTATGTGAAAAATCAAACAAACGTTGCAGGAAAGAACGATGGGTGTGAGTTCATTTAAGGTAAGGTAGCCAAGTCTCAGAAGGCCTTCTCGCAGAGGTAGTATTTGAACTGAAATCTGAATGGTAACAAGACAATTCATGGAGGGTAGAGTGTTGACGAATAGGTGGTGCAAAGGTCCTGGGGCAGGATCCAGCCTGGCACACTGGAGGGATAGAGGGAAGACAACCGTGACTGAATTATGGTAAGCAAGTCGGGGAGAGGTTCAAGACGAGGTCAAAGAGGAGCCAGATCCTTCAAGGCCTCACAGCCCATGTTAAGGAATTGGGATTTTACTCTTACGAGTGATGAGGAAGGAACTGGGGCACCTGGGGTGGCTCAGTCGGTTAAGCATCCGACTTCGGCTCGGGTCATGATCTCGCGGTTCGTGGATTTGAGCCCCGCGTGAGCCCCCGTGGATTTGAGCTATCTGTGCTGATAGCTCAGAGTCTGGAACCTGCTTCGGATCCTGTGTCTCCCTCTCTCTGCCCCTCCCCTACTCACGCTCTGTCTCTCTCTCTCTCTCTCTCTTAAAAATGAATAGAAATTAAAAAAAAAAAAAAAAAAAAAAAAAAGAATGATGAGGAACCAGTGGAGGATTTTAAGCAGGGAGTGATTTGCAGTTTTTAACAGATCAGTCTTGCTGCTCTGCGGAGAACAAGCTGGGGAAGGGCTTACAGGCTGCCTGACCTGAACCTCAGGTTTCCATAAGGAAAATGGTACATATTTAAGGGAGCTGTTTGTGGTGTGAGAGACTGATGTGAGTGCGTTAACCCCACGCAGGGAGGAATCTGTAAGCGGTCTCCGTTGCCGTTCACGGACTCTGGGGCAGTGCCTGGCGTCCCTTAAGTATTGGTTGAAGGAATGGATGAATGCAGAAGCTTTAAATATACAGGCGCCAGGTAACGGTGAGAGGACCGTTAAACCCTAAAGCCTTTCCCAAGAGACCCTAACCCTTGACAGCAGAGCCAAAGCGTTCCGGGGATATCACTTCCAGGGACTTCTCTTCTGTGAAGCATTCCCGTTCAGGGCTAACAAATTTCCTGTGATCTTGTCGGGGGGGCTGGAGGGAATCGCTTCCCGCTAATTGATCAAATTCACATGTTCGGGCTTCATTCATGTCATGTCAAATACCCCACCCTGCGCACCCCGCCCACAATTACCTTCCGGACCAGACCGCACGGAGTGGTGGGTGGGGGGCTTTTGTCGTTTCGATAGCCTCGCTGGTCACCGAGTTTTGATATCCCGGTTTTCCTCCTGCATCTCACGATCATCTGTCACCAGGCACAGCATCTGATGCGGGGGGGAAAGGCTGGACTCCTATTCCAATGAACAAAGGGAAGCGTTGGTGGCCATTAGCACAATGGTTTCACCGTCTGCCAACCCGATTCTCTACGGCAAACAAGGAGAGATGTTGATTTCCCTCCCCCCCCCCCCCCACCTTTGCCAGCTGTGAAGAAGCTGCAAGTTTCAACCGTGTCTCCCTCCCGACAAGCCTGAAAAAACAGGCAACAACTGCCAGAGGTTCCCCCAGCACCAGTGTAAAGGTATTAGGGACCTCCCGGACGAGCCCCCACAAAGGGCCTGTGGATCGGGGGTGGTGGCTAAATGTCCCAGTCCCCCCGCGGGTCACCTCCAGTGAAGGTCCCCCAGTGCCACGTCCACGCTGAGCACAGACATCTCGGCTCACAGGGCGGACGGGGGAGGCCGGGCCCCGGGACCCCAGCGCCGCTCTTCCGAAACGCAGCCTCGGCTGTAACTCTCACGCGCAAGCGGATTTCCCGCAGCGCGTGCCTCCTCCAATCACTTCGCTCCTCCAAATCGGGAGGTTGCGTCCGTGCATCTGATTGGTGGAGCCGGATCCCACGCCTGCCCTGAATCGCAAGGGGAGCTGGGAAAGCGAGTTACTGACTTCCACTGCGGGAGGCAGGGGTGGTCAGGAGGGAGGGTTTCCGAGTTTAGGAACGGTGTCCCCAAGACGAGGCAGCAGCAAACAGCACGATATCCGCTGCATCCGCTGCAGCCGTTCTCTTGGACAGACGTCGTCGTCCACAGTGGCTGCCGCATAGTGGGTGCTCAATAAACGGTGGCACCTCTTTCCCCTAGCCGTGCTTCCCTGCTCCCACACGGGGTCTTAGCTGGATGGGAATCTTCTGCTTCCCTTCCTGCGCTTGGAGTTTCTTCCCGGGGACTAGTTCTCCAAAACTAGAGCTTGGAGATGATGAACAACCGAATTCAGCATACGGAGCTCCACCTTACCCAACTTTAGCAACTGATTTCAAATATAGACACGTGCAGATCATCAATGCAAGTTTATTTCAAAGACATTTTCCCTGAAAAAAAATCTGGGTACTAAGAGTCTGGCTATTAGGTCAGAGCCTTAGTGACCCTCACCCAAGGGCGGGGGGGGGGGGGGGGGGCTTATAAAGCTCATCTGTATGGCTTGATTTCCACCGAATGTGTTTATTTATGTTGTTTGTTTATTTTAAAAATATATCGAATCATTTAGACACAATAAGGGAAAGTAGTTTTACATAAAAGCCATTTTTTTAAGAAATACATTTAATAATTGAGAAGCAATTAGGGACAATATTTTTACATAAAAATCAAAAACATGTGCATGACAAAACCCATAAGAATTAAATGACAAATGTTATACTTGGCAAATATCTGGAATTTAATTTCATATTAATAACAAAGAGTTATTATCTCTAGTGTATAAATCTCTATAGAGTTCACCAAAATTAGAGGAAGGAGAAACACCCTAGGGAAAAATGAGCCAAGAGATGAATACGTAATTTACAGAAAGACAAAAAGAATCATAATTGTATGAAAAGATGCATAATCTTGTTGAGATGAGACAGGTAAATGAAAGCTACTTTAGTCGAAAGCTTACAACCAGGCTATAGTAACAAGGACCAAATTAGCCTACTTGCTTGGAAAAAAAAAATTAATAGGCAAAAGGTACAAATAATAGTTTTCAAGGGCCACCTGGATGACTCAGTCCATTAAGCGCCGGACCTCAGCTCGGGTCACGATCTCACAGTTTGTGGGTTCGAGCCCCACGTCGGGCTCTGTGCTAACAGCTCGGAGCCTGGAGCCTGCTTCGGATTTTGTGTCTCCCTCTCTTTCTGCCCCTCCCCTGCTTGCGCTCTCTCTCTCTCTCTCTCTCTCTCTCAAAAATAAATAAACATTAAAAATGTTAAACCAACAAACAGACAATAGTTTTCAAGACAAGGGACACTAGGCAATGAAGGACAGTGACCTTGACAGATAGGAAATAAATGAAGCTAGCCCTACAATTGCCCTCAATTTCTGCCTTGAGAGACATTCTGGGCACTGCTGCAGGGAAGGGAATCCAGGTGGGGCCCTGGGGCTCCCCGAGTTAAGGAGGCAGTGCTCAGAAGCCAGACGGTTCAAGGTGTCCACAGATTCTGGGAGGAGTAGAGGAGAGGAGAAAACTCCAGAGATTTGCAAAAGGTCACTTTCAACTACTCAGTACAGTGCTGTCAGCAGGTGCCTGTGAGAAAGCTATTTGAGGCCAGAGAAAGAACCACCCAAAAGGATTAGAGGGATTAGCATTCAGTGCCCACAGGGGGCTGGGAATAGTGCCAGCCAGACTTGAAAACTTTGAAATTCAGGAATCATCCTGTAGAGTACTTACATCATATGATGTATTCCCAATGATATGGGAATAATTAACCCTAAACTAAACACCATTGTGGCCCCATCCAATAGATCTTAAAAACCAGATGGAAAGGATCAAAATATTTCCAAGTGCGTAACTGCATCTTAGAACAAAGCCTAAGGGTTTTTTATATGAATACAAAAATATTTAGCACCTAGCAAGCTAAAATGATTGTCATTCAACTAAATAATACCAGGCATGTAGAGAAGCAGGAAATGTAAAATGAGGGTGAGAAGTAAGAAATCAACTGGACTGGACATTCATTAGGGGGGAATTTATAGCGCTAACTTCCTAGATTAGAAAAGAAAAAAGATCTCTACTCCAAATCTCCCTTAAGGAACTGGGAAAAAAAAAAAGAGAGCAAATTAAACCTGAAGTAAGTGAAAAAAAAAAAAAAAAGGAAAAAAAGAGAGAGAGGGGCAAACCATGAAACAGACTCTGAACTGTGGAGAACAAACTGATGGTTAGGGGGGTGGGGGGTGGGTGAGACAGCAATACCTTGGTTCCAAAACAAGAAAGGCACTATAAGAAAGGCACAGACCAATATTTGTTATGAACTTAGATGCAAAAGTTCCTAGCAAATAGAAACCAATAATATATTTTAAATATATATATATATATTTTTTCATATATCATGTGTGGGTAACTCAATCGGTTAAATGTCCAACTCTTGATTTTGGCTCAGGTCATGATCTCATGGTCCTAAGATTGAGTCCCATGTTGGGCTCTGCACTGAGCGTGGAGACTGCTTATGATTCTCTCTCTCTCCCTCTGCCCCTTTCCCCTGCTTGCACTCTCTTTCTCCCTCTCTCTCTCAACAACAACGACAACAACAAATGAATAGTAATATCATGACCAAGTTGGGTTTATCCTAATGATACAAAGTTGATTTAATATTTAGAAATAATGTAATTCATCCTATAATAGAATGAAAACCAAAAACCGTATGATCATCTTGATAGATAAACATAAACCATCAGACAAAATCCAACATCCATTTCTTGTTAAAACATTTCTTTAAGTTTTTTTATTTATTCCGAGAGACAGACAGAGAGAGCAAGTGGGGGAGGGGCAGAGAGAGAGGGGGGAGAGAATCCCAAGCATCCTCCACGCTTGGTGTGAACCCGGGCTGGAACTCACAAACAATGAGATCATGACCTGAGCTGAAACCAAGAATCGACGCTTAATCTATTGAGCCACCCAGGAGCCCCCAGTGTCCATTTCTGATTAAAACTATTAGCAAAGTCGGAATTGAAAGGAAATTCTTCCATATGACAAAGACCATCCATGAAAAACTTGCAGCTAACATCACACTTCAAGGCGAAAGACTAGAGAAGGAATCACTCATATGTGCTCTGACCACTTCTGTTAAACATGGTGCTGGATGCTCTGACCAGTGCGATGAGGCCATGAAAAAAAATGAAACGTATCCAGGTTGGAAAAGATCTAACACTGTCTTTATTCACAGACTCCATGACTGTCTAAATAGAAAAACTCATGGGACCTATGAAAAAGCTGCTAAAACTCATGAGTGAGTTTAGCAAGCCTGCAGGATACAAGTAAACAAAAAATCGAATTTCTATATGCTATCCGTGGGCAAAAAACCCTAAAAACTGAACACTTAAACGGCAATATGATTTACAATAGTCTTAAAAATATTTGCCACCTATGGGTAAGTCTGACAACGGTACACTGAGCACTATAAAGTGCCCCGGAGAGACAGCCCGGAAAACTGTGATAAGTGGAGAGCCACGCTGTACCCACGGGTCAGGAGACTCCACCTTGTTGAGATGTAAATTCTCCCCGGGCTGATCTACGGATGCAACACCACCCGAACCCAAATCACAGCTGGCTTGGGGGTAGAAACTGACAAGTAACTTGAGATTCCCACGGAAATGCAAATAACCTATTGTAGCCAAGCAACCTTGTAAAAGGACAACAAACAACAAAAGACCACTAACCCCGTCGAAAGTAGTTAACGTGTCGAAAGTAGTTAACGTGTAGTGATTAAGAAACTGCCATTGGTATCAAAATAAGCGAGTAGATCAATGGAGCAGAAGGGAGAGGACACAAATAGACTGACGCATTCGATTTCTGACCCGTGAGAAGGCAGTTCACGGAGGAGAAAGAAGAGAGCCTTTTCGAAGAAACAAGGCTGGAACAACTGGACCTACAGGTGTGAAAAACGAAAAAGAGAACTGTGGTCCGTTGTTTGCACTGTATACAAAAAAAAAAGCCCCCCTCAAAATGTTCCATAGATGTAAAGGCAAAGTTATAAAACTACACACACACACACACACACACACACACAGACTTCTGGAAGGAAATAGGATTTGTGATGCTGTTGAGCAACGATTTCACAGATACCTCTCCAGGAAAGGTGTCTGTCGAGGAAAGGTGGCTGTCTGGGAAAGAAAAGTTTGACAAATGTGACACCCTTCAAAATGAATAGCTCCGCTCTTCCAAAAGTCGGTGTTGAGAGAGTGAACACACGAGCTGCAGGATGAGGAAAAATATTTGCAAACCGTACCTTTGATGAAGGATTTGTAGCCAGAATATATGACGAGCTCTTGAAACTCGAAACGGAACACTAATCACGAGAAGCAACCCGGCAGAAAACTGGGTAAAAGATTTTGCTTGGCCAAAGAAGATGGAGGGTTGGCAAAGAACCACGAAATCCTAACTAAAACCGCAACAAGCCACGCCAGCCCTCCCCTGTCAGAAGGACCCGGACTAGAGGCTGATCACTCCCATTTGGGTGAGGGTGTGGAGGGGCTAGAATCCCACACAGTGCTAGTTGGGATCGTAAGGTTGGCACAGCCGCCTCGGAAAACAGCTTCACAGATTCTTATAAAGTTTAACATCCGCTTAGCATGTGCTCTAGCCATCCACCTGCCGACACATATCCAAGACAGATGGAAGTATACGTCCCCGCAAGGACTTACGCCTGAACGTTCACAGATTTGCTTTGCGAAGAGCCCAAACCTGGGAACAGCTCAGACGTCCATCAGCGGAGGCTGATGCAGAGACAACTTGGGGTGTGTCCGTGCAACTGAGCGCTACTCTGCAATGGAAGGGATGACCCCCTGGTGTGTGTCACGACACGGATGAGACTCCGAATAATCATGCTGAGTGGAAGAAGCCGAGCAAACGAACAGACAAAACCCTATGTGCTGCTTGGCTCCGTTTATGCGAAATGCCTTGAAATGCGAACTGATCTATGAAAATAGGACAGATCAGTGGTTGCCTACGAGTCGGGGGGGGGGTGTCTTTGGAGGGAGGGTTACAGAGGGATACAGGGAAACTTTTCTAGGGGCTGCATGTGTCCACTCTCTTGACTTCGATGATGGTGTAACAGCAGTGTCCACATGTCAAAATGCACCAAACTGTACGTGCTAATGAAGTTCTAAATTTCAATCTCAGCTGTCCCGGCTGCCTGTGACCTTTCCAGACGGCGGAGCTCCAGCCCAGCGGCCGTAATAAGATTGCTCCGCGAGAATAGATGTTTAAGAGAGGAAGCAGCATATGAGGAAGGTGCAAGCTTTTGTTCATTTTGCATTGACCCTGCAGCTTTTGATTGAGTGCCGCCTAGGTGTCAGGCTCTGTTCTGGGCACCAGGGGATAGATGTGGCTGTGAAGAAACCCGACAGAGTCCCCATCCCCCAGAGTGACACGGCAGCGTCACGTTGCGGTCTCAGACGGCCCATCAGGCACACGGGGAGCGTGTGAGACGGTAGTGAGTATACAGAGAGGAAAAAGCAGGGATGGGGAGGGAGAATCTCGGGAGGAGTTGCTGTTTCTTTTCTTTTTTTTAAAATTTTTTTAACGTTTATTTAATTTTAAGAGAGAGAGACAAAGCACGAGCAGGGGAGGGGCAGAGAGAGAGGGAGACGCAGAATCCGAAGCAGGCTCCAGGCTCTAGGCTGTCAGCCCAGAGCCCGACGCGGGGCTTAAACCCACAAACCGTGAGATCATGACCTGAGCTGAAGTCGGACGCTCAACCCACTGAGCCACCCAGGTGCCCCTGGAGTTGTTATTTCAAAGTAAGGGCCCCGGGCAGGTCTCTGGAAGGTGATGGCTGAGCAGACACCTGAAGTGATCGAGTACAGGCTCAGATGATCTGGAAGGGTTGAAAACCAGCTCCTGTTCAAGCCTGCGTTTTCTTTTCCCTTTGGACGTGTTCGGAACGCAGCAATGATTTCCAAGTCCCTTCTTCCCAGTCTCGCTGCCTTCCCACTGCGCTTTGAAGCAAGCCTTCTGGGCACCTGTTGATGTTTTCGGCATCATAAGCTCAGGGGCTCAGGCCTGGCCACCCAGCTGGGTGACTCTGACTGGGTCACTGCGCGTCCCTGAGCCTCATTCTCCTCCTCTGTGCAAACAGAGATGCTAACACGTCACTCACTCATCCAACAAGTGTGAGCTGAGCAGTTATTAGGTGACTGGCCGTGCGTGAGGTGCTGGGGACGTGGTGGTGGATAGGACAAGGTCACGGCCTTCCCTGGGTCCGTCCAGCCAGGCACACTGACTTGGACAGACCACCAGGGTGATGGGTGTTTTAAACAAGACGCGTAGGGGCCACGGGAGCATAAGGAGGGAGTCGAGCTAGCTCTGCACGTCAGACGATGCTTCCCGGAAGGGACGTGTAAAAGGGATCTAAAGGGGTTAGCCAGACAGAACAGGGACAGCGTGTACATGTGCAAGTGGCAGAGAAGGGAAGGGTTCTGGGAAGCAGGAACTGTCAGGTAAAGACCCTGAGGCAGAACCAACACTGCTACTTTTCAGGGAACTGGGAAAGGCCGGGACCAGCTTTGCTGGAGTCGCATGTTTGTGTCACAAGGTCACGAACGTCAACTATGATCACCGGCGACAACCCGGCTCCCTCCCTGGGCTGCCTCACACACGTGACTCCTTTTCTTTCCTTCCTGGAGCTCTGAGCCACCCCCGGTGTGCAGGACACGGTCCCTGCACCTGTCACCCGTCTAGGAATCTGAGGTCCTGTCGTTGCCTGTAATCTACACACACCACGCTGGGCAAGCACAGACTCTTGTGTTCTTTCTGTAGATGAGGAAGCTGAAGTCTTGGAATTAATAGCAGCTCCCATCAGTCAGTTCAACAAATGCCAACCGATTGCTACACAGAGCAGCTTCTGGGCGGATCCGGCCCGGACGCGCGATAAGAAAGCGGCTCGTGCCGAGGAAGTCTCCAGCACTTACATCCGACGTGGGCATCTCAGCTTCCTGTAAGGAGCCCTCACTTTCCAGCACCCACAGCTCTTACGGGGACCTCCTAAAGGAGCCGACACGCCCGCCCCGCCCCGGGGCCACTACTCATCCTTGTAACCTGATGGGGTGCAGGATCAGAGTGTCAACAGCCCTGGGTTCTAATCCTGGCTCCATTGCCTACGAGCTCCTGAATCTGCATGCATCACTCAACTAGGGCACCTCAGTTTTCCATCTGCAAATGGGAATGGCATTAGCACGTACCTTGCGGAGCTGACGTGAGACACAAATGGATTATGACACGTGAGTGCTAGAGCAGCCCCAGGCACACGGTGGGCCTGCCATTGGCTCCTTGCAGCATTCCCTCTGGGCGGAGGGCCGGGGCGTGGTGGCGGGGACAGCTTACGCGCGGCTGCCGCCAGGGCAACGCGTGCTCTCCCAGGACCTTCCCCGGTGTCCCCGGGGCCACTGCCAACCCCAGCTGTACCGACAGCTCGAGGCTTTCGCTGGGCCACATGTAAACTCTTCCTGCCATGCCCACGTTGCACAAGTGAGGTAGGCAGTGCGGAGCTTAGAGGCTCTGACAGTTGAAATTCTCAGTCCAATGTCAACTGGGAACTTTGTTCTCCCTTTGCACGCATCTGCCCCCTTAGCGGGCATTGGTCTCCACCAGAGACAGATACCTGGACGCGGACGAGAGAACATTCTGGGCTAATCAAGATCTCCTCACCCCACCCCATTTCCTCATACTGTTGCCCGAACAGGCAGCAACATTCGACATGCATGGTGGTCACCTCTCAATCATCTGCAGAGATCAGAGTTAAAGTGGAAGTAACTGACTTCCGAAATAATCTCTTAAAAACCATAGAAGGCATAGTTTTTCTTATTACATCTTTATTTTCTTATTACATCTTTATTTTCTTATTACTTTTATTTTTTTTTTAAGTAGGCTCCATGCCTAGTGTGGGACTTGAACTCACAATCCTGAGATCAAGAGTTACATGTTGTACTGATTGAGCCGGTCAGGCGCCCCGTTGCATTTTTATTTTAGTTCCAGCATAGTTAACATTCAATGTTATATTAGTTTCAAGTGTATAATAAGGTGATTCAACACCTTCCATACAACACCCAGTGCTCATCATGACAGGTGCACTCCTAAATCCCCATCACCTACCTCACCCGTCACCCCCCACCTCTCCCCTCCGGTAGCCCTCAGATTCTTCACTATAGTTAAGAATCTCTTTCTTGGAGGTGCCCAGGTGGCTCAGTTGGTTGAGCATCTGACTCTTGATTTTGGCTCAGGTCATGATCCCAGGGTCATGGGATCAAGCCCCGCATAGGACTCCACACTGAGCATGGAACCTACTTGAGATTTTCTCTCTCTTGGGGCGCCTGGGTGGCTCAGTTGGTTAAGCATCCAACTCTTGATTTGGGCTCAGGTCATGATCTCAGGTTCGTGGGGTTCAAGCCCCACATCAGGTTCTATGCTGACAGTACAAAGCCTGCTTGGGTAACTCCTTCCCTCTCTCTGTCTGCACCCCCTCCCCACTCGCTTGCTCTCTCAAAACAAATAAAATAAAAAAAAAGATTCTGTCTCTCTCCCTTTGCCCTCTCCCCCACGCACACACTCTCTCTCTAAAATTAAAAAAACAACAAAGAGTCTCTTGGTTTCTCTCTTTTCCCCCTTTGCTCATTTGTTTTCTTTCTTAAATGCCACATGAGTGAAATCATATGGTATCTGTCTTTCTCTGACTTACTTTGCTTAGCATAAAACATTCTATCTCCATCCACATCGTAAATGGCAAGATTCCATTCTTTTTTCTGGCTGAGTAATATTCCATTGTATATATACCACATCCTCTGTATCCATTCGTCAGTTGATAGACATCTGGGCTCTTTCCATGATTTGGTTATTGTAAATAATGCTGCTGTAAACATAGGGGTACATGTATCCCTTTGAATTAGTGTTTTTGTATTGTTTGGGTAAATGCCCAGTAGTGCAAATCCTGAATCACAGGGTAGTTGTATTTTTAACTTTTTGAGGAACCTCCCGAGCGGCTGTACCCATTTGCATTTCCCCCAAGAGGGCAAGGGGGTTCCTTTTCCTTCACATCCTCGCCAACACTCATTGTTTCTCATGTTTTAGATTTTAGCCATTCTGACAGGTGTGAGGTGGTATCTCTTTGTAGTTTTGACTTGCGTTTCCCTGATGATGAGTGATGTTGAGCATCTTTTCATGTGTCTGTTGGCCATCTGGCTGTCTTCCCTGGAGAGATGTCTGTTCATGTGTAGAAGACACAGTTTTAAACCCAAAGGTTTTAACTGCACGAGGCAAACTTTGAGAGGGTCGTAAGTGCTTCTGGAATCTGGGAGTTGGGAGGATTCTGAATGTAAATAATAGAGTTGGCAAGAAAAATATTATGAATAAAACCCAGATTTCTGGGGCACCTGGGTGGCTCAGTTGGTTAAGCATCGGACTTCGGCTCAGGTCATGGTCTCACACTTTGTGAGTTTGAGCCCCGTGTCGGGCTCTGTGCTGACAGCTCAGAGCCTAGAGCCTGCTTCCGATTCTGTGTCTCCCTCTCTCTGTCCTTCCCTTGCTTGTTCTCTATTACTCTCAAAAATAAATAGACATTTAAAAAAGGTGGGGGCACCTGAGTGGCTCGGTCGGTTAATCATCGGACTTCGGCTCAGGTCATGATCTCACGGTTCGTGAGTTCAAGCCCCGCGTCGGGCTCTGGGCTCGGAGCCTGGAGCCTGCTTCGGATTCTGTGTCTCCCTCTCTCCCTGCCCCTCCCCTGCTCCTGCTCCGTCCCTCTTTTTCTCAAAAAGAAATAAACATTAAAAAAAAAATCTCGGGGCGCCTGGTTGGCGCAGTCGGTTAAGCGTCCGACTTCAGCCAGGTCACGATCTCGCGGTCCGTGAGTTCGAGCCCCGCGTCAGGCTCTGGGCTGATGGCTCGGAGCCTGGAGCCTGTTTCCGATTCTGTGTCTCCCTCTCTCTCTGCCCCTCCCCCGTTCATGCTCTGTCTCTCTCTGTCCCAAAAATAAATAAAAAACGTTGAAAAAAAAAAATTTAAAAAAAAAAAAAAAATCTCAAAAAAAAAAAAAAAAGAGAGAGAAAAGATTTTGCTTTCACGGGCCCATCTCTGGAAAACACTCAGCTCCGTTCTCCAAGGTCCTTCCTCCACACACACCCCTGGCCTTGGCTTCCAGAGGTGCAGCTCTCAGGGAAGCGTGGCCCACGGTTTCAGTCTCAGAGCTCACGCAGCCAGGGCGTCACAGGAGCTGGGAGCCCAGGCGAGCCCACGGACCCCTCCTTGGCCATCCACCCTCACGGCTCACCAGCAGGGCCGAGGTAACTCACACCCTTCGCAAAATTCAGAAGCTGCAGTGCAAACCACCGGCATGTCCTGGACATTTCATTGGGTGTTCCCCGCATCGAATCCGGAATAGATGCGGACGAGGGGCCGTAAATGTGCGGTGGAAGCCGACTGGGTGCCGGCAGATACCCCAAGACCCGGTTCGACCGGCAGGTCATTCCCTCCAAGTGCTCTTCCCGTAGGGCACAGAGCCTCTGGAGCATCCAGACCAGCCCTGCCACCCTGCCCCCTTCTGCTCGGGTGTCTCCTCCCACCGTCTCCCCACCTGCACTAAAATCCCTTCGTGCCCAGGCTGCACCCTTCCTTCAGCTTGCCCGCCCTGTCCCAGCACTCCGGGCTCAGATGCACCCTCTATCCTTGGCGATGTTTCCCTGGTGGTCCCCAGAAAGAGGGGGGCCCTTCACAATGGCCTGGAGACGACCCTGTACGGTCCCGGTGGATGTCTGCTCTCCACTAGAGTAAGCGCCCCTCGTTCATTCATCCCCTGGACCAACACTTACTAAAGATCTATGTGGGTCAGGACGCAACGGCACGTATCAACGGTTGAAAGCATAAATGAATGGTGATGCCAACTGCAGACCGATGAAGTCAGGATGACGTAGTGGGAAGAAGTGAGACAGACATGCGTCAGACACCCAGCTCTGGAATCTTCTCAGCCGGGTCACCCTGAGGGAGCTACTTGATTTATCTGACCTCATACGTAAGTGGGAATAACAGTATCTACCTGTGACATCTACCACTATGTACCTCCCCAGAGTTCTGAGGGGCAAACGAGGATCTATGTGGAAGAAAGGCACACAGAAGGACCTAGCTTTCTCTCCCTGCAAGAAAAAAGGCTGGGCCATATCTGGTCCACTGGCCACATGAGAATTTGGCAGAGATTTTGAGCTGCCCACCTAAGCCATGTCTCCCCTTCTATCTCACTAGAGAATCTCAATTTGGGGGATACCTGCTAAAAATGACATTTCCCAGGCTGCCTGGGTGGCTCAGTCGGTTAAGCGTCCGACTCTTGGTTTGGGCTCAGGTCATGATCTCGTGGTTCGTGACATCGAGCCCTGCATTGGGCTCCGTGCTGTCCGTGTGGAGTTTGCTTGGGATTCTCTCTCTCTCACTCTATCTCTCTGGCCCGCCCCCTCCCCTGCTCGTACTCTCTCTCTCTCTCAAAATAAATAAATAAACTTTTGGGGCGCCTGAGTGGCTCAGTCGGTTGGGTGCCGACTTCGGCTCAGGTCACGATCTCGCGGTCCGTGAGTTTGAGCCCCGCATCGGGCCCATGTGCTGACAGCTCAGAGCCCGGAGCCTGTTTCGGATTCTGTGTCTCCCTCTCTCTGACCCTCCCCCATTCATGCTCTGTCTCTCTCTGTCTCAGAAATAAATAAACATTAAAAAAAAAAATTAAAAAATAAATAAATAAATAAACTTAAAAAAAAAATTTAAGAAGTTTTTTTTAATGTTTATTTATTACTGAGAGACAGAGAGACACAGAGCATGAGCAGGGGAGGGGTAGAGAGAGGGGAGACACAGAATCCGAAGCAGCTCCAGGCTCTGGGCTGTTAGCCCAGAGCCCGATGCAGGGCTCGAACTCACGAACCGTGAGATCATGACCTGAGCCAAAGTCGGTCGCCTAACCAACTGAGCCACCCAGGCGCCCCTGAAAAAAAATTTTTTTAATGGCATTCCCCAACGTCCCTTGCAGCTGAGGTGGTCATGTGACTCAGCTCTCGCCAACGATCTGTCAGCAGACGGCACGAGGTGGGGCTTCTAGAAAAGTGCCTCAAACTGGTACGTTTTGTTCTTCTACTTCCTTCTGCTCTCAGTCTAGAATGAAGATGGGAAGATCTGAGCGCAGCAGCCCTCTCACCCTCTCAGGACCATGAAATAACTGCGGGGGTGGGAGCCGGGCACCTGGCATGGCTGAGCTCAGAAGTGGCATTGGCGACGCGGAGCTCCTGTCCCAGCCTGGACTGCCCACTTCCGGACTGCGTATAAGCCCCAAAGAAAATTAAACTCTCGTTTTCTTTTCTTTTATTAAAAAAAAAAATTTTTTTAATCTTTATTTTTGAGAGAGAGAGAGACAGAGTGTGAGCGGGGGAGGGGGCAGAGAGAGAGAGGGAGACACAGAATCCGAAGCAGGCTCCAGGCTCTGAGCTGTCAGCACAGAGCCCGACGCGGGGCTGGAACCCACGGACCGCGAGATCATGACCTGAGCCGAAGTCGGACGCTCAACCGACTGAGCCACCCAGGCGCCCCAAACTCCTATTTTATTTAAATCACTAATATCTGGGTTTTTCTCAGTCTCTGAAACTATGATTGTCTACAGAGCAATCACATCTCCCTATGCAGTCCACGGTGCAAGAATTGGTAAGAAGACTTAATTTTATGATTTATGATTGTTATGGGAAGTGGGTTTTAGATACTCATAAACCAGGAAGATGATTAGAATGCAAATTATGGAAACTATTTTCTTTATCCCAACTCTCTGATTTTAGATACCATTTTTGTACTCTGAGCTGATTACAGAGGCAAGAGAGGCAAATTTTAACAAATTTGGAAGCTCCTGAAAAGCACAAGGGAAAAAAAAAAAAGAAAAGAGGGGCTCCTGCATGACTCGGTTGAGTGTCTGATTTTGGCTCAGGTCATGATCTCACGGTTTGTGGGTTCGAGCCCCGTGTCGTGCTGTGTGCTGACAGCTCAGAGCCTGGAGCCTGCTTCAGATTCTGTGTCTCCCTCTCTCTCTCTGCCCCTCCCCTGCTCATGCTCTTCTCTCTGTCTCTCAAAAATGAATAAATGTTAAAAACAATTTTTTTAATAAAAAAAATAAAAGAAAATCATCTGTAAAGAACTCTCCAGGGACAAGTCATTTCTCACACCGATAAAAGGAAGTAGGACTCCTTGGAGACATGGCTGATTCTAAGACTGGGCCAGTTTCCACGATGGGCCAGGAGAATCTTGTGGTGCCAGAAAGGAAGGAACTGCACCAAAACAAACAAACACACCCACAATGATGGGGGGGTATGTCAAAGGGACACAGCAGCCAACGGAAATAGGTCCCTGTGGCCAGAGCTGGAACAATTTGACCAACAAAATAAATACAGGAGCACTGGGTTCTAACCCAAAGTCTAAAATAAATATCATGAGTCCATAGGGATATTAAGACATACTCAAAGAAACAAGTGGGAGAGAAGAGATAAATCTCCCAGCACAAGAACTCCAAATAACTTATACGAACACCCCACCTTCCAAGAGCACCACTGTCCACTCCCTAAGTGTGGTCTGTGCCTAGTGACTTTCTTCCAAAGGGTACAGTATGGAAGGGGCAGAACAGTGACTCTCTCTAGTGGAGAATCCTGCCAAGCCCTCCCCTCCTCCAGGCAGGCGAGGGCAACATGAACAGCGATAAGTCGAGTGGATGGTATCTCCCCTTGACGTGATGTGATGAAGCGGTATTTTACCCCTGTGGTCTTCCTCTCAAGAAACCATAGCCCCGGTCTAATCATGACAAGACCATCAGGAAAATTCCAACAGAGAAAAATTCTACAAAATATCAGACCGGTGCTCAAAACTGCCACAGCCATCAAAAACAGATGAACATAAGGGAAGGGAAACAAAAATAATATAAAAACAGGGAGGGGGACAACACAGAAGAGACTCTTAAATATGGAGAACAAACAGAGGGCTACCGGAGGGGTTGTGGGAGGGGGGCTGGGCTAAATGAGGAAGGGGCACTAAGGAATCTACTCCTGAAATCATTGTTGCGTTATATGCTCACTAATTTGGATGTAAATTTAAAAAAATTAAATTAAAAAATATATAAAATAAATAAACATCAAAATAATAAAACAAATAAGGAAAATCTAAGAAACTGTCACAGCCAAGGGGAGTTTAAAGAGACATGATGATGGCAAGTTATGTGATATCCTTGAGTGAAAAAAAAGAACAGAGCCTCAGTGACGTTTGGGACAACGTAAGGCAGATCAGGTGGCACTGAAGCTCCCAAAGGAGAGGAGAAGAAAGGGGGACAAAAAATTATTTGAAGGTATAAAGACCGAAATGTTTCTAATAGTTGATGAAAACTGTACAAGTCCCCCAAAGGCCAGCAAACCCCAAGGAGAAAACCACACAAGGGCAGCCATGGCCAAATTGCTGAAAACCTCTGATTAAAAAAAAAGAAGAAGAAAAGAAAAAAAGAGGCTGCTCTTACATTAAAAAATTTTCAAACAGGCAGAGGGGAAACAGATTATGGAGAGGACCACTAAACCAACACGACAAACGTTTTGTCAGAACCAGTGGAAGCCAGAAGACAGAGGGATGTCGTTAGAGTAGCGAAAGAGAAAATTTTAAATGCTGCAAACCTAGAATTATACTCAGTAAAAATATTTTCGAAAATGAGGGCAACAGACTTTTGACATAAAGGGTGAGAAGATTCATCACCAAGCAAACTTGCACTAGAAGAAATGTTACAGACATTATGTAGAGGGAAAATGATACAAGATGGAAATATGGATCTACATTTTTTTAAAAGCATCAGAAGTTGTAAATATTGCATGAACACAAAATGCAATTTTCTCATTTTATTAAAAATTTTAAAAATGTTTATTTTTGAGAGAGAGAGAGAGAGACAGCGTGTGATTGGAGGAGGGGCAGAGAGAGAAAGAGAGAGAGAGAGAGAGAGAGAGACACACAGAATCGGAAGCAGGCTCTAGGTCCGAGCTGTCAGCACAGAGCCCGACGTGGGGCTCAAAGTCACGAACCATGAGATCATGACCCGAGCCGAAGTCGGACGCTTAACTGACTGAGCCACCCAGGTGCCCCCAAAATACAATTTTCTCATTTTAAATCTCATTAAAAGATAACTGCTTCTGAAAAGTAAAATGATATTGGTGTATATGGGAGTTGAACACAGATAGAAGCAAAATGTGCCAAATAGCATCAGAAAGGATGGAAAAGGGAATCCTAGGTATACAGTATAAGATTCTTATATTATTCGTGAAGGCAGATAGGACTATTTGAAGGTGGAAAATCATTAGCAAAAGAGTATATTGTAAACCCTTGGGCAGCCTCTAAAAAAAGACATACAGAAATTCAATAGAGAAGATAAAACTGAATCATAAAAGATGCCCAACTCAAAAGAAGGCAGGAATGGAGGAAAAAGAGAGTAACATTAAAGACTGAAAAACCAAACAGCAACTCGGTAGACTGAAGCAGTCACAGCTGTATCAAAGAAACACATGAAATAGAATGGTCCACACATCCCAGTTAGAATTCAGAGACTGTTGAAATTCACGGTCTGCGGGGAGCCAGTGTGGTTCACCTCCTGGGGCTTTCCCTGAGGACAATTCCCAAATGAAGGTGAACTCGGTGGTAGCGGTCAGTGTTGTGGTTGTCCGTGGTGTGGCGGCTGGCATTGCCTTTGGTGAGCGAGGGCCAGAGAAGCAAGGGCGCGCACAAGGCAGGGACGGGACCGGTCCTTCTAGCTCCCTACCTGCAGCTGCGTGTTGGAGAATGAAAGTCAATGAAAAGCCTAAGCAACTGTCTCTACTTCTGGTCCATCCTCCACAAGGCCTTTACCTTCCTGAAACAAATTGGATAACGGCACTCCTCTGTTTAAAAACTTTCTAGGACAGGGGTACCTGGGTGGCTCAGTCAGTTAAGCGTCCACCTCTTGCTTTCGGCTCAGGTCACGATCCCATGGTTTGTGAGACTGAGCCCCACATCGGGCTCTGTGATGATAGTGCAGAGCCTGCTTGGGACTGTCTCTCTCCCCCTCTCTCTGCCCCTCTCCTGCTCTCACACTCTCTCTCTCTGCCTTTCAAAACAAATAAACACTAAAAAAACTTTTTAAATAAATAAAAACTTCCGGGGCGCCTGGGTGGCTCAGTCGGTTGAACGCCCGACTTTGGCTCAGATCACTACCTCGCAGCCTCTGGGTTCAACCCCCGCGCTGGGCTCCGGGCTGACAGCTCAGAGCCTGGAGCCTGCTTTGGATTCTGTGTCTCCCTCTCTCTCTCTCTGCCCTGCCCCTGCTTGTGCTCTCTCTCTCTCAAAAATAAATTAACATTAAAAAAAAAAAACCTTAAAAAGAAAAGCTTTCTATGACAATAATACTACCTAACGTTTATTGTGTGTTCCCTGTGTCAGGCACATTACAGGTATCATTTCATTAACTCTTTAAAATAGGTGAGGAAACAGATCCACAGATCGGTGGCTTCCCTTGGGCCACCCAGTGGATGGCAGATCCAAACCCAGATCCACCTTATCCTTTGTCATACTGTCACTCAATGGTTCCTCGGAAAGTAGGGGCTCTCTCTACAGACATAGCCAGGAAAGCAGTCAGAGGACAATTCATGGAGGTCTTAGAAGAAACAGAGAGTCTTTGGAGGTCTTTCAGCAAGGGAGTGACTTAGATATGGCTACCATGGAGCAAAGTGACTGGGGCCAGCGTGGAGGGAAGCAGGTGCTAGTTCCAACCAGGAGAGAGGTGGTGATACCCTGGCCTGGGCAGAGTAGGGGGCAGAAGAGGACACAGATGTCGAGGCTAATGCAATGACACAATCAGCACGATTCGGACACCATAGCTGGGGGCTCAGAAATGGGAAGGGGTCTAGGCTGACAGCTTGGAACCACCCGCCCAGAGAGGGGACATCCATGCGGAAACGGGTTTTATAGGAAGCTGATGAGTTCAGGGTTGGACATGCTGAGGTTGAGACATCTACGAGGGGTCCAGGAGGAGATGTCCAGCAAGCAACAGACGTAAGTGTCTGGAACCCAAGAAGTCTAGCCTGGAGACAAAGATTTGGGGTCATAAACATAAAGCTGTTCCCAAATATCCCCGGTCAGGTTGGCTCTCAATCCCAAATCCCGCGGCATGGTTTTCACATATCTATTTAATCCCTTGTATTTAATACTTATTTATTTTTGTGTCTGTCGACTCTTCTCAGACTAAACTCGTCCTCGTAGACAGAATCCACAGGGAGCCGAGCTGCAGGCAGGTTTAGCCGTTTTCTCAATTTCATGCAGCTTATAAGTAAAGGAGCTCAAACTTGAGCTAAGTCCCCTCAATCCAAGTTCCCTGGAGCTTCTCACTCACGAGTAGGTTTCCATGTATTGTGGCAGGAACAGCCCTTCTAGCGGGGCCACCGTCTTCACCTAGAGTGTCAACAGGAATGAAATGAGCCACAAAGCTCAATTTTGTGAGCAGGTAAAAATAAAACAAAACGAAGAAGCTACACGTATCGTGTGCCAACAGGGGATTGGACGAGATAGACCTAAGAGCCACCATGCGCACTCTTTACGGCATCTTGACTCTAAGGTGGGTATTAGGACGCCTGCTTTACAGACGAAGAGGCTGAGCTTCAGAGCGGTAAAGTGACTTGCTCAGAAGTTGCCCGGCCAGGGTTTGAATCTGATCTACCTGGTCACAGAAGCACAGGCTTCCCCTAGCCTGTCTTCACGTTTGTCACGCAGTAGGTTTAGAGAAAGTACATCAAGTAATTAGTCTTTCTCTGCCGCTCACAACAGGGAGTTATTATTAGGTGGAAATGCTTTATTTTAAACAGCTTGGGCTCGTCCCGTTGTTGCCGATAGCCTCTTCAATCAACCTTCAGCCCATAGTGTTGAGCTCTGTTTGAGATCCTCGTGTGCAATCTACTTTCAACCGTGCATACACCTGGGAGAGTACTGTAGATGCCGGAAACTATTAGAAAGTCAGATGGGTCACCTTCAAGGGGTAGAGGAGGACACTCGCGTGGCAGGCCCACGCCACAATCAAGCGCTTTATGGATCCGGTTCATCTAATCCTCCAAGGGATTTGCGTCACCATTTTGTTGGTGTGGAACATACGGCTCTGAAAGGTCAGGTGACTTACCCAGGGACACACAGCTCCCAAGTGACAGGGCGGGACGGACTCCAGCCATCTTACACCGAAGACCATGCGTTTTCCACTCCATTACCCTCTGCGCGAAAATCACTGTTCTCTGTCCTTTCTCCGCTCACCGGGCCTTCTGATGGGAAAGCTGGCCCCATCAACTCTCCTCTCCTACATCTGAACTGCTTGCTCGGGCATCTCCACGAATGCAGCGACATGGCCACGGGACGGCTCGTGATGGAGGTACGACCCCCAGCAAAGGTTCACCACATGCCTGCTGGTGAGAAAGTGCAAAGACTTGGCTTTCTGGCCGCCAACCCACAAAAGGTCTCGTGGCAGATAAGGGTTTGGACGTTGGGAGATCTGGTTGCCAAACCAGGCCCTTCCCCTGTAGTGGTGTGATTAAACTCTCTGAGTCTCAGCTTCCTTGGTTGTGACCGGGGAGTAGTGATGCCCACCTTGTTGGGGCGCTAGTGAGGACTAGAAGTGGGCTGAGGTAGCTGGAAGCAAAAGCGATGCTCACATAGCAAATGCTTCATCAGGAGCCCTTGTCCTCCCCTTGCTGGTGACAGGATCCCCTTCTCAATCACTTCCTACCCTCGGGAAAGCTCATGGGGTGAGCCAGTCCCACTGCAACCAGACATCATCGGCTTGACCACGTGTGACGGTAGGAGGGGTGAGAGCAGATCAAAGCTTCTGTGAAACACCAGGACCCGTGGGCAGTGTGCCCACCGAGCGAGTGCGGGGCAAGGGCGAGGATTTGGGGCCATAAAGCAAAGGAACCCCCATCCTGCTACTTACTGACTTTGTGAGCCTGCACACATCACCTCACCTTCTTCAGCCTTTGGATTTCCTCATTTGCAAAAGCCGGAAATAACTGATTCGAGTTGGAGATCGTCTACCCCAGGGCTGGCATGTTTTCCAGCCGCTGGCACGATAGAGGGCAAATCTCTGCTGTTCACGACGTCCAGCCAAGACCCAAGAGGTAATTAAAATAAAGGGTTCCTACACAGAGCAAAACCAAGTTCCACCGAGAAGAGCGTTGTGTAATTTATTTTCGAGAAGAGTTCTGTGTAATGTATTTTCGAATGTTCCCTTGATAAAAACAGAATATGTAATAAATACAAAATGCAAGAACAGAGAGCCCCCTTGGACACACAGCCCATAAGCAGCCAGGCGGTGCCGGGGTACAACCTGGGGGCTGGGGTCTCCTCCACACCCTCAGAGGGGTAGCGTCACAGTGCTCAAGGCTGGTCCTGTGTCTCGTCACGTCCCTTGTGCTGCTAAGGACAGAGAACCTTCTGGAAATTCGGGAGACCAGCTTGAACTGAGTCCTTGAAAGTCGTGGATGTTGGGGGTGTTGGTGTCTTATGCATGTGCAATTTCTATCTATGAGTCATATGCTACAAATGTGTGTGGATTTGGGCATGTACACACACACACACACACACACACACACACACGTGTGCAGGAGAAAAAAAATCTGTCTTCAGACTCCAGAGAGCTCCCTTTGGATTAGTCCAGGCCCAAGGCCCAAGTGGCCTTTTTGGCATTCAGAAAGTTCTTCTTCTTTCTCCTGGGAGGAAAATGTAGCGAGATCTCTGGCTCCTTTGGATTTCTGAATATGAAGAGCTTCTCGCCTGTGTTCAACAAATCGATGGCTTCTGCCCCTACGATGGGCACAGCGGCCACTTCTCCGACGGACTCCAGGGACAGGTGTGGCCAGCTTCCTTTTCCAGGCAATGCCGCCCTCTCTCTGAGAGGGGGACATGGCTTCCGCAATATGCTAGAGAAAGAACAGATGATCAGATGTGTTGTTTTTGGCAAGTGGCCCTCCTGAGCGTCCTGATGGAGCTCTCCCCGCCTTGGATCCTTAGGTCCTCAAACAGATGTCATTTAATTAATTAAGTAATTTAAAAAGTTTTATTCATGTATTTGAGAGAGAGAGACACACACACACATGCACAAGTGGGGTAGGGAGGGGCAGAGAGAGAGAGGGAGAGACACAATCCCAAGCAGGCTCCATGCTGCCAGTGCAGGGCCCGATGCACGAACCGTGAGATCATGACCTGAGCCAAAATCAAATCAAGGGTCGGCAGCTTAACCGACTGAGCCACCCAGGCACCCCCAATCAGGGGTCATTTAAAAAATTGTTTTTAATGTTTATTTTTGAAAGAGATAGAGAGAGCAGGGGAGGGGCAGAGGGAGAGGGAGACACATAATCCGAAGCAGCTCCAGGCTCTGAACTGTCAGCACAGGGCCTGACACGGGGCTCAAACCATGAGATCATGACCTGAGCCGAAGTCAGGCGCTTAGCCGACTGAGTGCCCCCCGATCAGGTGTCATTTCAATGGAAGACTTTCTCCCTGTGATCACGAGACTGCCCCTGAAATTAGCCAAAGCCCGCAGCAAGTGGCACGGCTTGCAGACGACTCTTCCTGACTCACGACTGAACTTTGCAGGAGTTTTGTGAGCCCGCTGTTATCATGTCACAAGCTTGACATCAGTCCTGGTCAGAGTAGGGATAGCACGGAAACTGGTAAATGGCACAAGGCAGAACCCCACCCTGGCTCTCTCCCCACCAGTCAATTATTCAACATTTACCAGGACATCATGGCCCGTGAGCCTCATACCAAAAGCAAGCTGATGAGATCGGACTGTGAAGCAAGAGTCAGCAGTCAGGCAGACTGTGTCTGAAACAGGAGTTACACTTTTGGGGGGAATGTCCCATAACAGGATTGCTGGAATCCTGTCCATGAGCAGTCCAGCCCCTAGATCCCTGGATACTCTTGACAACGGCCAGAACTACCACCTAAAGGCCACAGGGTTCTCTCCGTGCCCACGCAGGGCATGACGAGGCCATATCCCTGGGGGTCACCTCCTGGAAGTCACTGACAGGCTTGCCGGCCCTTCTGGGACAGATGTGACAGATGAGGCTCCCTTGCCTCCTGCCTTTGCAGCTGGTATGAATCTGAGCAAGGATTCCACCCAGCTCTGTGTGATCTAGTCTCTCCTCCTCCTGCCATGGCTCCCCAGTGCCTCCGGGCAGGGCAAAGGCTGGCGGAACGAGCCGGGGGAGGGGGGGGGAGTATTCCCCCTGATCTGTACTCACCCCACTTACATCAATGCAGCCTGGGGGTGCCTTCACTTCCCGTCCTTATCTGGAGGAACTGATTTGCTCCTTCGTGGGGCACTTGATGTTTACACAGCTTGCATTTGATTTTCTTGGCTTGAGCTCAAAACCCTGATCTAAGTTCTATGGGACTAAATGCTGACATCCAGACTATTAACAGTGGCTCCAGGATTTTTATCATGGACAGTTCTTGACGCTTGGCGTCGGCCCCTTTACCTCAGTCAAGAAATTACGGAAGGGACAGGCCTCAGGGTACACACTTCCCTTGGACATCGACCGTTTCCGGAGCACATACTGGGTATCGTCACTTTCTACCCTGTTATGAATCCACCTGACCTCACTCTTTCTCTAAAGCTTTTCTAGGAAGAACCACGGGACGTACTTGTTCAATTGGTGGGAGCAATCTAAAACCATCCTGCCCCCAACTGTCCTCTGACATCCAGGTGTGCGGAAACCACAGCTAAAAGAGAGAGGTGCTTGATGCTATCGAAAAATCACCGGCCTGGAAGCCTAGGCGTTAGCCAGATGGTCCCAAATCCCATGGCCACTGAGTCACTAGTTAAAATAACTATCATCGTTAAAGCGCTAATAAGTGGTAAGAGAACATTCTCTGACAGCTAGAGGCTTATCTTCAGCTCCTTAACTAAGCCCATTGAGTAAAACTTGTAGTCTTTAGGGAAGGAATGTGGGTAGCTTGGAGTCACCCTCCCCCGGGTTACTCGGGGGCCCCTGGCCTCCCGTCCTGCTCACAGGCGCAGCCGGGCGGACCCGCTGCCCAGCCCACCGGAGCAGGTGCCCAGTGTTACCTCTCCTTCCTCTCGCGGGCCCAGAGCATCTTTTCCAATCCTCCGCTTATCAGTTCTCCCCGTAGTCTGCTTTCCAGGGCTTGCCACCAGCCCTGGTGCTTCCTGAAGGCGAGAAAGGAATGTCTTACGTCATCTGGAAAAATAGGCTCCTCCAGTGACCCACGATCCCCAAAAGCGCGATGGCACGCCATCCCTCAACGTGACCTTGAGCGGACAGGAAGAACTCATTTTCACGGCTCTGTCTCTCTCTCAAGGCACGCTGATCGAGCACCTTCTCTGGGCAAGACACAATCTCTGTCCCCAGGAGGTTCCCGGTCCGGGGGTCAGAGCCGGGCAACGGGCGACATCAGTCAGGCAGGAGAAGGCTGCCGAGAGGTGGAGACACTTGAGCGGAGTCTGGGGTCCCCACAGAGGGAGCACACGGAGCGTTCGTGGAGGTATGCGTTCTCTGTGCCGACGCATGGACTGCCCATCCCTGGAGGGCACGCTCCATGCGGAACGACTCTGTCTTCCTCACTCTCCCACAGCTACTAATGCTACAACAGCGGGCATGCTACTAATGCTCAGTAGTGTTTTACGAATATATTAAGAGAGCCGCAATGGCCCGGTGGAAGCTTGGAAGGAGGGCTGCCCAGGGAGCGCTAGTGTCCAGCAGAGGACTGTGATTCTCTGCTGTAGAAAGGACATTGCAGGGTCACACAGGAGAGGGACAGGAGGGAGATGTTGGAGGGCCCTGGGCTCAGGTCAGTTCACTAAAGAACACTGTGGAGCTGAGAGTCCTCTCTCCGTGCTCCGCTCTGGCCAGGCTCCTGCTCTGCTTCTGCTGGTGCACACTGCCTGGCTGGGGGTGGAGACAGACCCTCTCCCATGGTGTCAGCCTCGCTCTCCCGGGAGCGAACTCCTGGGCAGAGAAAATGGTCCTGTGAGGGCAGCACCCCAGAGAGCAGGTCTTTCGTACTCTCCTGGTCCTGCCCATCCCGGGACCTGGGGATTCGGCTCTACCTGGATTCTGACAGGTTCCCCCGCCACATGCCTTCTTGCTGAGATCAGTCCATCAGATTTGGTTGCTTGAAACCCAAGACCCTGAACTTGTGACCGAGCACCAGGTGCTTGGGACTCCCTTGACCTCAGAGACAGTGACAAGTGGCCTAGAGCTCCAGAACTGAGTCCAGTTGGCCACGAGGCCAGACAAAGAAATGGCAAGCTCTTGCCCCACACGCGTGGTGACGGCCGCTCTGGGTTCTCTTGCCTTGTCTATCAGCAATCGCTGTTCACCAGCCTCCCAAACTGAACTGGCTGAAGGTGCAGCCCAGTAGGGTGGCCACATTCAGGTTCAGGGTCACCTCCAATACCTGCCATCTGCATGTCCCTCCCTCTCTGTGCACTGAGAGAAACCACCCTGTGCAGTGCAGCTCTCTGACCGCGCCCACACACAGCCCTGACCTGGCCCCCACCCATCCCTGGCCACACCCACATCCAGCCATGACCACGCCCACACGCAACCCTGACCACACCCACACTCAGCACCGCCTTCACCCACTCAGCCCTGACCACATCCACTCAACCCTGACCACACCCACTCAGGCCTGACCACGCCCACACCTAGCCCCTAACTGTTGGGCCCCGCTGCCCTGAGGGACTCATCTGGCCCCCCGTGGACTCACACCCCTACCCCACAGCTCCTGTCCCCACAGTCCCACCCTGCCTCTCACCCAGCCCTACTCTTCGCCCTTGGCGGTGCTTCCTCCTTTTTTTGGTTGAGATGGAGAAAAAGACACTGCCCCCTTCTTCAGGAAAATAATGTACATACACGTGGGTGAGCACTTCGGCGGACTCGGGGGTCCTGGCGGAGGAGGCTGGCTTCACCGCGCGGCGTCCAACACTCTTTCAGGGTGCGGCCGTGGCTTTTTTTGCTACCTCGTCCCCCTCAAACTCTGTTCTCGGCGGCACCGCCGGCTGCTCCCCACACCCCCTCGCTGCACAGCCCTGCTTCCTGCCTTGCCTTCTAAAGAGCCCGTGATGCCCAGATTCACACCTGGCACCTGCTCCTGAAGGGAAGCGTCTATGCAGCGTTGTCCATAATTGAGCAAAACAGGAGTCCAAACCAAACCTCCTACGAAGGTGTTTCAAGAACTGTGGAAAGTACGAATTTTAAACTAATAAACAGCAGAGATCATAGTCTAAGTGATCACGATTGTACAGAAGGACGTCTGCACGCGGCCAAGAGAGAAGGCAGTAGGCGCCCCCGACTGTGCCATTCGGCTGCGAAGGGGGAGGTAGGTGCCACATACTGGGGTTGCTGCACACTCAGACGTACTCCGACATGTTTCTACACACTCGCGCACACACACCCGTGCACCCACCAAACGCACTCCTAAAACCCTGCAAGGAAACTGCAAGAAAATGCTAATGGCCCTTTTCTCCAGGTATTAGAACCATGGGTATTTCTTTTCCTTCTTTTTCCTTTGATGCATTTTTTTTTTACACTTTAGTGTGTGTGTGTGTGTGTGTGTGTGTGGCATTTACGGCTGGGGAAACACCTTAAGATTCTACTTGGAAAATAAATTGGCGATGAAAATAAAAGTCTGGACGAAATACTTAGGCCTACCATGACTTCAAAAGGATTCACAGCCCCTGGTCCGGGTGTCCTTTGCTCCATGAGCGATGAAGTGCGGACCGGGAAGGTGTGTGTGTGTCCCGGGCCTGCTTCCTCCCTCCATTTGTTGCCTTCGTGGCATCTCACCCCGTTTTCCAAAAGCAGCCTGGATACCGCACTCACCCCTTCCTGCCCAGGTCGGCCTGCTCCCCACCACCATCATTCTCCGCCGAGTGGTCCGGATGCCTCTGGCTGCCCGAGTCCAGCGCGGCCAGCAGCTCGGCCGGCGAGGCCGTGGGCAGAGCCACGCTCAGGAGCCGGCGCAGCGTGCCCCCCGGCACCATCGCCAGCCTGGACAGGTACGACGCCAGTCTCAGCTCCTAGAAGGGTTAACAGGAAGCTTGCACCTCACCGCGCTGACCTTGATGAACAACACGTCCTAACGGATGACGGTCTTAGGATTTTGGTCCCAGGGAGATAAATATTTTAGCAGCTCAGTCTTGAAAATACATTCCCAGATTCACAGAGCTGTCAAGAAGAATCTATTCGGTCATCAGGACACATCCAAAACCTCCATCTATCCTCCCAGATGCTCTCAACTCCTGCTCCGCGGCCACGGCTCTGGCCTGCAGTGGGGCCAAGTGGGAATGGTCCCCAATTATGCCATGGCCCACCCCTGGATGGATGCTGCGTGAGAAGAGCCAATCTCCATAAGTCACATCCTGTCGTGCATCTTTCTTTCCAGAACTGACAAAATGCAGAGATGGAGAAGCGCTCAGTGGTCGCTGGGGGTTGGGGATGGGCGGGGGGGGGGGGGGGGGGGGGGGGGAGTGGGAGGGACAAAGGCAGGTCTTTTTCCCGAGGGAATAGTTCTGTATCTTGATTGTGGTGCCGGCTACATGGATCTACACGGGATAAAATGACACAGAACTGGACAAACACTTTGTAATTGATGTCAGTCTCCTGGTTTGATATTATGTGAGTTTTGTAAGATGCAGTCATGGGGGGAAACCAGTGAAATGTGGCGGGGGGGTGGTACTGGAGCTCTCTATACTATCTTGGCAATTTCCTACCAATCTAAAATTGTTTCATATCTTTTTCCTAAAGCTTATCTATTTATTCTGAGAGAGAGAGAGAGAGAGAGAGAGAGAGAGAGAGAAGCCAAGAGAGAGGGAGAGAGAGAATCCCAGGCAGGCTCTGTGCCGTCAGCACAGAGCCCGACTTGGGACTCGATCTCATGAACCGCGAGATCATGATCGGAGCCAAACTCAAAAGGCGATGCTTAGCCAACTGAGCCACCCAAGCGCCCCTACAATTGTGTCGAAACAAAAGGTTAAAAGAGACAGAGTATGGGTTCTGCATTCTGGCAAACCCGAGCTGGCTTCCAGCCCCACTGCACAGACGGGACTCTGTGTGCCCTGGAGCAATGCCTTTATTTCTCTCTGTCCTCAGCTTCCTTATCTGTAAAGTGGGCGACAGGAAGCCTTATGGCAGAGGATTCTGTGAGCACAAAATGAGCCGGAGCGTGTAGAACCGTCCCATACTGGGGAGACGCAGACAGCAGCTCTAAACAACACTGCAGTCTGGGGGACGAAAGTCTGAGGTCACTTCCACTGGGCTACAGTCAGGATGTCAACAGGGCCCCTGCTCAGGCTCTAGGGGGGCCACACGTCTTCCTGCCTCTTCCAGGTTCTAGCTGCCACCCGCCCGCCTTGGCTCACAGCCTTTCCGGCATCTTCAAAGTGTGTCCCTCCAACCTCTGCTTCTGTCACTGTCACCCAGCCCTCTCTTCTCACCGTGACTGCTCCTGCCTCCCTCTTACCAGGACCCTTTCCCTCCTTCCTGCATGGATTTCTGTTGTGTATTAGAGAGTGAGCCAGCAGGGGAGGGGCCGAGAGAGAGGGAGACACTGAATCCGAACCAGGCTCCAGGCTCTGAGCTGTCAGCACGGCGGGGCTCGAGCTCACGAGCCGTGAGATCTAACCTGAGCTGAAGTCGGACGCTTAACCGGCTGAGCCACCCAGGCGCCCCTCGTACACCTTTCATTTATACGCCTTGATTTATTTTCCAGCTCCTGAGAGCAATGGACTCGATCTTTTGTGTTGACTGCCGAAATCCCAGTGTCCAGGAGAGTCCCTGGTGCTTATTAGGCACACAGTGAATATTTATTCAGGAACAAAACCTCTTCAGAGGATGTCAGGGTCTTTGAAGTTAAGTGGACTCTAAGTCATGCCTTATGTGATGAAGAAAAAAATCCACTTTGTCTACAAATGGCTGTGGTCACGCTGGAGCCTCGAGGGGGTAAGGAGTTCGGTGAGGAATGCAGGTAGGGTCCCGGCCCCTCCCACAGCACAAGGAAGCCTCCCGCCTCGCTGGGTTGGAGCCCTTCGTGTCTCAGGCGGCATCCCCTTCCCATTTTATTCGCGAAGCAACGAGGCCGCGTCTTGCTTTAAAGGGAATGTGAAGCAGCATGAAATGGGAAGGCTAGAGCATTTAAAGAGAGTAAAACCTGATTTCATGGCCAGCTCTGCTCCCGGTGGCGCCTGCTCTGTGCAGGTCACACGTGTGCCAGACCGAGAAGAGGAGAACAGAATGTCTGGGAGCCCTTTCAGTCTCGGAAAAGCAGCTGACCAGGGAGGTCGCGACTGCTGTCACCGCTGCTGCCACTGTGCCCGATGGGACGTCCTCGGCCTGCTGGCCCTGGGCCAGGCGCCTGTCATAAACCCATCCAGCAGTTCCCTGGGCTCCACTGTCACCCCCGCCACGCGTGCTACAGGTGAGGACACGAGCACTCGGAGGAACAGGTGACATGATGTGCTGACGAGGGCCGGCCCAGAGCATGGCTAACGGGGGCTCACCTGGCTGTACAGGGTCGTGAAGGTGTCAAACTCCATATTCTCCAGCAAATCTTCGAGCACGACGCTGTGGTCTCGCTCCTCCCTCCAGCTAGAGTGCAGACAAAATCTACGTGAGTCCACTTTAGTTAAAATGTGACCCTAGGAGAAGATCATCTAGTTAAATAATGATCACAAGGGGGGCCTGTGTGGCTCAGTCGGTTGAGCGTCCGACTTCGGTTCAGGTGATGATCTCGCAGTTCATGGGTTCGAGCCCCACATCGGGCTCCGTGCTGACAGCTCGGAGCCTGGAGCCTGCTTTGGATTCTGTGTCTGCGTCTCTCTCTGCCCCTCCCCCGCTTGCATTCTCTCTCTCTCTCTCCCCCTCTCAAAAGTAAATAAACATTTAAAAAATCATGAATCTAATCTACATTATATATTTTTAAATATCTATTAAAATAGATGGCCACAAGAGGCTAAACCTCTTCTTGCCTAGAACACTTTGCAAATAACATATTATGGAGGCCCACCAGGACAGAGGGCTCCTCAAGGGGAGAAGTTTTGTGGGAGACTTTTCTGTGGCTCTGCTGGGCCATCCGTGGTCCTGCTTGGACAAGTCTTAAGATTAGCTGTCACGCTCGAGAGAGACCAAGATCTGGGGTCCGAGCCCACCACGTTCCCTGTGTGGACATGGACCCAGAACCGTGTTGCTAGCCTGGTCCTGGCACTGGCCACAGACGCTGGTGCCACCTTTTCATGTGAGGGTCCCTCTCAGGCTTTCTGACTTCCACACGAGAACTGCACTTTGCTGTTGTGTTTATAGGCAAGCAAAATCGGATAAATTAAACTAACCCAGAATCTCGCCACCCAGGGGTCACGTCCGTTACAATTTGGTCTGTTTCCTTCTAATTAATTTCTGCGTGTGTGCGTTTTCATAAAGGGAATCACACTGTGTCTATAGTTTGCACCCTGTCTTTTCCACATCAACATTCTACTCATGGCGGAAAATGATGAAGCTGTTAAAAAGTTACGTTTCCCAAGAGTTCTTGGCAAAGGCCAGTGGTCTGTTAGGGAAGAAGAATGCAAAGTGCAGCCCTAACAAAGACCGGGGTTCTGTCTGTTCCAAAGCAGGATGCAAACGGTTACGTTTACCGTGAGATCGGAGTCAGGCCTGCATTCGCTGCATTGAGTCAGGGTTTGGATAACGCGCTGTGGTTACCAACGATGCTGCCGCTGGGGGAGGCTGGGGGGAAGGGCACACGGCGATTCCCCCACACTATTTCTGCCCCTTCTTGTGAGTCTATAATTATTTAAAAGTAAAAAGTTCAAAACATATGTTCAGTAAAAACTTCAATGAAACCAAGTATAAGAAGATGTCAGGGACCAAGTGAGCTAAGTTAGCAGCAGGTGTCTGAGCGCTGGAGGATGCCTGAGACGGGAGCATGACAGCCCGGGGACCGCGTCCGGCGGAGCTGGGGGCCGGGTGCCAACCAGGCCTACAGGGGACCGACGCCACACGGCGCCACAGGGCGCTTGGCTCACCTCTGCTGCTGGTGTTCCAGTAACTTCCGGCCCTTGCCCAGGGCTTGCTGCAGGACAGCGGAGACCTGCCGATCGGAATCCGCGTCCTCGGGCTCGTTCAGAAGCCCGGGCCCGTCGCCGGCCCACTGTTGCCGACTGGCCAGCGCCCGCTGCAGCTGCGCGGCCTCCTGGTTCGCCAGCCTGCCCTCCAGCTTCCTCCCCAGCTCCTGGAGCTCCTGTGTGCGCACAGAGGGGTGGCGGTGAGCACAAGGCAAGTGGGCCGGGGGTTACGTCCGACCTCCCGGACCCGCGTGACCTGGCCTCCCGCGCCCGTCCGGCCGTGCAAACGGCACGAACCGACTGCGACGGGACCCCTCACGCCTCCCGGCCTTTGTGCACGCGGCTCCTGACGCCTGTGGGGCCCTCCTCTGCTTGCCTGGCCAATTCTGGGTCTCCTTTCAAGCCCTGGCTCAGGAGCACTTCTTCAGTGAAGGGCTCCTGAGGTCCCTTGGAAGATACAGACTCCCCCTCTCCTAAGGTGCCCACTCACCTCCCCTGTACGACGTGCCCGTCACAGACCGAGTGTCTGGGGCCTCTCACAATTCATGTGTTGAAGCCTTAATCCCCATGGGATGGTGTTTGGGAGTGGGGCTTTGGGGAGGCATTTGGGTTTAGACGTCGTCAAAGGTAGGGCCCCATGACGGGATCAGTGTCCTAAGAAGTGGAAGGGAGACACCGGAGCCCCTAATCTCTGCCACGTGAGGAGTCACTGAGTCTGCCGGCCAGGAAGAAAGCCCCAAGCAGCAGGTGACCGCTGGCACCTTTATCTTGGACTTCCAGCCTCCAGCACCGTGAGAAAAGTGTCTGTTGCCTCAGCCCCCAGGCTATGGTGTGTTGTTATCGGGACCAAGATGCTGCCCCGTGTCTGCAGCTGCCTGAAGTCCCTGCACCTTTCTGTACAGTGTGAACCCCAGAGGGCAGGGCGACGTCCCCACCTCCCTGACTGCAGCGCTCAGCACCGTGCCTGGCGGCTGGCACCTGCCGCTGACATACGTGGGGCATCAGCACACATCCGTCCACCCGGGGGCGAGGCCTGCACGGGGGCACAGCACCCCAACAGGACCCACAGCGTGCTGGGCGCCGTGCCAAGTGCTTCCAGAGATTGGTCTCACTGAGTCCTGTAACGGCTCTATAGAATGCATAGTCTTCTTGGCTTTTTTAATTGTTTAATTTACGTCCAAGTTAGCATATCGTGCAACAAGGATTTTAGGAGTAGATTCCTTAATGCCCCTTACCCATTTAGCCCCCCAGCCACAACCCCTCCAGCAACGCTCAGTTTGTTTTCCATGTTTATGAGTCTCTTCTGTTTTGTCCCCCTCCCTGTTTTTATATTATTTTTGTCTCCCTTCCCTTATGTTCATCTGTTTTGTCTCTTAAAGTCCTCATATGAGTGAAGTCATATGATTTTTGTCTTTCTCTGGCTAATTTCACGGAACATAATACCCTCTTGTTCCATCCACGTAGTTGCAAATGGCAAGATTCCATTCTTTTTGATTGCCGAGTAATACTCTGTTGTATATATATTCCACATTTTCTTTATCCATTCATCCATCGATGGACATTTGGGCTCTTTCCATACTTTGGCTCTTGTCGATAGCGCTGCTATAAACATGGGGGTGCATGTGCCCCTTCGAAACAGCACACCTGCATCCTTTGGATAAATACCTAGTAATGTAATAGCTGGGTCATAGGGTAGTTGTATTTTTAGTTTTTTGAGGAACCTCCATACTGTTTTCCAGAGTGGCTACACCAGCTTGCATTCCCACCAGCAGTGCAAGAGATCCTCTCTCTCCGCATCCTCGCCAACACCTGTTGTTGCCTGAGTTGTTCATGTTAGCCATTCTGCCAGGTGCGAGGTGGTATCTCAGTGTGGTTTTGATCTGTACTTCCCTGATGATGAGTGATATGGAGCATTTTTTCATGTGTCGGTTGGCCACCTGGATGTCTTTTTTGGAGAAGTGTCTATTCGTGTCTTTTGCCCATTTCTTCACTGGACTATTTGTTTTTTGGGTGTTGAGCTTGATAAGTTCTTTATAGAGTTTGGATACTAAGCCTTTATCTGATATGTCGTTTGCAAATATCTTCTCCCGTTCTGTCGGTTGCCTTTTAGTTTGGCTGATTGTTTCCTTCACCGTGCAGAAGCTTTTTATCTTGATGAGGTCCCAGTAGTTCATTTGTGCTTTTGTTTCCCTTGCCTCCGGAGACGTGTCGAGTAAGAAGTTGCTGCAGCCGAGGTCAAAGGTTTTTTCCTGCTTTCTCCTTGAAGATTTTGATGGCTTCCCGTCTTACATTGAGGTCTTTCATCCGTTTTGAGTTTATTTTTGTGTATGATGTAAGAAAGCAGTCCAGGTTCGTTCTTCTGCATGTCGCTGTCCAGTTTTCCCAGCACCACTTGCTGAAGAGACTGTCTTTATTCCATTGGATATCCTTTCCTGCTTTGTCAAAGATTGGTTGGCCATACGTTTGTGGGTCCATTTCTGAGTTCTCTATTCTGTTCCATTGATAGGGGGTCTGTTTTTCTGCCATAAGTAATGCATAGTCTTATTTTCCCCATTATGGACAAGGAAGTTAAGGCAGACGAGTTAAAGCAAGCTTCTGTTTCATGCAGTAATTAAGTGGCAGAGACAGAATTTGAGGCCAGGCCAGGGGAATCCAGGGTCTGTGTCCTTAATCATTGGCTAATCTGCCTCTCATTGGCCGAACAGAAGAAATCTGCATTCTTAGGCCACCAGAGTCGGATAATCTGGGAACAAGAGACTGTCTACAGCTCAGTGGGTAAGGGGCACAGGGGACACTGGAAGGTCCCACGACTCGTAGAAGGCAGGCACCTTGAATCCGTTACTCGGCAGATAGGCCAGTGTTCTAAGTGGGGTTGGAGGGTAAGGCTGGGCTTTAGTCCTAAGGGGCCTCGGATGGGCTCCATGAGACAATGGTGGTCCATCATCTTCCTAAAGTGAGTGTCAAAGAGTCTGCCTTCCTACTGAGGAGCCAAAGTTTGCATCTAATTTTCAAAAGGTTCTCAAAGCACCCCCCCCCCCCCCCCACTTCCAGCTCAGGAATACTCAAGAACTAAGAGAGAAGAAGAAAGGGCCAGAGAGGTAAACCAAAGGCAAAGTGTGGTGAGCACTTGGGTTTTGCCCGCCAGGGCCATGGAAGACTTTGGACACTTCCGAGGAGGGTCCTCTAACGCGCGCAGGTTTCTAACTGTGGCCATCCATCTCGTCGCAGCATCCCATATGGAAAGAGAAACCAGCCCAGAGCTTCCAACAGCGTTAATGAGTATCCGACAGTCTGTTGAGTCAGCACATCTGGAGCCTGGTCCCGGACCAGACTCTCACTGAGACGCCGGCCCCGGCCACCACATGGGGAAGGAAGGCTCGAACCCGCCCCTGCCTGTCTCTCCACGGCATGAGTAGAGCACAGAGAGCGCCACACGTGTTTTCCAAGACCGGGTCACAGAACGTGAATGGACTGTGTCCTAAAGGTTGTAACTGCTATTGTCCAGTTCTCCCAGAGGCCGCTCCGTCCCCCCAAACGCCTTCCGCCACCCGTCCGCCCACCTGCCACTTTGCCCAAATGGAATCCAAGGCTCGGTTCTGGGGCGGTCTTCCCTCATGCCCGCTCTCCTTACCGAAGTTGAATTGCTGAGGGCAGGGAGCACAGGGCCTGGCTGGTAGAAGGAACAACGGTCAGCATCAGCATCACTGTCTTCATTATTCATAATAGTAATAATGGCAGCAGCACGTACCCGACGCGTACATGGCCAGACGCGATTCGGTACAAGGTAGGAGGGTGCTATCACGCCATTAGAGATAAGGTGGCGGACGCACAGAGAGTATAAGAAAATCTCCCTGAAGGCACAGAGCTGCCTGGGCGCCACGCTGAGGGGTGATGTCACGTTGTTCTGACTCTGGGCCGTACCCCTCAGCTCGGTTTCTCTGGGACCCACTCCACAGGTATCTGCTGAAGGAATGGGGAGATGGATAGACAACGAGATGATAGACAGACAGACTGACAGACACGTCCAGGCCTTTCGTTGGGCACCGGAGATCAGGAGTGCATGAGAACACGGCCCCCAGACTCTGGGAACTCGCAGTCCAGTGTGGGAGACAGCTGTGCGGATATAGGGACAGGAAGCAGACATCATCTGCTATCGCCGAGACTCAGGAGGGAGGACGTGGGAGCGCAAAGCTGAAAGAGACCAACTCTGCCCAAGGGAATCACGGGTGGCTTCACAGAGGAGGCAACATGTGGCTTGTCTCAGAAGATGGATAGGAGCTTGCAAAGGGGCGAAGAAGCCAGACAGAGGTGATTCAGAGGAACGGAGGCCTGAATGTCTCTCAAGTGTGCAGAAGCAACAGAAAGTCCAGAGGTTTGAAATGCGGGGTCCGTCCCCAAGTGGTGGAAATGAGGCATTTATTTATTTATTTATTTATTTATTTATTTATTTATTTAATAAATGTTTACTTACTTATTTTGAGAGAGAGATTGAGAGAGAGAGCACGAGCAGCGGAAGGGCAGACAGAGGCGGAGTGAGAGAGAATCCCGAGCAGGCTCCACACTGTCAGCATAGAGCCCGATTCGGAGCTCGATCCCACAACCCTGGGACCATGACCTGAGCTGAAAACCAGGAGTCAGAGGCTCAACAGACTGAGCCACCCAGGCACCCTGAGGTGAGGTTTTTAAATACAGAGCTGGGGGTGGGGCTGTCAATGATCAGTTTTATGTTTCAGAGATTCCTTGGCTGCAGGGTGGAGGGGACCAGAGTAGGGAGAGGGAGGGGGGTGGAAACTGATGTGCGTACAGGAGCCGGGCTTTGCGGGAGAAGGGGTAAGCCCTACTTGCCAGCTGCTGGAGCTCGGTGAAATGATGTAACCTTCCTGAGCCTCTAGAATGGGTAGAATTGGGTATAAGAGCATCACGGGGTTGGGACACCTGGGTGGCTCAGTCGGTTGAGCGTCCGACTTTGGCTCAGGTCTGCTGTCAGCACAGAGCCCGACGCGGGGCTCGAACCCACGAACCTTGAGATCATGACCTGAGCCGGAGCCCGATGCTTAACCGACTGAGCCACCCAGGTGCCCCAGGAAACATTTTTAAACAATGCATCATGGGATTGACAGAAGGTTCAAACACTTAACAGGATGCTTTGGACTTAACGAGAGCTCGATTAATGTGAGCGACTTACCAGTAGTGTTATTTTTCTTTTTCATGCCTAGATTCATGCCAGCAGTGAAGCTGGGCGGCAGACGTCAGAAGTGAGGGAAAGAAAACAGTTCAGGCAGAATCCGCAGGCTGGGTGATTGGCAGCAAGAGGGCAGTAAGCCAGAGCATGAACCGAGGAAGACACCGGCTTCAGACTTGGAAGAAGGGAAACACAGCAATTTAAGCTACGGTGTGAACTCAGTGGGTACGGTCAGTCCAGGGTCCCATGATCTGTGCCGAGGAAGTCCGTCCTATGCAGACTTGCCTGTTCCGCCACTTGCCTCCGTGATTCAATTATGCCTCGTGTGCGTTCCCATTTCACAAGATAAGTCTAAATCTTCCATCCAAGGAGGTGTACCTGATACACGATACACTTTTCTTAGGACTCATTTCTTTCACAGCATTTCATGCCATGCTTTTTTTTTTTAAGTCCCCTGAGGGTTTAACAGCTTAGAAGCCCATTCACCAGGGAAAGCGGTTTTGACAGAATGATCCACTGTGGAATGAAAGTCTAATATCTGGAGCCAAACAACAGGTTTGTCTCCCCTCCAAACGCAAATCGAGAAAACGCTGGCATCACATCCATTGCCTTACCACCAACTTCATAATTACATCATCTGACTCAGGACCCGTGGTTCCAGTTCGGGATACCCAACTCTTGCAAACACATTCAAGAATAAGGAAGCTTTGGTGCTACCCCCAAAGGCTGTGAGATAAACAGAAAATGTAAGCATCACATCCAACCCTATGACTACAGAAATCAGGGTGGTCTCAGATAAAAAGAGCCACCGAGCATCTCAGGGCTGAGTTGACGGGCTGCCCAGGGCACCCAGAAGGAGCAGACACAATGTGAACCGAACACCAGAGGCTCTTCATATCTACTCTGCCCCTAATCGAGAGACGACCTTGACCTGCCCCTCCTCCGAAGGCTTCGCATCCTTCACCTATAATTCAGGGCCATGCCCATCACCCCTCAGCCATACTTGCTGTGGATTTTGGGGAAATACCCTGTGCAGATCCCCTCCTGTCACTAATTTGCCAAGAAGTTTTTGTCTGTTACACTGAGACGATCGTGCGAGTTTTTTCTTTTCTCCTTTAATCTGCTAATCTGGCAAACTTTGTAAATGGAGATTTTAAGGTTAAACCGACCTTCTATTCCTGGGAAAAACTGAACCTGGCCATGCTGTACTCATTATTTCATGGCTGGCTGGCCTATGTTAATTTTTGTTTACAAACTGTACATCCAAGTTTGCAAGTAAGGGTGAAGGGTTCGTTGTTCTCATACTACCCATGTCTGGTTTCGGTGTAAAGGTTGTCTGTCTGAGCTTCACAAAATGAGGAATAGTCCCTATTTTTCTAACACCAGGAATATTGTGTAGATGAGGTGGAAAAGTTTGTTGGAGCTCACCTATAAAACTATCGGGGTAGGTGTATTTTTGAGTGTCTTAGAAGACTTATTAATTACTGAATCAATTTCTTTCATGGCAATAGGATTATAAATAGACTTCTACCTGAGTCAATTTTGATGATTTACATTTTTCTAGAAATTCTTCCATTTTATTTCAGTTTGCAAGTCTATCTACATGAAATTGTTGGTAGAGTTTTGTTTTTAAAAACTCTACTTCATCTATAGTTATGTTGCTTTTCATTATTTACTTGTCCCAGGGGTGCCTGGGTGGCTCAGGTGGTTGAGCATCCCGACTTCAGCTCAGGTCATGATCCTGTGGTTTGTGAGTTCGAGCCCCACATCGGGCTCTGTGCTGACAGCTCAGAGCCTGGAGCCTGCTTCGGATTCTGTGTCTCCCTCTCTCTGCTCCTCCCCACTTACACTGTTTCTCTCTCTCTCTCTCTCTCTCTCTCTCAAAAATAAATAAACATTTAAAAATAAATTAAATAAATAAATAAATACATACATATAATATTATTTACTCATCCCTTATCTCTTTTTTAAATGGTCACTTGTGTCAGAGCTTTGTATATTTTATTAGACTTTTTTTCCCCCAGAAAATTCACCTCTTCTCTTTATTGATCTTTTCTATCACAGTTTTGTTTGGTTGGATTTTGGCAGTTTTAAAAATTTTATTTATGCAACCTTCCTTCCTTCTTTCTACAGATTAATTTGTCACTGTTACCCTCTAGCTTTTTATATGATTGTAATTGTGAACTTTTCTTCTCTAATTTAAGTTTAGAGCATTCATTTCTCTTAGAGCTGAAAAGCTGCGTTAGCCAAATCCCACAAATTTTGATCTGTTTTATTTACATTATTACATTATTTTTCTGTTCTACAGTTTTAGAAGTTTCCGTTATGATTTCTTTGACCAATGACTTATTCAGAGGTAAGTTTTAAAACTTCCAAAGTATGGGCTTGGAGTAATGACCTTTTCTTAAGTGGATTTAAACCTAATTGGTCTTTTCTTTCAAAAAGGTGGTCAAAATGATATCATATAGTCGTTTCCTTAACTGTTCCAACGTGTGCTGCAGAAGCAGATGTGTTTGTTAATTGCCAGCTGTAAGATTCTGTAGGTGCACATTAAATACAGACTGATGAATGGGTTATTCAGTTCATTGGTATCTTTCCCTGTGTCTCGTCTGATCGCCCACAGAAAGAGGGGGGTGTGCAGAAACCCCTCACTATCACGAACGACTCATCAACGGTCTATCAAGTTTTCTTTTCATTATCTTGGGTCTTCTATCACATATACGCAACTGGAGACTTGCTTTGCTCTCCAGGTGAATGAAACTTTAAAATCATTTTGGTAGCACCCTTAATTTTTAAGGCAATGTCATAAATCGTGATTTTATAGTCTAGGCTGCTAATCCGAGCATCCGACGTCTTTAGGGATTTTAATCTGTTGGGTTTTGTTTCTCCGACACATACATCATCTCGTCTTGCTTACGTGTTAGGGGACTCCGAAATTCAATTGAGAATACTTATTTGGCTGAAATTTATCTGTGAAAATCCCGAGTTGCCCAGATTGAGGCTATTTTTCTCTAGAGAAGATGTGCCGTGGCTTTGGCCATGCACCAGAGGCGTCATTCAACCTACAGCCATTTTATTTTATTCTATTTTTTTATATGAAATTTATTGTCAAATTGGTTTCCATACAGCCAGGGCTCCTCCCAACAGGTGCCCTCCTCCATGCCCAGCACCCACTTTCCCCTCCCTCCCACCCCCCCCCCCCCCCAACCCTCAGTTTGTTCTGTTTTTAAGAGTCTCTTATGGTTTGGCTCCCTCCCTTTTTTTTCCCCCTTCCCCTCCCCCATGGTCTTCTGTTAAGTTTCTCAGGATCCACATAAGAGTGAAAACATATGGTATCTGTCCTTCTCTGTCTGACTTATTTCACTTAGCATCACACTCTCCAGTTCCATCCACGTTGCTACAAAAGGCCGTATTTCATTCTTTCTCATTGCCATGTAGTATTCCATTGTATATATAAACCACTTTAATTTAATGTATCAGCTTAGAGATTTCCTGACTGGAGGGCTAAAGTATTTTTGGATTCCTTCCTCACAGCAGCAAGAGCCTTTGACTACAAATTCACGGGGAGACTCCCCTCCACCCCACCCCACCCCCACCCCCGGAGCAGGGCTGGGGAAGGGAGGGAAGGACAGGTTTCCCTGGTAACACCTTTGACAGCAGGTGACTTTCTCTTCCCACCCCCTCACTGGGTGTCCTACCTCCTCGAACACCCCCAGCCTCATCTCCTGTCTCCCCCAAATGAACCCCAAATCCCTGGGTTGTAGGTTTCAGTCTTTTCCCCTGGATCTGAGCCTCTGGATTTGCCTTCCCCAGGATATCCTTGGCCTTTGGGAATTTTCCACATTCTCTTGTGAACTCACAAAGCACTAAGAAGTATGCTCATTTTTATTTATTTAGCATCCAGATGTTTTGTGCTGGAATGCCAACGTTTCCACATCTTTCTATCCCTAACAGAAATCAACGTCATAATTGTGGTCACAGTGCAGGACGCATGATGTTTATGGGAAAAGTAGTTCTGGACTCTTCAGAATCTAATGTTATTTATGACTTTCAACCCCCACCGGCAAGATCAAGGTGGACAGTCCATGAACGTGACCTAGAGAGTTTAAGTCAGAAACAGACTGCATTCCGCTCCTGGCATTTCTTTATTAGCCGCGTGGACTTCACAAAGAACTTGATATGCCACCTGCCGGGATCTCAATTTCTCTACCCGAGAACTGAACAGCAGTACCTACTTCACAGCACAGTGCTATAACTAAGCGATATAACGTGTGACAGGGACCATAAAGGTCCAGCAGTAAGACCGCAACTTATACTCAATCGCGCTTAACGGGTCATTTTTAGATGCATGCTTACGAACTCTTAACGCTCAAATGAGAGTATGCCCATTCACAGCTTGTTAGCGCTTTTGCTCGCATATACTCAATAAGCCTGAATTCCTTTTCCTCTCCAGAGGTAGGATAATAACATACGAAATTCTAAAACACTCTCCTCAAGGATCTAAGGTTAGTCCTCAGTTACTTCCATGGCTTTTGTTTTATGAATACACCTCTCGCACCTTGAAAAAAATGCGGCGTGCGGGAATAACCGTACAAATGTGATCATAAACGTAAACAACAGTGCAGTATTTCATTGCATCTAGGGCGCCGTTAAATTGAAAGCCACACTGTTATTTTTCACGGCTCTGTGACGGAGCTCCTGATGCTGCTGTGGATGTGGGAGACGCATCCCGGTGTCAGAGGTGTTAAAAATGTTGTAATTCAAAAGGTTACTTCTCAGGGGCAAGGCAATCGAGCAGCCTCGGGGTTGTAAGTTCCCTCACTTAGTCCTCACTGCGACCCTGAAGCATACACAGGGCAGGCGACCACCCACTTGCCGGCGGGGGGTGGCAGGGGAGCCAGAGGAGCCCATCCCCGATCGTCCCCTCTTCCTTCCCGAGCCCCCGCGCTCACCGGGCTGTGCGACCCCAGGATCTGCTCGCAGGCCAGCTTCGTCAGGGTCTCCGACTCGCTCAGCTCCTCCAAGAGCAGGTCCTGGACGCTCAGGAGGGCGGTGTAAGCCCACAGGGTCTTGGCTATCCTGGCGGCCTTCTGGAACTGCAGGGAGGCGAGGGACTCCGCGAAGCGTGCCTCCTGGGCCTCCAGATGCTGCACGCGTTCCCGGAGCAGCTCCCCGCGGACCTGGGGACGGCAGGCCACAAGCCACACAGGTGAGTGGCGGGGGGTGTGGAGAGAGGACTTCCAGACAGCAGCCCGCTAGGCTGAGCTCAAGCGCCCATTCACTGGGGGTGGGGGTGGGGGTGGGGGTGGGGGGGCTCGGGAAGGGCCTCCACGACTTGCAAAGAAGCAAGCACTGGGAGGTGCAGCGTGCAATTTAGGACCACGGGGTGTCTCTGCTTGCAAACACTCGCCTCGCTGGGGCTTCTGGAGTCTGGCCGTTCCCTCCACATTTATCTCTCTGGAAGGTGCAGGGAATTACGTGGCTACCCAGCGTGAAATCCCATCCAGAGGATGAAAGTTTAAACTTCGGAACAGGCTCTGAGCCCCTTCCCACCCCGCTCCCAGCAGAGGTACGCCTGCAAAGTCTCATCTGTTCCTCTGCTCCCCCCACCGCACCCCTGGGACTCCACCCTTCCCGGGTGCCTGGGGGCTCCCCGCGGGACTGAAATGCCCGGCATCCTCGTCTTCCTGAAGATCCTCTATTTGTCCTTCCGTCCCCGGTTCCAACCACTGTGTTAGAAGTGTCCTCACCAAGCACATGCTTGTCACTCTCGTCTCTGCCTTTCCTCCTCCTGCTGGCCCTCACCGCACCGTTGACCCAGCGGGGACCCGAGCCCCTCGGGGGGAGGGCCCAGCACCTGAGGGGCTCCAGAAACCCCAGACAAGGGAATGCATCCACTCTCCTGGGTCCCACAACCAAGCAGTTCATTCTGACATCAGTGTGTCTTCTCTATGTCCCCACTGCCTCTTCTCCTTTCTCCAGAAAAGATGCCACATGAACAAGGGGGCCTGATGCTTCTCACACGTGGCCCCCCGAGCCCCTGATGGCCGCTCCCTTTAATGTGCACCCCCTCCCCTCACAGGGACGCCACAAGCCAAAAAGCGGCCTGCTTGAACACGTGTCTTGGTGAAGTCTTTCCTTTAATCTTTAAACGTGTGTGGAATTTCGGGGCGCCTGGGGTGGCTCAGTCGGTTAAGCGTCCGACTCTTGGTTTTGGCGCAGGTCATGATCTCACGGTTAATAAGTTTGAGCCCCGCGTCGGGCCCTGGGCAGACAGCACAGAGCCTGCTTGGGAACCTCTCTCTCCCCCTCTGTCTCTGCTCCTCTCCCACTTGCCCACACACACACTCTCTCTCAAAATAAATACATAAACTTTAAAAAGTTACTTAAAAAAAAAAAGCGCGTGTGGAATTTCATTGCAAAACCAAAGGTAAACGTAACCCAGATACGGACGGGGTATCACACAGCCTTAAAAGGAAAGGAAATTCTGACACAGGCTACGATTTGGAGGACGGCGTGCTCCGTGACATAGGCCAGTTACAAAAGGACAGACACTGTAGGATTCCTAGAGCAGTCAAGTCCATAGACACAGAAAGCAGATGATGTGTGCCAGGGGCTGGGGGCAGCAGACACGGGGAGTTGGTGTTTCGTGGGGACAGAGGTTCAGTTTGGGAAGACGGATGGCGGGGACGCTTTGCACAACAGGGTGAACGTACTGCATGGCACTGGCCTGTATGAGCAGAAGCGGTTAAGACAGTAAGTCTCACGTCATCTATATTTTACCACAATAAGAAATATTGAAAAACTTTGTGGAATTCTGTTTTCTGCCATGTCACCGATTTTTTAAAAATTTTTCATGCTTATTTTATTTTTGAGAGAAAGAGACAGAGCGCAAGTGGGGGAGGGGCAGAGAGAGAGGGAGACCCTGAATCCGAAGCAGGCTCCGGGCTCCGAGCTGTCAGCACGGAGCCCAACGCGGCGCTCGAACCGACGGACGGCGAGATCATGACCTGAGCCGAAGTCGGTCGCTTAAGCGACTGAGCCACCCGGGCGCCCCTTCATGTAACCTATTTTTAATATTCATCTGTTTATGTTCGGAGAGGTCTCGGGTGGCTGACACAGGTAAGAATACTTATGTGATGTGGGGGCTGGCGGAGGATGCCGACCCCGGATCTCCCGTGGCTGCACAGCCCCACCATGTCCATCCACGTGTCCCTCGGAAGCAGACAAGGCCCAGTTTGAAAAGCGCAGATTTCACCTCTACAACCTGACCTTCGGGAAGAAGTCTGATGGGGGTGGAGAGGGAAGAAGTCCCCCAAAGGAACAAACGGACAGCTTGCCGGCTGGGGAAGAAACTTCTGTCTGCAGGGCCCTACAAACGCTTCTTGGAGAGGCAGGGCCTCTGACCAGCCTCAGAGAACGGAGAGGAGCCACCAACGGAAGGCAGGGTCTGCAAAGATACACAGTATAGGCACCTGCATATCTGGTTCAGGGCAACGCCCACAAACATCGGGGGCCAGAGGCAAGAAGACACAGAAGTATGGCAGACAGACAGAGCTGGTCTGGAAGACAGACGTTCATTTCCCTGCTCGAACGGGAACAAGAAGCCTCGTTCTCAAGAGGGTCCTACTAGACCCCCACCTTGCCCTAATGTGGACAACCAGGTGACAGTCACCTGCCCACTGATGGGTTCCCATGGTGACTTCGGATCACACCTGGACCTCCTGGGTTGGCTGGCAGTCACACCCAGCCTGAGGCGTCCACACAGTTCATGCGGTGCCCCCACGTCCCTCCAAGACTGGGCAAAGCCTCGGGAGAGTGGGACCCAAGAGCCGTGTCTGATGGCTTCTTCATGGGGACGCGGGGTCTCTAACGTGCTTCAAGGATCTTCCCAGTCTTCCTGCAAATGCCTTTGTCCCACAGCTACTTTCTTCCTGCAAGTCTGCAGACAGAAAATCCATTTATGCTTTCATTCATCAATCCAAAAACTGACCAATGAGCACCAAGTAGGTATCATATAAAGGAATGTGTGATGCACTTAGGAGAGGGGGCGGGGGTAGAGAAGAGGTGAAGATGAGTGAGACAAGAATCTGACCCTGAAAGAGCTCCCAACTGAGGACCCAAGTAGGCACAGGGGTGAAGGGGGGCCAAGGGCTCCAGAGCCAGAGGCCCGGGTACGGTTTCCAGCTCTGTCACTTACTGTCACTCATTAGCTCGTGACCATGGGCAAATTCATTCAGCTGCGTATGACTCTATTTCCTCATCTGTAAAATGGGAATAATAATACCTCCCCACGCATGGGTTTTTTTAAAAAAAGCTTTACTGAGGTATAATTGCCATACGATAGGCTGCACATATTTATTTTTTTATTTTTTATTTTTTTATTATATGAAATTTATTGTCAAATTAGTTTCCATACAACACCCAGTCCTCATCCCAAAAGATGCCCTCTTCAATGCCCATCACCTCCCCTCCCCTCCCTCCCACCCCCCATCCACCCTCAGTTTGTTCTCAGCTTTTAAGAGTCTCTTATGCTTTGGCTCTCTCTCCCACTCTAACTTCTTTTTCTTCTTTTTTTCCTTCCTCTCCCCCATGGGTTTCTGTTAAGTTTCTCAGGATCCACATAAGAGTGAAACCATATGGTATCTGTCTTTCTCTGCCTGACTTATTTCACTTAGCATAACACTCTCCAGTTCCATCCACGTTGCTACAAAAGGCCGTATTTCATTCTTTCTCATTGCCACATAGTATTCTATTGTGTATATAAACCACAATTTCTTTATCCATTCATCAGTTGATGGACATTTAGGCTCTTTCCATAATTTGGCTATTGTTGAGAGTGCTGCTATAAACATTGGGGCACGAGTGCCCCTATGCATCAGTACTCCTGTATTCCTTGGGTAAATTCCTAGCAGTGCTCCTGCTGGGTCATAGGGTAGGTCTATTTTTAATTTTTTGAGGAGCCTCCACACTGTTTTCCAGAGCGGCTGCACCAGTTTGCATTCCCACCAACAGTGCAAGAGGGTTCCCATTTTTCCACGGCCTCTCCAGCATCTATAGTCTCCTGATTGGTTCATTTTGGCCACTCTGACTGGTGTGAGGTGATATCTGAGTGTGGTTTTGATTTGTATTTCCCTGATGAGGAGCGACGTTGAGCATCTTTTCATGTGCCTGTTGGCCATCTGGATGTCTTCTTTGGACAAGTGTCTAGTCATGTTTTCTGCCCGTTTCTTCACTAGATTATTTGTTTTTCGGGTGTAGAGTTTGATGAGCTCTTTATAGATTTTGGATACTAGCCCTTTGTCCGATATGTCATTTGCAAATATCTTTTCCCATTCCGTTAGTTGCCTTTTAGTTTTGTTGATTGTTCCCTTTGCTGTGCAGAAGCTTTTTATCTTCATGAGGTCCCAATAGTTCATTTTTGCTTTTAATTCCCTTGCCTTTGGGGATGAGGCTGCACATATTTAAAGGCCACAGTCTGATTAAACGGTGACATATTTACACACCCCGAGGAAGTGGGAAGGGCTATGGCAAACCTACGGAGAGTTCCTCGAGAGGAATAACACGAGTGATGGGCATGTGACCCAGAAAGGGAGGAGCGGTGCCCTTCTCCCACACCTGCCATGAGCTCAGATTTCCTGTCACCGTGACCTCCGAACGGCCTCCTTTGGCCCCATCCTTGGATGGGTGGTGGCCCAAATATCCTGAAAGCCGTGTCTCCTGCAGAAGGGCAGGGCAGGGTGAGGCGGCCATGAGGGTATCTTGAGTTTTTTTTACGCAAATTCAAACCTAAAACGTGGGGGCAGCGTAAAGCTTTTCGTGTGTGCTGCACGAACCACGTGGACAGCGGAATTAAGACAAGAAAGATTCTCCAAAATCCTTTTCTTCTCTTTGGAAAGCTTACTTTGTTAATTCCAGCACCATAAGCATGTGCCTGCAGGGAGGGATTCCATCCTTGTCTAAAAAAGGCTCTGGGAAAGGATACGGGTTTGCATTTCTGTGACAAATTTCATTAAATATTCAGGCTACCTAAAGTAATAAAAATTCATTTTCAAAATAATATGCTGCTAAGTACTCTCATTTTAAATGGGAAGTTTAAACTGCCTCCTTATGCGTGTCTCTGACTCAGTGCATTTCAAAAAAGTAGTTTTTTTAGGGGCTGTGATGTCTTTAAATGCAAAATAAAATAACCAACCCTCCCCCCCACCAACCTTTGTCAGGGGTGTCTGGGTGGCTCTGATTTTGCTTGGGTCATGATCTCATGGTTCGTGAGTTTGAGCCCCACATCAGGCTCTGTGCTGACAGTCCGGAGCCTGGAGCCTGCTTTGCATTCTGTGTCTCCTTCTCTCTCTGCCCCTCCCCTGCTCATGCTCTGTCTGTCTCTGTCTTAAAAATAAATAAACATTAAAAAAAAAATAGATAGTACCCAAATTAGAGAAATGAAGAAATAGCAAGATAAGCATGTTATTTGGAAATACGGAGGTAAATGCCAAAAGATCAAACTAAAAAATTAGAGGTCATTACCTCTGGGGACTTGAAAACGTATGTGTGTGTGGCTCCTGGGAGTTGGCTCCTTGTTCAGCACAAACCTTGTAGAATTATTTGATTCTAAAAGAATGCATGCCTACATTTTATAAAAATGAAAAGTAAAGTTTTAGCTTTTTAAAAAATATTTATTTATTTTTGAGAGAGAGAGACAGAGCACAAGCAGGGGAGGGGTAGAGAGAGACACACACACAGAGTCCAAAGCAGGCTCCAGGCTCCGAGCTGTCAAGCACAGAGCCTGATGCGGGGCTTGAACCCACAAACCATGAGATCATGAACTGAGCTGAATTCAGACGCTCAACCGACTGAGCCACCCAGGTGCCCCAAAAGTAAAAATTTTTAAATGGACAATGTAGAAACAAGTTACTACATTCAAGCCATCCAAAGATCACTCTAGTAACCTTCTGGTGAGTGAAAGGCAGAAGTGGAAGAGATTAGAAAGGTAAAATGAAGCCTGTGAGGCCTGAATGCCACATTTAGGAATCTGGATTTTGTCTGGGGATGGCGGGATTCTAAGAAGATTCTAAGCAACTTCCCTTAGAATCGTGCTTCAGGACAGGACTTTGACAGAGCCTGCCTCAAAGGACAAGACGGGGGCTTGAGTAGACGCAAAGGGAACCACGTACAGGATTTCCCAGTCTTTGCTGGATGGACGGATGTTCTCTCCCCTTCCTAAAACGCCTCCCCCGGCAACGCACCTTCTCTTCTAAGCTTCATAAGAACCTGTGCCGTCACCGTTCTCTCTTGTCAGGTCATCAGAAAATGAGCACATTATTTTCATGCTTAAGCTCTAGTCACTTCTGAGATGACAGGGTGTGGAGAGGCGTGCCTGACAGAAGTCCCGGCCACCTCTGCATGACTGGCGCGGCGGGTGCAGAAACACAGCAGGCTGCACGGGCGATCGCAGCGCGTGAGTCCCACTCCTGAATGAAGGGGCTGCTAATGGACTGTGCACACGTGCGTGTCACGAAACCCGGAAACAGTGGACACACAACGAATGGGTGAATGGGTACCACTCAGGTGGAGGACAGCATCCTTCAAATAAGACCACAAATAATGGGTGAGCAGCAGGCACGGTCACGTCATTTTCCTTCACATCTAAGTGTCTGCAAAGAATATTCATGAGAAATTTATATGAACTGTGTGCCAGAACAGCAGCAGACACATCAAAGATTAGCTGAAACATCCCCCTCATTTCTGGATCTGCTAAAGCGACACAGGGATGGGCAGAGAGACCTGTGGTTTGGGGCACCTGGGTGGCTCAGTGGGTTGAGGTCCGTCTTCGACTCGGGTCATGATCTCATGGTTTGTGAGTTCGAGCCCCGCGTCGGGCTCTGTGCTGTCAGCATGGAGCCTGCTTCAGATCCTCTGTCCCCCTCTTTCTTCCCCTTCCCCCCACTCAAAAATGAATAAAGGCTAAAAAGAAAAAAAAAAAAGAGGCCTGTGCTTTGGGCACCTGCCGGCGACGTGACCTTGGACAAGCCTCTCCACCTTTCCGAGTCTCAGTATTCTCATCCATGAGATGGAAATAGTAATTATTGCCCTCACCTGTCTCACCAGAGTGAGAGGCTATACGAACAGAATTCAAGATGGTTTGAAATATCAAGAGGTTGAAAAGAATCTAAATGTCTTACGAGCTGAGCACCAGCTACATCATTTAAGCGTCACATGCACCATGATATGTTAAGCTGCTCTAAAACACCACGAGGGAACTCTCATATACTGATAGGGAAAGTCTTCAAGCTTCAGTGTTGGGTAAAAAGCAGAGACAGGTGGGACAGAGAAAGAGATATGGAGAGAGAGAGAGACAGAGAGAGAGAGATGTAGACAGATAAACAGACAGACCTATTTCTACTAGCTGGAAAGTAAAAATGAGTCCCATAATTTGTGCTATGAGTTTACCTTGCTCAGTGGATTGGCCCAGGCACGGGGACAGGAGGAACAGACACATTCTCCGTCCTGGTCAAGGCATTCAGCAGGTAAAATCTTGGCCAGGCAACATTTTGAGGGGCAGCCCTCCAGTCCTACAGATCCAACCAATGGCACCAAGCTGGTCAGAGTCTCCTGGAAGTCAGGGAAGAATCTCAAATGTCCCCTTCCTCAATCAGGCACCCACCTCTGAGAAGCCCTCCTTGGTTGTCCTCCAGGAGAGGGTAGTGGGACTGACATAACTGACCCTTGTAGGGTGACTCTAGCCACCAAGCCCACAGTAGACCCTCAGCCTTGCAGAGGTCTGGCCGTGGGGCCCTTTAGTTTACAGAAATCGAGAAATTTTTTAATGGGAGCGGGGACTGGAGGCTTAGCTTCTAGCTCAGCCCTATGAACACAAGGGAAAAGAGCAGGTCAGACTAAGACAAGGCGCACATCCCCTAGAGTCAAAGAGAGCAGACACCAGGCAGGAAAGGAGGGGCTCGATACAGAATTAAAAGTGAGTATGTCCCCCCAAATAGTCTCTACAAAGTGACTAAATTTTGCCTCAAAGGCTCGGTTTCTTAGTGTAGCCTCTAGACTTCCCAGGTCCTGGCTTTTACCTACCTCCTAGGGCTTCCTTCTCCATACCTAACAGAAAACACCCAGCCTTTCTGAAGACAAATGAAATATCTTTCAAAATAGGACTTTTATAAAGCCGCAGTGGAACCACGATAAATTCCAAAGTATCATTATCATATATACTTTATTCTTTAACTAGAATATTAGAAAAAAAATGAAAATCAGTAACAAGTTTTTTTAAAATTTTTAAATGTTTATTTATTTTTAGAGAGAGAGATACAGACAGAGCATGAGCAGGGGAGGGAGAGAGAGAAGGAGACAGAAAATGCCAAGCAGGCTCCAGGCTCTGAGCTGTCAGCACAGAGCCTGACGTGGGGCTCAAACTCGCGAACCATGAGATCATGACCTGAGTTGAAGTCGGACGCTTAACTGACTGAGCCACCCTGGTGCCCCAGAAAAAACTTTTTAAAAATAGGGTAAAATTCAAATCCCTTTGACAAAGGGATAGGTCAAAATTTTCTACTTCTGGCCAGGATGGAAGAACCAAAAACAGATTTACTTTCCCACCACCAGAAAACCAGATCCCATATATGATGCCATAGTTTTCAGATACTGGGCAGCACTGGGGTACCAGAGAGGAAGGAAATAGACAAGGTGGCCCCACAGCTGCCTCAGCTTACTGCTTGGATGCAGTTCCTTGGGTGCACCATCGGATGGGGACCTGGGGAAAGCCCAGCAGGTGCACCGGGTTAAGAAAAGAAAATCAGAGTTTGGGAGGTCACTGTGTCTAGAATTTGTAGGGCAGAGTCCCAAAGAGGAAGGAGCTGCAGAGAGAGAGAGAGAGAGAGAGAGAGAGAGAATACTCCAGAGACCTCCAGGGGTGTTCTCAAGGCTTTCGCTAAGCGTTGGGCATGCTTGGGGAAAAAAAAAAAACAAAACTGTACCAGATCAGGAAAAGAACCACCAAAAATAAGAGGCATAGCGATTTCTGGAGCCCACAGAGAGCTGGGAAGAGTCAGTGTTCCTATTAGCCTGAGTGAGAAAAGCACAGAGGCATCAGGGAGATGGGTAGTACCTCAGTAATAGTGATAAATTAGCTCTTGACTAAAGGCAGCTCTTAATTCCAACCTAACAAAACTTAAAAGCATGTCTTGAAGGGATAAAACGAATCCTAAACAATGTAAGTACATGTCCAAACGCCAACACTATTAAAGAAAATGCCACAAAGTCTGGTACCCGGCATGTAAAACTACCATGCCTAGCATCTAATCAAAAATTACCATGCACACCAAGATGCAGGAAAATGGGATCCACAACTCAGGGGGAAATCCATCAGGGGAAACAAGAGAGATGATGGAACCAGCAGACAAGGACATGGAAACACTGATAAGGAAGAGCAATGAGGCACAGGCTGGGAAGGGAGGCAACGAAATTGCAATTATTTGTTGACATGGTGACTGACTATGCAGAAAATCAACAGAAGCAGCAGGTGAATTCTCACAAGAAGAATCCTAAAAGACAGGGGCTTCTATTATCCACCTTGAAGGATGAGTATAACAGGGCACAGAACAGTTAAGAAACTTGTTCAAGGTCACACAGCTGGCAAGTGGCAAAGCTAGGACTTGGACGCAGATGTCCGGCTCCAGAGACAGAACAGAGACAGTCTGGAAAGACTTATTAATAAAAACTGGTAATGTTTCTTTACACCAGTACTGAATATGTCAAAAATACAATTGAAAATAGGTTACCATGGGGGGCCTGGGTGGCTCAGACGGTTGAGCATCTGTCTGACTCTTGATTTCAGCTCAGGTCATGATTCCAGGGTCATGGGATCAAGCCCCGCATCAGGCTCCGCGTTGAGCGTGGAGGCTGCTTAAGATTCTCTCCCTCCCTCTCCCTCCTCCCCTTCCCCACTTGCATGCGTACATACTCTCTCTCTCTCTCTCAAAAAAATAAAAATAAATAAAAGGTTAAAAAAGAAGAAGGCAGGTTACCATTCACAACTGCGAGCAAACCTATATTGGATCTAGAAATCACACAAAGAAATACCTTTCATCTAAGGTGACCATATGGTTTATCACGAAGTTGAGAGTGAAAAGGAGCTAACGGGAAGGTCATTGGGACCGTCCCAAGAGACTGAGATATATGGTCACCCTACTTACAGAAACAATTGTAAATCTTCTTCAAGACCCTAAGAGAGGATCCAAATAAAAAAAGAAACATTCTGCCTTCTGGGGGATGGAATGGCAATTCTCAAATTCACCTGTAAGTTTCATGCCATCACAACAGAAAGTTATTTAGGAACTGGGTTAACTTATTCTAAAAATGTATACGCCCTCCAGAGTCTTTCAGGTTTAAAATGATGCACCTGTGAGCTTACAGTGACCCCCCCCCCCCATCAGAAGGCCCAGGTGTCGCTGCCTGAGTCCCATTTCTGATCACAGGCACACTCCGGCCCCTCCGGCAGCTGCCGGTGACCAGAGCAGACTCCTCACTCCATTAGCTCCTCAGCTGTGGAGAAAAAGTGGTCAGGCAGGAAGCCCATCCTCGTCTGTCTGTCTGTCTCCCTGCATCATTCACACCACTCTCTGTGAACCAGTCAAACAGCCACTCACCCACGGCGGAGCCCGGGTCAGCGGGGTGGGTTTTCTATCTGAAAGCAGGAGGGGAACCTCCAAACGGCTGGTGCGCCAAGTGGCCGCACGCCTGAGACTGTGAACATCTTAAGAGCAGAAACCGAGACCGGCCAGGCCCGGAGGAGGCAGTCCACAAAACAATCTCCGAAGGAGGAAGTGGAAGGAGACAGAAGGATAGGAGAAAGACGAGAAAGGCAGGGAAAGAAGTGGAGGAAAGGCAAGGGGGACATGGGCAGGGCACGGGAGAGCCACTTTGGGAGGCTGAACCTCCTCACTGTCGCAGCTGGGTCACAACACGGCAGATGTGCCTCATCCGACCCCCAGCTCTAGTATGCACTGACGTTGGGCAAATCCCTTCAGGCGGAAGCGTCCAGACGAGGCACATATCCACCCGGGACTGAGGGTTACAGGGATCGCTGTCTCGGATTCTAGCAAAGAAAGGGGCACCCAGCAGGTGCCTCCAGTGTGCTTGGCAGCCCCAATGAGTGAAGCCGGGGTCCCTCTGGGAACCCCACACTGCCGGCCAGACTGAGGCTTTGTGACGGGTCTCTGACCCAGTCCCTTTCCAGCCGCACGAGCTGTGAGGGGTTTCTCAGTCCTGGAACACGATCAGACCGCTCTCAGCTGCTGGCACTCAGACCGAGGGCTGTCATCTCCATCCGAAATTACCCTGCAGATGGAAATTCTGAACAATTCTGGCCCCGGTGCTAAGAGATGCGGCCGATCGATGTCGGGAGGAACGTCAAAGCCGTTGGCTTGAGAGTGCGCATTCTATCGGCACTTGCCACAGTGAGGTGGCCGGTTGTGCGGATGGCCTGTCATTAAAAGGTTAACAGCTGACAAAGGCCTCCTGCCTTTCTCTGGGTTCTGGCGCACACACACGGGGCTGCTGCATCATCAAAAACCAGCACTGTAGCCCCCTCAGAGCTAGGAAGTACCTTTCTGTCCGTTTGCTCCTCCCAATGACCCCGTTGCTACTAGGTTCTGATTGTCCCAATCCTCATGTGACAGATGCGGGAGCCGAGGCGTGTCTGTCCCACACTGAACAACCGCGGGAGGTAACCGCATCCGGTGAGAATATTCCTCGTCAATCCTGACCGGGGCCTTCGACGCAGAGGCAGCACCAGGGCGAGGGGCCGGAGGTTCAGAAGCTGGAGCCCCGCCCCCCCCCACCCCCCGTCCCTGGACACTCGTGGGGCTTCTTCTACGGGACATGGGGTGCCCAAATGCAGGAGCACCTAGCTCTCAGATGGCTTAGCTCTTACTTATCTATCTGTAAAGCGTGTGCCTGATTTGTATCGTATGTATTTTTAATTATTTTATTTTATTTTTATTTTTTAATACGAAATTTATTGTCAAACTGGTTTCCATACAACACCCAGTGCTCATCCCAACAGGTGCCTTCCTCAATGCCCGTCACCCACTTTCCCCTCCCCCCCACCCCCCATCAACCCTCAGTTTATTCTCAGTTTTTTAAGAGCCTCTTACGGTCTGGCTCTCTCCCTCTCTAACTTTTTTTCTCCTTCCCCTCCCCCATGGTCTTGTTAGGTTTCTCAGGATCCACATAAGAGTGAAAACATATGGTCTCTGTCTTTCTCTGCCTGACTTATTTCACTTAGCATAACACTCTCCAGTTCCATCCACGTTGCTACAAAAGGCCATATTTCATTCTTTCTCATTGCCACGTAGTACTCCATTGTGTATATAAACCACAATTTCTTTATCCATTCGTCAGTTGATGGACATTTAGGCTCTTTCCATAATTTGTCTATTGTTGAGAGTGCTGCTATAAACATTGGGGTACAAGTGCCCCTATGCATCAGCACTCCTGTGTCCCTTGGGTAGATTCCTAGCAGTGCTATTGCTGGGTCATAGGGTAGATCTATTTTTAATTATGCCCGTCACCTATAAGCAACATATATGTATACAGAAAGTCCTGAGTAGGGTGCCCAGAGACGCAGGCATTCAAAGGCAAACAAAATAAATGAGCACTCTTCTTACTGGAGGGTTAGTGTATCTCAAGAAGGGAGTTAAGTTCTTAAATCAGTGTACAGGACAAACATGAAACGTAAACTGCCCTTGAAAATGCCAGCGATCGTCCAGAGTGGGGCAGAGGGCTGCGTCTTCCACACACGCAAAGGGCCTGGCTGGACCTCAGGACAAAGGCACGACTCACACGGAAATGATGGAGGTGAACTCAGGGCAGGGTGGGCTGCAGAGTCTGGCTCAGGGAACCGTGGGACAGGATGTCATCTGTCACCACTCACGGCCACCCAGTAGTCATCCAGCCTGTCCCTCTCCTCCGTCAATGGGACAAGCAAGGTTCCGCTCACCTTCTCAGCCTGGCACGTGAGACCCTCCACCGTGGCCAGCTGTCCTACCCTCGGGACACCCTGTACTCCTGCAAAGCAGCCTTTTCACAGGGCTGCCAATCCTCTGGGCTCCCCTGAACCTGCACCATGTCCTTGGCCGTGGTTCAGGCCACCCACTCTCCCTGCCAAAACAAACCTCAAGTTTTCCTTCTGTAGCAACATCCACCTCGAGCCTGACGTGTTTGGGTCACAAACTGGCCTGTGTTGGAGGAAATGCCCCACTGGGCCCCCAGGCTGCCCCTCAGCACCCCTCTCCTCTGCTGCTCCTTGGTGAACTGCAACCACAACCCACCAGGCAGGCTAGCTCTGCCTGAGAGCTGCCCTCGTGTTCACCTCCTCCAGGAAGGCCACCCAGAGAACCCCAGGGAAGCCTGTGACCAGGTAGCCGCTCAGCAAGCCCATCTGGCTCTCACACTAATTTCCATCTTCAGCGCAAGCCTTTAGCAACGAGGACGCCGACATTTTCACCTCTACCCGCCTCAGTCTTCGTCCTACTTCTCAGGTTCGCAGAGAACTTGGGTGGGAACAGGATGCTGCCTCCTGTGTCCCTTGAGACATCCCAGCCTGGTCACCCCTAGAAGGAGCCACTGACCTCTCACCCTGCGCAGGCTCTGTGGCTCCCGGCCAGATTATGCTTTTGCGATCTGAAAAATACACCTGCACTAAATACACCTAGACAAGGACACGGACAGGAGGCAGGAAGAAAACGGCCGCTCAGAGATGGTCTGATAGATCCACCCACTGAATCCCTCCTCTCAGGAACCCACCCTTTGCGAGGGGTGCTGGGTACACGGCGGGCACCCAGGCAGCGAAGGCACAGTGTCAACTCTTAAGCGTCACCTCTCCAGAGAGACCTGACCTGACTCGGCCGCCTCTGGTGGGTCTCACTTCCCTCCACCCCCGTCTTGTCACTGTCGCATCACCTCCTCTGTGTCCTAACGACACTGATCAGGGTCTGTGGTTTTAAGTGCTTTCTGTCCGTCTCCCCCAACCATGAGAGTGAGGCCAGGAAGGACCGTCGCCACTGAAGTCCTAGAGTTTGTCGACACCACACCCGAGCCACTGCATCATGCCGCCTCAGGGTCCCAGCGCAGTGAACGCACAGTGGGGTACGTGTCAGGATAAGAAAGGAGGAAGGAGGGGGAAGAACCGGGTGATCCGATCGGCTTCTTAGGGGAGGGGACACCTGAGGACAGAGGCGGTGCCTCAGGAGGGCCAAAGACAAGGTTCATCTATCCGGGTAAGGGAAGGCGGCAGGGTTCATCCAGGAACAGGGAAGAACGTGGAAGGCTCCGCATGTTTGTGCGTGGTACACGCAGGGACGTAAAGTATAACACGTGCGAACGCCTGGGCGCAGAGCCAGGCACAGCGATGGCGGCCACCGCGGCAGCAGCTGAGACGTGGGGCCCGAAGGACGAAGCAGAGATGGAACCAGAGACCGGGCGGGGAGGGAGAAGAGTTCCAGACAGGATGGGCGGAAGGGCCTGAGGGGCAGGGCTGGGTCCCAGCTGCGGGACCACGGCAGAACAGGGACGGGCAGTGAGGGCCCCCGGGGACTCCGTGTGTGCTGGGAACTGGGTGGCATCGGCCCCGTGTGTGCAGTGAGAGCCACGGAGGAGGCAGGAGGACTGACCTTTTCAACCAGGTCTTCGGGGGCTTGCTCCTCAAAGAGCTGAATTTTATCTTCGATGCACTTCCTCAGAAGGTCTGTCTTGCTTTTACTCTTGGAGCGCGGCTTTCTTGCCTTGGACTGTTGCTAGAGGGGGCAGGAGAAAGCACGGGCAGGGGAGTGACTGCCAGTGGGTTTGCACAGCGGCCCCCCTCCTTGTCTCCCAAAGCCGAGAGGAGCTCCCGCAGCATATGCACCTGCACAGGTGTCTGAGGCCGGCAGAGGGGGGGAAAGATGGACATTTTCCTGAACAAGCTCAGCGCGTGGGCCTTTGGTCCACCAAAGGCAGAAAAGGGACTCCGGAGGGCACAGCCAAAGCTTTGAGGTCAGGCCGCACAACCAACCCGAGGCCCCCGAGGCCCAGCCGTGGGACCCGGATCCGGCAGCCTCTCCGGGCAGGACACTCGACAGAAGAGGTGTCCCTGTGCTTGTGAAGATACACAGAGCAGCTCTCGCTGCTGGCACCAGCAGAGTCCTCCACCACCGGCCCCTCTGCTTTCCCAGGACCGTCCTCGTGAAGGGAGTCAGGCTCAGCCAACCGCGGCCACCAGCCTGTGTGTGCATTTCTCGAAGGGGATCGAGGAGCGCACTTCGCAGGCGGGGCCTCTGCCCCTCGGAGGCAGGACGCGGGGCCACCTCTCTCTCCAAACCCAGCACCTTGAGCAACTTTAGAATCCAAAACTTAATTCCTGCCAGGATTGGCCCTTGGTCAGCCCAAAAGCAGGGGAAACACACCTTGCTTCCCTTATGTGAAAATATGTTTAGTCGCTGTTCCAAAACTTGGGGGGGGGGGGGGGAAACCACTTTGATCATTTGTTCCTTACTCTCTAACTACCATCATCTTGTGTATCCTGCACCCTTCTAAGAAAAGAAATAGAAAGGGAAAAAAAAAAAACATTTTTTTTAATGTGAAAGAATATGAAACCTTCCAAGCTGTTTCTGCATTGTACTGCTTTTTATTCAGTGAGGTTATGTCTGATTTTTTTGTTGTTTTGATTTTTTTTCTTCCCCTAAAGAAAAAGCAGTGGGTTTAAAGTCAGGAAAAACCAGCCCAAGCCCAGTTCTCCCACCTCCTGCCTGCCTCAGTCAACTCACTTTTCCTTTGCTGGGTGGTTTTCTCTTCTAGAAAGTGAGCTTGGAAACCTGCCTCCTGGCATTGCTGTGAACTTGCAGGAGACAGTGTTGGCTTAAGCGCTTTGAATAGGTTTTGAATCTCAACACAGCATCGCCTCAAGAGAAGATTGACCTCTTGTGTTCACCTGGTGATTGGCTGGCTCAGTCAAATGAACTGCACACCTACTGTGCGCCGGGCACTTTCTAGGTGGTGGGGACGGAGTGGTGAAGGGGTTAGAGAGCTTGTCTGCGGTGGGGACGCAGGCAGGGCGCGGGCTGAGAGACCAGGGCGTCTCAGGCAGTGGTCGATTATGTGGAGTCACGGACCACAGCCACGTGAGGAATGCCTGGGGAGGGGGTTCTTCTGGACGGGTGCTCAGGGTGGGCGTCTGAGCTGGGATGCAAACAGATCACAAAGGGCTGGACCCTCGAGGTTCTGGGGGAGGCGTGTTCCTGGCAGAAGAAACAGCAAGTTCAAAGGTCTCGTCTTGGGCTGGGTTCCCTAGCGGCAGAGCCAGAGATGGGGATGGGGAGACCTTGGTTTCCTGACAGAGGAGCCGGGAGCATGTAGGCAGTGAGGGACCAGGTCAGGAAGGGCAAAGGGCGGGGCTCTCAGGTAAGGTGTAGCCTTGACGGCTCCGTGGGGGGGCTCGGGGGCAAACATGGCCTCCGAGAGCTGTCTGTCTTCGAGGCACACGACAGGTGCCCCCAAAAGGCAGCTGCCCATCATCGCGCTACAAGGCCGAGGGTTGGGGGGTTCTCTTTCCCTGACCCCACCTGAGCTAAGCATCCTCCTTATGCCACTTATGGAAGGGCCAGCCTTTTGTACCCCGAGCGGGTCACTGAGTGTGGCTGGGGGAGCGCGTCTCAGGCCGGGTGGTGCCCATCTGCCCGGAGCCACGCCCAGAAGGAGGGAGCAGGTGTGAGCCTTGAGCGGCTGCGGTGCAGGGCCCGGGCGAGGGGGTCTGGGCCGGGCACCGTAAGGTCAGGACGAGCTTGGCGGTGCTACGAGTAGCCGGATGCCGACACGGCTGCAGAGGAGAGCGACGTGGGATGAACCCGGGGGGGCGTCGGGGGCTGAGAGACGCCCCACGTCTGCCACCAAGGAGCCGCCGGGCATCACTCTCACCTGCATCTCAGGGGCAGCCAGCGCCTGGTCCAACTTCTGGAACTCTGCTTCTCGCCAGGCGGTCTGAAACTGCTGCAGCAGGACGCGGGCCCGGATTTTGGGGAGGGCCAGGCTCCTGTCCATCTGGGCGAAGCAGCCGTGAACCTCCTGCCTCATCCTGAGCAGCTCCTCTTCAGACTGGGAGAAGGCCGAGGAACAGAGCTTCCTGGAAAAGCCAGAACAGAGACGTTCTTATGCGGAGGAAGCGGGCCGGGGGGCTGGCGGGGGTGGGGGGATCCAGACAGCAAAATGCACACATTCAGTCCACGCCTGGAAAGGCTCATCGTGCCTTCATTGGCGCATTCCTTCCGCGGCGATCTCTCAAGCACCGAGCTATGTCGTGCTGGACACTCCCCTGTCCCGGAGCTAAGCTACAGTGGGACGAGGCTGTGAGGGTGTCTGCGGGGCCACAGCAGACCTTCCGGCCCCTCCTGACCGGGGACAGAGCCTGCTCTCGCTTTAGGAACACACGAAAACGCAGCGTCGTCCGCTGAGCCCGCTCAGCAGCATGCGGTAGGTCCCAGCAGCCTGGAGAAGGGGTGGCCAGCTCAGCTCAGGAGGACGAGGGGAAAGGCTGGGGCCAGTGCCTGGGTCTTAAGAGGTGATGCCCGACAGCCATCACTCAGAGAAAACCCGTTCCATGCTGGGAACGTGCTGACTGATCTCCTGCTAAAGGCTAACCTGTGTGTCCCCCCAAAAGATACTCAAGTCCCAATCCCCGCTACCTGTGAACGTGATCTTATTTGGAAACGGGGTTTCTGCCGACGCGAAAGTAGGATAAGATGAGGTCATAGTGGAGTAGGATGGGCCCTTAATCCAACATGACCGATGTCCTCATAAGAGAAGAGAGACATACGCAGGGGAAGCCTTGGGACCACAAAGGCAGAGACTGGAGTGACAGAACAAAGCTGACGGATGCCAAGGGCAGTGGCATCACCAGAAGCTGAGAGAAACCAGGAACAGACTCTGTCCTCGTGTCCTCAGAGGGAGTCCGGCCCTGCTGACGCCTTGACTTCACACTTCCGGCCTCCAAGGCAGCCAGAGAAAACCCTCCCGGTTTGTGACACTTTGCTGTGGCAGCCGCAGGAAAGATCCATTTACCTCCGTCACTGCCAGTCCTTCCAGCAACTCGATCCTCAGTTTACAGGTGAGGAGGCCGAGGAAAGTGCCCACCCTTCCTTTCTGGCAAGGCCCACGGCCCACTGCACCGGGCGGACAGACCACAAGCTCACTTTCCCACGTCTCTGGGGAGATGTGAGGCTAAGTCTGCTGGGGACCCCAGCGCAGAAGAAGTTCCTGCCGGGCCAGGAGCGAGCAAGTGAGGGAGAGTCCTCTTGTGCTTCCTGCTTCGGGCAATGCATGTCTGTTCACTAGTTCATCTGACAAGTGTTCTCTGTTGACAACCGCGGCTTTCTTTCCTTCTTCCAGTAATGTGCAATCCACACAGGCTGCATAAAATATGCCCTGTGCTTGCTTTAGAAAAACCTGCAGGACCACCGTGGGAGGCCGGGGCCGGCCCTACCACGCCCAAAGCTCAGTGAGGGAGGCTGGGACCGCAGCTCAGCTAGCAAGTTCTCTTCTGGAAATAGAATAGGACTTTCCGCTGACGTGGGCCTCCAGCCAGAAACAGTGCGAAGGCCCCAGGCCCATGTCTTGACATCCTGTCTTGGGTTTCTCACTTCATGGGGTCCGTCAACTGTTTTAAAGGAATGCCAGGAAGGGGCGCCCGCGTGGCTCAGTCGGTTAAGCGTCCGACTTTGGCTCAAGTCACGATCTCACAGTTTGTGAGTTCAGGCCCCTCATCGGGCTGTGTGCTGACAGCTCAGAGCCTGGAGCCTGCTTCGGGTTCTGTGTCTCCCTCTCTCTCTGCCCTTCCCCAGCTCGCGCTCTGTCTCTCTGTCTCAAAAATGAATAAACGTTAAAAAATAATAATAAAAATAAAAGATTGCCAGGAAGCTGCCAGCTGCTCCTTGGTACCTTACCCCCTGGAGAACCTTTTCCCCACTGTGTTTGTGGGGCACGTGGGATCCAAAGTGAAAGTAACCCTGAAATGACTCTGAGTCACGATTCTTGCCCATCCTCAAGCCCATCGGCCCCGGGGTGGCCCGGCCTTAATGCTCTGCTGTGTAGGCACAAAGATAAGATGGAAACACAGGAGACAGGGAGGATCTGTGCCCTAAAGGAGTTTAAAATGAAGGCAGGAGCTCAGGAAAGAAGTCTCAAAGACATGCTTTCCCTGGCAAAAAAAAAAAAAAAAAAAAAGCACATCCTTGTTAATTCCTACTTTACCCAACCAGGTTTACAGCAACTCCATCCTGCTTGAAATCAGAAAGTTTCTAAAAATGTGTTTTAAGACGACGGTGCAAAGCCATTTTTTTTTCAGAATGCCTCAGTAATAAAGGCTGCAACCTTTTGGAATCTTGAATAAGCAAAGTAGACAAACACATGTGTATCGTGTGCATTGACCCTCCTCGACCCTTAGAAAAATGATAAAGCGTTTTCAGACAGCAAGGTGAGAATTCTCTTTTCCTGGTGAATGACTAAACCAGAGGCGGCTTTGGTCATACTCTCTGCAAAACGGATCCACGTGATGCTGAAGGCAATGACCATCTGGTAATGGGGATGTCAGGTCTAATTTATACGCCTCAAAGAGTCCAAAGCGGGTTGCAGCGTGCGAAGGGACTCTGGGGGAATACAGAGTGAATCACCGAGAACAATTCGTGGGACTAGGAAGTGGTGTGTAAGGGTCTGCTTTTTACCGGCTTGGAGAGGAGACGGCGTCTTGTGTGTCCAAGAAAACAGACGCTAACAAAGACTGGGAAATACATGAGAACCATAAAGCAGAGATGGGGAAGAACTGAGAGGCTGTACTCCCTGCAGACACCCGAGGACCCGTTCTCCCTGGTGGTGAGGTCAGTCCCGGGGACCAGCACTGCATAGGAGGCACGAAATGGTAGAAGCCGGACAGATCCCATTCCACGAGAGGTAACTGCCAAGGAAGGACGGGCATTGGCAGGAAGATGCCCTCCGTCCCATGCCCATCACAGGGGGGCAGGTGGGAGGGACCACCGATGCCCAGCGCGCAGCCTGCCGGCCCGGCAGAGGGGGGACACAGACGGGCTGACCCGATATGCTGAAAAGGACTCGTTCCCCTCCGGCCTCCGCCACCCCCGACCCACAACACCCCCTCCACCCTCCTGTCCGTGCAACGACTTCCAACAGGCAGAGCTCTGGATTCAGAATTAAGTTGTGCCCAAGAATCAGCTCAGACGGTGAAGCGTCTATACCAAGAAAAGTATCCTAAATGGGGTTGAGTTTTGTTTATTTGCTCGGACGGATTGTTTGGGTTTGCTTATTTGCTTAAATTTCTGGGCTGGCTGGTTGGTTTGTTGAAAGGAAAAGCAGCTTTAAGGAATATGGATTGGTAGGTCCGTTTGTTAAGAGGAAAAGAGGCTCTCTGTTCCTGCCAGATGGGCACAATCACGTTCATACAGGCAAACGGTTACTTCATTACTGGAAATAAATGGACCCAGTGGAGGGTGGAAATTGTTCTTTCCTCCTGCGCTGCTGGTTTTTAACTTTGTTCCTTCACACCGGCCACACCGGTCTCTCCGTTTCACCCCCAGATAAGGACCACGACTTCTGTCAAGCTGCCCCATCCCCGGTCGTGCCCCCTCGCCGCAAGGCACCGGGGGCCCACGCCCGCTCGTCTCTGGCTCCCAGTGCCAGGCCGGTGGTGGGCGCACACAGCGTACCTCCCTCGGAGCCTGGCAAAGATCTGGATCCTGCAGGGTGCCCCGTATGGTTACCTGCCTGGGCATCGTCTGTCAATGATCGCCTCTCTCTGTGTCTGCTCTCCTGATAATCTGAGCTCTTCCAGCACAGGAATATTAGAGGTAAAGCTACTACTCATCTCCCACTTCCTGCAGATCAAGGGTTGTGTTAAAGGATTTAAATATATTAACCCATGTACTCCCTCATCGATGCCGTGAAGGTGGCATCTTGTTAGACGTGGTTGATGACCTGACCCAGGGCCACTACCTTGCCCCTTGTCAGCTCAGCTTTTGTTTGGAGGGGCTACCCTACACACCCCTCACAGCCCCGGGGTGGGGCTTCTGCAACTGGTCTAAGGCAGGGACTGGCAAACTACAGCCTGTGGACCAAGTCCAGCCCCCTGCCTGTTGTTGTTAGTAAAGTTTTATTGGAACGCAGTCAAGTTCATTAGTTCGTTAACCAAACGCTTACTGCCTCTGGTCTACGACAATCATGGCTGTGTCATTCTCCTTGCCGGTGAGCGGTTTAGGCATGGGCTTGTGACCCGTGGTATCGGAACGATTGATGCCTAAGATGTTCAAAAGGGATAATGAGCGTGACACCTGGAGCTGCAGCAGCCATTCTGAAACCATGAGGGGATGAGCCCAAAGACCAAGGAGGCACATGGAGGGCAGTGGAGCAGAAAGACGGTGAAGACTGGGTCCCTGACAGAATCACTGAGCCACTGAATCAAGCCTAGAAACATCTACCGCTGACTCCTTCCTATAAAACATTCTCTGCGCCTTTTGCCGATGCGATAGTATCACGTGCTGCGGACCGCACCCTAAGTGATTTACTATTGTCGTTTAAGGCAAGAGAAATGAGGCTCAAGTTGGTTAGGTGACTTTCCTACACTCAGCTGGTGGGATTTAAATCCAGGCTTTCTGGTCTACGCGGTCCACACCTCACTCCTCTCTAAAGCCCCACGCTGGCCTTGTTTGGAGCTCCTTCTCTTTCCGATCTGATGGGCCAGCGCTCGACAACTGCCAAACGCTTTGCTGGTCTCTCTGACACCACAAAAGGTGCCCCATTTGGGCCACACCACATCTCCGTCTGTGCAGACAGCTGCCAAACACTGCCGGGAAGCGAAGGGCTGTGGCGCTCTGGCCCCTGAGGCAGGTGACTTGGGCTGGTCCTCATCACTTCCACAGCACCCCTGCGTCTTTAAAAACAGGAGGTGTGCCATTTATCTGCTATTTTCCAGTTATTATACGAGAAGCGGTGGCCAGCTGTGGCCCAGTACGTCCTACTCACAGGCGGATGTCATTACACGGTTCTCGAATTAAGAATGAAATCAAATAGCCCAGTCACCGAATCGGTGACTGAAGGGAGGGGCCGGGTGAAGAGACAGTGAGACCTGGAAGGCCTCAGAGTAGAGGCCAACATCACACGTCGTTGACATCTGGTGAAACGGGGCGGGCTCGGAATGGCCTCGAATGAGCAACGACATGTGATATGTCCTGCATGGGCAGGAGCTGTGCCTGGTCCCCTCGGTAAGAAGGCCGGCCGACGAAGGGCCTTGTCCCCGGGAGCAGAGAGGGGAGGGTCCTGTTCGCCACCAGTCACCTCCCTCCATGGGAACCTCACCCTCTTCTTGCTACAAAGCCTGCCTCTCGCTGGCCCCGGCTGCGGCCCTGGGTGACCCCGTCCCCTGGGCCGCCGGTCCTTGTGACTAAGGAACTGCCGTCCCCACTCCCGTCTATGCAGTGCCCGCTGTCCCCTCGACCACGGGCGGGACCCCTCTCGCGGGGGGTGGAGGAGGGGGAGGGCTCGCAGGGCACTCACGCGAAGATCAGGTGCTCCCAGCGTCTCAGCTCCGCCTGCTCCTCCGTGGAGGCCTCCGGGGCGTCGTCCTTCAGTCTCTGCCTCACGCTCTGGACGCCCTCCTGGTCCCTGTCCCTCTCCTCGGCCTCGAGCTGCCGGGCCCGGGCGGCCAGCTCCCGGCCGTGCTCTTCCAGGATCTGCTGCAGGAAGAGCCAGGGCACGCCGTGCTTGAGCAGCTCCTGGGCCACCCCCGAGCTCTGCAGCCGCCGCAGCTCCTTGGTGGCCTTCTCGGACAGCGACAGGGTCAGGGCCCTGAGGTCCTCCAGGGCGGCCTGGTCCAGGCGCTCCTGTAGCGTCTCCAGCGCGGCGTTGTGCTCCGCCAGCAGGCTCCCCCAGCGGCCCAGGAGCTGGCCGGCGTCCTCGGCGGCTCGCAGGGCCTCCCCGACGGACAGCAGCTCCTTCCGCTGCTCCTTGTGCTGCGGGGGTTTCAGGCAGGAGAGCTAAGTGAGGGCAGGGTCCGTGCGCACAGCCCCCTGGGGGACCCCGTGCAAACCGGCTGCAGGAGGCACAGGACGCTGACAGGTCCTTTCCCGACGACCACGCTTGGAAAACTAGCCTCAAGAAAGGAACCCAAACTAGGGGCGCCCGCGTGGCTCAGTCGGTTGAGCGTCCGACTTCGGCTCAGGTCACGATCTCAGGGTTCGCGGGTTCGAGCCCCGCATGGGGCTCTGTGCTGACGGCTCGGAGCCTGGAGCCTGCTTCCGATTCTGTGTCTCCCTCTCTCTGCCCTTCCCCCACTCCTGCTCAGTCTCCCTCTCTCTCTCCCAAAAATAAATAAACATTAAACGAAATTTTTAAAAAGAGAGTAGTAACCCAAAATATAGTGAGAGCTTCATTTGTTCGAGGCTTGTATGATCATTTTTTCATTTTAATTTTTAATGTTTCAATTTTTGAGAGACAGAAAGCAAGCAGGGGGACGGGCAGAGAGAGAGGGAGACACAGACTCCGAAGCAGGCTCCAGGCCGAGCTGTCCGCACAGAGCCCGACGCGGGGCTCGAACCCATGAGCTGTGAGCTGATGACCTGAGCCGAAGTCGGACGCTTCATCGAATGAGCCCCAAGGCTTATTATTGAGTAGGTAAAGCCCACGAGGCAGACCACCCGGGTTCCAATCCTGGCACCTCCATGGCCAAGAGGAGTGACCCAAAGAGAACGTCTAGTCCTCTCTGTGCCTCCAATATCCTCATCTGCGAAATGGGGGCAATAGCAGGATGTATCTCCCACAGCATTTGTGAGGATTCGGTGAGTTGCTTCACCGTGTGTAGGACTCAGAGGAGTGCCTACTGCAGAGCTCACGACAGGGAGTGTCTATTACCCTCACCATGTCCCAGGCACACGGGAACCCCAGCTCCGGATGGGGTAACGGGAAAAAAACCACCCTGAGATCCAGGACAGACAACTTACGTCGGGAGGTCAGGGGAGGCCTTCAAGGCAAGAGATCCGAGTGGGACCCGAGGGAAGAGGGCACACTTCAGTCGGGTTAAGATGCGAGGAGAGAAGGGGCGCCCGGGTGGCTTGGTCGCTTAAGCGTCTGACTCTGGATTTCAGATCAGGTCATGATCTCACAGTTCGTGGGATCGAGCCCTGCACGGGGCTCTGCACTGGTAGTGGGGAGCCTGCTTGGGATTCTCTCTGTCTCTGTCTCTGTCTCTGTCTCTCTCTCTCTGCCCCTCCCTTACTCGCACTGTCTCTGTCTCTCTCAAAATAAATAAACTTAAAAAAAAGAAAGATGTTGGGGCGCCTGGGTGGCTCAGTCGGTTGAGCGTCCGACTTCGGCTCAGGTCATGATCTCGCGGTCCGTGGGTTCGAGCCCCGCGTCGGACTCTGTGCTGACAGCTCGGAGCCTGGAGCCTGCTTCGGATTCTGTGTCTCCCTCTCTCTCTGCCCCTCCCCCGCTCATGCTCTGTCTCTCTCTCTGTCTCCAAAATAAATAAAAACATTAAAAAGAAATTAAAAACCAAAAAGAAAAATGTGGCGAAAGCACATCCCTGGGGAGAGAGCGGGAGGGGTGAGGGCCCTGTGGTGGAGGGCGAGCGGACAAGCAGAAAAATGTCCGTCCTGCTGGGACTTATCACAGCACCGGCAGACAGTCTCTGTTCTGTTCTGTGAGGACACGGGACGGTCCAGAAACAATATTCACAGAGGCCTGCTGGAGTCCCTGGAGCCCGTCCACCCTTCCGGATCCTAACCCGAAATCAGGCCAGACCATCAGAGAAAGGTGGCCTTGGGCCCCACTGATTTCATCCTCGAGCCAGTGGAGACGCATGAGGCAACGGTCAAGGATGGGGTGGACTTGAGCGGTCAAGGCGAAAATCAGCGCTTGACGTCGGGGCCAAAACTTGATCATGAAAAGCAGGGTTTCCAGTGATCAAATTAGGAAGTTGGTCTGCAACCCCTTCCCTCCCTCCAGAACGGGACCAGACGATACTAGGTGTCACCCCGTATGCCCCAGAAATGCTCTGAATCTGTCCCCACCCACCGTGCTCGGGGACACTGCGGAGGCCCCGGTCAGCTCCCACCTGCCCAAGCCTCTCGTGGGTCCGTCCCTCCAGGCTCCACCGTCCCTCCCCCACAGGGTGCTCCTAGGTGGGCTTCCTAAATCCCACATCCGATTATGTCCCTCTCCGTCTGAAAACCCTTCAGGGCTCCCCATCGGCCTGGCGCAAGGGGCCCTCCCCGGGGAGCCCCCTCCACCCCCCGCCCTCGCCCAGTCTAGCTGGTCACAGCAGAGCGCACTCTCGCCTCCCTTTGAACACGACTCCCGCCCACCACCTCCAGCGTCCATCCCGGCCTCCTGCGCATCGAGCACATTGGTGCTTCCGGACTCAGTGTATGGGTGAGGTGAGCCCGTCGGGATGCATTTTCACGTCTGCCTGTGGGTCTCGCCTCTCCCCAGGTGGGCAAAGAGCAGAGGAGGTTAGTGATGAGGATAAAGCGTAGGTCCCAAGTCACATCGGCCTCGGTTCGGCCCCATGTCTGCCACTTACTGGGTATCTCGCCGTGGCCACACCACTGAGCGCTAGGACCCGAACGTGCGCATCCCTTCGGGCACTGATGCGTTCAAACCCAACACCTGATGTGACGGCCTTCGGAGGCGGGGCCTTTGGGAGGTGCCGGGATCATGAGGGTGGAGCCCTCGTGGACGGGAGTCGCGCCCTCACAAAGGAGACCCCACAGGGCTCCCACCGTGGGCAGACCCAGCGAAGAGTCGGCCGTCCGCCGCCCACACCAGGGTCCTCGCGAGTTCGAGCCCCACCCTGATCTCAGGCTTTCAGCCCCCGGAGCCACGAGGTCTGAGTGTCAGTCCTTCACAAGCCCCCCGGTCAGCTCGAGCTGCCACACTTAGGCTCTCTCACCTTCAGGGTTCTCATTAACAAAACAAAACCAGGGGCGCCTGGGTGGCCCAGTGGGTTGAGCGTCCGACTTCGGCTCAGGTCACGATCTCACGGTTCGTGGGTTCGAGCCCCGCGTCGGGCTCTGTGCTGGCAGCTGGGAGCCTGGAGCCTGCTTCGGATTCTGTGTCGCCCTCTCTCTGTGCTCCTCCCCCCTTCGCACTCTGTCTCTCTCTCTCTCTCAAAAATAAACATTAAAACAAATGTAAAAAAATAAAGCTAACACGAAAACAAAAGGACCAAACGCTAGTACTGACCTCACAGGGTTAACGTAGGGACTCAGTGAGACATCTCCTGCAGCAAACTTAGCACAGGGCTGAGCAAGCCCTCAGTGAGCGCGAGGGTACCCATCGCTCACTCTTCACTCCCCCTGCCCTCACTCCCGGCCCCGGTGGGCGGGACCAACACACCAGGACTCTCTGCTCTGCCCAGGCTGGACGGCACCTACGGGACACTGCGTTCTAGTGAGTCTCCGCCAGGCACGGCACGTGGCTCTGGGAGATCCTCGGCCGCGCTCCGGACCCCAGCGGTGCCCGGCGCCCCGCGAGGGCTCGGGAAGGTCACACAAAGCGTCAAGGGCGCGAGTCCTCACATGCCTTTTGCAGTATCTCTCGCCTTCTCTTAAGGATTAATTTCTGGTGCAGCTTCTTCTTCTCCTGCTTCAAGTCATTGTCCAGCTTCTGTTTGATGGAAAAGACTTCCGTCTGGGTGCGCTCCAACAGGGCCTCCATCTGGTCCTCGTCCAGGTACCCTGCTCTAGGAGGGAGAGAGAGAGAGAGAGAGAGGGGTGGCTGAAGCACGCTGCAAACCCACTCTCAGTCCAGCTCTTGGTGTGGCTGGACAGTCATCTCTGCATGAGTTTGGTTTGATCAGAGAAAGTCTTCGTTCACCCTGAAGGAGCAGAAGCGGAACAGGCAGGCAGGAAGTTCCCGAAATACAGGAAGGGTGAAGTCAGCGTCGCTAGAGACGTGCACAGAAGGCTCAACCTCAGAAACCTGCCGGTTTGGGCCAAGGCTGGGCAAGAGTTCTGGGAAAGAGTGGCGCTCAAGGGGCCACCACAGTTTTCCAAGAGGAGACGGTGGGTCAGGAGTTCCGGGTGATGGGACTGTCACGATGGAAGTCCAAGCGGGGGCGCCTGGGTGGCTCAGTCTGTTGAGCATCCGACTTCGGCTCAGGTCATGATCCCACGGTTCGTGAGTTCGAGCCCCGCGTCGGGCTCTGTGCTGACAGCTTGGAGCCTGGAGCCTGTTTCGGATTCTGTGTCTCCCCCTCTCTCTGCCCCTCCCCTGGCTCGCACTCTGTCTCTCTCAAGAATAAACATTAAAAACAAAACAAAAAAACAACGGAAGTCCAAGAAGTAAAGGTAGGAAATACCCTGTGAAGAGTTCATTCTTCACGTTAACCTGGGTAGCCGCAGGGCACCCACAGTAAGCGCTGTGTCCGAGTGGGTCTGGGAGGGGGTTTCCAGGAGACATTAGAGGGTAAAGCAGACCGCCCACCCTCCTCCATGTGGGGGGACCCCAGCCAATCCAGCAGGGGACTGAACAGAACACACGACAGAGGAAGGAGGAATCTGCCCCCTTTTTTCCAGTCTCACTGCTTCAGCTGGACTCCTCGCCTCACCTTCTGCTGCTCCCAGGCTGGGATCCCCTCTGGTCCTCAGGCCTCTGGACTCAGACTGAACTCTGCCACCCGCTTTGCTGAGTCTCCGGCTTGCAGATGACAGATGGGGGGCTACTCAGCCTCTGTCACTGTGCGCGCCAACTCCCCGTACCTATCTGACTGGCTGTTTTTCTCCAGAATCCTGACCGACGCAGTCTGTTGTTGTGATTCCCACTACTAGTCCCAGTCGGCCTGCATCGCTGGGCTGGGCCCTCTGCTCCCACAGGGTAGTTTATCCACGGAAGCTTCTTGAAGGAGTGAATAGGCGAATGAATGAATGAATGAATGAATGGCGGATACATGCCTTAGAAACAGAAGTCTAGGCCAACTTCTTAAAATGGAATTTAAAAGTCAGAGATAGGACACACCTGCCTAGTCGTGGCTCACGACAGTACGACCAGCTGTCCGGTGTTTCAGTTCAAGGCAAGGAACGGTTTCTTTGACTTGAGTGAAAATTAATCAGGAGTGTCAAGGCAACTGCAGTGACAAATTCATTAGCATCTTTGGGTAGGGAGTGTTCGCATAATTTGCACCTTACAGCATCCTCATTTGGTAGGGCGGGAGAGCTGCAGAGCCCTAATAAAATTACCAAGGTGGTGGAATCAATTCAGAAAACCACAGACTGTCCTGGGAAAGCCAGCTTTATAGTCAGGCCTCTGTTTATTTCAGAGCTTCTCATAACCAGAAAGAGCAAGTGTCATTGTTTGCAATCAAGTACCTCGAAGGAAAGAAGGAAGGAAGGAAGGAAGGAAGGAAGGAAGGAAGGAAGGGAGGGAGGAAGGGAGGGAGGAAGGAAGGAAGGAAGGAAGGAAGGAAGAAGGAAGGAAGAAGGAAGGAAGGAAGGAAGGAAGAAGAAGGAAGGAAGAAGGAAGGAAGGAAGAAGGAAGGAAGGAAGGAAGGAAGGAAGGAGGAAGAAGGAAGGAAGAAGGAAGGAAGGAAGAAGGAAGGAAGGAAGGAAGGAAGGAAGGAAGGAAGGAAGGAGGGAAGAAGGAAGGAAGGAAGGAAGGAGGAAGGAAGAAGGAAGGAAGGAAGGAAGGAGGAAGGAAGAAGGAAGGAAAGAAGGAAGGAAGGAAGGAAAGAAGGAAGAAAAGAAGGAAGGAAGGAAGGAAGGAAGGAAGGAAGAAGGAAGGAAGGAAGGAAGAAGGAAGGAAGGAAGGAAGGAAGAAGGAAGGAAGGAAGGAAGGAAAGAAGGAAGGAAGGAAGGAAGGAAAGAAGGAAGGAAGGAGAGAAGGAAAGAAGGAAGGAAGGAAGGAAGGAAGGAAGGAAGGAAAGAAGGAAAGAAGGAAGGAAGGAAGAAGGAAGGAAGGAAGGAAGGAAGGAAGGAAGGAAGGAAGAAGGAAGGAAGGAAGAAGGAAGGAAAGAAGGAAGGAAGGAAGGAAGAAGGAAGGAAGGAAGGAAAGAAGGAAAGAAGGAAGGAAGGAAAGAAGGAAGGAAGGAAGGAAGGAAGGAAGGAAAGAAGGAAGGAAGAAGGAAGGAAGGAAGGAGGAAGGAAAGAAGGAAGGGAGGGAGGAAGGAAGGAAGAAGGAAGGGAGGAAGGAAGGAAGGAAGAAGGAAGGAAGGAAGGAAAGAAGGAAAGAAGGAAGGAAGGAAGGAAGGAAGGGAGGAAGGAAGGAAGGAAGGGAGGAAGGAAGGAAGGAAGAAGGAAGGAAAGAAGGAAGGAAGAAGGAAGGAAGGAAGGAAAGAAGGAAGGAGGAAGGAAAGGAGGAAGGATGGAAGGAAGGAAGGAAGGAAGGAAGGGAGGACGGAAGGAGGCAGGCAGGCTGCAGAAGAGCAGAGGCTGCCTGGCAGGAAGGTGCATTTCCACCGACCACACGGCACCCTGCAGCTGCAGAGAAAGACCACGTGTGATCCAAGACCAGCATCTGTGTGTGTACGTATTGATTTATTTTAGAAAGAGAGAGACAGCACATGTGCACCTGAGTAGGGTAGAGGGGCAGAGGGAGAGACCGAGACAGAGAGAGAGACAGAGAGAGGGGGAGAGAGAATCCCAAGTAGGCGCCACACCCAGCACAGAGCCCGGCTCAGGGTTCAATCCCATGACCCTGGGATCACAACCTGAGCCGAAATTAAGAGTGGGACGCTCAACCGACTGAGCCACCCAGGTGCCCCAAGCCTCTGTATGTTCAGACTTCACTCCCGAGGTGAATGCAGAAGCCAGCAGAGTGCCCAAGTTCAAGGGGAAGTGGGCTCTCCCACCACACAGCCCATGTAAGCCTCCACCACTGATCTCGCAGCGAGATGTTGGGGATTTGCTTTAAAATAACTCTGGAGGAGGGGCGCCTGGGTGGCTCGGTCGATTGAGTGTCCAACATCGGCTCAGGTCGTGATCTCGTGGTCTGTGGGTTTGAGCTCCACGTCGGGCTCTGTGCTGACAGCTCGGAGCCTGGAGCCTGCTTCCGATTCTGTGTGTCCCTCTCTCTCTGCCTCTCCACCTGCCCCTCGCGCTCTGTCTCTCAAAATAATAATAAATAAACACTAAAAAAATAAATAAATAACTCTGGGGGGATGTGGGGCAACATCAGGATTGATCACGGAGATTGTATGATGGGCACAGGGAAAGTTCGTCGTATGGCTGTCTCAACTATCACTTACGTTTTTAAAATTCTACAATGCAAAGGATTCTTCCAACTAGAGAATCTTTCTTACGAAGTCAGGAGCAGTCAGTGTATTCGCTGACCGAGCAGCGTGGACGATCCCTGATGAGGAACGATGGGGCAAGGGGGTTGTGTGTGTCATCTGTGATGGCTCTCAGGTCTCACCTCTCATGCTTCTGGATGAACACGGTCAGCTGAGCATCAGCGGCGCTCAGAAGGCCTTGCACACGGGTCTCTGACGACTGCATGTTCTGGACCAGGTACTCCCTGTGGCCAAATCTTTTACTTAGATGGTATCTCTTACTAGCCTGGAAAAAGTCCATTAACTCTTCCAATTTCTCCTGTTTAGAAAAAAAATATCAAGAAAATATGCCTCATTAACATTTAGAGAACATTCTAGGCATGTAAAGCATTCCATTTCCTTTCTGAAGGAAACGCACAGGGGTAGGGGCATGGGGGTGATCACCTTCAACCGCCCTGCCATTAACAAGGGCTTAGAAGAAAATTACCTACTAATAAGAAATGAGTGCATTCTAGACCCAGATAGCTGGGGGCTGTCGAAACTTCTTTCCTGCCCTAGGAAACGGGAAGCGGATTTCGCTCAGTCGCTCGGCCTCCACCCACGCGGTTCGCAAAACACAGCACCGGTAAATCAGACACCTGAAATGACCCCCCGAACCTCCACACTCCGGCAGGAGACGGGAGACAAGATGACAAAGCCCAAGCAAACACAAGACGCTGATGATAACCTGGGTTATGAGGTTATCAGATACCTGGGTATCTTCTCTGGGTCCGTCCTGGGCCCAGAGTGTTCCTCGCTTTATCTTACTTCATCTAGAGAGAGAGAACAATTGTTCCCACGTCACAGAGGAGGAAACGGGGTCCACAGCAAACTGCTGGCCAATGGCTGGGCAGGGATTTGAACTCAGTGATCTAATTCCAGGACCTGTGCTCTAAATTCAGGCTGCTATCGAATGCCGCTTTAACCAGCGGCACAGTAGTTAGATGGGCAGTCACTGGACCAGCGGTAATCAAAACATTGGCTTAAGCTGTGCTATCCCACTGGGTGGCTCTGCTGTCTTTCCCCATCCGTGGAAACATAGTCCCTGCAGTGGGTCGCCAGAGAGATCAACGCTTTGTTCTACAAGATACATGTGATACCATGGCCAGTCTCCTCTCCCCCTAAAGCTGCGATGTCTCCAGTTCCCGACACCTGGGAACCTGCACCGTCCAGACGGGAAAGCAGAACGGTCGGTCCGATACGGCCGAACACCAGCGTGTTCCTGACTCACCAGCAGCAGAATCGATCTACCGGGAACACTGAGGCAATATTCCTGCCCTCCACAAAAACCGGGTCCGTGCGAACCACTGACTCGAGCCAGTTTCGTAAGGAAAAGCGCCTTGCAGCACAGATGCCTGTGCTGTGGGACAATTATCACCCATGGAAGTCACCTTCTTGATCCCATTACTGCTAACGATCACGCATTCGTTCTAGCTTGAACGCCCACGTGTTGACAGTCAGCCACCGCCCGCCATGAGGAGAAAGATGACTCCATAACTGGTCAGTACTTAAGGGATGCCACGGGGTCTGAAGGCCTAACCAGGAAGACAACAGAATCCTTCCTGTATCTACTCCCGCTGAAGTCTGAGTGGGAACAACCCGGAGAGGCTGGCTTGTTCTCCTCACGCGTGGTGCCTCCTGACGGGGGCCCTCTCACCCTGGAAAACCCACTTTCGGGAGCCTTTCGGGGACGGTCACTTGGTCTCCTCTGGCACGGCCCTGCTCCTCACAGCCCTCCCTCGCCGGGCCTGTGCCGGGACCAGAAATCTGCTCGCATGGCTGCAAGCCGGTGGTTTCACTCTGCGGGTGTAAACGCGCGTGCAAAATATCCCGTGCGGGCCGGAGAAATTCCTCAGCAGCGGTGGTGACGGTCTCAGATCGGCTATTCCCATTGATGTTCGGGACTTTATTCCATCGGGATTAGTAACATTCACACCGAGGCTCACACGCAAACACACGGATTCACCCGGGAGTATCCACGGAGAGTAAACCCCAGGTACACACGGATGCACGCACACGTGCACGCACACGTGTATTTATAGATTTTTAACTGCTGTATATATATTAAGGGTATAACGTGCCAGGCACAGGCTCTTCCATGAATCTGCTCTATTACCCCCATTCTGCAGGCTGAGGGAACGGGATCGGGGGAGTCAGGCAATTTGCCTCCATTCGCAGAGCTGACGGCTGGTGGGACAGGAATTCAAATCCGAGTCAGCCGGCGTCCCCGGCCTGGGCTTCAAGCCACCGACTGCCCGGTTTACTGGCAACTCACGCACACGTCAAGGGGAGGAAGGAAAAGGCGGTCAGTTCACTGTATGCAACCGAAAGGAAGAGAAAGGAAGAGACGGGACTCACTCCGGCAGAGGAGAAACCCCCGAGAGACGGGGCGGGGAAGTCACTCTTCCCTCACCGCGAGCCGATGTGAGGCCTCACCTGTATTTCGGAGTAATCCTGCAGCAGCGTTTTCGCCGCCTCTGGCTTCAGTTCCCCTTGGAAAATGGCACTTTGTATCTGGGTAAAGAAGATATTGTGCAGTTCGTTTCTTTGGAAAATGGCCAGCTGCCTGTGCGCCTTGGCAAAGTCTTCCTCCTGCTGCAGAGCCAGGGACCTCCTGAGGTGCTCCTGCTCCAGGCCGTGCAGGGTCCGCAGGAGGCCGTTGCACTCCACAGCCCACTGCGGGGAAAGGGAGGCATGACGTGAGAGATTACTCATCAAACAGGCACGCCCGGGCACGCCCGTGCCACATGCAAGTGCACACACACACACACACACACACACACGTGCACACAGCAACACGGTGCATATCCGGACGTTCAAATGCATACGCGCACACACGTGCGTCCAGCCACCCACGTGCACACGCCGAACACAGGCACACAGCAACACACAGTGCACAAGACCAAAGTGCACATGCACATATGCACATGCGCACAGCAAATATACACACACACAATACTTAGTGCACACGCATGCATGCACACACATACACGTGCACACATGCACGCAGCAATGCGCAATGCATACGCACGTGCACATGCATACAGGTACACACACGCGCACATACCAAACACACATGCACACAGCAACACAGTGCATACGCACATGTTCAAATGCATACACGCACACACGTGCACATGCACGCACACACATGCACATGCATCCATGCACACAGATGCACACACCAAACACATGCACACAGCAACACACAGTGCAGAACACACATGTGCACATGCATGTATGCACATGCGCACAGCAAATATACATACACATAATACTTAGTGCATGTGCATGCATGCACACACACATGCATACATGCACACAGCAATGCGCAATGCATACACACAGGTGCACACATCTACAACATGCACACAGCAACACAGTGCATACACGTGTGCACACACATGCATATGCATACACGCGTGTGCACACAGCAAGTATATATACACACAGCAACACACAGTGAATACATGTATGCACATGCACACACATGCATATTGCAATGCAGAGTGCATACGAATGTGTGCACACAGATCGATTCATGCACACACAGCACCTGTACACTCACATGGCAACACACACACACGCACACACATGCACACACATGCACACACACGCACACACACGCACACACATGTCCCAAGCTGGCAATGATAAGGCTGCTAAGCTCTGGGAAATACTGCTGCAACCTGTCCTTCACCGTTATCTTAATGTTTTTCAGAACAATCTCAAAGCAGAAAATTCACAGGGATAGAAATCTGCAAATCAAAGTGCCCGAAAATAGCTTGCAGAATGGAAACATTAATGGATTGTGCTGTTAGGCTCTCGGGCTTATTTCCATCATCTTTCATTCTTAACTCAATTGAAGAGGAAAATACCAGCAATCAGGCCAAAGTTGAGCTGATTTGGGTAAAAAAAGGAGGCAGGGTAGTTAAGAAACGGCCACTGGAGACCTGCATTCCTTGTGGTCATTATGAAGGAAGGAAGGAAAAGACACACCTATGCTGAGTTCCTGCTGCCTTCACATCCCACTACCAGAAGAGACCCACATCCCAGGAGGAGAGTGTAATTAATTCCCCCTGGGGAGCAGACTTCTAAGATGGTCCCAGCTTCTTTGGCCCCGTGGCATACACATCATATAGGTCCCTCCCCCTTGGGTGTGGACATGAACTCTGAACCTGACAGGACCGTCGCCTTATGACTTGGTTATTACGTGGCAAAAGTGAACGGGTCTTGATGGTGTAACGGAGGTCCCTGATCAGTTGACTTGAAGTTAACCGGGGGGGGGGGGGGGGGGGAAGGATCCTGGGTGGGCCTGAATACAGGAGGTGAGCATTCTGGAAAGATGCGCTGGGCCTTCCTGAGCAGAGACGCTCTTCTGCTGGCCTTGGGAGAAGCGAGCAGCCTCTTAAGAAGAACAGTATGTGGAGAAGGGAAACCTACAAGAGCTGAGGGCCCGAGTCCACACTGCAAGAAGGTGAATTCTGTGCACGACCGAAGAGCTGGGACCAGGGCCCCAAGCTCCAGAGAAGGCAGCCCAGCTGAGGCCCAGACGGCAGGCCTCTGAGACCCTGCAGAGAACTCAGCTAAACTGTGCCCAGACTCCCGGACGCAGAAACAATGGTCAGTGGGTGTGATGTGAAGTTGCTAGACGTGTGGCGATTTGGGACAGAAAATGAACACAGTCCACTTCACAGGTGAAGTCACACGAGCTCCGGGAAGCTGAGGGTCTCTCCCCAGCTCCTACCCGTGCCAGGAGAGGAGAGGAGGTGAAACCAGAATCTTCGGGCTCTGTGTTCTGCAGCCATAGACGTTGGAGCAAAGTCAGGGGAAGGTGCCCGTGTCCGTGAGGCAGAGAGCACAGCCATCCCAGGGGTCAAGGTCAAGAGACCATGGTCTCAGGTGGCAGGAGGGGTTGGGTGGTGGCTGTGTAGGCTAAATGGAGGGGAGGCAGAAGGGGGATGGGGACAGAGGGAGAGGGCTGTATTGTAGCCCCTCCGGCTAAGCAGGGACCACCGTATGCCCGCCAATGCTCTGTGTTCTCAGTGACCCATGTGGCCAGGCGCCCAGACCTACCGCTGTGCTTCCGATCACTCGCAAAAGCCTATAAAGGTGACACAGATGCGCTTCTGCCTTTCTAGTTCTTGTTCCTTACGTTTGAATTTGCTCAGAATCTGGCCCAGATAGAAGAGTGTTATTTACACAGGGCTCCCCAAAAGCCCAGCAGCCCACCCAGGACAATCCCTGCCCTCGGGGTGCAACGACACCCCACATCTGTGAAGAGCAGCAGCCACAGCCCCCCGAGGTCACGGACCTCCACACGCGTCCTCCTGGCCACATCTCCAGGGACCACCCCCGTATCAACGGTTTGCCTCGGCCACCAGAAAACACACGGTCTTGTTTTAAAAGCTGATCGTATAGGGGCACCTGGGTGGCTCAGTTGGCTAAGTGTCTGACTTCAGCTCAGGTCATGATCTCACGGTTCGTGGGTTCGAGCCCCGCGTGGGGCTCTGTGCTGACAGCTCAGAGCCTGGAGCCTGCCTTGGATTCTGTGTCTCCCTCTCTCTCTCTGCCCCTCCCCCACTCATGCTCTGTCTCGGTCTCAAAAATAAATAAAAACATTAAACAAAAAAGCTGATTGTACAAAAAGGATCGGATCAGACTTCTGTGAGCCACTCTTCTGGACAGAAGTGGTTATTCACAGCTTTCATCTGAATTAGAGAATGCAGCTCACCCACAGTCAGGGGGTGTGGGCACCACAGGACGATCTGCTGCTGAGACAGGAGCTGGTGCCCAGTTAGGCTGATTCACTCATCAAAGTGACCTTCTTTTCCTGACAGTGTGAAATTCAAGCCGCACACCCCAATTTATTTTAATTAACAGGAGTGAAACATCGGGTGAAATCCACATGGCTTCTCGCAGTCAGGACATATGTAGAGTGCACCCGCATCACGGAAACCCTAAAATAAAGTTATCTGTCCTTGTTCAGAATTACATTTCTGAAGAATAAGGCACGAAGCAATGATATGCTCGTGTCGTAGCGAAGCATTCCCTAAAACCAATTAAGAATGTTTAATGTTTACTTCTGAGAGAGACAGCGAGCGAGCGAGCAGGGGAGGGGCAGGGAGAGAGGGAGGCACAGAATCCGAAGCAGGCTCCAGGCTCCGAGCTGTCAGCAGAGAGCCTGACACGGGGCTCGAACTCACCAGCTGTGAGGTCAGGACCTGAGCCAACGTCGGTCACTTAACCGAATGCGTCACCCGGGCGCCCACTAAAACCAATTTTGATGCGAGCCCCCCTCGCTTCCATCTACGCTGCCCTCCTGCGTTCAGGGTCCAGAGACCTGCAGAAATGTGTTCACCCCCTGACCGAGCTCAGTCCTCCTGGGGCACAGATGAGAAGGCTATGCTGTAAAGCAGGGGAGCCCCCCACCAAGGGCCTATCGAGCAGGTGAGCATATAGAAGCGAGTGAGGTGTCCTGGTATGAGAGGCGCTAAGGGGTAGTGGAGAGTGGGCACAATGGAGAGAAGCCCTGCCTACGGGCCACCCACTGCTCAGCCCACCAACGGGGGCTCTGCAAGAACACAGACGCACCGCGGCACATCTCCCCATTTTTTAAAAGAAGCTCGAAGCCTGGATTTATGAGGCTCCTGGGTGGCTCAGTCAGTTGAGCGTCCGACTTCGGCTCAGGTCATGATCTCGCAGTCCGTGAGTTCGAGCCCCACATCGGGCTCTGTGCTGACGGCTTGGAGCCCGGAGCCTGCTTCCTCCGATTCTGTGTCTCCCTCTCTCTCTGCTCCTCCCCCACTCACACCCTATCTCTCTCTCTCACAAAAGTAAACAACATTAAAAAATTTTTTTAAATAGAAAACTAGTTCTTAATGGAATCATATGCCCAAAATATTTTCACGCATTTTCTTTAAAGACGACTGTGATAAACATATAGGTAAGTTACGAGGTCACTGGTAGTTTTTGTTAACAGGGAGTGGCTTGCACGGACCAGAAGGGAAGACTTTTGCCGTTCAGATGCTATTTTTGGAAGCGAACTGGCTCAAGCAAGGCGACCGGTTTCTGAACAGGGTGACCCAAAGGACCCAGAGCGATGGCAGCCTCCTGCTGCGGGCCAGCAGATTGGGGAGTGAGGCCAGGCAGGAACACGCTTGTCCCACCATCCCTTCTCAGGACCCCAACTACCTGCGCCAATAATGAGGCAACACTTACAACCACATTGTTGTAGGCAGCCTTCTGGGAGCTAAAGGTAGGAGGGAGCTAAAGGTAGGAGGCAGCAGGATGGGTTAGCCTGGCACAGGGCAGCAGGGGGGTATGGCACCATGGCTGCAGGGAGGTGCGGGGTTGGTGCTCGCTGCCTGGCGGCTCTGCGTCTTGGCCCCACCCACGTGTCCTCGGGCAGGTGACCTTCTCCAAATCCGTTTCCTCAGCTATAAAAGTGGGATCCTATCAATTCCCACCTCACTCAGGGGGTGTGAAGATGTGACGAGGTCTACGCGCCGTGCTTAGAACCACACCTGCATGCGGCGAGCGCGAAGTGTGGGAGCGTCTAATAAGATCAGAAAACATTTACACCGTGATATTAAGCGGGAACAAGCAACATACGCAATTTTATGAACTGCCTAAACTGTACTTTGTTAAAAAAAAATAGAGACGGTGCCCGGGTGGCTCAGTCGGTTAAGCGTCTGACCGTCGGTTTCACCTCAGGTCACGATCTCAACAGTTCGTGAGTTCGAGCCCCACGTCGGGCTCTGCGCTGACAGCACGGAGCCCGCTTGGGATTCTCTCTTTCCCTGTCCCTCTGCCCCTCCCCTGCTGATGCACTTGCTCTCCCTCTCAAAATAAATGAACAAACATACATATAGAAAGCAAAAGGCCAAAATGGATGCTGAAATCTCTGGGGTCAGGCAACAGTAGGAACTCAAAAAAAACCAGACTGAATGAATGTCTACCTTGGATGGCAAAGGGGGTGCCACTTTTTTTTTTCAAGGTTTCTCTTTTTATGCTTTGGAGCTGGAGTTGGCAAACTTTTCTGTGAAGGGCCAGATAAATCTTTTAAGGTTTGCTGTCACACATCCTATCCTTCTACTTTTTTTTTCTTGCTTTGCTTTTAGTTTTCACCATCCTTTAAAAATGTAAAAACAGGGGCTCCCGGGGGGCTCAGTAGGTTGAGCGACTGACTTCAGCTCAGGTCACGATCTTGTGGTTCGTGAGTTCGAGTCCCATGTCGGGCTCTGTGCTGACAGCTCGGAGCCTGGAGCCTGCTTCGGATTCTGTGTCTCCCTCTCTCTCTGCCCCTCCCCTGCTTATGCTCTGTCTCTCAAAAAATAAATAAATGTTAAAAAATTAAAAAAATATAAAAATGTAAAAACACATTCTCAATCCACGGGCCAGACAAAAACAGGCTGGGCTCATGGGTCTAGTTTGCTGTCTCCTATTTTCTAGTACTTTCCAAGCCTCTTTCCTAGAACGTGTATTATTTTCATAGGAACAAAAATGATAACAAATCTAGGAGAGAAGAGAAAGACGAGCTGTGCGATGGTTTAGGGGTCAAATCACTGCTCTGTGAGCTCAGCACCATCTTCAAAAGCACGTGGCTTAGAGAAACTTGGTGTTGACCAGCACAGTCATGGAGGGAGGTCAGAGAGCAGGGTCAGCCGGCAGGAAGCTGGTGGCTGAGGAGTGCCCCCAACCCCTGCCAGACACAAAACCACATCTTAACCCAGAACCTGTGCATGTAACTCTATTCAGAATGAGGATCTTTGCAGATGTAATTAAGTTAAGGATCTCATGGGACCATCCTGGGCTGTTTGGGTGAGCCCTAACTCCAAAGACAAGTGCCCTTACAAGAGACAGAAGAGATGACATCCCGGGCTAAAAGAGTGCATGTGAAGACAGAAGTCAAGACTGGAGTGATGTGGCCACCAGCCAAGGAGTGCCTGGAGCCACCAGAAGCTGGGAGGGACAAGAAAGGACCTTCCCCTAGAGACTTCTGAAGCGTATGCACGGCTGACACCTTGATTTAGGACTTTTGGCCCCCAGAATTGTCAAAGAATGAAAATATCTTGCTTTAAGCTACTAAATCTGTGGTAATTTGTTATAGCAGTCACAGGAAGTTCATACAGGAGCCGAGCAGAAAATGAGCATCACCCTAAAACGAGATGCATGTTAAGGGGAGGGGGACCCCGGGGGCAAGGCATGAATCTCGCCTCTTTTCATCACCACCCAGCTTGCAGGCCGACAACAGATGACCACCGGAGGGCCACAAGCTGTGGGCCCTGTTTGTCCACGTCCAGGGGAATCTGGGCATGGCCGGCAGGCTGGGGAACAGGAGTTAGCTGTTCAGAAGCCTGTTCCTTCCTAAATAGGTATTAGACCTCCTGAGGATGACCGATTTCTAGACCAGGAAATGGGGGCTCAAGTCCCAGGGACTGAGCCTCTTTCACAGAGGAAGGCAGGTATCAGGCTTGACTGGATGCACTCAGTGAAGAACTCTAGTATGATTCCTCTCAAAACACAAACTGACAGGTTTCTTAGAGAAATGAGAACTGATCTCTGGTCAACAGAAGCCAGCCCTGGGAAGGCCGAGGGTCAGAACTCTCAGAGCTGAGCACTGTGCACTGAGCTTGGGGCAGCCAACACCTCTTGGCTACTTTTCCTGCATCACCTCTCCCAGTCACCCTGAGAGGGGGCGCCCTCAGCCCTGGTTCACAGCCAGGCAGGCTCATCCAGGCCCCCAGGGGCCGAACCGCAATATACTGCAAAGGGAGTCTAGGTCTGTCTGACAATGGAGCTGGTGCTGGAGGGCTCCGCCGTCTAGCACCACGCAGCCCAGACGGACTCCCACACACGCTGACGTCACCACCTCCCTGGGCCACGCTCTCTGTGGATGCATGCTTTCTACTCTCCCCATGACCTCCCACAGCACTGTGAACACATCTCTATTCTCAAATAGTTGGATGAGGTCACACCTTCTAAACGTGAAGATCGTTCATTGAACTGTGAACTTCTTGAACTCAAGAACCATGTCTCATTTTCCTCTGTACTTCACTGCCTAGCCCAGTGCATGGAGACAGTAAGTGATCAATAAATCCTTTCTAAATAAATTCTAGATGGATGGATGGATGGATGGATGGACGGACAAGTGGATGAAAGGGTGGTGGGTGGGTGGATGGAGAGGTGAACAGAAGGATGGTAGGTAGAGGGATGGATGGATGGATGGAGGGATGATGTATAGATGGACAGGTGGATGGAAGGGTGGTGAGTGGGTGAAAGGATGGATGGATGGGTGGATGGGTGAATGGGTGGGTGGATGGGTGCATGGAAGGGTGGTGGGTAGATGGATGGATGGGTGGATGGATGTATAGATGGATGGGTGGATGGAAGGGTGGTGGGTAGATGGATGGATGGGTGGATGGATGGATGGATGATGTATAGATGGACAGGTGGATGGAAGGGTGGTGAGTGGGTGAAAGGATGGATGGATGGGTAGATGGGTGAATGGGTGGGTGGATGGGTGGATGGAAGGGTGGTGGGTAGATGGATGGATGGGTGGATGGATGTATAGATGGAAGGGTGGATGGAAGGGTGGTGGGTGGGTGAAAGGATAGATGGATGGATGGATGGGTAGATGGAAGGGTGGTGGGTAGATGGATGGATGGGTGGATAGATGAGTGGATTAAAAGAGTGATAGGTAGATGGATGAATGGGTATATAGATGGACAGGTGGATGGAAGGGTGGTGGATGCACAGATGGATGGGTGGATGGACAGGTGGATGGGGGGGTGAGTGGGTGGATGGATAGATGGATGGGTGATGAGTGAATGGGCGGATGGACGGGCAGACGGATGGATAAATGATGAATCCCTGAGAGAAAGCAGACAGGAGAGTGAAGCCTTCCTTTCAAAGCTGCCTTACCTTCTCACTGACACGTTTCAGCAATTCTTCTGCTTCTTCCATTGCCGCCATCTCCCTCTGGTACTGGTTCTCTGTCTTCTTTCTCGTTTCCAGGTCACATTCAGCTGTCAATGCCACCATCTTCCGATCATACTCCTCCTGTATTTCTTTCTCCAGCAACAGAAACTGCGTTTTGAAAACGGAGCCCATCCTCCTCTCTACTTGGGGGGAGAGGTGGCCAGCGCTGGTCAGATTCTTCAGCAGAAGGGCGATGATATCTCTGCTGATTTGGGTTCGACAAGCCTCCAGGGCTGAGTCGGCCCGATTCAGGGTTGCAATCTCCAACCTGGGGGACACAAAAGCCAAGAGCAGTCCACTCCGTGAAGTCACAGCAGACACCGAAGGTCCCTCAGAGCTCTGAAGTTTTGAACGATTTGTAGGTAACGCCTTTCTTTTTCCCTTTTTCCTCCTCCTCTTCCTCCCTCCTGCTCCAGCCTGTTACTGTCGGCCAGAGGCCAAATTAGCAGATTCTTCAGTAGTCAGTTTGCAGGGTGCCAGGCTGGAAACTACCAGGAATACAACTAATATAAGGCCTGGTCTTTGTCAACAAGTAACGCTTCAACCACAATGAGGAGGCCAAGGGAAAAATGGACAGTTAATATATCCGGGGGATTTTAACATAAAGCCGATTTTACTTTGTTCTGATTCAAAGTCATCTCGTGGAAGTAACAACTAAAAGTAATACGGTGCCCCGGATGGGATCCTGGAACAGAAAAAGGACATTAGAAAAACTAGGGAGAAGTTAGGACGGCCGAGGAGCAGGGGGACCCTAAGCTTGCCTCGTCCCTCAAACACAGCTGGGTAAGTATCAAATCATTCTGAGCACGCAAGAAATCAATCTGAGGACTAAGAGAACAAAACTGCAAGTCTACAAGTAGAATCGTGGAAAGTAGGAGCTGCAGAGGGTTGATTTGGGAGAGATAAGAACTGCGGGTTTTGGGAGTGGTGGGGAGGGAACCCTGCTTACGGAGATTACCAAAAGGTATTAGCAACAGCAGAGCACAAAACCTGAAGCTTTAGAAGTCCGACACCACCGGGGTCGTGCCTGGCTTAGCGGTGATCCTGCCAACAAACTGGGCAATTTGGAAGACATGGATAATAAATTCCTAGACTCACAAGTTACCAAAACTGAAACAGGAAGAAATAGAAAATTTGAACAGACCCATAACCAGCAAGGAAATTGAACCTGTAATCAAAAATCTCCCAACAAACGAGAGTCCTGAGTCAGATAGCTTCCCTGGGGAATTCTATCAGACATTTAAAGAAGAGTTAATACCTATTTATCTCAAATTGTTCCCCCCAAAATTACAAATGGATGGAAAACTTACAAACTCATTGTAAGAAGCCAGCATTACCTTGATTCCAACACCACATAAAGACCCCACTAAAAAGGAGAAGTACTAGTCAATATCCCTGATAAACATGAATGCAAAAACTCTCAAGAAACTATCAGCCAATCGAATCCAACAGTAAATTAAAAGAATGATTCACCATGATCAAGTGGGATTTATTCCTGGGCTGCAAGAGCAAATCAATATTTGCAAATCAATCAACACGATACACCGTTTTATGAATAAAAGAAAGGATAAGAACCATATGATCCCCTCAACCGATGCAGAAAAAGGATTTGACAAGATACAACATCCATTGTTGATAAAAGAAAACCCTCAACAAAGTAGGTATAGATGGAACATAACCTCAACATCTTAAAGGCCATATACGAAAGACCCACAGCTAGTATCATCCTCAACGGGGTAAAAACTGAGAGCCTTTCCCCTACAGTCAGGAACAAGACAAGGATGTCCACTCTCACCATCACTATTTAACACAGTACTGGAAGTCTTAGCCTCAGCAATCAGGCAACAAAAAGAAATCGACAAGGAAGAAGCCGAACTTCACTATTTGCAGACGACATGATACTCTATGTAGAAAACCCAAAAGACTTCACCAAAAAACTGCCAGAACTAATCCATGAATTCAGCAAAGTCACAGGATATAAAATCAATGTACAGATATCTGTTGCATTTCTATACAACAATAACGAAAAAAATCAAGGAATCGATCCCATTTGCAATTGCACCAAAAACAGTAAGATATCTAGGATTAAACCTAACTAAAGAGGTAAGAGATCTGTACTCTGAAAACTACAGAACACGGAGGAAAGAAATAGAAGAGGACACAAAGAAATGGAAACACATTCCATGCTCATGGACTGGAAGAACAAATATTGTTAAAATGTCTACACTAGTCAAAGCAATCTACACATTTAATGCAATCCCTATCAAAACACCACCAGCATTTTTCACAGAGCTAAAACAAACAATCCTAAAATTTGTATAGAACCACAAAAGACCCCGAATGGTCAAAGCAATTCTGAAAAAGAAAAGCAAAGTGGGAGGCATCACGATTTAGGACTTCAAGCTATATTACAAAGCGGTAATCATCAAGACAGTATGGTACTGGCACAAAAACAGACACATACATCAATGGTACAGAACAGAAAACCCAGAAATGGGCCTACAACTATGTGGTCAACTAATCTTTGACGAAGCAGGAAAGAACATCCAATGGAAAAAAGACAGTCACTTCAACAACAACGTGTAGAAGAATGAACCTGGACCACTTTCTTACACCATACACAAAAATAAACTCAAAATGGATGAAAGCCCTCAATGTGAGACAAGAAACCATCAAAATCCTAGAGGAGAACACAGGCAGGCAGCAACCTCTTTAACCTCAGCAAGAACAACTTCTTACTAGACACATCTCTGGAGGCAAGAAAAACAAACACAAAAATGAACTACTGGGACCTCATCAAAATAAAAAGCTTCTGCACAGTGAAGGAAACAATCAACAAAACTTAAAGGCCACCTATGGGAATGGGAGAAGATATCTGCAAATGACATATCTCACAAAGGGTTAATATCCAAAACCTATCAAGAACTTACCAAACTCAACACACAAAAACCAAATAATCCAGTGAAGAAATGGGCAGAAGACACGAATAGACATTTTTCTAAAGAAGACATCCAGATGACTAACAGAAACATGAAAACGACGTTCAATATCGTTCATCATCAAAGAAATACAAATCAAAACCATGATGAGATACCACCTCACCTGTCAGAATGGCTAAAATTCACAACACAAGCAACAACAGATGTTGGCGAGGACGCAGGCAAAGGGGAACCTTCTTGCACTGTTGGTGGGAATGCAAACTGGTGCGGCCACTGTGGAAAACAGTGTGGAGGTTCCTCAAAATGTTAAAAATAGAACTACCCCATGATCCAGCAACTGCACTAGTAGGTATTTACCCAAAGGATATAAAAATAAAAATACAGATTCAAAGGGGTACATGCACCCCAATGTTTATAGAAGCACTATCAACAACAGCCAAACTATGGAGAGAGCCCAAATTTCCACTTACTGATGAGTGGATAAAGAAGATGTGGTATATGTGTATATATATATATATATATATATATATATATATATATATATATATATATATAATGAAATATTACTCAGCCATTAAAAAGAGTGAAATCTTGCCATTTGCAATGACGTGGATGGAGCTAGAGTGTATAATGCTAAGCGAAATAACTCAGTCAGAGAAAGACAAATATCATATGATTTCACTCCTATGTGGAATTTAAGAAACAAAACAGATAAACCTATGGGAAGGGGGAAAAAAAGAGAAGAGTGGGAAATAAACCACAAGAGACTCTTAACGACAGAGAACAAACTGAGGGTGGATGGAGAGGAAGTGGGTGGGCTGATGGGTAAACGGATGATGTGTATTAAGGAAGGCGCTTGTTGGGATGGGCACTGGGTATTGTATGGAAGTGATGAATCCCTAAATTCTCCCCCCTGAAACCAATATTGCGCTGTTGGCTAACTAACTAGAACTTAAATAAAAATTTGAAAAGAAAAATAAAAGACAATCTAGGGAAATCTGAATGAAGTACGGACTTTGGTGAAGAATGGACCGACATTGGCTCATTGATTGTAGTAAGTGTGCCATAACCATGTAACCTGCTGACAACGGGGGAGATTGTGTACAGTGTGGGGGGGGGGGAACTCTCCTTACTGTCTTCTCAATTTTTCTGTAAATCTACAACTGCTGTAACAATAAAGTCTACTCAAGAAAAATCAATGAGATGCATCACAGGGTCCCAGGTTCTAGAACTTGATTGTGGTGGTGGTCGCATGACTCGATCCTTTACAGGAATGTGTCAGATTATACTCTTAATACGGGTGAATTTTACCATATGTTCATCATACCTCTATATAGCTATAAAAGGATGCATAGAAAAATTAATGCTCATGATGAAGAGTGTGGATAACAAAGACAAACAGAAAAAGACTTCCTTTACTGTAAGACCAATATTTCAACACAACCAATGAAGGCATTTGGCTGTATTTGCTTCCAGTTTGTTTCTCTAAGCCTACACTTCTCCATGTTTGCACACCATTTACATTGATGCAAAAACAATTCTGTCCTTTTTTTTTTTTTTCAATTAGCACTGTAACAGGAAACTTCCAGTGGTGTTTAAAAGTCATAAAAGTTTGAGGCGCCTGGGTGGCTCAGTCGGTTCAGTGTCTGACTTCGGCTCAGGTCAGATCTCACAGTTCATGGGTTCAAGGCCCAAGTCGGGCTCTGTGCTGACAGCTCAGAGCCTGGAGCCTGCTTCGGATTTTCTCTCTCTCTCTCTCTCTCTCTCTCTCCCTCTCTCTTTCTCTGCCCCTCCCCAGCTCGCATTCTGTCTCTGTCTTTCAAAAATGAATGTTAAAAAAAAATTGTTTTAAAGCCATAAAAGTTTCCTTTACAGTGGTTGCAAAATAGTTCATTTTGCGATGTACCATGATTTTTAACCATTTTTCTAGTGTTGCACATTTGGGTTACTTGAAAAATTCAAAACCTAAAATAGTCCCACAGTAACTATCAATGTAAAGAGTTTTTGGGCGGCTCAGTCAGTTAAGTGTCTGATTCTTGATTTCAGCTCAGGTCATGATCTCACAGTTCCTAAGTTCAAGCACCACATCAAGCTCTCCACTGACAGGGCAGTGTCTGCCTGGGATTCTCTCTCTCTCTCTCTCTCTCTCTCTCTGCCCCTCCCCTGCTTGTTCTCTCCTCCCTCTCTCTCTTTCTCTCAAAGTAAATAAACTCAAAAAAAAAAAAAACCAAGAACAAAAAAAAAAATCCCACAATGTCAGTTAAATCTACTTTTTTCTGCCCTCCCTTTTCTCTTTTATGCCATTGGTTTGTTGGGGGAGCTAGATTATTCATCCTGCAGAATGCTCCACCTTCTTTCCATGGGGTGTCACTGTTCCTCTCTCCTCTGTATTTCCTGTAAAGTACTAGTTACATCTCATATCTTGATTAGAATCAGACTTAATTTGTTTTCCAAAATAGCCTGTAAGTGGCACCATATGCTTCCTATAAGGTCAAGGGATGGCTAAGTTCTAAGAGCGATCAGGAGGTTCAAGTAAGTGCCAGCATGATCCCTGCATCACAAAGTCTATCAACCTTCACCTAATCGTTTTAGCATCCAAGTGCAACTGTTAACTTAGATCCACGATTTCATTAGGGGCTGGAAAATGTTCATTTTGTAATTCTATCACTTCCACATTCATAAAGCTGACAGTCTTCAAACAATCCAGTTGTTCTGACATAAAGTCTGTAGACAGAATGGATGTTTGATTCTTTGCTAATTACAACTGATGTCACAGCAACTTCCAATGGTGACAAATGAGATTGGGCCCGTGTTTTTCTTTTTTTTGTTTGTTTCCTTATTTTGTTTTTATTTTGTTTTATTTTGTTTTGGTATTTGAAAACAAAAGGATGCTCAAACTTTTGCCAAATCCCTGAGAATCTGAGCTTTGGATAACTTCTACTGGGAAACTCACAAGAAGAAGAATATGAAATATGTTACCAGGCAGCATGGCTTATGGGGCAAATGACACCTGATTGATAGATCACATCTGGATGGGGGCACCTGTACATGAGCCATGAATGTCTAGCAGGGAAGTCACACTCTGGACCTCCTCAAGGGAAGTGACTCTGGGAACTGGGGATGTCCCTTGTGGGGGGACCCTGGAAGCTATGCTTGTGAGTTGTTACAGGAGATTCTGGCTCCTGTGGGGTATGAAGCTTTTAAGACAGGAAGGCTCCCACCTGAGCCCTGATGTGGATTACATCTCCTTGCACTGAGCTGTGTTGCCTGGCGAGAAAACACCTCCCAGACAGCGACGTAGTCCACAATGTGACCTGGGGCAAGGACACCCACGGAAGAATGCCTGATGTCCTCGTGGCAAGCCATGTTCCTGCCCCTCTGGCCATCTGCTTACACGGGGTCAAGTGTAGCTTATGGGAGTCTTTTGAGTCCAAGTGTTTACCTGGACCTAGGAACACCCCCTCCTCCTGTCCTGCATCATTGTGAAATTACAAATTTTTATGTATCTGGTGGGTTTCAATCAACTGCAGTGATAATTCTTTTTGGTGCTCAAATTTTTCCGTCTCAGGTCAAACTAGCTCCTGTGTCCTTTAGACATAACCCGATCAGCCTTTTTTTTTTTTAAGGTTTATTTTTTTATTTTGAGAGAGAAAGAAAGGGAGAACGAGCAGGGGAGGAGCAGAGGGAGAGGGAGAGAGGGAATCCCAAGCAGATTCTGCGCTGTCATCACAGAGCCCGACACAGGGCTCGAACACACGAACTGTGAGATCATGCCCCAAGCCGAAATCAAGAGTCAGAGACTCAACCGACTGAGCCACCCAGGCGCCCTTCATCAGTCTACTTTTAAGTAACAGCTCTGGCATTTCGTCTCTCATTTTCTCCACCACTACTCACTGAGCAGGTGTGTGTGCTGAGTGTCCCAGGTCACAAAGCAAGAAAGAAGCGCGTGCAGGGTTAAACATCCAAAGAACGAGGCCATGTTCCACAGGCTCAGAAAAAAAATTACTTCTCTGCTGAGAGAGACACAGTAGATTTCACATCTTTAATGAAGCTGTTTGTGGCAGGCAAGCTCATGGTCCTCTGAAGACATCCACGTCCTAATCCCCGGAACCTCTGGATGCGCTGGGTTACGTGGCAAAGGAGAAACAAGGTTGCGGATGAAATTAAGGTGGCTCATCAGCTGACCTTAATGGTAGAGAGATAAATAACAAGGGTCTCTAAGAGTGGGAGGAGGGGGCAGAAGATGAGTGGGATCGGGAGAGGAAGGAAGGGGTGGGGGGTACGGGGTCATCAGCCCTGAAGACGGAGGACGGGCCAGGAGCCCGGGAGAGGGGAAGTCTCAAGGAGCCGGAGAAGGCAAGGAAACGGATTCTCCCCTAGAGCTGACCCCCTGACTTTTCTTGGGGAGGCCTGTTTTGGACTATGACCTCCAGAACTAGAAGACAATGCATTTGTGCTGGTTGAAGCCACCCAGTTCGTGGTAATTTGTTACTGCTGAATACGAAACTCCTACATCTTGCCCGACCACTCTATCCATCATTCATTCATTGGTTCATTGATTAACTTGCACAAGAGAGTGTTGCGGCTGCCTGTCGGGTGAACTCCCAGTGTTCTACCAGGTACGCGGGGGTTGGAATGAACAAGAGGACATCGCTGTAGGTCACTGCCGTCCAACCACCTACCAGTTAAGGGACCTGGGGAAAGAACTTAGCTCCCCCAGAGGATAAGGGGGGGCACCCTCACAGGGTGGTGTTCAGGGTTAAAAGAGGTAAGAAATATAAAACGCACGGGGTAGCGTCTCAAATTTTATTGGTTCTAAGTAATCATAGTTCCTTGGCTAACCTTGTCCCAGGGGACAGGCGGCAGAATAGAATATCGCGCACGGCTCGCCCTTCCCAACTGCCCGGGAAGACAATCTCATGAGCACTTCCTGTCCAAACAGTTTTAATGTTAATCACCATGGATAAACTGTCAGAAGAGGCAACAGTCAAAACTGCCAGGGCGTCCCCAAAGCCACAAAGGAAAGAAAAATGTGCCTTTAAACCAATTAAAATGCCATGCAGTTAATGAGGCCAACTCTCATCTGTTAAATTTCCCAAATGGCCACAGGAGAGGAAAATAAGAATTAGGAATTCATCGTCTACATACGGGACTGGATCCATTGCTGTGGAGGCAATTCCCACCATCCCCTACGGCATTTTAAATTGTTTCTAATGAAATGCACATAAATTTCCACCTCCCCCCCCAAGTCTCTAATGGTTCCATGGGACAGAGACACTGTGAATCACACATGCTGGGCTGAAATTCTTACTACAAGTTGGCGGAGTTGGTGGGATTCCAACACTGCGTTCTCAGGGAATATTCATTTTTCTCAGGTCACAAAGATGATATGTTTTCACTGCACCGTAAGGTGAGTGTATTTGCTCAGGCCAGTTCTGTTACACCGTACGAACGATATACATACTCTTGTAAATGAGAGACTCACCCCGGAGTGCAGAATGATGTCCAGCCCATAAGAGGCACTTAATAAATGTAAGCCATTATCGTTTCTTAACAGGCTTGCTTATGATAACATCTTTCTCAAAGAAACTGCCCAGCTTAAATTATCCCAGAACTGATTAGGACTCTGATGATTAGCTACTGATGATAAAGAAAAGAGAATGACATTAGTGTCTTTTCCCCTATTGATTTCATGTAAAAAATTAATTGAGTTCTCATCAAACGGCGAGGAAGGTGTCAGAACAAAATTAGGGTCGGATTTGATACACAAGGCAGAAAACGTTCTCTTGAATGTGAAAGAGACCTCACTGGCCTGGAGGGTAATTAATCCAGAAGGAAAAAGAAATCAGCCATGGCCGTTTTTCAATATAAATCTGGGACCTTCGAGTTGGCATAACAGACCCACAAAAAGCAAACAGTACTAGGGAAACTGGAATTTTCTTCCTAGGAGTCCATTTCCACGGAAAGTCGTCCTGCAGGGGGATCCCATGTCAGGACCATAAATCACATCAGCGTACTGGTGATGTCGAGGGCCTAGACAATGCAAGTTGAGCAGGGAACATACTTCCTGAGTATCTTCATTGTCAAAACGGTAACGAGAGCCTAACTCAGAGCAAACGTAGTCATCGTACGTGAGCCAAGACATCAGTTAAAAGTTACGATGAACCATACGCTTTTGGTTTGGTAAGAACTCAGATTGTAGGCTACCAGGAATGGGCGGTCTGCATGCTCCCTCTGTGACAGTCTTTCCTCTTGCTGATCCCTCCGTGTAGAAGTGGGGTCGGGCCCGCCCTCCGCCCTCCGCCGGCCTCCAGCTTCTCCTTGCCCGCCCCTGGCCCCCGCACTGGCCACAGCCCCACACACCAGTCGGCTCTGCAACAGACCAAAAGGAGTGAGCGCTCCTCTGCCCACTTCAAATCCCTCCGGAACGTTCCTCCCAGCTCCCTTTCAGGCACACGCCAATCCCCTTGTCGCAAAAGGCAGCGCACACCGCATTATGTCTGAAAGCACGATGAACTTGGAAGTCACAGCCACTCAGCTTCCAATCTTAGCATCGTCCCTTCAGAGCTGGGTGACTCACGTGTGCGCCTTGGTGTCTCTGAGCCTAGTTTCCCGGCTGGTTAATGAGAATATTATCACTGTGTCAAATGAAGGCCATTAAGAGGATGAATAGCAGTGCCTCTGACGCACAGGCTTTGTTTTAATAGCTTTACAAACATCATCCCATCTAATCCTCATAACAGCCTTATAAAGTAGGTGATTAACCTTTTTTTTAACACGTGAGGAAACTGAGGCACAGGAAAATTAAAATGCCTGACTGAAAGTAGCATAGCTATTAGGTGGCAGAGCAGGGATTGGAAGCCATAACACGTGGCTCCGGATCTACCCTCTGTCCTGCTGCTTCAGTCACACCAACACGCGCAAAGCGCTTAGCTAGTGCCTGAGACAAAACGGATGCTAAGAAAGGTTATTTCACATTGTTGTTGCTGTGTCTGTGTCTGTCCAGTCTTCCTTGATATCATTTTTATGACAAAGAAAAGAAGATAAGAGGGAAACATGACAAACATAGATGGGTGAATGGATGGATGGGTGGATGGATGGGAGGGTAGGTGGATGGAAGGATGCATGTACGTATGTACGGATGGATGGGTATACGGATGGATGGGTGGGTGGATGGTGGGTAGATGGGTGGAAAGGTGGGTGTATGGGTGGATGGATGAATGGGTGGGTGGATGCATGGGTGGATGGATCGATGAGTGGGTGGATGGATGGATGGGGGGATGGATGGAGGGTGAATGGGTGGGTGGGTGGATGGATGGGAGGGTAGGTGGGTGGATGGGAGGGTAGGTGGATGGAAGGATACATGTACGGATGAATGGATGGACGGATGGGTGGGTGGGATATACACACGTATGAAGGGATGGGTTGGTGGCTGGGTTGGTGGGTTAGCGGGTGGGTGGCTGGACGGATGGATCATGGATGAGCGGACAGATGGGTTACAGCTAGCCAGCTAGGAAGATAGATAGCTCTTGAAACTCCTCTACCTGAAGAGCATCTGAAAGAAACTTTAGGATGAAACATTTAAAGAGGAGATAACATAAACCTCGGATGTCTGCTAAATCATCTTTCCAGCCAACGCTCAGATTTCCTCAACACCTTCCCTGCCAAGGAGTCCCCCAGCCTCTGTGCTGCAACACACACGGTGATGGGGAGCTAAGTGCTCCTCCAGGCAGGCTGCCCATGATCAGAGAGCTCAAACAGAAAGGTCTTCCTCTTAATCCCCTGACATCCGCTTCCCTACACTTCCCATCACTGTCCCCGGTTCCTGTCTTCTTCATGACCGCCTCACAGAAATCTGGTCATCGTGATCACATGCACACAAAATATCAACAGTCCAGGCCTAACGGCCTTGGGCAGATGACACAGAGCCTTGTGGGCTGTGGCGAGGATCAGGACTTTGCCAAGAAAGAGCAAGCCAGCACGGGGCCTCCAGGAAGTGGTCAGGGCCGTGGGAAGCATCCCCCTCCCCCACCCTGGCTGGTATGTGGAGAACGGACCGGGGCTCAGGGATGGATGTCAGGTCAGCGCAGGCCAGTGAAGACAGGGTGATGGTCAGGCTGCAGGCAGTGGCCATGAGATGACAAGAGGGAGGGAGAGTCCCTGCAGAGGATAGTATCAGGATGACGCCACAACGTGCACGGATTCGCTGGTTCTGCTCACACAGAACTACGAATGTAGACTTCTGGATCAAAACAAGAGGGAGGGGCGCCTGGGTGGCTCAGTCGGTTGAGGGTCTGGCTCTTGACTTTGGCTCAGGTCACGATCTCACAGTCTGTGAGTTCGAGCCCCACATCGGGCTCGGGGCTGGTCACGGAGCCTGCTTGGGAGTCCCTCCCCCCCTGTCCCTCTGTCCCTCCCCAGCTCTGTCTCTCTCTCAAAATAGATAAATGAATAAACTTAAAAAAAAAAAATGAAAACAGGCTGGACTTCGAAGGTGTACAAGCCACCCACACAACGACGAGAAGCTGTACTTGTCTCCAGGGCTGCTGTAACCAGCGAGGCTGCGACGCCCAGAATCAAGATGTTGCAAGGGCTGGTTGCCTCTGAATCTAAGAGGCTGTGCCCCTTTCCTGGCTGCCAGTGTGGATGCCGTGCTCAGCAACCCTCGTGTGGAGGCATCACTTCCATCTCTGCCTCCGTCTTTGTGGGGCGGTGCGGGGGGGGGGTGTCTCCCTGTGTGTGTGTGTGTGTGTGTGTGTGTGTCTAAACTTCCCAATTCTTAAAGGACACAACTGTAGGACACAATTCAACTCACAACAAACTCCGAGGGATGAAGGTTCCTATTGACCATGGGATATCCAAGTAGAAATGGAATAACCACCTGCGAGGCGTGCTCGAGAGAGTATTTCTGCTCGGGCCAAGAATCCAGGCCACGGATTCTCTTTAGCAGCAAGATGCTACAGGCCTCCCCATTCTTCTCCCAGGGAGGAGGGGATGCCACCCTCATGGCTCCCTCCAGGGCTTCCTGTTCCAATGCCACCTTGTCCGGAAGGCTGTTCCCGAGGCATCTACTTCACGCAGTCCTTGCCATTCCCCATTTGACCCACTGACCCGTCACCTCCGTACATTTCATCTTTATTTATTTTCTGTCCCCGCCGACCACGGACAGCTTGTGAGGACAAGGACTTTACTTTGGTCCCTGCCGTACCTGCACAGTGCCTGCAAGACACGTTGCTCGTTACACGTCTCCCAGATGGATAAACCGGAAAGCCTAATTCCACGGGGCCACATCTATCTGTCTATCTGGGAACCTGACTCCCGCCCTCGTCCTCTGGCTCCTCCTTCTGCCTGAGGCCACGCCTTCTTGGTGAAGGCAGAGCTGGAGCCCTCCCCTCCCACCCTGTGCAGTGTGCTGTCCCCAGCCACCCGCACCCCGTGCCACCTTGCCGGGACCGTCTGTGAGTCTGTCTTCTCTGTGAACTGCGAGTGTCCAGAGATCGTGGAGCACTCCTAGCCCATCTTAGCATCTGCAGTGCCTGGAAAGAGGCTCTGGGTGAGAACGTGCTCGGGGAACACCCGTCGGAGAGGGGATGAGCGAGCGAGAGAAGAAACGGGAGCCGTAAAGGGCTGACCTGCCGGCTGGTCTTCTGGGCTGTACACGGTGATCACCACTCAGGCCAGAGTCTTCGGGGACAGCACGTCTCCTAGAGCGCTGACTTCCCCCAGCACCGAAATACCCAGGACATTTAGGAACGTCAGGCTGCAGTGACTGGGAAGGAATATCATCCCAAAGAGAGCTGTGTACATGAGTGTCAAATGACCGTCTTGGATATTTTCACGGATTCGTGACAAAACAGACAAAAGTAGCAGAAACAACAAAGCAAAGACTTCCAAAGTAAAACTTCTGAACTAAATCCCTGGGTAAGCATCCCGACACCAAATCGGTGAATGCTTGAAAAGAAAGGAGCTTAGAAATCCCACTGAAATTGAAGCGGCAAGGGGGCGGTCTGAGGGTTCACCTTCTCCAAGGGTGACAGACCCCAGTCCGACTCAAAGCCCGAAGCCCACGCCCAGCAGTCCAGCCTTCACAACCGGGCCAGCCTCCCTCTCCATCCGACCATCCATAGCACCCCGCCCTGCAGGATAATCCGGTGAGCTGGTGTTTCCTGAAGCCCGTGTCCCTGCCTGAGCCACTGCCGTCCCCAGTCAGCCTCACTGGTCACTGAGCACACGCCAAACCCCCAGCCCACAGACCTCTCCCGGCAAGAGGGGACTCTGGGCCAGGTTCTCGGAGCCCCAGGCATCACCTCCTTCGTGGCGCCCAGCTTGGTCAGTGTAATCATGTATTTTTCCATGTGATTCTCTGATGAATGCCTGTCTCCCCCACCAGCCTATGATCTCCAAGGAGCCGGGACCCCGCTGGTTGGGCTCACAGTAGCTTTTCCAGCCTTCCAGCCCACTGTGGACTCAACAGCTACATGACACGCTCAGGCACAGCAATGAATTAGAAGCTGAGTAACTGTCGTCCATTTCTGCGACATCTATGGAGCTGAGTCACAGAAAAGAAAAACGTGGATGTCAGTGGGCAGAACAGAGCCAAGCACTAAAGGGTCTGGAAACAGGTGAACCGCTCGCCACGAGCCCATCCAGAGCCCTTGTTCTCAGCCCCGGGCGTACGTGAGCTGGTTAAACCCTCACCTCCCACTGGGTGGGCACTGTCACCACTCCCAGGTTCACATGAGGACACTGAGGCACAGGGAGGTTACAGGCAGTGCTCAAGGTCATCGAACGATTAAACGGCAGATCGGGAGTGGGGGGCAAGCGCTGTGACTCAAGCCGTCCAGCCTAAGGCCAGGCCACCTCCTCTGCTCACCAGACAAGGAAACACAGACACGTCTTCAACGTGCAAAAGACGTCCCACCTCGTGCGTTACAAGAAAAGCGCAGGTGAAAGCTACAGGAAGGAGCCTCGGTTTCCCATCAGACTGACCACGGCTACGACGATCCGTAGCCACGGGGACGAGCATGTGCGACACAGGGACTCGGCTGGAGCCGGCCCGGCCTCTCTGGTGGGCAGTCTGACAGCAACCGTGGAAAGTTCACAATAATGCAGCAACTCCACCGTGAAGAACTCATACTGCAGTTAAGGTTGCACGCGTGTGCACAGCCCTCGACGCAGGAGGTTACCGGCCACGCGTTTGCTGGGGGCTGTGGAACACGGTGTTCACGAACGCGGCCGGCTCCGCACTCAGACCGCCGGGACTCACATCCTCCTACTTGCCTTGTGACCCTGGGCAAGTGACGCACACTCTCTGTGCTCTGGCCTCCTCATCTGTCAACAGTCCTCAGCTCGGAGGCTGCTTTGCGGGGAGACGGGTTCATGCACGTAACACAGAGCTGTCTTTCATTTACATTAAATTCTCAGTGAATTCAGTAATCGTTCCTGTTACTAGGAAGTTATGCAACCCCTGGGGATGCCCGGGGTGGCTCCGTCGGTTAAGGGTCCAACTCTCGGTTTCGGCTCAGGTCGTGATCTCACAGTTGGTGGGATGGAGCCCCACGCGGGGCTCTGTGCTGCCGGTGGGGAGCCTACTGGGGATCCTCTCTCTTCCTCTCTCTCTCTGCTCCTCCCTCGTGCACACTCGCTCACTCTCTCTCTCTCAAAATAAACATTTTCTTAAAAGAGGAATATTATACAACCACTTAAAGAACAGGCTGTTATACATAGTTATGGATGTTGAACAATCCCCAAGATTGTTGCAAAATGGGGCAACATAAAGGAGCAAAACAGTGCGCGAGATAGGCTATTACTTTGCATTAAAAAAAAAGAGTCCATGTGTAAAAATGCAGATAGCCGTGGATGATCCCCCCAGGCTGCCTGCCACGGGGAACGGACTGCCTTTGGGCACAGGGATGAGAAGACAATTCGTTTTGCACACTATGGCCTTTTATGCCCCTCTAATTCTTGGCCCTGTTCACTATTCACTATTCAACAAGTTGGCTGAGCAGAGGCAGGAAAAAGAAACATGGGCATTAATCGGAGTCAGGGACTATGGGGTGTTCTCTTCCCTGGGACACAGGGAGTTTCTCCCGTGCTTGTGACAACCTCTCTCCTGGGTGCTCTCTGTGGCTGGTGCCGCCCGGCCGTGTATAGTAAAGTCAAGCTGGTGGCCCAGGGCAGGGCCCCGAAAAGTCTGCTGCAGGCACCCGCCATCCCCAGGGAAGCGGGCTCTCCTCCTGCCTGGCACACACACTTGCCGTCTGTGACCAGTATCCATTGGTTGGGACTGGCCAACCTGAGTGGCCAATGCTGGGGAGGGGCCATGCGGGTCTCCCTCTCCTTGGGGCCCCTTCACGTGGAGGAGCTCTGTGAGGGAACCGACAGGGGGACAGGGGTTGGCACTTGGCAAGAGCAGCCACAGTACCTGCTGACCGGAAGCAGGACGTCCCTGAAGGCGGCTTTCTTGGAGGGGGGAGGGGCTGCAGTGTCTCACCGTGGGGCTCATCAAGCCTGCACATAAAGCCACATCCTCCGATCGAGCTTTCCAAAGTAATGAAAGTGACGAGTGATTTCGATTTTTGGCTGGAGAACGTGCCAGATACAGGTCTTATTTCCCAACTGGTGCAGACCTCAAGGTTGAGGGGAGGTGAGAGCTCTGTAGTGACCCCCCTCAGCCACTCCAACAGTCGAGGTGATTCCTTTCATCTCAAGAACCCCCTAAGAGGCTGCGTGGACCTCCTGGCCCGGGGAAGCGGTGGTGTGGATTCGGTGGGATGCAAAGTCAGGAAGAAGATCACGTCCCGCCCTGCAGAGGTTCGCTGGACCACGTGGAAACCACCCGCACACGGCAGAGGCGCGGCCCGAGGGTTACTCATTGCGCGGTACGTGTCCGTGTGGGAGTCATTTCCCCCTGCCGATGGCGGGCATCCCGGGGGCCCTCGCTTTTCTCGGCTTCCTCTCCGGCACCTCGCCAAGCACAGCGCCAGGCACACGGCGGTGGGGGGGGGGGGGAGGGGCTCACAAAACACCTGTTTCTAAAAGCAGGAAAGTGTCTCCTCCAAGAAACCCTCACCTCGCTGGGAAGATGACAGTGCGGGTTGCCATGGGAACGAGATGGGCCTTACCACTGCTCTGCTCTCCCGGTCTGTCCCCCGCACAAATCCCGCTCTGGCTTGTCAGCCACTGGCGGGGACCCAGCAAGCACCTCCTGGGAACCCGGTGGCAAGGCACAGGTGTGAGGGCGGGGCTTCCGCCTCAGCTGGCCTGTGTGCTTGTGTCTGTCAAGTGAGGCTCTAGGTGAACCCCGACATCCATCCTTCCAGAAATCCAGGACCGGCCCAGGCATGAGTATCTGCATGGTGGGTTGGGGGGGGGGTGCAGGGAAGAGGCAATCGGGGAGTCCGTGAAGGCTTTCTTTCAGACGCTAAGGCCTCTCCTGGACACCTTCCCACGCGTCCGGTCTCCTGAATCCTTTCTGCGCCTTGTGAGGACATCAGGAGGCACTGTCACACGCCCATGCCCTGTACACGCGGGATCACTCTGCCAAGAACGCCCCCCTTCCCTGCCTGACACTGTCCTAAAGACCTAAGGGTCCTAAAGACCCTCCAACACCCAGTGAGATTTCACCCAGACTCATTCACAAGACGCTGCTGATACTTAGCTAGCGCTGCCAGACCTGTTCCAAACAAGGGCTCGGGGGCTCACGTGGGAGTCAGACACACAAACCGAGCCTTACAAAAGCATGTGGCGAGGGCGCCAATGGAGGCCCGAAGGCAGGGAGCTTGCCGGAGTCTGGCTTGTGTCCCCACCGTGTCACCCAGTGCTCGGCACACAGCAGATGCTTTCAGATCCATACGGGAAGGGGGCTGGAGGGCTGGTGGGCGGGAGAGACGGAGGGAGGGAGGAGAGGGAGTTGAACTCGAAAAGCGAAGGGAGTTATCACTGGCCTCTTACTGTGGCCAGCCCCCACGAGAACTCCAGTGAGACAGCAGGCGACAGCTCATGAAGTGAAATCATTCAATGCCAAAAGGACTTCCAGGCCCCCGCCACGTGCAGGGAGCCATTTACACCCCAGCCACACGGAGGGAAGCAGGAGTGCTACGCCGGTGGCAGAGAAGAGCCGCCCCCCCCCCCCCCCCCAGGCCGTGCCCCCTTCCCTCCCGGGGTGTCTTCACCATCCAGATGGATCTCCATCATACGGGCTTAGTGTGCGAGGAAGCAGCAGAGGAACCAGCCCGGGTCACAGGACCCAGGTTTGAGCTCTGGACCAACCACTCCTTAATGGGGAGATGACCATTTCTAATGGTCCTTGTGTGAGGAGAACCCTCAGGAACATTCCAGAAACAACAGCAGGACTCACCTCATTGAACCTTCCAGCCCACGGATCCCCTCAAGTCTCTGTTTCCTTCCTCATTCTTTTGAGATTTTTCTGATCATTTCCCGGAACAATGGTCACCCAGAGACACCAGGCCCTCATCCCCAGCATCTGTAAACGTGGCCTTACAAGAAAAAAAAGACCTTTGCAGGTGGAATTAAGTGAAAGATCACGACATGGGGAGATTACCTCGGATTGTGCGGTGGGTCTTGAATCCCATCACAACTGTCTCCCTGAGACGGGGGCTGAGGAGACCGGATACATATGGAAAAGGAGGAGGCCACGGGGAGGCGGAGACTGGAGGGCTGTGGCCACAAGCTGGGGACTGAGAGAAGCCTCTGGAAGCTGGAAGAAGAGGGAGAGGCTCCACCCTACACCGTCTGAAGGGTGGCCCTGTCTACACCTCACTCAGCCCAGGGAAACCGACTCTGCGCCTCTGGCCTCCAACAGTGCGAAAGAAATTCGGGGCCCCCGAGTTTGTGTTAGAGCGGCCACAGGAAATCCCTCTCTCGTGCCGCTCCTGCTCCCCTCAGACAGCCTGGGGCCCCCAGAGGCACCCTCAGAGGCAGCCACGGCTGTCCCCACTTGACGGATATGACATCTACAGTCACCCGACAGGAAGTGGCACGGCCGGGACCCAAATCAGGCAGCCTTGCTTCTCGACCTGCTGTCTTAACCCCTGGGCTCTCCCACCCACCCTTCGGGGGGCTCGGTACCTCCCACCAGAGCACTGCAGGAGGGAGCCCCTCATGCAGGCCGGCTGGGACCACCCGCCTCAAACGGGCACTCTACGTGCGCGGGAATTCTTGGGATTTTGCCAGTAAGTCACTTCCCCTCGCTGGCGGGACTGTCCCAGGCTCCTCTGCAGTCCTACTCTCTTCTTCCCGACGTCCTCACCTTGTACCCCAGTGGCAAGCATCACACGGATGCGTCCCATCCACACACCAGCAGGCACCTCCGTGCATTCTGGACCTTCTCCCTCCCCAGGGCTGACACCTGGCTCCCATCCCCTCCCACCTTCTCTTTTTTTCCTGTAACTCTCCCTGCCCTCCCCCAAACCCTCAGGCTCCTCCTCTCTGTGGAGGAAATGTCCCCACTGGAAGGCTCAGAGCCTCTGGCATCACCCCTAAAGGCTCCTTTTCCTGGCCCCAGCTTCCCCATAATCTGCAGCTCCCCACCTCTGCCCCCTGCACGGCAAAGCTCCCCACTTCTGTCCCCTTGCACTTCCCACTTCTGTCCCCCTGCACAGCAAAGCTCCCCACCTCTGTCCCCCTGCACGTCAAAGCTCCCCACCCCTTGCCTCCTGCACGGCAAAGCTCCCCACGTCTGCCCCCCTGCACGGCAAAGCTCCCCACCTCTGCCCCCTGCACAGCAAAGCTCCCCACCCCTTGCCTCCTGCACGGCAAAGCTCCCCACCCCTTGCGTCCTGCACGGCAAAGCTCCCCACCTCCGCCCCCCTGCACGGCAAAGCTCCCCACCTCTGCCCCCTGCACAGCAAAGCTCCCCACCCCTTGCCTCCTGCACAGCAAAGCTCCCCACCCCTTGCCTCCTGCACGGCAAAGCTCCCCACCTCTGCCCCCTGCACAGCAAAGCTCCCCACCCCTTGCCTCCTGCACGGCAAAGCTCCCCACCTCTGCCTCCCTGCACAGCAAAGCTCCCCACCTCTGCCCCCTGCACAGCAACACATAATGGAGGACTCACAGGGGTTTACTGAGGCCATGCTACTCGCCCCGTGCTCCCCAACCCTGCTCTGGTCCTCAGCGTGTCGTGGAGGTAAAACCAAAACCTTTCCAAGTCTTCACTTGACAGAACTCCAGGAAATATCAGACATGGATGGCCACCCCTTCTTCTGGGACCCCTGTTCTCTGCCTTCCTGCCCTCACTCCCCGGGTGTCCTGTGACTTTCCCGATCGTGTAAATGCTGCAGTTCCCGCGGGCGCTGTCCCGCTCCCCTCCCCTCGATGCGGCTCTCCGGGGGCTCCTTCCTCAGTCTCCGTCCAGCCACGTCCGGCCCCGAACTCGAAGTCACATCTGAACAGACCCAGCATCTGGTTCCTCCTGACACACCCACCCAGCGTCTTGAGAGGCGTCTTCACCTGGCCAAGCCCAGCAGCGCCTCTGGATCTTTCCTCAAAGCTCAATCCTCCCTCTTTCCTGGTCTTAGGAAGCTGTGTCACGTTCTGCCCCGAGGCTCAGCTCACAGCTGCCACAAACCCCACCGCGAAGCCGCCAGCAGGTGCAGCTCGTCCTTCCTCGTGCGTCCCCTGATTCCACAGACCCGCGTGGAGCCTGCGGGAGGGACGTCCCACACACCTACGCCCTGGGGGTCCTCCTGGGAAGCTGGCCCCGAGTGACGGACCCGCACACAGCCCATTCGGACGACGCCCACGGGAACTGGTGGCCGCCGAATGAACGTCACTCTGCCAGGGTGTCCCCGTCACAGCCCGACGCCCGCGGGGCAACTCTGGGCAGCCCGTGAGGACACGTCACCTTTGGGAATGTGCTGCGCTAACTGCTGGTTTGAGTGGTGCCGTCCTTCCCCCCAATCTTTGCTGTCAAGTTAACCACACAGCCTCTAATTTATCTGCCGGTGACTCTCCATCAAGCCTATCGCTGTCGTGTGCCATCACCCCACAAGCACCTACTGTGCGCCAGGCCGCGTTTGAGGCACCGGGGCCACATCTGCGAACACGACAGAAAGTCCCTGCCTTTGTGACCTTACTGCCCAGTTGCCAAAGCAGAGCCGACATTAAAAAAAAAAAGAAAGAAAAGACAAGCAAAGTGGCTTCTGGCAGCCGTGAATGTTGTAAAGAAAACAGGTTGGTTTTTTTTTTTAATTTTTTTTTATCTATTTTGAGAGACAGTGACAGACAGTGTGTGTGCAAGCAGGGGAGGGGCAGGGAGAGAGGGAGAGAGAGAGAATCCCAAGCAGGCTCCCTGCTGTCAGTGCAGAGCCCGATGCGGGGCTTGAACTCACAAACCGTGAGATCACGACCTGAGACGAAATCAAGATCCAGACTCTTAACTGACTGAGCCGCCCGGGCGCCCCAAGAACACAGGAATTTTAGGGTGAATAATGGAGGCTGCTCCAGGCACCCCACCTCCAGCCCACCCTCCAGCCCACCTCCGCGTGCCTCTGCTACACCGGCCTCATCCCCTCCTAGACCCTCAAGTGCCCACATCCCTTCCTAAGCTCCGTCCATGTGGCCCCCACCGGGTGCCCATTACTCAGGTCTCAGCTCCCTGACCCTGCTCTATAGGGGCCTCCCGGAGCCCCAGGCGAGAGTGAGCCCCCGCCGTTCTTTAACAGAGCGCTTTGCTCCTTCATAGTCCCCACCACGCCGTGGAATTGCGCGGTTATCCGTGCGCGCGTCTGTATCCCGCTTGCGTGAGTCCCACGGGGACCCACACCAGGACACTTTGCCAGCGTCGGGCCAGGGCCTCCCACGTTTCAAAAATGTATCGCACCCACGAGCAAGCAACCCAAATGAAAGAACAAATGAATTAAGGAAACTCGGGTGAGTCGCTTCATTTCCCTGAGTTCCAGACATAAGGAACAAAACCACATCTCTGTAGAGTGTCAATACAGAATAAATAGGGCGCCATTGTAAAAAAAACACACACACACACACACACCATATGGCCGGTGAAAATCACAAAGACATAGGTTGAAAAGCCTCACCTCAACGCATACTCCCCAAACACCTACTTAGTACAAACCATCACGTTGAGACAGCTTAGAAGGCAGTGCTAACATCAGAAATCAGCAATGAGCTTCCTTTGAGTAACTGGAAAGAGACACAGCCCTGGACTTTCTTCTCTTATTTTCCTTTGCCTCTCTGGAAAAATCTACGCACCATCTTCTTCAAAAGCTGTGTTTTGTCAATAGAACAGCGGATCGGAAAGCACAAACCCGTTATCACTCGTGCGACCTTTAGGCAAAACCAATAAACCTTTTTTGAACACCAGCTTCCTTTCAGGAGCCGCAGTGAGAATGACCTAAGAACATGGGCCAGAGATGCTTGGCAGAGGTCAGGGCCAGAGCAGGGCCGGTGCTAAGACATTGTGGGCTCTCCACGCTTCTAGAAGCTTTCGGGAGCAGCCGGTGGTTGCCTGGTTCCTCTTTCCTCTCGTCTCTGCAGGTCCGGGGCTGAGCTGTATCTATTATGACAACTGTCCAGGAACCTGATAGAAACCAAAGGAGAGACCTGTCCCTCAGATCCTCTCTGCGAGAGGCAGCCTACGAATTAATGATGTAAAAGATACACCACGCCAACCAAGGGAATGCTCTTTGTCAAAAATAAACCAGCAAGAGACAGCAAGGTTAGGGCTCTGATGGGTCTTAGAAGAGGTGGCAATCAAGTCACCTCATGGCATATTTAGAAGCCCAGCTAAATTTCACATAAGAATTACAAATGCGATAAATTATTTGCTGGAGAAAAAAAGCTATTTTTAGTGGGGAGACAATCACAGATTTCCATGCATACTAAGCCCCTGACATTCTGAGTGACATTTTCTTTCTGGGAGCTCCTAAGCCTGACTAGAAGTCAAGATGGAAAGATTAAAAGTAACTGACAACGCGGTGATCAAAAATAAAAAAATAAAAAAATCGCCAAGACCCTAAAATGAGCATGCAACCACGGAGCCTGAAACAGAACTGGTGTTCAATAAATACTGAATGTCGGGATGGCGGGTGGGGTGGGGGAGGGGAGCGAGAGACAAAGGCAGTTCGCAGACTATGCACTCTCAGGTCAGGCTTGAACATCAGTGTCAAACACTCTTCAGGCCAAACAAGACCGGCTTCCAAGGAGAAATAAATCTAAAATTCTGGAGCTCCTAGGTGACTTACAGGAATACAGTCTCGGTAACCTCAATCCTCATGGCATTTCACACACCAGGACCAGCACGTTGCAGTGGCTGTTGTTGATTTCACAGAACGCGGGGATCGAGGAAGACGGTGCTCCCTACACGCCATCGCTTCTTTTCTTCTTTTTAATTTTAATGTTTATTTATTTTTGAGAGACAGAGAGAGACAGAGCACAAGGGGAGGGGCAGAGAGAGAGGGAGACACAGAATCCGAAGCAGGCTCCAGGCTCTGAGCTGCCAGCACGCGGCCTGACGCGGGGCTCGAACTCACGAAACGTGAGACCGTGACCTGAGCCGAAGTCAGATGTTAACCGACCGAGCCACCCAGGTGCCCCAAGCACTTCTGGAGCCAACAACAAAGAATGATTAATGCCTTCCCATCTAGTCCTGACACTATTTACATTATACGCTGTTACTATTGTAGGTTACTATCACATACACTATTATATATGTATTAATATACACATATATGCTAATCACAGCCCTACTTCCTCCAGCCGGAGGTGGTGGACTACCACCTACTTGCAAATTAAATATCCAGGTGCTGATCACACAAACTAAATCCTTTCACTCTACTTTGCGTTTTCATGTTTTGGAAGAAAACGGACAAAAAGCCAGGAAATACTTTGGTGATGCACCTGCTCCTACCACGTACTGTAATGGGACATTCACAAATCTTTGCCAGTAAGCCACCCACCTTTCGCCCCGCTGCCCATCCAATCCTCCCTCCTCCCTCTTGAGTAGTGTGACAAACTTTAACGTGCTTCCCTTGGCGTTCTGATTAGGGACTTAAGCTAAAATGAAAGATCACGCCTGAATGGCTGCCCAAAAGTTCAGTGAGCCGAGCGGCACGACCCTGGACCCAGAAATGGGTGAACAAGGCCCAGCTCCGTGCAAGGACAGTCCTGCACTTCCGTGGCTGAAGGCCCGACAGTGCACGAGGGCGCTGAGCTGGGAAGGGGCTCCCCTCAGGCAGGACGGAAGTCCCCCTGGGCTCGGAACCTCCCTCAGCTCACAAAATGCCACGAGTCAGACACAGGAGAGCTCTTTTCTCAGACCAGTGACCAGTCGCTCCTAAGGAAGCACAGACCGTGCTCTCTGTTTCCGGAGGTATCTTGGGTCCGTCTCCTGCCACGGGACTCGGTTTCCAGGCTCCAGGGAGACAGCACCGGAGCTGCTCAGTTGCTGTTTGCACGGCTCTTGAGAAAGACTCAGAGAAGGGCTGCCCGTCTTGAACGCTTCTCTTTTCCATCTGCTCACGTCCCTGCAGGTGAGACCCCGGCTCGGAGGGAACGCCGCGGTGAGGACTCTGCCGTTAAGTCTCTTTCATATCATTAAGCTGTACAGTCTCCCACGGTGTTCCTGGTTTCTCCCAGTTAAGAGATGAGGAAACTTGGGCTCAGAGAGTATTTGCGGAACACAACGTGGCCGAGATTAAACAGAGGAGACTCACTTACTAGATTTGTGGCTGTGGATAAACCTCTCTGCCTAGATGAGCATCGGACTCTTCAGCTAGCAAACGCCAAAAATAAGATGCCCTACCAAAAAGCATTAGCATGGGAACCAAACCAACATGTGGAAAAGAGACCTTGCATTTTTAAGACAGGGAGAGACAGAGCATGAACGGGGGAGGGGCAGAGAGAGAGGGAGACACAGAATCTGAAACAGGCTCCAGGCTCTGAGCTGTCAGCACAGAGCCCGACGCGGGGCTCGAACTCACGGACCGCGAGATCGTGACCTGAGCCGAAGTCGGCCGCTTAACCGACTGAGCCACCCAGGCGTCCCGAGACCTTGCATTTTTAAATGCTTCCCGAATATGGGGTATTATGCACAAATAGAAGATATTATAGCTAATCGGCATGGTGATGACTCCAATCGATAGAAATCACTCCCCAGTGGGAAACGAGCGGGTGCAGCTTTGCATCCCGAATGTACGATCAGAAGAAGTGTGTCATAAATGGAATCCAGCCTGGGGAGGCTCCCACGGGTTCTGTTGCTAATAACCATCAGTCCAACACGGCATCCCAGGGAGGCATCCAGAACTGTCCCCTGCCCTTCAGTGTCCAAACTACGCCCCGGCGCATGCCTTCACAGCCACACGGCAATCAGTTGCCAAGTTCTGTAGGCTGTCACACATCGACATCTCCAACAATCTCCCTGGACTTCTAAGCCACTGTCCATTTGTATCCAGAGTGGCCTTTGAACGTACAGATCTGCCCGTATTAAAATTAAAAGGCCGTTCCCTGACATCCAGAACCCTACAAGACCTAGCCCCTCTCACCCCGAGACTTCACTTAACGTAACTGAACCAAGGGCGCCTGGTGGCACAGCCCAGACTTAAACCCTGATCTAACTCTGGGGACCAGTCAAGGGTGCTACTGCTCTGTGCTGTTTTGGGCCTTGCCTGTTTCCCTGTCCATCTCTCTCACAGGCTGCCTCTGTGGCCGGGACTGTGTCTACTCCTCGCCTAGAGTGGGGTTTACACAAAGATGGGTTCTGTTCGTGGTCCAGGTAATTTGGACAAACTATCCCATCAAAAGAAAAGCTGGGCAAAAACCAAATCACTCTGAGACCATCTGAGAACCAACAAGGAGAAGTAAAAGATGAGGTCAAGACCTAGCAGAACAAAGAAACTCAGAGAGGGGAGCCCCGCATCTGGGGCCACTCTGTTCCCCAGGGCGTCTAAGTACCAGGAGAGGCAGCCCCAAGGGCTGATAAACTCTGCAGAGTTCTCAACAGACCTGCAGAACCGGGGAGGTAGAAACTCAAGTCCAGAGACTCCAAGGAGAGGTCAGCCTGTACCCTTTGGTTGGTACAGATGCCTCAGAAGTAAAGATATGCCAGAAACAGACCAGACCTTGGAGGACCAGAAGCCCTGCCTTGCGTGGTCTCAGTCTCTGTATGGGGGGTCATCCAGCATGACGCCCCTCATCGCCTAGAAGGTGGTAACCTCCTCCTAGTCAGTCCTCCAATGTCTTCACAAATTTTCACACACACTGGCACACGATCAAAACTACCCAGGCATCCGAGCAGAAGAGGAAATTTGATCACAAACTAAGGGGAACAGAAGACAACAGGCACAAGAACATGGTAAAGGTAATAAAGCTTCAGAGACTTTAAAATAATTATGCTTCATACACTTGAAGAAGTAAAAGACGAAACAGAATTTTGGAAGACAACTGGACGCCGAGATAGGCAACACGGAAAGAAGCTTTCTGTAAATATTTGCCAAGAGGAAACGAGGAAAGGCCAAGTTGATGAACCGAGTCAGTCACCTTGTAGACCGTGGCCCCTGTGCCGGCCAGGAGAAACCGTGGGCCGTGCAACAGCATCCTGGTTAGAGGCATGCACCCCGGAGCCAGGCAGCCTGGCCCTGAACCTGGCTCTCTCGTTCCTGAGTGTGCGCCCTGGGGCAAGCTCCCGAGACTCTCAAACCCTCATCCCTGGTAAGAACAATAATCCCTGCTCGGTTGGGTTGCTAGAAGGATTATGAGTTGGTATTCGCAAAGTTTTCAGAACCGTGTCCGGCTCCACGTTCTACTGTGCACAGGTGGTCCATTCTAAGCACGTGCTAATAAACAACAAGAATCGAATTCAGTTCGGCAAACACATCGCCTGGCCTGGCCTCTCTCTCCAGCTGCCTCTTCCCTTATCTTGCTGTACTCGATACCCCAATCTACCCGTCAGTCGTACCCAGCTACCGCGTTCACCAGATGCATCCTGCTCAACCTTTCATCGGCCCCTTCTTCCCTCTGCCTGAAAAGTCTTTCTTCTCATAATGCGCTTGGAAAGCTTATATCCATGCTTCAAGAATAAGTTAAAAGACCACCTCCTCTGAGAAGCGTTTCTGGGACTCTCTCAGAGGTCATTATTTCCTTTTCTCGGCTCAGCTAGCCTTGATTTTCCTTTTAGCAGGGTGTTTATCAAACTTGTATGGTCACTTGAGTTTGTGTGTCTGTCTTCCCCGTTAGATCAGGCAGCTTATAGCACAAACTCTGTCTTATCCATCCCTTTTTCCAAATACCAAGCACAGTAGTAGTTCCATTGTGATAACTGAGTAACAGATGACAGAATGAATGAATGAATGAATGAATGAATGAATGAATGAAATGTACTCAGGGTTTGCTCTGAGGCCAGTGAAGTTAAAGCATTCATCACATCCAAGCCAGTATAATGTGATTGAGAATTCTTACTCTTCCAAGGCTTGAAGCATGCTCCCGGGGTCCTCTGAAGACAGAATGTCAATCATTTGGTCATCGAGAGCAAGGTCCTCATTGATACCATTGGCCGAGGTGAACTGGGAGTACTCCAGCTTGTTCTCATGATGCTGAACCTACAGGGGAATTTCAGACACAACCGAGTGAACCCTCTTGTGAACGCCATGTGCTGAGAGTCACGAGGGAAGGCAGGCATCTGCAGTCGGGAGGACCTTGCTGGCCCCACCACTTGCGAACAGGGTACATTCAGGCAAGACACTGCCATTTGCCTGAGCCTCCATCTTCCCATCAAAGAAATGGGATCATAATTCCAGTAGCCCCACACCGGGTTCCCGTGCGTACGAACAAAACAATGGATGGAGAGGCCTTTGCAACCTGTAAAGACCTATGAAAATATTTCACCATCATTACCATCACCATCATCATATCACGATCACCACCACCATCATCACCAGCATCCCCATCATCATCATCATCATCACTATATCACTATCATCACCACCTTCACTATCACCATCATCATCATCATGCAGAGGAAAATTACAGTTGGCAGATGAACTTCAATTCCATGCATCTGGCTGGTTTCGAATCAGAATACAGAACTGTCAGATGGAAATGACCTCAGAGATAATTAAGCCCAACGCCATGACTGGATAGATGTATCTGTTGTGTCCTTAATATCAATCCTGAAAACTGGGTGATAAGTATAGCTAATATTTAAGAATTCCTGTCCCTGTGCTTGTAGGTGTATTATCATGAAACTATCACGACACAGTTAAGTTCTGTCGTCCCCACATCACATATAAGAAACCACAGCTCAGAGGGGTAAAATGACGTTATCTGAGTTCGCACGGCTCACGAAGAGTCAGAGTTGGTATCTGGTCCCAAGTTGGTCGAACTCCTAAGGTACAAGGAGTTGGTATTTGGTCCCAAGATGATCGAACTCGTAAGGCAGAAGGAGGGTTTTATCGCACTGTTTTCACTGCACACTGTCTCAGCGGCTGCCTCAGGCTGCCAAAAATAAAGAAAGATGTGAAAAGAGTTCATCCTGTGAACTTCAAGGGTCTTCAGACCTTAAGTCAACACTTTGCTTTCCTCTCTGCGGTTGTAATGATCAGCCTTTCATCTCCGGCAAAGGATTTCTGCTCCTTCATCAAAGCAGCTGGGAAGTTTTGTTCTTCTGTGATTGATAACGGCTTTGAGAGAGAAGCTGGAGTCTGATTAGAGGAACGCTTTTTCTCCCCCTCACTTTTGCCTCCACGGACACTGTGGGCCGATCTCACTTTGAAATGGCCATCCTCTCCTCCAGGAAGCAGACATACAGTGAACAATGGGACACGACCTCCAGCCTCCAGACACGGCCCCCAGGAGCCAGGTCCCCGGGCCACTTGAAGCAAGTATTTAACTTCATGGGCCTCAGTTTCCTCAATATAAAGGGAGGGGAGGGGCGCCTGAGAGGCTCAGTCCGTTGAGCATCCAACTTCAGCTCAGGTCATGATTTTGCGGTCTGTGAGTTCGAGCCCCACGTCCGGCTCTGTGCTGACGGCTCGGAGCCTGGAGCCTGCTTCGGATTCTGTCTCCCTCTCTCTCTGCCCCTCCCCCCTCATGCTCTGTCTCTCTCTCTCTCTCTCTCTGTCAAAAATAAATAAAATTTTTTTAATTAAAAAAAATAAAGTGAGGGGAACAGATGGCTGTGTTCCTTCCAAGTTGCCGGGCCCCTGGGGGACCCTGGGTCACAGCAGCTCCAGCCCCTCCACGGCCCTGGAGGGACCAAGAAGCTGCCAACGGATGCTTCCTCCCAGCAGCGCCTTCCGGGGGAGGCTCCACGGAGCTCCTCTCACTCTAAAAATTGCCGCCCTGATTTCCTTCCCGTCTGTCCATCCACTGATGGGCCGAGGGCTCCTTCATATCCTCACACGTGGATTCAGGGCCTCCTAAGCTCCAGGCTCCACAGGAGGCAACGGAGATTGTAGCAGAGATCGCCTGCTTCCTACCCACACCCCCTCGCCGCTTCAGACCCGCTGGCCCAAGACCCACCAGCCAGTATCTACACTGCTTCCCCTAAAGGCTTCTGCGGGCCTTCAGAGCCCACGCCAGGAAATAACGTCACCCTTTGTCCTGGCCCCTGTAGGACTGTGGACAATACTGACTCCATCTGTGGCCCTCCTCTCTTGGGGCTACGTGTTCCGGGCCCCTTGGAGGTTAATATACATTCCTTAGAAATGCCCGTGAAGGCTGGAAGGGGGCGGCTTGTTTTGGCTGTCTGTAAATTGGTTAAAGATAACACAGTCTCTCGGCCTCCTGATGCACAGATGGCCCCATGAGATCTAATTCCAGGAGAGCTGTCGATCAGGCGCACGTCGACCCTGGGAGGTACGTACGGACCCTCTGGTCTCACTACAAAGCCCTCGGCACGTCCCCTCGCTCTGTAACACCCACGGGCTGAGGTCCAGACTTTGTGAGAACAGCCGTGCAGGGCCCAGATCGCAGAGCGCCCCGTTCCCTGTAAGTCAGCCTGACTGTAACTTGCAGGCAGTTCATTTTTCTGCTCTCAAAGGACCTTCTCAGTGGGAAGGGCAGTCCCTCCTCCCCCACCTTCTAACAGCGCCTTTGCCCCCATATCCTCGACCGATGACCACCGGGGCGTGATATATACCCCAGCTCCGTCCCTCCTCAGCCAGCACGACTCTGAGCCTAGTTCCATACTGTCCCCAGAGCTGCCCACGCACGGTGAAGCTCCACGGCTGAAGGATCCGGCCTCCCCCTGAGGGTGGAGTGAGCCTCCAAAGACTTTTCCGCAGGGAGTGTGGACCAGGCCCCGAATTAGTGTGGCGGGAACACAGCGCTATCCGCACAGGCAGGTGCTTGCTTATTCGGTCAGGCCGCAGTGGCTCTGAGCCCCGGCCACTTGCTGGAATCATCTGGGGAGCTTTAGAAGTCACTAAGGGGGCACCTGGGTGGCCCAGTTGGGTAAGTGACCGACTTCAGCTCAGGTCATGATCTCGCGGTTTGTGGGTTCGAGCCCCGCGACGGGCTCTGTGCTGACAGCTTGGAGCCTGGAGCCTGCTTCCAATTCTGTGTCTCCCCCTCTCTCTACCCCTCCCCTGCTCACGCTCTGTGTCTCTCTGTCTCTCAATAATAAGTAAGCATTAAAAAAAAATAAAAATAAAAAAGTCACTAAGGACGGGGGCGCATCCTGGGACGGTCGTCACAGTCTCTGCAGGCAAGGCTGGACACGAGCATTTTGTCGTTTCCCTGGGGATTCGGACATCAATCCAGGGTTGAGGATCAATCAACCCATCGAACTGGAGGGAACACTTCAATCAACCTCACATCTACCGCCGACCCGACTGCCCTCCGGCAACAAGATGCATGTGGAGACTCACCTGATGTCTGGTGATCAGGCTTCCCTTCAAACACTGATAGCGAGCCGTGAAGAAAAGTGTGGCCCAGGTCAGCACGAAGGAGGCGATGGAGGCTATGAAGAATCCTGCTGCATGAAGGCCATGGTTTGGGACAACCTAGGGGAGAAGGGTGGGGGGGGGACTTGTCAGTGGTCACACTTCACAGCCTTCAGTCGGGTCACAGCTAAGAGTTACAGCAGAAGAAGCAGGGAGTCGGTGAGACCAGCCTGGATTTGGACCCAGCTCTGTCCACACTGCCTGGGCTGCCTGAGCCCGTCGCTGGACCTCTCTGAGCCTGTTTCCTTAGACAGCGCATCTCTAAGCGTCAAGCGGGACAAACACTGCAAGGGGCCGAGCATGGTGGCTTGCACACAGTAGGGCCATCCGCCCCAAGCCTGGCACCTCACAGGCCTCAAGAGTGTTAAATTCCCGAATCCCTATGTAACAACCCTAAGAGGGCACTGGGGATCCGTGAACTGTTTCGAGTCGGGGCAGATTTCTGCAGACACCAGAGGAGAACCTGTAGCGCCCTTCCCTCCCCCTCGACACCATCTGCTCCCTTTGCTGGGAACACGTCCCATCAGAGGGGCAGCCCGCAGCCCACTCTGGACATCAGGGCCAAGCAGAAGGATACACAGGGCAGGGAAGCATGACACAGCAGGGGCAGCCAGCTGCCGGGTGATTCAACAACCTGACAGGTGGCCCTTAGAGCTCCCGTGGGCTTAACTCGCCCAGCCGCCTCTCTCCTCGGTGGCGTCCTCTGGGCTCCAGCCAGCGAGAGCCCGGGACAAACGTGCCTCTGGGATGGGCCAGGGGCGGCTGGCATCTATCCACTGAGAAGAGCTGGTAAGTTCCAAACACTCGCCGTCAGCCCCTCCCTCCGCCTCTTCCTTAGGGTCTAGACAACAACAGCAGCTGGCATCTTACAAGAACTCCGAAGGGGTCAAACTCTGGGCTGACTCACACTTAAGCACGCATCAGAACTGCATCCCACCCTGAGTTTCTGATCCCCTAGACCCAGAGACAGGGCCTCACAAGTGGCGCATTTCCAACAAGCTCCCAGGGGCCGCTGCCGTGCTGTTTGTCCGAGGAACACACGTTGAGAACCCCTAGGTTCAGGGTTTCACAAGAATTAACTCCTTGAATGCTCTCAAAGGCACTCTGGACAAAGTGAAGAGCTCTGGATTTCTAGCTCTCCAGATCTGGCTTGAAATTCCAGCTCCGTCACAAGAGCCGTGATGCCATGGATGAGTGGCTTAGGCCTAACCTCTGGCAGCCTCACTTTTCTCGTCTGTGAAATGGGGATAAAAATACGTCACCGCAGGGAGATCAAAGACAACGGTAATGTAGAGATTCGTGCAAAGCTTGGCTTGATCGTGCTACTTGATCACCGATTGCTTGTCGGGTGCTTACCGTGTACCAGGCTGTCGGCGGGGGTCCTTTCTCCGTTTGTGGGATGTACCCTCCCTGTGGGCACTGACTGGGTCTGACCAAGGTCCACCTCCCACCTCCTGTTCACAGGCAAGGGGGCCCGTAAACAGCAGAGAGGGTGAAGCCTGGCCTCCGGATTCGGACCACCAGGCTGTGTGACATCAGTTCTGCCTTATTGGCTGTGTAGAATTGGTCAGATCAGTTCATCTCTCTTTGCCTCTGTTCCGTCCCTTGTCTAATGGAGACAGTGGCCGTCCAAGGGTCGTACTGAGGAGTACACAGGAATATGAACGAAGTTGAATGAAGTCGTTAGAAGAGTATCTGGCCTTAACACTTGCTCACCAAACCCGAGTGAATCTTGCCGTGTCTTCCTTTGTGGGCTGTGTAGACAAAGGCAACTCCTTTTGGTACCATAATGGAGAAGCTGTACGGTGGCCATTAATCAGTCGTTTTATCAGAAGGTGACCTCAAGGGGCACCTGGGTGGCTCTGTCAGTTAAATGTCCAGCTCTTGGTTTCAGCTCAGGTCATGAGCTCACGGTTCATTGGTTCCACCCCGTGTTGGGCTCTGCACTGACAGCACGGAACCTACTTCAGATTCTCTCCTTCCCTCTCTCTCTCTCTGCCCCTTCCCGCTCTCTCTCGCAAAATAAAAAAATAAATAAAATTCACAAAATTAAAAAAAAAAGAAGGTGACCTCAAAAACAGACCTGGACCAAGAGCCTCACATTTTGATAACACTTTTACCCCTTGGAGTGTTTTCAACAAAACGTCTATACTCAAAAATAAGAGGGACAAAATGTGTGTGTCCATAACAAGAAGGCTTTAAAACAGTCAGTTCTTTAACTCAGCAGTTTAATACCTAGGATTCTATTCTCAGGGAAGAATTCAAAACTATGCATAAAAGTTTATATACAAGGTTGGCTTGGTCCAGAAATACGCACACAAATTTAGCTCTGTATTATATAAGACTGTTTTGCAGAGCATCATATAAAGTATCCTAATGTATCCTAAATGTTGCAAAATCCAAAGAGCAGTTAAATATTTTAAGTCTCTATAAATTATTCAATCCATATAAGGAGCAATCTTGTAGCCATTTTACTACTTCTAAAAAGCACAGTAACGATGGCTCAGTCAGTTGAGCCTCTGACTTCGGCTCCGGTCATGTGAGTTCGAGCCCCATGTCTGGCTCTGTGCTGACACCTCGGAACCTGGATCCTGCTTCCAATTCTGTTTCCCTCTCTCTCTCTGCCCCTCACCCACTCATGCTCTGTGTCTCTCTCTCAAAATTAAATAAACATTAAAAAACTTAAAACAAATAAGTAAAATAAAAAATAAAAACCACAGTAACATAAATCTACTACAGAAAAGAGTTCTTAACAAAAGTCAAGGGTATAAAATGATAAGCAAATGTCCTGCTGCCTTCCCCTACCCACTCTAACCCAGCTTCCCAGAGACAAATCTTTTTTTTTTTTTTTTTAGTTTATTTATTTTGAGACAGAGAAAGTGAGTGCATGCAAGCAGGGGAAGGGCAGAGAGAGAGGGAGAGACAGAGAATCCCAAGCAGGCTCCAGTACCAAAAGCTTGTAGACCAATGTGGGGTTCGAACTCATGAACCACAACATCATGACCTGAGCCGAAGTTGGTCGCTTAACCGACTGAGGGGGCCCCCAGAGGCAAATATCTTAAACAGATACTGTTTTTAGTTTTTATGGCTTAGTAAACCAGATGGTTACATAAAATTGAAGTCTAAAATTTATACATATATCTCTATTTCTTGATTCATCAGCATTACATACTATTAACTGAATTACTATGAACATATTATAGGTACGTATGTAACATATTATGTGTAATACGTATATATACCATACATATACACATATATGCCATATTATATAATTATTAACACATTATTCCCTCTTTGACAGATGTGGATTTAGCTCATGAATTTTTACCTTACAAATTTGTAGGGTTTGTGACCTATAAATATCTCTGCCCTTCCTTCTAATTGTAATGATTATTTTTAGTTTTTCAATTAGCTATCTTTGTAAGTTTAAATTAAAAAATTAAACCTCAGTTTTTACAACATTTAGAGACGATTTCTTGTTGTCTTACTAAAAAAAGATAATGAAGTTAATGTCCCACACTTGCCTCTCCCCCCTTGCCTTTCCCACTTCTTTCTTTCACAGTTTATTAGGTTTAAAACATATATATTTTGTTCTGCAATCACAATTCTTTGTCATTTATAGATTAATTATAAAACCTAAAACTAAAAAAAAAATTTAAGACACTATTATTATGATTATACAAATGTTATTCACTGAAGAAATAAGTAAAAAAAAAAATCCTATGTTAATAAATATCTGCCCCTCAAAGCAATATATTTCTTTTTTTTTTTTTTTTTTTTTTTTTTTTTTTTTTTTTTTTTTTTCAACGTTTTTTATTTTTATTTTTGGGACAGAGAGAGACAGAGCATGAACGGGGGAGGGGCAGAGAGAGAGGGAGACACAGAATCGGAAACAGGCTCCAGGCTCCGAGCCATCGGCCCAGAGCCTGACGCGGGGCTCGAACTCACGGACCGCGAGATCGTGACCTGGCTGAAGTCGGACGCTTAACCGACTGCGCCACCCAGGCGCCCCTCAAAGCAATATATTTCTAATTCAATCCCTTTTCTTACATTTTACTGATTATTCAAAATCATGCCATATTTTTAGTTTGTTAACTAACTTTGGACTAACAGTCCTTTCTCTGTAGCTTTTTGTTTTCCCTGGAGTTTCTCACTGTCTTTCTTTTTTCTTCCTATTATATACCATTTCCTTAATGACATTATCTGTTGCAAGTAGTGGCTTTTTTTTTTTTTTTTTTCTTAAAGTCGTCATTCCCTGAATGCTTTGGCATTCTGATCTGATCAGAACTGGTTACTTTCTAGGGTTGCTGCTGTCATTTGGAGTCCTCTATTTACAGCTTTCTGTGTTGTCACACATGATTGATTAAAGCAAAACTATGCTTCTTGGATCCCATTTCTTCCTTTTTCTTGGATGCTTTTTTTTTTTTCAGTGTGATGGGAGTATTCTCAGTATTTTATTTGTTTGCAAGTAAATTTGTTTAGAAAACATTTTTTATTTCATATATCTTAAAATGTTGTTACTTTGCCCTCATTTGATTTATAATTTGGCTGAATCTATCATTCAAGGTCCAAAATCATTTTTCTTCAGAATACTGACGGTACGGCCCCACTGTCTTCTGACATAACTGTGTCTGATGACTTCTTAGAGGGATCTGTTTCTGGCTTTCTAGGAATTTTAAAGTTTCCCCTTTTCCCTTGGAATTCTGAATGTTTAACCATTAAGGTTTTTTCTAATAATATTTTTAATTGTAGTAAAATACACATAACATAAAACTTATCATCTTGGGGTGTCTGGGTGGCTCAGTCGATAAAGCCTCTGACTTTGGTTCAGGTCACTATCTCGCCGTTTGTGAGCTGGAGCCCCGCGTTGGGCTCTGTGCTGATGGCTCGGAGCCCGGAGCCAGCTTCCGATTCTGTGTCTCCCTGTCCCTCTGCCCCTCCCCCACTCATGCTCTGTCTGTCTCTCTCTCGCGCTCAAAAAACGAATAAACATTTTTTAAAAATTACCATCTTAACCAATTTTAAGTCCAGTCCAGTCGTACATCACAGTGTGTACAATCACGTTGGTCTGAAATCATTACCACTACCTGTCCCCAGCACTTTTTCCTCTTACGGAACTGAAACTCTGTCCCCATTAAACCACCCTCGTTCCATCCTCCAGCCTCTGGCACCCACCGTCCTACTCTCTTGTCTCTGTGAATCTGACTACTTCACTTAGCATTAGATCTTTATGGTTCATCCATGTCGTTGCAGTGTGTCTCAGAATTTTCTTTTCTTTTTTTTTTAATTTAAATTCAAGTTAGTTAACATATAGAATAGTATTGGTTTCAGGAGCAGAATTTGGAGGTTCATCACTTCCAGTGAGCACACCCAGTGTTCACCTCCAAAAGTGCCTTCCTTAATGCCCATCACCCATCTAGCCTATTCCCCTACCCACCTCCCCTCCAGCAACCCTCAGTTTGTTCTCTGCATTTAAGAGTCTCTTATGGTTTGTCTCCCTCTCTGTTTGTGTCTTATTTTATTTTTCCTTCCATTCTCCACTTCACACCTGTCAGAGTGGCTAAAATTAACAACTCAGGGAATAACAGGTGTTGGCAAGGATGCAGAAAAAGGGAACCCTCTTGCCCTGCTGGTGGGAATGCAAACTGGTGCAGCCACTCTGGAAAACAGTCTGGAGGTTCCTCAAAAATTAAAAAAAAAAAAAAAAGAACTTCCTTATGACCCAGCAATTGCACTACTGCTAGGAATTTATCCAAAGGGTGCAAAAATGCTGATTCAAAGGGGCACGTGCACCTCAGTATCTACCTCCTCAGCAGTGCTATCGACAGCAGCCAACCTATGCAGAGAGCCCAAATGTTCATTGACTGATGAATGGATTAAGAAGGTGGTGTGTGTGTGTGTGTGTGTGTGTGTGTGTGTCTGTACATATATGTATATACATTATACATTATATATGTATATACGTGTATACACACACACATATACATAATGGAATATTCCTCGGCGATCAAAAAGAATGAAATCTTGCCATTTGCAACAACGTGGATGGAACTGGAGGGTGTTATGCTGAGTGAAATAAATCAGAGAAAGACAAATACATGATTTCACTCATATGTGGGATTTAAGAAACAGATTTCCTTCCTTCTTAAGGCTGAATAAAATTCCATTGTTATGTATATATCATACTGTGTTTATCCATTCATTCATCATTGGACACTTGGGTGGCTCCCATCTTTTGGCTTTTGTGAATATGCCGCTATAAACATGGGTATATGTATATCTCTCTGAGACCCTACTTCTAATTCTTTGGGGAATATACCTAGAAGTGGAATAATGGGATTATATAATAGTTCTATCTTCAATTTCTGGGGGAACAGCCAAACTGTTTCTCCTCCTTCTCCTCCTCCTTCTTTTTTGATAGTAGCCAACCTGATATGAGGCGGAATCATCATGGTTTTGATTTGCATTTCTCTAATGATTAGTGTCAGAAGGCAAATGCTTATATTGTATTTATTTATTTTTTCAGCTTTAGGAAGAAGAATGGAGAGATACAGGGAATTGCTGATATCTGATCACCAACAGCATGCCGGTCCCTAGGTTAGGTGCCTGGAATGGGTTTAACTGTGTCTTCCAAAAGGATATGCTTAAGTCTTAACCCCCAGTAGCTATAAATGTGACTGTATTGGGAAAGAAGATCTTTGGAAACAATAATCAAGTTAAGATGAGTTCATATTGGATTAGGGTGGGTCTTAAATCTAATGAATGTGTCCTTATAAAGACAGACTCGCACAGAGAGGGTCATGTGACCACGGAGGCAGAGACTGGAGTGAGGTAGCTACAACCAAGGAAGGATTTCCAGGAGCCACCAGAAGCTAGGAAGACGCAAGCATTCTTCTCCACAGCCATCAAAGAGAGCACGGCTCGGCCGACACCTTAACTCCAGACTTCTAGCTTCCAGAACTGTGACAGAGTAAGATTCTGTTGTCCCAGGCTCCCCAGTTTGCGATAACTTGTTACAGCAGCCCCAGGAAACTAATAAGGTGTCAGCTTTACATCATACAATCTTCAGCAATCTTGTAGTGGATGTATTGTCCCCATTCCATTGACAGGTAAACGGAGATGGAAAGAGATTAAGTAGGTAATCAAAGTGCGTAGTAGCCAAACAACCAAAGCCAGCCCTGCCTGACTCCAAAGTCTGTGTTCTCCCTGCATTAGATCACACTGCTTTTGTCCAGGGGGCTGTGGGGTTTTCTAAACACATCTGGAGTCCCAACCTCCCACACCAAGGTAGAAGTTCCCTGCCTGATTGATGAGAACCAGAAACAAAGACTAGCACAGAATTACATGCCAGCAGGGTCACTGTACTGTAAAAGGCAGGAAGAGATCTCTCTGTCCCCCTCTGTCTCTCTCTTCCTTTCCTACTTCATGAAGTAGAATGGGCCAACGGGGTCAAACCACCAAACTTGTCTCCTCTTCCCACCTTCACCATCTCTGAATCTCCACCTGAGGTCTTACCTTCCTTTGGCCAATCACATGGCCAAGAGAATTTGAAGAGTAGAAGCAGTGTGGCAGACTGTGGCGCAGGATCTAGCTTAACTCGGCGACACCGATGTGATGCAGGAATGAATGCCTGTATCTAGGAAGAGGACAAAGGCAGGGCAGCTCTACAGATCCCGCCATCTTTCTCCCTTCTCTCTTGGGAATCTGATGCCAAGTGGTAAGCACATTCAGGTAGAGACTGCCTGCTTGGGGCAGGCCCACTCACAACTCTCACTTTCTTCTTTCAACCTTCACTCATCCATGTTGCTACTTTAAGCTAGGTCCTGCTCCTGCCCAAAATGTTTCTGCTCTTCAACTTTCCTCCTCCATGTAAATGGCTAAAGAAGAGTAAGATCTCAAGATATAGCTTTATGGGAAGAAGGAGGCCCAATATAATCATTACCATCATCACCATCACTGTCATCATCACCATCAGCATCACCATAATGTCACCATCGTCACCATCACCATCATCATAGTTAACCTGATTCAGCAGACAGTAAACACCAGAGGTGGCCCCAAGTGCTTTACATGCACGAATCCATTAACATCTCATAATAATACCAGAAAGTGGGTACTGTTTCAGTCTATATTCTACAAATTAGAGTTCAATAGTGCTAATCAGTTAAATAAATGGCCCAAGATCACAGAATGAGTCAGTAGTGAATCCAGGTTTCACAGCCAACAGTCTGGCCTAGAAGCTTTCACACCACAGCTGCCTCTCTGGGGCTCAGGCTCCAGCCTGGCCTTTTACCAGGAGCCTTGCATTAGGTCATCAAGGTCTTGCGTCACCCTGAACATTGTGATTCCCACTCTGAGTATACAGCTCACCCTTCTGGACCGAGTGGCAGGGCAGGATTTTAAAAATCTCTCAGTGTCTGGACAAAAGCCTTTGCAAACCATTCTTCAAAACTATTCTTAACCATCAGGGTCTTTACTGAACTTTTGCCAGAGGCGAGGCCTTACTCCCTTTATAGTCTTTGAAACAATACTTTAAACTCAGAATTCTTATGTCCATCTCACATGTGCAGAAACCAAGCTTTGCTATAATTTTTTTTTTGCCTGAAACTCTCTATTTAAGTGAATACATCACAGTGGGCTACCAAGGTTGGCTCGGTGTTTGGATGTGGATGTGGTGGTCAACTTTCCTGACATCGAGTTCATTCAGTGAGCCCAGTGATGGGTCCTCAAAGGACAAGTGGGGAACAAAAGATCCAGGCCCTGCTCTAAGGAGCTCACAATCTTGCAAAAAAAAACAGACAAGCAAGCAAGCTGGGGTGACACAGTGTGGCTGGGTGAGGCTGGAGAAGCCTGGAGAAGTAGGGTGGGGAGGGGTGCAGCTCCTAGCCTAGCTCAAAGGACAGAGGCTTTACACGAGGTGACCCATGGACAGAGGAGAATGGGCCGGGAGGAGGGCAAGCCAGGCAGAAAGAACAGCATGAGCCGGACCTGCTATGTGGAGGAAATGCACCCCGGGTCCCAAAGGGTCTTCAAGAGCAGGTTAGTGATTTGCAGCAGCGTCCGAATGGTTTGGAGGGGGGGTGACTGCAGGGTTTTAAGCCAGGAAGTAACACGGTCAGATCAGTATTTTAGAAAGGTAGATCTGGCCATTGCGTGGCATCAGCCTGGAGGAGGATAAACGAGATGTGACAGCCAACAGAGAAATGATGACAAGGCTGCAGGAGGCAGTAGAATCTGCTGATAAAGACCATGGACTCTGGCCCTAGTTGAAGGCTCAGCTCTCAGCTCTGCCCCCTACCACACTGTGGGACCCCGGGCCTCCCTCTCTGCAAGCTGAAATCTCCCCCATCTGTAAAATGAGGATTAAAATAGTGCCTATGGCAGGCATGGGGCACCTGCGTGGCTCAGTCGGTTGAGCGTCCAACTCTTGATTTGGGCTCAGGTCATGATCCCACGGTCATGGGATGGAGCCCCGCATCATGCTCAGCATGGAGCCTACTTAGGATTCGCTCTCTCTCTCTCTCTCTCTCTCTCTCTCTCTTCCTCTGCCTCTCTTCCCCGCTTGCATGCTCTCTAAAATGAAATAAAAATAAGTACTCCTTACGGTTCTTAGACAGGTGAAACACAGAATTACCATACAACCAAGCAATTCCACTCCTGAGTGTGTACCCCAACGAATTGAAAACAGGTGCTCAAACAAAAATCTGTACCTGAATATTCACAGTAGCACTCTTCATAATAGCCAGAAGATGGGGGAAGCCCAGATGCCCATCAGCTGATGAAGAGATAAACAAACGTGGTCCACGCCCCCCCCCCATACAATGGAATAGGAATCAGCCATAAAAAGGAATGAAGTCCTGACATATGCTACAACACGGATAGACGTTGAAAATATTACGCTAAGGGAAAGACGCTGGAGCAAAAGGCCACATTCAATGAGATGAAATGGCCACGACAGGCACACCTGTAGAAACAGAAGGCAGATCAGTGGTTGCCAGGGGCTGAGCGGGAGGAGGGGACATTGGAGAGCAACTGTTCAACGGGAACAGAGTTTCCCTTTGGGGAGATGAAAAGGCTCCAAACCTAGGCAGCAGTGATGGTTGCCCAACACTGTGAACATACTGAATGTCCATAATGGTAAGTTTTGTGTATGTGTACTTTACACACACACAGAAAATAGGACCTACTGGCTAGGGATGTAGTACAGAGACATCAGTCAGCAAATCTGAGCTGCTATTACTGTGACGACTGGAAGGCTGGAGGGAAGGGCAGGAATTGGGAAAACATTTAGGAGACAGAGTCCACTGGTTATGGTGACTTGAGTGCTGGAACGGATGTGTGGGATGTTAGAGATGGGGGCCAAAAGCGTCCTTGGATGTTTGGCTTGGTAGGCTGGGGGCTGGTGGGACCAGCCACCACAGGGACGGGTACAGAAATGTATGCACTTAGAGCGCCAGAAATCAGCCCCAAGGTAATCACTCTTTTAAGACTTCCTCTAAAAATCTCGCAGCCAAATTCCACTGATAATCAATATAAGAACAGATTTCAAAGAGTTTATTTACCATAAACTTCATTAACGAATAAAGAAAGAAAAGCAGTTGAGTGGTCCCAGCCTCCTTGTCCCCGGGCTCTGACTTTCCCTCTCGTCTCTGACAAAGAATCACGTGCTATTGCCATCCTTTTAAGCACGTATTAGCTGAGAGCAGACTCCTTTGATGAGCTCTGTCAGTGCATTCAAGAGGAGCAATGATGGGGAAAAAAGTCCTTTCAAAAAGAATGCTTTCAGTGCTTCTAATCTAACAGCAAGTTACAAAAGCACGAGGAGGAATTATGTACACGTTGACTTCAATTATGTAATAAATAAATTCAAAGACCCGCAGAGGCAAGAAGCCAACGTGTTAGCAGCGGTCCTCTGCTGGTGAGATTATGTGCTAATGTTACTTTACTTTTCCAATTCTTTGCGTATGTGTGTGTACGTGTCTCTGTGTGTGTGTCTGTGTGATACCGGGAGGGTGTTTTCTTTGTCCACAATGGACGTATATTAAATCCCATCCACCTATGCCTCAAAAGACAGAAAAAAGTTTGAAGAGAAAAACATACAGAATGATTTCTCTGAAATTGACTTTAAGAGTAATTTGTTGAAATCCTTCACTTCGAGCTAAAGATCCAAGAAACAGGGGGAGTTACGTACTTGGAGACGTGTCTCCCACAACCCTTGAGGGGCAGCTCTGAGAGCAGACAGTCTCTGGGCTTCCCAGCTGACAATGCTGACAGGAGTGAGAGCTTAGAGGCAGTCACAGGTAGAGGCAATCACACTTACCAACAGAGCTCTGCTGAGGTACCAGTCTGGTGAATAAGCAGATTTGGGAACAAATTGCCCAACAGGACGTTTAACCCTGTCAAGCTTCAGGACCCTGGCCAGTTCCCAGAGCCTCTCCAGACACAGATTTTTGTTTTTTTAACTCTCAAATGAGAAAGTGAAACCAGATAATATTTAAAGTCTCTTCCAGGGCAAAAATTCTGTTCTGATGTCACAAAAATGTATTAAATGCCAACCAAGGGAACTAGGCCAATGTCACAGAATGACAAGGTTTATCAGATGTCTCAGCGTTGTGGGATTCCCAGCCAAGGGGCCTACCAGCATGCCTGGGGGAGGTTCAGGAATCACAGATGTGCAGAAGTTGGACAGGGTCTTTCAGGACGTTTATGAATTGTCCAAAGCACAGGTAAGAAAAGAACAGCATATACAAGACCAGAGCAATGTGGAAAACACAGGGACCTAGCAGCACCTGGGGACAGTAGAAGACCAAATTTTCTGATGGATCCTGAATATTACCCTGAGATAATTGGGCTTAATCCAGCAGGCAACAGGGAGTCCCTCCAGAAACAGAAAAGCAAGCAGGTTTTGGGTTTTATAGAAAGATCACTACGGTGAGGACGATGGGCTGGAGGGGAGTAGGACTGGACAGTTAGGAGGCTGGTGCAGTAATCCAAACATGAGGTGACACAGAGAAGGTGGACATGATGTGTGAGTGCACACCTCGCATCCTGAGAGCATCTCAAAGCCATGTGATCCTGCCAACAGTTACCTGCTCCCTCCACAAAGGCACAAAGGTACACGCTGCAAATCCCCGTGTTTGAGAAATTCTCATATAGCATATAGCTGTCTACAGACGCATTCTCTTTCTTATTAATAGAAATTCTTCGCATGTCGAAGACCCTAACCCCTTTTATGTATGTTACAAGTATTTTCCCAGGTTTGTCACTTTCGTAACGCTGTTTTTAAATGTAAAATTTTCAACTATTTGTGTACTCAAATCCATGGTTCTCCCTCATGGTTTTCTTCCTGTCATATAATGCTAACCTATATTTATTTTTTACAAATCATTTTATCTAGATTTTAATCTGATGAGGGAATTCGCTTTATTTTCTTCTAAGAGATCCAGCCAGTTGCCCACAAATGGTATGAATGATACACTCTTTCCCCATTGATTTGAAATACCTTTTTTTATACGTACATCTGTGTAGACAATCTATTTTACGCCCTTGGGCTGGCTTTTCCTGCAGAGCTGCATACGGCATTAACGTAGCTTTAGAATTTTTTAATATGTGCTAGGGGAAATCCTCCTATATTACTCTCTAATTGTCACAATGTTCTCACCTAGTTTCATAAATTTATATCTGCAGGTGAAACGGATTAACTTGATCGCATTTCTCCCCCCAAATCCGACTAAAATGATTATTGGAACTGCCTTCTGCATGAATTTGGGGGACGTAACAGGTGGTTTAAACATCTCTCTCTTGATTGGATCTGAGATCCCCCTTCTCCCGATCTCTGCCCCGGCGCCCAGCCCTTTCGTGAGCACACGGCACCAACATAAGAAGCTGTGGGGAGGTCCGGCGCAATCTGAACACCCGTGTCCAGCACATACAGCGTGATTATTTCCTCCCGGAGCCTCTCATGCAACAGACAGAAAGGGCAAGAGGGCTTGAGATAGGAAATGGGGACCTTGCTGTCCTTGGCTGACACCTGCCGATTTCACCCTCAGGAAGGTAAGAGAAAAACAAAGGAGATGATGGGGTCTCCTCCAGGGGTTGAAGAATCCCAGCCTACAAAGTGCAGACTTCATGCCTTTACTCTGTTTAGTTGGATGATGGCAGGGAGCCTCCATCCTCACTGCCCTGCTCCTCCCGTTCACTCTTACACTTTCCTGATGTAATGACGTCACCTCACAGGTGCCCCCGTCAGCCGTGCTAGGACACATTCTGTAGCCGGCAAGAGCCTTGGCTGGGTCATCCATACGCATAGCTCACTGGTGCCAGGAGACCTCGGTTCACATCCCACCAACAGCTGAAACGGCTCAGCCTCGAGGTCAGATCTTCAGCGGCGTATTCTAGAACACCCTTCCTCCGTCTTTAACTAGGTCCTTCCCTTAACGACCTCCAGCTGAATGCTCACCTCCTCCAGGAAGCCTGCCGTCTACCCAGCACTCTTTACTGCCCGTATCTGCAGCATGTATGACCTAGATTTCGGGGTCACAACCTCACACATTCAGTCATGGCAGCTGTGTGTGGTTTGACCTTTGTTCTTCTCATTTAATGTCTCAGTGAGGGCAAGGGGACAGCGGGTGGTAGGTGATCTGAGTCTCCAGGCTGCCCCAGACTCCACAACGCCCTGGAATCTCGCACGGGGATTGACTCACACTTATGGCACCCGATGGCCCCTTGGGCTTGAGACCCTGACACGTGACACCCATTCACGAAAACCACAGAACAGCTGCAGAAGGGTGCTGTCTGCATGTGCACGTAATAACGATCCCAAAGACCGCAGCTGATGCTTACAGAGCACTTAAAAAACGCCAGGCACGGGGCACCTGGGTGGCTCAGTCGGTTAAGCGTCTGACTTCGGCTCAGGTCACGATCTCGCAGCTTGTGGGTGTGAGCCCTGCGACGGGCTCTGTGCTGATGGCTCAGAGCCTGGAGCCTGCTTCGGATTCTGCGTCTCCCTCTCTCTCTGCCCCTCCCCCACTTGCACTCTGTCTCTCCCTCTCTCTCAAAAATAAATAAACATTAAAAAATATATTTAAAAAAAAACAAAACACCAGGCACTGTGCTGAGTGCTTTACATACCTCAATCCATTTACTTTGGCGACCACCCTATGAAGGGGGTACTATGGTCAGTCTCCTTTCATAGCCAGGAAATGGAGACTCAGGGAGGTAAGTAACACATCCACAGTCACATACAATCGGTGGACGGACAGGGAGTCAAAGCTAGGCCCTTGGCCCGAGAACCTGATGCCCCACAACGCTGTAAGGCCATCGCATTTTGTATGCCTCATCTCCCCACTCAACGGTGATCTCCTTGAACGTGGTCCACAAGGGCAGGGTCACCGGGACCAGGGGCGGTAGGGCTGACATCCAACCCAATGCTCCACTGCCTGACTGCACCCATGGGTCTGTACCCCACAGTGGGCACCCACTCCTGTTTCCCTTGAAGGCAATGTGTGGCCTGGAGGCTGCCCCGAAGACCTGGGTGTGGCTCAACTCCAACCACGTGAGAGGGCCTGGGGAGCGGAGGAAGGGCTTACAAACATCGACGAAGTGAACCTTCTCTGACTTTTATTACAGTCACGCAGCGACTAGACAGCAAGCAGCAATCGCCAGCATTGACAACGATCAGCTCGGCCAAGGGAGGCTGACCTACTGAGTGCCACCCAGAAGGTAGGGCGCAGAGTGGGGCACAAGGATGCAGCAGGCACGGCCCCGACCCTCCAGGGGCTCACAGAGAAGCCAAGATGGTTTGCACCCATCTTCCTGCCTCCCCTGCCCCCCCCCCCCCGAAACCCTCTCCTTGCTCTAGCCAGACTTGGATTTTATTTCCATCTCTTTTGGACAGGGATTTAGCTCCTTAGGAGGTGGCGTGGCCCAGCCGCAGGGCTCTGGAGTCCCAGTGTTCAAACCCTGGTTCTAATGCCCGCAAGAAAAGCACACTCACAGGCCCAAGACTGGTACCCTCTGAGAGGCCACCGTGCAAGGCAGGGCCTTGGCTGGCACGCGGGAGCTTGGGTTTCTGGACGGTAACCACCGCTGCCTGATAAGAGTGGCTCACTGTGCCTAGGTGGCCGTGTAAACAGCGTGGTTTACATTGAACACACTCCTGGGAGTCTGGAACATGCCAGACAAGGGTGCCCGTGTGCCCAGCCTCCAAGAAGAACCCTGGGGCCCGTCTCTGACGAGCCTCCCTGGTGACAACATTGACGTGTGCTGTCACACCTGCTGCTGGAGAACGAAGGGCATCCTGTGTGACTCTGCCGGGAGAGGACTCTGGAAGCTGAGGCCCGGTGTCCTCCACACTTGGCCCCGTGCCCCTCCGCCCTCCGCCGATTCTCCTTCGCATCCTTTCCGGTAAGAAATCAGCCGGGAGCGTGACTATACTCGGAGTCCTGTGTGTCCTCCTAGTGAAGCACCGAGCCTGGGAGTGGTCTTGGGAATCCGGACACGCTAGCCAGGTGACCTTGGGCAAATTACTTGACCCAGCTGTGCCTCGGTTTCCCCATTTATGAAGCGAAGGCGATTTAAAAATGGAACCCAGCCCCCCGGCACTGCCGCGATGATCACACGACTCAGCGTGTGTGAACCGCTCAGAATGCCTGTCTGCAGCAGGTGCTGAGGTAGTGTGAGGTGTGGTCCCACTGTGTGTATACGCCATCCTGTCCAGATGGAAGGGCCATTCGGGAAACCAGCCGACGGCTTGTAGCCACGCTGGGGGACTGCAGACTGCCAAGGCCGGCGGCCGCCCCTCCCCTTGGCTCTGAGGACACCCAGGGACCAACACACCAGCATGAAGGCACATCGGGGCGTAAGGTGGCTGTCCAGCTCGGGCATTTTCTCTTACCTTTATCTTCTCTTCTGCTGTTATGGTGAAAAGGGCTTTTAGTTGCGTTCTGTTCTAGAAAAAGAAAGAAAAAAATGCTTTCATCAACAAGTTTTGGGAATCTGACATTTGAGGCACCCGCCACCCGCCGTGCCTGGATAGGCACCGGGCCTTGGACTACTGGGGGCCAGGGGCCTGCGGGGGTCTTGAAGTCCCTTCAGAACAGGAAAAAGGTGGGGCGCCTGGGTGGCACAGTTGGTTGAGCGTCCGACTGCAGCTGAGGTCGTGGTCTCACGATTCGTGAGTTCGAGCCCCGAGTCGGGCACTGTGCTGACAGCTCGGAGCCTGGAGCCTGCTTCCGATTCTGCATCTATCTCTCTCTCTCTCTCTCTGCCCCTCCCCTGCTCATACGCTGTCTCTCTCTCTCAAAAATGAATAAACTTAAAAAGAAAATTTTTTTAAAAGAACAGGGAAAAGGTCTGTGGAAACGTAGAGCCTCGTTCTCTCCCGGAGGTGCGTGTGAATCCAATCACCAGTTTCCCTAACTGGTGAGAGAGCAGGAACAGTGTGACCTGTGGTGAGATGCCTGGGGTTGGGGTCCGGCCAGACGGGGCAGAGGACGGACTCTGCAGCTCACGGCCACGGGACGGAGGAGCCACGGGCCCTCCCCAGCACCGCTTCCTTCAGGAAAAGTTGCCGACGACGGGGGTGGACGGGGCTCTGCTGAGCTCACCTCCCGGTGGGATGAGCCCGGCCCCCAAACCCCAACGCCCCACGGGTCTGCCTGCTCGGGTCGCATCTCCTCTGCTCGGGAGCTACAGGGAAACGGGAAACCGCAGGGTGTTAGGACAGCTATCTGTCCAAGCGCACGGCATCGGAGAAGACGCACGGTGAGAACACACTTCCTCCTGGGAGAGCAGGCAGAAGGTCTGGCAACTGGGTTGGTGGTCAGAGCCAGACTGCCAGGGCTCACACCAGGCTCCCTCACTCACCAGCAGCCTGGTATTGACTTAGGCAAGGTATTGACTTCCCTGTGCCTCGGTCTTCTCATCTGTAAAACGGGAACCCTATTCGACTCGTGGGGTTGCCGTGAGGATTAAATTAGCCAGGATAGAATCTAGAAGTGTGCGTGGCACGCAGAGGGAGCCCCGAAAGCATTCTCGCTGGTGGCTGTAGTCGTGGTATCGTTGTGTACAACCTGGCCTTGAGGCTTGGAGCTTGGAGCCTATGAGCGAGGCAGCCCTGTGTTGTTCTATCACAGCCGCTGCGGAGGCCTCTCTGTCTCACGGGAGGGACAGTCCATCTCCAGTGGAACCCCCTACCCACATCCCACAGCAGCTACAGTAGCAGCCCAAACCCGTTGAGGGCCAGCAGGCCAACCTAATGGAGGCTTTGAAGGGAAATAAAAACACTACCAGGTCCTTTTCTAGGGGGAAAGGGAATTTAAAAACAAAAGAAAACAAACAAAACAAAAAACAACAACAAATATGAGGCTGCATTCAGAAGCACACATTCGATTAACGTTTTCCATGCCCTTCTCTCTCTCGGGGTCCCTCCTCCCGGTGTTTTCTGACACCCAAGGTCTAAGCCGAGAGAAGCGTCAATCAAGTGTGTGACAAAGCTTGACTTCAGCTCTTTGCAAAACATAAATCCTCAGCCCCATGCTTGCTGCGGGAACTTCAAGGCTTGAGCAACACGCTTTATTTTTTTTTTTACTTTTTTTTTCTAAAAAATTTTTAATGTTTATTTATTTGAGGGGGTGGAGAATGAGTGGAGGAGGGGCAGAGAAGGGGGGGAAGAGGGAGGGAGGGAGAAAGAGAGAGAGAGAGAGAGAGAGAGAGAGAGAGTCCCAAGCAGGCTCCACACTGTCAGCGCAGAGCCTCACATGGGGCTTGAACTCATGAACCAGGAGATCATGACCTGAGCCCAAATCAAGAGTCAGACACTCAACCGACTGAGCCACCCAGGCGCCCCAAGGAACATGCTTTAGATCACTGCATGAAGTCAGCAAACAAGGACCAAGTAAAATATAGTGGTGACTGCATAATGTGTAAGGTGGGCAGGAAATTTTCATAAGACACTTGACATAAATGTTCTAGGTCTTTCCCCGTTAGCCATCCATCACCTAGGGCGTGTTTTATCTAAACTTGTATGAATGTGGGGTACGCGTGTGTGTGTTTGAGAAAGCGGCTTCCAGATCCAAACTCCATGCACCTGTGGCTGTACCACCTCCTGCTGAGGGAATCGGTGAGTGGGAGCCACAGGTGGTCCCCCCTGCCCCGGCTTATCTGCCAGGGACGCATTCCAGGACGCCCAGTGGATGCCCGAACCCGCACTAGATGTGTTTTTTTCTGTACATATACACAGTTTCGCTGATAAATGAGGCACAGTAAGAGACTGACAACAATAACTAAAAGTAACAATACAGTGTAGTAAAAGTTACGTGAATGTGCTCGCTCGCTCTCTCGCAAAATGCCTTCTGCCCTGTACTCGCCCGTCAGTTAGTGATAATGTGCAGATTACACACCCCTGGGATGAGATGAAGGAGGTGAATGGCACGGGCCTTGTGACATGGCCTCAGACTACTATTGACCTGCTGACCACAGGTCAGAAGGAACGTCAGGCTCCAGACCACGGCCGGTCCGGGTAACGGCAAGCACCGGAAACAAGACCGTGAACAAGGCGGGGCGGGGCGGGTGCTGTATTCTTGCGGTCTCCTCCGTTACTCTGATGCCATTCTAAAACGCCAGAACGAGAAGAGATCCGGGTGAGACCCTTCCTGCTCCTGTCATCGTTCCGACGGGGACGCCGAGCCCACCGAGGCCGCACCGCTTCTGAAACACAGCCGGGGGGCGGTTCCCAGGCTCTGCCGGGTCGGCCATCGCCCCCACCCTACTGGAAGGATTCCATCCTGTGGAGTGCTTGCCTGTTTAAATAACGGTCATTTCCGCCCCCCTCTTGTCGTATCCGACGTCTTGGGACTGACTGACACGCAGAGTTAACCAGTGCTCTCCTGTGCAGCCACTGGAGTCTCACTCAGAATTTGGGTCATTATCAGCCCCAAACACACTTGACCTTCTCCACGTCACGGATGGAATCCCAGCAGTCCCCCGATGGACTGTGAGGTCCAATCGGATGAAACGACTTGAGAACACGGTACAGGAGCCCCTTGTCCACTGCCAGCACTCGCTCGCTCACTCGGCAAGCACCGGGCCCCCAGGACCCATTTCCATGGTGGAATCTAGGTCGGGGCAATGCTGACCGTCTACCAGAGCCGGCAGGCAGGAGCCCCGAACGCAGGCCAGTGAAGCTCGGAATTCTGGAATCTTCAGGTGGGTGGGTGGGCACTTTCCTTTCCATCTGCAGAACTGCCTAGAGAGCCCCCTGAAGGTCTGGAAGGGGTAGGAAACTGCAGGCCATTGCACAGAGACACATCGTTTCCCCACAGAAGACTGGAGAGTCTTCTCCAGAAGACTGGAGGAGAATCATCCCCTTCCCTGAGGTTCAGAGACATTAAAAAATAAAAGAGAGGTGCCTGGGTGGCTCAGGCGGTGAAGCATCTGACTCTTGATTTCAGCTCAGGTCACGACTGCATGGTTTGTGGGTTCGAGCCCTGCATCACAGGCCGTCAGGCACAGAGCCTGCTTGGGAGTCTCTCCCTCTCTCTGCCCCTCTCTGCTCACGCTCGCCTTCTCTCTCTCTCTCTCTCTCTCTCTCTCTCTCTCTCTCTCTCTCAAAAATAAATAAATAAACTTAAAAAAATAAAACCTTGCCTGAGATTCATTAGTTTACAGATTTGTTCATTCATTTATTCAACAAATATTTACTGGGTATTTCCTGTGCAGAGGTCTATTTTTTGGCACTGGGAACACAGGTGTCAAGAGGAAAGACGAGGTCCCTGGTCTCACGGAACCAGGGCGAGTGTGAGGGTTTCTTATGGAAATAAGAGTCAATATGACAGCAACACATCAAGCAAAGGAACAGACAGGACCCATCAAGGCGCGGCGGCTTGGGCAGCGCCCTTGAGTGAGTGAGGGGCCCCTCCATCCCTCCCCTGCCGCCCCGCCCCACTTCCTGGGGGTCTGAGGTCTGAATGTTCCAGGATGAGGAGGGGCAGGCTTTCAGTCTCATCGACTTTCTGAGTCTCCCACTGTTGGTTTCTGTCACCTTCTTAAATTCCGATTTTCACTTACTTGGTTTCCTGTCCTCTGAAATTGGGATGGTACTTCTTCTGGGTCATGTTGCCACTATTTCTGTATCCTTCTTTGTCCTCTGTTCTTGACTTTGTACCTGATTATTTTCTGAGACATTTGTCTCGTCTGACAGGTTGATAGTTTCCCTGTATCAGGTCTTTACCTTTCCGGAATCTTTCTTTTATCTTATTTTGTCTAGGATTTTTTTCCTAGTGCAGCAGCAAAGTCACACTGGCCGTCGGCCTTGGGTGGAAGGAGCCGGAAGCCGTGCAGTCCGATTAGGATTCTGTGGCGTGACCCGGGACAGTCACGCTCGGAGCCTCATTTTCCCCATCTAGTAAAAGGTACTTTTTCCAGGGGCCGGAGTCATAACAAAGTGACCAACGTAACTAGAGCATGAGGTCCTTGAGGACAAGGACGCACTCTCCTCCTGTGTCCCCACAGTGTGCACAGCATCCTGGCATGACACTCAACCAACCACACTCACTGTAAATGCAGATTAAAAGGTGACTGAAAAAATGAAGACACTAACAGTAATGGTGTTACAGGCTGAATCGTGTCCCCTCAAAACCCGGATGTTGAAGCCCGAGCTCCCAACACCTCACGACGTGACTGTATTTGGAGGTGGGGACTTTACAGAGGTGATTAACCTGAAATGAGGCCATTAGGGTGGACCCTGATCCAATCCGACTGGTGTCCTTATAGGACACAGACACATGGAGGGATGACCGCGTTAGGACACGGGGAGAAGACAGCCATCTACACACCAGGGAGACAGGCCTCTGAAGGCACCAAATGCCCACAACTTGATCTCAGACTTCCGGCCCCAGGAGCACGTAAAAAAAAGATGTCTGTTTGCTGTTAAGCCACCCACTCTGTGGAACTCTGTCAAGGCAGCTCATAGCGAACTCACATAAACAGTAACTACTGGGCTGAATGCCTATTATATGCAAAACACAGGGACGACAAATTAAAGCTAGTGATGACTTATCTTTATAACAAGCCAATGTCAGGCCCACAGGAGTTGAGTAATTAAGGTCCCGATGAGATGCCAGGGAGCCAGGTTCATGGCAAAGTGTGTGAGATTCAAGAGCCCACGCACTTGTCTGGAATTCAGTATCACTGGAGGAAGGAAAGAGGGAAGGAAGGAAGGAGAGAGGGTAGAAAGCAGGGAGGGAAGGGAAGAAGGGAGGGAGGGAAGAAAGGAAAAAGCTAACAGATACCGTGCCCCAAGTGTCAATGCTTCCAAAACAAGAGCGACAAGACAGAAATCAGAGTAACAGGGAAATACCGGTGCTGAGCTCTGGAAGGTGAGCCAGGCAGGAAGCATCAGGACGTCTCCGCTCCCAATTTCTCCGGCCTGGATGGAGGCTGTGTAGCTGACCGAGAAGGAGTCTCCAACTGCTCAGAAAGAAAGCAGGTGTGAGTCAAGAAGGGGCCCCTCCACCACACCCCGGACAAGCCACACATCAACGGAAGCCACCATCATCGCTGACGTGGGCAGCGAGGGCACCGCTCGGGTCTCAGGTGCCCGTCATCAGGACGGTGAACTACGCATGCCCACTCATGGGGTCCCTCTTTGTCACCTAGAAGAGGCTGTCAGCACATGCTCGGTCTTACCTTGGCCCCCGGGCCCAGCCAGCATTGCCCGGGACGGGGTGGGTCAGTCTTCCTGGTCCAGGATAAGGCTCACTCACACATTTGGGAAACCCAGAACCTTTTTGTTTTGTCTGGGGTCCAGGTGAGGGCCTATTTACCCCCCGCAATCCGGTCCACACAACTAAAGAAGACGGTCTCCACGGGATTTCTGGGCCTTGGCCGACAGACCGACAGTAAGCACTACTTTGACCCCTCCGGGGGGCTGGTTCTGTGAGCACAGCAAGGGGTACGGGGAGGCAGGACCCGGAAGGGGCTCTAGAGGTCACCATGGGTTCACGTGGGGCCCCCTCCAGCCACATGGTCTCTAGCTGGCCCTCGACTGCTTCATGACAAAAACCAATTGGATTTCAAGGGAAGCTTCCCTGGAAGACAGGGTCCGTGGCTCAAAGCTCTGCTTAGTAGGAAGCCAGAACCGAACTTTCCAGCTCTCCCAGCTCCGCTACTGGACAGGGGCCACACCCGGACCCCAAGGTGAACGAACCGCCGGGGAAGAGAGGAACCCCAGACGAGGTCGGGTGACGGAGAGGCCACCATGTGGGTTTCTAGGTTTGCAGGAGGCAGCGTGCCCTCAGCCCCGCTTCCTGCAGGTGCCCCCCTGCCCCCCATCTGATGTTGGAGGTAGATGATGCCCACCTTAAGTACTAACAGTGGATGCTTCCACTGAACTGATGTCCTCAGGTGGCTCTAGGCACCTGCCAGGGACCAAAGGCTCTCGGGGAACTAAAACCAATAAGGAACATCTCTGTCCCGGTTCTTTACGACGGGTGCCTCCAGCCTTAGCCACGGTGCATGAAAGTGCTGAGTGCTGGGTCTGGGGACAAGGCTGTGCCCGGCCAGAGCTGACCCTGGCTTCTTGGCTGGTGGTGGTGGGCCGAGATTGTGATACTTTTTTTTTTTTTAACATCTTTGAGATACAACTTACGTCTCACCCCAAGGTGTAGCCAACCTCTATTCTACTTTTTGGGGACTAAGTTGCCTTTCTGGACACTTGGTAGAAATGGAATCATATACTAGGTGTTGCTTGTGCTTGATTTCTTTTACCGACATTTTTTTGAGGTGCATCTATGCTGTAGCATCGGTCAGTACTGACTTCATTTTTTTATTATTTATTTATTTTTGAGACAGAGAGACAGAGCGTGAGTGGGGGAGGAGCAGAGAGAGAGGGAGATACAGAATCTGAAGCAGGCTCCAGGCTCTGAGCTGTCAGCACACAGCCTGACACGGGACTCGAACTCACAAACCGCGAGATCAGGACCTGAGCCGAAGTCAGGCGCTTGACCGACAGAGCTCCCCCAGGCGCCCCAGTCCTTCCTTCCTTCTCAGTGCGAGTGCTACTCCATTGTGGGGACAGACCACACTGTGTGTGTATGAAAGTCTCCTGTGTTCCTTAACTCTGGAATTTTTCAGAATTGAGGCATGCAATAAACCTGGCATTCTGCTCATTCAGCTTCCAAGACAAAGAATCTGCCTTCTTTCTGCTGCTGAAGGGACCCCAGCTCTTTCTAGACAGTTGTAGCCCTCGGGTGGGTGGGGGGCGGATAGAATAAAATATTAGGAGGATGGTGTGGGGGATTTTAATTTAATTTGAGAAAGTTGGACTTTGGACTTCAAACTTAGAAGGGCAAAGATTCTGATCTCAGATTTTAATTCCTTTCGGACTTGAATATATTTGGGTTTCAATTTGTAAGGGATTCACTCCTAAAATTTTCATTTCTCCCTGAGAATTTGCAAAAGGGAGGCACTGGCGGGTCAGTGCTGGTGGACCTTTATGCCGATGAGCTCGGGGCTATCCCTCAATCACAATGCAAAACCCCTGACGCGCCTCGTTGACTAGGGTGGCAGGTCGTGTCTAAATGGCTCTTAGAGAGTGCTGCTATAAACGATGGGGTATCAGCGCCCCTCTGCATCAGCACCCCTGTATCCCTTGGGTAAATTCCTAGCAGTGCTATTGCTAGGTCATAGGGTAGATTGAGTTTTAATTTTTTGAGGAACCTCCACACTCTTTTCCAATAGCCAAATTATGGAAAGAGCCGAAATGTCCATCAACTGATGAATGGATAAAGAAATTGTGGTTTCTATACGCAATGGAATACTACGTGGCAATGAGAAAGAATGCAATCTGGCCTTTTGTAGCAACGTGGATGGAAGCAGAGAGTGTGATGCTAAGTGAAATAAGTCCTACAGAGAAAGACAGATACCATATGTTTTCACTCTTATGTGGATCCTGAGAAACTTAACAGAAGACCATGGGGGAGGGGAAGGAAAAAAAAAGAGAGAGGGAGGGAGCCAAACCATAAGAGACTCTTAAAAAACTGAGAATAGAGAAGCCAAGATGGCAGAACAGCATGGAAGTTTTTTGTGTCTCTCGCGTCCATGAAATACAGCCAGACCAACACTAAACCATCCTACACGCCTAGAAAACGGATTGGAGGATTAACACAACAATCTGCACAACCTGAATCACAGAATTCAGCATCTAATCAAAAACTCAACAAGGAAACAATGAATTTGAATGACACACTGGACCAGATGGACTTAACAGATATATTCAGAACATTTCATCCTAAAGCAGCAGAATATACATTCTTCTCCAGTGCACATGGAACGTTCTCCAGAATAGAACATATACTGGGACACAAATCAATCCCAAGTAAATACAAAAAGATCGAGATCATACCATGCATATTTTCAGACCACAGCGCTATGAAACTCGAAATCAACCACAAGAAAAAAGTTGGAAAGGTAACAAATACTTGGAGACTGAAGAACATCCCACTAAAGAATAAATGGGCTAACCAAGAAGTTAAAGAGGAAATTAAAAAGTATATGGAAGTCAATGAAAATGATAACACCACAACCCAAAACCTCTGGGAAGCAGCAAAGGCGGTCATAAGAGGAAAGTACATAGCAATCCAGGCCTTCCTAAAGAAGGAAGAAAGATCTCAGATACACAACCTAACCTTACGCCTTAAGGAGCTGGAAAAAGAATGGCAAATAAAACCCAAAACCAGCAGAAGACAGGAAATAATAAAGATGAGAGCAGAAATTAATGCTATCAAACCAAAAAAACCCCAGTAGAACAGATCAATGAAACCAGAAGCTGGTTCTTTGAAAAAGTTAACAAAATTGACATACCACTAGTCAGTATGATCAAAAAGAAAAAGGAAATGACCCAAATAAATAAAATCAAGAATGAAAGAGATCACAACCAACACATCAGAAATAAAAACAATAATAAGGGAATATTATGAACAATTATATGCCAATAAAATGGGCAATCTGGAAGAAATGGACAAATTCCTAGAAACATATACACTACCAAAACTGAAACAGGAAGAAATAGAACATTTGAACAGACCCATAACCAGTAAGGAAATCAAATTAATAATCAAAAATCTGCCAAAAACCAAGAGTCCAGGGCCAGATGGCTTTCCAGGGGAATTCTACCAAACATTTAGGGAAGAGTTAACACCTATTGTCTCGAAGCTGTTCCAAAAAAATAGAAATGGAAGGAAAACTTCCAAGCTCTTTCTATGAAGCCAGCATTACCTTGATTCCAAAACCAGAGACCCCACTAAAAAAGGAGAACTATAGACCAATTTCCCTGATGAACATGGATGCAAAAATCCTCAACAAGATATTAGCCAACCGGCTCCAACAATACATTAAAAAAATTATTCACCACGACCAAATGGGACTCATACCTGGGATGCAGAGCTGGTTCAATATCTGCAAAACAATTAACGTGATTCATCACATCAATAAAAGAAAGGACAAGAACCATATGATCCTCTCAATAGATGCAGAGAAAGCATTTGACAAAATAGAGCATGCTTTCTTGATAAAAACCCTCAAGAAAGTAGGGATTGAAGGAGTATACCTCGAGATCATAAAAGCCATATATGAACGACCCAACAATAATATCATCCTCAGTGGGGAAAAACTGAGAGCTTTCCCCCTAATGTCAGGAACAAGACAGGGATGTCCACTCTCACCACTGTTATTCAACATAGTACTGAAAGTCTAGCCTCTGCAATCAGACAACACAAAGAAATAAAAGGCATCCAAATGGGCCAGGAGGAGGTCAAACTTTCACTCTTCGCAGATGACATGATCCTCTATATGGAAAACCCAAAAGATTCCACCAAAAAAATTGCTAGAATTGATTCATGAATTCAGCAAAGTTGCAGGATATAAAATCAATGCACAGAAATCGGCTGCATTCCTACACACCAACAATGAAGCGACAGAAAGAGAAATCAAGGAATCAATCTCATTGACAGTTGCACCAAAAACCATAAAATATTAGGAATAAATCTAACCGAAGAGGTGAAAAATCTATACGCTGAAAACTATAGAAAGCTTATGAAAGAAATTGAAGAAGACACACAAAAAAATGGAAAAAGATTCCATGCTCCTGGACAGGAAGAACAAATATTGTTAAAATGTCGATACTACCCAAAGCAATCTACATATTCAGTGCAATCCCTATCAAAATCACACCAGCATTCTTCACGGAACTAGAACAAATAATCCTAAAATTTGTATGGAACCAGAAAAGACCCCGAAGAGCCAAAGCAATCTTGAAAAAGAAAACCAAAGCAGGAGGCATCACCATCCCAGACTTTATTCAAGCTGTAGTACAAAGCTGTAACCATCAAGACAGTATGGTACTGGCACCAAGAACAGACACTCACATCAATGGTGCAGAACAGAAAACCCAGAAATGGACCCATGAACGTATGGCCAACTAATCTTTGACAAAGCAGGAAAGAATATATCTTCAGCAAGTGGTGCTGGGAAAACTGGACGGCGACATGCAGAAGAATGAACCTGGACCGCTTTCTTACATCATACACAAAAATAAACTCAAAACGGATGAAAGACCTCAATGTAAGACGGGAAGCCATCATAATCCTCGAGGAGAAAGCAAGCAAAAACCTCTTTGGCCTCAGCCACAGCAACTTCTTGGTCGACACGTCTCCAGAGGCAAGGGCAGAAGCCGGCAGGCGAGGGAAGTGACAAGTGCGGTCGGGCAGGACCACAGATGACGGAAGGCACTGGGGGAACGAGAGGAGAGAGGCAGGCCAGCCGGGTCACAGCCGGGAGGTGTGGGGAGGGACGCCAGGGCAGAGCCAGGCAAGGCTGTCTCACTTGGTCTCTGCTAGGACTCTGTGAGGCGCTGATACACGCATGGGCCATCCCAAGTTCAGAGAAGTTCAGTCACTTCCAGAGGAGACACATCTCCAAAGTGGCCGAGCGAGGAGTCAAATCTAGGTCCATTTGAGACCGAGTCTGTGCTCTGCTTGTGGCCCCACGTTCTGTCCTCTGAACACCAGCTTAAGGAATGGGGAGGATTTATTTTTGCATCTTTGAAAGAAAACGCTGAGGATCGCTTAGCTGGGACGTATCGTAACAGTTCTTACGACATTACTTAAACCACAGCCAGCAAAGACATTGCCCTGCTCACGGGCCAAATCTGCTGGTAGCTTCAGTCAATAGTAAGGGGTCAAGAACGATTCTGAGGCCCTACACAGGCCCAGAGGGAAGGCGTGGGCTGATTGCTGAGCAATGTGGACCCTGGACATGGAAGTGGAGGGGCCAGTCCTGTGCATGTGACAGGCACAACAGCATAATGGTCACGGGGGGCAGTCGTTTCCTCTGTAGAGGAGGTGGGTGGGGGGCTCAGTCGGTCGGGCGTCCGACTTCGGCTCAGGTCATGATCTCATGGCTCGTGAGTTCGAGCCCCACATCAGGCTCCGTGCTGACAGCTCGGAGCCTGGAACCTGCTTCAGATTCTGTGTCTCCCTCTCTCTCTCTGCCCCTCCCCGACTCACGCTCTGTCTCTCCAGCTCTCAAAAAGAAATATCAAAAAAAAAATTTAAGCCTGGTTAATTAACCCATGCAACTTGCCTCAGGAAACACCTCTCCAAAAGCCAGCCAGTGACGGCGGCAGAGGCAGTCCAGAGAACACGCTAGAACACGCACGGACATCTCGTGCGCGTGCTTCCGGGGCTGATGTCAAACCGCTCCCACCTGTACCTGGAGACAAGACCTGCGTTTCACTGATAAATCTGGTCGTCTGGCGGTGGATGAACCGGGGTTCACTAGAAACTCTGCCTTTCTGTACGTGTGAAATTTTTCATGACCAAAAATTGAGACAATAATAAAAATAATAAAAGTACATATTTCTTCAAACCTCTTTCCCCCAATCCTGCCTCTCTCTAACCTAAGTAACCAATCCAGCTTTTCGGGTGTGGACATTGAGCCACGGAGGCGGAGGTCTCCTCCGCCAATACCTGACAGCGAACTCCGCTGGGAGTGAACCCACGTCACGTGTTTAAGGAAGCACCTGCCGCACATCGCACGCTCCGCCAGCGTCTCTAAGTATGTTCACTTTCCCTCCCTGACCTAACACACTCTGCTCTCACCTTGCAGAAACTTCTTTCTGAAAGCCTGGAATCCTGCCGAGGTCCGGTTTCCAGTCGACCCCCTGACGGAGAGGCCGGTTATGTTGTCAAGCAGGAGCAGATCTGAGAGGTTGGTGGCCACGGGGGTCCCGGCGTTGACCACAAGCAGTCTCACCTGAGCCGTCTGCATTTCGCTCTGCCCGGACACCTAGGACAGGAGGTGACACAGGAGCAGATTTACTGGTAAGTCCAACCTCCTAGGATAACCGCCCCCCCCCCCGAAAGTCCAACCTTCCTAGTATGACCCCCACCCCCACCCCCGCCAGCTCAACTTCGTACTCGTCAGGTCTCCAGGTGGAGGGAAGGGCACTACGGTCTCACTGGGTCCTGACAACATATCAGGTCTGACTTCAAAGGCCCCAGGAGTGTCTTGACTCATGCTTTGCTAAGCTGTTGCTTGGTGGCCATTTCAAAGGGAACTGGGACCCTGAAATGCAGCGAAATTACTCCTACAGAGAAATGGCAAAAAGCATATTGAAGCACAGAACCGCAGTCAGTCTGGGGACATTGTGGCCACCGGCATCACCAAGAAAAGCAAACAATGGCTCTTGCTCCCTTGGTCATTTTGAAGATTCAGCCCAGCCCCGGGGACCTGCCCAGAGCCTCTGACTGCCATCTGACCTCCAGCAAGGAGCAAGCCCGTCTCCAGCCTCCCGGCCAGTCTCCCCCATGCAGGCAGGTTCTGCTTGGCCATGGGTCTGAATGGCTCGGCTGCCGGAAGCTGCCTGGCGGCCCATGCAGCTGGGCTCCCCGCCTGGCCTCTGCAACCTTGGCCTGTTCCCACTCTCTAAGCTTTCCCCACCACCCCTGCCCTGCCTTCAGCCAGACCAGCTGGAAACGATGTAGGAGCTGAGGACGGAGGGAAGCAGTGTATGTATACACATAGGTGTGCATGCATGCACAAACACACACACACACACACACACACACACACACACACTCATAACTGCATGCATACGGCAGAAACATCTCCACAAAGACTTAGGAGAAACTGTTTGCACCAATCATATCCAGGAAGGGGGGCAGGACAGCTGAAGGTAAAGATAAAACCGGGCTTGTGCAGTAAAGGGTTAACCTTGCAGGTCTGGGCGGCCCAGACCCTGCACACTAGAAAGAAAGGACCGCCCCTTGACCAGCTCCTGGTTGGTTAACCTGTAAAGCCCTTGGACTTTCCTATCTGAGAAGCGTATCTGTGTGTACCTGTGGCCTTGGGCCACACCAGGCCGTCTGTGCTAACAATATGGCTGGAGGCGGGGGCCTTACGCCAAGCTCTGTCAAGGTGACCTCCGGAGGGGCTGGAGGCAAGTTCCTGAGGTCAGCCACTGCACCCCTATGTGATGGACCCGCAATAAAAATTTGGATGTCAAGGCTCGGGTGCGTGCTTCTGGGGGACGATGCTTTGTATGTGATGTCACACATGGGTGCTTTGGAAAATGAAACACCGGCCACACTACCCCACAGGGAAGGACAGTGGGAAGCTCCCACCTGGTGTCCCAACAACTCTGTCCCATGTGCCTTTCACTTTGCTGACTTTAACCTGTACCCTTTTGCTGTAATACATTCTGAGTCTAACAGCTTTTCTGAGTTCTGATGAGTCCTTCTAGTGAATCATGGAGACTGAGGGTGGTTGTGGGACCCCCAACACAACAATAATGTGAAATGCTCACAGGATTCATAAGGATCAAAGACGTAAAAAACACCAAATAAAAATTTTAACTGTCAAGCACCCTATCAATGTCAAAATCTGAAAGAAAATACATCATTCTTTCTTTCCCGTTCTAAACGATCACAGCACAGGGCGCCTGGGTGGCTCAGCCGGTTAAGCGTCCCACTTCGGCTCAGGTCTCGATCTTGTGACTCATGTGTTCGAGCCCCGCCTCAGGCTCTGTGCTGACGGCTCGGAGCCTGGAGCCTGCTTCAGATTCTGTCTCCCTCTTTCTCTGCTCCTCCCCCACTCACACTCTGTCTCTCTCTCTCTCTCTCTCCAAAATAAACAACAAAAACATTTTAAAAATTAAAAAAAAAAAATGATCACAGTGCATTTTCACTAACAGGAATTTAATTGTCACCAAAAACTCTTGGTCCTGGTTCTACCTATAAAACTGAAGATCACTTGTATGTCATTTCTTCACTCATGGGTCCAGACACAGGTGGATAACCCATGATTGGCCAGTCCTTGAATACACAACTCTACCAAGATGCAATGTGGTCAAAACCCAGCCATTTTCTCTTCGATACAAGCCACCTGTGAATACCTACCACTGCGCATTTCTGAAAAATCACTCCTTCCTCAGCAGTTCCTTGAACGTCCCTCGAGATGTCTCCATACTACGATAAAGTATGGAAATTATCAGAAAATGAAAATTATTACACACATTTAATAAAAAGTACAAGAGGTAAAAAATTATAAGCAAATAAATACATGAATGTACAAGATGAACTTTTAAAAGAGGAGTAGAGGATTACTTCTGGCAGTCTAATAACCGCCTTAAATGACCTTGAAGATTTTTTAAACTTTTTTTTAAGTTTATTTATTTATTTTGAGAGAGACAGAAAGAGAGAGCAGAGGAGGGGCAGAGAGCATGAGAAGGAAAGAATCCCAAGCAGGCTCTGCGCTCAGTGCAGAGCCTGACGCGGGGCTCGAACTCATGAACCGTGAGATCATGACTTGAGCCGAAGTCAGGAGCTTCACTGACTGAGCCACCCAGGTGCCTCTTGAAGATTTTTTAAAGAGAGTATTAAAAAGACTGGAACTTGAAGGCTGTGAGGAACAAAGAATGTGTGCGTGTGGTCACACCCAAGCTCTCTCCTAGTCTGGGGGCGCATGTCAACAACACCCGTTGTCACAGGGGGACAGGCAAAGCACGGCTGATGCTTTGACAGAGGGAATGTGAGCAGAGCCGTGGAATAATCTTATGAGGGCTGCTCACGCGCCCTGCGTGCCTCCTGGGTACCGGGTGACGGGGTCCGCCAGCCACACACAGCAGGGGCCAAGGGGGCTCGGATCATGGGGTGCTGGGGCAGCCTCTGTGAGCTGATCCACCATCAACACAGAGAATCCACCCAGCTCGGGCCTCCTCCAGCTCCTCTGCGGCTTTCCTGGGAAATCCCAGAGGAAAGGCAGGGCCTGCCCACCAGATGCCAACCATCGCTGTCCCTCATAATCACAACCAGTATCTGTCCGTGTCTGCCCTTGGGATATCCCTACCCCCCGACCCCGGGGACTGGCTTCCAAGATATGGGCACATCCTTTAAACCAAACGGGATTCTGACCTCATTCACTGGGAAGCTTTCCTGGGCCACACCTCCCGCTCTCTGCCCCGCCCACCTACTTCCTGCAGGGGGACCACTATGTGCAAACTAAGGCAGCCCTCAGTGATACCAATAATCAGAAGAGTGGCCATTAGTTGCCAAGCCCAGCCACACGCCCATCCCTTTACATACATGGGTTCGATCTCCCCCATTTTACAGACGAGGAAACTAAGGCTCAGGAAGGTCGACTCACTTGCCCCAGGTCACAGGGGCAGGAAGCTTGGCCTCCACCCCGGCCGTGTGACTCCACATCCTGTGATGCTTCCACACGTACACCCCCTCTCCAGAGCCTGACCCTCTCTTTGTACAGAGACAAAGACGCAGAGAAGGGAAGTCATGTCCCCGAGAAGGTGCAGACAGTGTGCCTATGGCATCATCCCAGCATCGGCCCAACCGGGTCCCTGACCCCAGGGGGGCTCTCCGTCCGCCACCTCCCCCAGTGCCTTTGACACGCCAGCATCCTAACAAGCCTGAGAGCCCTCAAGCAGGCACCTGGCTTTCTGTTCTTCTCATCCTCCAACGGTATTGCCAGACACGGCTTTTGAGCATATACACGCCGGAGGGGAGGGAGTACAGACGTGCGACTAGGCCAGGCCACAAGTCATCTGTTCCTAGTGACACAGACTGCAAAGAACAATGATGACCACTGTGGGGGGGGTGCGTGGTGGCCCCCCAAAAAGGAGAGTTCCCCATCCTGACCCCTGGAACCAGCGAATGTGACCTTCATTAGAGAAAGGGTCTTTGGGGGCGCCTGGGTGGCTCAGTCGGTTAAGCGGCCGGCTTCGGCTCAGGTCATGATCTTGTGGTCCGTGAGTTCGAGCCCCACGTCAGGCTCTGTGGTGACAGCTCAGAGCCTGGAGCCTGTTTCAGATTCTGTGTCTCCCTCTCTCCGACCCTCCCCTGTTCATGCTCTGTCTCTCCCTGTCTCAAAAATAAATAAATGTTAAAAAAAAAAAAAATAAGGGGTCTTTGAAGATGCCACCAAGGATCTCAAGATGAGATCCTTCCATTCTAAATTTAGGTGGACTGGATTTACGTGGCCCCCAGATCCAATGACAGGTGTCCTTATGAGCGACAGAAAAGGAAAAAGACACAGAAGAAGGCCATGTGAAGGTGGAAACAGTTGATCAAACACTTGATGGGTCAATTTGGCTGTGACACCCAGGTATTTCGCCAAACACATCCAGATGTTTCTATGAAGGCAGTTTTTTTCTTTTACGTGAGATTAGCATTTAAATCCGTGGACTGTGAGTGAAGCAGATGACCCTGCAGAATGTGGGTGGGCCTCGCCCAATCAGTTGAGGCGTTAACAAAAAAGACCAACCTCCTGCGAGGAAGAGGAAGTACACACACACACACACACACACACACACACACACACACAATTTCTTATCGTTTTTCTGGAGAATCTCAATGCAGAGATTGAAGTGACGTGGCCACAGCCAAAGAAGCTACCAGAAGGTGGAAGAGGCAAGGAAGGATTCCCCTACAGCCTTTGGAGGGAGCGTGGCTCTTGCCCACTCCTTGATGTTGGACTTCTAGCCTCTAGAAGAGAGAGTGACAGAATATATGTCACTCTTTTAAGCCACCAGGTTTGGCAGTTCTAAGAAACTAATTCAAACACTTAGCAGGGGGGCCAAGAAGGGGCTCGTGGCCGTGGCAGCCTGCTGCCCGAGCGCAGTGGCTCTCACGCCATCTTAGGTCATGAAATTGTAAGTGAAAGGTGGCCCTGGGGCACCTGGGTGGCCCAGTCATTTAAGCGTCCAACTGCTGATTATGGCTCAGGTCATGATCTCGCAGCCGTGGGATCGAGCCCTGTGTTGGGCTCTGCACTTGAATGTGGAGCCTGCTTGAGATTCTCTCTCTCTCTCTCTCTCTCTCTCTCTCTCTCTCTCTCGGCCCCTCCCACTTCTCAAAATAAATAAACTTAAAAAAAAAAAAAAGGCAGTCCTATGTGAGCCAACAAACAAAACAGAATGGAAAACGACAGCAGGGGCGCCTGGGTGGCTCAACTGGTTAGGCGTCCAACCTCCGCTAAGGTCATGATCTCGAGGCTCGTGAGTTCGAGCCCCACGTCGGGCTCTGTGCTGACAGCTCAGAGCCTGGAGCCTGCTTGAGATTCTGTGTCTCCCTCTCTCCAGCCCCTCCCCCGCTCGCACTCTGTCTCTCTCTCTCTGTCTCAAAAATAAACATTTAAAAAAATGGAATAAACCTTTGAAAGAAAAAACAAAAAACAAACAAACAAACAAAAAACAACAGCAGGGGCGGGGACTCCGACTCGGGTTCAGCCACTTTACCTGCGGGACCCTGAACACGTTTCATAATCTCTCTCATCCTGCTCCCTAAACATAGCACCTGTGTACAGAACTTGTAATGAGGCTCCAGTGAGATGATGCACAGACGATGCTAAGCCCAGGGCCTGGCGCAGTCAATACTCATTACACACTCACCATTACTGTCCCTAGCAGTGTTTCTGACAGCTGGCAGCCAATCGGTCCAGCTGAAGCAGAACCAGAGCCCCGCTTCAGAACCAGCAGCCCACGGCTCAGATTCAAACCTCCGATTCATCTCAAACACTCGACGTGGTACAGAAGAGAAAAGCTCTTTGGACTGAAAACTCTATTTAGTGAAAGAGAAGGACCAGACTTTTCTGAAGAACCAAAGCCCGTGGCATTTCCTACACCGTTGGCCCCAAACTGGTTTCTTGCCAACTTCTGGTATTTCTGTTGACGTACCAAACGCGTTACTTACCAGGCGCTGAGTTATAGGAGACTCTCTTTTAGACAAAGTCTTCTTGGGCCCCGAGGGGGTAAAAGCAAGCGTGGATGGAGTCCAGGGCTCACTGGAGGCTGCGGAAGCCAGGAGTGGGTTAAAGACCTCACTTTTCCTGCTGAATTTCCTTCCAAACAGTGCTCCCCCTGCAAAACAGTGATGCGTCTGCAGGGATGGGCGGGAAGGCGATAAGACGCAGGGACGGACTCGGGAGGCAGACCACACGTATGCGGAAGGCGCCTGAGAGGGGTTTGCTGAAAACGAGTAAGTGGATGAATGAACGAACGAATGACTTATCCTCTCTCTGCCGGGAATACGAGACAGGCTCATTGAGGGGCCATCGAGCCTGAAGAGAGTGTTTCACCAAGTGGGTGTGTGATACAAGGTACATTCCCGGGCCCCCTCCCAGACCTACCGAATCAGACCACCAGGCAAGGTAGGGGGCCCTGGGTGATTCCTACACACACACACGGCATCAGACGGCCCTGAGTTCGAATCCTGACTCCGTCACTCATCAGCTGTGTCCTTGGACAAGTTATCTAACCTGCCCGTGCCTTGGTTTCCCTAACTGCACAGTGGACAGGAGAGTAAGTCTCACCTCACTGGGTCCTCCAGATGACCTGTCTCCTGCAGAATGGGCCCCTGGTGAGCACCACTGATGGTGACTCTGGGGAGGACTGGCCACTGCCAGACACAGCGCCTCCTGAGTCACCCAACATGGACAGGGTCCCTCCAGAACTCGCCCTGTGTCAGTATGTTGACAACTCACAGGCGCCACGAGTAACAGAAACATCACTTAAAACACACTGGCTGAGCTGTCAGGAGGGGATGCTGATCGGCTATGGGGCCCCAGAACACTCTGAGCCTCAGTCTCCCTCCCCTGGGGACGTGGCTAAAATATCCCTGAGATGGGGCTCCCTACGGAGCAAATGAGATGACAGGCTAGACGTGAACACGCTCAGGAGTAACCAGGGCTCGAAGCCAGAAATTCACATGTCTGCAGAATCGTGCGTTTTCAACGTTTACCTTCTATCCAGACACAGACTGGATTCTGATTAGAACGAATTTCCCTTTCGGTCTTCCTTACAGTGTATGGACAGCAAGATCTTTACGAGTGCTTTCGCCAACTTTTATAACTTCAAAATACATGTTGGTATAAGTAAGCACTTGAACAACAACAACAAAAAAGATGTGGAACTGGATCCTGGATAAAACTGGTAACTTTTTTCCCGGACAGCGTCTGGGGTTGAGTCAGGTCACAAAGTTGGAAAGGGGATGATGGCGAGCATTGGGGCCTCGCCATGGAAGGGACTGGGCGCCTTCCCAGGCCGGCTGCTGACTCAGGAAGGTCTGAATAAATCACACAGGTGCCAGCGGGACTGGACGCACGTCTCTGGACCCGCACCCAGTCCCTCAGGCTAAGGGACACATGCTTTCTCGGCAAACTTGCTGGACATAAAATCTGAGGCCACACTCGGCTTTATCTCTGGTGCACCTGTTCACGCCCCCGGCCCTCAGAAGGCCCAAACACAGGCTCTGATGAAAACTTGAACAAGGCGCTTCTGGTGTTGACAGACAGTAGAGAAGGAATCCGGGCCATACCGTGACTATCACCACCCAGCACATCATCGCTCAGTGGCCTCCCCCTTCTGGCCACCAGCACAAGGGACATCTGCACTGTCTATGCAGTTCTTGGGCTGTCCCCTCACTCTCCTGCCTCTGGCTGCCACACGCCTGGAAGCTCCTCCTTCCATCCCCTTGTCCTGCTAAACTGTCACTTCTCAGGATGCTGCTGGGAGCACCGGAGCACCTCCTCCAGGAAGCCCTCCCTGAAGCCCCTCCCAGGGATCTTACTGCTCCGTCCCCTGCTCTTAATGCAGTCTGCTCCCTCTCGCCCACAGACCTGCCTCATCAATGAATAAAAGGTTCTCTACCACTGCAGTGAGATCATCTCAACCTAGTTTACTCAAACGAAAACTGTATTTTGGAAAATGTAAAGTTGGCAGAGAGTAAACAAAGACCTGGGAAATACCTTTTAACTCCGCAAATGAGTGAGATCTGGGCAGCCCTGGTATGAAGGAGGATCCCCGAGGAAGGTGTATGTCTAATCTGTGCCGAGCAGACTCTGCTGAAAAGACAGTTTTGTCAGCGAGGCCCCTCCTCTTCTCAGGAAGCATCTTGTTCAGTCTGTGCAGACAAGCGGGGCCAGCCTGGCCCCCAGTCCATCCAAGTCCCCAGGAAGCAGAATGAGGCACAGAGCCCAGAAGAGTCCACCCACAGCCCCAGTGATGGGGCCGGGGACAGACACAGGACTCAGGCTGAGCCCATCGGTCGCCCCTAGAGCCCTTGCCAAGCTATTGAGAAGTCTTCCACTGCATAAGGGCTGGCTGTTACAGCTCCCCAAAGGCTCCTAGGGGAAAGTGGGGCTGAGATGAAAAAGAAAGACGTGGCCCGGGCACGCGGAGCCCCTGGATCTGGCCACGCCCAGGCTTGCACGGTTCAGTTACAAGGCCAGCCAGTTCTGTTTTCTGTAGGTGAGTTTCAGCTCAATTTCTGTCTCCTGATGTGGTGGGCTGACTAATGAATGACCCCTGAAGGTGCCCAGGAGCTAATCTAGGGGACCAGTAAATATGTCATCCTGTATGCAACAGGAACCTCCCAGATGTGATTAAATCAAGGTCCTGAAGATGAGGAAATCACCTGGACTATCCGGGTGGGTAGTAAATGTCATCGCAGGTGTCCTTAGGGAGGCAGAGAGAGCTGACAGGTAGAAGAGGAGAAGGCCACGGGACCACTGAGGCAAGACGCCGGCCTGCTGGTGCTGAGATAGAGGAAGGGGCCAGGACCCACGGACTGCATTGGAGCATAGCCAGAGAGGCTGGAAAAGGAGCAAACGTTCTCCCCGGAGCCTCAGACGGAGCACGGCCTTGCCGACACCTTGACTTCAGCCAGCTAAACGGATTCTGAACTGTAGCCCTCCAGAACTCCAAGAGAGTAAATCTGTGTTGTTTTTAAGCCACAAACTTTGGGGTGATTTGTTAGAGCAGCCGCGGGAAACTCACACACCTGGCTAATATGCACATACTGTATTCAATCAGACTCCTTTGGGGGAGACTCAGGACAGGCCACCTGACCCTGAACCCTGTTCTGTGCACTAGGGCTCGGCCAGCTGCTGGAGGGGCGACGCACTGCCCTTGCCCTAACAGGTCAGCGGATAACATGATATATTTGCCCAAGGTGGGCAGGTCAGTGGAATGTTGAGGCAGGTGGAGGCAAGAGGGCTGTGACTTTAAGTCTAATTCTCTTTCAGGGCCAAAGCAACGAAAACAATCAAGCAAAAGACAAACTTACCTTCGGTCTTAAGGCGAGAGCTTTCTACGTTGGGCCAAATCAAATGGGGCAAGTCCTAGAAAATTTCAAAGGCGAAAGTCACTAACCGAAGACCCTACTTGTAAGAAGTGATTGAACGTCATTTTCGCAAATGGCTCACACAGAAAGGAGCTGCACTTTTACCCGGAAATCTGAAACAAATTTTTCTAGAGCAACCACCCCCACCAGGAGTACGGGATTACCTTCTCTTTCCCACAGAGACCATCAGCTCAGTCCTGACTGCATTTGGGGAGGCTGTCTGGGAAGGCAGCACCGTGTGGTCAAAATTTCAATGTACTCGGATAGACCTGAGTTCGAATCCCAGCTCTGCCTTTCGCCCACCCTGTGACACGGGCTGGGACTCCAGCCTCTGCCTTCCCACAGTCTTGCAAGTTCCTATGGAGTGGCTCGTAAAACACTCGACAGGGAGTCCAGAGAAGTGGGTTCTAGCCAGAACAGTCTACGTGCTGTGTGTCCTTAGCCAAGTCTCTCAGCCTCTCTGAGCCTCAGACCCTCATCTAAGAAGTGAAGATCTCAAAGCCTCCTCCCAGCATGCTTCACCTTGCTCAGGGATGAAACCTGCCCAAACAGGGCCCAGCTAACTCTCCCACTCCACCTCTGTAAAACACTGGGCCCTGGAAAGGCCCAGACCTTTCTACCGTAAAATTAATAATAATAACAAAGCTGGCCTGGTTGAGCCCTTGAAATGGGCTGGGTCCCCTGCTGTGCACTCAGATGAGTTACACAAACAGTCTTCGGCACAAGCTAGTGAAGTGAGCGCCGTTCTCATTTTCCAGTAAAATCCCCAGACTCGGGGAACGGGATACGAAGGTAGATACTGAATGCAGATATTCAATAACCCACTTAACACTAATTACATATTTCATGAATAATTATACTTTTAACAATATGCTACATAAAGTATCAGGACCACCTATCATGTGGCAAAGTCTAGAAGGAGGTTCTGAAGCGTCAGCCTGGGTGGCCTTGGGGAAAGGGGTGGTGTCCCTGCGGGCCGGAGAGGGAGGCCCCCTTCTCTCCATGCCAACTGAGTGGTTTATCTCCTACAAGCAGAAGCACATGTCCATGTGTCACTGTAACAGCAGTAACAGTGACCGAGCGATGGGAGCCACCGTACAGGAGCTGCCCCGCACGCCTGCTCTTTTGGGGGTCTGCCGGGTCCCTCACACCCGACGTGAACGCCGTCCCCAGAGTCTCCTCGGACAGGAGTACGTGGCCAATACAGCCGCCAGTTCATAAAGTGCCTTCCACCAGGCAGAAGGAGGTACCCCTTCCCCAAGAGTCCTTCCGCCTGTCACTGTTGTGATACAGCAGTGTGGACGGAGTGAGTCTTTACCGCCACCCGGCAGGGGAAACAACCTCACGATAACAACACAGATCCAGGCGGCGCACAGGGACCTCCTCCCAAAAAGTACAATACAGAAGGAGGAAGATGAGAAACACAAAAAGTGAGAATGATGGCCAACGCTACTCCAGCCAGGAGGCCAAGGTCAACACCAACAGCGGTAGGGCATGTTGATGGCATGCACCCAGACAAATCCTGGGAGGTGGCACCCTACGAAACAACGGACAGGACCCTCAAAACTGCCAAGTTCATCAGAAACAAAGAAAGTCTGAGACACCGGCACGACCAAGGGAAGCCTAAGGAGACAAGATGACTGAATGTTATACTATGGTGTCCTGGATGTAATCCTGGAACAGAAAAAGGGCATTAGGTTAAGAAGAAAACAGGGGCACCTGGGTGGCTCAGTCGGTTAAGCGGCCGACTTCGGCTCAGGTCATGATCTTGTGGTCCGTGAGTTCGAGCCCCGCATCGGGCTCTGTGCTGACAGCTCAGAGCCTGGAGCCTGTTTCAGATTCTGTGTCTCCCTCTCTCTGACCCTCCCCCATTCATGCTCTGTCTCTCTCTGTCTCAAAAATAAATAAACGTTAAAAAAAAAAAATTAAAAACAAAAAAGAAGAAAACAAAAAAGCTCAGAGAGTCGGAATAAACTATGGACTTTAATAATAATATAACGATAACGGTATTAGTCCATTAGCGACAACAAACGTACTATACTAAGGTGAGACGTTAGCAAGGAAAGCTGGGTGTGTGGTCAGGGCAGATATATACGAACTTTCTGTACTATGCGCTCCATTTTTCTAAAATCTGAAACTGTTCTAAAACAGAAAGGCTATTAACTTACAAAATACACATCCACGAGGTCTCTAGAGTGGACAGGGGCTCCACTGTGCACCCAACACCCACGCATCTGCATGTCTGTACAACCCCTGCCCCCTGGAACTTTCCACCCCTTCTCTCGCCAGAATTTGCTGCACGACAGGCTGTGCACTCGGCACCCCCAGGCAAGCACACCAGACCTGGCCCCTGACCTCACCAAGGGATGATGGTCTCTTTACCAACAAACATTTCCCCTCGAAGGGGCAGATTCCAAGGGGGCAAACAACCCATGAAAGCCCAGGTGCCAGGAGCCCCTGGCCAAGTATCCAGGGATCTCCCTGGCTTCTGGGTAGCACCAGCCTGGAGGGTGCCTCTCCAGGGGCTCCTTGGCCCCACGAAGCAGCCTGCTCTCACGGAGACGGTGCTCAGAAGGCAGCCGATAGCCCCTTTCAATGCCCAGCCTTCCCCTCCCTGGTCATCCCTCCCTCCAACATGGCAGCCCCTGACAAGGTCACCATGACCTCTACAAGGCTCCGTTTAACGGCTGGTTGTCCGTCCTCACTGCACACGACCCACCAGCGGCATCCGATATGGGAACATACTGGCATCCCATCCTTGCTGTAACAACCACCATGAACTTAAGGGCTCAAAGCGACACACATTTATTACTTTATGCTTCTTGAGGCCGGAAGTGTGACGTGAGCCTCAACGGGCTAAAATCAAAGCGTGAGCAGGGCTACATATTTTTTCTGGAGGCTCGAAGGGAAAGTCCATCTCTTGGCCTTCTCTGGCTTCTGGAGGCCACCCACGCGCCTTAGCTCAGGGCCCCCTCCCACATCTTCAAGGCCAGCCGCAGCAGGGTCTCCTCACACCGCATCGCCATGACCTCCTTCCAACGCCACATCTCCTCCCCCCCCCCCTTCCGCCCCCTCTTCCATGTTTTAGGACCCTTGTGATTACATCAGCACCAGCCAGATAATCCAACGACCTCTCTCTCTTTTGAGGTCAGCTGATTAGTAACCATCAGCAACGTAAACTCCCCTTTGCAAGGTAACCTAACACATTCACTGGTTCCGGGATCGATGTGGAGGTCTTTGGGGGGCAATGCTCTGCCTACGCCGAGCCCCTCTCTCCCTTTAGTGCTCTCCTCCCCTGACTTCTGGGTCGCAGTCTTGGTTGCCTTCCTGTCACACCAGCCACACCTTCTCATCTCCTTTGCTGGATCCCTCCTTCTTCCTGCCTAGCCACCGGCTCCAGGGTGCTGCCTTAAGGCCTCCCTCTTCCCAATCCCCGCTTCCCCCCAAGGTGAGCTCAGCCATTTCTCAGCTGACCACTGCCCGGCGTCACCAGTTCGGATCCCTCCCCCAAGTCCAGACTTGCCCATCTAACACTCCACTGTATGCCCACCGAAGAGGCAAACTGAACTCGGCAAGACCAGAACCGAATTCCTAATGTAGCCAATGGTATCTCTATTCTTCCACGTGGTCAGGCGGAAATCCTTGGCCTCATCCTTGACTCCTCTGTCTCTCTCTCTCTCTCTCTCTCTCAATCCACAGCCACTGGCGGGATCCTGAGCATAAGCCACGGGACCTTTCCTGATCTGCCACTCCTCACCCTTCTGGCCTCATCACCTCTGTACCTCCCCCCCCCCCCCCCCGCCCTCGCTCTGTCGACCCCCCTGCCTCCTTGTTGGTCCTGGGCCACACCAGGTACACCCCACCTCTGGCCTCTGGCGTGGCACTCCAGAAGGCTCTTCTCCTGGACATGGCCTTGCCCTCCCTCATTCCACCCAGGGCTCCGCTCACCTGCCACCTCCTCAAAGCGCCCACCCTGACCACTCGACTAGACAGCACTCACTGCTGTCTTTCCCAGCCCACTCTGCCCACTGTATTTCTCTCTGCAGCCTAAACCACTGCCTGGCACCACTGTTGAGGCCTTGTCCTGCCCCAGGAATGCAGACTTCCTAAGAGGAGAGACTGCTTGTTCTCTTATATCCCAAACAGGGCCTGGCACCTAGAAACTTGTCCGTAAACACCAGAAGTGAACGGCTAACTCAGAAGCATCTTGTCCACTCAACCCTTCAAGGCCTTCTCTCCTTCCAACGAACTTTCGACAGAACTTTCCGCCATGGTGAGAATGTTCTATAGTCCGTGCCTCTAGCACACATGGCCATTAAGCACTTGAAATGTTTACGTTTAAATAACCACACGTGGCTAGTGGCTCCCGTGCTGGACAGAGCATTACTTAGGCCATCTGGGAAATGGTTGTAACCACCTCTCAGTTTATCCTTTGCAGGAAGGGACAGATAATAAGATAACACTAAGCATTTATCTTCAGGTTTTCAAAGCACTTTCTTGTGGAGCCTAGCAACAAGTGTCCACAAGAATGTTCCGGCATTGGTTTCTCAGAGCAAGTGCGGAGCAGGCCAGGTGAGGGGGCTCTGAACACGGGGACCAGAGTGAGAGCACAGCACGGGCCTGGGGGGATGGGTGGCTCCCCGGCCGGATTTTGTCCTCTGCAAAATGGGCCAGACACGTCCCACCTCACGGGACAGGAGTACATGAAAGGACCCTGTGAAATGTTGCCATGGGGACTTTTCAAAAGCTCAGTAAATCAACGGTGTTATTACTTTGTCTTCTCTAGTGAATATGTAATAATAGAAAATGAACAGAATCTCCTTGAAGGGCCCTAAAAACCTGTAGCACGTGTAGCAAGCACCTTGGGGCCTGCAGGCATTGAACCCAACAGGACCAGGGAAGCCAGACCCTGGGGGAGGATGGGGAGGACCCCAAGGCCTGAGGGGAGAGGCCACTGAAAAGGGCAGTTCTGGGAACAGAAGCCTAACTCTCCCAGGGATTGGTGGGAGGGGGGTGTGGGCTGGGGAGGAAAGTGGTCATAAGTACATCGCACACCACAGACAGATCCCCCATTCTGGACGTCAGCCATCTGGGGGAAATGAGTGGGACAGAGCACAAATTAGGGGGTGGGGGAGACTCAGAAGAAACAGTCACCAAAGGCCGGAGGCTAAGTAGTGGGGACTGAAGCTAAGGGCTGGAGCGGGCTGCAGAAAGTCCAGCGGATTGGGTAAGGGGGGGCAGGACGCAGAACTGATGGCCACTTTTGGAGGCAGGGGAAAGGGGAATCTAGGGAGAGAGCCAGGGCTCTGTGCCTTCCCAGGTTGGTGGCCACAGTGGGAGGGGAAGGTGGGAAGTGGGTAAATTCAGCAACCAAGACGGTCAATGAAACTCCAGCCAGGAATCCCAACTGGGCTTCTAACAGCCGCTGCACTCCAGGCGTGCTCCCCTCTGCGGACGCTGCACCCAAGCGAACTCGCCTACCTCGGCACCCACCCGCGGGGTGGTCGCTGTAAAGGCTCACAGACCAGGAATCGGGAGGCACAGGAAGTGAAGCGACTTTGCCCAGGTCACAGGGCTTTTAGGCTTCGGAGCGAGATTCGACCCAGGCGGCCGGCAAAGCCTAAGCCCGCAGACACCGCGCGCGCTGCTCCTTTCCTGGGACTTCGCGGGTCTGAGCGCGATACACTAGAAACACCCGAAGCGTCCTACTCGGAGCTTGCCCTCCCTCCGATAGTCTCCCCAACTCGAAGGGGCCTCCCCGCGCCGGTGTAGACGAAGCCCGGCCCGGCCTGAGTCCGACCGGAGACGGGGGAAGCGCCCTCCTTACCTGCGCAGTCCGCTCGGGCCCCGCCCGGGGAGCTGCGGGGAGACCCGAGGGACGCTGCCGTCCGAGGGGGCGCCCGAGGGCACCCGGGCCCGCGGGGAGCCGGCCTCGGCCTCCGGGCCCAGCGGGCAGCGCCAGGGCTGCGGCCAGGAGGCCCCCGGCCAGCACCCACGTGGCGCTCCCCGCGACGCCCGCCGCGCCCATCGCCCCTCCGGAACAGCGACCCCAAGGTGGCGGGCGCGGCTGAGTCGCCGGAGCTTCCGGACCCCAGGCCCGCCCCGCCGCCGAGCATGCTCAGTTCGAGCCGCCGCGGAAAGTTTTCTGGAACACGCTCGGGCATCTGGGACTGGGCGGGCTGGGAGGAGGCTGGGTGGGGGACGGGCGTGGGGCGGAGGGCGGGAGCGAGCCTGGGGCCACACTTGGGTTTGCTCGCGCCACGCCTGGGAGCTCCTCTCTACCCAAATCAGATCCGGATCGGGTCACTCGTCTTCTCCCAAAGATTTCAGAGGCTCCAAGTGCCCCTCCACTGATGCCTCCCGGTTCTCAGCTCAGACCCATCTCCTCCGGGGAGGCTTCCGTGACACATGCACACACCGGGCTGCCCCCAAAGCCTGCTCCAGACCCACCAAACCCTTATCAGAGAACGGAGAAGCATCTAGAGAGGCAGATAGCCCTGTGTCCTGGAGAGCCCTGAGGGGACAGGACAAGATAAAGAGGGGCTGGGAGGGAGACTCGGGGATCAGGAACCAGAGGGAAAGGCCACTCTCACTTTCTATTGGATTTAGTTCAGCCCCATTGGGCTCGTATTTCCTGAACCCTTACTGTGGATTAGCCCCTGGACCTGCCTAGGTATCTACCAATTTCCAGGGCAGACAGTTAGTCACCCCAGCCACTGTGGGGAACCGGAGAGAGGGGATTTGGTGCCTGGAGCCAGGAAGCAGCAGGTGAGCAAACTCCTTGAACTGTCCAATCGGGTAAGGTTGTAGAGAAGGAAGGGGCCACAGATACCAGGAGAGAGCCAGGTAGAGTAGTCTCTCTGCTTCCTCTTGCTTTCCCTGAGTCCTCAGTGACCTGCTCCTTGGGGAGAAGTTTCCTATCCTGCAGTCTGTCGAGCAGCCTCAGGCCAGTAAGACTGGCACCTGTCCGTTCCTTCTCCCCCAACCCCTCCAAGGACAGGCCCTCCCTGACTCGACACAGACAAGGCAGTGGGGTTTGAGAGTCTGAAAATGTATTAGCCAGGCTCCCCACAAGAGGTACCACTGCCCTGGGGGGCAGGGAGTATCTGGCAGGATGCCAGGAGTGAGCCAAGGCCGAAGGCTAGATGCCAGCATATTGCTGAAGCATCCGTTCTATTTGACATGAGTAATTTACAGGGTGGTTTTAAGAGCCAAACAACTTTACAATAAAGTAAAACGCAAAGAACACTGCATTTAAAAAATAAGTTCTTAATGTCCGAAGAAACAGCCAGCATAAAAAGCAAGAACTTCAGGTTGTTGCCCCATACACGTTCCCAGAAGCCTTGGAGATGCTTCTAAGGAAACATTTAAGTAGTGGAGAGTGCGAGCTCTGAAGCCAGCCAGACACGGCTGTTAATGTATCTGTCTCATTTCCTAGTTGTGAGACCTGGGATGAGCAACTCTTCCTCTCTGGGTGTCCATTTATTATATAAAAAGTAAATCCGGGTAATAGTCCCCACCTTGCCCACCTGGAAGGTTCATGAGGTAATGCGTCCCCAAGACAAGAGGTCCTCAGTAAATGTTTGCTCAAGCAAAGAGCAGATGGTGAATTCCTCGAGTTGTTTATCTCCCCGCACAGCCGTGAGATATCCGGTGTCTGGACCTCGTCTGGTCCCTTGCGGGCCTGGGGCTGGTTCCATCAGCAGGTTCTCTGTGAAGACTGAGCGAATGAATGACCACACAGTGTCTCGTTCCTAGTGCGGGCTGGGTGTAACAATCTTGTCTCTACACATTATCATAGAGGAAACTATTGACTATCCATAGAAGGGGATTAAAACAGGAGCCTTCAGGCTAACAAGTTCAGAGGCAGTGGCGGACTGTGTGGTCCACAGACGGCCGACCGGTCCGGGTGAGGAGCGGGACTGGAGTCGGACTCTCAACTAGGTCACTTAGCCGCCGTGACCCTGAGCTTCCTCGTCTGGAGAGTAGGCGGAGAATAAGTACCCATCCCGGAGGGCTGTTGAGAAAGTTACTGACATCAACAGGCTGAATGCTTAGCCCATCTTACACGCTCGAGAAACTTAACCGAGCAACACCGTCCTCCGTGGCTGGGGGACCCCCCTCCCCACCTCCTTCGCTCCCGGGAAGCCAAGAGGCCCCGGGGACTCCCCTGGCCGAGCCGCGCGCCTCGCTCCAGGCATGCTCAGTGCGAGGGCAGGCCGGGCGGGGGGCGGCTCCAACTTTTGGGCGGACCACCCAGGCTCCTCCCTCCGGCCGGGCCGCGCCGGGAAGGGGGACCGGAGCCGGAGGCTGGAGAGCGCGCAGGCCGGAGGAGTCGGTGGAGCGCGCCGCGCCCCTGCCCGCCCGGTCCCCGAGTTCGCTGGTCGCCGAGCTGGCGGGGACGGTGCCCCGGGCGGCGGGCCGAGGCGGCGCGCGGCGGCGGGGGCGATGCGGCCCGCCCGCCGCCTGAGCGCCCCCGATGGCCCGCGGCGCGGCGGCCTGCGGGAGCGACGCGCGGCTGCCGCTGGGCCGGGACGCGGTGCGGCCGGCGCCCGCGCTGCTGGCCCCCGCCGTGCTGCTGGGCGCCGCGCTCGGCCTCGGCCTCGGCCTCTGGCTCGGCTGCCGCGCAGCCCGCCCGCGCCCACGGCACCAGGTGGGTAGGTTGGCGGGACGCGCGGGTGTGGGACGCGCGCGGCGCGGGCCTCCTGCGCCCCTTGCGCACTTGAGCGAGATCGCGGGCAACGCGCGCACCTGGTCCTGCCCCGGCTTCCCCTCTGCCCTGGGAAGGGGGCTGGAGATCCATTCCAGAGTGGGGGAGGGGAGGGCGGCGGTGGAGTGACAGGAGGGCACCGCCCTGGGGCCCCCAGAAGGGGCTGCTCCGTCCTACTCCGCCGTGCGTTCACAGACGGCCGCTAAAGCGCTCTGGGCCTCAGTCTCCACATCTGTGGCACCACGGGATTGGATTCGCAGCTGGCCGAGGGGCCCGGCTGAGCACGGTGGACGGGGTGGGGTGGGGGGGCCGCGATCCCTACCCATCCTTTCTGCTTCCTGCTGGGTGGGTGACCCAACTAGCCTCTGTAGACCTGGCTGCCACCCTGGTATGCATTCATGCATTCATTCATTCACTCATTCATCCCTACAAAGTTTGATGAGCGCCTTCTGGCAGCCACCGTCCTGAGGGGCTGAGACGCCACATTCCCGTGCAGGGTAGACCCCGCCCTTGCTGCTGGAGGTTCACAGCCTCCAGAAAAAGGCTGCAAGTAAACATTTGATTGTAACACAACCTGCTGAGCTCCGTGATGGGAAACCATACTGCTACCACCTGCTGATTGCTGACTGTGTGCCGGGCCCTCAGCCGGATCGTCTACCTGAATTATCTCATTGAATCCCCAAAACAGCTTTGTGAGTTTGTTCTGTCAGTGACCCCACTGTGCGTTTGAGGACACTGAGGCACAGAGAGGTGAAGTGACTTGCCAAAGTGACAGATGCGTGTCTAAGCCCAAAGTCACTGTACTCTCCATGAGAGGCAGTGGTCACAGGCTAGATGCACGAAGGGGATTGGTGGGGGCTTCGCGTGACCTTTGTTGCGGGATGGGGTGTCGTGCGGAGAGGTCTGGCATACAGCAAGGCGTTCGTTCGATCAGGAGTGATGTGATCACTGTCTTGGGTCCTTGCAGCTTTGACCTCTTTGAAGGATAAAGTCTGGTAGGATCTGAATTGAGGTGTGTGGTCTTGTTGCCTGAGTTCCTGGCCCATTGGAGAAGGAGACAAGCCCAGCAGGTGGAAATGCGGGCTCTTTCATATTGCCCCTGGACTTCGGGGGAGCGTTTTTTGCTGGAAAGGAGTGATAAAGGCTGAAAGTAAAATGTGTTGAATGCTTATGGGCAAGGTTGAGGTTGTCACATCCCGCTGGTGATTAAGGGACACTGAGAGACCTCGGCTTCTTGTGTGAAGAGAGAGGTTACACGTACAGAGCCTTTGCTGGGTGACCTGTTCCGAGCCAAGCGCTTGTGGGATTTGGGTTCTATGTTCTCGCTCCAGACCTCTGAGTGGGGGAACTGTCATTATCCTCACATGCCAGGTTAGGAAATCGAGGCTCCACAATGTTGTTCTCGGTCCAGGGCCACATGGTGAATAAACAGGGGGGCTGGATTTCAACCCCAGTCTGTCTGAACACCTAAATCAGAGCCGAAAGCTCTGAAGGCCATCTGCTACTTGGTGCGGTAACGGTCAGTCTCTGTCTTGGTCTGTCCGGGCTGCAGTAACAAAATACCATACGCTGTGTAGCTTACAAACCACAGAAACTTATTTCTGACAGTTCTGGAGGCTGGAAGTCCCAGATCAGGGGCCAGCACGGCTGGGTTCTTGGTGAGTGCCTCTTCCAGGTTGCAGACTGCTGACTTCTCACTGTCCTCAGAGAGTACAAGGGTCGGGGACTCCCCGGGACTCTTTTGTAAAAGCACTCCTCCCTTTCGGGAAGACTGGACCCTCCGGAACTAATCACCTCCCAAAGGTCCCACCCCCAAATGCCATCACCTTGTGAGTTGGGGTTTCAGCCTGTGAGTGGGGGGTGGGGCACAAACCTTCACACCATAGCGGTGGCCCGGTGGCCCGTGTCACAGCTGAGGCTCACGGGGTTTGGGTTTGTGCAGCTGGCCGCTAAGGCCTGCATTAGTCCGGTTGAAGGTCTAATGGTGGCTCAGACTAGGGCAGTAGCCTTAGAGGGGGCTCTGGCTCCAGGGTAGGGCTGACGGGGTTTTCTGATGATTTGGATGGGACCTTAGGAACAGCCTTCTTTATTTTTTTGAAGTTTATTTATTTATTTTTGAGAGAGAGAGGGAGAGAATATGTGTGCATGGAGGGGGGGAGGTTTGGCAGAGAGAGAGGGAGAGAGAGAATCCCAAGCAGGCTCTGCTCTGCCATTGCAGAGCCTGACACGGGGCTCGAACTCACGAACTGGGAGATCGTGACCTGAGCTGAAATCAAGAGTCAGATGCTTAACCAACTGAGCCACCCAAGCGCCCCAGCAACAGCGTTCTACGTGGACTCCTTTTTTCATCTTCTCTTCCCTACATCTCTTTTTCTAAAATGCCCACGCAGCAATCTGACTGTCTGGGTTAAAAACCTCCAGTGACTGCTGGTCGCCTACAGAAGATTATGTCCGATTTCCCAGCGTAAGGAAATGGAGTACAAGGTGATCACCTTCCCTGGGACATCCAGCCTCAACACAAGGTGCCCAGGCACCCACAGCATCCTGTTCTCCAGCCACCCAGTATCTCCTTGCTTCTCCACTTCTGCACACCCATTCTCTCTGCCTGCAGTGACCTTTCTCGGCTTTCCCTGCTCTCTGACCTTTCCCACTGATCCTTCAGGAGGCAGAGAAAAGACCCCCTCAGGCTAGATGAGGTACTTCTTCCCTCCTGCGTGCTGGGTTCCCTGTTCTCCTCTGGTCCAGGTCACCCAGCTCATAATTTTACCTTGCACCGCTTTCTTTCTGTTGTTTTCCTTTTCCTTTGTGCGTTCGTTGTATCTATTTCATCATCAAAACTTTTTATTTGCGTTGGCATTCTACCTGCTCATCGAGTGTTCGCTTACCCCGGCTCAGAAAGCAACGCGTCCAACTCTTTCAGCTGGTTTTAGGGTAATTTTCTCCCCTTTCTAAAGAACTTGCTTCCCCGGCTCCTTCTTGCATTTTTGGCTTCAGGCATAGCGTTGACTTCACACTGCGGACCCCTGGACCCCCGGGAGGGTTCAGCTCTCTTTTCTTCTGTTTCATATGCACACCCACCCCAGCCGCCACCACCACCCTCCCTGTGTGGCTATTGGGTAATTTTGTTTCAATCAGTGTTCAGTGTTCCCTTTGTCAGGATTCTGGAAGCACTTTTTCACCGTGAGTCAAGGATCAGCTGCAATTGTGATTACTTTCCTTTTTCTCACTGCCTTTTGTTTTCGCTGAAATTAATAGTTACCCAGGTTTTTTTCCATTTGCTTCGATTCTCCTGCTCATTCATATAACACCGAACACCCCTCCTTTTATACACGTTTCTTGTCGAGACACTTGAGGGCGTTAAGCATTTGATAGGTTTTATCTTCTTGCAAACACCGGGAAACTTCTCGCCTGCTCCCGTCTCAACCGGGTTGGCTCTCTGGACCACTGTGACTCATTTGGACCAAACCAGCAACAGCATTTCCTGGGAGCTTGTTAGAAATGCCAGTTCCTGGGCCCCATCCCAGACTCACTGATGAGAATCTCTGGAGGTGGGTAATCTCCACTTACATTTAAGGAGCCCTCCCAGGGACCGTTTTGTTTTTCAACATCAAGCAGCGGATACTCTAGGCTTTTGCTGTCACCAGTGGGACCTCTCCGGCCGTCACCCTGGAACGTCTTCACCTCCCTGGAGTTACATCCTCTTCCAGGGATCTCCTGCACTGTCTTCCTGGGCTAATCTCCTCACGTGGGTAGAGCATGAACTCCTGGATCTTCCTGCGAGAGAGATGGAGGGAGGTGCTTTTGAGAACTTCTGTGTCTGGCAGTATCTGTGTCCTTCTGTCTTTACACTTACTTAGCCTGGTGAGAGCAGTTAGGTTGTGGACGCCAGGCTGGGAATAACCCCCCCCTCCCCCGCCAACCCGGGAATCTTGAAGGCATTTTTTTCCCCATTGCCTTCCAACTGCCATTGTTGATGTGGAGACATGGGATTTTGTTCTGATCGCTGATAACTTTGTTTTGTTCCCCTGGAGAATCTGGAAGGAAGTATCTTTGCTCCCAGCTTAGAAGAGGCACCAGGATGGATGTTGTTGACAATCAATAGGTTCCCCTCCCTCCTACTGTGTATTCAGGAGGCCTTATGATGTGGAAACTCACTCTCTTTGATGATTCTTTTCCTTTTTTTTTTAAATTTAATTAAATTTTAATTAAATTAAATTTTAATTTAATTTTCAAGAGTTCTTTTTTGTCCTCAGAATGCTCCGTGTTTTTACTGCCCTGTTCTTGTTTAGTGCAAGTAACATCTTCTCTTGGCTCCCTGAGGATATTATAGTTGCTTGATTCATTTGAAGTTTTCTTTTTGCCCACACAGCATCTATGTTTGGTTCACTTTTTCTTTTGGTTTGTTTGGGGTTTCTCTTTCATTTAGAGTTTGTCCTCAAGTGGCTGGCGATCCTTGGCTTCCTGGTTGTTTTTCACTGGGGAGCAAAATAATGATGCCCCCGTGTGGAGTGGGTGAGGTTTATCTCCTGCAGTCGCTACCATAGGATGATCTGATTAGGTGCTTGCCTGTGGAACCCTTGTATTGGTCAGCCCTAACTGCCAAACAAACAATCCCTGAGTCCTTGGCTTCATCATTTACACCTCTCTACCACACCCCACGCTGGTGCAGCCACAGGGCTTCTTTGGACACGCTCCTGCCACAGGGCCTTTGCACTTGCGGTGTCCTCTCCTGGAAAGCTTTTCCTGAGCTATCTGAATAGCTGGCTCTCTCACTAAAAGCTTTTTCTCAAATGCCACCTTGGCCAAGAGGCCTTCCCCTCCTATTGCTCTCCATCCTCCTGTCCTACGTCGTTTTTCTCTGTACCACTTACCACCCCTACTCTCTACGTATTTATTTATGTCGCCCTGTCACTGGAATGTAAGCTCCATGAAGGCAGGGGCTTTGTTTACTTCCTTCATTACTCCATTCCCAGTGACTAGAATAAGCCTGAGGCTTAGTGATGCTTCGTAGCAGTTGCCGACTAATTCAATAACCAACGGGCGATATTTCTTCAAGGCAAAGATTATATCCATGAGCAGCCCCAAGAGGGGCTTGATACGTGTCTCTGGCGTGATGGGATTTTAAATACGGTTGATAATCATGACCTATGAGATCACTGCAAAGCCAGAATTAGCAAAGACTCCATCATTGCTCCCAGGGGAGACACAGGGCTGGGTTCCTGGAAGACTCCGGCCACAGCATCTTCATTAACCAGCCAATACGTAACTTTGTCTTATGTGTGTTTCTATTTAGCACATATTGTTGATGCATTAACATTGAACTCACGGCCAACAGCACTATCGCTCATGCCTGAACGAAGCTTATCCAACACGTGCATTTTCTCCGTGAGGCACACGCCAGCTTTCTTGCCCGTGGGAACACCGGACCACACTCCAGCACTACACTTAGGGGTTATTTTAAACAACTACATTAGCAACAGAAAGCACGGATGTGTGAGAGGAGAATGGCATTAAGAACAAAAGGGGCCACGTGTTTGCAGTAGGAGACCCTGACAATGTAGTCAGGCAGCTCAAATTCTCTCCACCCAGCACCTGCCCAGGAGTGACCCCCAAAAGCACCACAAGTGTTGATTTGGGGGGGGGGGGGTTACAAATAATGTCAGCAAGTAAGCAAATTTACAAATACAGAACTTTCCCATAATGAGGATCAGCCGTGGTTCCCAATACAAACCATTCTATACTGTACCGTTACCTGAAATATTTTCTTAAACGCATCCAGTGGCATTATGGGGGTTAGCAGGAAAATTAATATTGATGGGCTGTTTCCCGCAGTAAGCTGTTACCCCAAGGAGCTCACAGGCTGCCAGGGGCCACCAACCCAGAAGAACAATGGAGTGACTTTTGATCCAGTGGGGATGGGACAGTCGTGAAGGCTGTGTGGCTGACCCGACCCCGGGCGGGGGCAGGAGGCAGGAGGCAGGGCGCTACGCACAGAGGGGCCAGGCAGAGGCACGGAGATGTGCACACGTTGGGTGAGGAGGTGACGGCTCGAGGTATGGGGGCACCAGGCTGACCGGCTTCCCTGTGTTCTCCCCACCCCCACCTTTGGATTTTAGAAAGACGATGCTCAGAGTCTGCTCAAGAATTTGGAGTCTAACGTACAGGACCCCTCGGAAACCGGCTCCCCGTCCGGGAGGAGGAAGAGACACGCACAGACATCGAAGGAGGAGGCTGTGGACGTAAGCCGCGTGTTTGGGTTTGTTTGCCGAGTCGCACGTTGGGTGTTGTGTGCCCTGCCTGGCAGCACAGATGTCATCCAGATGAGCCCCTGACAGATTTCCCAACAGGGTTCGTTCCTGCAGTATAATTTACATACAGCAAAGTGCACAAATTTTAAGTTTTCCACTTGTAGCCAACACCCCGATCTGGAACGTTCCGTCGCCCCAGAAAGCTCCCCCCCTGCTCCTTTCTTGTTTACCTTCCCCCTCCTTCCAGTCTACCACCTTCCCTGCTCCTTCCAGAAGTGGCAGGTGTGTGATTCCCATCACCACTGTGGTCTCACTGTTCTAGAATCCTGTGCTTTCTTGTGCTGACAGTGACTCAACACACTGCTCTCGAGGCTTTTACCGTATGGCTGCACTTATCAGTAATCCATCCCTTTTAATTTTTATTGAAAATTTTTTTTAATGTTTACTTCTTCCTGAGGCGGGGGAGGGGCAGAGAGAGAGGGAGACCCAGAACCCAAAGCAGGCTCCAGGCTCTGAGCTGTCAACACAGAGCCCCACGCGGGGCTCGAACCCACGAACTGTGAGATTCTTGACCTGAGCCGAAGTTGGAGGCTTAACCGACTGAGCCCCCCAGGCTTCCCCAATCTATCCTTTTAATTGCTCAGTCCACTGTGGGGATATATCACCATGCGAGTTGTTTCCAGGGTTTGGCTCTTCTGAATGAGGCGTCTGTGAGTGTTTGTACGTAAGTTTGTTTCCATTTCGTTTTATTTCTTTTACGTGAATGTTAAGTAAATGTCCAGGAACTTGGGCTCTGGACCTCTTGATACACATGTTGAAGGTGGATTCTCCCCGTTCCTTCCTCACTGGCCCCCACACTGCCCAGCCTGAGCTCGCCGTGGGGCATCATTTCATGCATGAGCTCTGTGGATAAGGAGGGCGTTTCTTCCAAAGGTGTGCTATTTCTAGACGCTTGCCGGTCCCCAGAAAATACTATGGATCCTGGCCATTTACCCTCAATTGCCCAAAGGTAAATATAGACATTTACACAGGTAGATAGGGAGAGAGAGAGAGGGGGAGAGGGAGGGATGGAGAACGTCCTGAGAAAAGGGGAAGACTGAACTGACATTTTTTTTTTAGCACCTACTGAATGTCAGGCATTTTCACATATGTCACTTTTGAATGATGGTGAGCACTCGTGTGGATTACCCCCAAGCACCTCTCTGAGCAGCCCCACGAGGCAGATCTATCTTCCCGAGGATTCTGGACACAGGCTTCCCTTACGCGGCCCGATGGATGGATTAGCTGCCCTCGCGGGGCTGCAGCAGGAGCGGGCCCCTGGCACATAGGTGCTGTGTGTCCGGCTCATGCTCCCTGCCTCTCTGTCCCCAGGCGCTTGGTGTCCCCATGTGGCTGCACGTGCGTGTGTTGGTGCAGGTGTCTGTGTGTCCCTCTCTCTCATGTCTCTGTGTCTGTCCGCATCTCCGTGTGTCTGTGTGTCTTTCCCTCACCCTCTGGCCCTCTGGCCCTATCATCCGTGTTATCAAAACCATGCTCCCAACAGTGGGAACATACGTGTGCACGAGAACGTGTGCACCGTGTTCATGACAAGGAACGAAATCCTAGTACCTGCTTCAACACGAATGGAGCCTGAAGATATGCTGACTGAAAGAAGCCAGTCACAAAAGACCACCTATCAGAGGATTCCATTCGTATAAAATGTTCGGAACAGGTACATTTACAGGGACAGAAAGGAGGTTGGTGGTTGCCTGGGGAGGAGGGTGTGGGAGGGAGAGAGGTGACAGCGAAAGGGTTTCTTTTGGAGACGGTAAAAGTGTTCCCCAATTGACTGTGGTCATGGCTGCGCATAGCTGTGAATATGCTAGAAATTGTTAAATTGCACGCTTTCTGTGGTTGAATTGCCTGGATACAACCCTGCTCACGCAGAGGGCAGCTTTGGAGGTGATGAAAACACGACAGGCTTGGGGATCCAGGACCCCAGAAGCCGGCCCCAGTCCCGTCACCTGTTTGCTGTGTGGCATTGGACAAGAAACCTAACCTGTCTGATCACCTGCTAACTCTGCAAATATTCGGACCGCAGGACTGCAGCGATCTCTCAGCGTTTGCAGGGGAGCCCAGTCCTTTTACCTCCCCGGAAGCCACACTCATTGTTTTTCCCAGTAACGCTTTACCTGTTAACTGTTTAGCTATGCCAGCCGATGTCCATTATCTAGCTAATAATTGCCAAGAGTTAAGTTAAAGATCTGCCTGTTCCAGTGACCGGCTTTGCCAAAATGCCCTGCCTTCTGCAGGCTGAGCTTGTCAAGGAATGCAGCCAGGACTGATTCTGACCGGGCGAGCTGAGCTCTAACGCCGATGTCCTGAAATGCACAGAAAACCCAAGGCATTTGTGGCCCAGGCCACTCCTGGCATGAACCTCATTTCGATAAATAGCTCACGTCGGTCAAAAACAAACCGAAAACTCCAGAAGGCTCTGAGGCATGCCATTGCCCAGGATGAAGAGAGCTGGGGGGATGGCTCCTTTGTGGTCGCATCCACGCACTCACTGAAAGAACACCTTGATGTTGGTGAGCGAGATGCCTTTTCTTTTCCTGCGATTACACTTTCACTAATTTTCTGAATAATTGCATTGCTTCAGCTGGGGAAGTTTTACATTGTGAACTTGCACTACGACCAATTTTCTGTATAATTGTATTGCTGCTGTTGGGAAGGTCATCAGAATTTGGAAGGCATCTGAACTTAATAAGAAAAGCTGTAAAAAGAAACAAAAACAAAACCAAAAACAGCAGAAGCCAGTTTTCTCCTGGATTCCATTTGCCAAGCCCTTTCGGGCCCTTCATCCTGACAAACATCGTGACCGTCACGGGGTCGGTCCTCGGTGCTCGATGGGCTTGCATCCTGTGGGTGGATGGGGTGGAAACTGCAGGTGGATGGGGCGCATTCACAGGCTCCCCGGACGGCTCGGGAACGCCTCAGCTGGACTTGACGCTTTGATGCGCAGGCCCGGCTTCTGCTTCCCTGCGTCTCGGGTGGACCCCAGCCTATTCATCCTGTTCTTCTAATTATGTTTTTCACATTAAGTGCAATTTTTGTTGTCTGTCTCCCCTGCAGGGCAGCGACCACGCCCTTCCTCTCATTTTCCACCCTTTCCATGCTGTGCTTTCTCTTCGCCTCTGTTTGTAAGAAGTTTAGAAAAGCACAGTGGTGCCCTCCGCTTCCCCGGCTTTCTCTGAGCAGGCGAGTGTCCACTGGAAAGCAGCCCGGACCGGCTTCCCGGGCGTGCAGCCCGCGCAAACACACAGGGCCTGAGCTCAGTCGGGCCCTGCTTCTGCTCTCTGGACCCTGCTGTCCTGAAATTCTTAATCACTTTCTGATAAGATGCACAACCCCCCATTTTCACTTTGTATTGGACCCCGCAAATTATGTAACCTGTTCTGAAATCAGCCTTTTCAATCTTACGGTCCTCCTTTGCCTTTGTACCTGCACAGCTTCAAGCAGAGATGGGGACTGGATGCTGGGGGCCAGGGCAGGCTTTGCCCTCCTCCCTCGGATCACAGGGAAGCCAGGAAGGGTTTTAAGCCGGCAGTGAGGGGGATTCCAAGTTCAAAAGATCATTCAGTTGCCACGTAGAGAATGAATTGGAAGGTATTAACCTCTGAGCCTTGCTGCATGAAATAGGGATGATGGAAATAGTACAGATCTCCCCAAACTGGCTGACGTGTGATAATTAAATGATCAAGAAGGCATTAAGAGCCTAGCACATAGTAGGCACTCAGTGCATGGACGGGAGCCAGTTATGAGGCTGTTGAAGCCCTTCGGGTAATTATGGTGGTGGCTGGGGCCAGGGCTGTGGGTCTGAGTGACATTTAGGAGTTTGAGTGTGGAATCTGTGGTTGATTTTACATGGCAGGTTGGGGTGTGGGAATAACAAAGTATCTCAGGATGTGGCCTGTGCTCCTGGAGGGTGGGGACACCAGCCCAGGGCTCTTCTCTACTGAACACCCACTTCCTTTTTAACCTCCTGGCTCTTACCCTCATTCTTTTTTGTATGACATTGAAGGAGGCAGAAAGGTGTCAGCCAAAGAGGAGGGAATCTGAGCTCAAATCCCGGTTCTGGCGTTTATCAGCTGTGTGACCTTGGGCTCACGGCTTAACTGCTCTGTGTCTCGTCTCCCCCATGAGAAATGAAGACAGTAGACTCAGCGGCGGGGCCCTTGGCAGTGGCACACGTGGGTGGTCTGCCCCATTCTCGTCATCTAAGTCTGTTTTTTGTGAGTCATGAAGCACAGGTGGAAATGACAAGGTCCAGCCCTCGCCATGTGGCTTCCACCCCCACCCTGCTCAGAAGGGCATCTCGGCGAAACCCGCTTGGGAGGCGTCCTGGGCCACACCGCTGTCGGGTGCTGTCCCAGTGCCCGCATCATGAGGTAGTGGTAAATCTTTCTGTATCCCCTGTGATAGGGTATCTTATCCCGAGGTAAAGTTGGCAACAAGAAATCATTGGTTATGGAGCTCTTTCTTCAGAAATTTTGGTTGAACAGCGTTGCAGTAGATGCGGGTGCAGTTTTCGCCCGGCAGGTCGAGATTTCTCGTGGTCTGGAGTGCCAGGCTCCTGATTCGGCTGCCTGCTCACCGTCATGCCCAGCAGGTGGTTTCCAAAACATTTACTCAGCACGCCCAGCAAAATGCAGGGGGTGGCTCCAGCAGAGGGAGATACAGAGAGGATGTGGGGAACCTTGAGCAGCCGGGAGTAAGTCTTTCCAGTTGCGGTCAGAGAAGGCTCCCCGGGAAGGCACCTCTTCCCCACCCTTGCTTCGCGGCTCTTCTGTCCCAGCAACTCTGCTGGGTGCTTTGTCTCACGGACCTAGGGGCACATACGGTACCTTGTTTTCTGTTTGGGAAGACTGAGGCTCAGAGAAGTGAAAAGACTTGCCCAACTGCTTTTCATTGAAGGCTCTGATCCAGAGGCTTGTGTGAATATTACCGTGTGTAAATGTTTACGCCCCTGGCAATGCTAAAACTACTCTGTTTTCTTTTCCACTAAAAGATGGTTCACAATTTTTAGGAACGCTCATAAATTTTTGTCATGTTATTTAAATACTTATTTCTTTCAAAGCTGAAGACTTGGAATTAAATAAGGAATGTGCTATATAACATCTACTCATCCACCCACCCATCCTTTCATCCATCCACCCATTTGTCTATATGTCCATCTATCCATCCAGCCACCTCTCTATCCACCTGTCAACCCATTCATCCATCCATTCATCATCCACCCACCCATTCATCCATCCGTCCATCCATCCATCCATCTATCCATCTATCCATCTATCCATCCATCCATCCATCTATCCATCCATCATCCATCCATCCATCCATCATCCATCCATCCATCCATCCATCTATCCATCCATCCATCATCCATCCATCATCCATCCATCCATCCATCCATCTATCCATCCATCATCCATCCATCCACCCACCCATCCGCTTTCCCATCCACCTTCCCATTCACCCATTCATCCATCCACCCATTTGTACATATGTCTATCCACCCATTCACCCACCTCTCTATCTACCTATCCATCCATCCATCCATCCATCTATCCATCCATCTATCCATCCATCCATCCATCCATCCATCATCCACCCATCCATCTGCCCATCATCCATCCATCCATCCATCCATCTATCCATCCATCCATCCACCCATCCACCCACCTATCCCCTTTCCCATTCACCCATGCATCCATCCACCCACTTGTCCATCTGTCCATCCATTCACCTATTCATTTACCCATCCATTCATCCATCCATCCATCATCCATCCACCCATCCATCCATCCATCCATCCATCTATCCATCCATCCACCTACCCATCTACCTTCCCATTCACCCATTCATCCATCCACCCATTTGTCCATGTCTATCCATCCATTCACCCACCTCTCTACCTATCCACCCATTCATCTATTCATCCATCCATCCATCCATCCATCCATCCATCTATCCATCTATCCATCCATCCATCCATCCATCCATCCTCCCATTCGCTTTCCCATCCACCTTCCCATTCACCCATTCATCCATCCACCCATTTGTCCATATGTCTATCCATCCATTTACCCACCTATCTACCTATCCACCCATTCATCCATTCATCCATCCATCCATCCATCCATCCATCCATGCATCCATCAGTCTGTCCATCCATCCATCCATCTACCCATCCATCCATTTTCCCATCCACCCATGCATCCATCCACCCATTTGTCCATCTGTCCATCCATCCACCTATTCATTTACCCACCCATCCACCCATCCACCCACCCATCCTTCTAACAAGTGATCACCTACTGGGATCTAAATGAGCCTGTTACAGTCCCTTTCCAAGGCCACTGTTACAAATGGGGTGTGGCATTTTTGTAACTCTTAGCGGTTTATCCTTCATTTTCTAGAAAGCACCCGATGCCATGTGTTCTTCCTTCCCAGGAATGTGAGCCATCTTTCAACAGCAACATCACAGCATTTGCACTGAAGGCAAAAGTCATCTATCCCATCAATCAGAAGTTCCGGGTAAGAGTCCTCAGCTCCGTCTTAGAAACGCAATTATTCAGTAATGCCCTAGAGATGGGGGTAGGAGTGGGCAGTGGTTTTGGGTCCTCTCTGAGGGTTTTGTGGTAAGTCATTTTAATAAGGATAATTTTGAGGCTGTGGAATGGACTAAAACTTTAGGATGAATCCTCTTTATGACAGCATTGTCGGGGACAGGGTATAGCAAGGTGTCCCCAGGAACACCAGGGGCAGCACAGTAGGGCAGCACCCTACTCTTCTAGCAGTAACACAAACACCGGCCCTGACACAGTTCCTGGCATCGCTCCTCATTCACAGATCCCGCTTCCACCCTGCTGAACACTGACTGTGGGGCTGGCCCAATGCTAAGCATTTCTCATGCGTTAGGCATTTCCCATAAGGTAAATCATACTGTTATTGCCTCTTCATGCATAAGGAAACTGAGGCCCAGAGAGGCCAATGACCTGTGCGAGGTCCCCTGGCTATAGGTCTCTTACACCTGAAGCCAGGAATTCACCTGCGGTCAAGAGATTTGCAGACAGTAGCCCATCCCACGGTGCTTCTAGGAGCCCTTGGCTTTGAGACTGTCCCTGGAAGAAAGAGTCCCTGGTCCAGTACTGGAGGAAAATGTTGCCTGCTCTCCTGGCCGTAAACAAGACGGGCTCTGGGGTCACACAGACTCCATCCTAACTCTTATCTCGGCCGTTACTATGGGCCATTTTCTGACTCGGCCTCCTGTTTCTTCATCTGCAAATGGGGGTGATGGGCCCTCCTGCCTCCCCCAATTGTTTGAGGGTCAAATGGGATTATAGACATAGGGCTTAGCCCTGCATGTGGCAGCCAAGCGCTCTGTACTTGTTCGGTTTCCTCGGTTATTATTTGCTTTTGAAGACAGCCAGAGCCAGGTTCTGCAAATCCCTGCCCCACAGAAATGATTTCACTGTGCCGAACACAGACTTTCCCAGATTAGAACTTTTCTGCAGTACTGGGACTGCTCCCAGGGACGCTCATTGGGAATCGCCTCCTTCACTTAGCTATCTGGTGGGTGGGTGTTGGGGCAAAACTCCCAGACCAGGGGCATTTATTCATCGTCGACACCCTTTGCCAGGCAGGCTCCTGCTGGGCACTGGGGATTATCCAGTGGTTGGGACAGCATCGTCCTCACCCTGGAGGCCCTCACCGTCTGGGCAGAGATTGTAGGACGGTGTGCCGTAACCGGCATGGGCTGGGCCGGGCTACCAGGGATGGAAGGCTCTGGATCTGTGTCTGGAGGGAGGGATGCCTCCGCCCAGCAGACAGTGAGTGAGGGCTGTTGCGGGCAAGGGGACCAGAATCTGGAAAGACCCAGAAGTATGGAATGACGAGGGAGGTTTGGAGCTGGCAGCCGGCTCTGTACTACTTGGGCAGGAACATTCTGGAGCAGTGGAGCAAGCTGGACAGAGGTGGTGGCTGACATTTGTTGAGCCCTCCAGCTGTGCCAGGCACTAGGCTGTGACCTCATGTGGCCATGGCAGCGTGTGGGTCTTGAGTCCCTTGGTAAGGAGTTTCGGGCCTATCTAAGGGCAGTGGGGAGCCACCTCGAAGGCCTGGGGTCAGGAGGTGATGCCCAGGTCAGTGTAGGTGGGGAAGAGCCAGGTGGTCAGCAGGTCAGTGGACAGAGCAGAGCCGGGGGTCTGGGACAGAGGCAGAAGCAGTGGGGGCGGGGGGCAGGGAGCAGGTGGAGGTCAGAGTTGGCGGCCAGGTCTGGGGTGTAGGTGGGCCACTGGTGAGCGGACCCAGGCTCATGGCTAAGGGGTAGGGGCCTAGTGCAGAGGGGCTGGCCTCCTGGGGACAAGAGCTATGACCCTGGTCCCTGGGGGGTAGATGTGGGCGTGACCCTGGGGCACGGGGCTCTACCTGTTTACTCTTCCCCTCCCAGTGTGTCCCCAGCCTGGCCCTCTTGGGACTGCTGTCATATATCTCTGGCGGAATTACTGAAGCAAAGTCACGATAGGTCATGCGGACTGAGCGAGCTTTCTCTCCCCCGACCCCAGCCGCTGGCCGACGGTTCCTCCAACCCGTCTCTGCACGAAAACTTAAAGCAGGCCATCTTGCCGAACCAGCCGGTGGAGGCTTCCCCCTCCAGCAGCCTGGGGAGCCTGAGCCAGGCCGAGAAGGAGGACTGTAGCTCCTCGTCTAGCATCCACTCGACGGCCAGTGACGACAGGTTCCTCAGCCGCACCTTCGTCCGGGTGAACAGCTTCCCCGAGGTGCTGATCTGCGAGAGGTAAGGTGGGGGAAGGGATGGAGAAACAGACCCGTGGACCATATCACTGTCAGTGGAGAAAATGGAAGCCCAGAGAGGTTAAGCAACTCAGCCACGGACACACAGCCACCCAGTGTCTGAGCTGCAGCTCACCATGTGGTGTTGGCCAACGTGGGGGTTATGGAATCCAGCCTGAGCCCCGAGGAGAGACATTAGGGGCGTCGTTGAATCATCGACGTGCCCTGGGCGTTGCATAACAGCAGCTAGCACTGATCAGGTGCCTTCTGTGTACTGGGCAGAGTACTGAGCACTTTGCAGGGATTAATTGTCTCACGAGTGCGACCGGGTCTGTTTTATTCACTGCTGTGTCCCTACTGCCCCGTAGGAGCCTGGGACAGGTTCAGTGATGGATGAATAAAAGTTAATCAATCAATGAATTAATTCCTCTTAACACTATGTGGTAGCTGCTATCACTGCCCTCGTTTTACAAAGAATGAAGGGACACAGAAAGGCTGAGTAACATGCCGGAGGTCACACAGCAGGTGAGTGGTACGGCTGGGTTTGACCTTATCTTCAAAGCCTGCGCTGTAAATCACCAAGCTGCTCAGCCCGTGGGAGAGGCTGAAGACAGAGGCAACAGCGTTGTGCTTTGGTCCTCAGACTTCTCTGCTCTTTAAGTTCGGTGACGTCCAAGGGGCCCTGCCCCCGTGAGATGAACCGGGCCCCACCTCAGCTCAGGGCTGTGGAAGGAGGGGGCCCAGACCCTGAGCTCTGTGCCGACCTTGACAGTGGTTGGGAAGGGGTATTGAGGAGCTTTGGGAACTTACTGGGCTCGTCACAGTTTGGGTGGGAATGGGGCTGCTCAGAGTGCGTGTGCCCACCCCGGACAAACGGTCAACTCTGCCCGGCCACTGACCTGCCCTGTGACCCTGTGACGGCTAATTGACTTCCTAAGTCTGTTTCCCCATCTGTAAAATGGGCATGAGAATGTCTGCCTGCAGGGGCGGAGGGGAGAGGGCTTGTGATGCAGACGTTACGATGCCGGAATGGGGTGTGCTTCTTCTCCCGCCTCCGTCTCTTGCTGCCTTCTGCCCGTCACGTCGCAGACAGCTGCTCCCTTCCGGTCACAAGTGATGGATGAATCACTTGGGCGGCTGTTGGGAACCTCTGCATGCTGCAGAATTTAAAATCTGGGCTCGGGATGCACCGAGGCTTGTACTGAGCAGGGATGTGCTCCCTCCCTGTCACCCCCCTCCCCACCTCAAGTACTCTCAAAGGCCTTCCGTTTCTCTTTGGACTTTTCAGTGTGGACCTTGACTTGTGTATCTATAACCTTCACTTAAAGGATCTGCTGCATCTGGACACGGCACTGAGGCGGGAGAAGCACCTGGTAGGTGGCCGGCCAAGTTTCTCGCCCTTTCCCGGGTCGTGAACACAGGCCCTCCATGGGCACCGAGTCCTGTGTGCCCTCAGGGACTGGGTCCTAGTGACAGTGGAGCCTCCATGACAGGAAGGCACAGGGCGTTAGGCTTCTGGCAATAAAATAGAGAAGCAATTTGTGCCTGTTCATGGGGCACAGGCTGTACTTGACCCAGAGCTGTGGGGTGGGGTGGAAAGATGAGACCCTCCTCCCAGGGCACACTTCCTGATGGAGACGGGGGTAAAAGGCATTGAAAAGAACACAGCATTTTGATTTGTGGTTTTTGCTTTTTAAAAAAAATTTTTTTTTAAACGTTTATTTATTTTTGAGACAGAGACAGAGCGTGAGCGGGGGAGGGGCAGAGAGCGAGGGAGACACAGAATCTGAAGCACGTTCCAGGTTCTGAGCTGTCAGCACAGAGCTCGATGCGGGGCTCGAACTCACAAACCGCGAGAACATGACCTGAGCCAAAGTCGGATACTTAACGGACTGAGCCACCCAGGCGCCCAGATTTTTCCTTTTAATGTTCATTTGAGAGAGCGTGCGCGCACAAGCGAAGGAGGGGTAGAGTGAAAGGGGCCATAGGATCCAGATGTGGGGCTCGAACTCCCGAACCGGGAGATCATGACCTGAGCCGAAGTCAGATGCTTAACTGACTGAGCCGCCCAGGCGCCCCAAGAGCACAGCATTTTTAAAGGAGTGATAATAGCAAAGATAATATTGTATTCACGAGCACTAACTTTGTTGATTGCTTACTATGTATTGGGCCCTGGGCATGTTACACAGGCAGTTAGCTCTGAACTTCACCACAACCAGGAGAGGTGGGTGCCATCGTTATTCCACGTTACAGATGAGGAAACTGAGGCACAGAGAGAAGGACTCACCCCGAGTCGTAAAGCCCGAAGTTGGAGCTGAGATGGGCAGTCAGGCACCTTGTTGTAGGCGTCCGTTCTCAGAGCGGATGAGGGTGCCATCAGAACCACAGAGGGCAGCGGACCAAGACTCATCTCTGCCAGATGCCCTGGCCTCCCAGTGAATCAGCACTGGATCCAGGCTGCGGGGGGGGGGGGGGGGGGGGGGGGGGGGCGGGGGGGTGCGTTCCACTGTGGCTGCAGAACGGCAGGGCCGGCCAGGCATCGGGGCCAGGGGGCTTACAAAGAGGAATGATTTCTCCCAAATTATTGATTGAAGGATGAGATCTACAGAGGGGAGGCCTGCTGCAAAGAGAAGGGGAGAGGGACCAATGGAGAGGGTGACAGAGACGTAGAAATGGAGACACAGACAGACATGCCTGGGAGGTGCTTCGTTAGAAGCTAGAAAAATAAAAACATCAAGTTGGGGATGCAGTGAAAAGAAATGCGGGCTCCGTGAGAGCAGGAAGGGCCTCGTAAACAGGGGTCAGTGATGGAAACCAGGAATCCTACCAAGACTCCAGAAATAGAGCCTCTTCTGGCAGCCCCACTGTGCCTGGAGAGCCCCGTGGCCTTGAGGCCGCAGCCCGCCTGCTTTCGCTCAGCCACATCACGTCCCACCTGCAGGCCGGTGGCCCTGGCCATCTTCTCAAAGGCTCTGGGCTCCCTGGAGGGCTGACTGTTACTGGGCTCAGAGCCCCATCCAGCTTGCGAGTGACATGGTGCCAGGCACCTCGCCCCCAGAGCAGACAGCAGGTGCCTGTGGGGACCTGGAGGAAGCATCCACCGTCACTCATCTGCCCGCCTTATATGTGGGCAGCCTCCCCTCCCTGCCAGGCGCAGTGGACAGGGACAGGGACAAGGACAGCCGCCACCTGCATGGAGCCCACTCTCCACGGGGACACAGCAGTAAACCACACAAATACACCATTCAGACAGTGGGTCTGAACAAACGATACAGTGCCGTGAGCATGTGTAAGGGGGGCCCGAGTGTGGGGGAGATGGCCAGGCTTCCTTGGAGGGAGACACGTAAGCTGGAACCTAGGAAAGTTCCAGAAGCACTGGATTAGGAGTCAGAGACCTGGGTTCTAGTCCACCCTCCCACACTTACGGGCTGTGTGACCTTGGGTAAGTCGCTTCCCCTCTCTGGGCCACTTTAGGAAAGGTATAAAGATAATGTTTTTCCAGCTCTTACCCCGTAGAATTTCTAGGAAGTGAGGTCGTCTCTGCGGGCAGAGCTCTGGGCTCTGCTGGGCGGTGTCACCAGCACTGTCACAGCACTGCTCGGTCAGCACTCGTACTCGGCCAGGCTAAGCTAAGCACTCTGTATGTCTGATCTCAGTGAAGCCCTTACTTCTGTTTTACCCTCACAAGGAACCTGAGACTCAGAGAGGTCGCGTCAGTTGTCCAAAATCGCAGAGCTGGTGAATGGCAGACACAGAACCCAGAAGAGGTCTGGCTGAGCGTAGGGTCTGTGTGCCCGCACATAGTAGGCGCCCCGTAGAAATGGGCACGCTGACACCGAGGCCGCCCTGGGGACTGCTCTCCACGCGTGGCCTTTCCCTCACTGCGGGGCACATCTCCGCCGGGTGCGGGACCTGCAGAAACACGGCAAGCTCTCGCAGAGACCTCGAGTTCCGTTTCTCTGGTAGAGATCCGTCACCACAGGTCAGAGTTCAGAAGTGACTCAGGCCACAGACAGATGGCGCCCCGTACGAACCCGTGGGGTCTCTGTGTTGTTACAGCTGAAACTGCGGCAACACCGTGGTTGACTACGTGCCAACGACAAAGTAAAATAAAAAAGCGGCTCAGGTGGGGGGCGCCTGGGTGGCTCAGTGGGCTCAGCGTCCGACTTCGGCTCAGGTCACGATCTCCCCGTTCATGGGTTCAACCCCCGCGTCAGGCTCTGTGCTGCCAGCTCAGAACCTGGAGCCTGCCTTGGATTCTGTGTCTCCCTTTCTCTGTCTCTGTCTCTGTCTGTCTGTCTGTCTCTGTCTCAAAAATAAACATTAAAAAAAAATTTTTTTTTCAAGTGACTCAGGCCAGATGCAACCATCATTCAGCCCAGGAGCTTAGAGCTCCCTGGTGGCCCCTGAGGGAGAAAGTGGCACTAGGCTCACCAGGAGGTGGAGGGAAGCTGCATCTGTCAGCGTTCAAAGCAGAAGAGCAGAGATGAGGACAGATTAGGGTGTGTGGGGGGGGAGGGGTGCCATTATTGGGATCGTTAGGACTAGGGGATTTCTCCCGGTGCTGGAACATTCTCCGTCTTGGTTGTGGCAGTGGCCACATGAACATGTACTTGGGGTAAAGTTGCACAGAAAAATACACACACACACACACACACACACACACACACACACACACACACGACTGCCGGTGACAATGAGTGGAAACTGAAGTCTGCAGTAAACTGCACTTGGACCGATGTCAGTTTTGGAGTGGATACTGTACTGTGGGGATGTCACATGTCATCCAGGGGGAAGGACACCTGGGACCCTGTCCTGGTTGACACATTCCTCCGAGCCTGTAAAGTTTCCAAATTACAAAATGTTTAACTTGAAAGGAATGAGGCAAGACCGGTATACGTTACTGATTCCATCTGGGGTCAAAAGGAAAATGGGTTTGAGACCAACATCTTGAGAAAAGAACGTTACCTTATGCAGCCTCGACCTCAGTGGGTAGGAAGCCAGGACAACATTGTGTTCCTAGAGCTCGTTAGCATGGGCAAGCGTAAGGAAGGTTGGTGGAAAGTTCTGGGTTCTGTCCCTCATGGCTGTCCCTTGTGACATGAGGCCAGTTTATCCAGATTTCTCAGCCAAGAGTCCTTGTCAGTGAAGTGGGGAAGATTGTACCAACCTCCTGCATCCTGTTAAAACCAAATGAGATAATCTATATCTTAGCCTGGCACAGAACGGTGTTTAACAAACCTTAGAACGAGGGTTGCAAACTATGGCCCTTGGGCCGATCTGGCCATGCCTGTTCTTGCCCAAATTGCCCCTGGCTGCCTCGATGCTGTAACAGCAGAATCCAATATTTGCAAAAGACAGTATGGCTTACCAACCCAGAAACGCTTACTATTGGTAAAGTGGCCCTTTACAGAACAATATGTGTTACGCCCTGCACCAAAGTATCTGACCTTTGGCGACAGTACAAAAGCAATTCAGTGGAGGAGTGATAAGCTTTTCAGGAAATGATATGCAGCAAATGGGCGTCCAGAAGCGGACACAGATGGGCCTCGAGCCAGACCTCCATGTCGTACAAAAATGAACTCCGAATGGATCATGGACATAAATGTAAAATGTAAGACATCTCGGAAAAAAAAAACAAAAACAAAACAAAAAAAAAAACAGAAGAGAAAATCTTCAGGATTTAACCCTAGCAAAGAGTTCTTTCTTAACACTGAAAATGTGACCTACACAGGGAAAACTAATAAATTGAACCTCACCAAAATTAAAAACTTTTGCTCGGCAAAAGACCCCATTAAGGAAGAAAAGAAAGAGAAACATTCACATCGCAAACCATGTATCCACAGGAAGCTTGTGCCTCAAATCTATAAAGAACACTCCGACCTCAACAGAAGTAAGCAATCCAATTAGAAAATGGGCAACAGACATGAACAGGCATTTCACCAAAAAGGAGATACAGTTGGCAAGCATACACGTACAAAAATCAGACAGAAAGGTGCCTGACGATATCAGCCATTAGGGAAATGCAAATTAAAACCATGTGAGGTAGGCACCTATCAGAATGGCTAAAATAACAAGTGATGAGAACACTAAACGCTGGTGAGGATGCGAGGAAGCTGGATCTGTCGTACATTGGTGGGAATATAAGATGCTGCACAGGAAGACAGGCAGTTTGTCACAAAACCCAGCAGTTGCACTCTTGTGCCTTTACCCCAGAGAAACTTAACATTCACACGAAAGCCTGTACGTGGATGTTCTTACCAGCTTTATTCGTAAGAGCCCCACACTGGAAATGCCCTCAGGTCCTAAAGTAGGTGAATGGTTAAACAAATTATGGAGATAGCACCCTTGGACGTTCTGGGGTGTCCCCACTTATGGGAGGACACGTTTTGGTTTAGAGGAGGCCTCCGTCCATCAAGACAGGAGGCTGGAATGGATGATGTCATACATCCCAGGTCCAGACAACTGTCCCTCTGATTCTTCCCACAAAGAAGCAACACTCTTTGCCTTTTGTATTTTCTTGACTCACAGGGCAATGGGCAATGTGGAAGGAATGGCACACATTAAGCGCCTAATGAAGATTTCTTGAATCAAGGGGTGCCTGGGTGGCTCAGTCGGTTGGGTGTCTGACTTCGGCTCAGGTCATTATCTCACGGTCTGTGGGTTCAAGCCCCACATCGGGCTCTGACAGAGCCTGGAGCCTACTTTGTATTCTGTGTCTCCCTCTCTCTCTGCTCCACCTACACCTGCACTCTTTCTCTCTCCCTCTCAAAAATAAATAAACATTAAAAAAATTAAAATAATATGGGGTGCATGGGTGGCTAAGTCAGTTAAGCGTCCGACTCCGGCTCAGGTCATGAGCTCACGGTTTGTGAGTTCGAGCCCCGCATCGGGCTCTGTGCTGACAGCTCAGAGCCTGGAGCCTGCTTCAGATTCTGTGTCTCCCTCTCACTCTCTGCCCCTCCCCTGCTCTCGCTCTGTCTCTCAAAAATGAATAAAAAAGCATTTACAAAATTAAAAAAAAAATTTTAAAAAGACAACAAAAGAAGTAGAGCATATTTTTTAGAAGCTTCATGAAAATGCTATCGTCGTGATTTATAATCTGAGATAGTTTTCTATAGTAAAAATATGTACATGTGAAGAGATATATAGAGATTGAGATGGGGAGAGGGGCTGGGAGCAGGTGAAGGAAAGGAGGGAGGAAGAGAGAGAGACCATTTTTAAACCTTTCCGTTATGTCTTCCTTCTTGGCCATAGATGTTTATTCAGATTTTAAAAATGTGCCTCCTTGATCTTCTTCCCAAAAAGAAGTCTGATGATGAATTATACCAGAGGATTCTTTCGAAACAAGAAAACGTAAGTAAGTCTTCAACCTGTATCTCAAGGTAACTTAGTGAGAGTTTATTACAATATGTAAAACACAACATTGTATGAAACTATTTTTGCTTTCACGTGTAAAAATAATTTATTTCAATATTTGCCTTTGAACTGTGCAGTCATACAAAAGTATGTGTACAAATGTAAAAATGACCATAGGTTATTATTAAAATTTGGAAAAATACTGAAAGCAGGAAAAAGAGAAGAGTGTTGGTCATACCCGCTACTCAGAGAGAACCACTGTTACCTTTAGCTTCTGCCCAAGGTTGGGTATTTTTATTTTTGGATTTTTTAATTATTTTTTTAATGTTTATTTTTGAGAGAGAGAGAGAGAGAGAGAGAGATGCAGAGCATGAGCAGGGGAGGGGTAGAGAGAGAGGGAGACACAGAATCCGAAGCAGGCTCCAGGTTCTGAGCTGTCAGCACAGAGCCCGCCGCGGGGCTCGAACCCACCCACCGCGAGATCATGACCTAAGCCAAAGTCTGTCGCTTCACCAACTGAGCCACTCAGGTGCCCCAAGGTGGGGTATTTTTAAATACATCATCGGTTTATTGGTTACAACGGTTTGTCCTACTTTGCGTTCCCCTCCTCTCGGTCTTTTACATGAAGTTTCCGTTGTTTTACGTGCCGTGAAATGAGCCGGGTCTCAGAGTCAGACATCCTGGTTTTCCTTCACAAACTCTCAGAATCCCAGGTTCCTCCTGTGCCATGGGATAATAATTCCCGTCCTATGGGATCATGGAAGGGATGAGAGAAAGTGCGTGACGCATGTGGCACAGTAATAGTTAGACCCTGAATACATGGTGGCTACCATCAGCCTCGTTACGACCACAACAACCGTCTTCCACTTCATCAGTAGCAGCGTCCTCACCATCGTTACTGTTTAATCCCCGCTGTCACCACCACTACCATTATTGTCATCGCCACCATCATCTTGATCGTCATAATCATTCTTATGATTATCGTCACACCATTATCGTTACCGCCACCACCACCGCCATGATACCTGGGGGACTGGGAGAGAAGGTTTCTTCCCCACTCTCCTGCATCCCATGGGGAAGGAGACACCAAGACACCCCAGGGAGGACACGGTACACCATGGTGGTCATCGTCCCCGTCCTCGGTATCACCGCTACCAGGATCGTCATCATCAGGCAACGCACACGGGGTTTTCACGCAATTTTTTGTTAACTTTATGCATTTATTTTGAGAGAGAGTGACAGCGCACAAGTGCACGGGGAGGGGAAGAGAGAGAGGGAGCAAGAGAATCCCAAGCAGGCTCCATGCTGTCAGCACAGAGCCCGACAAGGGGCTCGATCTCACCCACCGTGACATCGTGACCTGAGCCAAAATCAAGAGTCAGACGCTTAAGCGACAGAGCCACCCAGACGCCCCCTCACACATTATTTTATTCAGTCTTCACAACAGCCCTGGGAGGAGCCGTTATTATTTGTTTACAGCTGAGGAAACTGAGGCTGAGTCTAAATGACTCTCCAGTGAATAAATGACAATAATCATGGCGACACTGGGAATTGCACAAGTAATAACGAAGCTGTGTTACACGAAAACGGTAACAAGCTTTGTAGTCTGCAGACCCAGGAGCAGGTTCCAACACCAGTACCGGCACAGCAGGGTAATCACTGCAGTGGCTGCTGCTTATCGAGAGGTTGTCTGGCCAAGTGCTTCCAATGTGTACTTTTATTTAATGCTCATCATGACCCCCCCCCCCCCCGACTTCTAGACGAGGACAAAGGTACTCAGACCGGTGGCTGCTCTTGGGAGAGAAGCAGCACCATGGGGGTGCATGCAGTTGGAGGCGCAGGTATCTGGGGTCCTCAAGGCTGAGCGTCGAGCCCAGCACGCCTCATCCTACAGGGAAGAGACTCCAGACGAAATACCCCAACTCCCCGAACATCAGGCTCTCCCTCTGGCAGGAGCCAGCGTCTCTCTCTGGTAGTGACAAGGGCCCGAAATCACGCACAGCTTCACCACGGACGCGCAGAAGCAGTTTTCAGCAACATCTTTTTTCCGAATGAAGCTGGAGCCACCCCGGCTCAGATTCCAGTTCTCTCGACATGGTCCTGGAGGAGACGGGGCTCCTCTCGCGCCCCACGGCGGGGCCTGAAGGAGCCGGTACAGAGGAGGCTCCTGCTCCAGTTCTGAGTTGATTAAGAGACAGAGTCAAGGGGACAGATACAGAGAGGTCAGCTTCACAGGGCAGCTTGGAGGACGTGGCTTAGCTGAGCAGCAGAGTCATAAACTCAGGACTAGGTAAATACCTGCCTCGTCTGGGGCGAAGCTGGCCACCTCTGGCCTGCCCAGCCCACCCTGGGCCAAGGCCACACCACAGCAATGGCCTCCCCTGAATGGTCCTTGCCAAAGAGGAAGAGGCTGGACAAGTTATGGGTGCACACTTCCTGCTGTTGAACCCACCAATCGCATTGCTTCATGCCTCCCCTAGGGTGTAGAGAGTATTCCTTCCCCACGGAAACCAGAGGAGTGGGGAAGAAAGATTCCCCCTCCAACCCCCAGATGTGATGGTATTTTCCAGGACTTTAAGGAATGAAACACATTATTTCATCATTTTTAAAAAATACATTCTATTGGGGGGGCGGTTGTGGAATGAGGAGTATAGAAGAAAAGAATCTAGTATTCTTGAGGCTCTATGTTTAATGAGAAAAGTAGATTTCTGTCATCAAACCTTAAGTAGGACAATGCCTAGGGAAGTTATGGTTAAGAAATATTTTATGATAATATGGTGAAAGATAAAAGCATTTCTTTTGTAGAATTTAAGATATATTAGATTTTTTACTTGCTTTTTTTTTGCTTTTTTTTCCCTATTTCTCCCAGGACTTGGAGGAATTAGAAAAGAGACTTCAGGTCAAACTATCAAACACGGAAATGTTGGGGACTGGTGATTCTGAATACATCACTCTGGCAGATGTGGAAAAGAAGGAGCGAGAATACTCTGAGCAGCTAATAGATAATGTATGCGATGGATTAGTTTTTTCCTGTGTAAAAACCTTGCTTTCTGGGACAGTTAAATTGGCGAGATTAAAGAGATGGCTTCTAGAAGCATGCTTCATACTTGAATTCCCTGTTGCGCTCTGCCCAGAGCCAGGGATCCAGTTTCGGAAGTTATGTGATAGAGAAGGTATTATTAAGGGGCCAAGGTTCCTTGGGAATTCCAATGAATTCCCCTTGTTTAAATTTTAGATTGATCTTTTGATCATTCTCAGCAAAGATTGCTCTAACCCTCTATGTCATACCACCCCGTGGATTAGAACAGATGTGAGCGGCTAACTTCTCCAGCCTGAGGCGTCACTCATGAAAGCTGGGTTTAAATTCTAGCCAGGGTGGCTTCTCTCAAATATCCCTTTTCTTGCTTCTCAGTTCCATTGCCCCCGTTCCTACGTTAGGTATTAAACAAACATTTTTTGGCACCCAGGACTGTGCTGCACACTGGGGATGCAGAATGAACTTAGACCTGGCCTTGCCAGACAGATGCACAGGCTGGTCTGGCGGGGGAGCCGACAGGTGAGGAGAATGCAGACTTTAGAGCTCACGAGCGTTGTGATAGGTGAAAACAGCGGAAGGCTGGGGTGCCGCGGAGAGAGAAGTTCGTTGTACCCTAGGGTTAGGAAAGTCTTTATAAAAGAAGAGACCCATCGAGAGGCTTTCTGGGAGACGTGTGGGTGGATGCTGGCCAGGGGATGCTGGCAGAGAAGGGAGCCGGGGGGCGGGGGGGGGGGGGGGAGGGCGAGGTGCAGGCAGAGCAAGATAAAGCCAGAGATCTGGCCCGAGGGTTTTCATCTTGTGCCAGGGAGGTGGGTGTCACTGGAGTTTGGCAGCCGATGTGGCTGGGTCCATTTCTGTCTCAGAAGGACCACTCAGGCTGCTGTGTGGGGGAGAGGTATGAGCTCTGGGGCTAGGGAGGTAGGAATTTCGTGGAAGGCAAATGCAAGTAGGAGCAGGGGTGTAAGAAAAAGTGGGAGAGCTGACAGGACGGCAGATAAGGAAGTTTGGGGGAGAAGCGGGTGTAGAGGATCCGCGCGGTGGAAATAAGGACCCCAGAACGAGAGCCAAGTTGGGAGGGGAGCTGGTGAGTCCCGGCTTGACATCTTGAGGCGGAGATGCCGAAGGATGGAGAGAGTCCGCTACGCTCGGCTCGGATGACACGGGGAGCGAGGATGTTCGTGGCATGGGATGGCAGAGGGAGGGCGCTCAGCCTGGATTCCGGGGTCCTCAGGCTCCCGAAGCAAGGGACCTGTGTGTCCATGTCTGCGTATTTCAGACAGATGATTCATAGTTTGCCCAAGATGCCCTGAAGTACGGCGACCTCCAGCATTGGAGACGCCTGGCCAGGGTGTCTGTACAGTGGGTAGGGGAGGCAGCCTGGTGCCCAGTCTTGGATCCTGCCGGCATTTAAGGAGGAGGAGTCAAGGAGAATTGAGACGAGAAGGCAGAGTATGGACTCTGAGGGACCAGGAGAAAATCATGTCCCGGAAATCAAGGGAATCAGGAGTTTCTAAGAACAGAGGGGCACCCCGGCTCCCTGGGGCTGGAGGGGAAGTGCCAAAGCCGGCTGGACATCCATCTCTGTTTGGGGGTGTGTGGGGTGTCATGGATGACAGTCGCGTTCCCTTAGAGCCGTCGGGAAGGACGGCATCTGGCAGCAGGGACAGGTGGGAGGCTGGAGGTTTGATGGATGGGCTGCCAGCCGACTGGGGCAAATAGCGGGTTACTGAGTACACGAGGCGCCAGGGCACCCAGGTGAGCGCTGCCTCTCGGCCGTGCCCAGCCCCTGGGAGGGGGCTGCTCAGAGTGACTCAGTGTTTCAGGTTGCGTTTATCTCCACCCTTCGCCATTGCAACAAGGTCAGGGTGGGCTTCTGGTGCCACCATGCCCGGTGTGGCCAGAGGTGCCCCGACGAATTCAGCATCCGAGAGGCAGAGCCACGGGGAAGGAAACCACTCCTTGGGGAGTTGGGTGGACCTTCACCAACTCTGCCCCTGCCTCCCGTCAGCTCCGTGATCAGCGACCTAACTTTCTGAGCCTGTCCCTGCCTCCAGCCAATACGCACTCCACCTGGAAATAAAACGCGTGAAGCACAGAGCCTGGCATCTACCTGCGTGCGGTAAAGGGAAGTTGTCCTGACTGCCGGTGTCACGGCTCTCACAGCTCTGGGCGGCTGGATGAGCCCCGATACTCTGAGACCCTCCGTGATTCCCACCTCTCCTCCTGAGGAGATGCAGGGGGGCGGAGGGGGGGGCAGAGGAAAAAGATTTCAAAGCAGAATTTTTTCATGGTCGGCATCGTCTCTGCCAGATTTGCTCTTTTGTACTTTGAGGGCAATAACTAAAATGTAAGCAGCCATTCGTGCTTTTATTTCCAGAACACATTTAATCCTTTTCAGAGATCTGGAAGCTTCCAGGAGCACACTGTCGAATTTCACGCACTCCCCAGGCAGCAATCATGGCCTGTTTAAGAGTCTTTAAGCTGTTTACGCCGGGTGATCTCATTGTGCCTGCCTTCCTTATCAGCAGAGCACTGGTGTTTGCTGAAAAGCCACCTCGAAACTGACGGGCACCTACAATACTCCGAGGAGGAACCTCTCTATAGAACTCGATTATTGCCAAGATAAGCTCGCTCGGAATTGCAGAATTGTTTAGAATCTCAGTTTGTGATAAGGAATGAATTGTAATTCTCAAGCAGGAGCCATCTAGCTTTATAGCTTTCTTAAATAAGTTTTCTACACCCACCTTCTTGCTTCTCATTCTCATTTCACAGATGGAAGCTTTCTGGAAACAGATGGAAAATATCCAGCACTTTCTTATGGACGAATTTAAGTGTTCCAGCTCCAAAGCCCGACAGCTCATGGTGACTCTCACGGAAAGAATGATTGCAGCCGAAGGGTTATTGCATGACTCTCAGGATTTGCAGGCTCTGGTATGCTGGAGGGGCCGGGGAGGGAACATGAAGATACTCACTCTAGAGAAGGAGAATCCAGAAGTTTGATGCCCCGTAGAGATCAAGTTGAACAGCTTTAAGTTGTAGATGGGGATATAGAGCCCAGAGAAAAGCAGTGAATCCATCCATCCATCCATCCATCCATCCATCCATCCATCCATCCATCCATCTATCCCATTTGTCCATCCATCCATCCGTCTGTCTATCCATCCATCCATCTGTCCATCTGTCCATCCGTCTATCCATCCATCCATCCATCCATCTGTCCGTCTGTCCATCCATCCATCTGTCCGTCTGTCCATCCATCTATCCATCTATCCATCTATCCCATTTGTCCGTCCATCCATCCATCCATCCATCCATCCATCCGTCCATTTGTTCATCTGTCCATCCATCCATCCATCCATCCATCCATCCATCCATCCATCCATCTGTCCATCCATCCATCTGTCTATCCATCTATCCCATTTGTCCATCCATCCGTCCGTCCATCCATCCATCCATCCATCCATCCATCCATATATCCACTCACCCATTCCTCAAGTGGAGATGCTGACCATCTTTGTGTTACTGCTGAATAGAGCACTGGTTCTCAATCCTGGCTGCACACTGAAGTCATCTGGGGAGCTTTAGAAAGGACTGATGCTTGGGTCCCAGATGGGTCCCCATCCCAGAGATTCTGACCTAATCAGTCTGGAGTGTTTAGAGCTTCAGGGGAGCATAGTGGGTAGTCATTGTTGACTCCCACTTGTGTGGACAGAACTTCATTTGCTTTCCTGATGGCTCTGAATCACCTGAAGAACTTTCAGAAAATGCCCATGTCTGGACCTCATGCCCAGAGATCCAACCTGATTGGTCTAAAGTGAAGACCCTGGTATTGGCTGGTTTTAAGGCTCCCTAAACAATTCTGATACATAGTTGGAGATATAACCCACTGGTATCTGACTTTGAACCTAGTGTGCAGCCACTTGAAGCTGTGTGGTATTGAACCAATTACTTGACCCTCCTGAACTTCAATTACTCTATTTATAAAAGAGTAGTCCTAGGAGTTTCTGCACACAGGGCCCCAGGAAGTGCTCTGTGACCCATAACACCCTAGTCACTGTGGGGTTTCCCAGAGGTGGTTTTGGCCTTGCCCTGCACACTATGTACCCATTTCCCCCTTCCTCTGACCTCGGAAACTCATGCCCATGCACCCACCCAGGTCACACCCAGCTCAGAATCCTGTAGCAGCCACCCGGTCCTTGGCTCAGAGACCCAGCAGCTTAGACCTACGGAGCAGGCCCTGCGCCTTTCCCACAACCACTCGGCTTCAGAGTGTGGCCCACAGACCAGTGGCATCCGTAGCCCCCAAGACCCTGTTAGAAATGCAGCACCTCCCCACCCGAATCAGGATGTGCATTTTCACAAACGCCCGCGGTGCAGCAGCTGTCTGAGAACATAGCATCATGTCCACATACGATCTCCTTTCCCTCCTCGGTGCTGCTGGAAGGTAGGCCCGGCAGATACTCGGGACGAGCAGAGCGGGAGCCAGCTCAGCGACCCGCCTAGGATCCGCGTGCTGTCGGTTGACATCGCTGAGCCTGGGCAACAAGCTTCCAGCTTTGCCGTCCAAACCCTTGTGAATTAGATTTTAATTTGATAAGGCTGCTGATACTAATGCTGATCAAAAGAGAAAGACTTTTTTTCCCTCTTTTTTTTTCTTTTTGTTCAGTTATCATTCTGCCAACAGGATATTGATGCAGAAAAAAAAATGTATCCTTAGCTGACTCCGGCCCAAGTATTAGCCAGTAACTTCCAAATAGGAAGAAGGGAAGGCACTATCCAGGCTATCAATGTGTCCTTCTCTTAGCCAACATTTGATGGGCACCTCCTTGTGGGCCTCCTTCTCTTACAGAAACAGTGTTACAGACTGGAGCTGGAGACCTGAGCTCACACCACAGCCTTGCTGCTTGTTAGCTGTATGTATGACCTGGGGCAGGTTACTTAACCTCTCTGTGACTCAGTTTCCTCCTCTGTAAAGTGGGGAGTCAGAATAGCACCTGCTCTGAGAATGTTAGAGAGTGGATAATACGTAAGGCCTTTAGAACAGATCCTAGCACACAGGAAATGCTCAGTGTGTGTTAGCAATTAGACCCCTGCGGGCCACATGCCCGCAGGCAAAGGCCTATGATCTGTTTCTACAGGAGAGCGAGGCTCTGCCTGCATCACAGGTATCAAAAAACAGAACAACAACAACGGCAAAAATCCCCAAAATAGTAGCTTCTTTATGTTGCTGATAAACTCCCTAAGGATATAAGTTCTTGGGTCGGTGTCTGAGCATTTTGGCCTGGGCCGCTGGATCTATAATGTTCACATGGCATCATGAGTGTCAGACTGGTAGGGTCCTGGGAAGGACCCCAGAGGTCACCAGAATCAATCTCCTGGGATGTTTGACCAAAAAAGCTGTGCTGAGATCGGGGCGCCTGGATGGCTCAGTCGATGAAGTGTCCGACCTCGGCTCAGGTCACGATCCTGAGGTTTGTGGGTTCGAGCCCCACGTCGGGCTCTGTGCTGACAGCTCAGAGCCTGGAGCCTGCTTCAGAGTCTGTGTCTCCCTCTCTCTCTGCCCCTCCCTCACTCTCTCAAAAATAAATAAACATTAAAAAAATTTATAAATAAGCTGTGCCAAGAGCAATGTGGGGGCTTGTAAGATAATTATGCCGGCAGCTTGCATTCATGAGCACTTACTATGTTCCGGCTGCTATTTTAAATACTTTACATATTTTACTTAATCCTCACAGCAGCTCCATAAGTTTCGTGTCCCAGGAGGACCCTGTGCCCATAGTCTGCTGCTCTGAGAGGCTGAGTCAAGTTCTAGCCGAGGCACCTGTCGAGTTCCCTGCTACACTCTCGGAGCAAAGGGGACCGGTCGCCTCCCATCTGACGCCCCTCTGCCCGTGCTCGCCTCTTTCCACTGCTGTCTTTCTTTGAATATACATCCGGAGGTTGTGCTGTCACTATTGAGCGGCAAGGGCTCACCTTGCTACCTCAGAGGTGGCAGCTGTGGTGGCTGGGGGCACTGCTTCCCAGTGTCGCCCTGTCTGGGTCCTTGCAGAACAGAGCCCTCCCGCCAGGCACACGGCCGCCCAGGGCTTATCCTCTTGCGCCCCCTAGTGGTCATGGGCCTGCCGGCTGCTGGCTGGTGCCTCTATACTAGGAGGAGAGGAAGGTTCAAAGCCACTGTCCTTGGGCTAGTTACGTGGCCTTCCGGAATAAACCTCAGCATTCTTGTCTGTAACTGGGGGATCCTTATCCTTGCCCTGTTCTCACGTTGCCAGAACACAGACCCGGTCTTCAAGGGCTCTCGGTCCGGCCTGGGACTGTCCCTTGTGATTAGCTCCTTAAAGACAGAAGCACGGAGGAGGGGCCCGGTGGGGGTGGGGAAGATCAGGGAGGGCACCACACAGCCCAGCCAGTAAGGGTGAGTAGGACTAGCAGGCAGAGGAGAGGGGGTACGGAGTGTGCAAAGGCCCGGCGGAGCTGAGAGCCGGGCACGCAGGGCAGCCCGGTGCAGGGAGGTGTGTGGACGAGGCTCGAGACAGAAGCCAGGCCTGGTCCTTGGGGACCAGGGGCACCATGCCCTGGGGTCAGACTTGGTTTGAAGGCAGTGACTGGAGGGTTCAGGCCAGAGGACATCTCTGTGTGTGCATCTCAGAAAGACCCTGTCTGCCACGCAGGTGCAGAGCACAGGGGGACGGCTGGAGGCTAGGACCGCAGGACACGAGTGACCGGGGCCTGAACTGGCTGTGACTGGAGCCAGCGGGAAGGAGATGGAGAGGGGGTCTGAGGAGGCAGGATTGCAGGCGTGGAGGAGGAGAAGGGAGCAGACGCTGACTCGGGGCTCTGCCGGGGCCCCGCCCGGGTGGGAAAGGCGTCCTTCCCCCGGGATCTGGGGCCTCCTAGGCACAGCAGCACCTCCCCCCTGGTTCCATGGGCCTCACACTCATTCTGTCAGGTGAGCAGCTACCCTCTGAAGCTTCCGGATCCACAGTGTCCCGCCTGGCTCTGGTCACTTCCTGCCCTGGGGAAGTGTCTTTTCCACGAGTCCTGTCCTAAGTGATGACATTGCGGTAGGGCGGGGCCGGGCCCATTCTAAAGTCTGACCTCGAGGGAGCCGCTCATAAAGTCAGTCTTACCTTCCAAGGTCTCTTCAATCCCCGCGTCTCGGGCTCTCTGAGGCTCAGAAGCCGAGGATTCCTGTAACCTTTATTATTCCTTCGCCTTATTTTTCTAGGGCTGCGGAGGCCAGAGGCCCAGCTGACTGGGGAGGGGCGGGGGGACGTAAGGAAGGTGGATGTTCCTCTTGGGCCATGGGCACGGATTGAATCCCTTCCCGGAAGAGCAGCCCCGGAGGAGGGCTCTCTGTGTACTAAGTGCTTTCTGTATACCACCCCGTGTCGGCCTCTCCACACCCCCGTAAGGGGTGATTTTGTCCGCATCCAAGGGGCAGACACGGGAGGCTCAGAAGGACAGCCCGGTGGTCCGGCCTCCGCTCCCAGGGAGGTATGGGCACCAGGGTGGACGCAGCCCGTGGCCATCAGCAGACCTGTGCCACAGGGCGCTGACCCAGGGCGTTTCCCTTCCCAGGACGCCCTGGAGAGAACAATGGGGCGGGTGCACATGGCAAAGACGATCGAGTCCCTGAAGCTGCAAATCCAGGAGGAGACCAGATGCCGACTGGCTGCCCTGTCCCGCAGCCTGGAGCTGCTGACCGTCGAGGGGAGGCTGTCCGGGCGACAGAAGGAGGAGCTGCTCGCACAGCAGCACAAGGCCTTCTGGGGAGAGGCGGAGCGCTTCGGCAGGGGTGAGTGAGCGGTGGCCTGGTCCGGGGCGCAGCCCTCCCGCGCCTGGGAGGGGGTGGTGCGGGGTGGCCCGGGCCTGGGAGTGTCAGGAGACGTGGAGCAGCGCCCGGGAGACCAGCACAGCCTGCGATGGCCTTTCTGCCCCTGGAACCACATCTCGTAACTTCTCTGAGGCTTGCTTGCCTTCCCCATAAGGTAGCATTCGATACAGGCCGCCCCTGGGGTCGGGGATTGCCCGCTGCGTCTACTCCCCAGTGATCCGGGCTGACGGAGGCCCCAGGGTCCTGCAGGAGAAGCGCCTGGACTATGCAGAGCGCAGAGGGGCGTGGAAATGCCCAGAAAGGACACATGCCACTCAGCTGCAGCCTGCAGCCCTACAGGGCCCTGCTTAGCAGGGCAGGTGCGGGTGGGCAGTGGTTGAGCATGTGGGGCAGGAGAGGGAACCTGATGTGGCTAAGGTGGGCCCTGGGAGGTGCGCAGGTTAAGGTTCAAGGCGCTGAGGGCATCGGAGACCCAGTCCAGGTCACATCAGTAGAAAAAAGGAAGCCTCGTCTTTTACCTGTGGGCACACGCTGCCCGCACCCGCTTTCCCGGGCCGTTGGCAGAAGAGCTCATGGGCGGCTCTGTGATGGCCTTTGCCTGGGGCCGTGATAGTGGCCGGGCAGAGGCTGGGGCCTCTCTGCCCTCAGGGTGTCTGCCGGGCACGGGGCCCGTGTGCTTAACAGTTTCCCCAGCGGGTTCCAACAGCCACACGGGTGTGGACACTGTCGGACCAGGGGGTGTCCAGGTATCTTGGTCACCTCGGGCCACCGTAACAAGATGGCACAGACCAGAGGACTCACACGGCAGACATTCCTTCCCTCCCAGTTGTGGGGACCCTGAGGTCCAAGATCAGAGCTCCAGCCGCTCCTGAGAGACCGTGCCCTGCTCGCAGATGTCCACCTTCTCCCCGGGTCCCCACATGGCAGAGAATGAGCTTTCCTGCACCTGTTCCTCTTCTCATTAAGGCCCTGGCCCTATGGGATTAGGACCCCAGCCTCATGAACTTGTTTCAACTTAAGTGCCTCCGTCTAGGCCCCGTCTCCAAATGCAGTCACGTGGCGGGCAGGGCTTTAGTGTATCAATTTGGGGGGACGCAGTTCCGTCCATAGCATTGGGTTTCATCGCAGCCAGGGACCTGGTCCTCTGTCTGCAGTGGTTCATGTCCCCTCCACCAAGCCTGCCCGCTGCCCTGGGGAGAGGGGGCCAGAGGGCAGGCACTCAGTGCTGGGACCTCAGGACTCCAACCAGGCCGTTCCACGAGGTCTTTGTGTCACTCGGTGTCACGGCTTCTGTGACCACGTGGAAGCCTGCCGTTGGCTGGCTGGAGCTCTGGACTGTGTAGAATGAGCACATCTGGCCTTGGGGGTCATCACACACAATGGCCTGGGCTTTACCAGCGGAAAGAGGCCCCAGCAGCAGAGAGTGGCAGGGACAGGACACACAGCCCCCAGTGATCAGGCTCTGTTGAACTTGGACAAGACAGGGGAGGCAAAGAGATAGTCAGGGGGAGATTCTCAGACAAAACCCAAGGAAGTGTGCTTGTGTCTCAAGTGTGGAAGGTGTGTGTGTGTGTGTGTGTGTGTGTGTGTGTGTGTGTATGTGTATGAAATGCTGAAGCAAACATCTCCAAGGACTGCAGACCCCTTGTAGCCGGGCCCCCATGGACTTTTCCAGCCTCAACACTCAACATCGCCCCCATTTGGGGAGAAGGATCTGGCTGCCTTCTCTGTCTCCTCTCCCGGGATCCTTCTCTGGGGTCCCACACTGCCTGTCACGCCTCATCCTTCCCACCCCACCACCCCGTCCCTCATCCACATGGCACTGATTCTCCCTAACCCTTGTCTCAACCTCTCAGGACCAGGAGCAGACTGGGAGCAGGGCTGGGTCCTGCTCCTGGGACGGCCCCAGCGCCCGGGGCTGTGCCACACTGCCAGGCTGAGTGACCAGGGGCGGGGTGGAGGGTGGTTTTAGACCCCGGCCTCTCTCCCTCCTGTAACCTCCCCCATCAAGCAGAGGCCCTGCCCTTGGGCTCATCCTCCTGGTTTTTGACTCAACTACAGTCTGAGATGTCACTGTCTCCCAGCAGACCCCGTCTCTTCTATCCTGCCCTACCACCTGTCCCTCCCTGCGTCACCCCCACCTCCCTCATTTTGCCCCAGGAAAATGCCTCTTCTTCGTCAGGTTGGCCGGCTGCCCTGCATAACAGCTAAGTGAAGCCTCGTGTGGTGTCCTGAGCACTGGGCCCGAGGGGAAGTGAGGGTCCCTCAAATAATGTGGGACCAGGAGCTCCTAACATTGGCCTTTTGGAAGCACACGTGCCTGAAAGATCAAACCGTGTGGCTCGTCCTTGGTGCCGGCAGGAGACAGGAAGGTCTTGCCGGGAGAGTCACCTGCCATGTCCCGTGGCTTATTTCCATTTCAGAGTTTGTGCAGCGAGGCAAAGACCTGATTAAAGCGTCGCTGGTCCACCAGGCAGAGGGGACGGCGAAGCTGAAGCTGGCTCAAGAAGAGGAGCAGAGGGGCTTCCTGGCCGAGGCACAGCTGACCTCCGACCCGGCCGAGTTCCTCCAGGTAAACCTGCTCCTGACTCCCCACCATGTCCACGGGCACGGCCGTCCCGGGAACGGCCACGCAGGTTGAGTGCTGGGGCTTGGTCCTCATGACCGGGCCAGGAAAGCCAGACGCTTTGACATCTGCCAGGCACGAGGTCAGCTTCTCGCCTCCACGTGTCAGCCCGGTGACCTTAGCACGTCCAGGGGCCCCGGGGACCGTGCCTGTGAGGCTCAGTCGGCAGGACCAGGGAGGTGGCCACGCTAGAAAATGCCCTTGTCCTGACGAGGAAGGGGACGAGGAGACTCGCCGACAAGAGACAAGAGGTCACTGTCCTTGAGGGCAAGGAAGTGAGCTGTCCCTGGCATAGGCTGAAACAACCCCGGCTCAGGTTCTCAGAGGGAAGAAGACCCTGCCTTTGCCCCTGTGTTTCCCTGCTAATGGGCGGGGCCGGGGTCTGCTTGTCCTTCCTGCACGGTGGTCAGGCCGTTGGGCACGGGGGCTGCCTGGAAATGGGTTGGAACACCGACTCTGCTGCTAGGGGGCCAAGTGACCTTGGACGCATCGCTCACCCCCCAGCCCTCAGCTTCCTCATCTGCACACTGGGAGTAATGGCACCTACGTCGTGGGTTGTCAGGGTCCAGCGAGACTGCTTGTCTGGTCCCTTCTGCTCTGCATTGGCCTGTGGTGGACCTCATCTCGGTGTTGCCAGGGGGATCGAGGGACGGTGACCCACATGGTCACAGGCACGCACCCCCCCCCCCCCAGGGGCACCTTGAGGGCAGCGGCAGCTCCCCGGTGAGGAGCCGGGAGAGGAGACCCTCGAGAACAGAGGAGAGGCCCTGAGGTCCCTTTAAGGTCCAGCTGCCCCCTTCCTCAAGGAGCCTCCTCCCAGGTCCCTTCCAGGCAGTAAAGCGGGGCAGGAGCTGTTTCTGTCCTCGGGAAAATGTATCAGAACTAAGAGTGAGAGAGGCTGCGGTGCCTGGGTGGCTCAGTCGGTTAAGCGTCCGACTTCGGCTCAGGTCATGATCTCACAGTTCGTGGGTTTGAGCCCCGCGTCGGGCTCTGTGCCGACAGCTCGGAGCCTGGAGCCTGCTTCGGATTCTGTGTCTGCCTCTCTCTCTGACCCTCCCCCGTTCATGCTCTGTCTCAAAAATATATCAACATTAAAAAAATTTTAAAAGAGTGAGAGAGGCTATGATTGTACTGGCCCCTCCGCCAACATCGCATGGCACAGGCTGCCCAGGACCTCAGCCCAGGCCAGGCACACGTTGGTGCTCAGGAGACATGGGTGTGGGAAGAACAGGTTGGACGAGTGTGTAAAAGGATAGATGAATACACAAGTGAATGAGAAAAAGGATAAATACGTGAATAAAGGAGTGAATGAACGGATGAATGAATGAATGCAACTCTCACCCAGACCCAGTGTCCTTTCTTTTTCTGGTCCCTGCCCCTCCCTCTCAGCCCAGCTCCCGCTCCGCGCCCCCACCAGGGCCGGACGGATTCGTACCGCCTGGTCCCAGCTGCAGCGGCTCCTAGAACCCCAGTAGCATGGGTTCCCCATCTTCCAGGGAAACTTCCTTGTCCTTAAAGACTCAGCGTACATGAGGAGTTTTCCCCTGTGGACCCTCCCTGAGAGGAATCTTCCCCTCTGTCGCTATGACCTGCCATGCCTCCCTGATCGGGTCTGGGACCCCCTGATGCACCCCTGTGTCTGCTCCCTGCCCTTCTCTGGGCTCCTCAGGGCGGGGCCCAGCCACGTGGTCAGGGTGGACCTGGCTGGTCACTGACCACACTGACCTCTCATGGCCTGTCTGGACTGGCCCTGCCAGGCGGTGGGCTCCACTGGGTGGTCTCCCAGAGCCTGGGTGGTGGTCCCCAGCAGTTTAGTCACAGAATGATGTCTGGGTGGCTTGTGGCCAGGCGACCAAATTTGCAAACTGCAGCCACGTACTATCCCTGTGCCTCTGATTTCACGTATATACATTTTTTGAAGTTTGTTTATTTATTTGGGGTGGGGCAGGGGAGGGGAAGAGAGAGAGGGAGAGAGAGAATCCCAAGCAGGCTCCGTGCCGACAACAGAGAGCCCGATGTGGGGCTCGAACTCACGGATCTCGAGATCATGACCTGAGCCGAAGTCAGACGCTTAACTGACTGAGCCCCCCAGGTGCCCCTCCTTGTATATAAATCAGGGATGGACATCCTTCAGATCTGAGAGGCAGGGGTCCTTTTTTCTAGAAAAAAAAAATCAGCATTGTCTCATGGGATTGATTCAGCCCCTGTTTTACTCACAGGCTTTTCACGAAGTCCTGGAGAGACAGAGGTTGACCCAGAGTTACCTGGAGGAACAGGAGGACGTCAGGACCACCGAGGCCATGGCTGTGCTCTGCCAGGTATGTGGCATCACGGAGGGACCTTCAGAGAACCCTCAGGATCTGCGTGTGCGTGGGAATCTCACATCCTCCAGCCCGGGGCCCCAGAGATGCAGGTTTGGGTCCAGCCCCGGCCCTCTGGCTGAGCACACGCCCGCCATGGGTCCCTGCCCACCTCATATACCAGAAAACCTTCTGTTTTCTGCGGAGCTCAGGGCTCTTTCCTCCAAGTGTCCCTAGAGGCAACGGCCTTTGGAAGTGAGTTCACCCAGGATGGAAAGTAGGCTGGCTTTTGTGGGCGTCGTCAGGGTAGAGCCGTGACGAGGAGGGAGCGCGAGGCCTGGCTCGGAGTGCCGGCACCACCCCCCCCTTTCTCACTGGACAACCTCATGCAGTTCCGGAGGTGCGGGGCAGGGGGATCCCCGCTTGCCTGGAGGGCTGGCTTTGGGAGAACAGGCGTGCGCACGCGCCCTCCAGAGTGACAGGGGCTCCCTGGGATATGGTGATCACTGAGGCACAGAGCGCCTGCCTCGGGTACACACCCTGAGCTGCTGGAAAGGCAGAAATGCAGACGTGTCGTCGCAAAGGAAGTTGACGAGTGCCATCATGATGGGTAGCGTGTGAAGGGTCGACGCCAGACCCAAAGTGCCTGGGTCGGCGTCCTGGCTCTTCCCCTTCCTCACTGTGTGGCCTCCAGACTTCCCTGGGCCTCTCTGGTTCCCTGTTTCCCCGCCTGGGCTATGGGGACAATGACAGCCCTTCTTCTTGGGAGTGGCATGAACACCGAATACACGGGGGGCTGGCGGGGGCCCTGAGGCAGCCGCGGGCATCTGGGACACACCCCCTCGGGGCTGGCTCCCCTTGTAACATCCCACTTTCGGGTACAGGGAGGGGGCATGAGGGATGCCCTGGGGTTCAGGCCAGGTCGAAGACAACTGTCTGTAGGAAGTGATGCCTGAGCCAAGCCTTAAGGGAGGAGACAGGCCCTGTGGACGAGGAGTTGGGGGGACATCCCAGGCCCAGAAAAACGTGTGAAGGCGGGAAGTGCAAACCCTCACCGTCGTGGCAGCTATACTGGGTGAATAGGGTCTGTATGAGTCAGTTCAGCTGCTGTAACAAAGTGCCCCAGACAGGGGAGCTTAAACAGAGGATGTATATATCATCGTATATACCGTTCTGGGGGCCAGAAGTCCAAGATCAAGGTGGGGGCGTGGTTGGGTTCTGTTGAGGACCCTCTTCCTGGTTTGCAGATGGCCGCCTTCTCGCTGTGTCCTCACTTGGCCTTTCCTCTGTGCTCATGGCGAGGAAGAGTACTCTGGTGTCTTCCTCGTGTTAGGACATCAGCCCTGTGAGCTGAGGGCATCTCTTATAACCCCACTTAACCTGCGGTGTCTCCTTGAGGGCCATCTCCAGGTACAGTCACATTGGGGTTAGGGCTTCTGTATTTGAATTTGGGGGACACAATCCTATTCATAACGGCACCCCCCAAATTTCAAGTTCCCCTGGAATCCCCGAATGTGACCTTGTTTGGAAATAGGGTCTTTGAAGATGTAATTGGTTGAGATGAGACCATAGTGACTGAGAGGGGCCCTGGATCCAATGACTGGCGTCCTCATAAGAAGGGAGAAGGCCACATGAAGATGATGTCAGGTCCTGAGCGAGGCAGCCACATGCCTGGAGCACCGGGGGCCACCAGAGCTGGAGGAGGTGGCAAGGACCCTCCGGTAGAGCCTTTGGAGGGAGTGCTGCCCTCCAAGTGCTGCCCGACACCTTGGTCTCTGCCTTCTGCCTTCACAGCCGTGAGAGAATCCATTTCTGTTGTTTAAAGTCACATGGTTTATGGGATTTTGCTATGGCGGCCACAGGAAACTGATACAGAAGCCGATCTTTGTTCCAGGCAAGCTACTGTCTTCAGTGCTTTCTGAGTATTTGATCACTTAATCCAAATGAGAAACCTGTGTGGTGAAAACTGCATTTTCCTTCCTATGCAGATGTGGAGCTGGGAAGGGTTTTCTCGAGAAATGTGCAGGGTGGGATTCAATTAGTCAAAGTCCCAGACCCCCCAGGCAGGAAACGAACAACCTTGTCAGGACTCAGATCCCTGCGCGGGGAGTGAGAAAGCTGAGTCCCGGGCCCACCCTGGATGCTAACAATGCTGTGTGACTTGCGTTGGTTACACAGCCTCCCTGTGCTGGCCCCACCGTCCTGCTCAAGTTCTAGAGTCAACGAGTAGTGAAGACGGGATTTAAAAGAAGTCCTTCTACCTTCGGTGCTGATGTTCTTGCCACGAAGCGTGTTGCTCAGTGTGGGGGCCGTGTAGTAGTGACATCCTGGCTGTGGAGCCAGACGGCCTGGGTTCTAATCCCAGCCAGGCTGTTCGCCAGTTACGTGATCAGGAACAGCTCGTCTGACTTGTGCCTCGGTTTCCTCCATCCCAACGACACTCCGATGCGGCAGAGTTTGAGAACCGCTGTCTTGGAGGGGGCGGGGTGGTCCAGTGAGCTGACACTCGTGGGGCAGCTGCTCTGAATGCCCCGCCCCACGGCCCCCGACCCCCCCTCCGGCGGGCTGACACTCCCTCTCTTGAGCTGGGATGGGAGGCGAAGATCTTTCAGCCGAACCCACTTTCCTTCTCCATAAAGCAAGGACGAAACGCCCGCCGGTCGTTGCTGCCGGAGGAACGGGCAGCGCGTACGGAAGTGCCTGGCCAGTCTCCGTGGCCGCCAGGAATTACATTCGCTTCAATAAAGGTCTGTGGTGACACCGAAGTGACCACAGCCCCATCCCTCCAGTGGCGTCCTTACGATGTTATGCATTTGGTTTTCCTGCGCTTGGGTCTGGTTGCCGGGCCTGTGAGAGCTCGGGCTGAGATTAAAGACCCCCTTTATTGTAGCATCAGGGAGAGGCTGTCCGGTGCGAACCAGGGGTGACACTGCTGGACTCTGTGCCTCTGAGGCGGTCCTTGGAGGCGCACGGCACAAGAAGGCCCTCGTGACTCCGTGCATGTGCGTAGCTGCTTGTAAAGGACGTAACCAAAGTCCTGTGCCAGCTTGTCTCCCAGAGTTAGTCCAGCCATGTTTCCTCGGATCCATTGTTTTTAATGCTTATTTATTTATCTCGAGAGAGCGCGAGCGAGAGTGAGTGGGGGAGGGGCAGAGAGCGAGCTTGAGAATCCCAAGCAGGCTCCGTGCTCTCAGCACAGAGCCCGACGCGGGGCTCAGTCTCCGGAACTGTGACATCACGACCTGAGCCGAAATCAAGAGTCGGACGGTTAACTGACTGAGCCACCCGGGTGCCCCCTCAGACTCTTTTTATCAGCTCATGTTGAACCCTTTGGTTCCAGATAACTTTGGTTTCTTTTATGTTCCTTCATTGTGGAAATCGTTGCCTTTGGTTATTGGGAATTGCTTTCCTGGTATTTCTGGAAGGAGAGGTTGAAGCCCTCAGGTGGAGTAGAGAGAAGCTGAATGAGCCGGTTAAATGCTGGCAGAGCCATTCCTCGCTGGGTGACCTCGGGCAAGAGCCTTAACCTCTCTGAGCTCACCTCCTCGTCTGCAGAACGGAGACGGAGAAAGTTATCGACCATTATGGCAGCAGGAGAGCAGGGCTGGGGCCTAGGGCCCAGCACACAGTAGGTGCTCAGTAAATACCTCCCTGGCTACCCGACAGCTGAGCACACTGAACAGGGGATCTCAGGCCCCAGGCTGAGGAGCACAGCTCTTGCTGCAGAGTGTGAATCTGGCTTCCTTGCTGACTCGGGGAGTTTGTTCAGTATTACTGAGCCCTGTTTTGTGCAACCTAGTCAGCTGCAAACCAAATAAATAAAGTGCTCATCTTTGCAAAGCTCCGGGGCCAGCGACAAGCTCGGGGATCCAGCAGCAGCACGGGGGCCAATGCAGCCGCCGCGGGAGGGCAGGGGAGCGCGACGTGGGCCGAGGTCGGACAGCCTCCACCCAAGGGCCCTGCGATCCATCTGAAGACATCTGCACTGACATCGGAACAGCACGGGAAGCCACTGGCGTGTTTTGAGTAGGGAAGTGACTTGGCTCATGTTTTGCGAGGATCCCTCTGGCTTCTGTGCAGGGAAGGCACTGTGGGGGGGCAGAGGTGGAGGCGGGGACCTGGGGACGCATTGCGGCGTTCCGGGCAGGAGACCATGGGGGCCTGCACTGGCATGGTGCGGGTGGGGGCGGCGAGAAGTCTGGGTCGGGCTCTGTTTTGATGGTCAGCATCTCATCTCCTTTGTTACGACGGGAATAATAAGCTTTCTCCACAGGACTAGCTATTCAGAGGCTTAAACAAGCTCGCACATTCGTCAGGCCCGTGGTGAGCATTCAAAACATATTATCGCGACCGCGGTCGTCATTACTGCCTGCCCGGGAGGCTGTGTGAGCACAGAACATATGCAGGACATGATGCGCCTTGCGGTCTGGCTGGCTCTTCCGCAGACCCAGGCACGGGGAGTCGTCATCTCCCCTCTCTGGGCAGGACGTCGATCATGATGTCACGGGCACGGAGGCTGTGCGATAAATTCGATGACCACCTGAGGGTTCTCAGGCTGTGGAGAAAAGCGCATGTTTCTAAATTCTCACCATCGCTCGGCCTTTAAACAAATGGCACATTCTCGGTGAGACTGAGACAGTGGCCGCTGAAGAACATGTCTCGGTGCTTCGTGGAGAGACGGCTGGAACGAGCCCAGAGTCGTCCTGGTAGTGATGGGCACACGGCTGGGCTGCCACCGTCCCCTTCCAGGGTGCCGCGTCGACCTACTTGTTGGTTTGGATCTCACTCCGGACTGTCCCACCCGTGCTGGGTCTGCTGAGGAGTGCGGTGGGACGGCAGCCTGCCCAGCCTGAGCCCTCTCTCAGCTTCCGAGTCTCCCCCCAAGAGTCAGGGCTGAAGAAAATAAAAGCAAAAATGAAACTGTCCTCAAAGAAGGCAGCAGTGATCATTCTAGGTGCCCAGGGAGCGTTTGGGAGGAATCCCCAGACACCCTCAAGCCTGACACCAAATGCAAGTTTGGGGGGTCCCCAAGTCCTCGAGAAGGACTCCACGGAAAGCTGTTCTGCCCACGGTTACGGTTTATTCCGGCACAAGCATGCAGAGCACAGTCAGCGCATGGGGCAGAATCCAGGGCTCCCATCCCGATCCCTTCAGGTGTCCTTTCCCACCAAGCGTGGACGGCACTGACCCTCACGGCATCACGCACTACATGTGGCTGGCCACGGAAGCCCGCCTGAGCCGTGGTCCGCAGTTTACCGGGGCTCACGTGGACCTGCCTGACCTCGAGCCCCAGCCCCGCCGGAGGATGTGCTGATGCCACATGGCCAGCTCTTTGCTTCGAGGCTCAGGAGTGGCTTTTAATTTCGTGCTATAGCGAGCATCAGTGCTTTAAAGTCCGTGTCCTATAAGTACGCCCCCGGGGGTACCTGAGGGCTTGTTTTTGACGTCTGTTGTCTGGGGGGTCTTTGGTGATGTTGTCTTATCTCCTTGTGTGCCTCTTTGTTTTTTTATTATATGCCTTATTCCAAATGTGTACATTTATTTGTGAAAGTATTTTCAGGCATACAGTCATGTCCTCCAAAGAGGATTTGCCTTTGCTTCTGCCAGATGACTGGGCCTCTGGGGTTCAAGGTGACCTTAATTTGAGGTCAGGGCCTGAAATGTCCTGGGCCACCCCCATGAACTGACTCTGGGCTGCAGCTGTTTAAACCAGTCGGAGCCTGTTGCCTTCCATTGCATTCATGGTGGAGCTTTTTGGGTTCTGATGCTAAGCATGGAATGACTTACCAGGACCCACCCCTGGGGAGCCATGAGCTCCCTTTTGAGCTGGTGGCCATCAGAAGTCCTGTCAGGTGCTCAGCTGTCTCCTCTGGATGGACCCGCTCCCCATGGCTAAGCACAGCCCCAGAGCTGGGCACGCTTCTCTGTGCCTTCTTCACGACCTCTGCTTGTGTTCTCCTCGCTGTCTTGTTGGCTCTTGGGACTTTCATGATCATTTAATAAGCCTTTTGTCCAGCTTTGTTTTTCATTCATTCTCAGAGGGAGGATTGGTCCAAATGAGCTGTTTGTCCATTATCGGTAGGCTCTCTAAACCTTCGAAAGGCTGTGGGTCACTTATGTCCCCGTCGTGATCACTGTATTCTGAACAAACTCCAGCTTGGCTATGAGCTCCTTAAAGCAGGACGTTCGTTGGGTTTAATTAACACCGACTTCAATTCAATTTAATTTCTATTCATTGAACACACCAGGTATGACCTAGGTACACCATTCCAGGTGCTGAGAATATGTTTATTTTTCTTTCAAAAAAAGAGTGTGCTCTCCTTGTAGCATACTGGTTATGAGTACGAGTCCGACCATCCAGTGGCCAGGACCCACTCTCTACAAAGCATGTCCAGTTACTTTCCTGATCAGTGCCTTAGTTTCCTCATCTGAAATAATGGTAGTTATAATAGAACATCATCATTGCACTGTTACAAGGATCGAAAGAGATTATACAAGAAGACTGTTCATGGCATCCCCTGGTATATGGTAGGAATTCATAATTATTACCAGTTAATAGTGTTTTACCTGCTGCGTGCCAGGCGCTATGTCAGGCCCTACAGATGCTTAGGTAGTAAGACAAGACTGTTAAGAAACTTCCTGGTCTCGTCCTTGAGAAGGACAATGACACAGCCAGTGACCACAAAGGGAGGCAGGTGCCAGAGGGGCAGCAAAGGAAGGGTTCCTCTTTGGTGCCCCCCAAACCATGCTCAGGTTTGATCATTTGGTGGAGGGACTTGTAGGACTCAGCACAGAACCCACTTATGCTAAATTTCAGTGAAGACATTCAAAGAAGAATCGGTGAAGGGAACAGGTGCACGGGGCGAGCCAAGTCTAGAAGGAACTGAGAGCAGGCTTCCAGAATCCTCTCCCAGCGGAGCTGTGCATAATTCCACCCCTGCAGCGTGATAACCTGTGTGGATTGGTGTCACCAGGGAAGCTCTCCTGAGCTTAGGAGTCCAAGGATTTTGAGGGGGGGGGTCAGTCACATGGGTGCTGTTTACCTGGTCTGCATCGAGGTTCCAGAACCCCAGAAGGAAGGAGGTGTTCAGCCTAAATCACACTGAGTCCAATCAAACCCTGCAGTCAGGAAGGCCTTCCCCGAAGAGGAGACCGCAACTTGAGTTTTGGGACGTGTGTGGGGAGTTCCCAGGCAGAGATTGCAGAATGGGCATTGGACATCGCGTCCGTGCGTGATACATTCAGGTACTGAACCCAGGTGTTTGGTCCAGGAGGATGCAAGATGTTGGTGCGATCTGGGTATCATGTGGCCCCCGCTTTCAGAGAACTGTGGTTTGGGGGAGGGGTGACAAATAAATTGTAGTTTCAGTGCCCTGGGCAGCTGACCAAAGAGCTGTGGGAAGCCAGGGTCAGAGACAGCCACGTTAGTCTGAGCCACCCAGGGAATGCTTCACAGAAAAGGGGTTATTTTGCAGGGGTTTTGCAGGATGAAGAGGAGTCCACTCCAGGAATGAAAGTGTCTGGATTTGGGACAAGGGGAGTGGCTTGAAAAAGCCTCTGTGTCGTGAAACATGCCACAGGATGCCATTTATGTGGATAACTCACATGAAAGCCACATTTATGAACATAATATGGAGTGAGGGTGTAGAAATCCAAGCTGGAAAGAGAGATGTTGAGGTCATGGGGATGGATTTCTCTGAGGATGCTGGGAGGGAGGGGGAAAAGAACAACAGGAGGAACATAACGGATTCCAATTTCACCTGTAAACTTTAGTATTTTTAATCTACAAAAAAAAAAGATCTGAGTGGTGGAATCACAGGTGTTTAATATATTATCATACATGTGTTTTTTGGTTTGCCTCAATTTAAAGAAATACATTTTCGGGAAAAGACTGGAGTGGGCGAGGTGGGCTGAAGGGAACATAAGGGTGGAAAGTGGGGCAGGACCTCCCGGCAGCCCTGCTAGGTGACCCTGAAAGCGACCGGAAGAGAGGGGTTCCAGGTTATTTGAGCTGGAATTATAATAAGATCTGTGGCTTATGCAAATAGCCGGCCTAAATGTGGGGGGTGGAGGGAGGCTGAGAGGCCAGGGGTGGTAAAAATAATCTGGAGGGAGGTTCAGAGGGGTCACCAGAGAGTCTGGGCCTGTGGGGCAGAGGGCAGGACTGGGTCGGGGTGAACGGGCTGGAAGGCAGCAGGTGTTTCCTGTGTGTGTGTGTGTGTGTGTGTGTGTGTGTGTGTGTGTGTGTCTGTGGCTTGAGAGCTCCCTCCCCTGGGTTTGCTCTCTGTCTTGTGGGAAGCCCACGGCCCTGCCCAGAGTGAGACCACGACTTATAACTCCATCATGTGGCTCTCGGCTTCAGGAGCTGTACCGCAGCACCATGGAAACGTTCCAGAAGTTTGTGGACGTCCTGTTCCTTCAGACGCTCCCAGGAATGACTGGCCTGTCCCAGGCAGACTGTGAGAACTTGAGGCAGGAGGTCCAGGAGAACACAGCCTGGCAGCTGGGGAAGTCCGATCGCTTCCGGAAACAGCAGTGGGAACTTTTCCAAGATCTCCTGGAGCAAGACAAGCAGGTGGGTATTTTGTAAAACCAGGTCTGGGATCCGCATGTTTTGCACTTAGGAAAAATAATGAGAGATTTCATCCATGGAGCGTCCCCTAGTGCCCGTGTTGGGCACGGTACCGAGATTGTGCTTGCCAGCCCCGGGCCGCCAGGGTGGGCCGGGGAGGAGAGCAGAGGCTGGGAAGTCACTAGATAATGTCTCCGGCTGATCCATCAGGAAAGGGCAGCAATGCCTGTTCTCTAGAATGACAGGAGGCCGGAAGGTGGCTTATAAGGGAGTGGACTTGGTCATGGAGGGGAAGCTGCTATACACATAGAATTCCTGCTTTTCAGTGCAAGTCTGTTTCAATATTAAAACCATGTATAAATGTGGTAGATAGAATAATGGCCCTCGAAGACGTCCACATCCTAATCCCCAGAACCCTTGAACTCGTCACTTAACATGGCAGAAGGGACCTTCCCAAAGTGATTCTATTAAGGGTGTTGAAATGGGGAGATTCTCCAGGTGGAGTCACCAGGTGGCCCCAGTGTAATCACAGGGTCCTTGTAAGAGGGAAGGAGGAGGGTCAGAGTCGGAGAATGAAAAGTAGTGACCTGAGCAGAGGTCGGCATGATGTGGCCACGCACCCAGCGATGCAGTCGCCTCTGGAGGCTGGAAAAGGCTGGGTGCGGATCCCCCCCACCCAACCCCGGAGCCTCCAGAACTGTAAGGTCATGATTTTGTGTTGTTTTAAACCACAGAATTTATGGGAATGTGTGACAGCCGCAATAGGAAGCGAATAGACATTAATTTTATTAAAGAACAACTAAAATGTGTCCAACAAAGGGGGAATTTCCAAGTGTGACAGACACCTGCGTGTCCTTTCTCTCCCTGGCCTTCCTGCACGCTAGAGGCTCTAAAACTAATGTGTTCGATATCCGGGTATCTAGCAGTGGCCAATAGTCTTGGCCTCAAAGTGTGGTCCCTGCAAAGAGCTTCCCTTTCCCAATACCTAATACAAAAGCCAAGTGTTGCTTGGAGAAATCGCCTTCTTCAGGACTCCCCGTTCTTCCTGCCCAGAGCGTGTGCAGCAGGCCTGGGGTGGCCCAGCCTTCCTTTGACTCAGAGGCAGGAGAATGGAGGCTGCTCAGGATGGTAGGGACAGAGAGTGTGCGTCACTGTCCCAGCCTCAGACTGCCCCCCACCCCGTGCTCGTTATAAGAAACAACCCCCCCTGCACCGTCTCTTCACGATGGGTCTCCCGAGTCCAAGTACACCCATCATTACCAAAGAGCACTGGGCTGATGAACGCAGGTTTTCCAGAGCAGCTGACTGGAGCTGTCCAAAGTACCAAGTAAGTAAGAGGAAGCATCATGCAAACACACGGCCACTCAGAGCCGCAGGGCAGCACAAGACCTAGTTTCCCGTTGGACTTCCTTCTGGTTTATCTCAGTCCTCTGTCAGCTGCATCATGCTTTCCTTTCATTGGTTACTGTGTCCTGCCTTTGGCTCTAAGCTCCTGAAGGACAGCACCGCTGCTTTTCACTTTTACACTCCCTTATGGAAAGCCCAGGGGCTGGGACACAGCAAGGGCTCAGGAAAAGTGTGCTGCATTACCAACAACAACAGTGCGGCCTTGGAAATTATCACAGGCTCACCTTAGGGATGTACGTGAAGCTGCGTCGGTGGATTCATAGCAATTCTGGGCCCAGGCCGCTTCATTTACAGTCTCTGGGGAGGGACGGGGACAAGATCGCCAGGTGAGTCTAACGTGCCCCTGATGAAGGCTCCCTAAATGCAGGCGGGCTCCTAACCTTGGAAGCCGGATGCCTGGGTTTGAGTCAGCGCAACCCGTTAATGGGCTGGGTGACCTTGGCCGGTTAGCTGACTCCTCACGGCTCTGGGATTTTGCACAACTTGCTAAATGTCTCAGAATCTCTGCTTCGGTGTGAAAAATTGGGATCAAATACCCAATAGGGCTGCTGTGAGATCATGCAAGAGAAGACCTTTCACACAGCGTCTGTTTCATTACTTAATGATATTGACATCGAAAAAAGATCCAGAATTTCATTTCCGATAAATTATTACACCCACATCCACGATGCATCGGAAACCCTCTGGTTATGAGTCTTAAGTTATTTGAAGCAAATCGTAGACAACGCATAGCATCTGGTTATTAATTCCTATTTATTTGCTCTGTGAGTATTCGCGTGCATGTGAATTTTCCTTGGCTTATGTAGCAGTGTTTCAGGAGTTTTGCATGCAAGAAGCAAGCAGGATAGTTACTGACCTCATCAGCTGATTGGATAAGTATGACCCAAGACCGTTTTCTCCATGTGTATATGTCACAGTTAATTGACTGATTGGTCGTTTAATTGCAGTCAGTTTCCACAAGATACTTAGAGGTCCGTGTGCACTTTCGCTTGCTATATTTCCTCCTTGACGATCAAAGTGACAGATGAGCTTTCTGTGATTCGGGTGAATATTTAGTGGTAAGAAGAAAAGCACCAACAAACTATTCGTGGAAAATGAAACGCACACCCAGGCTGTGAAATTGTCTTCTACCCAAAGGGCTTTGGTGATTTCATGTCTTAGGACTCCAGGAAGTTGTTAAATAGTATGGAATCTGTCGATTACCCAATTGGAACAGGTTGTAGCATAGTGGTTCTCAAAAAGTAATGTGTTCTAATGTCGGTTTCTGGGCTTCTCCCCAGTCTGCTGGGTTAGGTTCCCCCGCAGAGGAACCCCCATCCTGATTCCCAACAGCTGTGATCATGTGACTTCACATGGCAAGAGGGACTTGGCAAAAATGATTAAGTTTTGGATCTTGAGATAGGGCAATTCTGGACTATCCAGGGTCCTTACAAGGGAGTGGCGGGGGGGGGGGGTTGTGCAGGAGAGTCAGAGTGATGTGGTTGGTTAGACAAAGTCTCAGCCAGCCATCGCCGGATTGAGGATTGAAGAAGCAGCTACTTGCCAAGGAATGCAGGTGGCCTCCAGCAGCTGGAAAGGGCAGGGAAATGGATGTTGCCCTGGAGCTTCCAGAAGGTGTGGAAGCCTGCTGACACCTTGATTTTAGCCCCTTGAGCCCCATTTTGGACTTCTGGCCTCCAGAAGTATAAGATCATGAGTTTGTGTTGTTTCAAGCTACGAAGTTTGCAGCGCAAACAGCAGAAGTAGGAGAATAATAGGCCACCACGGAGTTCGCACCTTTGACAAGGAACGTGGCAGTCGGCGTGCCCCGTAGCACTTACCGCTGTCAGGGACACCGCGTTGCAGTCGGTCCAGCAGGCTTTGAGTCCTGGTGCCACCTCCCACTCTGCCCGCACCCTCTCCACCCCACCCCTGGCGGGTTTCCATCACCTGGCCACCACACCTGCCCCCGCCTGTGCTGAGCTCCCGGCCTCTCCTGCCGCACTCAGCCACGGCACCTGGGCTCCGTCCGCGCTGTCTCCCACTTTCCATATCGAGAGCTCCTGTTCTCTGGAGTTGGGCTCTCCCCTCCTCCTTGAAACCGCTGCTTGGCTCTCTCGCTTCTGCCGCCTCAGTGGTGGAGTCCGGACACGGAGTCCCCTGCCTGGGGTCTCACGGCTGCAATCAAGGCTGTGGCTGGAGTCTCCAACAGGGGCTCGGCTGGGAGGGGATCGCATCCAAGCTCACTTACACAGTCCTCGGCAGGATTCTGTTCCTCGTGGTGGTGGGGCTGAGGTCGGCAACTCGCTCATTTATGTCTCCAGCTCGCAATGTGTCCCGGGCCAGCTCTCTGCCTGAGGTCTCTGTGCGTGTGATTCGTAGGCATGTGCAATGTTGCATGCCCGAGACAGAATGCCCCCCGTCTTCCTGCGAACCCTCTCCATCCACACTCTTCTCTGTCCTTCCTCTATCCTTCCACTCAACCGGACCAAGACCCTTGGGGTTGCCTCGACTCATCCTTCTTTTTTTTTTTTTTAATTTTTTTTAACGTTTATTTATTTTTGACACAGAGAGAGACAGAGCATGAATGGGGGAGGGGCAGAGAGAGAGGGAGACACAGAATCGGAAACAGGCTCCAGGCTCTGAGCCATCAGCACAGAGCCTGACGCGAGGCTCGAACCCGCGGACTGCGAGATCGTGACCTGAGCCGAAGGCGGACGCTTAACCGACTGAGCCACCCAGGCGCCCCACGACTCACCCTTCTTTAGCACACCCCACATTCAACTGACTCTGCCTTCTGTCTAGTCCAGAGCGGAGCCACTTTTGCCACCCCTGCTCTCGCGCCTGGTTGTAGCCACCACACCTCTTGTCAGATCACCAAGACGGCCGGCCCCCTGGTCCCCCTGAAACCGCCTTCCCCTGCTGTGATCTAGTCTCAACCCCCGGCCAGAGTGATACTTTAAAAACATACCACGTGACACTAATTTTTAAGATGCACATTTTAAACGTGCTTTCCCAGCCTGGAAGTTGCAAAGCATCGTAATTTAATTGGCAGCGATTTTTTTTTTCCCTTAGCGATACTTAAAATGATTGTGCACCTTACAATCTCCAGCACGTCAGGTTTGCTAAAAGACCCTGTCACGTTGTGTCACTTCTGTGCTCCAAACCCCCAGTGGCTTCTCCTTTCGTGTGTAAAGCCGGTGTCCTCACAGTGCCCTACGAGGCCCTGCATGTCAGGACCTGGCTTCCCTGTGACCTGCTCATTTCCGTCCCCCGCTCCCCGGCTCATTTTGCTCCGGCCACACTGGCCTTCTTCTCCTCCAGCTGACGGGCCTGCTCTTGCCTTGCTGTGTCTGCAAGAAGTCTTTGTTCCCATGTCACCCTCACACGAGGCCACCCTCACAATGAGACCTACCCCGACTGTGTTTTTTAAAATGGCGGTGCTCCCCTCCCTCTGCACTACATCATTTGCCTGAAGTGCTAGCTTTAGAACCCCCCTGCCTGTAAGCCCACCCTGTTTGTGGGAGGGCACTACAAAACCCTTAGCATGTACTGGGCATGTCCTGACTGCTGGCTCCTTTCCCCTTTCTCTCCTTAGTAAATAAACGTTTGAAACAGAGAGTAAACTTGTCCAAAGCCACAAAATTACCTGTAGCAGTGACGAGGGTCAGCACTCTAGCTCACGGAGGCTAGAGCCTGCTTCGGATTCTCTCTCTCTCTCTCTCTCTCTCTCCCTCTCTCTCTCTCTCCCCCTCCCCTGCTCGCATTCTGTCTCTCAAAAAGAAACATTAAAATAATTTTATAAAAAAGGAGCTCTTATAAAGGATGTATGTTTAAAACAATAAAAAACCTTAGCAGAAGGAATTACTAGCTGTTAAAACAGGATGCAGGGAAAAAAGACAACAGATAAAAAAAGCATATACTTTTATGAATGAAAATTCTAGCGATGGAAGCAGATATTTAATGGATGAGTCAGTTAAATGGCAGATTCAACACGGCTGACGGGGCAGGGTGTGAAATGTTAGAAGATAGATGTAAGAATGAGGTCCAGAATGCAGGGCAGAGAGGGGACATAGGACAGGGACGGAGGGACGTGGGCACCAGAAGGATAACGTCCCACAGGAGCTTTCTCATGGGATCCTAGAAAGAGAGGATGGAGAGAATGAAGGAGAGGAAGTGCTCAAAGCGACAGTGGATAAGAGACTTCCAGAACTGGTGGCAGACATGAATTCTAAGGTCAAGGAAATACTGCTTAGGTTTGTGGAGTCAGGAATGTTTGTTAAGAAAATTAAATCCACAAAAGGAATAGGTATACGATACACAACTTTGAAAGCAGTAGAGAAAAGGAAATAAGAATATCGACAAAAGGAACATTAATGGTTCAAAAACAAGGAGTTTAGAAAATAGGACAGAACAGCGGAATTGCATTTGTCCTATTCTGGAGGAAGGAAAGTTGAGCTTTGTACTGACAGGTTAAGTGTGTAAGGTCGGGATGAAGTCTCCGCATGTGAGAGAGACAGGACTAGCCCCTCACATGCAGGAGCCACCTGGGACCCACGGGCCTGGGTCTCCTGTTGAACCACGTCACAGAACATCAACATTGGACAAGGCCACTTTGTGACCGGGAAGGGTGGGGACAAAGTGAGACCAGCTCGTAAGCGTGTCTGAACGCAGGTAACACGTGAACATTGCCGGAGCCACAGAAATGACCAACCGTGCCCCTATCCTGGCTGAGATGACTGAGGGCTGCTTCTTCCGCAATGACAACCTTGTCCTCCTTCTAAAAAAAATTTTTTTTAATGTTTATTCATTTTTTAGAGAGACAGAGACAGAGTGTGAGCAGGGGAGGGCAGAGAGAAAGGGAGACACAGAATCTGAAGCAGGCTCCAGGCTCTGAGCTGTCAGCACAGAGCCCGATGCGGGGCTGGAACCCATGAACCGTGAGATCATGACCTGAGCCAAAGTCGGACGCTTAACCCACCGAGCCACCCGGGGACCCCAGATTGCCCTCCTTTTAGGAAGGACTTACAGAGATGCCCCATCACTGCATGACCCCTTTCAACAGCACCCAATCCAGAGCAAGGCTCCACTACCTTGAACCCTCCAAAGCCTAAATCCTACAGTCAGGCCTAACACCCTCTACCTGAGAGGTCTCCCGTGTCCCCGTGGTGCACCTTCTCCCTCCTTGCACTGAGCCATAACCCAGCTCGTTAACCACAGCTGTGCTCCTGGAGACTGCTCAGTCAGTCCCATTAAAAGGCAAATAGAAGGGGAGGGGGTGAACAGTGCAAAGGAAATTCATGGCAACTAGAAACCACAAGATAGTAGAAATAAGTCCAAGTATACCATTAGTCACAATGAATAGTAACAAATTCATGTAAGTTGCAGAGAAACCTTCCCCACGCTACATGACAGTATGAGATTCACCTACAGCATCATGACACCAAAAGTTATATACCAGGCAAATACCAACCAAGAGAAAGTTGACAAACTCTACATTAGGCAGAAAGCGTTCTTGAGGGATAAGAGAGGGTCATTATATAACCTAAAAGAAACAATTCCTCAGGAAAATGCATTAGGCAAAATTTGACTGAATTAAAAGGAAAAATGAACAGATGGAAATCATGATGGAATATTCTAACACCTCATCTCACAGAACATGATAGACTGATCAGATGACAAATCAGGCCATAAAAATAAGATCTAAACCACACAATCGATGACCTGTGTGGCTCCTATGTAGGTTTTTGTGGATGATATGACTGTCTCCATTGAAGTTTTTTTAAATGTGTATTTGAGAGAGAGGGAGGGAGAGAAAGGGGCAGAGGGAGAGGGGGACAGAGGATTCGAAGTGGGCTCTGTGCTAACAGCAGAGAGCCCAATGCAGGGCTCAAACTCACAAACTGTGAGATTATGACCTGAGCTGAAGTTCGATGCCTAACTGACTCAGCCACTCAGGCACCCCGTGACTGTCTCCACTGAGAAGCCCAAAGAGTCTGCAAACAATTACAACTATTCAGATTGCTCAGTAAACTTCCCAGATACAAAACCAGCATCCCAAACCAGTATGTTTCCCATATACCAGCAGCACCCAGTGATAACATAAATAAGGATCCCCTTCCAAATAAAAGCCGTAGAGTCCCTAAAAATATATCTGACCAATGTGTATAAAAGCTTAATGGAGAGGTTTATTAAATGTCATTGGAGGCATAAAGTAAGACTGAGAAGAAATGCCATGTTCTTGAATGGGAAAACTCGATCTTGGGAAGACAGTCATCCGCTCCAAATTAATCTATAAATTCAGTTCAACTACAAGAAAATCCAAAAAGCTTTTTTCCCCAAGCTTGATAAACTGATGCTAAAATTCATAGGAGAGGAAAAACAACCAGGAATAGTTAAGACAGTTTTGTGTAAGAATATGGGAGGACTTGCCTGGCTATGAAGTCTTGCTGTAAGCAACAGCGATTAAAGCAGTGTGGTACTGGGACGCCTGGGTGGCTTGGTCGGTTAAGCGTCTGACTTTGGCTCAGGTCATGATCTCACGGTTTGTGAGTTCAAGCCCCGCATCGGGCTCTGTGCTGACAGCTCAGAGCCTGGAGCCTGTTTCGGATTCTGTGTCTCCCTCTCTCTCTGCCCCTCCCCTGTTCATGCTCTGTCTCTCTCGGTCTCAAAAATAAATAAACGTTAAAAAAAAAAAAATTTAACAACAACAACAAAAAAAAAGCAGTGTGGTACTGATGCAGAAATAAAGAGACTCATAACAAAACAGAGAGCCTAGAATGACATTTGTGTGTGTATGGAAACTATGTAAGACGAGGTGGCACGACAGACCAGTCATAAAAAGACAAATTAGGTAATAAATGGTGCTGGCACAATTAGTATCCATTTATGCAGAAAAAAAAATTGGATCCCTTCTTCAAACCGCAGGAAATGAATGTTAAATTAGCTTTAAGATTTAAATGCAAATAAGAAACTTTAAAAATCTCTAGAAGGAACGGTGAGGGGAATTTTTAATGAAATCAGGGGAGAAAAGGACCTTTGAGACAAGAAACAAAAGGCATGTTCCAACAAAGCAGTGATGGGTGAAGTGACCGTGAGTTGACCCCTGTTCCTCTGTGCTGGGCCTAGGTGTGGATGGAGGAGTGGACCCTGTCCACCGTGCTGCAGACGCACCTGCGAGATGGCCATGAGAGCATCGTCCACCAAGTCTTGGGCCGATTTGGTGGCCTCAGTGAAGAGTGAGTACAGCTTTCTGCAGGGTGGGGGCCTGTGTGATCCATGCTAGGCTTCAGTGTTCTCATCTGCAAAGGGGACAAGTTAACCGTCCCCTGCCATTCTTACTGCGTGGTCTGGACACCAGCCGAACTGTAAACGTAAACGTGGAAAAGAGTGATAGGGTGCCACGGATAAAGGCGTGGAGTCAGAAATGTTCTGGGCAAATGACTTACCGTTTCTTGCCCTCAATTTCCTCACCTATAAAATGGGCTAATCACACCTGCTTTGTAGAGCTGTCTTTGATAGGAACTTTTTAAACACTTTTTTTGGAGGTATAATTCACATACATTATTTTAAGTGTACAATTCAGTGATTTTTGGTAAATTGACAAGAGTTCTGCACCTATGACCATGAGCAAAATTTAGAACGTTTCCATCACTTAAAAAAAAAAAACAAAAAACTCTTTGTGCCCACTTTCCATCACTCTCAATTTATTATTAAATGTATATCCTAGTCTGTTTTTTCTGTAGCTATTAGTGTAATACCATATTTTCATCTTACTCTAAAATATTTTTCCTTGTTTTCTATGAGAATAATTATTCTGTTAAAACTATTTTTACTAGTTGCCAGCCTTTTCCAGGAAACTAGTTTGTGTATACATCAAGAAGTAGGGGGATAACTATCTTATTGGATAATACAGGGGAAGGAGATGACAACACACAGGAAAATTCTGTGAGCCCTGCTAAGATAATAGGGAGCAACTGCAAGATTTGCCTAGCCTGAAAACCTGTGTCTTTTAAGTGTACTAATATTTGGTCCATTTATATTTAATGTAAATCTTAATGCTGATATATTTGGATTTTTAATCTGTCACCTTACTATTTATTTTGTTTGTTCTCCCTGCTCTGTGTTCCTTTCTCTCTCCTTTCTTACCTTCCTTTGGGTTAGGTGTTATTATTATTATTATTGTTATTATTAATCATCTTAATTTATCTCTCTTTTGGCATGTTAGTTATGTATTCTTTTACTGTGCTTTTAATGGTTAAACATTTTTAAGTTTTTGCTGTGCCAAAATCTGATGTACATTAATATATTCCTTCTTCTGGGCAGTGTGACACCTTAGAACACCTTAATTCCATTATTCCTCCCTCATAGATCATGCTTTTCTTAGTGGGTATCTTACTTCTCTATTTTCAAGCCTGTGAGATATTATAATTATTGTTTTATGCAGTCAGTATTTCTTTTTTTTTAAATGATTTATTTATTTTTGAGACAGAGAGAGACAGAGCATGAGCAGGGGAGGGGCAGAGAGAGAGGGAGACCCAAAATCCAAAGCAGGCTCCAGGCTCCGAGCTATCAGCACAGAGCCTGACACGGGGCTTGAACTCACAGACTGCGAGATCATGACCTGAGCCAGACTTGGTCACCCAACCAACTGAGCCACCCAGGCACCCCAACGGTCAGTATTTCTTTAGATTTGCTCACATATTTACCGTTTCAGTTGCTCTTGATTGTTTCCTGTGTCTTTATTTCAGATCTGCTGGTGACAGATTCTCTTAGGTTTTGTTTGTCTGAAAAGGTCTATCTCATCTTCCTTTTTGAGGAATGTTTTCAGTGGGTATAGAATCCTAATTTGGTTTTTCTTTTTCTAAATACTTTTAAGGATAATCTTTTGTCTTCTGATTTCAATAATTTCTGGCTGCTTTTAAGATGTCCTTTTGTTCTTTGCTTTTCATTGGTGTATTATGATATATCTAACCATGCATGTGGTTTTCGTGGGCATTTCTTGTTTGTGTAATAAATCTATAGTGCTTCTTAAGCCTTCTCTGATTTGCAGTCTTTCATCAGTTTTATAGCCATTTCAGTTTTATACCCATCAGTTTCTCAGCCATCATATCTTTAAATATTCCTTTTGCCTATTCTTTCCCTACTTTTCTGGGGCTCCGCTTCTACATTTTATTAGAACTTTTTGCCTTATCTCACATACATCTTACATACTGTCCTTTATTTTTCATTCTTTTGTTCTCTGTGGTTCAGTTCTAGACACTTATTTTGAGCTAGCATCCCATCCACGCTCTCTCGAACAATGTCTTATCTGCTGTTAAGTCCATCTACTGTTTTTCAGTTCTAGAATTTCCATTTGATTCTTTTCACAGCTTTCACTTGTTTCTTGAAACTCTTCACTTATTTAATTTATTAGACATATTCATCATAATTGTTGTGAAGGTTTTGTCTGATTAGCCCAACAGCCAGTATCTTTTGGGTATGTTTCTATTGTCTGTTTTTTCTCTTTATTTTTGGTCAGTTCGTATCTGTTTGCAAGTCTGATTATTTTCATCGAATGCTAGACGCTGTTGCTCAAAGTTTAACATTTTGACAATTTAAGATAATTTTGATAACTTAAGAGATAATTTAAGATTTTGAATGATGGGATCTTCCTCCAGAGAGGATTTATCTTACTTCTAGCAGGGATTTCTCATAGTGGCAGGTCTGCTACCCCAGTTTTGAATTTAGTGGATTCAAAATTAAGCCTCTGTGAGGGATGATTCCTTACTCTTAGGACAAGAGCCCCCAGCTGAAAAGCCTGGAGTGTTTGCCTGGTCTCTCCTCCTTGGTAGGCTGACTGCCCCCACTCTGTTCAGCTTTTCAGGCTGTCAGAAAATACCAAACACTGGGCCTGTCTGCTAGACTATCATTTTTCACTTGAGTCATTGAGATGGGAACTCAGAAACAGCCCACAATTTCAGTTTGGGATGTGTTGGTTTGGAAAATTAATATAAGAAATTCATGTGGATGTGTACTGAAGAAAGCTGCATAAATGCATCAGAAACTTGGGGCAGGATGTGATAAAGTTGAAAACACGAATCAAAGAACAAATGACTGAATATAGGTGAGAATACCCACGTCAAATGGAGAATAGGCAACATGAGATCGGATAATTCCAACCTCCCTCCTTCTGGAGGGGCTCCCTGTGGAGCATGATTACTTGAGGCATTTCTTGGTAGTTCAACGTATTAGGGTCGTCCAGAGACACAGAACCAACCAGAGAAATATATGTAGACCGAGAGGTCCCAAGATCTGCAGTTGGCAAGCTGCAGACCCAGGAGAGACCATGGTATATTTTCACTCCTGAGTCTGAAGTCTTGACACCCCAGAAGAGCTGGTATCTCAGTTCAAGTCCAAAGGCAGGGAAAAAAAAAAACCAAACCCATGTTCTGGGCCAATGCAACCCATAGAAGGGTCAGCCTTTTCTGATCTTCAGGATTTCCACTGATTGGATGAGGCCCACCCACATCAGAAAGGGTGGTCTGCTTTACACAGCCCACTGATCCAAATGTTCATCTTATCCAGAAACACCCAGAATAATGTTTGGTTAGATGTCCAGGCGCCTTGTGAACATTCCAGCTGGCAAAGTTAACCGTCACCCTCAGTGAAGCCAACAGCACTGACTCCCGGCCCCCTGCCTGCTTTCCTCAAAGGTCCACGTGGTACATCCTACAGGGACACGACCTGCTGCTGTGCTCAGCCCTGCGGAGGCTGGCTCTCCGGGGCAGCGCCATCACCACCCTGACCCACATGAGACTTGCCGGGAAGAAGAGTCTTCTCCAGGAACTGCGTGAGCAGCACGCCCTTGAGCAGGGCTCCTCCCAGTGTCTGGACGAGCATCAGTGGCAGCTGCTCAGAGCCTTGGTGAGATCGGCATGTCGGGCCCTACCCGTCCCAGCGAGGCCGTGCCGGGTCCGGGTTCGGCCGTGTTTGCCGGAGCCCAAATCCCGCCACGCCTATTATCGCAGGGGGGGTGGGATGATGGCAGCCTCCCGTGGGGGCGCCCCGTGTGCCCGAGGGCTTTAGTGCATGCCGTATCGAGAATTGTGCTAAATATGCAGGTGGAATCACAAAACAGATACGTACGGTCGCCATCAGGGTGCTGGGAGAAAGGGGCTTCTCCGTTTCAACAAATGGGAAGAAAGGATTTGGAAATTGCCGGGCTGGGATCTCAACCCAAGCAGGCTGACTGCAGGGCTCATGGAGTCACCGAGCTATTGGAGCAGCTGGCGTTTTGACCACTAGTGGGGGACGAGCTCACAGTGACTGTCACTCTCCCCAGGAGCGTGCAGCGGGAAGCAGGCAGGACTGGCCCTCCTCCTTCTGACTCCCCTCGCCTCCTTCTCTAATTCCGATTTCCATAACGAAGGGCAGTCCCAGGACCCTCCCCTGGCTTCCATGACGTCCCGGACTGTGCTCAGACTCAGGTCTAGCTTCAGAACGTAGGTCTGCTGTGTGACTTTTACAAAGTTACTTAGTGTCTCTGAGCCTCTGTGTCCCCGTCACTCCTAGCGTTCAGGCCTCACAGTATGTTGGAAGAACGAGGAAGTTCTCGTACGTGTGAGGGGCCACAAGGGGGCACTGGGCACACCGTTGGTGCTCAATAAATGCTTGGGGGATTCTTGAACAGACGCCCCGGCTCACCCATCGTTGGCTTTGCGAGCCCAGAGGTCCCCACTTTCTGCCCCTTCTCAGTCCCTCCCCCACCCCTCCTGGGGCCCTGGGCTGGGCCAGCCCACATCCCAGTCCTGGCCCTGGCCGCGGCTTCTGTGCAGCGTGGGCTCCTCCCTCTCCCGTCCCTTCCAGGAGGCGCGAGCCGTGGAGGAGGCCAGCAGGCTGGAGGACGAGGCGCAGCAGATGCGGCTGCAGCTCCAGCAGCAGCTCCTGGCTGAGGCCCAGGAGGTGGGGGGGCTCCTGCAGGAGCACACGGAGAGAGCCATCGGGCAGGCCCTGCTGGCCCACGCGCGGAATGCGGCCACCAAGAGCCGGGCCAAGGACTGGGACGACTTCAAGGTGCGAGCCAACCCCCGGCCCCGTGGCCCCGGGAGGCAAGAGGGACTGGGGTGGGCTGGGCAGGCAGGGGGAAGGGTGTGGACGGGGCAGCAGCCTGGGACACCGGCCCCGCGGTGCCCTGTCCAGCAGCCTCGGGCCTGGCAGAAATCACCTGGCTTCTCCGAGCCCCCTCTTCGTCCTCCACGAGCGGGAATCGCCTCCCCCACAGGACGGCGGGGTTTCCCGCCTGTAACGTTATTCTGAGCACTGGCCCGGCCCTTCCAGTAGCTCTGAGAGGGACGTGGGCTCAGCCAGAGCTGCCCGGCCGGTCAGTGGCGGACACAGGATCCAGAGACAGCCTCTGCCAGAGAGAGACAGGCGTGAGCCTCTCCTGCCTCTGGCTGCCTCGGGGAACACGAGGCCTTGCAGAGTTGATCCTGACAGCTGAGTGCAGCTAAAACCAGCTCGGCTTGGGTGGGTGGGGTGTCCTGCTTGAACCGACCCCAACCATGAGCCCTAGGGAGACAGATGACAGCGGTGTGCTCGTAAGCCTACCTGAGTGCCTCGCCGGCCGCGTCTCAGCAGGCTCTGCCCACAACCTTGCCCAGAAAGGATCCTTTCCTTCCCTTTGTTCAGATGGGAAAACTGAGGTTTATCACGGGCAAAGGACATGGTTAAAGACTCCCAGGCTTAGGAAGTGGCCGAGTGGGACTGGACCCCAGTCTTCCCCGCACAGCGTGGACACACTCTGCCTCCCCCGGGGCCGCCTCCCGGGCTCAGACCATAAGGAAAGGCAAGAAACCTCCGCTTGCTACAGACACCGTACTTATATGCACAGCAAAGAGAGGGGACCCACGTTGCTGAGACACCCCCCTCGCTCCACATAGCTCATGTCTGCTGCCCGCCATCCAGACATCAGGGCCGGGCCCGGTTTGTGGTGTTGGGAAGGGTCACCTCCTTTCCGTAAAAGTCTACAGCTCCTCCCGGATAGATGGTCGCGGCATGAAATTGCAGTGAAACGTGAACGTGGCGTCCCTTCCCAAAGGGAGCCTGAGTCAGGATAGGGGAGGAGTGCTCCCCACACACACCGCTACGAGAAAGAACAGGTGTTCAGTTTCTGGAAGAATGTCCCAGTCGCGGGGCTTCTTGGCAGGTGCTGGGCTGGCGATCCAGGCAGGCAAGCGCTCTCCGTGGGACTTGCATCGGCCGGACACAGAGGGGAGTGAACAGCGCCCCCCTGTGGCAGGAAGACAGGAGGACAGAGACCTGATGGTGCCCCTGGCTCGGCTGATTTGGGAGGGAGGTGGAGAAGAGGGGCTTCCTGTCTCCGGGCTCCGGCTCCGTGAGCTAAATGAAAGCGAAGGAAGGGCGCAGCCATCGGAGGCAGTTCCTGTAGGAAGTTCGAGGCCAGGTCCGGGGGCCTTGGAGGCATGGAGTCAGAACCCCTCCGTGAGGGTGCTGAGGTCAGCAGAGGGGAGGGGAAGAGGGCACCGGCTCTGTGAGCGATGAGCGGGGTCGTGGGAGCTCCCGGCGGCTCAGACCGGCTCCGCCACCCGCTCCGCCTCCCCCGCCTGCATGCACCCCTGCACGTCTCCCACGGCGCCATGACATAGCGCAGCTCCAGGAACGTATCGTAAACAACCGCGCAGCAGTAACCGCTCAGCAATAAGTGGGTATTTTTTCTTGCCCAAAGCCTGGAACCATCTGATAGATGTTTGTTGAGACGGGGGCCTCTGGCGTCTGACTTCTCTGACCTTTGGCCCATCATCTTGGGAAGTGAATGGCGGTGACTTGGCCAGGGCACGGCCAGCACGTGCCTGATGGTGGGGCATCTCAGCCTCCGCTTTGGGTCTGCAGGTGTATCGCTTAAGATTGCCTGTTTCTGCAGGTAACAAAAAGACATACTCAAATGGCAAAAAAATAGACGTTGTTCAGCCCACATAACAAGAAATGTGCAAGTAGGTGATTCCAGGCTGGCACAGAGGCTGCGAGCAAGGACCGGGCTCTTTCTTCCTGATTCACCATTCTTGACGTCAGTTCGCTCCCTCGTAGTCTCAAAATGGCCACTGCCTTTCCAGACGTCAGATCTGCATTCCAGGCAGGAAAAAGAAGACAGCAAAATCTTTCACCCATATCCTAAGCTTTGCCTTAATGTTTGTAAAGGGAAGGTCTCCCAACAGATTTTTTTTTTAATGTTTTTATTTTATTTTGGAGAGAGAGAGAGATAGAGTGTGAGTGGGGGAGGGGCTGAGAGAGAGGGAGACACACACAGGATCCGAAGCAGGCTCCAGGCTCCGAGCTGTCAGCACAGAGCCCGACACGGGGCTGGAACCCATGAACCATGAGATCATGACCTGAGCCGAAGTCAGATGTTCAGCCGACTGAGCCACCCAGGTGCCCCCCTGACAGATTTTCCCTAACACTGGGTCTCGCTGGCCAGAACCGGTCATACGGCCGTCCCCAGAGCACCCCTGACCAAGGACATAAGATCACCGAGACAGGCTTAAGCCACCCACCCACCCATGCTCTGCCCGCTGCCCCACCAGTCAAGGTCGGGCGTGGTAGAAGCCAAGAACAGGACGCGGGTGGGGGGACCGCGCGTGACTTTGCTGTGTCTTCCCCCTCCTGCCACAGAGAGTGCTGACGGAGGCGGCCGTGGAGAGCGTCTACGTGACCAGTGCTGGCGTCGGCCGGCTCGTGCGGGCATATTACCAGCACATCGGGAGGGTCATGCAGGACCACGAGGAGAGAAGGCTGCAGCACCTGAAGACCCTGCAGGGTAACGGCCCCCTCCTCAGGGAAGCCCCGCACACAGCAGGCCAGACGTGCTCCTGCTTTGGGACGCAATGGCACGTCAGACCCTCCGAACGTTACTGGGGCGGTTTGGTTGATTGATTGATTGCCTGCTCCCTCCCCCTAAAATAGGCTTTTAAAAAGCCACCTAGAGGACCATACGGTATAAGAGGATTTTTAAAAAGTAGATGAATCAGGGGGCGCCTGGGGGGCTCAGTCAGTTAAGCGTCCAGCTTTGACTCGGGTCATGATCTCACGGTTCATGGGTTCGAGCCCCGCGTTGGGCTCTGTGCTGACAGCTCAGAGCCTGGAGCCTGCTTCGGATCCTGTGTCTCCCTCTCTCTCTGCCCCTCCCCTGCTTGTGCTCTGTCTCTCTCTCTCAAAAATAAATAAAAAACGTTAAAAAAATTTTTTTTAAAAAAAGTAGATGAATCAGGACAAGGATAGGACAGTGAGATGGGGTTCAGGTGAGGTCATGATCTGGGACATAGGCCATCAGATCCCTACGTAATGGTGACACGGTTTTGACTCTGGGCTTCCTAGTGGCCAAAGGGATGGGAACTTCATCAGTTACAGCTGTGCAGTGACAGCGAGTGAGAACAGATCAGTGGCCCTGATGTTCCTAAGACCCAGAGAGTTTCCCCCATGTGCCCTCACAAGAGGCCACCCGGGTGACAGAATGGACAACATCCACAAAGCCAGCAACAATACGTGTATAATAATAGACACAAGCCAGTTTCCTCGAGGCCTCTGCTTGTAACGTCCCTCCCTGCATCCGGGACTTCAGAACAGCATAGAACCCCACGTTCTCAGATGGGTTTTGCCTGGATTTCCCAGAGCTGGAACCGATTCCTCGACCAACGATGGGCAGCAGGTCCTGGACGCAGTCTTCTGGGGATATCAGTCCTCTCAGTAAGCACAGCAGGTGCCTTTTCTTCCCCTGTCTTGGAGACTTTGAATCCCAGACTCAAAGTAAAATCTGGACACCTGCCTGGAAATCTGCCCAATGACTCCAGATGGTCTCTGTCAGCAGGAGACAGACAGATGGTCACCGCAGGGTGTTCGGGAGCCGGGGCCTTCCCTTCCCTCTGTAGGCCTCGGTTTCCCCATCTGTGAGGCTAGGGCTGGGCTCACCCTCCACGCATCCTCTCAGCTCAGATTTCCTGTTTCCCTGACACCCCGGCTCTCATGCGAGGATTTCCCAGGAAATACATTGAAATGATACAACTTAGCTGACCACATAAGCTCCTTCTGCTTCGTTCAGTGCTCCTTCTTTTTTTTTTTTAGGAGTCCTAGAATGCCACATCACCCAGGTTAGAGACCATCCAGGTTAAACCTGTGTGTTCTAGAAAGCTCCGGCCCAACCGGACTTCGCCCGGAAAGCACCCACATGGGAGCGGCCGGCTGCACACCCACAGCACCGCCTGTCGAACGCTTTGTTCTTTCTGCTCTGAATTTTCACCCGTGGTGGCCTCTCTGCAGTGGAATCTTTCTTCTTCTACACCTTTGCTCCTGGCACTCTCAAGAAAGTGGGGTCTGAGCAGTTGTAGGGAGAGCAGGGGTCACCTTCCTCCGGGGGCGCAGGGTCCTTGACGGAAGCCTCGCTTTCTCACGCACGCGGAGCCTTTCCCAGGGGCAGCGCGGGTGCTGCGTAAGTGGCCCACGATTTGAGAGCGCGTCTCCTGCCGATCTCTGTGCCCGGCGCCACCCCCGACCTGGCTCAGAGGCCAGCCCCAAGCATGCCCCTTGACCTTGTGTGCTAAATGGTCTAGGTGAGAGAACGGAGAATTACAAGCTGCGGACAAAGCAGGGATTCGGAGACCCTTCGCCGGGGAGCAAGGCAGTGAATGGATCTGGCGGAGCCTGCAAGGCCGTCCACCAGAGGTGAGCTCGCCCCCTCTGTCCTGTGCGCCCTCCTCCCCTGCCATGAGTCTGCTCCGCGCACTCGGCATCCGATGGTGCGTGCACGTGGCTGCCAGAGTGGAGGGCCCCGTGCCTCGGTCGGGCTCCCTGCTCGACACGCGGCCCCCAGGACGGGGCCTGGCACACGGGAACGAGCGAGTCCGGGTGGGGTGGGATCCCCCCGTGCACGGGGGCTGGGAGCAGGCTGTTCACCCTGGAAGTGACCCCAGAAAGCACCTTGAGGGAGCAGGGAGGTGAGGCCCCCAGCTGGTTCCCGCTGCTGGCTTGACAACAGCCAGCTACGTGGCCCACGCTTCTGCGGACCTGAGGTCCCCGCGGCGGGTGCTGGTTTCGTGGGTCTCCCACAGTCCAGCTCGAGGTGTCAGCCCGGTGGGCTCTTGACGAGGCTCTGGGGAGAATCTTCCCAGGTTTGCCCAGGTCGCCGGCACAACGTGGGTCCCTGTAGAACTGAGGTCCCCTTGCTTTGTGGCTGTCGGCTAGGGGCCACCCGGCCTCTAGAGGCCTCTCTTTGGTCCTCACTCGTGGTCCCTGCGTCTCGATGCTTGAAGTCCTCTGCCTTCCTCTTCCGCCTCATCTCTCTGACTCCATTTGGAGAAACTTCTCTGCTTGTAAGCGTTGTGGTGATTGAGACCCACGTGGATAGTCCAGGAGAATCTCTGAATCCTAAAGTCGATAACCCTAACCCAGCCTGCAGAGACCCGGCTACCACGTACCGTAACGTCTTCACGGGTCCAGGGATTAGGGCAAGGTCACCTGTGGGGGCACCGTGTGGCCTACCGCAATGGAGAAGAAGCAAACCAACCCTGTGGCCGTGCAGCCTGTCCACGGCAACTGAGGCCCAATCCCGCTCTGGACCTTCTGGGAGACTGTATAAAATTCAACTTCCAATTATGTCAACAAGGGGTGCGAAAGATAGGGGATTTGTCTGCCAAGCCCTGTTCCGCACGGGTTGAGGGTCTGCCCTGGGGGTGTTATGTCACCAGCACTTCCGGCCCCTGAGCTGGCCAGACACACCCCCGTGGCCAGAGAAGGCACTGAGACACAGACACAGACACAGGTGTTTGGCGGAAGAAGCCACTGGCCTGTGTGGAAACTGTCCACCCAAGTGTGGACAGCCGCCCAGCACGCCCCTGTAAGCACCGATTGTTTGCTGGGCCCCAAGCTAGCCACTGGGGACAATGCCTGTCACCCCAGAGCTCACAGCCTGGAGGGAGAGACGGACAGGGGAACAGCAATAAATCTGTGCGGGTGCTCTCGTGGGGGAGGGGAGGGGCGCTGAAGGACGACAGGTGACGGTCCCTTGTCTAGGCGGAGGCGTCCCGGCGGCTGGAAGCAGCAGACAGCCACGGCCCTGCAGGATGGAGGCGTGGGCTCCATGCGCGGCCTCAGAGTAGATTCCAGCCCCTCCTCGGACGGCTGGAAACAAAAACCACAGGGTCCCCCTCAGTCCTCGGACTGAGTCCCGCACACGCTGTCCATAAATCCTCCGATGGCCGTTGGCAGTGGTCAGGAAACGTCCCACCATCCCGCGCCTACGTGCCACCTGGCCCTGACGGTCGGATATCCACCTGACTCGGGCCCGGCAGCTCTCAGACGTGGGGGGGCATCATCTCACTTGGTTCTCCTCCCGAGCGTGCAGATGCCAGGCCCCCCACCTGGACACTCAGACTCGGGGGCTTTGCGGGGGGACCCAGGAATCTGAGCTGTTACCCCACTCCTCCTCTCCAGGGATTCTGATGGATGGAGCCCAGGGGCTTCACCTGGACCCCAGTGACCCAAGAGGAGGGGCCTCAGCCGCCCCCAGTCCGACCTCCCCGCCAGGTTTACGGGAGATGGAAGCAAAGCCCCGTGGGGGTGCGGGTGCGTGACCGACTCTCGCTGTGACTTAGAAGCTCATACGTGGCTGTTGGTGCCCTTTCCTCCGTGCCCGTCCGCTCGCAGTTTCTGGTGAAGGTCCGCCAGGGCTCGTGGGGACAGAGCCATGTAGCGAGAACGGATCGTTGATTTCAAAGAGCGTTACGAGACTAAGCGCGTGAAGCAATTCTCGGTCCGAGGGCGAACTCCACACTGCATCCCCGGGGAGCAGTGGGATCGTGGGAGAGCCCGGCTGAGGGGTGCCAGGTGACGTGGCGGTAGACTGGCCACACGCGGGCTAGGTCCCTTCACGCCCCGAGCCTCAGGCTCCCCATCTGTGAAGTGGGATGACGGTAGCTCCTGGCTCACAGGGCGTTACCGTCAGGACCCACAGAGACTGCGGCGCCCACAGCAGGGCCGGCCCACGGCCAGCACCCCACGCCTGATGTCCTTCACCACCAGCACAATTGTCACTGCTGTGACTTCTGCACGGTGCGCAGTGAGGCTTGAAACAGTTGTGCAGTCGGGACTCTTTCAGGAGGGATGCTTTTTTAAACACCCACTTCCATAACCAAATAGGAGTCCAAAAGGAAAGGGTTTATGACCCGTCCAGGTGACTCAGATCCTACAGTAGGGCATCCTCTCCTTCCGGAAGGTGCCAGAGGATCAGCAGTGCCGAAGGGGGTCATGCTCGGGCCAGAGCACCACATGGCTGTCCCTCCGCAGGCAGGATTGTCTGCCTCTCGGCCGCTCTCTAGTCCCATGTCCTTGTACCGCCCCTCCCGGCTTAGAGCTGTGGCCTCTGGCCTCCCGTCTTGTCCTGTGTCTACGTGTAGCCAGGGCATCGCGTAAACACAGGCGGCTGTGTCTCAGTCTCCCCTGGACCCTTTCGTGGATCTCCGGGCTGTGCGGGGGGAAGCCCCACTCCGACCCCACCCCCGGATAGCGTTCTCACTGCCTGGCAGGCCCATTAGCCAAGTCCATGGTGGGGAGCGGGCAGGCAGTCAGGGTGGCAGCCGAGAGTGACCAGGACTGTTGGCAGAACGGGTACAGGACAGGCTGCTCACAGCAAGAAGCCGCCTGGCCGCTGAATGGGGGCCCCTAGGAGATTTGTGCATGTCCTCATCCCTGGAGCCTGTGCGTGTGACCTGTGTGTGCGTGTCCTAATCCCTGAAGCCCGTGCGTGTGACCTGTGTGTGCGTGTCCTAATCCCTGGAGCCCGTGCGCGTGACCTATGTAGAGGAAAGATCTTTGCAGATATCATTAAGTGAAAGATCTTGAGAAGAGATCATGCTGGGTTATTCCAGCGGGCCCCAAATCCAAGGGCAGGTGGGGTGGAGGGAGATTTGGTCACACACAGAGAAGCCCATGTGGAGACAGAAGCAGGAATGGGGACGGTGCGGACGTATGCCAGGGATCACCGGGAGCCACCCGGAGCTGGGACAGGCAGGGAGTGGGCTCTCCTCTAGAACCTTTGGAGGGAAAGAAACCCTGCTGACCCCTTGATCGAAGCCTTCTGGCCTCCAGAGCCGTGAGAGAATAGATTTCTGTTGTCTTAAGCACCCCCTCCCCCGCCTCAGCTTGTGGTCCTTTGTTAGAACAGCTCCAGGAAACCAATGCAGCCTCCTCGAGGGTGTGGGGGAGGCTACTGTAGAGCACTGACCTCATCTGTATCAATTATTTGTTCCGCATCTATCCTCTACCCGAGTTCAAAGTGGAGCTTCGTGAAGTCAGGGACTGTGAGTCTCTTGTTCGCACCTGTATCTTCAAAACACAGGACAGCACCTGGCAGGCCAGGGATGTGTTTATGTATACATGAAGTTGTACACGGATGGATGGATGAGTGATGGGGTTTTGCAGGATGAATAGGAGTTTGCCAGGCAACTACAAAGAAGAGGGGAAAGCTATGACTGGCAGGCAGAGGAGCATGAAGCGAAAGCAAGGTGCAATTCTGTGCCTGCAGGTAAACTCCGTGAACAGCTCCCTGTTGACACTAAACGTGGCTTCTGCAGCTGTAGGAACTCACAGAAGATTGGAAAGAAAGAGGCAAAGGGCCGTTAGGAAAACAAGGTGGATGGGATGGGATGTTCCTGTTTGCTGAGGGCCTGAGGAAGGTCAGCCAAGGAAGGAGGGGATTCAGGGTAGCGGGGAGGCAAGGTGAAAGCAAGCGGGGGCCGTCTCCCGGTTAGGGACCCTGCTGCCGCCCCCTCTCAGAGCTGTGCCACCCAGAGTAACGGGCCCCCGTCTTCAGGGGGGCCCCAGTCGTCTCCCCGCCATTGAGCCAGAGGAGAAGTGAGCTCTTCCCTGCACGTGGCTCGGATGCTGCAGGCTAGGAGATGAGCATCCCGTTGCACGTTTTCCATAAGGATGGGTAGCTGGTGGGTCTCTGGCCCTTTCAGGGGAATGCGCCCCCACCCCTGGGTTGAGATGATTTTCATGCCGTCCAGTCACTGGGCAGCTGCGGGACCCCAAGGATGCCCCCGCCCCCTCTGAGCGGCTCCTGCCCTGAATGTTCTACCCTTTGTCCTGCTCGTATCACTGAGGACCCAGCGGGACCGAACGAAAAACGCGCACGCGGGATTCTGCAAAGTCGCGAGCGTGACTCACGTTTATGATGAGTCAGCACCCCCCCACCCCCCCCCCCCGCCCAGGTGGAGGGACTCCAGCTGTGGCCGCTGTCACAGGCCGTGCAGCCACCGTAAATCCTGCCGGCCAAGGCCATTCCTCTCTCTGGGCTCCACGGGCCCAAGGACGGCTTCCGCTCCCCAGTTCCCACGACTCAGCAGCCTCCGGGGGCACGTCTGTGCTGGGTCTCTGATTAACCCGCCGGCCGGCGGCTGGGGCGGCGCTGATGGCCTTCGTTCCTTCTGCCAGGATGGCGGCACAGCAGAAAAAGTTTCTGGCCCAGTTCACCGCGCACCAGCGGATCCGCCTGGATGCTTGGAAGCAGAAGGCAAGGGCTATGGATCATCTGGAAGCCCAGCTGGAGACCCAGCTACAGGTACGAGTGTCGGAAAAGCGCCTTCACGGAGCGGGCCGGGGTTTAGGGAGGAACAGGAGCAGCAAAAGGCCACTCTCGTGACCACAGGTCGCGGCAAAAAGACCTTGGCCCTGGCTGAGTCTCGCTGGCTGACGGCTTGGCCGTGAGCCTTGGGGGCGGGCAGCGCTGTGCTGATTCCTGAGCAGCTTCGGGGGGCCAGGCCCTGCGCCCCGATCGTCTCCCCGCCGTTGAGCCGGAGGAGAAGTGAGCTCTTCCCTGCACGTGGCTCGCCATCACGTGGGCCTCTCAGAGTCACGGAGGCAGTGCGGCTGGTGACTGAGGCCTGCACTTTCCCTGGGACACACGGGCGGCTCGGCCCTTGTGAAATGAAGTGGGTAGCTCATCACGGGGAAGTCTCATAAAGTGCGGTTATGAAAACAAAGTGGCAGGGCACCTGGGTGGCTCAGTCGGTTAAGCGTCTGGCTTCGGCTCCAGTCATGATCTCACGGTTCGTGGGTTCGAGCCCCGTGTCGGGCTCTGTGCCGACAGCTCGGAGCCTGGAGCCTGCTTCGGATTCTGTGTCTCCCTCACTCTCTGCTCCTCCCCTGCTCACGCTCTGTCTCTATCAAAAATAAATAAACATTAAAAAAAACTAAAATAGGGGCATCTGGGTAGCTCAGTCGGTTGAGCGTCCAGCTTCGTCTCAGGTCATGATCTCGTGGTTCCTGAGTTCAAGCCCTGCATCAGGCTCTGTGCTGACAGCTCGGAGCCTGGAGCCTGCTTTGGATTCTGTGTCTCCCTCCTCTCTGCCCCTAACCCACTCGCATTCTGTCTCTGTTTCTCTCAAAAATAAAGAAACATTAAAAAAAAAAACATTTTTTTTAAAGCAAAGTGGGTGCCTTAAAAAAAAAAATCAGATATTCCAGAATGGAAGCACTTAACAGAGTGTTGGCCCGGTCAGAGTAGTCCCCACCGGTGTGGCAGCGACAGGTGAGAGCCAAGGTGGTTAATGCTCGTTCCCTGAGCGTCTGTCCTGACACGGAACCAAGAGCGTTACACACGCCATCTGACCTCGTCGTCCCATAACTGAGGACAAGGTCACTGTCGTACTCCAGGTACAGGTGGGGACACTGCAGCTCTGAGAGCTGAAGTCACCGTCTAGTGTCACGCAGCTAATAAGTCACGGAATCCAGGTCAGTGGTTAAGCCACAGCGTCGGCAGCTAAGAGCTCAGACTCTGAAGTCGGGCGGAAGCGGGTGCCGTGTCCCTCTCTGAGCCCTCACCTCTGCACGCTTCTCTGTAAAATGGGGCTCCCTGGCTGGCGTGAGTGAGGACGGACAGTTCCCTGGCAGGAGCCGGAAAGTGCTGGTTCCTGTGCTCACACACGCGTCCGCCCTGCTCCTGCCGTCTCTGGGTTCTTCTTGGAGACCCGTCTGCCGCCAGGGATGCGGGGCCATCAGCCACCCTGGAGAGGGCGTCAGCCTCACTGTGGTGCAGAGGCGGGACGGGGCAGAGGGGGACCCAGATGACCCTTCGTCCTTGCATCCAGGAGGCCGAGCAGAGCTTTGTCTCAGAGCTGGCGGCATTGGCCCGGGTGCCCCTCGCCGAAAGCAGACCGTTTTCAAGCAAGCGTGGCTCGTCAGGTAAGTCGTGGAAGGCGGTGCACAGCAGCGGGAGTATGGATTCCAGTCCCGTGTCCGCCACTAACCATCTGTGTGGCCTCGGGCACCGTGCTTACCCTCTCCGGGCTTTTGTGTCCTTGCCCATCAACGAGCGGACTCACTTAGCCCCAGGGCCGCCTTGCTCTCCCGCGTTCAGTACTTTGGATTCTGAGGTCTGCACCTCACCACCCGGGCCTCTGTGTCCCCGACTTACAGACGGGGGTGATTAGCCCTTGGCCCCCTGCCGGCGGCAACTACTGTGACCTCACAGTGGTGTAGCCGGCTGACGGGATAGAGACAGGGGTGTGTGTGAGAACACAGGGCTCTCTTAAAACAACGCTGCTCTGTCAGGGTCCTTCTGCTTCGGAAGCTTGGGTCAGCTGGGCGTGGCAGAGACCCAGCGGGAGCCTGGCAGCCCTGTGTTCGAATCCCAGCTCCATAACGTAACGGCTGTGTGAGCTTGGGAAAGCACGTCACCTCCCCGGGCCTCAGTTTCCCTACAAGTTAAATGGGTGTAATCGCAGAAAGCACAGAGTGTCTCCTTGGCCGTGGACGTCCTCAGCAGATGCCCGGCTGGGTCGGGGTGAGGCCGAGGGGAGCTGTCACGTGCTTGACGTCACCCAATGTCTGGGTTTATGTGTCTTCTGCAGAGAAGCCTGTAAGGACGAGAAGGAAGAAGCCCCCACCCCGGGAGAAAGGGAACCTGGGGGGCCCCACCGACGATGACCCTGCAGCAGGGGGCCACCCCTCGGGATCACTCAGGTACGGGGGCAGGGGCCGGCTTATTGCCAGTGGATGCGTATTGACTGCTTACAGTCCGGGCAGGAAAACAGGCGCCTTTCTCGGAGGTGTTAGCCACAGGGTCCCAGAAATGATGGACGATGGCAGGAGCTGTTGATATGCCTGTCACTGCTACTATTCGTGTCCAGTTTGGCCGGGTCGGCCATGACCTAGCTCCGCGTCCTGCCAGCACCCGGCCTGAACGGTCCCCGCCTTGCCAGGCCCCCACTGGCTGCAGACACTTTGGGGTCTGCAGTAGGGTCATTGCGTTCCGGTGTGCCCAGTCATCTGAGTGGGGGGTTGCCTTTACCCCGTGGCCCTCAGGTGACCACCCCCCCGCCCCACCCAACAGATGGGAAACCGGAGGCCGTGTTTGTCTCTGGACAACCCCAGTTAAAGGGGGTGGGGCTGTTTTGATGGCCTGTCACTGCCTTTTCGTCTGATCAGATCGGATGAGTTCTTGCCTCTGGACAGATCTGGACTCACGTTGTGACCACTGCATTGCTTCCTTGTTTTAAGCAGCAAAAGGCTGAATCAGCAGGAGAATGAAGCTGGCGACGGCGAGAGCCCCAAGAAGCCGCTAAAGGAAAGAAGCCATCCGTAGGTTACGGTTTGGGTAGGGGCCGATGTGGAAGATCCAGCTGGAATAATGCCACCTGCCCGCCCCAGCCGGCTGGGACGGGGAGGGCCACCGGGGGGCCGGATGGACAGACGGACAGGCTGAGAAGTGCCTAGAAGGCCTGACTGAGCATGGCAGACCCTGCCGCCTGTGGCATGAAAACCCCGTGTCCGAACCCTGCCTCCATTTTTCTCTTTCTCTTTGGCTTGGAGACGTGCCTCCCTTCCTCAGGGACCTCTTCGGTCCTGGATCTCTGAACCCCACCCCCACCCCCACCCTGCCTGCCCAGCATGAGGCTGCCTCCAGCCTCGGGGACCCCCTGCTCCCCAGACTCTCCATGGAGTTCTGCTGGGAATGTGGGGGTCTCCGGGCGGGGCTGGCGTTTCCTGGCCTGAAGCCTTTTCTCCATCTCTTTCTAAAAACTATTTTTAATGTTTATTCACTTTTGAGAGAGACAGAGACAGAGCGTGAGCAGGGGAGAGGCAGAGAGAGAGGGAGACACAGAATCTGAAGCAGGCTCCAGGCTCCGGGCTGTCAGCAGAGAGCCCGACACAGGGCTGGAACCCACGAACCACGAGATCATGACCTGAGCTGAAGTCGGACACGTACCCAGCTGAGCCACCCAGGCACGTCTTTTTCTCCAATTCTGTCATCCTTGTTCTCATGTCCCATGAGACGTGTCCCACGCACCGTGTCCCATGCATCTGGCCGCAGGGTTCTCATCTGGACTGATCCCCATGTTTGGCTGAACCAGCAGCTAGTGCCTGGTCACCTTGGAGGTTGTCTCAGGGCCCCAGGACCCTGACACAGACCACGGAATCCCTGACCTGCAGGCCTACGTCACCCACCCTGGGGACCTGAGGCCTGACTGGTACCTAATGACACCTACAGCAGTGTCTTCTGTGGGCGGCCCCACTCAGCCCTCAGACTTCCCCTGGGACGGGACAAGCCGTTCTGCCAGATGGCAATTCCCCCTCAGGAGACGTGTTCCCCAGGGGCACTGCTGCTCCCAGTGGGCAGGGACAGTATCCAGGAGCTTCCAGACTGGCCACACTTAAACCACTGCCGGGAGAGGTCTTTCCCACTGGGAATGAAAATTACTCTTCTCATTGAAATCAGGGATTCTCAAACCCGGCACTGTGGACATTTTGGGTGAGCTGTGTTTGGGGGTGGGGGCTGTCCCGTGCCTTGCGCGATGTTTAGGGACATCCCTGGCCTCCACTGACCAGATGCCAGGAACCCTCCCCAGTTGTGACAACCAGACATGTGTTCAGACGTGGCCCGATGTCCCCTGAGTCAAAGTGTGCCAGTACCTGGTGAGCCCAGAACATAGTGGGCTTCGGGAGATTTCTGAACCGTTTGTGGGCTGAATTTTTATTTCTTAAAATCTAAATTAGATTCTGTTAGGAAGGAGTAGCTCTGAGACAGAAGAAGTCTCCCACGGCAGTTCCCTGGTTGGTTAAGGATGTTCCCCATCAGAGCGACTGGTCAGTAGGCGGGATTTCCAGAGTTAACCGCCAGCTCCCTCTTGTGGCTGAATAAAGCATTTCATTATTCTGCTGAGTCCCGTAACAGGCGGTGGTTTCCTTCTTGCCGCGTTTTGAGAACCCGGTTTACATAGAAACCACTTTTGTCACGTGGGCCCTCTGCACAGAGGCATTCTGGAGTTGGGAGTGTCTGCTTTGGTAACTTGATTTTGGTAAATCCAGACCCCCCCCCTCCCCCAGCAGCACCGGGATCTCTGAAAGATCGAAGGCCATCTCAGCTTCCGCAGACCTTGCGTGAAAGTTATTCTGCTTCACGAGCGTAGCCTCCTCGGCCCAAGGGACTGTGTCACATGCCAGTGCTTCTGGGCCCTTCCTCGGCCCTGCTGCCCCACTACTGTGCTTGGCGCAGTTAGGGGCCCGTGATTCCGGAAAGGCTGTGGACTCTCTGTTTTCATCCCATTGCAGACCGACTCTGCCAGCTACAGCTCTGGGACGCCTGGGGCCGGGCTCTGCAAACACAGCACATGCTCCATGCAGGGGAGACCGAGGACACACTGCGACCCCCCTCCTCCACTGGGTTCCCGTCCCCACGTGCATTATGGGCTGTGGGTTGTTACAGAGATAGGAGGTGGCGCTGGTGGGGACGACGAGTGACGATCCAATGAGAAGACTCTAGATGCCTTCTTTTACACACACCCACCCTCTGGTCTGAGCTCAGCTGCGAGGAGAAAGGCCGTAGACGCTCCGAGCACCTCTCTGGCCAGCCTGGTGTCTGTCCTGTCCTTACCTTGGCTGCTGACCTAGACGCTGCCACAGATGACTCCTAACTGCCCTGCCCCAGCCTCCTGGTCTACACGTTCCAAAAACGCACATCTGACTCACGAGCTTCTGCGGTATTCTTTGCTCTAAGGAGAAAAAGGAAATCTTTAACAAGGACCACGGAACCCCGCGAGGTCCGGTCTCAGCCACGCAGCCTGTCTCCTCTCATGGACTCATACGTGCCCGCCCCTGCCTGCCACTGGGCTTTTGCACAGGACTTTGCTGCTGCCGCCCGGAACAGTTCTACCCACCTCCCGTCCCCTTTGCCTCCCGAGTCTATAATCATCATCCACGTCCCAACAGCAGGACTTAACGTCTTCAAGAGCCTTCCCTGCACCCCTCTGACGAGACTGGACACTCCTCTGGGGCCCTTAGCACTGTGTATTTTACTGCTGGGATGGGGAGGGTAATAAATAGCATCCCTTTCTTTCCCATCCACATTTGGAACCAGTTGAGATACAGGCAAAGCGGTCAGATGCAGATCTGTCCCTGCAAATGCGCATCATCGGGGCTCACACTTTGTGCCACAGAGAGTCACGACCACATGCACTTTGGTCCAGAGACCAGCTCCCGGGGGGGTGCGGAGATCTGACACTCAGGCTGGGGTAGCAGCCTTCTCCGGTCCGCGCACTAACCAAAGCGGCCAAGCAAACTCGGGGGCCAGAACGCGTTAGGCAGTGCTGGGGATGTCAGAAAATGGTTGGGGCTTTACGGGCAGGGGGCAAATGGGTATGAGGAGACCTTCGCTGTTCTGTCTCACTTTTTACAGTCCGTGTGCAGCGTGGGTGCAAAAATAGACCAGCCAAGGTAGTGGGGCTAGGCCAGCCCTTATGGGACCCAGAGCCCGCTTAAATTTTAGGAGTTGCCAGCTTGCTGGCTTTACGTTGGTACTTTGAAACTGACTACAGTGGAAATTAGCAAGCACAGCAGACTGGGGCTCCCAGCCCAGCCCAGCCCTGTGCTCCACATTTAGCCGTGCCACCTCGGGACCACTGTGTCAGAAGACCCACACACTACGGTCACCTGATTCACAAGAAAGCCACCGCTGCAGCTTAATGAGAGAAGGGATAGTCTTTTCCATTAATGGTGCCGGCTCAATGGGATATCATATGGGAAAATGTGAGTCTTGGGCCCTCCTTTTCCTTAGACACAAGGATTAGTGAACGATGGACCGTATACCCGAACGTGGCAAGATAAAACAAAATTTCTGGAAAGAGACTTAGAAGACGGGACAGCAGAATAATCCCCCCTCCAAGATGTCCGCATCCTAATTCCCGGAGCCCGGGGCTAGGCGATGACATGGCAGAGGGGAGCACGAAAGAGAAGCATGTGCCTCACAAGGAATGTTCCAGCACAGCCTCCAAGACTTAAGGCTCATCTGTCTCGCACCGCCCGGACCCGTGACTGCCGCTTGGACGTGCTGGGGAACATTGTGTGGGACAGTGGGTGGTGGGGAACCTCAGCCGGTTACGCAGCTGGACAGCAGCCCCTCCAGGGGCGGCCTTAGAGAGAAGATTTCTGCTTGCGTTTCTGGGTGGGCTGGGGTGGGGGGTGATGGATGCCAGAGACGAAGTGCTCTCCCGAGAGCGGGACGAGTAGCTTGCGGCTGCCAACTTTACTTATCTGGAAGTTTCTTTGCTGCCCTTTAATAGTCTGAATGAGCCGAGGACAAACGTCAAAAGGCCTTACCCTCCATTCTTGACCTTCCGTTTATTTAGCCTTGTTTCAAGAAAATCCACGGCAGGCTGTGAGCCAACACCATGTGGGACCTTAACCAAGGTCCAGCAGACCTTGGGGGCAGAGGGAGAATACACTAAAACCAGTAAGTAGATGCAGGACCATCAAAGGCATCCTGCCTTGAACGGTAGTAAGGGTTAGAGGTTAGGAGCAAGGAGCTTTGTACTTTGAGCCAAACCGCATGGGTCCTGGATTCGAATCCTGGCTCTGCCTCTTCCTCCCCGTGTGACCTTGGACATGTCACTGAACGCTCTGGGACTCATCTGTGAAAGGGGGGTAGTAATAGAGCCTACCTCGCAGAGTACCCAACATGTGGCCACTGCCACATGAAAGAGCAGACCTAGGCCGGCCGACTAGCGACTATGTCCCCGACATGGCCGCAGAAAGAGGTTCCAGCTCAAACCTCAGACCACGCCTCCTCCCCTTGCGTAACTTATGTTTTCTAAGAAAGCAGGCTACCGATTGATGCATTCTTCCGAAGTCTGAGGTGGGAGGAAGGGGAGTGTGAGAGGCGTGGAAAGCGTGAGTAGAAGAGGGAGGGCTTCTCTCAGGTAGGGGCCAGAGGCAGGAGCCCTCAACCCTGTCCAGGCTTAGAATGACCTGGGAGCATTTCACCCCTCCCCAAACCAATTAAATCAGAGTCTCTGGGGATGGTGTTTGGTGCTAGGTATTTATATAGCACAGCAAGGCTGACAGCCAATGGTTAATAGGTGACCAGTGAGAAACGTTCTGTATACGCTGAGGCCAAACATGTTAGAGACCCTCAGACCCAGTGGTTCTTAAACTTCAGGTGCATCAGAATCTCCTGGAAGACTTGTTCAAACACAGGTTGCTGAGCCCCACCCCCAGAGTTCCTGACTCAGTGGGTCTGTGACCACCAGGCCCAACATTTGCATTTTTAGCAAGTTCCAGATGATGCTGATAATTGCTAATGTGGGACCACACCTCGGCAGCCATTGTTCTATCCTTTCCCAGCCAATCGGCTGAGGCCACGACCCTTCCCCAGCCAATCGGCTGAGGCCACGACCCTTCTCCAGCCAATCGGCTAAGGCCATGATCCCTATAAAACCTTTGTGCTTTTGAAACTCGCTCTCTCTCCCCGGCATCTCACTGCTGTGACGGTGCAGGTAGGGGATTGAGCTCGAGCTAGCTCGAATAAAGGCTCTTTTGCTTTTGCATCGGACTTGGCTCCCTGGTGGTCTTTGGGGGTCACAAATTCTGGGCATAACACCACACAGATACTGCCTGCATTGTCACCACCACCATCACTGTCATCAATCGTCACCACCACTGTCACTACGACTAAAGGCAAATTGGAATAAGCAATTTGCCTGAGTGTTTCCTTCTCAAGAATGTGCATCTGCTCATGGGACCCGGAGTGAAGAAACGTGATGTTTACGAGGTTGGAACTCCCAGTCTGAGGCAGACCCACAACCTATATGAAGAGAGGGCACCAGGGAGGCTTGGAGACAACGGACGTGTGCTCTCAGCCCATGTCACAGAAGCCACCCACCACGGCCTCAGGATCTGAGCCCGACCATCCACACCTCGTGACTGGCTCCCTCTCTTTCCTCCTCTGCTCCTTCAGTGTCTACAGGAGCGAGTCCTGGGAAGCAACCTACACTCCAGTCATCACGAGGAGGGACCACTGGGGCATTTGCACCCAACTGAACAGTCACCCTTCAATGAAAACACACCAGTGGGGCCAACGGGCTGTTTATTTTCTTTATTTTTTCACAAGCTTTGAATTCAGAAATAAGAGCCACAATAAGTCAGTTGTTAAGTAAAAATGGGGGTGATTACAAAGGAAAACTTTGTACAAAACTTTAAAAATCTGACTGCCCCGTCAACCACCTCGAAGGGACCAGGACCGGGGCAACCGGGAGCAGCCGTCGCCCCACCGTCATCAGCCCTGATGGGGGTGGGGAGACCCCTTTCTGAGTGTGAACCTGGCTAGGCCTGAAGTCGGAGCTGGCTGGAAGGACACACACAGACCAGAAAGACGTCATGGCGAGTCACAAGTGCCACGGAGACCGGAGTTTCTGACACAGGACGTGGATGATGTTTCTCTGAAAGCACTGGAAGGTTCCCCTGCCCCTCTGAGAATTCACAGAAGGTCTCAATGGGGATGGGGTGGGGGAGGGGAGGGGAGGGGAGGGGAGGGGAGGGGAGGGGAGGGGTGCGGCAGGCTTCTTTCTAGTGCGGACTTGGGGTGGGGACAACGAGTAAGCATCTCCGTGTGAAGAGTTTGGAAGGGCCCCTGGGGGCCTGAGGTCTGGGCATTGTGTCTACATCGGTCCTCGGTGATGTTCTGTCAGACGCACTCACAGACTTGCATACATAATTTAGTAACATGCATCAACTATCCTAGAACAGCTACGAGGGTGCAAAGGAACCACCCAGAGAATCATGGAGCCCGTGGAGTCAGAAGCGGAAGGGACGGTACAAGACGATGCTAGAACCTGGGTTCACTAAGGAGGGCAATGGAGACCCATGATCTGAGGTGGAGTCAGCATGAACACACAACTGTGGGGCAAGGAGTTTCCGAGCAAACACACCACACTAATACCACTTCTTCCTAAACAAAAGAGGAAAGAACGTCATTCAATTTTCCCCCCATCAGTACCAAATAAAACCGCGGGTTTCCCAACCCCTGGCGGGGAAAGGGAGTGACATTATTCCTGGAACGCTTCACTGGCTCATCCACTCGTCCGCCTTCAACCGAGGCTGGTGATGTTGGAGCGGCCACCAGGGGGCGCCACGATGCGGTGGCCGGTGCGCCTGGGGTTGTTGTCATCTATCTGGGCACCTGAAAGAGACAGAGCCAGCCGCTCCAGACCGGTTCCACGGGCCGCTCCTGAGAGCTGGGATGCTGAGCCCTCGTCGTGACATCCCTCCATCCGCTCGACCCTCTGGGAATCAATCCAGTCTCACCTCTGGGAAGGCTCCCAACCTCCACGGGGTTCACTGCCCTCTCCTCTGTGCCCCCTCCGGCCCTGGGGTCACCCTCTTGCACCCTCTGACCACCTTGCGCTATTTCTTGCCTGGTCTCGTGCTCTTGAGACCGGTGGGCAAGCACTTACTGAGTGCCTACTGTGTGCAGGCACACACTTGGTGATTTAACATATATGCTTGCACTTAGGGTATACAACGATACTGCGAAGTGGGGGGGGGTGGTTACCCCAACTTTCTAGATGAGGAATTTGAGGCTCAGGTCATGCATCTTGGGGGGCAAAGTTGGAGGACGGGTAAGCCGGGATTCCAGCCCCAACTGGTTGGTCCCCAAAGCTCCAGCTTCTACAGAAGTCAGAGCAGCACACAGCAGTGCCCGATATGTCAAATGCATTTTATGTACGACATGCATGGGAGTGGATGCGTGTGCATTTTCAAAAGAAATTTTTTTAACAGTTATTCATTTTTGAGAGTGAGAGAGACAGAGCATGAGTGGGGGAGGGGCAGAGAGAGAGGGAGACACAGAATCCGAAGCAGGCTCCAGGCTCCGAGCTGTCAGCATGGAGCCCGACGCGGGGCTTGAACCCACAAGCTGGGAGATCACGACCTGAGCCGGAGCTGGACGCTTAACCAACTGAGCCACGCAGGCGCCCCTGGATGCATGTGCATTTATGTGTGTGAACTTCTTAGAGCTGGATTTATCCACCTGATTTGCAATGGGCAGACCTCCATGGAGAAGGGGCATCAGTTTTTGTTTTAAATCTGCAAAGCCGACCGTTTATTCCAATTTCATGCATTCCCTTGCAGTTAAAGATTTAACGTTCCACCATCAAGCCCAGTGCCTGATGCTCAATAAGTATTCAGTGAATTACTAGTGACGGACAGACAATGCTGAAAGGAGGGATGGCGTGAGAAGGCCCTGGGGTCCAGTCAGGAGACAGGTTCCAGTACAAGTCATGTCTGGAACCCAGGTAATTTGGAATCAGACCCAACCTCCCTTGGCCTCACTTCCTTTTGTCCCAGATTCAGAAATCAGATGGAGTGCTCAACACCAGTTTCCCTCATAATCATCTCCACCCTGCTGGTTACCTGTCAGCTACTTCAAAAACACCTGTTGGACAAAAGGACACTCGTGCAGGAAATCATGCCACATCTCTACAAAGTAGCATCATGCAGATTATTTAAAAGGCATCTGCGAAGTCATTCCTGATGTCCGAGAGCACGTATGGTGTTGATAGCAAATGAAATCACACGTCGACCGGCCACGAGGCCGGCCGGGGCAGTTCTGCGGGTCTCGGAGAGGACTCTGCCGACCCGGGGCACTGGTGGCCGTGGGGCCCTTCCAGCAGACTTTTCGTTTCGTTGTTTTGCTAGTTCTGAAAGGGAGGGATTTTCCCTCTGTATTCGGCGGCAATTGTGAATTGCACGACTTTCGAAGAGAGGTCCGGTTTGCAGACTCCACGTAGCCCCACCCAGTGGCTTGTCCTGGCATTGCGTCCACTCCCTAATTCTGTTGACTGAGCATCAGAGAAGCTATTTGAGCTGTGTCTCCGGTTCATTTGTGGAAACAATACTAGTTGTCTTTAAAGACCGGAACCGCACTCAGCGTGTGAGAAGCTCTTGCATGAAGGCTCACAGAAAGTGAGATGAGCTGGACTAGGGACCCCGCCCAACTTCTGTCCCCCATTGCGTAATCGCTGAGACAGACACTCCCTGGATGGATGGCAGGTTGTCACCCCCACAGTTTAAACCGATGTTCGTCTTTCTCTCGGCCCCTTCGACTCGCTTGCTGAGCATATCAGCTTTTCTGTTTAACTGTCCTTCCCTCCTGTTAGACCACAGTCTGCAAACTACAGACCATGGACAAACGGCCACCACCTGCTTTTGTATTGTTCAGGAGCGAAGAATAGTTTTTTACGGTTATTTTTTTTTTTTTTACACTGTTCAATGGTTGCATTTGAAATGGCTGCTTAATAGAATATCCTAAACTTTGCCCCTCGGCTCACAAAACCTCGAATGTTTACTGTCTGGTCCTTTAAGAAGAAGTCTGCTGACCCCTGCACCAGACTGGGGGCTGCCCAGCTGTGCCCAACTCCTCACCATATTCCTAGGAGGCAGCCCCATGTGTAACACACGCTAATGCCTCAGATACTCTGGGGGACAAGATTCCGGTTCGATGTTCCCAGCGTGTGTGTGTCTGCCCTCACGTGGCGACCTGATGACATTGTAGCGTCTACTGGGTCTGAGGGACGCGTTCAGCTTCCAGGGTAAGCTTGTGCTTCAGGATGAGCTCTGAGCTCAGGGCCAATTTGGGGGCAGACCCCCTCTGCTTTCTGACCTCCCCCAGCCCGCTCTGGCACCCCGGGAGGGAAGGGGAAGGGTTCCCTCGCCCGCTCCTTGCTTCCTCATCTAGCCCCCCCCCCCCCCCCCGGGGCTGTTTCAGCAGGAGTGTGGGCCCCTGGGAAGCGGGGAGCCTCTTACCTGATAAACTGAAGTTGGACTGGTGGAGGTTTCTGATGGGCGGGGGCTGGTGTTTGGAGGGCGAGGACTTGGCAGACGGGGCAGGGGTTGCATATTTGGGCGTGGCTGGCACCTCATACACAGGACCGTCATACATGCCCCTGGGAACACCTTGCAACCCAGAAACCTAAACAGAGGGAGGCGAGGGGGGTTGGCGGGTAGGATTCACCTGCCACTTCCCATTCGGGCAGGCCAGAGCCCTGCAGCTGGACAGTGACCGGAGGTCGCCTCGGGGAAACACACACACACACACACACACACACGTACACGTGTGCACACACACTCCATAAGCATGCACCTACTTACTCCACATACACACGTGAACACACACAGCTTCATGCAGGACCCCAAGCCCATTTTCAAGAGGAAAACACTTTCCCTGACACACCCCACTGTCCCCCTCAAGGGCCAGTGAATCATCTGTGGTCCTGAGCCCAAGACGAGGATTGGGGGCAGCTAGTTCATCGGGGACGGGATTCCAGAAAGGAGGAGGAGGAGAGAAAGGTGGGGTGATGGGGCCACCTCTGAGGGCAGCCGGCTCAGGGAGGCTGGGAAGTGAACACGTTCACTGACCCTCTGGGGGGCCAAGCATGGGCCACAGTCCCCATCCCCGCGGGCTGAGTGCTGTCCCCGGGGGAGCCCTATGTCCCTGACTACCGGGTCTGGCCACCGTTCTGTTCTACTCTTCACTGTACCTGCTTCCTGCACCTCGGGGACTTCCCCCAGTTCCAGCTGGCTCCAGGCCTGCCTCCCTGCCCCCCCAAGCCCTTCAGTGACTGCCCCCCCCAAGTCAGCTCAGCCAGAGACATGTTCTGGGACAGGTTCTGTCCCTCACCTGCTGTGGCTCCTGTCCTCTGCCCCAGCATGTGAGGGGGCCCGGACTTCTGGCCACTGCGGATGATGGCCTGGCATAGATCCCAGGCACCTGCTCTTACAGACGTGGCCACTAAGCACAGGCATCGGTCCACACCAGTTTAGAGGGAATGCATCTGGCCAAGGTGTATCTGCGCCCCTCCGTGGGTGTCCAGCCGGGAGTTTACAAAAGTCTCCTCATCTCTAACAGCCTGCTGTGGTCAGTTGGCCACCGCGGCTTTCCACGGCCATTTCTCAGATCTGACTGGCTTCCTCCCCACGCCCATTGTTTCCCCACTTGACACGCAACGTCTGTGTCATTTGGAATCTCGGACCCGGGGTGCCACACCCTATGTGACATGGAAAGACCTCGAGCATCGTAATGCAGGCCTGGGGGTCTGGGGGGGCCAGGAGGTTTCTGGGCTTTTCCATTAACACTGGGGGTGGTGGCGGTGCCGTTTGTGAAGCACAAGAAGAGTGGGACCACCCACAGGTGGGCACACACACACACACACGCATACACATACACCTATGCACACACGTGTGTGCACACATATACACATACACACATTCATACAAGTATATCTACGCATACACACGTGCACATATATACACACATACACACAAGCTGGCCTTTCCAACAAACATCAGCCACCAAGCAGGTGGTCACGGTGACAGGAGGGACCTGATTAGGGAAGACGATGGGCCACAGTGGCAGTTTAGCCAAAGTGTGAGCGGCTCCCTCCTCTGAGCTGGACCAGAGAAGGGATGGGGCCACTCCACACCTCTGACAGGGCCTCCTGCATCCCTGCCACGACTCTTCAAGGAGAGAGGGACAGGGGGACACAGAATGGAAGGGCGGGGAAGCAAGGAGAACAGAGGAAAGACCTGAAGAGCGTCCAGACACAGTTCTGCTGTCCCCCGAGTATGCTGGGGGCGGCGGGGGGGTGGGGTGTCGACTTTTACCAGAAGGGCAATGCCTAAGGGTTTCGGCTTTCCCAGCTGTGTGACGCTGGCCTGTCCGATGCTTGAGCACCGGGAGGTCTCGACACCTCAAAGAGCCGGTGGCGAGGGCCCCGAAAGGACGTGGGATGCGTACCCCAAAGCGGCACGGTCCGTGTTATTCCCGCCCCCTCCTCCCCACCCCACGGGCGCACACCCCTTCACAGTCTGCAAAACCCCGAGACCTCCCCTCCGGCCCCGAGACACAGGCAGGGCGGGGGGGAGAGCCCACCTGACACGAGAGGAAAGGGAGGCCCCCGCGGCTGTGACTTGTGAACGCGGCGCGTGCCAGACCCCAGACCCACTGACCTTGCTCCTGATCCTGACACGCTGGTAGAGATACTCGGGGAAAGGCTTCCGCGGGATGAAGCGGCCCATGCCCTTGTTGACGTTGATGTTGCCGTCCTCGAAGACGATCTTGCCCTGGCTGATGACCACCAGCGGGGAGCCGTGGCACTCCATGCCCTCGAAGATGTTGTACTCCACGGCCTGCATGGCAAGAGACGTGACCGGGCCCTTCCGGCTCTCCGCCCGGGCCGGGACATCCCTCACGTCCCCACAGGGGCACCTCGCAGCCCTTGCCCTCTGAAAACCTCCTCTTTGGGGCTGTGTGGCATTCCACTCCGTGGGCTTGCGCCAGCATAACCAGCCCTCGCCATGGGCGTTTAGATCGCGGGTGGCTTTGTACAACCCAACTGATGTCTGGGGCATCACGAACGTGAACGGGGGCCCCTGATGTCAGGCACTGTGGCTGCTCAGACTACAAACAAGACATTTTTGTGTCTTTTTAAAAAATGTCTCCTTGGGGCGCCTGGGTGGCTCAGTCGGTTAAGCGGCCGGCTTCGGCTCAGGTCATGATCTCGCGGTCCGTGAGTTCGAGCCCCGCGTCGGGCTCTGTGCTGACAGCTCAGAGGCCTGGAGCCTGTTTCAGATTCTGTGTCTCCCTCTCTCTCTCTGACCCTCCCCCGTTCATGCTCTGTCTCTGTCTCAAAAATAAATAAACGTTAAAAAAAATTAAAAAAAAATATCTCCTTTAAAATTTTTTTTATTTTTATTTATTTTGAGAGAGAGAGAGAGCGAGAGAGAATGGGCAGGGGAGGGGCAGAGAGAGGAAGAGAGAGAATCCCAAGCAGGCTCCATGCTGTCAGTGCAGAGCCCGATGCGGGGCTCGAACTCACGAACCGTTAAGATCATGACCTGAGCCAAAATACGACTGAGCCATCCAGGCGCCCCCACAAATATCTCCTTTAGGATAGTTTTCTACAGTTAAGCTACTGGGTCAAGAGAGAATGAGCTTTTTTAGGGTCTTTATCGCTTATCACCAAGTTACTTTTCAAAGGCTCCCAACCATCTGACACCATGTGGGCAACAGGGAGGAGAGAGACATTTCACTGATTTGACGTCTATGAAATCCCCACCAGCACTGGGTCAGGTCGTTTTGATTTACTGTTTTTTATTTTTAAAATATTTATTCATTTTTGAGAGCGAGAGAGACGGAACGTCAGCAGGGGAGGGGCAGAGAGAGAGGGAGACACAGAATCCGAAGCAGGCTCCAGGCTCCGAGCTGTCGGCACAGAGCCCGACGTGTGGCTCGAACCCATGAACTGTTGAGACCATGACCTGAGCCGAAGTCGGACGTTTATCCGACGGAGCTCCCCGGGCGCCCCGCGGTCACCTTTATTTTTAATTCCTTTCTCCCTTCCTTTAATTTGAAAGACAAAACGTGTTCTTAAAAATACACACCGTTTTCATAACTCCGAAAGGGAACGTAACCACCTCTAGCTGACTGCTTTTTATTATTTAAAAAGTAGGTCATTATATGGGGTGAGAGAAAACTCAAAAGGTGCAAACAATATTTGATTTTAAAAAGTAGGTCTCTCTTCTACCTCTGACCGAGACATCTGCCCTAAAGAGATTCTTCTGTGTCACAGATGTTTTCTGTCTTGACAGGGCAAGAGCACTCTCTGTACAGCTGGCTTTCACCTGAATTTTTCTCTGGAGCTCAGGGACTGTTGCCTATCAGCAAAGGTACGTGCTTTAAAAATGTGTTCAACACTCTTTAAACTGCTGCACCGTGTCCCCTCGCAGGGGTGTATTATCGTTTATTTATCCGATTCCCAGGGATGGAACACTGGGTTGTTTCCCTGCGTTTTGCTAAAACCCATACTGAACCACCCTTCTGTGGGGTCCACGCCGGCATGTGTGAACCTTTCCAGAGGTGGAGTTTGGGGCCAAGGAGTCAATGGATTTTCACTTTGATAGATCCGTCTTCCCAAAAGGCAGCACCAGTCTCCACTCCCAACAAAACTCTGTGAGCTCGCCTGCCTCCCGCGGTCTGACCAGGGTCAGACCCCTCAGCCGCCAGGGTCTCTGGCACTGCACGGGTCAGAAACAGCATTTTACTCTTGAGGTTTGCATTTGGTTAGCTGTGGGGCTGGGTCTGTTATTAAAGATCTAGAAGTCGTCTGTGTATTTCTTCTTGCATAATTGTGTTTTTGCACAGCGTTCTATTAGGCTCTTGGTATTTTTCTTACTGGTTTCTAAGGATGCTTTTTTTAAAGTTAGTTTATTTATTCTGAGAGAGAGAGAGTGCAAGCAGGGGAGGAGCAGAGAGAGAGGGAGAGAGAGAGAATCCCACGCAGGCTCTACGCTGTCAGCATGGATGGGCTCTGATTCATGAACCGTGAGATCATGACCTGAGCTGAAATGAAGAATTGGGTGGTTAACCGACTGAGCCACCCAGGTGGCCCTTGGGGACACTTTTGATGTTAAGGAGTTTATCCGTTGTTTGTCCTGAGTATCATTCTGCTGTCTGTCCTCTGCCTCCTGATCTCATATAAGGTAATAATAATTATTATTTTCATGCCATACAGAGGGGGTATTTGTTTAATTTGTATACAGTCGATGTTCAAACAGGCCAATCTTCCCCTTTACATGTTCTAAGTTTTGTGTCTTGCTTAGAAAGATCTTCTCCCCTTGCAAACTATCATTTTTACTTACTTTGCTTTTCTTTATTTATTTTTCAAAACTACCACTTAAAAAAAATTTTTTTTAAGGTTTGTTTTTGAGAGAGAGAGAGAGAGAGAGAGACAGGAGAGACAGTGAGTGAGTGTGGGGGAGGGGCAGAGAGGGAGACAGAATCCGAAGCAGGCTTCAGGCTCTGAGTTGTCAGCACAGAGCCCGACGTGGGGCTCGAACTTGCAAACCACGAGATCAAGACCTGAGCTGAAGTTCGACGTTTGAGCCACCCAGGCACCCCCCAAACCATCATTTTTAAAACAACATGCTTTATTATAGACCCTTGATAACTTTCACTTCAACCTCCGATCCCTCCTGAGTGTGTTTTGAGATAAGGAGCACAGAGAAGTCTGGCCTTATGGGCCCGCTGTTGAGACCCACAGGCCAATGAGCACCGCTGTCCGGCTAATCTGAATTGCCTCCTGCATGGGACACCAAATCCTTCTGTGCGGCTGGTCTGCTGCCTGGCTTTCTCCTCTGTCGGGCCAACAGCAAACCGCCCCCCACGCCTGCAACGGTACGACCCGTGTTAATAACAGGGATGAGCGGGCCTTGTCCCTCAGCTTCCCACAACTGTTTACCTACTCTCACATTTAGCACCTAAGACCTCTGCTTTTCTAGCTAAAAAACTATTCCCTTGAATGTTCTGATGGGATTACTTCGAATGCAGAGATTAAATTCTCAAGAATTGGAAGCATAAGAGACTGTTAAAACTGAGAACAAACTGAGGGTTGATGGGGGGTGGGAGGGAGGGCAGGGTGGGAGGGAGGGCAGGGTGGGTGATGGGTATTGAGGAGGGCACCTTTTGGGATGAGCACTGGGTGTTGTATGGAAACCAATTTGACAGTAAATTTCATATATTAAAAAAAAAAAAAAAAAAGAATTGGTATGGTCCGTCTAATGATTCATTTTAGCCTAAAAGAACTTGTGTTTATGTAAGTCTTTAGTTTTTATTGTTATTAGAAACAGAATTTTGATTTTCATTCCTTTATTCCTTTATTTATTTATGTTTATTTATTTGAGAGAGAGATACAGAGCAAGCAGGGAAGGGGCAGAGAGAGAAGGACAGAGGGAGAATCCCAAGCAGCAGGCTCCGCACCATGATTGCAGAGCCTGAGGCGGGGCTCGAACTCACGAACTGGGAGATGAGGACCTGGGCCGAAACCAAGAGTCGGGTGGTTTGCCGACTGAGCCACTCAGGTGCCCCCCTCTCCATTCCATTTTTTAAAGTGCTTTTGAATTACTTCATAGAAAAGCTAGCGATTCTTTATATTGATTTGTAATCAGCTAAAGGATTCTCTTATCATTTCCGATGGGTTTTAGGAGCACGCTCAGGGTTTCGGGGAGACAGTCAGATCCACACACAGCTGCTAACACTGAGCCTCACCCTCGGTTTGCGGCTGCCTCCCAGGACCCGGGCAGACGGGCTGCTCTCCGTCGTAACATTTGCATCTAAGCCTTCTCGAGTCACCCTGCGGCGACCAGCCGTGTGGTGCCTCACAGTCTTGTTGAAGCCCAAATGAGCGCGTCCAGCCAAAAGACACTGAGGAAGCAAGCACTTCCCTACCACTCGAAGCCGGCCGGCCTCCCAGCTCACTCGGCCCTGCATGGCCCACTATTCCTCGGAGGGGAAGGACATGACGTGCGTCATGTGACAACTCCCCATGGATTCCACGTGGCACCAGGTTCTAGGTCTCGCAACCACGTGGAGTTTCAAAAGTTGTTTCGTTGCCCAAAGGTGACAGGTGAACGATCTAATAATCCAAATGAGTACAAAGAACCACAATGAAAACACACAACCATTGTTTGCCATCTGTGAGCCCCGGGTCCCTAGACCCCACCCCAGGGGGCAGTTCCTGCTCCTCGGTCCCTCTGTGTCCTGTAAAAGACAGCCTGACACTGACGAACGGAGAGCAGGGCATATGCTTAGATCCTCGAAGAGATGAGTAACGTGCTCTCTCCGGGCGAGGGAATATTCTGCAGCCATGAAAAGGAACGAAGTATAGACCACAGCATAGACAAGCCTCAAAAACATGAAACTAAAGTGAAAGAAGCCGGACAGAATAGGCCACATATGGTGTGATTCTTTTTCTATGGTACGTCCAGTGTGGGGATAGAGACTCTACTTACATAAATGGGTTGGAAGAAAGCTTAGCACGGGAAAACTGCCACCATGGGGTGAAAACACCCGAGGTTAGCTAGCAAGAACCACCCACCCCAGGTTAGCTAGCGAGATATTGTAATGGGATCATGAGTAACTTGTTGTCTCACCTGCAGGAAGTTACTTTCCATCCGGCGCCAATGCACCTTGATCACAAACTCCACTTGCCCGCCAGACCCTTTGCTTCTTACACACACAAGTTGATGAGTACTGTCTGATTGTTTTCTCCATGTTCACGTGTGTGAGATCTTTCTTCACACTCACCATGTGGGTAATATCTTGTGAGCTCAATAAATATGGAGACAAAAACCCCTGTTCGGGGCTCTTGTCTCCTCCCAGATATTAGCCTCTCTCGTATTCAATTCTGCGTCTGCTCTCTTGCTGGACAAGAGAGAACTCCAGACTCATAGCCTGCGACAGTCCAGAAAGGCACATCCGACAAGAAAGAGATTCCTGGCTGACAGAGACTGTGAGAGGGGAGATGGGAAGTGCCTGCTAGTGGGTCTGGGGTTTCTTTCTGGGGAGGATGGGGAATCTTCTGAATAGAACAACTGCTACATTAGGGGCGCCTGGGTGGCTCAGTCAGTTAACTGTCCCACTCTTGATTTTGGCTCAGGTCATGATCTCACGGTTCGTGGGTTCAAGCCCCACATCGGGCTCTCTCTCTCTCCCTCTCTCTCTCTGCCCCTCCCCTGCTCATTCTCTCTCTCTCTCTCTCAAAAGTAAACAAATACACGTTTTTAAAAAAACACTGCATTGTACATTTTTAAATGATGAAATCGTGGTAAGTAAATTACATCTCAATGTGAAGAGTTAGAAAAACTAAGTGGCCTATGGACACACAAACAGGTAGATACACAAACAGGTAGATACACAAACAGATACACCTGTGGTGTGGCACTTTGAAGCAAATGCTTTTCCACTAAGAGGAAAGAAGCTGCATTCTTTTTACAAAAGAGTAGACTTCAAACATTAATCACTGATCAACATATAACATGATCTTTTTTTAATTCTTAAAAGAAAAGTACTATTTTTTTAAACTCAAGAAAGCCAAACAAACCTCTAACAAGGCATTTTTCAATCCATGGTCTGAAAAAAAAAACATTCGTGTCCCGCACTGTGTGAATGGCCCCGCTTTTGCACAGAGACAATGCAACAGACAAAAATCTTACAGCATCCTGAGTAGTCCTCCTCTTGCTATGACAAGAATTCAAATCTGGCCTGGCATGGGGGGAGGATGCTTCCCCAAGATTAACCTAAAACAGTCACTTCCCTTATGGGTGACCTCCGGCACATGACTTATTATGGGTTGGATCATGTCCCCCTAAAGATACGCTTTAGTCCCAACCCCCAGCACCTCAGAACATGACCTTATTTGGAAATAGGGTCTTTGCACATGGGATTCGTTACAATGAGGTCACACTGGAGGAGGCGGGCCCTGATCCAATGGCCAGTGTCCTTAGAGGAAGAGAGTAAGACGCAGGGAGACGCCAGAGATCGTAGGGACCCATCCACAAGCCAAGGGATGGCAAGGATGCCCAGTGACATCAGAAGCCAGGACAGAGGCACAGGACAGGTTCTCCCCCAGACCTTCAAGGGAGCACAGCCCCGCGGACATCTTGATTCAAGACCACGGCTTCCAGAACACATTTCTGTTTGAAGCCACTAGTTTGTGATGCTTTGTTACAGCAGCCACGGGAACTCGTTCACGTATCCTCTCTCCGTCCACTTCTGTATTTATTAATCCCGGCCTACCTGAGATGACCACTAAGTCATTTAAGTACGGGTCATTAAGTGACAGGACACATGGGAAATGCTAGGCACAGAGTAACTACAAGATCGTATCTGGCTGGACTGTGACAGTAATTGGAAACCCTGCTCCTGAGCACGGAGCCTGCACATCCACTGAACACGCACTGAAATAATGAGAAATGAGAGGTGTGCACCTGTGCAGCTCAGCCTCCTTCCCACCTGTCCGTGTCCCTGCTGGGCCCCCAGCAGGAGGGCTTGAACAGTGAGTGATCTGGGCTTCATCTTCTGCTGGACCTTGACCATCATGTGGGCTTAGGGGCGGCCCCAGCCGGCGGGTGGCAGGGTGGTACACACCCTCGCACCCACAAGACCTTCTCAAATGTTCTCTTGATGTGACACCTTCCTGACACCACGGGGAACGTGTGCCTGTCCCGCATTACCAGACCCTACCGTGCACACACACATCACTGCGTTCACAGTGATTAAAATGGGATTGCGTGCCTGCTAGGTGGTAAGCGTGAAGAATGGGGTACGCTTTTCTCTGGGGGTGGACCTCAGGCTTGTTTCCCCCTGACCCTGTCCCCGGGAATGGGGGGGGGGGGTGAGGGAAGCCAGCGTGTCACTAGGAAGCACTGGTTATTTGTGGGGAATAAGCTTAGGAATTTCCCAAGCCTGCACTGATGGGCTAACAAGGCATAAAGAATTAGAAACCCATTGGATGTACACACCCAAGTTTGCGTAAACAAGATTTGGTAAATAAGAATAGGTAAAGTGGGGCGAAGGTCCCAGTATAGGACAAAGGTATAGGAATAGGGGAATCTCAGGATGAAAACATCCAAGATGGGTAAGCAAGATTAGGTATTCAGGGCAGAAGCAACCCCCCCTCCCAACTGAGTACTATAGCAGAAAGCTGCTTTCACAGGAAGGAAGGACCAAATTAGGTAAATAGGGCTACAGATCGCTGCAGGGTGAAGTTGCCCAAAGTAGAGCTAATTGGCAAAAGAAAGGTGCCTTGTTGACCCTGAGGTGGCATGCTCTTTCTTGTCCCCTAGACCAGTTTAGGTAAACAGAGGCAGGGCCTCACGTCTGCTGTAAACTGCCTTCCACCCAGCACCAGGATTTTGTTTTGTGTTAACCCAAACCCCTAACACCGCATATCTTGAAAACCCCCTTGCCCTCACGACCACGAGTTAATGTCTACGATTTCATTGTCTCTTTGTGCACACCCAACAGCACGTTTGTAAGCCTTCTGATCCTAATAAAAATGGAACAAGGGCCCTTACTCGGGGCTCTTGGCTCTTGTCTTTTCCTGGACATTAGTCTCTCTCACATTTTTAATGCTGCATCCCGTTTTCTTGCTGGACAAGAAAGAACTCCAGACCCAGAGTCTATGACAGTTATTGTAAGCATGACTGCCTGTTGGGAACAGTCATGGATGGTCATGGACTGGACAAGACCTCTATGGCCCCAGGCCATGACCCCTGTGGCCAAGCAGGGTTCCAGGGCCCAAGCTCACGGACTGCTAAAAATGATTCCTGTCACTTTCTTATGAGATTTCCTTATGCCTGGGGTCCTGTCCTCATGCATGTAACCCCCGGGAGGCTGGGAATCTGCCTCTGTGTGGCAGTGAGGACCCTGTCACAGGGCGATACAGCATGCACACACCCTGCCTCCTGGCCCATGTCCTGTAGCAGAACTTAGCGGGCCGGAGGCCAGGCTGTGGCTTCCTGTGTCTTCTGAGAGTGTACGTTAATCTGGACCCAAGATCACTGCTGCCTCACAGAGTGGCCCTGCAGCAAGCAGTGAGGGAGAGGAAGAGGTTTTAAGTCTCTCTGCATCCTTAGGTTTGCTGGCTGAGTAAAGAAGTCAAGGGCATGTAAGATACAAAGTGCAGAGATAACCCACAGCCATAGGCTTGGGGCCTGGAGCTTGGGAGAGCGTGCACGCGTGGGGTGTGTTCACACATGGCAGACTTTAGGTCCAAACCTTTCCTTTGTGGACTGTTAGCAGTGACCACAAAATGAAGTAGGAGGTTTCTGAGATAGGAGATCAAACCCTTCCTAGCTTGATAATGAAATTGGAAAAAGAATCTTGGACCTAATACTTCTCCTCTGAGCCTGAGAATGCATGTGTCTAGGAGACAGGCCACCGAGAGAGAAAGACAGACACAGCATCAGAGAGAGGTGGAGAGAAAACACATCTAATAGAACGGCAGCAGCTTAGTCGAGCCTGATCAAACTCAGTCTCTCCAACTGGAAGAGAAATGTGAACGAGTCATGCCGATGATCAGATAGCATCCTCGTTGAAAACTTCACAAATCATTTTTAACTGAGACTGCTAAAGTGGCTGCAAAGGAAGAATCACTTACCCAAACCGGAAAGGTCTCAGATGAGCCAGGACTTACCGACTTGTGACTCTTGGCTGTTATGGTCTTCACCTTGTCGGGGTCCCAGATGACCACGTCAGCGTCTGAGCCCACGGCAATCCGCCCTTTCCTGGGGTACAGGTTAAAGATCTTGGCTGCGTTGGTGCTGGTGATGGCAACAAACTGGTTCTCATCCATTTTTCCAGTAGCCTAAAGGCAAGATCCGTTCATGAGAAGAATGCCCCGTAACAGGGCCAGGGGAAGGGCAGACAGGCAAAAATATGGAACTGCCGACAGCAGTCCCCAACAGAAGTCTGAAATTTTCTCCTCCCCCGCCGAAAACCGGCCATCCTGAAAGAGCCCAAGGGCGTGCCCCCATCAGAGTGGAAATGTAATTGACCGCTCAGGGGTATGTTGTTGGCATTTGCTCAACAGCCACTGTGCCATCTTGTCGGTCCTCATTGGGTCCAAGTTTAATAGAAAATAAAAATTGGGGGTTTCAAGTCAGGGAACAGGGGCTGACTTGTGCAACAAGCACTCTCCTACCCACTGTCAACCCCAGACACAAACACACGGTTTACAAAACCATCTTCACAGGAACTGAGATGTGGTCAAAACAAAGCTAAAGAAAACATTTTGCATCCTTAAAGAGTAAAGGGCAGCTGTCACGTCTGCAAATACAGAGGACCCCATGGGACCTGTGCTGCTCTCTGAAGAGTCACACATTTCTTCGTGTGCTCTCCTGGTATATTCTGCTTCTGCCCCAAAGCAAGGAAGGGAGCTTTAACAGCCAGCAGGGCACAATGCCCCAGTTTTTCATGGGCCAGGAAGGGTGCTTCTAGAATGTTCCTGGGGAAAGGAACCTCCCCGGGGGGTTCCTTACCACTGCCTTGTCCCAGACGACGGTCATCCGCTCCTCTATACCGTTGACGCCCTCAGGGATCAGAGTGAAGTTATCCTTGCCCACCGCCTTCTGGGCAGTGCTATAGGGACAGTGGCCACTGCCTGTGACCTGCAGGTCTCCACTGCAAGGACAAAAACAAGGTGGGGGTCAGACCTGAGTTCAGGTTGAACTTCAGGCACCCATTGCAGGCTGTGAAGCAAAAACCCCCAGGGATTCTAAGGAGAGGATTTGGGGCACATCCCAGGAATCGGTGAGTGACATCAGAAGGCCCTCTGGGGGCCATGTATCTTGTTGGGAGAAGGTTCGGTCAGTGTGGGCTTCAGGCTCTCCGGGTAGGGCTCTCTAGGTGGCCTTCCTCTTCCTCACCTGGAAGAGTGGGCATCCGCCCAAAAGAGGTGCCAGGCAGGGTTCAGGAGGGAGCGAGGCCAGATCAGCCTCGGCCTTGGGGGACACTGTGGGACTTGCATTCCATGTTGACAGAAGAGGACCCTGGGAGTCTCCAGGCAGAGGAGTGGTTTGGTCTGAGTTGGGTTTTAAAATCTGGGTGCTGGTTGGGAATAGACTGTGATGTGCTGGGGGTGTGGAAGGGGCAGCACAGAAACAGGGGCCTGTCGGAGATGAGCCAGGATGGCCACAGCCAATGGGTGAGAAGTGGTCAGATCCCGGGGCCTCTGGGGCCCTGTGTCCTGCCATCTTCAGAGATGGGCAAGACTGTGGGAGCATTCGCTTTGTGGGGGATGACGGGGAGTCCATCTGGACTTGGAACTGCCCGCCAGACAGCAGGCTGCAGATGATGAGTAAGCCCGTGGATATGCGAGTCAAGGGTTTTTGCATCATTTGGGAGAGACTTCCATGACAGGCACCCCCTCACCCCCTTGGGGCCCCTCCTGACCAGAAGCCCTGATTTATCCCCTATCCGGCAAACTCCTACTCCCCCTCTAGCTCCAGGCCTGATGTCACCTTGCCCACGAAGCCTTCTGCAAGTCTCCTGGTTGTGAGCACGTATCTCTACGCCCAGAGCAGCTTGGGCACCTCACCACTTACCCTTCTCTATGGCCTGTGTTCTTCCCTCATGCTGGCCAGTAGCAGGGAAGGGACCAAAGTGGCTGTGCTCCTACTGTGTGCACATGGCCAGGAGGTGCTTTGCAAATAATAGGAGCCACTTAGTGAACCCTAAATCCCAGGCCATTTTCCTACACTGCATCATACCCAGCTCTGCAATAGATACTATGTTCCCCCCCCCCCCCATGTTGCCAATGAGGAAACTGAGGCAGAAAGCCATTCCAGGTTATGCGACAAGCCCAAGGTGAATCCTGGACTCTCATTCCTAATCCTGAGTGCTTCCCGATAGACCTCAGTATACCCAATATACCCCCCACCCCCTGGGCTCTCACCAGGCCAGCAGGGAGGTCAAGTAGTCAGGTGTCGTGGGGTCCGGGCTCAGAGGAGGAGAGGTCACGAATGCCGCTGCCTTGGCCCAGTTCTTGCTCCAGTAGTGGGTGCCATCGGTCCCCAGGCTGGCAGCGATGGGCTCGCCAAACACGAGGGGACCTTTGGAGACAGACACGAACACACATGGTTAAGGGCAGATGGTCTTGTGTGGGATGCTGGTGTAATAGAAGTGGAGGGTCTCAGAGACGGGAAAAGGAGGCTCTGAGGGGCAACATGTTGTCTGTCCTTCCTGGCTTCACCACGCAGCCCAGTGACCCCTGGCTGCCCAGGTACTCACTCAGCACCTGCTGACCCACCCAGCAACCTCCCGGACTAGTCGTGCTTTTAATATTTGGATGTGACCATTATCCCTTTTGGCAGATTTGTCCCTCGAGGCACAGGGACGGGATTTGCTCTCCCAGTATGGATTCTTCCAGAAGCAGATCTTCAAATGAAGGAGGCAAGTTCAAGTGTTTTATTTGGGAGGTGATTCCAGGCAGCACTGGCTAGAGATTGAAGAAGTGACATAAGGCAGAGAAAGACGTCAGGAACAGGTGAGTTGTCACCAAGTCACGGCCATGGGCACCTGCAGCTCGGTGCCGCGGGGGCCTCTGGGATACTGACGGCTGTTGGCACCTCAGGGCTGTCCCAGGGTGTGGGAGCTTGAGAGCTGCTTCCAGAACATTCACTTTCCAGAAATTCCAGCCTGCCTTCTGGGGAGCAGGCCAGATGTGCTTCTGCCAGAACAAAGCCCATAGGCACGGCTGCAGGTCTGCTCACAGAGACAGACGCTGCTGGGATGTGGGCCAGTAACACCACCGAATTTGCCCGGAGCCACGCTGCTGGCCTGGTGGGGTGGCAGGCTTTGAGCTCCAGCGGTCTGGCATGTCCAAGAGCATATTCTACCGTGATGGGAAAGTTCTACATCTGTGGTGCCCAGGACAGCAGCCGCTAGCCCCGCGTGGCTTCTGAGCATCTGAAATGTGGCTATCACAACCAAGGAACGCATTTAGAATTGTGTTTAATTTTACTTAATTTAAATTGCCACAGCCATGCGTGACTGGAGGTCACCACATCTCTCCATGCAGCTCTAGGACTGCTTCCAGATTCCTGTTACCTCTCTGAGCCTCAGTTTCCTTATCCTTAAAATGGAGCCAGTCCTAAGCAAGCTGTGTCATACTAGAGCACTCTCTTTGAATGCCTCTGCTTGTCAGCTTTCCCTGAACGATACTAAAACCAGGTTATGATGGGTTCAAAGGTGCTCTGTCCAATAAGGTGGCACTTGCCACTGGGGTTGGTCTGAACTGAGATGTGCTGTAACAGCGACAGACACACTGATTTCAAAGACAGCACAGAAAAAAATAAGACAGATATATCATTCAGATCTTTTCATATAATTACGTGTTGAAAGAATATGTTGGATATATCAAGTTAAAATACAGTAGTGAAGATTTTTCTTAAATACAGATGGTAGCACTTCCCACTCGGGGCTCCTATGAGAAGTAAGGAACATAATGTACACAGTGGATGTTCCATTACGGTTGTTGTGTTGTTGATTTCCACCTGGCCCTCCCCACGGACCCACAACTCCCCGGTCGGCCTCACATGAAGCAGCGGGAATGGGCAGACCTCGTCCCGGTGGCCAATGTCCCTGGCGAGTGTCCTCCACGACAAAAGGGTTCTGGCCACTGTCTCTGTGCAATGGGCACTAGCCCTCATCTGTCCATCTGTCTGTCATTCTCTCTCCCTAAGTTTGGATAGGAAGATGTTCTGGGCACCCTTCTTCCTTCTTGGTCTGGTGACTGCTGGAGACTGTTGGACCTCACTCTCGAGAAGGCCTGGGGACGGTACTCGGGCCCTTGCTCTGAGTCTCCTGTGGTTAGAACGCACCCACTGCGGCCTTCACCCGATGGTCCTCAGCGCGGCAGGTGGCCTGATACTGGGGCCCCACTCGGGAGGTGAGGATACCAAGGCAGGAAGTGAATGGCCAACATGGAGCTGAGAACGGCATCAACCAACACCTATGGAGCCCTGGGGACCCGCCACGGGCTTCAAGTCTATGAGCCCCTGGGGCCATTCAGAGACAAGGCAGCGGACGCTCAGAGCAGTTATGTAGCACGTCCGTCTTTGAGCTGGGCGGCTGGCTTCCTGGACCACACTCACACAGACCCCCTGGCTCTGGAAAACCGTCTTCTTCCTTCCCAACCCGCAGCCGAGACTCTGTGGGCCCCACGACTGACCCTGGATGCAGACACTGACCATGGGGCCCTAGACAGGGGACTCAGGATGAAGGGCCAGAGGGGACCAGAAAGACGGTGGGCAGGATCCCACAGCTGACACAGCCCGGCCCCATCACTGACTCGAGGTGCCATCCAGGACGGAGCTGGAACAATGCAGAGCTCATTATCTGATCCCACAAGGTGGGATAATAACCTGCCTGAGGCTTAGACTGCTGGCAGGGTGTCTCTGGGCAGTGGCCCCACCAGTGAACTTGACCCCACTGGACGACCCCCTTCCTTATGGCCCAGCTGCCCCGCAGGAGGCCCAGGCATTGGGCTGCATACCTTTCTTCCTGGCCAGAGTGATGATGTCCGCTGCACTCTTGCTCATGACCTTCGTGATGTACACCGGGCAATTGATCCGGCCAGCGATGGTGATGGCCCGAAACACAGCCTCGGCCTCTAGCTGAGGACACGGCAATACACGGGTCACAGGAGGGAGGGAGAGAGGCAGTACGACCCCCCCCCCCAAGTCCCCAGGGCTCTCCCCGAATCAGAGCCCTTCAGTGTTCTTCAATTAAGTGTGGCCAGAGGCAAATCTACCACATCAAAGGAGAAAAACACTAGATTTCTAAAAAGAGGAAAAATCGAGTCAAAACGTATTTGGTTAGAGGGCTGGGAGACAGGATTGTGTCATTATGCTTGCTTGGAAGTACGCTGCAGGTTCCGTTAGAAGGGAACAGACCAGGCAGCATAAAGCATCAAAAAGCCCATAAAAAACCACCTTGCCCTCCTCTAGACCAATGCGTCTTGAATAAAAGGACCAGATACGTTTTGAACGGCTTTGTTTTTAATTTCCAGTCTGCTGATGCCCCAAACGTGGTCCCACCCACGCACACCCAAGAGGGTCCCCACCCTGCTCTCCCGGCTGGACCCACTGGTCACACGCCTAGATGTGGAGCCAAGTCCATGCGCTATAAATGTTTATAAACACGGTCTCCCCGATCTCACCAGGGACCAGGAACACAGCTGGTGGGGCACGGGGCTCGGGTGCAGAGTACTGTCCTAGACCAAGAGCCCCTCGGGATAAAACGTCTTTCTACTCGGGTATTTGTGTCCCCAGGATTGGGCACAAGGCCAGGCCCACAGCAGACACACACACACACACACACACACACAAACTGCCTGCCATGGAAACTCATCCATGCTGGAGTCTTAGAACACAGTGGGCAATGTCCAGGAGAAGCTGGTAGGTTCCAGGTCGCAAACATGAGGCTCCACTTTCTATCACCAGAGACACAAATCCTCGTGAGGATCCTGGACATGGTTAGGTCACTGGAGTGTTCGTGGGGCCTTGGTGTGAAGCTTGTGGGCCCTGAGACAAGCAGAGCCTTTCCCTGGCTCCTCTGATTGATCTCCATCCCCCGGGGCTCCCGAGTCAGAGGGCAGAGCCCAGGGAAGGCCATGTATGCTGGGGTGTCCACGTCAGGGGAATGGGATGGAGGCGGGAGCTCTGGCTGGGCTGTTCCAGCTGGAACAGCATCAGGGCGAGCCCTCAGCCACGTCAGACTCACACCCAAGGGGAGGCCCCATTACCTCTTCAGGTCTGCTCAGAGCATGGCCCTCAGGACCTGTGATGCCCATCTCCAAGATCCGCTTCTGTTCCTGCAAGATAAGAGCAACGAGTCAGGGATTGTAGAAAGTCAATGGGGAGAGGCCGATTCTCCAGCCCCTGGTTAGGTAGGTGGGCGGCTGAGGCCCGGGCGGGGGTGGTGAGTGGTTTATGGGAGACTAACATGGGCTCTGGGGTGATCAAGCTTCTTTGCTCCCTCTGCTCCCCCCGCCTCCTTCTGCCTTTGCAACCCAGGACCTCTGTCTGCATCCACACCTGCTCTCTATTCAGTGCCCCGACACCAGTGAGGGGGCGGGTAAGAAACGGGCTCTAAAGACCACCCACCCACCTTTCCCATCCCCGACTCTCTGCTGCAGGGCTCTCCTTGGGCAAGAAAGGTGGTGTGTGGGTACTGCGTGAACGTGGAAACAAACCACAGAGCCCCACACTGGGAGTCCGGCCACAGAACTGGCCGCCTCTGTGACTTTGGGCAAGTTGGTCAAGCTCTCCGGCCTCAGCCTTCTCTTCTTTACACTGGGGACATCAGTGCTTCTGTCTTGCAGCTCCCACAATGAGTCAGGAAGGGGGCATCTGTGAGATGCCTGCGTGGCACCCGGAGTGTAGCGGAAATCAGTAATCGGCAGCGGGTTCTCATTATCGGCCTCCTCTTCCTGGTGCCTGTCATTCTAGCGAAAAGCCTCTACCTCAAGCTTGTCATGTAGCCTTGAAATGGTTCCCTGAGCTAATGCCCTAGATCCAAACCCATTTGCTTCAAGGTTTCCTTGCCGCAGGAATACTATAATTTCTAAAAAAAAAATTGTTTTATATTGCCCAGATGTCAGCTGTGCTGCTGCTAATTTTCGCTTCTGCATTTCTGTATCATCCTCAGGCACATCCCTACCATGGGCCCCCGAGCCCTATCAGCCATGAAAAAAAAAAACAAACAAAAAAAACCCTAATTTCAACTGCATCTCTGGTTATGAAGCTTGAGCTTACTACAGAAATGTAAACAGGAAACAAGGTCAAGGTCTAAGAGTTGGGGTGGATTTGAGTAAGGCATGGAATAATTTCAGCTATTACAGATGGTGTTTAGAAAGCATTTCTGTACACAGTCTACAAAATGATTTTATGATATGGAGAGAGCCCTGTGCAAGATTGTTTAATTGTCTGTTACTGTTTCTGTTGGAGAGAAGGCAGGAAGGGAAGAAGGGAGGAGGGAGGAAGGACCCAAGACACTACGACGGAGGAAAGCACAGATCACAGAAAACCGGAACAGGGTTTGCAGGCAGAGATCGTGGGCCGAGCACGTACGGTTAAACGTCTCGCACGCTGCCGGTGGGTATGTGGGTTTGTTCATTCTGGAAAATGGGTTAGCAGTAACAACCAAAGCTGAATATACATGCACCCAATTTCACTCCTAGGTATAGACTAACAGAAAAGCAAGCACAGGTTTTTAAAAAAATCTGTTTAATGTTCTTATTTCTTTTTGAATGAGAGAGAGAGAGAGAGAGAATGAGCAAGCATAAGCAGGGGAGGGGAAGAAAAAAGGGAGAGAGAGAATCCTAAGCAGGTTCCACACCATCAGCACAGAGTCCAATGCTGGGCTCGAACCCACAAACCGTGAGATCATGACCAGAGCTGAAATGAAAAGTCAGATGCTTAACTGACTGAGCCACCCTGGCGCCCCTGAAATGGGAACACAGGTTTAACAAAAGACTGAGCAAGGATGTGCACAGAAGCTTTGTACATGGCAGTCCTACATTTGAAACCATCCAAACATCCAGCAGTGAGAGAATAATTTCTGCCATATTCCTGCATCAGAATTCCACAAGTGATGGAAACAGAAAAAATTACGGTTTTGTGGACAATGGGGAGGAATCTCACGGACTGCGTTTTGAGCAAAAGACGACAGACGTAAAAGAACACATACCACGTGGTTCCATTTTTATGAAGTTCAAAACTAGGCAAAACGGAGATGTGTGGGGTCCACGATTTCTGAGAGGTCCCCAGCGAGCCCGCCTCCTGGCTTCCGTGCCCTGGGTAACCGATCCCCTCTTGGCATGTGACCTGGCCCTAGCAGCATGCTTCTAATGAGCATCACACGGACAAAAGAGATGGGGTGTCCCTGCAGAGGGGAGGCCACAAAAGGGTTCTGGCCTCCACCTTGCTCTCTACCTTGTTCTCTCGGGAGGAAGCCAGTCTCCCCGCTGGCAAGGAACCAAGCTGGCCTTTCGTAACGGCCAGCAAAGAACAGAGGCCATCGGTCTGACAGCCTGCAAAGAACGGAATCCTGAAAACCACCACCTGAGTGGGGTTGGAAGACCCTTCCTAGTCCAGCCTTAGGACTGCCACCTTCACCGTAGCCTGTGACAGTCCCAACTGAGCCACACCTGGACTCCTGACCCAATGGACAGGAAGATAAGAAATGTTTACTGCTTTAAGATGTTAAGTGCCGGGGTGCTTTGTCACGCAGCCACAGAGAACTAACCTAGAGGTTGGCGACCAGAGGTAGGGTGTTACCGTAACAACCACCTGAAGCTGTGGGAGTGGCTTTGGGACCAGGCCATGCACGGAGGCTGCAAGAATTTCAAGGCACGTGTTGAAGAAAGCCCAAAGTAGCCTGGAATGGACCGCCTGTGGAAAGACGGACCTTGGGGGACCTTGGCAGTAAGACCTCAGAAGGAAATGAAGACATTTTTGGAAGCTAGAGCCCGCTGTGTCTTAGCAGAAGGCTTAGCGCACTGCCCTCCGTGGTGACATGGAGGGCAGAAACGGGCCGAATGAGCTGGGGCCCCACGCAGGAGACTGCCTAACGAGCTGTTGGGAGAGTCTGTCTGGTTTCTTCCCGCTGCTTGGAGTAAAATGAAAGAGGGGGCGTAAAGAAGCAAGGGGTGTTAAAAAGGAACCAGGACATGATAGTTTTGAAAATTCTCCACTTCTCCAAAGAGTAGAGGATAGTGCAATGAAGAAATGTCTTCTGAGCAAATATCAAATGCAGGGCATAAGCAGCAGACAGTAAGTAGTCCAGTGACTCCACAACCTTGGTGAAGATCTGGAAAGATGGAGGGTGGTTGTCCACAGGGTGAATCGGTCACAAAAGGCCCTGTGAAGAGATTGAGGGTGTGTCCCCGGAGCCTCTCCGACAAGAGGGCCTCTAGGGAGCTCCGGGTGCGACCAGGGTAGGGGTAGACTTATCTGGAAGAAATCTGTGGGTGCCTTTTGTCTGATGGGGTGAGCCACAGAGGGATTCATGGGAGGCCAACAAAGGTTTGGGGAGAATCACTCTAGCAAAACACTGGCAGTCTGGGCTGAATGGAATGAAAACTCCTCGAAAGGAAAGGGGGCAGGTGGACCTTCAAAGTCTACTGGGCAGGAAGCAGGCTCAGCTGCAGGCACGTGCTGCCTGCCACGGGACGGATCGATGACGGGAAGCGGGGGATAGAGCCAAGAGCCCGGAAGGCGGAGCCACGAACCACGCAGAACTATTCTCAGGCTCCAAGACCACTCAAGGAACTGCCAACATGTGTCCGACCGGATTTCAGAACGGCTATGGACCAATCCTGAAGCTTTCCGTTTTCCCTCTTGAAAAGGAATGTCCACCCACCGTTGATGCTGTATGTTGAGTGTGTGTCGGGGGGAGGCAGATAACTCACCTCTGTGGCTCCAGAGACCTACAGATTATAGGGACTGTCCCCAAGGCGCCTCACCCACACCTAGATCTGACCTAGACACTTCCAGACTTTGGGGCCGTGGCGGGGCTGTGACGGGGAGTCGGGAGGACCCTGGAAGGGGACGGATGTGTTCTGCATGTGAGAGGGGTATCAGCCCCTGGGGGTCAGAGGACAGACTGGCAGACAGTCTCGGAGAGGGCCCCCAGCGATACTCCCTTCCTGGCATTCACACCCTTGTACAACCCCAACTTTCTGGCTGTGGGCTAGCCTTAGTGACTTGTTACCAATGAACAGGATTCTGCTGCGTGACACAACGTGTTTGTGTTTTACTCTGAATTTGAAAGAATTTTGATTTCGCAGAAAAACTGCAAGGATGCAAATAACAAGAAGTAAAGCCAGTAGCTAACGTTCACAGGGAATCTTCAGATCTCACGCACTTCACCATCGCGGCACAGTCCTGCTGCGCCATGGAACTGCCTTACCATCCTGGCTCTGTGCCCCATGTAACAGCGAGCAAGATGTTCCTATCGGAGCCTCAGTTTCCCCATCTATAAAGTGGGGACGTCTGTGCCATCTCTATGCCATGGAGTCGTTGTGAGCATCGCCATACACATGGCATCGTGCCTGGAATTAACTCCCTTGACTAGATGCATCCAAGTCTCCTGTATGCCTGACCTTGCTCGGGGACGTCATGACCAACCCACAACCCCCCACCCCCACCCCTGCAAGGCCAAGTGGCCATCCCTGCCTTCCTCCTCTTCTCCATCTGGTCACTCGATGAAATCTGAAGAAGGTGCTCCTTCCTTCACACACTTTGCTTCTTCCACCTCCTCTATCTCCCGTCTTCATTCCTTCTAAGAAATGAAGTAGAACCCAGCTGGTCACCCCGCGTCCATCCTTTTCCTGCCAAGTTCACTCTACAGCCAGAATGATCACATTGGGCTAATGTCTCCCTTTGCCCAAAGCTTCTGCATGGCTGCAGCCTATTATAATGCGTCAGACACTGTCCTTCACGTACGCGATAGAATTTAATCCTCACAAGGTAGGTGCTTCTGGACGAAGAACAAGAATGTTCGTGGGGTAGAGTTCCCTGCCCGAGGTAGGAGGGCTGGGAGGTGGAGGGGGCCGGGCTTTAGCCATCACACCCCCCTCCCAAGTCCCATAAGACGCTGATCAACCCCAGCGCCCACGTGCCTCACCTCTGGTGTCCCCCAAGTCTGCAAAGCATCTCCATTCAATCCTTATTTGTCTCTGACACAAACCCTTTGAGGTCCCCAGCGGCCTGCCGAAGGCCCCCTGCAGACGGCGCGCGTGTGACGCCCACCCGGAGGGTCTGAGGCGTCATCCGGTTCCCCGCCTGCCCCTTCGCTGCCTGGCCACCTCACTGACCGATGCCCCCACCCCTTCGATCAGACCTTCTGCACACGGCCGCCGACTGGAGTGGAAAGGGCGAACCTCCCTCCACACCGCTCACCTGAGCTATCAAATCTCCATTTTCCGCGTGGACCAAGATCACAGCTCCCAGCCCCTTAAGGAAGGTGAAGGCCTCATAGAGCTGGGGAAGAACAAACAGGGGTTGGGGGAGATTAAAAAAAAAAATATCACAGCCTGAACAGCTGCGAAGAGTGTTCTGCTCACGCACAGTCTCCCACCCGCCGGCGGCCGCGGCCGCGGCACGACCGTTCTGTTCACGCGGATGGAAAGTTAAGCCTTGGAGAGGATCTCCCTTTGACCCTGACGCCCTCTGGACGCTAAAGCAGGAGGCTGCGGGTAGGGCAGAACCGATCAAAGCCGCACCGTGGCACAATATGCCTTCTGTCTTGGTGCCCACCCGCGCCTTTCGCGTTCGCTGCGGCCCTGCTCCATTGACGTGCCTTCAGCTGCCGCTGGGGACAACGAGGGTGCGAAGCTGGTTTTCGTTTTACTGAGACCGTGTAACTGAATGCGCTCAGCTTGTCCTGCGGCACCCGGGGGGTTTGTACAGCTCTGCGAGAACTTGAACGCGTGTCATTTTCCAGACCACGGTGGGGTGGGGGTCGAAGTCTACAAGAACTCTTAACACTCAGGTCATATGCACCCTGCCAGGCAACCCCTTATGTAGGCAGTACGGGCCCCACCCACCGCCCCTGCCCTCTTCCCACCTGCAAAGGATCAGCACTCATTTGCACGCGGTGAGGCCCAAAGCCCCCACGTTCCTTCTCCGGGGCCTCTCGAATTTTACCTTCGTTCTCCAAGTGTGCAAGGCAGCACCCCACCCTGGGACGTGTGCTTTTCTACGGAGATGCCAGGCGGGGAGGATACATAGGGGCAGGAAGCACCTTCCAGGACCCCCATCGCTCAACTCCACCAGTCTGTGGGGTTTGGCGGTTAGAATAGAACAGGTGAAAAGTTCAGTTATGCTAGACAGACTCATGCTACTTTGTCATGAGACTGAGCCAGTTTTAGCCTTTTGGTGACACAGCAGAGGCCTCCAGGGCATCTGGTGTTAAGTGATTCTCTATAACTGCGCGTGTTTATTTTGAAAGGCAAGACACGAAAGCATCTCCCATCACATCGAAGGCATTACAGCTTACTGGCATCCATACGTGCCAGGCACTGCCCTGGAGCCTCGTGTGAACTCATCCAATCCTCTGACAACCTTCATGAGGCTCTTAGGAGTCTAAAGCAGAGAGATTGAGAAAGCTGCCTCGGGCTGCCCAGCAAGGCCAAAGCTTGCGGCCAAGCAGTCTGGCTGTTGTACCCCTGCCCTTTACCAGTGCACCATCCTGCCTTTTTAACCAGCAGAGGGCAGGGCACTGATAACAAAACAAACCAGGAGCCCCAGTGGCGTCAGAAGGCCAAGCGCCAGGCAGACAGTCACTGCGTCACCTGTACCATCGAGCCACACCTTCTCTATAGCGGCTGTCCCCACATGACAATTGTTTGAAGCCGGCACGGCCAGAGATGACCGCCTTGCACAGGTGAGAAAACTCAGGGAGGGAGTGGCCCCAGTCACTCAACTGGCTGGAGAGACAGCCAGGACTCTCCTCTGGGTCAGAGCTAACGGCATGGTCCCCACTCCTCTGGGTCAGAGCTAACGGCATGGTCCCCACTCCTCTGGGTCAGAGCTAACGGCATGGTCCCCACTCCTCTGGGTCAGAGCTAATGGCACGGTCCCCAAACTTGCTAGAGCCCCAGGATGAACTGTACAGCTTTTGGAAAGTCTGTGATAGGATCTGAGTCTGTCTTTTCAATGAGCGTTTTAGAGGATGCTAAGGATGAGCTGGGTTTGGGAACCACCGTCCAAGGGACCCCCCCACTCCACCCTACTCTAGGAGCCAGAAAGGAATGCAGGCCCAGCAGGCGTGGGGACTGACACAGGTCACTCGGCGATTTAGCGGACAGACCGGGACTTGAACCCAGACCTCTCCCCTGCCCCTTCTCACAGCTCCCTTGCCCTGTGCTGTCTTGCCCGACACGGTGGCCTATTCCTGCCCAGGAGAGGAGGTGTGCAGGAGGACCCACCTGGCTATCAGACATCTGGTAGAGATCCTTGTACGCCATGTAGACTTGGAAGGAATTGACACCTGTTTCAAGATGAAAAAAGAGAACAGAAAAATGCATTAAGAAAAAAGAAGGGTGACTGTCCAGTCAGTGATCATAGTACAGAGTGCTGACCCCTAGGATAGAGGGCTGCCGCTGGGATTCACAGTGGGGACACCGAACCCAGCCTGGGGGTATGGGGAGGAGGGTCAAAGGAGGCTTCTAGGAAAGCCACACAGGCTGAATCTGAAGGAGGAGAAGGGGGCGTGGGAGGGAAGGAGGGGGAGGAGGGGGGGAGGTGGGGGGAACCATTTGGATTGAGAGGGGGTGTGCGTGGGTAAGGACGGTGGGGAGGATGAAAAGACACACGATGTGAAGGTACTAGAAGTGTCTACAGCGGGATCCAAGGGACCACGTGGGGTTTTTTTAATCCCTTATTTTTTTTAATGTTAAAATCCATAGAACGGAATTCACCATCACCGCCATTGTGAAGTGTGCATTTCAGTGGCGTTGAGTGCATTCAACAGGTTGTGCAACCATCACCACGATCTACCAGAGCGTGTGTTTCTAAAGCAAGAAGTGACATGATCAGGCTTTTTTTTTGTCTCAGAAAGACCATGCTGGAAGCGGTGTGGAGGGTGGGGGGTGGGTCTGCAGAACAGCGGAGAGAAATGGCAGCTCGTAGGGTGATGGTGAGAGCAAATGGGACAGGTGCGCAGAGACTCTGAGCCTGGACAGGAGCTGCAGGGTCGGGGAGGATTCGAAAAGGTGGAAACGGCAGGCTTTCACGTGCTGTGTGGACAGGCCAGCAGGGAGCACGGGACGTAGGGGACTCTTCCCTAACATACCTTCCAGTTGCTTGAGGACAGGCACCATGTCTTAAATACCACTTTATTATTTTTTAATGTTTATTTATTTTTTAATACTTTTTTTAATGTTTATTTTTGAGAGAGAGACAGAGCATGAGCGGGACAGGGGCAGAGGGAGAGGGAGACACAGAATCCGAAGACAGGCTCCAGGCTTGAGCTGTCAGCACAGAGCCGGATGTGGGGCTCAAACTCACAAAGCATGAGATCACGACCTGAACCCAAGCCGGACGCTTAACAGACTGAGCCCCCCAGGCACCTCTTAAATACTATTTTAATTTGCACACGCATAATATGTGCTGTGCAATTACTGCTTGTTCATGGAATCCAGAGGTGTCTGGATAATATGAGTTGAAGGCAAAACTATGAAATGGGATTTAGAATTCCTTTCTACTAAATAATGGTGAAGATAAACCAAAATCTTTCCTTCTGTAGAAAACCCTGGCAGGGGCGCCTGGGTGGCTCAGTCGGTTAAGCGGCCGACTTTGGCTCAGGTCATGATCTTGTGGTCCGTGAGTTCGAGCCCCGCATCGGGCTCTGTGCAGACAGCTCAGAGCCTGGAGCCTGTTTCAGATTCTGTGTCTCCCTCTCTCTGACCCTCCCCGTTCATGCTCTGTCATGCTCTGTCTCTCTCTGTCTCAAAAATAAATAAACGTCAAAAAATTAAAAAAAAAAAAAAGAAAACCTTGGCAACAAAAATTCCTTGTCGAATTATTAGGAAAAATTTAAAGAAAAAGTAATATTAGGAAAGCAACATTAAAAGTATCCGTTTCTGGGGTGCCTGAGTGGCTCAGGTGGCTAAGCATCTGACTCTAGATCTCAGCTCAGGTCACGATCTGAGGGTCATGCGTTCAAGACCCGTGTTGGGCTCTGGGCTGACAGTGTAGAGTCTGCTTGGGATTCTCTCTCTCCCTCTCTCTCTGCCCCTTCCTCTCTCTCTCAGAGTAAATAAATAAACATAAAAATATTTTTAAATAAAAAATAATAGCAGCAGACACAGTTATTTTTGGGGGGAAGGGTATTATGATGGCAACACAGCCCACGGATCTTCTATTGGGGGGCATCTGGCAAAGCTCTATTTCTTGCCTGAGTAGGGGAGCCTCATAATAATTCATAAAGCCACATTTTTTTTATTTGTGTGGTTTTTCTACTTCTGCTTTACTTTAGGTTCAAAATATTCAAATAAAAGCAAAGAAGCCAAAAACCCCAAAGGGAAAACAGTACTTTCAGACAATTTAAGAAAAAAAATGGCTAACTAATAAAGATAAAAAAAATTGATTTTATTTGTAATCAAAGTAATTCAAACTAAAACCTCAGCACTGCACCACATCTTAACAGATGGTGCCCAGAGCTAGTGAATGTGCATCGAAATGAGTCCCTCTTACATACCAATTTGCACCTGCTTAAAAAACCAATTAAGCCATGCATATCAAGAGTAGTAAATGTTCCAGAATATTCGGCTGGATGCTGCCAGTACTAGCAATGAGCCTAAGGAAACACAGTGGGTCCTGGTATTCACAAAACCTCCCAAACTCACAGATGCCATCATTAACAGTTTTTCTCCAAGGAACCTGCATGAAACACCAGTTCTCAAGGACTGCACTGAACACTTACTGGACTGTCAACCCATTCATAATCCCTTCCAGTTCTTGGCAACCCCACTCTTACTCTACCCACCTCATAACCTTGGAGGCAGCCATGTCCATACCACGTGACCACAGACCACAGATGTTAGTCTAGGACTGGGCCCCTGGCAGAGGCTGAGCTGAGCCAGGAGGAAGGACAGAGTCCAGTTAATACCCCCAAACACCTGCTGGTCTCTGAAACAGAGATGCACACCCAAAGGGCAGGCCGCTGCATTCCATCATGGTGAGACAGAAGTAGAGGATGCAGGTCAAGGGTGAGGGGGAACAGAGCTGGCTCAGAGAGAAAAGCACAGAAGAACAGGAGGCAAGACTCCCTTGCAAAGGATGCTTGGATACACATCATTATCCCTAAGGCACATCTGCTCCATTCAACTTAAGCCAAAATCTGGAGGGATTCTGTTGTTTGCAATCAAACACGGGGATGTTGATATCCATATTGGTAAAGAAAACCTGATTCATCAGCAACGAACAGGTTTCTTTATTGCAGGGCTTCCCCCGGATTTTAACATGATAATGTGCGTTAAGAATATTCAAGAACAGAATAAACAGAGAGCATTTCCCAAACTTATTGGACCCCAGAAGCCCTTTTTCATGGAATATTTATTTTCTCACTCATCAAATATTTACTGAGTCCTTACTATGCATGAACACCATCCTAGAAGTTTGAGATACAGCTGTGACCCAGGAAGGAAGAAGGATGCCTGCCTACCTTCTACTTGGAATAAGCAATAAGTGAATAAATAAGCAAGGGCATTTCATGCAGAGATGGGTGCTAGGAAGAAATTAAACAGGCTGATACATTTTTTAAAGTTTCACAAAGTTCTGCAGTGACTCTGCCTCTCCCCACTCCTTGAATGCGGGCTGATCTGGAGACCTGTGCTGACCAATGGTCTGAAGCATAAGTGGCACCATATTGGCTCCAAGCCTCTCCTTGGGGCTTCTGGCTCACTTTGGAGCCTCATGTGAAGGGTCTTGGGAGAGCCTGTGGGAGGCAGGTCATGGAGGTGTATGTGTTGCTTATCCATTCACCCATCGATGGACATTTGGTTTGCTTCCACCTTTCGCCTATTGTGCACAATGCTATACAACTCTCTTCAAATCCCTGCCTTCAATTCTTCCCGATAAATACCCAGAACTAGAGCTGCTGGACTGTAGGGTGGCTCTATGCTTAATTTCTTGAGGAACCTCCATACTGCTTTCCAAAGTGGCTGCACCATTTTGCATTCCCACCGATGGTACCCAAGGGTTCCCATCTCCCCACAGCCTTGTCAACACTTGTTCTTTTCGGATATTTTGATAACACCCCTTCCATGGGGTGTAAGGTGGTATCTCACTGTGGTTTTAACAGTTGCTGTTTTAACCCACTAGATTTTGGAGTGGTTTGTTCTAAAAACAAAGGCTACCTGATACAGAAATCAGTGCCTGGAGGTCGGGTGCTGCAGTGGCCAAAACCTAAAACATGTGGCCTTGGCCTTGGGACTGGGGAGTGAGTGGAGGTCAGAATAGTCCCGAGGAAACTGTAGGCAAAGGCTGGGGGAAAATACCCAACAAACTGTTAGTGGAGGGTGGGAAAGGGGCCCTTCATCCCAGGTAGTGGCAACACGATGGGAAAAACCATGACGAGTAACTTGGAGGAAAATGTACCCAGAGAACTTGCGGGTCTGCCTAAAATGATTTCCATGAAGAACATAGTAAGTGCCAGTTGGTTTCTCTAAGCTACATGTGATGAAGCACCAGAAGACACACATCAAAATGGACCTGAGGGACAAGGATCAGGTTAGTTTGCAAGCGAAATTCAGTGAACACACAGGACGACTTCTCCTCTCTACTCTTGCCAATCTGCAAACAGTTCTCAAAGTGAAAAATGACCTCAAGTGTAAGATTCAATCAAGGGTATACCCAGAACTCTTTGTTAAGACCTCATAGAAACCCAAGGTGGTGCCCAGTAAACTTCTTTGGCCAGAAAAAGGGCTTCAAAAAACATTTTTTTTGAAAAAAAATTTTAAGTTTTATTTATTTATTTAGAGAAGGTGACAGAGAGAGAGAGGGAGGGAGAGGGCATGAGCAGGGGAGGGGCAGAGAGAGGGAGAGAGAAAATCCCAACCAGGCTCTGCACCATCAGCACAGAGCCCGACGTGGGACTCAAACTCACGAACTGTGAGATCATGACCTGAGTCGAAACCAGGAGTCGAACATTTAACCGACTGAGCCACCCAGGTGCCCCAGGGCTTCTAAGAATCTTATAAGTATCATCACATAGCACACTGACAGTCACCTAAAGTGGAAAGAAGCCCGTCTCAAAAAAAGATTTGTCCATGGGGTGCCTGGGTGGCTCAGTTGATTGAGCATCCGACTCTTGATTTCAGCCCAGGTCGCGATCTCACAGTTCGTGGGTTTGAGCCCCACGTCAGGCTCTGTGCTGACGGTGCAGAGCCTGCATGGGATTCTTTCTCTCCTTTGTCTCTGCCCCTCCTCTACTCACACATGCACACATGTATGGGGGCGCTCTCTCAAAATACATACATTTAAAAAAAAAATTTGTCCATTGGAGTGTCCATTTGTCCAATGGAGTGAACTACAATGCGACCATTGGAAACCCACAATGTTTTTAAGAAAAGTATACCCTCTGTGACTAAAAGAGACTGAGCCTGTTCAAAATGAACTTTCCATGGGTAGGGAAAAGGCTGAGAAAGGTACTTTGCTGCAAACATGGGTCACTTTTATGGAAAGCAAACTATATCTCTAAGGGTCTGGCCAAGAGTCCAGAGGGTAGAGCCTGAGCTATGCAAGCAATGGCCTAGGGCAGGGGACAGGAAGCTTTTCCGTAAAGGGTCAGATAGTAAATGTTTTAGGCTCTGTGGGCCATATATAGTCTCTGCCACAAATTCTTCTTTGTTTCCTTGTTGCTGTTTGGATTTTGTTTTGAAAAACCCTTAAGAATGTGAAATTCCTAGTTGATAGGCTGCATAGAAACCTAGAAACAGGCCACGGGCCATATTTGGCCCCCAGATTGTGGAGTCTGCCAGCCCCTGAACTTGGGCATCACTCCCAAGGAGAAGGATTGGCTTGGATGAAGGAATGTTCTCTACCCCCAGAAAAGGTCTTCCCAGCAATGTGTCCAGCTGGATTCCAGTCCTGTGGAGTTATGACCATGTGCCACTCGTCTTGTCTCTTTTCAAATGGACTGTTTATCGTGGTTGTCCTGTCTGTGCCCCACCATCGGATGTGAGATGTACAGGGAGGGGAGGCACAGAACTTACCTCTTAGGCTCACAGGTCTTTGGATCAAGAGAAGCCGTACCCAAGGAACCTCATCCACATCCTACATACATGCTCATAATGAGATATTCGACTCTGAACCTGATGCCATAACTGGAGGGAAATTTTGAGATGGCTGGATGGAGTTGAGAGTATTTTGAACGAATGAAGGAGAACTGCACTAATTATGGCCAGATGAGACACAACTTAGATTAAAATGGCCACGAATTGTTCCAAGTTCATCTCATCAGTGGAGTAGTCTTTTTTTCCCATCCCTTGAATCTGGGATACTCTTGTGACTCAACTTGACCAACAGGATGCAATGGACATGATGTTGTGTGAGTTCTAAGCTTAATCCTCAGGAAGGCTTCCAGCTTCTACGTTCACCTGTTGGAACACTGCCACCAAGTGAAGAGGTCCCAGAGAGCCCATGAGAGGACAAGGGATCATGTGTGGAGCATTCCCCCACCCCCTTTCCCACGGCCATTCCAGCTGAGGCCCAAATGTCTGAATGAGCCCAGACAGGATCAGTAGAGAAACTGTTCAACTGAGCCCAGCTCTGGTTGTCGACCAACAGAATCAGAAGGTAATTAATGATTGTTGTTTTAAGTCTTAGGTTTGGAATGGTTTGTTACACAGCAAAAGCTAGCTGATACACAGGGCAATGTGACAAAGAGACAATGGAAGTGCTCGCAGAAAGATCCAGGAGGTTCATACCAATAGTGGAATGACCCCATTGCCTGTGCACTGCTGTTCTTAGAAAATAACCAAGTGACACAGGCTAAACACCTGACCTAAGTGACACAGCCTAGCACCTAGCCAATATGAGTTCCTCTCTTCTTTACTGGGCTCGATTTTTTTTCCTCTTCTTTTCAATGGTTTCTGCATTAAAGTTTCTATTTTGAGACTGAAATGCTGCTGACATCCAACAAAACCAGTAAGTGCTATTAATAGGGGTCTGTGGCTTAGAAAACACAGGCAGGACTTCCCTGTCAGTGGTTTATAAAAAATTCCATCCCAAGGGAAGCCATTCTCCCTTGCCAAGTCTACACAGCATGCTGGCACCACCGTTTTCTAGAATAACTTCTTGTATTTTGAGATTTCTAAAATAAGCCATAAGTTGCTTGATCTAAAGACGGAGTCAAGTGCTGAACCACGACTTTCATATCCCACGGGCTGAGCCTGTCCTTGGGAGACGCACGGTGAACCTGTTCTTTTGGCAGCCTGAATAGAGTGAAAAAAGCAATCGGCAAGAAGGAGGGCAGGGGCTGGGCAGCAGCCGTGAGGAGTTGCACCTGTGCCCCGGACAAGGGCTCCCAGCAAAGGGAGCACCCAGGGGGGCTAACTCCAGCCTGAGCCCCAGCTGCCAAGCCTGTGCCTTGAGACAAGGGCACGTTCTCCCAGTGGACCACCCCAAGAGGGCGCCAAAGACACCAGGAGCGCCAGCAGAGCTCTGTCAGAGACAACAGGGTCCAAGCGCTAGCTGCTGTGTGGCACTCGGGAGGCGACTACGCCTCTCTGAGCTCGGGTTCCATTTCTAAAACCAGGCAGACTGAACTGCAGGAGCTCTAAATTGATCTCCCATCCTGAAAATCTCCTGTGCTTGATTCTGCAGTCCAGTGATGATGACCCTCGAGATTCCTGAGCAAGCCCTCTGACTTAGAGAGCAAGGTGCTAAAATGCTGTAGGAAAGGACGCCAGGCTTGTTCCTCCCTCCCTCCCTCCCTCTCCTCCTCCCCTAACTCATCCATTCATGCAGTAAGTACGGACTGAGAACTTACTCTATGCAGGTGTGTGCTAAACACTTGGGGCACAGAAGTTCGCCAGAGCGTCTCTCAGGAACTCTGCCAGCCCCCCAATATTTGCTGCCCCTCTCCGACGTGCAGGCACCCGAGGAAAAGCCCTTCGGAGCCATGTGAGCACCTTGGAACTTATCCTGGGGACACTGTGGAGCCACTGTGGGCATCCACACGAATTACTTTTTTCAATCCCACTTGTATGGCTGGGGGAAGAACGCACTGGAGGGGTAGGACTGGGGACAGAGACCGAGGAGGAATATCTGGAGGAGACACGGCGAGCCCGGCATCAGGGAAGGGACCGGGGGTGGAGACCCACAGTCAGATCTGAGGTACTGCACAGGCAAAGCCGTGGATCCAGTGACGGATGGGGAAGGAAGAGCGAAGGGCACATCGGGAATGATCGTTGGCAGGGGTCTCCAGGTTTCTGCCTTGAGTGAATGGCTGGACAGGGGTGCCCCTTGTGAGGCCCCGACTGACAGGCAGTAGGGTTCACTGGAACCCCTGATGGGTTTGGGAGAACCTGGTAAGTCGAGCCCCATGTGGGCGTCTAGAGAGCTATGTTCTGTGTGAGTCTGGGCCAGGGTCGCGGCAGATGGGTGACCCTGGCCATAAGACACTAGGGAAGCTGAGGGGCCCCTCAGGCAGGGGGGCCTGGACTGGAGCCCTGAGGTCACCACCATTCACTGAGCACCTTGGGAAGGAGAAGGAAGACCAGGCGGGGCTGGGCAGGGCTCAGAGAGGATCCCACCTGTGTTTTGATGGGGCTGCAGGTGCACAGAGGAGGCGGGAGGGCTTCAGCCAAGGCCCCTGAAGGTGCTGCTTGCCTTGGGGATAAGAAGGAATCTGTGCACTTAGGAGCCCTGATAGCGATATCCTTCATAACCTGTCCACCCAATCTCAGACACAGGACTGGCCAACAGGAAGGGAAAAGCAAGAATAATTGCCCCTGGCAGGGGCCGGCTTCTACAGAGGACCTGGGAATTCTTGTTTCCCTCCAGGCCCTTTGGTCCTAGCAACCCCTACAGCCTGTCTGTGGTTAACCCTCTGGGCCCCAAAGGAGGGCATCTTCACTGGCTCACCCATCCTCGAGCAGAGGGTTCCAGTCCTGGGTCTCCTTCAGGGGATGTGAGGTGCAGCCTGTGACCTGTCTGAGGGCCCACGGGTCTTAGGGGGCTGATGGTCCTTTGGGTCATTCCTAAAACCCTGACACAGGGTGGACGCAGGGCAGGCCCTGGGCAGTCATCCAGCCAGTGGCCCCAACCCTGCTTTGCATCAGAATACCTGAGCTTTGCAAACCCTCCCTCTGGGAATTCAGGTTCAGCGGGGCCTGGGGCCGGGCTCCAGCAGCCCAGGAGAAGAACCGGTGATTTAATCCAAGTGCCTCCTGCTCCCGATGAGACAACCGAGCAGGAGGCCACTGTGTGCCAGCCTTGGCCTGGGAACAGAGATGAGAAAAACCAACCTCTTCCTGAGTCATCACGGTCCAGAGGGCAGTGAGAGCCCTGAGCCCCACAGCCTTGCTGGAGAAGCCCCCTCTGGGGCTGTGGGGGCTCCAAGGGGACCCCATCCTGGAGTGCAGAGCAAGCAGGAAAGGCTTCTAGGAGGTGTGGGTGCTTGAGCCCCTCCAGGAAGATGAGTGTTCACCACTGAACACTGGTGTGGGACCTCCCTGCATGCCTCAGTTGCACCAAGATTAGGCAGCCCGGGGGGCCACCAAATGATGAATGAGGCTGAAGGCCCCCGGGGCATTGGGTAAGCATCAAGGATCCTGCCTGAGGGACCACAGTGCCCCAGGTTCCCGGCGAACAGGGAGATGGGTGGTGGGGGTAAAGCCCCAGAGACAACATGCTACTTCTTGCCCAAAGCCCTTCCACTGAGGTCACTGCCTCTGTGGGTGGCTGCACAGACAAGGGCCCTTGTCACTGCATCCGCTGCTCTGGCAGAGCCTGCCAAGTGTGGACACGGGCCCCTGGCTCTGGCAGCGCTTCCTCCCCCTTCACTAGGGCAGACTGGGGTAGGACCTCTCTCCACAGAGAGCACCCCATGGGGACCATCAAGAGACATGCCGGGTTCGATGCCTGATGCCTGGCTTCCGGGTGGACTGAGGAGCTCACCCTCCGTGGTACCTCAAGCAAAGCAATCCCTACCACGCACTGCCTACCTCTGAGGTTGCTACGACAACCAAGACCTCCATCAGGGTGGAGAATATACACCGAGCTCAGGTTGTGGTGCCAGGTACCAGGGCCCTGGATGAGGGGCCGCCGAGCAACCACAGAGAACTCCGCTGGGGGACTTGTCCAGCATCACGCAGCCAGGAGGCGGAAGGGCAGGATTTGAACCCGGGCGGTCCACCTGCTGGGACCGTCCGGCACCTGCTGCTTCGTAAAAGGCACGTGACACTTACAAGCCATTTCCACGGGCGCTCATGGGAGGGAGAGTCTTAACGCTGCCCAGTGTTAGAAAACGAAACAAAGTTAGCGACAGAGCCAGTGACCTGCCCACCTGCTGCAGGTGGCCCAGCTCGGTCCCGGAAACCACCGCCTCCACCGTCGTCTCCCATCCCAACACCAACAGCCCCGCATAGACACAGGGTGGAGAGCACCCAGTGTTCGCTTCCAGCTCCTTGCCCTGTAAAATATCTACACAGGTAAGCATGGGTATCTTCACAAACATGTTCTCCCAGAACACTGAAACACCAAACAATTGCAAATAGGCAGCAGCAGGTGCCGTCAGGAGCCCCAAGAGCCCTCTTCGGAATGAAGGACTTCTTCCCCGCTCCCCAGCCCCGGCTGCTGGGCGAGCTGCCGGCAGATGGCCCTCAGCTGTCAGTCCTGTTTGTACCACCCTCCATGCACAGAGCAGCCTAGCTCAAGGTCATGCCCCATCCCAGAGGGGCCACACCCAATGCCGGGCTGGTGGGACGTGTGAAGTCCCCATGCCCTTGGCGTCCTGGGGATCCATCTGAAGGGCGTCCAGGTCTCAGAGCTCCCTGCAGCCAATCCTGTTTCCTGGGCTTCGCTCACAGGGGTGGATCCTGGATTCGCCCTGTGGGAGGCAAAATAACGGCCCCCCCAAAGACTGGACGTCCGCACCCTAATCCTCAGGAACTATGACTATGTTCCCTTCCCAACAAAGGGAATCTGCAGGTAAGATTAAATTAAGGACCTTGAGATAAAAGATCATCTTGTATCACCTGAGTGGGTTCAGTATGATCACCAGGGTCCTTTTTAGAGAAAGAAGGAAGGGAGAGGTTGGAGTCAATGAGGGGGGAGGGAGGCAGTGGCTGGAAGGATGCAGAGCCAGGGGCCAAGGCACTTGGGCAGCCTGTAGGGGCTGGAAAAGGTAAGGAAGGGGCGCCTGGGTAGCTCAGTCGGTTGTGTCCAACTTCCGCTCAGGTCATGATGTCGCGGTTTGTGGGTTCGAGCCCCACGTCGGGCTCTGTGCTGACACCTCGGAGCCTGGAGCCTGCTTCCGATTCTGTGCCTCCCTCTCTCTCTGCCCCTCTCCTGCTCACATTCTCTCTCTCTCTCTCTCTCTCTCTCTCTCTCTGTCTCACAAATAAATAAACATTAAGAAATATTTTTCTAAAAAAGGGAAAGGAAGTGTTCTCCCCGGGGCTTCCAGAAGGATCCCACCCTGCCAGTACCTTGTCTTGAACCTTAAAAGCCTACTTCAGACTTCCGGCCTCCAGAGGTGCCATCTGGGTTGTTTTAAACCACAGGTTGCTAGAGTTTGTTATAACAGCAACATGAAACTAATCCACACTCGCTTCCTACAGGCCATCCTCTGCCTCAGAGTCGGCTCCCTGCGAGCCCTGACAACACGATTTTTTAAAATTCTCCACTAGGGAGTAGATTAACCCAGTACCTCCATAAAATGGAATACTCTTAGGAGAAACGATGGAATGATGATAAAAGAAATAACTAATAATACAGAATCAAACCAGGGGCCAGCACTCCTCTAAGTACTTTATATATACCCTCTCGTTGGACTTTCAAAACAACCTCGTTGTTACCTCTATTCTCCAGACGGGGAAACTGAGGCACAGAGAGGTTGAAGGATTGGCCTAAGGTCACACAGCTGCTAAGCGGAGGGGCCTGGTTGTCCATGACATTTATTGAGGAAACAAGCATACTGCAGGGGCACCTGGGTGGCTCAGGTCTGACTCTTGATACTGGCTCAGGTCATGATCTCGTGGTTTGTGGATTCAAGCCCCTAGTCGGGCTCCATGCGGACAGTGCAGGGCCTGCTTGGGATTCTCTGTCTCTGTCTCTCTCTGTCTCTCTCTCTCTCTCAAATTAAATAAATAAAAACTTAAAAGGATGAAAAATATTCTTTAAAAGAGCATACTGCAGGGGCGCCTGGGTGGCTCAGTCAGTTAAGCGTCCGACTTCAGCTCAGGTCATGATCTCACGGTTCACAGGTTCGAGCCCCACGTCGGGCTCTGTGCTGACAGCTCAGCCCTGCTCTCTCTCTCTCAAAAATAAATAAACATTTAAAAAAAAATTTTTAAAAAGCATCCTGCAGATTATGCATATTACAGTTCCACTTAAGTAAAAATTATGGCTATGTGAGCATGTACCTCACAAATATACAAATAGGAAAAATGCCTGGGAAGACAAACACCAAATTATCACTTTTTATGTTAGACACTTCCATACTGTTTCTCAATAAATGCGCATTAGTTCTTTTGTTTTCATTTATTTAATGTTTATTTATTTTCGAGACAGAGACAGAGCACAAGCAGGAGAAGGGCAGAGACAGAGGGAGACACAGAATCCGAAGCAGGCTCCAGGCTCCGAGCTGCCAGCACAGAGCCTGACGCGAGGCTCGAACCCACGAACTGTGAGATCACGACCTGAGCCGAAGTCGGACACCTAACCAACTGAGCCGCCCAGGCGCCCCTCCCTGTTTTGTTTTTTTAATGTTTATTTATTTCTGAGACAGAGAGAGACAGAGCATGAGCGGGGCAGGGCCAGAGAGAGAGGGAGACACAGAATCCGAAGCAGGCTCCGGGCTCTGAGCTGTCAGCCCAGAGCCCGACGCGGCGCTCGAACTCGCGAACCGTGAGATCATGACCTGAGCCGAAGTCGGACACTCAACCAACTGAGCCACCCAGGCACCCTACGTGCACTAGCTCTTAAACTTAAATCAATAAAAAAACATTACACAGTACGAGTTAGACGCTTAAAACCAGGAATGCACCGAAAAACCTCCACAAGCCATTTCCTTACAAGTGTCCGGTCAAGGGGAGAAAATTCTCTGCCCTCCTCCAGGACAATGCGATAAATACGACCCCACAAAGTCCCCTGTGTGACAGCTTTGTGATCTCAGTGTCCCCCCTGTCCCCTCTGCACATCCCCATAGGGTCAGGCTCTGCTAAAACTGATACGATGAGCCCCATGGGGAGAGTGGAAAATTGCTCAGGACTTAACACGAGGTGAGGAAGGCAAGGTACAGAATTGTAAATTCCCTTGGACTGCGACTGCCCAAAACAAGAGTGTGATTCACAGCCACCGCAAGGGAGGGATATCGCCTTCTTGATGTGGAGAACTCAGACACAGAAAACCCAAACTTGGAAGTAGGCAAAGAATACAGTCGCACATTCACAACGAGGATGCAAAATGTCTGACATAATTAATGAGAAAAGAACTGCAGCGTATGCTGGTAGGCTGGATTTGCCTCATCAAATTTACAAGGATTTTGTAGAAGTAACGCCCCACGGTGCACACGTGCAAGGAGCCAGAGACACGGGGATCGTGGGCATGCAAGTGTGTGCATCCTCCAGGAAAGCAATTTGGCTGCGAGTGTCACAATGTTGAAAAATGTTAACACCTTGACCTTGTGATTCCACCTCTGGAAATCGAAGGAAGCGATTAGAAATGCAAACAAATGTTTGTAGACAAAGATGTTCACCGTAACACCATTTACAGTAAAGCAGACAGAAAACCTAAGTGCCCGATAAAAAGAAAATAAGCAAATTAACCATTACGTGCTACATTACAAGCCATTAAAAAGTTATTAATGAAAACTAATGATTACTCGTAAAATGTTAAGTGAAAGTAGAAGGATCTCGAATAACTGCCGTCGTGTAACTATATAAGGAGGAAATCGTCTAAATGGACAGGGAATGGAAAGCAATACTCCTTAACGTTAATGTAGGTGGTGGGGGCGGGGGGGTATGGCCAGAAGAAAAACATTTTTTCCTTCTCTTTATTTCCTGACTCTTTTGTATTGTGGAGAATATACTCTTATAATGAAAAAACACAGCATCTCTATCTTAAAAATTGAGAACACCCTCTAGGTCTCCTTGAAGCATCTCATTCATTTGAGGCTGCCTCTTCAGAGAGCATCCAGAACAGTCCCTCTCCGGACAGACCACTCCTGTCCTGGTTCATTCTGTTCTCTTGTTTTGCTTCGTGTATCTGCAGTTTGAGTCATCTCAACATGATGCACGCTGTAGTGTCTACACTGTGCAGGGCCACCCGGTGTGAGTGAGTCCAAACAGAAGGGAAACGGCCTGGGATACAGAGTTGGATAGAGACGATCCCCCCACTCATAGAGCTCAGGGTGTAACAGATGAGCCAAAGAACCAGTGTCCCATAATCCAAGTACGATGGAGAGGGGAGAGCCAAAAAAGGGGAAACTGGAGAAGGTGTTAGTTGAGCTCGGGAAGCAGAGTGGAAGAAAGGGCCATCCTGGTAGGGTGTTCAGTGTGAGCACAGGTCCAGTGGTCAAGCAGGTTTCAGGGGACGGCATCCAGGATAACAAGCACCCCAGATACGTTTAGGCAGAGAAAGAGAAAGGGGACTAGATCAGCGAGGGCCCTGCGTGCCAGGGTAAGGAAATGAGGCTTGCTTCTGTGAACAGGGGGATACCTCCCAAGGGCTCGAAGGAGAAGAGGACAGACCCCTTATAGAGGATCCCGTTTTTGCATTGTGTATGCGACAGTGTGCAGCACACAGCTGGGCTCCCCGCAGACGCAGATAAAGGGATTTTTCACTTCACATAATCAGACCCGCCAAAGAACCAGCAATTCCAGAACTGCGCCCCCATTCTGAGACTTTAACTGACCTTTGTCCTGCACCAGCACCTCCAACTCCTCCCGCACGCCATCGTACCAGCTCGTGATGTCCACATGGAGGGAATAGTCGCAGCAGGATTTGGTGTCAGCTGCTTCGTGCCATTTCTCGAAGGAGGTCAGCAGGCTAGACCCAGGTTCAGGGACAACATGGTCAACTGTGAAAGAACGGTACTTGTCACATTCCAAGATGTTTAGGACCCAAGATGTCCCAATGGTAGGCTCTAATAGCCTCTTCACCCCATCACCACCATCACCATCATCACCACCACCGCCTTAATCATCACCCCCACTTCCATCACCAAGATCAACATCCTCATCATCACAACCCTCTTCGTCATCATCGTCAACACTGCCGTCAATGTCACCATGACTACCATAACCATCAGCAGCGGCATGGTCACCACCATTGTCATTGTCACCTTCAGCAGCAGCAACAGTATCACAACTATTTGTTGAATGCTTACTATGCCTCAGATACTGCCACAAGGCCTAAAATTATCACATTTAATCCTCTCAACCACCCCACGAAGTGAATATTAGCATCTCCATTGCAGATGAAGAAACTGAGGCTCAAAGAGGGCAAGGAACTTGTCTAACATCACACAACTAGTTAAGTAGTAGGAAGATCCCCAGAGTCTCGTCTGCTGCAGTCTGAACCTTTTCCCTACTCCATGCTGCCATAGATGAAAAGTGAAAAAGACTTTAGAGACTAAAAGAATGTTAATTTCATCACCCTTTTTCAAATAAAATCTTAAATGTAAAGCAAATGAAAGAGGAGACGCCTAACTTTTAAGCCTCACTTGGCTTCGTATATCCCTCTAGCTACTGCCCTATCTCCCTAACATCCACCCTTTACAGCCAGACACCTATAAAGAGAGGTCCCTATTCTCCTCCCACTCACTCCTCCACCCATCTAAAGCACTGGCCTTTGCTAATTCAATCTCCATGTCTCTGGGTTTAATGGAAACATCCAATCCTGACTCCACTGGCCCTCTCAGGGCACAGTGAATCACTCCCTCCTCTTGGTTTCCATGACAACATGGCTTGCTGGCTTTTATTCTACTTCTGTGGCCATTTTTCCTCAGGCTCCTTGTAGAATTCTCTGCCTCTCCTTGGCCATTAAATGGTCGAATTCCTCATGGCTTGGTCCTGGAATGTTTCCTTCAATGTAGCTAATCATTAAAATGTACCACTCCAGCTTAGCTGCAGAACTCTGAAACCAGCTGTCTCCCCGACCTCTCCACCAGCAAAACTCGAAAGCTCCTCCAGATTCAAATGTCCCAAACCTTATGCAACATCGTTACCACTTGCAAATCTGGTCCCCCGCCACCTCCTTAGCTGTGCAGATACCACCTTAGTTCCATACCTAGGATCGAAGGGGTCATTCTTGACACTTCCTTTCTCTCAGATACCCCCACATCTGACCCATCACCAAGTGCTTAGATTTCCCTCCTACGTATCCCTGGAGCTGTCCACCTCTGTCCACTCCATGGCCACACCCCTAGTCCTAGCCACCCTCTTCTCTCAGTGAGCTACTGTGATCCCACTGGCCCAGCCACATCTGATCTAGGCCACTCTATTATGGTCTCTTTAAAACCCAAAACGGATCAGCAGATCACATCACTCTTTGCTTAAAATCCTTCGACAGCTGCTCATTGCCCATATGAAAAAGTCCAAAATTCTTACCTCAGCCATCGAGGCTCAGCACCACCCTCACCTTCCAGTCTTATCTCACAGGACTCTACCCCTAAGTCTCTGCATTCATGCCTCATGGGTCTCTTAAATGCAAACTGTGTTCTCCCATCACAGGGTGTTTGCACATGTCGTTCCCTCTTCCTGGGGCTCTGGTCCCCTCCACCTTCTTCACCCAGTTAATTCATACTCATCCTCCAGATCCCTGCATGAATGCCACTTCTTCACGGAAGACTTCCTTGAATGCTTTGCCCCTCAGTTCAGAGTTCTGTGCACCTTTCTGTTGTGGCCCGAGTCACAGACTATAGACATGGATATATAGTCATATATGATTTGTAACCCCCCACGAGCCTGCAACCACTGGAGAACTAGCACCATGCCTGCTTTTTCCATCCTCTCCCTCAACACCTAGCACTGTGCCTGGCACAGAGCAACCCTCAATAAGGATCAGCTGAATGAAAAAATGGGGTGGGGACTCAGAACCTCGCTGCCCCTCACACTCCTCTTACTATGGTCCTGGTGTTGTCACAGGTTCTTGGAGTTCCATAAAACACACTGTGAAAACCACCCTATTATAGACGGGGAGGAGGAGACCCAAAGAATGGGCCTGGGGCCTTCCCAAGAGTCTCAAAGCTCATGATGGGAAAAGAGCAAAGGGGGACTCTGGAGATCCTGACTCCTCATCTGGGGCTCTGTCCTCTACTCCACACAGGTCACCTGAGCCTGGAACTTCCATCTCCACCTCTCAGAACCATCCGAGCTCATATTTCCAAGTACTTATCATGTGCCATGCACTACGCTCAGTAACCTCGTGTATGTCTCCCAGCAACACTATGGGGGGGGGGGCGGTGGGGAGGCTCCTATTATACAGCTCATCCTATAGGGCACCTGGGTGGCTCAGTCAGTTAGGCGTCCGACTTTGGCTCAGGTCATGATCTCGCTGCTCGTAGGTTCGAGCCCCACCCACGATGGCCAGCTCTAGCCCACAATGTACTTCCAAAGGGGTTTGTTGGAGGAAGAGAGATGGGCAGGGTTGTGGCCAGTTTGGGGATGAGCTGCCTGGATACAGAGAGCCTACCAGTTGAAAGAACACTGAAAATCAGCTAATGCTTGCTTAATTAAGATCATTTACTAAGGGGCGCCTGGGTAGCTCAGTAGGTTAAACGACTGGCTCTTGATTTCGGCTCGGGTCATGATCTCACAATTCGTGAGACTGAGCCCTATGTCAGTCTCTATGCTGACAGCACGGAGCCTGCTTGGGATTCTCTCTCTCTCTTTCTCTCCGTCCCTCCCCAACTCATGCTCACTTTCCGCCCCCCCTCAAAATAAATAAATATTTTTAAAAACCATTTATTAAAATGGAATCCAAGAAACAAAAGCTACTTAAAAAAATATAGGGGACTGAAAAGTGCAGTAGAGGAAGAATCTAGCCTCCAAAGAAACCACTGAGGTACATGGCATTATTTGTGCACAATTCTTCCTCCGCTCCCCACCTTCCCCATGGCTCATGGTGGGCAGAGTGCGATCCCAGTGACTTTGGGCTTGGCCATGTGACTTGCTTTGGCCAACAGAACTTCTGTGTGTAAGTGAAGACATAAGGTGGTAAGAGGAGTGACAAGTTCCTGCCAGACCTTTCTTGCACTTCTGCCATCTGCCAGGAGAAGGGCACAGTTGAGGTGGCCGTTGGTTCCAGGATGGGGGATCCATGGTGTCCCTGTCCCAACCCACAGCCTGAAGCAGGGACATGGTGTCCTTGTCCCAACCCACAGCCTGAAGCAGACCCACTCCAGTCCTCTCCCTGGGCCCTCAGATCCTTGACCAAGAAAAACAAGTGATGCTTGAAGTTTGGGACTGTTTGTTATGCAGCATTATCACAGCATTACAGCATCAATACTGACTAGTACAACCTGCTCCCCACTGTGTAATGTCCAGCAACTTATTTCATCTTTGTGAGCCTCTAGTTCTCCATCTTTCATAGTAACACCTACATGACTGGTTCCCAAACTTTAGCCATGTGCACACCAGGTTCAGGAACTTTTGGTTTTGTCTGCCTATAATCCATATCATTCTTCCCTTGATACTTTTCTTTAAATCAGTCCACAGTTCCTAGAAATTTAAACATTCATTTTAATCGCACAAGAAACAATAGTACCCACAATGTGCCAGTCATCTCATTTCGAATGCATTAAAATACTTTAAACTTTTAAATGTCTACTGCCTATAAAATTATCAGTGTATTACCAGCGGCACACATAATATATTGGCCTTTATGGAAGGGTTGTGGTGAGTTATATTAAATGGTCCCCCGAGCAAAGTGCCTGTATCTATATTGAGTGTTGTGGTGTTGCTGATGCTGCTGGTGACATAGAACAGAAGTCACATATGCCCAAGGCAGGGGTGCAACTCACTGATCATGGTGGTCCCGCCTGCCAGTGCTGCCTTGGTCCCTTGGAAGAAGTCATCAGCAGTTGTCATCCCCTGGGAGGGCTTCTGCAGGTACGTGTTGACATCGATACCTCCGGGAATCACCATCCGCCCATTGGCCTCAATGGTCTTCACTCCACCAGGAACTATTAAGTTCTCTCCTATTTGTCTGGAAACAACAGAAACGGCCTTGGGTTCTTAAGAGAAAAACAAGATGGCAGTCAACTGTGTGGTGTCAGTTCCACTGGGTAAACATTTTTGAGCCAGGTCCTATGCAGGGGACTGGGTAGACAGAGAAAGCTCAGGCAGGGTTCCTGCCCTCGAGGGGCTCATGGCCTGAGGAAGGGGAGAGGCATGTGGGCAGGTGGTTACACTCCAGGACAGCAGAGGGGTGGAGGGTATAAGGTGGGCTGCTTTACCAGCCTGGGTATCTGGGGAGGCTTATGGGGTTTGGTGTCAAAGGGTTCTCAGAACAGCCTGTCCCTCCAGAGTACTTCCCACTCTTTGTCAACCACTTCAGGGAAACAGAGGACAGTGACTGCAGGAGTAAAGTCCCCTTAGCTCTGCAAACTTTGACAGTGCTATGGGCTGAAGTGTGACCCTCCCAAAAGCTGGATGTTGAAGCCCTACCCAAGGACCTCAGAATGTAACTGCATTTGAAGACTGGGCCTTCACAAAGGCAATTAAGGTAAAATGAGGCCATTAGGGTGGGCCCTAACCCAACAGTGTCTTTGTAAGATTGGTTGGTGTCGTTGTAAGAAGACAAGATCAGGACATAGACCCGTACAGAGGATTGATCATGTGAGAACACGGGGAGAAGACAGCCGTCTACACGCCACGGAGAGAGGCCTCAAAGAAACCCACCTGCTGACATTCTGACCTCAGACTTCCAGCCTCCAGACCCATGAAAAAATAGATGTCTGCTGTTTAAACTGCCTAGTCTGGGGGGCTTTGTTATGGCACCTGTGGCTAGCTAATACAGACAAGCAACCAGGATTTTCATTTTCACTCTCAGGAGCACTGACCTCAGGGAAGCTGCTGGACTCCCCAGTACCCACAAGAAAAATCCACTAACAGGGTAAAACCTGCCTGGAGGGAATCACACTGGGGATGGCAGGGTTTCTCTGCACACGCTGACCATCACCTCTGTTCCCAAATGCACCAGGTGCCTGCAAACTCCCTCCAGAAAGAAGGAAAATTCCAAAGGCTGGAAGAAGAGAGAAGAGCCCAAGATATTCGAAGCCTTGCCCCTGTGGTGGCAGCTGTGTTTCACCTGCTGGAACCAGAGTCAGGAGACATGGGGGGCAGAGGGGAGGCTCAGCCAGCACCAGGACAGATACAACAGCCTCCAAGGTCAACGCCTGGTGAAGACCACTAGATCTGAACATGAGCGGTTTTTATTAAAAAAAAAAATACAGGGGTGTCTGGGTGGCTCAGTTGGTTGAGCATCTGACTTCGACTCAGGTTGTGATCTCGCGGTTGGTGGGTTCGAGCCCCGCGTCGGGCCCTGTGCTGACCGCTGAGAGCCTGGCGCCTGCTTCGGATTCTGTGGCTCCCTCTCTCTTTTCCCCTCCCCCACTCATTCTCTCTCTCTCTCTCTCTCTCTCTCTCTCTCAAAAATAAATAAACAGTAAAAAAATTTTTTTTTTTTAAATACAGTTGTTCTGAGCTCATCAGCTTAGGCAACAATATCCTAAGTCACACGAAAACACCAGTAATGAAGATATAGGAAAGTGTCGCTCTGGTGACCACCATGCCAGGCCCCCAAAAAGAATCCACCCCCAGGTGGCAGGAACAGAATCCCCTGGCTCCCCTTGGACCCCTGGGCAGAGCCGGTCCAGGCAAGTGGGGTGGGGGTGGACAGAGGCCACAGGGCTCCCCTTGGGGGTCTTCCACAGAGTTGGGGCGTCACACACTATCTGTCCCGAAGCTGAAAGTAGGTGTAGCGGGAGGACGGTGCCGGGGACCATCACCGCTACCACTCCCGCAGCCACGGCCACTGCTGCTCCCAACGCCAACCTCTTCCCCTCTGTAATTTCCATCTCGATGTGCAGACTCCTGCCTTGCCCGATCCTCCCGCTGTCCAGCTCCAGACACAGGGATGTATGTCAGGGGTCCGGGAGGAGACACCCCCAAACCTTACAGCAGGGGCAGGTCGCTGCTGAGCACTGGCCTTCTCTACACTTCAGGGATCATCTCATTTAACGCTCCAACAGGCTTCTAAAGAAGATGGGGTCACGTTCAACTGTTTCATGCTGGCAACGGCTTGGGCATGTCCCAGACTGGGCATGGGCCCTACAGGGGGGTATCCGTGGAGTCTGATCGGGTATGTGACTCAGTCACCATGCCACACTGCCAGCAAGTACTGCTGTTCGGGGTCCATCTTAAAGGCATGACAGTCGCCTCTCTTTACAGGAAGTGAAAGAAGAAAACAGAACTCAAGAGAGGCACGTGACATGTCTGAGGCCACACAGCAAGTCAGTGGTGGGTCTGGACTCAAGCCAGGTCCCCCCAAATCTCATATCTTGGCTCTGCCCACCAGCCTCAACTGCCTTCCTGCTTCCCTTAGATAGAAGCAGATTCTCCCCAAACCGGGATTGAGCCAAAAGGAGCCCTCAGTGCATTCGGAGGAAAAACCTAAAAGGTTCTCGATGGCAATGGGTGTGGAAAAGGGGCGAGGAGAAAGGAGGCTCTGAGAATGAGACAGACGCTCGACACCGCGCTCAGGAGTCTTGGGCGGCCGGCGTTTGAGTCACCGGCGCTGAGCAAACTAGACGGAACCTTCAATGAATCATAACAGATTCTGCACAAAGACAGATGAACAGCTGTCAGGAAAACTTGGCGAACGGCTGCCAAATAAAAGGGTTCTTGGGGTTCCATCAAAGTAAAGGGAAAGAACTGAGCCTCCTCATGCCGGGTGGTGCCTGGGGTCAGTGCAGGTGGTTCTCCCAGGGTCTCAGCCCTCCCACACCTGCTTCCCAGCCAGCAGGGACCTGCGCCCCACATGACCATCCGGAGACTCGTCTGCTTACCGGCGGAAGGGGAGGGCCAGCAGAGTCAAATACAAAGGCGTTTCAGACTGAGAGGGGCCGACAGATAACGAACTTGTGGAAACCCTGAACGACACGGTCCACCAAGGTCCGAAGACTCCAGGTGTTCGCATATGCAGCAAGCACTTCATAAATGCAGCTCAGCCAGTGAGCTCTTGTTCCATGCATACACCCTGGACTGCAAGGCTCCTGGGGGGTTAACTTCAAACCCCGTGAGGCTGGTGGGAAGGTGGTCCCGCAACAGTTGTCAGCATCCTTTACCCCTCACGCCCCAGAAGCCCCCAGCCCCCACAAACCAGGGTCTGCCCTGGAATGGCTGTCTCCTTATCTAAGCAGGGGGGTGACCTAGGAACCTCACTACCCACCCCCCCACCACGTGTGCCTTTCTCCCTCTGGTTCCAGGCTGTACTGCAGCCGAGACCAAGGTCCTGCACTGACGGGCCAGGGTTCTTCCAGCCAATGCTCCTGGTACCTGTCTGTCCCCAGCACTGTGCCAGGCCCCGGGGGGGGGAGGCCCTAAGGTGAGGTCCCTAAGTCAGAGCCGCGTGCAGCATGAGGAGCGTGGGACTGGCACGCAGGCTGGCCAGCAGGAGAATGCTTCCGACACGGGGGTCAGGGAAGGCTTCCTGGAGGAGGAGCCACACAACCAGGACCCAAGGACAAACAGGGGTTGGGGAACGGGGGGAGAAAAGGAGAATGAGGGAAGGGGCAAGGTGTTCCAGGCAGAGGATTTATGGGTGCGAGGTTCCAGGCGAGGGCTGCTGGGCTTGCTCTGGGGTACCATGATTTCAGTGTGGCTGGGAACAGCTGAGAGGAGAGAATCACCTGGAAAAACAGGGGCTTGGGCTGGACTTGAAATGCTTGGAGTCTGGGGCTGGAGTTGGGGTTGGCAGAAAGGGGCAGAGTAGGGCTTCTCCTGACCCTCTTCCTCTGCCCTCCTCCTTCTCCACTTCCTCCTCCTCCTCCCCCCCCTCCTCCTCTTTGTCCTCCTTCTCTTCCCCTTCCTCCTTCTCCCCTTCCTCCTTCTCCTCCTCCTCCTCCCCTTCTTCCCCCTCATCCTCCTCCCCTTCCTCCTCCTCTTCCCCTTCCCTTCCTCCTCCTCCTCCCTTTCCTCCTCTCCCTCCCCTTCCTCCTCTTTCTCCTCCTCCTCTTCCCCTTCCTCCTGCTCCTCTTCCTCCTCCCTCCTCCCCTTCCTCTTCCTCCCCTTCCTCCTCCTCCTCCCCTTCCTCCTCTTCCTCCTCCTCCTCTTCCCCTTCCTCTTCCTTCTCCTCCTCTTCCTCCCCTTGCTCCTCCTCCTCCTCCCCTTCTTCCTCCTCCTCCCCCTCCCCTTCCTCCTCTTTCTCCTCCTCTTCTTCCCCTTCCTCCTCCTCCTCCTCTTCCTCCTCCCCCTCCTCCCCTTCCTCTTCCTCCCCTTCCTCCTCCTCCTCCTCCCCTTCCTCCTCTTTCTCCTCCTCCTCTTCCCCTTCCTCTTCCTTCTCCCCTTCCTCCTCCTCCTCCTCCTCCTCTTCATCAAAGCCTACATGGGCACCAGACAGTCCTGACCTTCATCTCACGCATGTTCCCCTCTGCCCTTCTTTGCTGTGCCAGCAGCCAGAGCTGGATACTGAGAGTTTCCAGCTCCTACTCTCCCAGACTCCAGGGGAAGATGCTGAGCGAATCCAGGGCGTTTGTCATGCAAAAAAAAAAAAAAAAGAGCTGAACCTCTCCATTACGAGCTGGTGAAATGTGGAGGCCACATCCAAACCACTATCTGTGGACTGTGCTCCCCCAAACTTGTATGTTGAAGCCCTGACCCCCCAGCATCTGAGAATGTGACTGTATTTGGAGAGGGGGCCTTTAAAGAAGTGAGTAAATTAGAATGAGGCATTAGGGAGGGGCCCTGACCCCCCAATAGGACTGATACCCTTGTAAGAAGAGGAAGACAAGAGACATCAGGAGTGCATGCACAGGGAGGGACGACCACGGGAGGACAGCCAGAAGACGGCCATCCGCAAGCCAAGGAGCGAGATCTCAGAAGGAACCATCCCTGACGGCACCTTGACCCAGGACTGGCAGCCTCCAGATCTGTGACAAGTGAATTCCTATTGTTGAAGCCGCCCAGCCGCAGGTTCTCCATTACAGCGAACGAGCACACTGGGATGTCACAGCTGGAGAGGACGCCGATAGGGAGAAAGTGGAGGAGACTTCAGTCCCGATGGATGTCTTTTATTTAAGTACCACGGCCCTGTCCTAACATTCTTCCCTTCTCCCCTGCCCCCCTTCAACCCAATCCAGAAATTCTGGGCAGGTGGAAGAAAGAGCTGTGGGTTCAGTCCTATGTACCAGGTTGACACCTGTGCCTTGTCCCTAACGGACACTGCAGTGTGGGGCAGCTGTTTTGCCTGACTAGCCCACCACTTCCTGCAATAGGACAGGAGGCCAGCAGGTGCACATCACAGCTCCCTGTGCATCTGGGGGCCTACAGAAGGCTCACACGGCAGGGGCACTCAATAACTGCTAGTCCCCTCCCCACCACTAGTTTGGAGCTCCTCCCTCCTCGAATCTCTCCCTCCCTGACATTCACAGGACATAGCACAGTCATTTGGGGACAGAATGCCAGCTGTCTGTATCCCCTAAGGGCCAGGCAGCCCGGGGAGACTGGCTTCTTCAAAGGCGTGTTTTGGGGGCACCTGCCCGGCTCATTCAGTGGGGCGTGTGACTCTTGATTTCAAGGTTGTAAGCTCGAGACCCACGCTGGGTGTAGAGATTACTTAAAAAATAAAATCCTTTTCTTTTTTTAAAAAAAGGTTTTTGGTCAACCCACTTTATCAGTCCATCTTCCAGGTAGACGTCAGCATAGAAGGACTGGTCATCATTGATGATTCGTCCACCTTTGATGAGGAGTCGGTCGCTCTGAAAAGCCAAGCAAAGTGTTCAGTGTTACTAGGGAAAAGCCAAGATGTTTTTTGAACTTTTAATATAAAATTATCCAAATATTTTCAAAAGTAAAGAAACGCCATAAAAAAGCCCCCTCACGTCCATCACCCAGACTCAAAACCTTCCACACTTCGCCATTCGCGTTCCACCTATTCTGTGCCCCCACCGACACTTCTGTTTTGTTTTTCCTGCGGTATTTTCCAATAAAATCCCAAATGCTGTATCACGTCACCTGTAAATACTTCAGTGTGTATCTCTGACCATGAAGGAGTTAAAAAAAATTTTTTTTAAGTTTATTTATTTATTTTGAGAGAGACAGAGACAGCATGAGTGGGGGAGGGACAAAGAGAAGGAGAGAGGGAGAGAGGAAGAGAGGGAGAGAGGGAGAGAGGGAGAGAGGGAGAGAGAATCCCAAGCAGGCTCAGCGCTGCCAGCACAGAACCCGACGTGGTACAGGAACTCACGACACTGCGATATCATGACCTGAGCTGAAACCAAGGCTCGGACACTTAACCAACCGAGCCACCCGGGCGCCCCAAGAAGTTTTGAAATAAACATAACCACAAACCGTCATCTCAGCGGACCCAACTGACATGAATTCCTTTGTATCGGTTAATGGACCATGCTCAATTTTGCTTGGCTGTCTCAGAAATGTCCTTTGACCGTGGGCGGCTTGAGTGGTCCCGTCCACAGCCCCCACCCTGCATCTGGCTCTGTGAAGTCTGCAGGGATCTGTCCCGCCCTCCTCCCTCTCTGATGCCATTCATTTGTTGCAGAAAACTGGGTCATTTGTAGAACAGGAGTTTCTTAAGGCATCATTATTGAATATAATACAACTCAATTCAGAGACATCGTAAAAACTAGCAGAAAGACTATTAAAAAAAAACACAACTGCCCCGGAATGACCTCCAGTCAACGTTCTGATGTTTCTCTCTACCGTTTTCCGTGATGGTGGCGATCGTAATGCACGCATCCATCCACTCATCTGTGTCCCATCAGATGCTGCACTTTGCCTCGGCTCCCAGCCCAGGGCCAAGCCCTGAAGAGCCAGGAGGAACCAGGGACAGAGGGGAATGTGTCCTAGTGGAGATGGCAGAGGGAGAGGCAGAGGCTTCACAAGCCTTGGGTGCTGGGGGCTGGTTACAAGAGGAAAAGGGGAGGGTGCCCACCATGGGAGCAAAGTTAAGGAGCTGTCCCCCTTACGGGGGGCCAGGCAAGACCAGCTCACCCCTAGAAAATAAGTCGAGATAAGTTGTTCCAAACAAACAAAGTTCGTCCAGGTAGGGCAAACATTCAGTGTCTGGGGAGGGAGAACTGGTAGCCAAGGCCCAGAGACAGTAAAAAACAACAACAACAACAACAACACACACACACACACACACAGCAAATTCTAGAAGCCAAAAACCACAACTGTGTCCTTTTCTGCATTTTGCCATAAGGGTATCCCCAAGTTATCACATGTTCTTCACAGCCATAAGTGAGTGTCTACAAAGCATTTCACCTTGTGGATACACCATAAATTGTTTCACTATTTCCCTACTGTTGGGCATTGGAGTTATTTTTGAGTTTTCGCACGGGTGACGTTGTTGCAATGAGCGCCAGTGAGCGTCTCTCCACACAAAGTGTCTCCCTCGGCTTGACGCATTAGGCTCGGTCCTCAGAGGCGTAACGACTGGGTCACACAGGATAAACCTCGTTTATGGCCCTTGATAAACAGGACCAGATAGCTTCCCAAAAGTATTGCCCCTATTTGGCTTGCGTAAAATCACCAAGCACCCTTGGTTCTCAATAATTGTTCATTTGCATTTCTTGGAGGCAGAGAATTCTTTTTGCCGTGTGCTGCTTTCTACTTGTGCTATCTCCTAGCTGGGGATGCAGCAATGAATAAATAAATCACAGCCTCTCTGTCCGAAAGCCCCAGCCCTGGGGTAGGGAGACAGAGAGTAAACGGACATTAACAACTCAGGATAGTCACTTCTGGGGGAGCGTCCTCCATGGGCTTCCCTGAATGCAGAGCCTGAGACAAGGATTGAGGCAGATCGTGTATACGGGAGGTGACTGCAAGAACTGTCACGAAGAAGTAGGGTTAGCAATGCAGGGTGTTTGCTGATCTGGGTAACACTGGGGTTAACTGGGGCTTGATCCCACCCAGACCCTCTGAGGAACCGTACAGAATGCACGTGGCATGAACAAGGAGAAGGCAGAGGACGCTGTACAAGCCCAGAGAAGAAGGGTTAACCCAAACTAAAGACTCAGGGAAGGCTTGCTGCGCAGAAACGGAGCCCACAGCCTGCTGCTCAGAACCCTCTGCCTGCATCTGGCATCGGCACCAAACTTCCTTCAGAGTGAAAGCCAAGGTCAGTGAGACCCTGCGTAATCTGGAATCCCACCACCCAGGCAAAGTTCACTGTCCCACTTGCTTCAGGTGTCTGTTCGGTGTCACTTACCTGAGAGCCCTCCCGCCGCCTGCCCTGTTTGGAACATCATACACCTGTGCCCTGCCAGCAAAACCCACCCCCTCCCCCCCAACTTTGTTTCACAGCCCCTACACACTATGTATCCACACGTTTGTCTAAAATGTGACTTGGCCGCTGACATCAGCGCTGTGGTGGTCGCCCACTGGTGTGGCAGACACAATTCACAGGGGACACCTGCAGATATGCTGATGTAGGTGGACGGGCCACCTATAGCTGTGCCCTGCAAATGTCCTTACAAGACTGGTAGCTTCACCGGGGGAGAGATTTCATCTGTTTTCTTCAGTGTTGCATCTCCAGTATTGGACACAACCTGGCCGGATGGATGGACGGATGGCCAGATGGATGAATGGACACACAGACGGATCCCTGACTGATTCTTGAAGGACAAATGGATTAAGATGGAGAGAAAAGGTATCACAGCCAGGAGACAAAGCACTACGAGCCATGAGGTAAGGGAGACAAGTAGGAACCAGCACATCTTACCCCCCCAGCAGGAGAGTCTCTGTCTTCAAGCTCAACCGCTCCCAGGCCCTACAACCTGCCTCTTAGCCCTAAGATAGAAGCCAGCCACGATGTGCACATTCCCGGGGAGGATACTCTGGTACCAGGGGAAAGGGGAGGCATGGGCTCTGCACACCCAGAAGCAGAGACAAGCTTGTGTCCAGGTTTCCCGGGCACCGGAAAGCAGGGGAATGTGAGGCAGCAGCAGCAGCAGCAGCAGCTGGTGCGTGGCTTCCAGAACACGGCCTCCCGCAGGCAGCCGTCTGCTCTGCCACATTTAATAGAGGGCTTTTCAGGCTCAGCCTGAAAGGTAGTGTTTAATACACTGCACACCAGAAGATCAGCCCCACCCTGCTCTTTCTAGAATCAGGTGGTGCAGCTTGTGTTCAAGTCCACCTCCTCCCCAACTACCAGCCGATTCTGTGTGCAGCTACTGCACCGGTCCGAGCTCCAACGTAGTCGGGTACAAGTGTAGTTCTAAAACAGTAAGTCCGTGTATGATAAGGCAAGAGCCAATGTGACTCCCTGCTTTTCTTCCTTGAAATTAGCAGTGCCTTTGCCTCTTAACTGGCATGTTCAGAATCATGTCCTTTGGCACTCTAGCTCAGAGGGGTTTAAGTAGAGGCTATTCCCCAAGGTGAGTCCTGGGGGTAGTGAGTTTAGAAAATTCTGGGTTAAGCAGAAACAAAAGATGGTCCATATGACAAGAACCCAGATCCTTTACTCTGCTGACGTGTAACGTGAATACGCGAGCGGCGGACTGCACTTAACATCTTTTCCAAACACAGATCCTTTTGTTGTGTGGAAAGTTCTGACAAGGGAACTTTCCCCAGATGACACCTTGGGAATTGTGCTTTATGACAGTTTTGCTCTCCAAGCCTGTTTGCGCCGAGTGGTTCTTGTGGAGTGTTGGGTCTGATCTGACCTCAGATGGAAACGGGGCTTAGAGACCGGGTGACCTCCCGTGTTCACACAACTAACGGGGGTATGGGTTAGACCCAAGGTTCCCTAACTTCCGGCCTGGCATCCACTGCACCAAACACATCTTAAATATTTCTTCTGTCACATCTTAAAATATTTTCACACTCAAGGGGCGCCTGGGTGGCTCCGTCGGTTAAGCGTCTGACTTCGGCTCAGGTCATGATCTCGCGGTTCGTGACTTTGAGCCCCACATCGGGCTCTGCGCTGACAGCTCAGAGCCCGCTTCAGATCCTCTGTCTCATCTTTCTGCCCCTCCCCCATGAGCTCTCTGTCTCTCAAAAATAAACATTAAAAAAGCACGTTAAAAAAAGAGAAGCATTTTCACACTCCAGAATCCATGACACCCATAATCAGATATAATTTAGAAAATACCAGATGTCTGTGACCCAAGGACCTAGCATTCTAGGGCTCCCTTTTTTCACGCAGGAAAGCTGAGTGTAAAATCTCACACCAAGAGGAGTGAAGCTGATGGTACATAATTGTTAAGAATTTAACAAAATAACAGTCACACATTTAAAAGAAAATTAATAATTCCTTGCCTCTCACAGACACACATGTGAACAAGGACAATTGTTCTGTGTTACAATCACCCTTTCAATTCTTTGAAGGAAATGAAATATCTGACTAAAAATTCAACAAAAGTCCAACAGCTAGAGTATGCCAGAGACTGCCATTCATTCCATGATGACAGCTGTGACCTAAAGGGAATTATGCTCAGTATGGCTCGTGTCCTTGGATCAGCGTTACATCAGAACAGACTGTCCAGAGTCAGATGCAAGGTCCAGTCTCTGTCTGCTTACTATCCATGTGACTTAACCTCTCCTAGCCTCAGTTTCCTCATCTGCAAATGGGGACAACTGTCCCTGCCTCATAAGGCTGTTGGGAAAAGTCCATGGGGTATATACACAAAGCACTTAGCACAGGTCTGGCATGTGTAACTACTCAGTAGAGTCGCACATTGTTTATTCTTTGCCATTTTCTATAGCAGGAACCACACTCAATAAATAACTAAGGAAGGAGTATGTGCAGCTAAAAGAAATAGCACTTGCCCTTAAGGAGTTTTCAGGCCAGTGGGGGAGACTGGGAAGGACTGGGACAGAGAGAAGAGCAGAGATTGCCAGGAGCACAGAGGTGCCCCAGTTCCAGCTCTTCCAGGGGAAAAATGCTTACTTAAGCTGGAAGCATGAATGGGAATTAGCCATGCAGCAAAGGACAAAAGAGACTACAGAAAGAGGTATGACATGGGGACAGGCACAGAGGGACAGGGTGTGCTGGGGGATCCATATGTGGTTTTATCTGGCTGAAGTAGGACCTCAGGGTGGGGCCCTGGAGAGGGGTTCAGATGCCAGCTCAAGGGGACCCTAACGCCATGAGGAATGGAGTCTGGGCGGGTCCCCATGATAATGAAAGGGTTTTCTTCAAAGAAGAACTCAAACATACAAAAGCTCCTGAGCTGAGACATCACACAAATACTGGGCAGAAGTAGAAAAAGGGAAACTGATTAGAATTTCCTCAAAGCAGGAGTTTCTCAGTAAGATAAGCACTAGACAATTTTGCAAACTGTATCATGGGCCTTAAAATTGCTGATGACCTTTGATATAAAAATTCAGTGCTGGGAATCTGTCCTCAGGAAAATATCCCCAAACAGGTCAAAGGATTGTACACAAAAGTGTGATCCAGAATTAATTGCACTCGTATAACCACACCACTAATGGGGTATCCTTCATCTGCTAAAATATTTCCCAGGAATTTTTAACGACAGACAAAAGTGCTAGGCAATAAAATCTTAGCTGAAAAAGCAAAATACCAAACTCTCTATATGGTAGTAATTCAGGGGGGAGAGCAAATCTTTCTAATAGTAACAGACTCCCCCCAGCAGAGACTATGGGGTGCTCCCGCGTCCCACTGCCCCTTGCACACCCCTCTGCTACAAGACTGAGCATCTGTCATGGTCATGGCTCATGTGTCCATCTCCCGCAGGGCTGGACCTCCCTTCTTGGCCAGGCTTGCCTGGGGCGATTCATCTCTGGATCCCAGGGACCAGCCAGAGGTTGCTGAGCAGGAGGAGAGAGGGAGACACACAGGAGGCAAGGAGAAAGGGAGAAAGAAGAACAGAATGTTTGAAAAGAGAGAAGGAGGAAGTGAAAAGGGGAGGAAAGGAGTAAGATAAAGAGGGGGGGAATGGACGAGAGAGGGAAGAAAGGAATGGAGGAAGAAGGGGTGAGGGAAGAAATACAGCACAGGAGAAAAGAGAAGACTGATACATCAGAAATCCCTTTTTCTGCTTTTAAAATTCCCTGAAAGCTTAAGCCTACTGCCTGGGAATAGAAGCTGGCTTAGTGCAAAGCCTGTACAATGCAGATGATGCTGAAAGAGCTCTCACGAAGGGCCATCTAAACCTTGGTTCTGGGCAGGAATCACATCTCTGCCAAAGGTCCTGTGAGTCAGAGGAGAAGCTCAGAGAAGGGGAGGGCTTGTCTTCAAACCCACTATTATCTTGCATCCAGCCTCAACTGGGAGGGAGCCGGTGTTGGCAGGACGCCTTCATTCTCTTCACAAACACTAAGTACTATGTTGAGTGCTGCTTACAAAAATTAGCTCTTAAAGCTTCAGACATTCTTACCCATACAACAGCAAAGTAAACAGCAGGCAGCCTCAGCTAGAATGCGAGGTCTGGGTCACAGCGAAACGTTTGCATCATTGTCCACCCCTGAATGAATGAAGCATTGAGCCTCCCTGCATTCGGTTCTCTCTCCTGCTTGGTGGGAATAAAATCTGTCATCTCCACCGCAAAGTCATAGGACTGGAAGATCCATTAAGGGAGGCTTGGAAGAAAAGAGAGGTGCAGTTCTCATCTAATCAACCCCCCAATCACTAGTTTATGAACTGGAAAACAGCAGAAAACCAAAGCTGTTATTACAGAGACAGGGAAAGACAGTGACTATGTCATCAAGGAGGGGACATTTAAGCTGGGTTCTGAAATGTGAGAAGTTCATGAAGCCAAAAAGGGGGGAGAAGGGGAGCATTCCAGCAAAATGAATAGTATATACACAGACACAACGTTCCCAAAGTTCCAGGTTCCATGGGATGAACAAGGAATGGAAAGGGCAAGCTGTGTGCTGTCCGTGGTCCTGACACATCATTGGTCACTCGGATGGCAAGGTTTCTCCCAACCCCAGGATGTTGAAGATCCCTCTCCCTCCTCCAGCCTTGTAGTTCTTCACTGCTCTCCTTTCTCAGCTCACTGGCATTTTGTAATCTTTACATTTCCAGAGAACACAAACAGTCATGCCTTATGCTTCACAACGTATGCAACTGGTTCCAAGAACTTTTAACTCATAGTACAAGACTTTAATTCTCCCAAGAAGTTGGGGGGAGGGAAGTTGGTCTGCTTCGACCAATAGAATGAGAGTAGATGTGAGTGCACCAGTCTGAGCACAAGCTTCAAGAGGCAGATGGGATTCAGCTCAATCTCTTGACAGTCCATCCTCTGTCACGAAAACCGCATGGCCAAGGATGGAACCTCCTTCATTCGGAGTCCCAGAAGGAGATGGTATGAGGAGAAAAGTTGACCCAAACAGAAGCCTGATGACAAATCTGGCCAAGCTCTGCTAATACGTCTCTACCACCCACAGACCTAAGAGCAAGAAATATTTCAAGTTGTAAGTCACAGAATTACAAGTTGTTTGTTTACGTGGCATTATTGTGTCAAAGCAAATTGATACACCATCAAGATTCTGTGCTGACGGGTGCCTGGGTGGTTCAGTCAGTTGAGCATCCCATTCTTTTTTTTTTCCAGTTTATTTATTTTGAGAGACACACAGAGAGACAGTGCAAGTGGGGGAGGGGCAGAAAGAGACAGGGAGAGAGAGAGAGAGAGAATCCCAGAGAGCTGGATGCTGTCAGCACAGAGCTGGAAACTCACACAAACTGTGAGATCATGACCTGAGCAGAAATCAAAAGTTGGGATACTTAACCAACTGAGCCACCCAGGCACCCCGAGCATCCCACTCTTAATTTCGGCTTAGGTCATGATCCCAGGGTCGTGGGATTGAGCCCCACATTGGGCCCTGCACTGACTGTGGAGCCTGCTCAAGAGTCTCTCTCTCTCTGTCTCTCTCTCTCTCTCTCTCTCCCCCTCTGACCTGCCCCCACTCTCTTCCTCTCTCTAAAAAAAAACAAAAAGAAAAGAAAAAGAAAAAGGAAAAAAGATCATGTGCTGAGAGCTGCCTGAGGGATTTTCCGGCTCAAATACTTCACAGCCCAAGACTCAGTCCCTACCTTTAATAACCAGAGCCCCCTTCCTCCCAGGCCCCCCTTGCAGATCTCCCAAAAGGTGCAGCTGTGCACTCTTATTCATTCACAGAAAACTAGCCCATTTGCCTTTGATTTTTGCCTCAGGGGACAGCCCATCAGCCTGTAGCCCTTTGCTTCGCAGCACTTTCCAGGAAGGCAGCTCTGGAAAGGGCAACAGGCCTGAGACCCAATCTAATTAACACACATTTGCTCTCCCCTCGCACAAGCAGAGAGCACAGTGGCATTTTCCTCTTTCATGAATTAGAAATACAGGTGGTCCCCATGGATTGCAGACCTTCTCTGGAAGCTTGGGCCCGTTTCCATGACAACTACAGTTTTAACAGCAAGGTCTCAGGTCCCGTGATACCAGCAGACATTCAGGAAAATACTCCCTGATGGACTGAATATCTGGTTTTAAAATAACACACCAGGAGTGGGCAGGGCCTTCGGGCTGCCCCAAAGGACAATGATGCCAGCTATCTCTATATCTATGTTGGGACCCACTTTGTGTCTCCTTGTCTCTGCTTTTTACCTTCCATAAAGCAATCTGAACACAAATCTTTTCTCTTTAAGGAAATCACATTCCTGAGTGCATACTAAGTGCCAGTTCTGCATTCATTTTTAGTTCTTAAGTTGCCTGAAGAAGTGGGTACGACTGGGGCGCCTGGGTGGCTCAGTCGGTTAAGTGGCCCACTCTTGCTTTGGGCTTGGGTCATGATCTCGCCGTTCGTGGGTTTGAGCCCTGTGTCGGGCTCTGCACTCACAGTGCGGAGCCTGTTTGGGATTCTCTGTCCCCCTGTCTCTCTGCCCCTGCCCTTCCCCCTCTCATGTGGTCTCTCTCAAAATAAATAAATAAATAAACTTAAAAAAAAAAAAGTGTGTACGGTTGCTACAAATGAGGAAATAAGAGAAGTGAAGTAATTTCTCAAAGTCACACAGCCAGATGGTGCTGCCTGATTTGAACCTAGCTCCGTCGGTACCTACAAAGTGACAGCCCCATTACCCCCAGGTAGTTCTCCCCTGTTCTCCTCATTGTACCTGGTTAACATGTCTGAGCCTCAGTTCCTTCCTCTGCAAAATGGGGATAAGCAAGAGCCGGACATGTATACACATTCCGCTATTTATCCAAGCACATTCCCAATGCCATGCACTCACCTGACCTCCTAATGGGGTTGCTGCCATTATAGCCGAAAGGGAGTAAGGCAGATTCCAGGGCTCTGGAAGTTGCAAAGGGCTCCAGGGAGGGGAGATATTAAAGGCAGAGACCTATTCGCCTAATAAGCATTGGCAATGCCTCCTGTGGGCCAGATGCTTTCACACTCATTATCTCATGTGACAAAGAGGCAGAGTGGCCTGATGGTTCAGCACGTGGGTGCCAAGGCAGACTGCCTGGGCTCAGATCTGGCCCCGCCCTTACTAGCCCTGTGTCCTAGGCAAGCTCTCTCCCAGCCTCAGTTTCCCATCTGTAATGCAGAGAGCTCTTTTGAAAGTTAAATGAATTAACACGTGGACAAGCACTTAGAACTGAACCTGTTGGTTTGTTTGTTTGTTTAAGTCTTTGCAAGCTAGGGAGTCAGATCGCATACAGATGCTCAGTTACATCTTCGACTTCTAAATTCTCATTTCACAACCAAGACTTCCAGATCGTGTTGCATCTGGTCCAGAAAGTCCTGGCATACACCTGCTGATTCCCACTTCCCGCGGCACCTGCCCCCCATCCGCCCTCACCACCTCTCCCCCTGCTGCCCGTCTCGTCCCTTCCGCATGACAGCCAGTGACCTTTCTGAAACACAAAGGCAACCATGTCACGCCCTAAAACTGCAACGTCACATCCCCGTGCCTTCCTCTGGCCTTCTTGCCAAACCTGCTCTCCCCAGTGATCTCCAGCTCAAGGTCCTGACCCCAGGAACACGTGGTCACCCTTGAAGTCCCCACAGTGCGAGGCCTGTGCCTTACGGTTAGCATTGCTTCGTGACGTGTTATATTCAGCTCGTCTCTTGTCTCTCTCTCCCGTGAGACTGGGAGATCCTTCACACCAGAGACCACAGCCTATTTCCCACACAGCTTCTTAGCTGGGTGACCTGGGGCCAGATACCTAACCTCCGTGTGCTTCGGCCTCCTGCTCTGCCAACAGAACGAATCAAAGTAGCAACTCATAGGATTTCTAGAGATAATGTGTAAAAGCACTTTGCACACCTCATACACGGAATACTGGCCTAGGTGTTAAAACATGCCCAATGGGGCACCTGGGTGGCTCAGTCCGTCAAGCATCCGACTTCGGCCCAGGTCATGATCTCGCAGTTCGTGGGTTCGAGCCCCATGTCGGGCTCTGTGCTGACAGCTCAGAGCCTGGAGCCTGCTTGGGATTCTGTGTCTCTCTCTGCCCCTCCCCCATTCATGCTCTGCCTCTCTCAAAAATAAATAAACATTAAAAAAAAAAAAACCCATGCCCAGTGATTAAAGTTTTATTTTGAGTCTGTTTGGTTCTGCATGCCCAGAAATAAAGGATACCGAAAGAAAAAGGAGAAAATGGAAGGCCGGGGGTGGGGGGAGGAAAGAAAAAGATTGCACCTGGAAAGTACGCTCCATGAGGAATAAAGAACTGGGGCCATTTTGGAAAAGAGAAGGTCCTGGATAAGGAGAAATGGCTGAGAAATGCCTTCCAGGGCCTCTAGGAATATCGGCGTAGAAGAGGAGGAGGGCTGTGACTATCCAGAGGGCAAAAATAGGGCAAGAAGCAGATTCTCAGTCCACATACCTAAGAGCTTTTCAACGACAGAGCTTCCCAAGGATAAAGCAGGCTGCCGAGTAAAGTGGTGATCTCCCTGTCACTAGAGGTATGCAAGGAGAGGGTATTTGGAATTCCTACACTAGAGGAGAGATAGGGGGCTGGGGGAGAAGCAACAGACACTACTTCCTGCCTTCCTAACCACACAAACGCTGACAAGTTTACATAACTTAAAAGGCTCCTTTCGACTTTAAGACTATATAAATAAAATATCATTAGGGCTTCAGCCCTAAGGGCCTATGAATATGGCAGGATACAAAAGACAGGGCAGCATAATTTGGGGACAGGTACAAAATCTCAAACAGCTCCCCGTGTGCTCTATGCAATTCTGCATCAGAGCCATTGAGTCTTCCTGTGGGACTGACCCCAAGTCATTATTCAGTCAAGGCCTAGGGGACACGTGTGCCAGGATCTGCACCCACTTAAATGGGAGGCCCCTATTGTAAAATCGTGCTTGTCGATGGGAAATACGATGAAGCACTTTCAAAGATCAGACCTGCCCTCTCCCCACCGCCAAAGTACCACCTGGGCGGCCCTCTTCGAGCTCCAAAAACCCTTCATGCCACCCTCACGTTCTTCTGGACCGTAAACCACCTGAACACGAAATCCACAGATAGGATTAGTTAAATGTTAAGGAAAGTCAAATGCAGGAGTGGCTAAAACCTCGCTCAGCAAAGCAGCACCATTTACAACCTGGCTTCATTCATCCAGCCACCCACGCAGTCTGGAGTCCCTCTGTGAGTCACCAGCGAGCTGCAGCACCCCCGAGAGATGCCAGAAAAGCTGTCCCAGCCCTCCAGAGTGTTCGATGAGGTTGGACAAACCACAGTTACGGACGTGCCAGTGCTCGTGGCTCCCAGCCCCCAGGGGAAGGATCCTCCACGGAGAATGGGCACAACTTACACAAGTGCAAAGGGCCAGAGAGGGTAAGCCCCGTCAGGAGAATGTTCCAGGTGCCTGGGGCGCAGGCCCGAGGAAGGAGGTGGGCGAGCGCAACCTCCTAGGCTCACAGCCATCACTTCCCTCTGTTTACTGCCTGCTCTCGTTTTCTAGACCAGCCCCTCCCGGAAACACCTTACTTAGACCCCACTCCTTCTCCCACACCACCAACACCGACTCAGAGTCCCTTTCACAGAGCAAAGTTACGATTTCATCATTGCATCTCTCCAGGACCGTGAGTCTCAACCTGTGTTCAGAAGACGCGTCCAGGAGCGCCTGGGTGGCTCGGTCAGTTAAGAGTCCGACTCTTGATTTTGGCTCTGGTCACGATCTCACGGTTTGTGAGTTCGAGCCCCATGTGGGGCTTGGTGCTGACAGCACGGAGCCTGCTTCGGATTCTCTCTGTCTCCCTCTCTGCCCCTCTCACGCTTGTGCGCTCTCTCTCTCTCTCTCTCTCTCTCAAAACAAACTTAAAAAAAAAAAGAACATGTACAAACAGCATAAAAAAGTGGCAGCATTCTTAAAGTAATGAAAGACATACACACCGCCAAGTCGGTGGCATTCATCGGCGTGCCCTCCCTACTGGTGTGACCGCCCGTCTTCAGAGGCCTTTAATTGGTCGTCACTGCCCATGCTTACTCTTCAGCACCCTGGCACTATGCACTGCCCTGTGTCCTTTTGATATGCTCAAGGGCAAAGTCCTCTGATGCTTCCTTTCCAGGCCAGGGGGGTGCCTTTGATTCACAAAAACTGACACTCATTGGATACCTCCCAGCTTGTGAGCGTGCGGAATGCCACCTGATACGTGTCACTGGAACGTGTCGACTTGGTTGCAACAAATACGAATTTTAAATGCTGATCAAAATTTAGCGGTGCATCTGCAGAGGATTTTGTTTTGTTTTTTGGATGTGTCCCTCTGCTCACAGCACATGGGCTGAGAACCACTGGCTGCTAGAATAGCTCACATTTCCTATCTTCTTGGGTCTCCGATCTCCGTAACTGGTCCCTTGGCTCTGACCCCCCGTTCCAATCTAGATTTCCAATTGTCCACTGAGACCCCTCGGCTTGGCGCTCCTTCTCCCACTCAATTCGAGCCTTTTTCTTCTAAACTCACCCCTCATGCGTCCCGACCACCTCATCATCAGCTCCGATGGGTGTTGATTACCACCTTCCATGTGCCGTAATTTTCACACTTAACCCTCATATCTCCTTAAGAAAGTCTAACATCGGGCTTCTCTCCACTGATTTGGGTCTGGATCGTGGGACTGGCTTTGGCCGCGTGACTATGAGCCACGGTTGAGCCCAAGTCCTCAAAGAGGCATTTCAAGTTGCCACCAGACTCCCCATGCTTCCCTCCTCTGTTCCTTCAGCCTGAGTCTCAAAGTGAGGAGACACAGGGAACAGACCGCTGTTCACCGGCATCCGGGGGCCGAGTCACAGCCAATCCGAGGCCCTCGCACAGCGTGAACAAGAATTCAGTGTCTGTTGTTGAAAACCAGACCTGGCGGCTGCTTGCTATGGAACAACGCCGACTAACACGCCTTCCCACGGTGGGAACAGCAGCTAACCTACAGACGCTAGACCATGTGCGGGCACTACTCTCAGCATCTTCCATGTATTATACTAACTCGTTCAATTCTCAGAAAGAAACAACGTGCCCAAATTACGCAGCTAGTATAGAAGTCAAGCCCAAATTGTCTGCTTTCAGAACCCACACTCTCACATACACTGCCTTTATGACACCATCTTCCCAGTTCAAGAACTTCCTTGAAGTTCTGGTGGCTTCCCGTTACCCACAAAATAAAATCGGAGTATCCAAAACGCGGAACTGGATCCTCTAATCCAACTCTATAGAGAAAAGGAATCTGAGGCTCAGGGAAAGGAGGTGATTTGCCCAAAGTCAAATACCCCACTTCCCTTGGAGCCGGACTTGGAATCTAATCTGCTCCCCCCCTATCGTGTTGGGTACAGTCTACCTGACCTCCAAAGCATTGTAGAATTCACATTTCTCTCACGTTCCTCACCCCCCAGTCTATCGATGACTAACCCCTCACTCTCTTCTGACCATATTCATTCCCCAGTCCAAGTCTTACACACGCTTTTCCACGTGCCTTACACACTCTTCCCTTGTCTCCACCAATCAAATCCTTGAACGTCTAGCTCGCGTTGTCCCCCCCAAGCCTCAGGCAGTCACCTCCCACAGCCTCCACCAGCAGAGTCTCCCCCTCCCCGAGGCCCTCTAACACCTGTGCTCTGTCATTCTCGGTTGCTCACGTGTGCACTCTGTCACCTAGGCGGTAAGCTCGTTAAGGTTATGGATCATGAGACGGGGATTTTTTTCACCGCCCATCGCACCTCGCACAGTTCAAACAACAGAACAGACATGTGGCCAACCCTTGCCGTTCACCTGCCACCCTGAGTTTTTGTTTCCTCAAAGAGACAGCCCGAGTTTGGAGAGGGAGACGATCATCTGTCAGCCACTCACAGCGTGCCAGGCACATACACATATGCTACATCACGTGTGTCCCATGTATTCAGTCTGGGCCAAGTCTATCACGAGACACAGACATGCAGGGCTAAGTTGGCGTAGCTAGGTTACCAAAGAAGCTAACAATATCATGGTTACCCTCTCTGAAACACCTTTTAAGAATTTAATTTAGGGGCACCCGGGTGGCTCAGTCTGTTAAGCATTCGACTTCAGCTCAGGTGATGATCTCACGGTTCGTGAGTTCAAGCCCCACGTCAGGCTCCGTGCTGACGGCTCAGAGCCTGGAGCCTGCTTTGGATTCAATGTCTCCCTCTCTCTCTGCCCCTCCCCTGCTCATGCTCTGTCTCTCTCTCTCTCCCTCAAGATAAATAAACATTAAAAAAAGAAAGATTTAAAAAAGGGAATTAAGGTGGGATGCCTGGGTGGCTCAGTTAGTTGAGCATCTGACTCTTGATTTCAGCTCAGGTCATGATCTCACGGTTCGTGAGTTTGAGCCCCACGTCGGGCTCCGTGCTGACAGCTCAGAGCCTGGAGCCTGCTTCGGATTCTGTGTCTCCCTCTCTCCCTGCCCCTCCCCTGTTCATGCTCTGTCTGTCTCTGTCTTAAAAATAAACATTAAAAAAAATTTTAAGATTTTCACTTAAACAAAATAATTTCCCCCCCAAGAAAATGGCCCACTTCCCTCTCTCTGGTCACGAACTTGATGTCGCTGAGCATTTGCTTCTCTACCCTGGATGCCGGAAGCTCCGAATCGCCATCAGATGTCCAGCTGCACACCTCCAGTGGCCTGAAATACTGGCAGGTTTGTTCCCTGCTCTACTTCGATCCTCAGGAATTTCCTCAGGATCCTCAGGATTTCACTATACGCATGACAAATCACTGTGGGCATCGCAAATCCATTGCATGAAAAGAAAGGGGAGCAAATAAACTGAATACCTATCGATACATTGAGCGGCATCCTCGGGAAGAAGCAGGACGGGGCTCACGTGGGGTTTGCACGCTTGCACATGAGAGTCACTGAGTCTGATGTTTTCCTAACTCCTGTCTTTCTCTCCTCATCACCGTTCGATCGAACCCAGGCACACACACAGACTCACGCAGATTTCAACCAGAGAGTGATTTTCAGGGCAGGCAGACCAGCCCATCTCCCCCTTCTGCTTGAATCTGGCTGTTCATTCCTCCGCAGGCCACTGCAAGAACTCCTCCGTGCCACTAAGCCTCTGTGAACCTTCGTTTTCTCTTTGGGAAACAGGGATGATCCAAGTAACCCGCCTCCCTCATGGGGGCGCTCTGGACACCGAGTCAGATCACGGAGATCATGGTGAATGCTGTAATAATAACAGCCTGCAAAACCACCAATGACCAGGACTCGTGAGGTCCTACTTGCAATAGTAATAATTCATAACCTCTGCGTGGACACGCTGGTCTCCCCCCACAGCGGAGCAGGCCCCCCACTCCTTAGTGGCTCTGCTGGGAGACGAGAGCCTGTGCGGGGCCAGGAAACCATGTGCCTTTGTTTGCTGATAGCCACGCCCAGGATGTTCTAACACTTAACCACCGCAGTGGGCTCCAGAAACAGCTCTAGCTAAGTTAATCCCTGGCTGTGCCATTAATTTTTTACAAAGCTACACATGAAGGAGCGCCTTGTAAATATTTTAAACAACCTTGTGGGGTGAAGCGAAGCGTTTCTGCTTTTTCCCTCCTCTCTGTCGGGTGCTCTGTTCTCTCAGGAAAAGGCTGAGGTGGGAACCAGAGGGGAAGATGCCCACTCACCATCAAGGTGGGTAGAACATCTTCCTAACTCAGCCCTGCCCTGCCTGGGATGTCCCTTTCTCCTCTGCTCAAGGTACCCTCTCCCCTATCTCTGGATTCTCTGCATAAGCTGGAACCTTATCCCGATTGGCCAGATGACCACGCTGAGGCTCACAGGGGCACAGAGTGGCCAAACATGAAGCAGGTGGGGTCCTTGGGGACGAGCTGAGAGTTTCTCTTGGTCTTTTCCCAACCCCCAAGGCCCCTCCACAGGCCACGCCCACCATGGCTACCGGAAACATCCAGGATTTGTTCCCGATGCACAGAGCAGACTTGGAAGCAGAGGTTGGGTTCCCACAATGCGGACTTTCCTTCAGTTTCTCCAGCATGCCGCACTCCTCTGCCTCTGGGCCTCCCTCCACTCAGGCAGAAACAACCCCCTCCCCCATCCTTCCTGTCCCCCATCCTAGGACTAGGGTGAGTTTCTCTGCTGTGGTTTCCACCAGGCCCCTCGGTGTCCCCTTACGACAGCCCCCACACCTTGGTGCAACTTCAGGCGGAAATGTTAGTCTTTGCCAAACTCTGGGCAGGTAAGAGCAAAAAGCCCACCTCCTTCCTATTTGGCCTCACACCCCACACAGTGCCCAGCACAGACCAGCGCTAATTTAATTTACCGAGTGAGTATGACTGCACAAGCCGGGGGTGCAGCATCAGGAAAGCCACGGTGCCCCCCCACCCACTTAACGGCATTCTGGTTCCTGTCACAACATGGACGTTATCAGCAAGAGACCCTCAGGAAGCCGAGGGTCCTGCAAAGGGGCTCCAGTCAAGTCCATCCTCTCTGGTTTGCTCTTCCTTTAAACCATAGATCTTCCTGGATGGAGTGGGCTTATGTGGACCAAATAAAACACAAGTGTTCATCAAGAGCCTCCTTCCCAGGAACTAAGTATAATTCTCAGCATCTCCTTCCCACTTCTCCAAGCTATTGAAGCTGTTGGAACCACTCCACTGGGTTCTCTTTGACACACAGGCCGACTACTAGCTTCACACAAACACTAAAGCAGCAGAATCAGCCAGCAGTCCCAGCTGCACCTACTGTGTGCCTGACACACACTCAGCGCTTTGCCAGAGTTCTCCTGGATGCTCATCGGTCCTGGGAAGTGGCCAGCGTTGGCCCATTTGGGGTATCGGAGCACGGAGGCCAAGAGAGCTGGCAGAGCAAGGATGAGCAGCCAGATCTGTCTGGTATGGAAGCCTGGCCAAGTCACCTCCGCTCAGCAGGTCACAGCAGGAGGGCAGGGTGGTTGCTGTGTCCCTGAAGACTGAGAACTATTTGAGTCTGGGGCACCTTACAGACCTGCCTCAAAGATCATCCAGCCAAACTACCCTTTTAGAAACCAGGGTCCTGGGGGTGGAGGGTAGACAGACCTTCCATGGGCCACAGCCACAATGGGACCCAAGGCTCCAGACTCATCTGTCACTGCATCCATCACCTGCACTGCCATCACTTGCCCTAGTTCCCCTCAGGGGGTAGGGCTAGAGAGTCCCAAGGCAGGGACCTGGTTCAAACACCCTCCCCTTCCACTTTCCTCCCGCTTGCCTCGCCTGGGGTCAACCAGACCCCTTCCAGTGAGTCACAGGCAACTAGAGTGTTAAAGGACTGGCCACTTACACCTTCATATCTCAGAAGGCAGGGATCATGGATGGGTTAGAGACGGTCTCTACCCTCAGGGGTCATACCTCTGGACACAAACTCACCAAAGGTCTGCTGGCAAGACCTGAAGCTGAGCCCAGGAGGGGTTTTCTAGAGGAAGACTCAGACCACAGTTGGACAGGAGGCATGGGGGGCTCTCACCCAGCCTTCCTCTCACCCGTGCCCCAGCCAGTGCTCCAGCCTCTGGGAGGTTTAGGTAGACAATGCCGCCCTCAAAGGATTTATCGAGAAGACTCCATAAAATAATGTCCACAATAGACTGGGCAGGTGAATGGGAAGTGTCCGCTCCCTCCCCCTACCCAAGGCTGCACTCTTGTAGGTGCCCTAGGGCTCCCAGAGGCAGGATTCTGTGTAAAGGAGTAGGAGTAGACTGGGTTTCCTGTCCTCAAACCTCAGGTGTCACGCTGGAGGCTTCTATCACACCTGGAATCCCACCTCCCAGCCCCTGGCTACTCCTGCACCCACCACCGAAGGCCCACTGGCTTCCACAGCGCCTGTGGGGCGCATCCTTCGGGGCTGGTTTGGCTCCCCTCTGGTGCCAAGGAGGGAATGGGGTGGAGGCCAGGTCTCCGCACGGCTGCGTCCTCAGCCCTCAGCTCCCCACCCAAGACAAAGCAGGGATCCTTTGTTTCCGGCCACACCCAGGGCCGGCGGCGGTAGGCTCGGGCCCACTGCTCTCCTACCCCCCAGTGTTAACCCTTCTGGGGCCACAGCTGCCAGTGCAGCCCCGAGAGGGTTATTTTTAGCCGCGGTGAGGAATGGGAGGGGCTCCTCCATCATGGCGCTGTTTCTGGGTCCAGACTTCCACTCCATCAGTACGGGCAGGGGAAGGGGGGGGGAGGGTGGGCAGAGGCATTTTTCTTGCCTCTGGCATGGAAGGAACTCGGCGGCGAGGCGCAAGAGCTGGACCGTGCAGAGGCCGGGCGCAGGCCAACGGCCCTCCCCGCCCTAAGCCCGCTCCAGGGCCGGAGGGAGGGGTTCGGGCCCCGCGCCCCTCCCTCTTTTGTTCAGCGCCGCATCCACCCGGTCCACGCCACCCTCTGGCACTTCCCGTGGCGGGGGGGGGGGGGGGGGGCGGCAAGCCCGCGGGGAGAGGGACCCGAGACTCCGGCCCCGCCTAGCCGTGCGGGGCTCCCCCCACCACCACCATTGTCCCCAGAGGCTGGGGGGAGGGGGCTGCAAGGCTGAGATCAGCCCCGCCCCACCCGCCGCCACGCAGGAAGCCTCGCGGGCCGCCCCTGCAGTCCCCCCGCGGATCCCGACCCTGGCGGCGGCCACCCCCAGCCCACAAAGAACGGCGGGGCGGGGGCGGGGGCCCGGCTTACCGTGATGTGCGGGATGCTCTTCCTGCCCTGGTAAGACATGGCCCCGCTGGCGCCCTCGGCCCGGCCGGCGGACCCGTGGGGCTGTCTTTTCGCTCGGCCCGGCTCTCAGCCGGTCCCGCTCCCCGCGGGCGCGGTGACAAAGGCCCGGGAGGGCAGAAGAGAGGGACGGAGGCTCGGCGCCCGCGGCTGCCCACGCGCCCGCTGCCCCGGCTGCTCGGCCCGCCCGCCGCCGCCGCCGCCGCCGCCGCCGCTCCGGCTGCCAGCACCGCCCGGCTCGGTGAGGAGGGCGGGAGGAGGAGGGAGAGGCGAGGGCGGGAGGAGGGGGCTACAGACAGACAGCTCCTCCCGGCGGCGCGGAGCCGAGCCCGATTCGCCCCTCTCGGCTCGAACCAGGAAGCTCTTCCCTTCCGATCCCCCCCCACTCCGCCCTCCGTCCCCCCCCTCCCCGCCAGCCGCCCAGCCCCGCCGCCCCCCGCCCCGCGCACACGCCCTCGGCTGCGCCCCGGCCTCGCTCTCGCGATTGCAAAGGTCTGGTTTTCAGGGTGCTTTTAAATGCCAGAGACGGCCTTCGGCTGCGCAGACGGAGCCACAGGTGTGCGGCACCGCATCTGCGGGCCTCCGGGAACAGCTGCGCGGGGGAGGGAGTGCGGGGCGGGCGCGGAGGACCCGCCCGAGCTGCTGGGGGCGTTCGGGGCCCTCTGGCCCCGGCCCAACGACTGCCCCCCTCCTGCCTCTCGTGCCGCAGCCTCCGTTTGTCCATGCGCCGTGCACACTCCCTGAATAGAGGAGTTAAATTAAGCACTTTTCCATCTCCAAGGCCTGCAAGCCGTTTTATTCAGGCTGTACCCTCTTCCTCAACATCTAACCCCAGACAAAGGTTACCCATCTCCCAGACTCCTCGGCAACGGCTTCTCCGTAAAGCCTTTCCTGCCACCCTCCCCACTCACGTCATTGAATCAGCCTCCCTGAGGGCTGACCAGGAGCCCCACTGCCAGGCCGATGGAGTGCAGCAGAATGAGACAAGGCCCTAAGCCAATTAATTAATGGCTGACGGCTGCACCCTCTGCAGCAGCTTCTCCTCACACAGCAGCCTGGCCCTGGGGCCACCAGGTCACCCCCATGGTCTTGCCTACCAGTGGTTGCCTGGAGGGCCGGACCACTGGCACTAAGGTCCCCACAGACCCCAGGAGAGGCTAGGAGACAGGAGGGGAATAGGATGTCCTGCCTCCCAGGGTATAGTGTACCAGAACCCCAGCACCCCTGACCCAGATGTTCCTCTGGGGACAGGTGGGCAGGAGGCCAGTGCATAGCTTAATAAACAGGAAAGCAGAAAACGAAGGAAGCAGGAGTCCCAGCAAGCCCCCACAGCCCTAGACAGGTGCCCCAAATCTCCAGACAGAATAAAATGCTAACTTTCTCTGCCATTCACTTTCTGCCTGCAACATACTAACCCACAGTGTATTTTAGAAGACCCATCTTCTTTACTTTCAAGTTGCCACCCAGAGGGAGGGTGTGCTAGGGGTGGTAAAGCCCCCACTAGGCAGGTTGAGGCCTGAGGCCCTTACCTTCACAGGCCACCTAGAGGCCAGTCACCCAGACCAGGACAGGAGGCCAGAGATGCCTTGGCCTTGAAATGGAGGTGGGGTTGTAAGTTCACAAAAGAGAAACATCTTAGTATTCCAGGCACGCTAGGCCATAATTTTCCCATTATACAGGTGGGAAGTTAGGGCTTACAGAAATAAAATGATATCTCATTTATTTAAAGTATTTTAGCTACAGCAGAACACTATCTGGAGGCCAGGTTCCCGCACACCTTCTCTAGAGCTCACTCTCCTACATTCGTCCATTCAGCCTGGCCTCTGGGCTCGAGCGGTTGGTTAAATCCTTGTTGGTGACCAGAATTTGCAGGTCTCCGTTCCCATGACGCTTGCATTCTCTTCCTCAGCGTTGTTAAGTCCTAGGTTCCACGTACTGGGACGTCCCCAGGGGCCACTCAGGGCAGGGAAGCTCCGGGGCTGGGGACAAGACCACGTGCGTATCGGGGGAGGGGCACTGGTTCGCGATTGGCCAAACAGATCTCTGCTCCCAAGCAGACTTCTCCGGTACAAAGCGCCGCAGTCGCTGGGCCTTGAGCCTCCGCAAACGCTGCGCCGGCGCTGCAGAAACCCCTCCTCCCTCCCCAGGAGAGGGCTTTCTGGGCCGGCGGGGGGGGGGAGGGGGAGGACTCCCGGCCCCATACCCTCTGCAAAACACTGGAGCCGCGAAGCCCGCCCCGGAACCCAAGCCCTGTGGCCGCCTGGTCCACAGAAAGTAAAACGCATCCTCTAGGGAGACCGTGAGCCCCTTGGCTCCGCAGCCCCGAACCTCGAGGGCTCTGGAGCCCTAGGCGCGCTGGAGGCGCCGCCTTTTGTCCAGTCCCCGAGAAGCCACCGAGAAAGGGAAGAGAGGGCCAGAGGAGGAGAGGGAGGAGTGGAAGAGGTGAAGCGACCAGCATAGCATCCCCAAGTGCCTAGGCGCGGCTGCGGAGCCGGCCCAGGCAGAGCCTGGGGGCGACGTTGGCGCTGGTGACATTGACCGTAGCTTTGTCAGGGACGCACTTCCAGACTGCTCGGGACGTGCACAAAGCTCTCTCGCCGTCCTGATATTCCACCACGCCTTATGGGTGGCTGGGAGAAAAAGGCCATCCCCATTTCACAGGTGGAGAAGCTGAGGTTCAAAGGGCGAAGTGCCTTCCTTGGCTTGGAAAGCAGTGTTTCCCGGTACTGACCCCAGTTTCTGGACCCGCAGCCCTGAGACCTCCGGCAAGGGCTCAGAAGCCCGGATCCCAGGTGAGGTCAGCCACCAGGTTAGGAGGTGGTGAGGGAAGAATAAGAAGGGGCAGGGAAAAGAAGATGACTCTCTTGATGTCTCCCTCCCTTGCCCCCCACCCCCTCACCTCACACACCATCATTGTAGACCTCCCCCTTTCAGGGAGCCGGATTCAGGACCACGGAGAGCTCCCGAGCTGCGGGAACACCAGGCGGAAGGCGATCGGGAATGGGAGCAGCAGGAGACCCAGTATTGCGTCCCAGCAGCCCCGGGCTGGCCCCAGCCCCCACTCCTCCAGGAAGCCCTCCCAGATTTGTCTGGATGGAGCTCTGCTTCCTCCCTCTCGCTTTATTCCTTTCATAGTATTTAAGGGGAGAAGGGTTAATAAAAAATGATAGTAAAATTCAAAAACGAACGTTTATTGAATGCTCACTGACTACCAGCATTAACTGATGTAATTCTCACAATGAATCTATCGCCCACCCTGGCCTGGGGTGGGGCCAGCGTGCTGAACCAGGACTCCAGCACCAGGGGTCTCGGGCCTGAGCAGTGCTCAGACTCCGAGTTCCCTGCTAAGCTGACAGCTCGCTGGCCCTCGGGTGCTCCAACTTCCGTTCCCCCGGCATCTGGCCCCGACCCTCACACATACATCCCAAAGGTGTGCTGTCTATCCATCCATCTTCCTCCAGTTCCCTGGCGACCTCTAGCTTAAGGGAGAAGAGCTATAGGGCCCACGGCCTGGCATTCCCTCGCCCTAATGCGCCTCCACTTCCGAGGGTAAAAACCTCCAAGTCTAGGAAGCTAGAGACTGGGGTTCAAACCTCCGCTCTGCCTCCAAGTTGCTCTGTGAAGAGAGCACACTGGCGTCGTGCTGTGGGACTCGGGAGCGTCCCCTGAAGATGTCGGTGCTTGGAGATAGCAGTTTCTAGTTCTATCTGGCCGATCCCGCTAAATCTTTAACCAAACCTTTGCCCTAGAAAGCACAGAGGGAGCACACAGGAAAGGTTTCTTTCAGCTTTAACCTGTGTGACCACAGGCGTTTCACAGAACCTCTCCCAGAGCCTGGTACACAGTAGGTGCTCTATAACGACTGATGAGTGCGTGAAAAAATGAATGGACGAATGCGGAAAGGAGCTCCCCTCCTTTTCACTAAGCAGAGAATGGGGATCCCTGGGTTAACTTCACCCTAGAGGTCCCCTCGCATTTTAAGGGTCCATATGGCACCTTGGGCCAACTTACTTTCTCCTTCTCAGAACCTTGCTCTTCCTTTCTGCAGAAGAGGAGCGGGGGACTGGATCTCGAAGGACCCTCTGGAGTCTCACGGGCTAGGCTGGCCAACCCCAACCAAATCGCACAACCTCTCCGACCCTCCGGGGTGATGGAGTGGGGGAGGGGCCTTCGGGAGCCCTCTCAAGCCTGGGGGCAGCGGCTCCAGCGCTGCCCTCGGGCGGCTCCACGCCCAACTGCCCCGAGGGCCCCGCCCCCCCTCCGGTCCGGTCCGCGCGCGCCCCGAGGGTACCTGGCCATTGTCCCGGCCGAGTGGCAGGTCGCGGGGCGCGGGGCATCGGATACGCAGCGCGGGTGGTCGCTCTTCGCGCTCGCCCGGCGAGCTGACTGCCGAGCCCGAGAGCTCGCTCACGTCGCTGGCCGTGTCCTCGCTGCCGCCGGGCCCCGGCAGGCCGACGGCGTCGGGCCGGCCAGCGCTGCGAGGCGTGCGCGCCGAGCCGCGGCGGCCCACGCTGTACGCGTCGAAGTCGATGGTCTTGTTCTCGTAGGCGCCCTCCACCGCGGCGAACATGCCGCCGTACTTCTGGCGCGGGGTCTGCGCCGCGCTGCCCGGCCGCGCCAGGTACACGGGCAGGTCGTCCTCCGTGTTCCACGCGCGCCGCCGGTCCGCCATGCCGGTCCAAGGCCGGCCGCCCGCCCGCGCTCCCTCCCGCCCGCGGCCCTGGCCACCGCCGTGCGCCGCGCTCCGCGCTCGCTGCGGGCCCGCGGCGGCCCAGGCGCGACTGCGGCCCGGGGAGGGGCGGGGCGGGGCGCGCGGCGGGGCGGGGCCGGGGCGGGGCCGGGGCGGGGCCTCCGGGCGGCTGCAGGCGAGCGCGGCGGCCGGCTACAAAGGACCGGGGGGCGGGGCCCGCGGCGGGGGCGGGGAGGGGCAGTGACGCGCCGCAGCCGCAGCGCCGAGGGCGGGCCGCCGAACCGCAGTGCCCTCGCCACACCCCCACTCCCCGCCCCCAGGCCGAGCGCAGGGCGCGAGGAGAGCGAGGGGTGGGAGCCTCGAGTATGCACACACACACACACACACACACACACACACACTCGCGTGCGGGCACACACACGCTCCTCAGGCACACACAGGTTCGCACTAGCACACCAGACAATTACGCCATACAACACGTGAGAGATGCACAAATCCGCTAGCGCACACACCACAGTCCATTCCACTCAGCTCCCCAGACACACTTTTGCACACACGTACAAGCTTGTACATATTCCGAGCCAATTACACACATCCTCGCCGTAAATTCTCCTAGTCACCCAACACCGCCAACCCAGCAGCAGTACGCCGAAATTAACTGCGCAACCTGACAAGCACTCACACGTTGGACCCAGCATTCATTCACTCCTCGCTATTCTACTGAGTGCCCGCTGGTGCCTAGCACGTGTTTGGTGCTGGGGACAGTGCTGTGGACAAAACACACCAAGTCCTGCCCTCTGGGAGCAGACGTTCTAAGGAGGGAGGAAGCAAACACACATAATGTGCCAGGAGGTGCTAAGCGCTGGGAAAGATGATACGGCAAGACGAGAGGGCCATGCGACGGCCCCATTCGCTCCAGCAGACAAGAGAACCACGTTCCTGCACGGGAACGAATGACACACACATACATGTTGCTCACTCCTACAACACCCACTCCACACAGACATTGTCACACACTCATACCCAAGGCAAACTCACAAGGTGACTCCACACAAATGCACTCATAAACCGGGTCAGGACGCCCACACAGAAATCCACACCAGAAATAAGGAAAGTTGGAAGCTTAAATAGGAACCCTCCCGGAGAAAGACACACAGAGAGATAGAGGAACACGTACATACACACATTCTCCTGTCAGTCACCCAGACAGATACATATTCCCCATTCTAGGGTCACCTCCCACCACCCCTTGTACAGCCTATCCTTAATGTGCCAGGAGCTTGCAAGAGAGGGTCCCAGGCTTCCTCTGACTTGGGCCACGTGGGAGGCATGGGGTCTTGGGGGTCATTCATCTGTGTCTCCCCTCAATCCTTCTTCGAGGCCAGGCTCCATGTGCCTCCCCTAGATACTGTCCCTCATTTTTCCATGATTATTATCAGGCAGAAGGGCCTGAGAGTCTCGGGGGACCTGGCGATCCCAGCTGCTCTTTCTGGACGGATGGGAGCACCAGCTGCTGACCCTCTGCAGGCGAGTCCCGACAGGCGGCATCTGGGGCTGGGTGGGGACCGCAGCAGGGGGCAAGAGTGCTTGGCCTCACACCCCAGGTCCTCCCTGTTCTGGGAGCTGTCCCTTCAGCACCAGGTCTGGCCAGTTCTGGAGTCCCAGACAGCCGGACTCACATTCTCATTCTTGTGACTGCCAGAACCCATGGACTGATCACTCCAGGGCTACTGGCTTCATAGTAGCTGACACCTCCCCACATTTGCTGTCTTGCAACCCTGTAACAAATTGCCCACTTGGAAGATGAGGAAACAGGAGAGGAGTAGTGAAGCAGATGTCTAGTGCCTCGGATCATACTGCTACTCAGCCAGGTCTGGAGCTCAGTGGCCATTTAGCAAGTCCCTTTTCCATGCTGGGGACATAACAATGAGTATTTATAAAGCCCTTGCCTTCAAGAAGCATATATGACTGCAGTGCAGGGAGTACTGGCCATAAAAAGCATAAGAACAGAGAATATCAACCCCCCCCCCCCACTCTCTCTTCTATCCACCCCATCCTCCATGCTGCCCTCCTCACTCCTTTGTCCCTGAGTACCCTGGACAGATTTCTGTCACAAATAATCCTCTTGAGGTCTGGAGGACTCTAGACTTCACTGCTAGTGTTTTCAGTAAAAACTTCCATCTGTCCTGGGAAACACTATTCCCAGTATATCCCAGGCAAGGAAATCTCATATTGAAGCCCACCTAGAAGCTTCTCCTAAAGCTTCACAAATATTCATAGCCACTAAACCCATAGAAATACCAGAGAATCCAAGAATATGAGTTAGACTGAACTTTTGAGGTCAATCTTCCATGCTTCTGCCTGCTCTCAACATTTTGAGAAGGCAGTCTCTCCTTGCTTAAATACCTCTCGTGCCAGAGATCCCACTGCTTTCCAAGAAAACACTTCCTGCTGTAGGAAAGGGCGAGGCAGCTGTCAAGACTAGGAGGCAGTGGGACAAGGAAAAAGGAGGGGAAGTCACCTTTTACAGAAGCAAGAAAGGAAAAAAATAGCTCCCCTTTACAGAGAGTTTACTACATGCCAAGGACCATTGTGGGCACTTTACATATAGTAATTGTTTTAAGCTTCACAGCAATCTTTGATGTAAGTAGCCTCATTTTACAGATAAGAAAACTAAGGCTCAGAGAGATAAGTGACTTGGCTGGGGTCACAGCTGGTAAATGATGCTGCTTAGGACTTAAACACAGTAGTCTGGTCCCAAAATCTGCATCTTAATGAGTACTCTTTACCCTCCCCAAGAAGTGTGGCTGAGAAGTCCCTTTAGGAGAGGGGAGATAAAGGAATAAGCCTTGGCGGGGAGGCGGGGGCACCTGGGTGGCTCAGTTGGTTAAACACCCGACTCTTGATTTCAGCTCAGGTTGTGATCTCACAGTTTGTGAGATCGAGCCCCGAGATGGGCTCAGCGCCAACAGTGTGTAGCCTGCTTGGGATTCTCTCTCATTCCCTTTCTCTCTCTCTCTCTCTCTCTCTCTCTCTCTCTCTCTCTCTATGCTCCTCCCCTGCTCGCACACAATAAACATTAAGGAACAACAACAACAAAAGAACAGGTCTCGGATAGTCCAGATTTGGGGGTTAGAATCCTGTCCTCCATACAACCTGGGGCAAAAAAATCATTCATCCTGCATCCAACATGCATTTGGACACCCACTGCATGTTACTTTATGTTACTCCTCAGGACTCCTCTGCACCCCTACAGACAAGGTAGGGGGGTTGACTTTTACGGAGTGCCTACCATGTATACATAAGGGTCTGTGCACTCACCGTTCATCTCTACACACTACACTCTGCTTTACACGGCACCAGCTCTCTCCCCAGCCCCATGTGGCAGACAACACCATCTCGATTTTCAGGCTGGAGCACTGAGGGGCACACACCTTACCCTCGCAACTCCAGTTAACTGCCAGGAGGTGATCACGCCGGGGTTTGGCTCAGCTTTGTCTGAGTGCTTCCTACAATGTCCCCTCATTCAAGGGTAGTAACCCAAGCGTAGCAAAGAAAGGGAGGCCAGAAACCAAGCTGGGGGTGTAAGTTAGGAAATGCACCCACCAGTCTGCAGGGAAGCCAAGAGAATGGTATCTGACGGAGGCCGGCAGAAAAAAAACCCAGGAAACCTGAGCAAACTGCATTCGGGCCAGAGGATGGCCGTGACCTTGCCCATCCTGTTCTCTGACTGCTCTCAGTCCTCCAGGAAAGGAGTGATCACAAGTGAATGAAACCGTGGCATTGGGGGAAGGATAAGCAAGGAGCTCATCCTGTCACCCCATGAGGGCTCCCGGGGTGATGGCAGAGAACAGGAAGGGTCACGTCATCACATGGCCATAGGGAGAGAACAGGAGAGACCACTCAGTTCCAATGCATATTCTCCATCAGGGCCCCTCTTGGGCAAACAAACACACAAAAAGATACTTTTTATAAGTGTCAGTTGTAGGGGCGCCTGGGTGCCTCAGTTGGTTAAATGTCCGACTTCGGCTCAGGTCATGATCTCGCGGTCCGTGAGTTTGAGCCCCGAGTCAGGCTCTGTGGTGACAGCTCAGAGTCTGGAACCTGCTTCGGATTCTGTCTCCCTCTCTCTCTGCCCCTCCCTACTCTCTCTCTCTCTCTCTCTGTCTCTAAAAGATAAGTAAACATCAAAAAACAATTTTTAAGTATAAGTTGTAAAAATAATGATTTCCAAAAAAAATGAGGGAAAGGGAAATATAGTTTATTGTTAGGTATGAATTTGTGAGGCCAGTAATGGATTATTTCAGTCACTTTGTGTAGGTTCAGAGAAGTTAAGCAAGCTGCCTAAAGTTGTGTGGCCACCAAGTGGCAGAGATACAGTTCAAGTTCAGGCCTGTTTGATTCTAATATGTCTGCTTTTTTCCCCCACTACCTCCAAATCAGTTCATAACGGATTATGGCAGGCAGAATAATATCCCCCTCCCAAAGATCCTCATCTCCTAATCCCTAGAGTCTGTGTAGATGTTATCTTGCGTGGCAAAAGGGAATTTGCAGATGTGGTTACATTTGGGATCTTGGGAAAGGGAGATTATCCTGGATTATCCAGTTTGGCCTAAGGTAATCCAAGCATCCTTATAAGCAAAAGAGGAAGGCAGGATGATCAGAGTCAGAGAAGAAGACATGATGACAGAAGCAGGTGTCAGAGTCAGAGAGAGATATGCTGTTGCCTTTCAAGATGGAGGAAGAGAGCATAAGCCAAAGACCAAAGGCAGCTTCTAGGAGCTGGAAACGGCAAGGAAACAAATTCTCCCCAGAGCTTCCCAAAGGAACACAGCCCTGCAGAGATCTAGATTTTAGCCCTGTGAGACCCAATGCAGACTTCTAATCTCCAGAGCTGTAAGATACATGTATTGTTTGGAGCCCCTACGTTCGTGGTAACTTGTTACACAACCACAAACTAATACAGCCATATAAAGGGCCATAAAGGAAGTCACTTCATTATTTGTGCAAAGTGGATGTGACTTCTGAGAAGGACACTATTCCCCACCAAAAATCAGGACTCTTGGATTCATTGCCTTTTTGTATTGTGTCAGGGTCTACAACTCTTTGTAACAAACCATCAGTAAGTTAGACATTCAAAAGGGGAAAAAAAACCTTTAATTGTGAAAAAGCATACATTTTAATGTACAAAATTACACAAATTATACATTTAACTAACATAGAAAAATACATCTTGGTAACAAGAGAAAATGCCAGCCTGGTTTACACAAGATTGAGCAATCATTACAAATCTTGAAAACCCAGAAGGGAGTTTTGAGCCTGATTCACAACAGATCGGGAATCCAATGAGTGTCTCCAGGGACTGAGCGCTCTGTTCATTTGCTGAAGGCAGGAGCTGGGGGACAGCCACTTCTCCTGGACCCAAGGGAGGTTCCTGCTGAAAAGCATCCAGAAGGAAAAGGGTTCTTCTCCTTTTGCCAGACCACTCCCATGCGAATCCACACTTCTAACTGAGGGGAGGGCCAGAACTCTGCCAAAATTCTGACCCTTGTGTTTATGAATCGCCGTATATAATATAAAATTCCTTTAATGCTCAAGCAGTAGCAAGGTGTAGAATCAGCGTACATTTGGGACCCAGTGGGAAAGTCTGCAATTTCCAACCTATTGTCTGTGCTTCACAGCTTTCACACGATATCCTCCCAGGAGTCACCCTGGAAGACTGAAGAGAACAGGGACATTCTGCCAAGATGAATTCTCAAGCCTTGTTCATCATCTTTGCCAATGACACCCAGGTCCCTTCCTTGCCTCCTCATCAAAAGTGGATTGTGCAAACCTGAACAATCTGAGTTGGAAGACCAACGGAGTCACACAACTCAGCTTCGTGACACACGCCCAGCCATGGCACTGAAATGCATCAGAGCATTTTCCAAGGGGTGAGGAAAGGTTCCCAGCATCTGCAGAGCACCAACATATGCAGGTGCTTTACAACACATGTGCTATCTCATCAAGGCTCACACCTTCCCTGACGTTTCCATGGAGGACGTTGAGATTGAGAGAGGTAAGCACACCATCCAAACTTGCACAACCAGTTGGTGGCAGAGGACAGTCCAAACCCAGTGTATCTGGCCCATAACTCCTTCTATGATCTCTATTCGAGTCAGACCTTGTCTTCACCCTCATTGAAAAAGTCTCAGTTAATAGTTATACTGTGACTGCATAGATATTTATTCCCCCATCACTTTTGACGTCATATCCATTAACATGGTATTACATTACTTTACCTTAGAAAAGAAAATATTGATACAGAGTTGATATCAAGCTTTCCGCCATTTTTAACAATCCCATTCATTTGTCTTCCCCTCCCCTTATTCCACCATCATATAAATGCAGCATCAATCCACCTGTGGACATAGCCTGATGATACTTTTCAAAGACAAAAAAAAATGGTGTTGGAGCAAACCTTCCTTTGATTTGTACCAGTTCTCCCATTAGTCTTTCCATGACTCCATGTAATACATTTGTGCCATGGATGCAAAAGTCAGATTGGGATGAGAGCTGTGCTTTCTCAAACCAGAGTAGGATTTAGGGAAGATCCAATGGGATAAAGAAAGCCAATCCTTCCATCCTAAGCCTACCAGCTTTTTAAAAACAAGTTTTGGTCCAAGGCACACACTATCTTTTTTTTAGAAATTCTTCTAAAACAGGGAAGAGGACTAAATACATGAACAAGTCCCAGGGGTCTTCCTTGTCCACCTCCTTAAGGCATCAAGAATTCCCAAAGAATTTATTTCAAGGCCAGATAGGACACAGTTGGCCACTGGCACAAATGCTGAACAGAAATCAGCTTCTATTTGGTTGCAAAACTGATAAAGCTATAGATAGCAGTGGATTTGGAGTATCTATTTCCGGAAGATTTTAGGATGCATTCGGCCGTACACAGGAGGTTCATTCTTGATGTCTACTGCATCACCCAGTTGTTATCCGAACTCCCATGTAAGCGTGCTGTGATCAGCCACCAAAAGGAGCTCAGCGTCAGGTTCTGCCACCATAGAAATGAATGCTACGGTGTCATGCATTTCGTTTTCCTAAGGATCATTAGCTGCTTAAAAGGGCCTCTAAAGGTGAAGTTGCCAAGCTGACTCATGGTCAAAAACATTCCGAAGATGAGAAGGTTCCTCCTATCAACTCTGAGTACACATTTCTTTCCTAGCAAGGAGCAAAAATAAATGAGTCTAATACAGAAGAAATCCCCAGTGGCATCTTGGAATCTAATTAACACAGGAGATGGCAGAACTGAAAGGGACAATTTGATGCTTTTCCCACTGGCTGCCCGTTAGAATCACTGGGGGCCTTTTTAAAGATCCCCGCTTGGGGCCCACCCAAGATAGGCTGGTTTCAAGGCCTGGAAAGGGGCCTGTGTGTTGGGTTTTTAAAAAGCTCTGTAGGTGAGTCCAACACGAAATCACAGTAAAGAATTATCGCTACCTAGGGCAATCTTTATAGCCTACCGAAGGCCTAGAGAGGGGGTTTGGCAAAGCTCAGTTGGCAGACCTCCCTGCTCCCAGCCCAGAGCCCTTTCCACGGCAAGGCCCTCTCTACATAGAGAAGGAAAGGTTAAGTCTCTAAAATACGTCACACGTGTCTAGCACCCTATTCTCAGAAGTAGATAGTGCTCAACAAAGTTTCACATTCCGGTCCTGGAATTTCACCCTGGATTAAACAAGAGTTGTGAATCTCTTAAAAGCAGCTCGCCAGCCTGAAGGTAAAAAAAGAAAAAAACCCAAAAAAACAAAACAGAGACAAAACACCTTCCCAAGTTGATAAAATTTATGCAATAAATTGCTGAGTAACACAAATAGAAGAAAGGGAACTCATCTTTTAAAGGGTTTGGCTTCCCCGTCCTCTGTAATGAGGGGTCACTAACTCACACAGTCATCTCATTGCAAAGCAGATCATAAACTTTGGATAGGCTCTGCTACCTGATTTCCACACTGGGAAACTAGGGTAGGGAAGGCTGTGGAGAGATGAACTTAAACCACAATCATCTCAGCCTGGCCAAGAAGCAGGTGAGTTTCCATGACATCTTGGGATTCAGGGCTTCTGCAGGGAGAAACGGGGCATAGATTCTATACGAAAGGAAAGATTCCTTGACCCGATGCATGTTGCTAAGTGATGCCATGCAGACTGTAACCCATTAGAAAATGAACTGCATCGGGCCCAGATCTAGAATTCCAAAACAGAAAAGCACAGTTGGAGAAGTCTCTATAAAGACGTCAGAACCAGATTCAGTCACATCTGCAATCAGATGACTGTATGACCCTGGGTCGGTCACTTAACCCCTTGGGTTTCTGCTTTCCTTACCTCCCCTGTTAAATGGGGAAAGGCAGGGGTATTTATAACAAATTAAGTCGCCAGTTCCAACAATGGATGCTTCCAGGTCTATCTTAATTACCGTGCCTCTGGTCTGCTCGGGAAGGGGGGTGGCATGGCCTTTCTGAACACACAGGTGGCAGTGGAGTCTACCTTGGTCCACAGAGCCATCAGACCACACTGCCTCTGTGTGTCTCCACCGCTGCCACACCTCCGGGGAACCTATTTTAAGAACACTGCCTCGCAGTTTATGGGGAAACGTTGCCATGCCAACTCCCTGGCTGTTGCTAATCATAATTTATGAATGCATAGTACAACCATCTGACAAGCAAGCTTCTCTTCCTTAGCTTAGGGACCTTTTCCAATCGTCATGACACAGACCACCTTGTTCATGACAGCACACAGTAGGTGCACAACAGACACGTATTGAATTAATGAAATGAAGAAAGCGTATGCACAACACTGAGGTCCGCAAAGTGCTTTTTCTGGTCACATTTCCATCTCACTCAAAGCCCAAAGATAGAGAGGCAGGGCTCTGCCAGGGTCCACACCGGGCCTGGGATGGACTGCTCCCCCCAGGGGTGCCTCACGGGTCCCAAAGAGGCTCAGAGACTTCCCTCGGGGAATCTGGGACGGACCGAGTCAATGAAGCAATACAAATGGACAGAAAGACCAGGGGTGGGTGATCAGGGACCCAGGACAAGCGTGACATCTGGGGCTGCCACAGGAGCCACAGGATCCACAGGGTACAGCTTGGAGGCAGCCCACATCCAGCAACAGAGATGAGCCTTGAAGGTGAGGCCAAGGTCCCACGTAAAGTCAGCTCAGAAGAGGCACTTAATGAGCATGTATCCACCAACTGACCCATTGGCTGATATAATTCGACCCCAAAGAGCAGGGGATTGGTATGTTTTGTTTTCTCCTGTTACCCCAGGTAGGCCCATCATTGGTGCCTGGCATTTAGTGGTGCTCAATAAATGCGTGCTGGTTGAATGAATGAATGAATCCCATTGAGCAACAAACCTTAACCCCAAGAACATGAGAGCCCTGAAGCACTCCAGTGGGGGCTGAAAACCATATTTTCCCTCTCCTTCTCCTTCTCCTTCCCCTTCTCCTTCCCCTTCTTCTTTAATACTCATTTGGAAAACACGCCATCTTTTTAAACTCAGAGGCCGACTTCTGCTTGGGAAAGGGAGGAGGGGAACTACGTTTGTTGTTCAGCATCTAGTATGCACCAGGTACCTGATGTTTCTCGTTTCCCCTGGTGCTGGCAAAGACAGTGATTGTGTGCCCTCCAACAGGAGACAGTCTACAGCTCAGGGAGGCCGCTGACAGGCCCTGGCGGATAAAAGGCGGAGGGTGGGATTTGAAATCAGGCTGATGGAAGCTGCAGCCAGGCTGTGCCCACAACATCAGGACGTCAGGTGTCTTCCTGGATTGTGATCTCTGCCAAGGGGGATCTGGAGCCCTCCAACAGAGCCCTCTCTTGTTACCAAGTAACATGTGGGATGCACCTGCTGTGTGCCAGGCGCTCTGCTGGATGCTTTACCTTCCCTGTCTCAGTCCTCAGGACGCTCCCATGGAGAGGCATGGTCCCTTTTCCAATTTTGCAGAGGGGGAAATGGACCCTCAAATTCTAGGCTCCCAGACTTGGACTGTGTTGTTAGTAATGCCATATTCCAGTCCCCACACACCTTCTTCTTCTATCTTGACAATAATTCCATGAATCTGCTGGAGAAGGTATCTTTTCTTCCAAAGGAGGAAACTTAGGCTCAGAAAGGTGAAGGTCACTGAAGCAGGCAAGCAGCAGAGCTGGAACCAGAACCTAGTCCAGGCCTTTCCCAGGTGACAGCAGTCACTCACCATCCCACCTGTGACACCACGGGCCCAGGTCCCTGTGCCTCTCGGGGTCACTGTATTTTCAGCCATCTGATCAGAGGGTTGGGCAGACCAGGCAAGGTAGGTGGTCGGCAGAAGAGACCCTGGGAGGGTGTGGTTGCCTGAAGCCCTCCCAAGGCTGAGTGTGCCTGTCGTTGGGAAAGGAGTGTGCTGGCCTCATTCATCTGAGCATGGCCATGAACATAGAAACCTTGAATTGCCAGGTCCACTGTCTTCCGAGAGAAGCCAGAAATTCGTATTTCTATGAGAAATCTTCTGGTTTTTCAATGGGGTTAGTATTGGTTACCCCAATAGTAACAAATACAATGCAGGTATTTGTACTTCTGTGTTCACAGCACATTTTCACAAGAGGCAGACGATGGAAACAACTCAAGTGTTGGTCGACAGGTAGACGGTCCACAGGATGTGACCTGTCCATCCACTGGAATATCATTTAGCCTCAAAAAGGAAGGAAGTTCTAACACCTGCAACAATGTGGATGAGCCTAGAGGCCATTATGGCTAGTGAAATAGTCCCCAAAGGACAACTCTGGTAGGACTCCACTTACATGAAGTTTTCAGAGCAATCATATCTGTCAAGATGGAAAGCACAATGGGCGTTTCCAGGGGCTGAGGCAGGGGAGAAGAGGGGGCTAGCGTTTAATGGGACAGAGTTTCAGTTCAGGAAGATGGAAATGTTCTGGAAGTGGATGGTGGTGATGGTTGCCCAACATGTGAATGTCCTAAACGGGGCATTTAAAAAGGGTTAAGGTGGTACATTTTATGTTTACGTACTCTACTGCTGTTTTTTGAACAAACCTAAGCCAAATGGGATGTGTTTGTGAGCCAGATCTGACCCAAGGGCTGTCCGTGTGCCCGCTGCAGACTAAGAGCTCTCTGAGATCTGCCCTGTGGGTCGTGGGGCCTGCCTGTCACTTACCCCTCGCTGAGCCAGCCCAGGCTCTGCTGAGGCCAAGGACTTTGGGGCAGATCCTGACCACCAGCCTGTCTCCTTATTGTCAATCTCTGCCAGTAGCAGCAGGGTGGGAAAGAATTCGGCTCATGGAGGTAGTACCACATTGCAACCGGCTTTTCATTCTGCCTTCCTGGGGGATGCTTAGGTTTCAGTGTCCCTGTTACGCCTTCGGCTGCCCAAGGAAGAGGGTGTCACAGACCTGTAATTTACAGGGAGGTATTTTCAGAGGCAGCAAACCCCTCAGTCTGCACAGTGGCTGGGCCATAATGCTCTTTAATGAGCTTTGAGTGCTTTAAGAATTTTGAAGTGCTGTGGTTATCTGGGGGACAATCTGTGGACACAGTTGCATGAAGTGACATATGGTTAGACTAGAAGAACTCTCTACTTACTCAGGAAGCAAGAAGACTGGGTACAGGAGCTTCCAGCCGGCCAGAGCTCACCGCACAGTAGGGACCCAGCAAGTGTTTGCTGCAGCGGGAAGAGTGTCCTCTCTGGGGGAGGACACATGCAGGGAGGGGCCACAGACTCATCCGCTGCCGGACTGCGAAGGCTACTGGAGGGCATGAGGCTGAACCCATTTTGTAGATCAGGAACTGAGGCCTCAAAGTCACCAGCCAGTTAGAGGCAGAGCTGGGTCTCTGGGTTCCTCAGTGGAGTCCTTTCCCCCTAGACTACGGGTGCTTGGTTTTTGAGGGTTCCAGTTTCATTTGAGAATCTAATGAAACCCATGGCCCCTCTTCCCAGGGAAGTGCTCACATGTGTACAATTTTTCGCACAGGTTAGAACCTTCACCTTAGCTCAGGCTTCCGCAGGAGCTCTATAATATCAAGATGACCACTGAGAATGCAAAAACGATAATCCTGCCATGGTACCACATCACCCATCGTGGGTGGCAGCTACAGAGAACTGTGAGTGTAATGAGTAGCTGTGGCAGGGTGTGGTCAGTCACATGAGTGAGAGAATCACATTTACAAACAGCCATGATCCCTGACGTGTGGAAAGCATCGTACGGGGTGCAGAACACTTTTGTAGCCATGAGCTCATTTGGCTGTCAGAACAAAACTGTCAAGTAGGTGTTTAGACCCTTAGACAGGTAAAGAAGTGGACATTCAAAATAATTTGTGCAAGGTGACACAGCTTAGGAGGGGCAAAGCCAGCCAAGACGTTGGGACTCCAGACCCAAGTTTCTTCCCACCACCCCGTGCCAATACGTACAGCTTCTGATAGTCAAGAGCCATCCTTTGGTCCCCTGGTTGGTATTATACAGAAGAGAGACATTCCCATGAATGACTTAGAATAGGAAGACAGTCCTCTGGCTTGTAACTCGGGTCCCTGGAAGGAACCACAGATCCTGGGGCCACTGCTGCTCTGTTGGTCATTCGGGAGGGATATAAATATTCCTCAGTGGGATGTGCGTGCCTCTGTGCTGTCTTCTTTCCTGCAACAACAAAAGTAGGGAGATGAGCTTTTAAAGGGGACATACCAGCCAGCATGGCACCCCCATGATGCCATCTGAACCACCAGCCTTTGAAGATGCTGGGAGGCCCTTTTTATCTCTAAGTGTGGTGGGCTTAGGGGCGCCTGGGTGGCTCAGCTGGTTGAGCATCCGACTTTGGCTCAGCTCATGATCTCATGGTTCATGGGTTCTAGCCCTGCATCGGGTTCTGTGCTGACAGCTTGGAGCCTGGACCCTGCTTCGGATTCTGTGTCTCTCTCTTTCTTTGCCCCTCCCCGGCTCGTGTTCTGTCTCTCTCTGTCTCTCAAAAATAAATAAAAACTGAAAAAAATTTTTTTAATGTGGTGGCCTTCAATCATGATATCTGGACACAATTCACCAGCTGCTCTCTCAGGAAAAGAATCTTAGCTTGGAATTAATAGACAGTGGCCTCTTTATTTGGGGTAGTTTTCAATTTTGAAATAATATGGAATAAATGTTCACGTGTATTTGTGCAGAGAGGGTTTCTAGCTTTCATGAGACTCTCAAAGGGGCCAATAGCCAATAGAAGGTTAAGAACTGGTCCAAAGGAAGAGACAGATTGAGGTTCTCAAGGATGTCTTCATTTCATCTGCTCAAGACTGGGCACCTGCTATATGGCAGGCTCAGTGCTAGGTGCTGAAGTTACAGGGCTTGCCCTTGTGAGGCTCCAGTGTGGTTGAGGAGACAGAGGGTAATCTAGGAATCACAAAAGAGCAGAAGTGAAGAAGGAAGGCAGAATGAGACAACCATAGGGAACCAGGAGATGACAATCAATGTGGGAAGAATAGGAGAGTCGGGGGGGGGGGGGACTCATCAGGCCGAGAAGGGTGAAGCCTATGCAACAGTCCTATGGAGAGAGAGAGAGAGCACAAGAAGCTGGTGTGGAGAGAGCAGAGAGTGGAGGGGCAGCACGGCGAGATGTGAGGCTGGGAGGGTCTGCAGTGGAGCAGATGCTGGGATGCAGGGAAGTTGGGGAGCTCCAGTGTGGGGCTGAGATATGGTAAGGGGTCAATTAATAACAGATAAAAGGAAGGAAGGAAATGAAGGAAGCAGAGGAGAGAGCCTACCTGGAGACAGAGATAATTGAATGGAGTCTTAAGTTTTCTGGGCAGAGGAAACAGCTGGGGCAGAAGCCTAGAGGTCCAAAAGAACACAGCTCAGCAAGGCGCATTGGCTTGCGAAGAGGAGCCTTCATTGCCCAGACAGAGGGTGGTCCAGGAAACAAAGGGGGCTGACAGTCAGTAAATGCATTTGGGCAGCCTGACAGTTTGCAGAAGGGGATCCCAGAAACAGCAAAGCCGTATCAGAGAGCAGCCTCCCTTTGGAGTGCCACAACTGCCCCATAACTGACTTCACTGGGGTGGGCTTTGCAGTAATGCCCAGGGTCTCCAGAAATGGATAATGGTGGGTCATGCATGGTCCACAGCCACATCCATGATATGGATGTTGGTGAGGATGCCAACCATAGCATGTCCTGTGTGCCCTAGTATTGGAGTAAATAAAGTCAGATCACACTCACTTAGGTTATCTGTTATCTGTTTGTGTAGGTGTTTTATTTGCTTTTTTATTTTATTTTATTATGTTTATTTTTGAGAGAGAGAGAGAGAGAGACAGACAAAGTGTGAGCAGAGGAGGGGCAGAAAGAGAGGGAGACACAGAATCCAAAGCAGGCTCCAGGCTGTGAGCTGTCAGCACAGAGCCTGACATGGGGCTCAAACTCACAAACCGTGAGATCATGACCTGAGCCAAAGTTGGGTGCTTAACTGACTGAGCCACCCAGGTACCCTGTGTAGATGTTTTCTAAGTCTGCTTTTCAAAATGTATTTTCATATATCTTATAAGCTGCTTTATATCTTTTCACTTGAAGTAAATAAGACAAAAATAATTTCAATTCCAGTCTTCAAAGCTTATAGGATCATTGGTACCCAAACTTCACTATGCATCAGAATCCCCTAGAGAACTTTACAGGAATTCAGATTCCTGGGCTCAACCCCAGACTTAGGGAGTTGGTATCGAGGAGGCAATCTCAGAAATCTATTTTCAGTGAATTTCATGCTTATGCATCAAGCTGGGTGATTTTCATGCATTATGTTCATGCATCAGGTACCAGGCATTTAGGCACTGATGCATTGCATGATGCTTGTGTATGAATCTTTCAGAGCAAAGTCCTCTTTATTGGAATAAGGAGAGTGACACCAAACATAAGAAATCATCATCTGTTGGGGCACCTGGGTGGCTCAATCAGTTAAGCGTCCAACTCTTGATTTCAGCTCAGGTCATGATCTCACTGTTCATGAGATCGAGCCCCACTCTGACAGTGTGGAACCTGCTTGGAATTCTCTATCTCCCGCTCTCTCTGCCCCACCCCACCAAATAAATAAATAAGTTTTAAAAAAGAAATAATCATCTCTTGCCTATGTCATGCATGAGGTTGGTGCCCAAATCCTTGCACTGATCTTGCATTCATCAAGAAATTAACATAACAACTCCTCTACCATCAGGTAGAGACATTAGGTAGGTGACACCATAGGGTCACCTCCACACCTCCAACACCATGTGGGTCACTCATAGATGATACTTCCTGATAAAGTTACATGTAAAAAATTATTACAATACAAAGATACACAACTCATGAGAGGTAGCCAGCAGATACAATAAATAGGAGAAATCGCTCTGGGGGATTACATGTAACAGGGACTCTAAAAAGGACTTTAAAATAAGAATGATTACAACATTCACAACTACATTCTATAGATATAAAATAGAGTAACTGATAGAAGACCTCAGTGGACAGGTTAAACAGTAGACTAGACACTGATGAAGAAAGACCTTGTGAACTGGAAGACAGATCTGCAGAAATCACCCAGGATTCAGCACAGAGAGGGGAAGGGGCAGAGGAGGTTACTCTAGACTTACAGGTTATAAATTGCTTTTCTGAGGAGGTGATATTTGAGCTGAGACTGAAATAACAAGGAGCATCCAGCCATGAAAAGAAATTTGAGTCAAGAGCCCTAGGCAGAAGGGGCAGGCAGGCAAAAAGATCAAGATGGGAACAAACTTGGCAGGACCCAGTTGGCATGTTTGAAGACGAGAGAACAGGTCACTGTGGGTCCAATATGTGAGAAGACACCAGGGGAGGAGGAGAGTGTGATCCTGTGAATCCTTGTAGAGTCAGTGAGTGGACTTAGCTCAGGAAGTAGTGGTTAGCAGGAAGCAAGTGTCAGCCAAGAGTAAAGAACTTCTTAACAATGAGAACTAATCATCACTCCTTCCTTCCCTCCCTCACTCTTTCATTCATTAAATCATTCACTCACTCACTCACTCACTCACTCACTCATTCACTCCCTCATTCATTCTCTCACTCATTCACTCTTTCATCCATTCACTCAATTCACTCACTTATTAACTCATTCACTCACTCACTCAATTCACTCTCTCATTTACTCCCTCATTCACTCCTTAACTCACTCACTGACTCATTCACTCATTAATTCATTAGCTCATCCATTCACTCATTCATGCACCCACTCACTAACTCATTCATGCATGGATTCTTTCATTCACTCATTCACTCATTCATTAAGTCATTCACTAACTCACTCGTTCATTATTCATTCATTCACTCATTTACTCATTATCAAGTACCTACTATATACCAGACATATAAGAGGAAATTGAGAATATTGAAGAGGACTCTTGCATTTGGAGGAAAATTTAGCCAGTGGACTGTAAGGTCCCTTCCCACCATGTAACTTGATGTTTCTATATAGCCATGGCAGGTGTTCACAAGCCTCAGAGAGTTGGAGAGATATAAGCTCCAGCCTCCCTTCCTGGTCCAACTGGGGAAGCAAATGCATGAGCAGATAACAGCAGAGATCCCAGGCAGGGAGATAACCACATGATGGGGAGGGGGGAAGCCCTTGGGTATCAGAAAATGAGGGCAAAAATGGGGACACTAGTCCATGCCCTACTTAGTTTCAGACCTTTGTGAAGATAAGATCTCCTCTATGAGAGAAGGTGCTCTGACAGGACGGGCCCACACAGATGTGACTCTCCTTGACACCATTCACCTAACCCCCAAGGTCAGGCAGCCATCAGTGGGGATGTATACAGGAGATGAGAAGGTCATACTTGGGGACCGTTTCATCACCGCCCTTTCTCTCACTCTGATGTATTAATCAAAGCAGTGCCGACCTGACCTACTTCATAGATTAAAAATGCCCAGAAAGTAAAGAACTGGTGTTCTCTGCTCAGATTCCTCTCTCTCTCTGATTCCTCTGTGTCCTCTGCACTGTCATAGTTCCAGCCAGCCCACCACCATATATTACCTGGACCACCAGGACAGCATCCTAACCAGGCTCCCTGCTTCCAGGTAGAGCCCTGCCCCTCTCCACGCTCCACACAACAGCCAGAATGACTAGAAAGCTGAGTGATCACTCCTTCCCTTCCACTCCCTGGCTTTCTCTGCCCTTAGGATAAAGCCAAGTTCCTTAGACAGACTTCTGGGGACCTGCAACATCTAGCCCCGCCCACATCTCTTATCGCTTCACTTGAGATTCAAGCCCTTCCACTTCCTGCAGTGGCCACATGAACTCCTTGCACACTGAGCATGCTCACGGTGGTCACACAGCAGCGCTAGGTGTCTAAGGTTGGAATGAGTGAGTGAGTGTTTGGTGGCACGTGCTCCTGGCACAGAGGGGGACATTCAGTGGGTTCCCTCCACTTTCATTCTCTTCTTGGTGTTTGGGGGTTAGGACTTTCTTTCCATCAGCACTTTATCAGGAGCGGTTCCTGAGCCAGAAATGGTTTCCCTTTTCATGTCCCCCTCGTCTGAACGTGCAGTCTAGCTCAGTCGGTAAAGCAGATGCCTGGCTCCCTGTATGCTGAGTGCTGACTGAGCACTCAGGATTTGCACAAATGCAAGGTTTGTGCCGTCAGGAACTTGCGCGACAGGACCGAAGGACCAGCAGCCTCCACAGGGTGATCGAGACCCTGGGGAGGAGAACTTGGGTAAACGGGGGGCAAGGAGGGTTATGTGGGAGCTCCTGCCCCGAGGGGGACCTAGTGCTCCAGGTGGGAGGATCAGCAGAGACAAAACCTGATAATCCAAGAATTACAGGGACAGCAGCCCTGGACCACACCTCTCATGTGTCAGCCAGTGTCCTGAGCCCTTGACAGGTATTGCCACACTGAATCCTCACGACCCCCCATGATGTGTGTTTTCATTTTCCTTGTTCACAGAGGAGGACACTCGTTGAGGCTTAGCAAGAAATTTCCCCAAGGTCCCACAGCCAGTAAGTGGTGCAGCTGGGATTTTAAAGGAGACCCCGTCAGACTCCAAGGCCCACAGAAAAACACGCATGAAAACGGCCCCAAGCAGAGGAGAAACAGCCTTCGAAAGGGGGGGTGGGGTGCAGACAAAGGACAGATTAAGCCTAAATCAACTTAATGTGATTCTCATTGAATGCAACCCAGTTCCAACATATTTCCTCAGGGAATAATCGGCATTTTCTTGCAGGTAAAGGGAATCAAATGCAAAATTCATCGTGTGTGTGTGTGTGTGTGTGTGTGTGTGTGTGTCTGTGTGTGTGTGTGTCAAACAAAAGCCTTCAAAATTTAGGAATCTATTCCGTTGGCTCCATCTGGCCACTAATTTTTATGTTTTAAATGATGTCTGTTTGTGATCCACATTATGCTATAAACAGGCTCGGTGTGAATCACGGTGTTTTAATTAGAATATTAGTTATTCTGAAGAAGCTATCTAAAATAAGTCCTCACATAATTAGTTGAGAAAACCGATCCCCAGAGACAAAGTGGCCCCACGGTAATCACCCAGCTTGATAATGGCTGAGCTTGGAATCGATCCCCAGTCCTCCAACCAATGCCCTCTCCGCTTCACCCCTGCCAGCTTCTTCCCGCGCTGGGCATAAAGCTGTTTTGGTGTTTGGGTGAAATGGGGATGAGCTCCCTGCTCTCAAGCGGCTCACATTTTTGGGAGGGCCACTCCTTCATGAACTCCAAAGTGGGACCATGTCCCCATTCCCGTAACAGATGTTTCACTAGAGCTGATGGGTTTCTTCTCACCCTATGCCTCCTTTTAAAAAAAAAAAATTTACCATTCATTCATTTTTGAGAGAGACAGAGACAGAGCACAAGTGGGGGAGGGGCAGAGAGAGAGAGAGAGAGAGAGAATCCAAAGCAGGTTCCAGGCTCCGAGCTGTCAGCACAGAGCCTGACGCGGGGCTCAAACTCACGGACCGCGAGATCACGACCTGAGCCAAAGTCGAATGCTTAGCACACTGAGTCACACCCGGGCGCCCCTCCCTCTATGCCTTCTGAACATGTGGGGTTTTCTGGCCCTTCTCAAATCCAGAACCGTCCCCCTCCTCAAGCATCTGGGATGGATTTTGCTCAAACTCTTCTTGGATGCATCCTCTTATGGGCAGCTCACCACCTATGCCAGGGAAACTTGCTCCACTGGGCAGCTCTGACTGGTGGGAAACTCCATTCTGTGTTTTCTCAACAACACCAAGCAACTCTCCGAGCCTCAGAGGACACTAGCCAGGTGTCCTACAATTTAACTTGACTGTGGCACCATCTCCCGGAGACAGTGTCAGACCCCATAGGGTAAGGGCTCAGTCCCACAAGACTGTCCCCCCTTAGGATGCCAACCCCAAGTCCCTCCAGCTGTCACCTGTGTTTCTGGCTGGCTGCCTATAAATTGGAGGTTCTTATGATCCCTTCCTCGGGTTCCATTAACTTCCTAGAGGGGCTCACGGAACTCAGAGAAATGTTAACATAAGTTTACCTGTCTGTCATAAAGAGTATTGTAAAAGCTGGAGATGAAGAGGTGAGGCATAGACTGAGGTCCAGAAGCATCCTGAACACCGGAGATGCTGTCCCCATGCAGTTGGGGCTGTGTGACCTTCCCAGTAGGTGGATGCATTCTGGTTCGCCAACCTGGAAGCTCTCTGACCCCCATCCTCTGGGGGTTTATGGAGGCTCGATTTCATAGGCACAATGGGTTAAATCATTGGCCTCTGGCAGTCCAGCTGAATCTCCAACCCTCTCCCCTGGCCAGAAGCTCTGGGGAGGGACTGAACGTTCCAACTTTTAATCACCGGGTGGTTTCCCCTGACAGCGAGCATCCGCCCTCAGGTGACCCAGGGGCTTCCCGAAAGTCGCCAGCATAACATAACATACCCAATACATCTTTATCACTCACAACACTTAGGAAATTCCAAGAGTTTAAGGAGCTACATGCCGGAATGGTGGAGTAAGATACTCCTTATTGTGAATCACGATATTACAGAAACTCATCCATGAATGGAGTTAAAATGACACTTGCTAGAAGTGAATGAAGCCACTGAAGGAGTGTTCCATGCACATTTCAAGCCAGCACGGGGTCCGCTCACAGAGACTGGCCTCTCTTCAGACATGCGGAGCCTGGTTCCACGTGTGCTGTCTCGCGTTTCCTGGGAGTGAAGGATGGCCCAGCTCTGCCGGCTTCACCCGCCAGAGGGGCCTGCCCCAGGGTGTCCGCTACACCCCAGAAGAGGGGAGGCAACTTGCTGCTCTCAGGCCCTGGCAGGTGCAGAGAAGGGCGACCACAGTGCTGAGCTGGTAAATGATAATAAAAACTGGGACTCAGGGGGGAAAAAAGCCCTGATTCTTTTAGTGTCTGCCAATTGCTGGGGTGTAAATACTTCAGCCGTGGCTGGTCTCAAGCTGCAAGTGGGGCGTCACTGAAGAGTTGGTAAGAGATGCTCGTGATCAGCTCTCGTGTGCCAGAAGGAGCCACTCCATCACACCAGTGTGTGTGCGTGTGTGTGTGTGTGTGTGCGTGTGCGTGCGTGTGCTTGGGAAGACTGGATGCACGCACGAATGAGAGAGGGATTCCAATGTTGTGAAAGTAATGGGAGAGAAGTAGAATGAGCAGAACGTGTTTCTAACTGCCGTGGATACAACTTTACAAGTAGACCAGGCCAGGCTCAGTGCAAAAAGCATTTTCAGCAGCTTCTTCAAACTGCTTTCAGAGTCATGCCTCTGTCTTTTTATAAAGAGGAATGACCGCGAAAGGCACGGCCTCATAGCTCCCTACCTGTGCGTCTTGGGGCACGCTACTGAGTCTCTCTGTTTCCTCGCCGGTAACGGGAGGGGGGGGGTGATGACACCCACCTCACAGTGCTGCTGGGAAGAGGGCAGCAGTCAGAGGCCTCAGCAAATGGGAGAGCCGGCACCTGGGCCTTGGCAAATCATGGAGACGCCAGACTACCGCTCCTTGAGGGTGGCCATGTCCCCAGTGCCCGGTGAAACACCTGCAGTGTCCCACACGTGCCACGGTTATTTTTTTTCTGCTTTAAAATATTTATTCATTTTCAGATTCTGTGTCTCCCTCTCTCTCTCTCTCTCTCTCTGTCCCTCCCAAACTCGCGCGTGTGCTCTCTCTTTCTCAAAAAAAAAAATAAATAAACATTAAAAAAAAATAAAATCTTTATTTTTAGAGAGAGGAGGAGGGGCATAAAGAGAGAGAGAGAGAGAGAGAGAGAGAGAGAGAATCCCAAGCAGACTCCAGGCTGTCTGCGCAGAGCTGACGCAGGGCTCGATCCCACAAACCACGAGATTGTGATCTGAGCGGAAATCAAGAGTAGGATGCTTAACTGACTCCAACCAGGTGCCCCCCAATGGTTATTCTTGAAGTGCATTTTGAGTAAGAGCAGTGGGGTCAGCGAGCTTAGTGGGTAATGTGGAAAGAGCACATACTAAGGAACAGGTGAGCCGCTGTTCAATTTCCATGAGCTTCCTCATCGTATGGCATATAGAAAATACGGATAAAGATAAAACACTTCCCTCCCCAAATGCCCTAATCTGTGTTTCAATATCAAGATTCATAGAAGCCATTTTCACTTTCACTGTTCTTAACGTTCTGGTCTAATTGACGGATGCGTTCATGAGTGGAGGCCCCTCTGAATCTCATTATGCCAGGGCTCCTGGGTGTATCGATCCTATTTAGAAATAAGGCAATAAATCGTCCACAGACGTAATGACCCAACCCACAGGCTGCCAAGGGAGAGAGTCCAGAAAGCAGAGCTTTCGCACACATTGTCTGTCTTTAACTTTTGTCACCAGTGTGGATTTCTGAATCGCTAGTAAGTATCAATGGCTTTAAAAATGCTTGTTCCCTTTGAGACAGTCATTCCATTTCCGAGAATCATCCCGAGGAAATAGTCTTCTGTGAAGACTAAAATTTGTATGCGATGGTGATCACCATGTTATTTATTACAGAAAAAAAAAAACCACAAGAAAGCCAGTCAAATGTTCAATAACAGGGGTCGAGAGAGTTTTGTGGCATATAAACCATGGACAGTGAAGTTTATGAAGACTGTGTTAGCAGGGGGAAAAGTCTACAAGATGAGGTGATAAAATTGTACGTTGATTCCTACTATGAATATTGTGGGGAAACATACCCATCGGGATAAAAAGGGACATGTGCCAAAATGTTAACAGTGATTTGGTTTCTATGGTTTTTAATGGTTTCTCCTATTATTATTATTATTGTTTTATTATTTTTAAAAAATGCTTTTATTTTTGAGACAGAGGAAGGGGCAGAGAGAGAGAGAGAGGCAAACAGAGGATCCAAAGGGGGCTCTGTGCTGACAGTGGAGAGCCCGATGCAGGGCTTGAACTCACAAACTGTGAGATCATGATCTGAGCTGAAATCATGAGTCATACACTTAACTGACTGAACCACGCAGGTGCCCCTTTAATGTTTTCTTCCTAACTGCAATTACTTTTGGTAATTTGAATTTTTCAGTAGGTACGCAAGCATATGATGGCCTCTGTTACAAAGCTAGCACATCTATAGGAAAGAACACATACAATGGTACTCCTCATTTCTCACTTGTTAGAAATACTTAGAAGGTCTAATGTCCTTTTCTCTAGTGTTAAAGTAATTTGTACTCTCTCTCCCTTGGATGTAACCTTGAGCTTGCTTTATATGGCTGAGTCAGTAACTCAGTATGGCCTGGGATTTTCCATGCACACAAAAATGCGGAGAAAAGCCACCTTCCATCAGATCGAACGTGGAAGATAAGTGCCACATCATGGTCTATTTTCCCACGAGGATGGATTCTCCTATATTTCTTGTGAGTATTAATCTAGTCTTACTTGTTTGGTCACTTTCTTTCCTTGGTCCAGTGAGCAGCTCAGAAAGGTGCTGAGTTATTCTAAATTCTTTTTTTAAATTTTTAAAATGTTTATTTATTATTGACAGAGAGAGACAGAGTGTGAGCAGGGGAGGGGCCGAGAGACAGGAGACACAGAATCCGAAGCAGGCTCCAGGCTCTGAGCCGTCAGCATGGAGCTCGACGTGGGGCTCGAACTCATGGACTGTGAGATCATGACCTGAGCCGAAGTCGGACGCTTCACCGACTGAGCCACCCGGGCGCCCCTATTCTAAATTCTACGCCTGCATATATTACCTCGAATTCACAGGATGAGCACTGCAAACACCTGTCACCGCCTTCCAGTCCAATCCCAGCCCAAACCTGTCTCCAAATAATAGCCAGAGGGGTCTTTCTAGGATGTAAACGTAGTCCTGACATTCCTCCAGCAGGCTGAAGAGCCTTCCGTGGCTCCCACCACCACATCAGGCCTTGACCGTGGACATGATTTTCCCCCACGCAGCCCACATAGCCCAAGGTCCACTCATGCCCATCCTACCTTTCCCAGACACAGCATGTTCTTCAGACCCTTATCTGGGCTCAGGCTATGGAAAGACACCATTGCTGACCAGTCGACAGCTATTCCCAATCCCTTTCTCCCTTGTCACCTCCCACCCGAGAGGTTGGGAAGGTGAAAACTGGTTTTCAAGTAGAAATGGTCACGGGACACGTTTATGGGTGAATCTGGCCAATATGATACAAAGCAAAGCTGGCTGGAGCCATCTGGGAAAGGTTTTCCTTTCCTTTTCCTCTTGGGACACAGATGTGAAGTCTGAAGCCACAGCAGCCCCCTTGTGACCTCAAGGCGATAATCACCAAGAATAAACACAAAGAAGCGGAAGCCAGTGGAGCTGAGCGATGGAGGACAGCTGGGCGGTTGATGGTCATCAGTGAAATGACAGACCAGCCTCGAGGCTGATAAGTTAGGGTGAGGGGTTCTATTGCTAGTGGCTGCATATCTTGTACTGGACTCACTTCTTCCCTCATATTCCACAACGCAGACAAAACGGGGAGCTCAGTGGCTGGAACATTCTAGAAGTTCCGTTTCCTCTTCTTCCTAAGCATTCTTTTTGGGACAAACCTACTCACCTGTTGGGAATACACTGTACCCAGAACCATATATTTTACTGAGATATACCAGGTTGTCTGGCACATAATTTGGCATATCATCTGGTGTGCAATTTGACTGCCCGTGACAGCAACCAAATTGAAGTGGCTTAGACAAAAATAAGACCGTATGGCAAGGAGATCTCCCATACCGGGAGGGAAGTCTGAACAGCCATCCCCAGGGGTAACTGGGCTCCACACACAGCTGGGACCAGTGACCCTTAAGCACTACAGGACGCTCTCACCACTTTTCTGTTTCTCCTTGGCTGATACTGGTTTCCTTCTTATTCCGCACCAGCTCGCTCCCTGTAACAGGGCACAGACACATTGACAGCTCCCAAAGTCACCATGGGGTCCTAATCTGAAAGAATCTTCAGCAGTTTCAGAGCAGGGAGCAGAGCCAAGGGAGTTCAGCGCCCCCGCAGGACAGGTGTAGGGAGGAGTCTCCCCAGCTGGACGCCTGTGCTCGTTGGTCCCCCTCACTCCACCACCCACCCCTCCCTCCCCAGTACACACAACCAAGATGCCTCTAGAGCAGGGTGATGTGCCCAAGGCAAAAGCCATGACTCTGCGTGATCATGAAAACTGTCTTGGTTTGGGTGCCCCTAAAAGCAGAGCCTGACGCTTCTGAGAAGCACACAGAAGACCGTTTTCTGCTTAGAGGGTGGGAGCCCATGCCTCAGGTGGGCACAAGGTAATTACTGTATTCATGCCCATGGTACAGATGAGGAAGCTGAGGCTCAGAGATGCCAAGCAACTTGTCCAAGGTCACCCAGGTGGAAAGTGGGCAAAACCAGCATTCAAGTCCGGATCCGCCTTGCTCCCACGTCCGGACTCCCGCAGCGCACCTCGCTGTCCCCAGAGTTTCAGCACAAAGGGACAGGTGGGCAAGAGCCAGTCCCTGAGTGCCTTTGAGAAGGTGGCCTCGTTCACACAGCCCCGACCAGCCAGCCTGAGATTTCAAAAGCTAGACATTTTTAACCTTTACCTAAAAAGTAAAAGAAAACATGCAGGGAAGCGAACGGAAACATTATCAGTGAACTTCCTTAAAAAAGAATAAAAGCACTGGGCCAGTCACGCAGGGAAGGTGGAGGGTTTCCGTTCCTTTATTTCTGTTGAAAGCTACAGCGCGTCTCCTCCCTGAGCTTTGAGGCTCACACCTAACCCCAGAAGGCGTCTCATTACCGAGCATTGCTGGTCTCTATTTGCCTAGGTCATTCAGAGACACCCAGCCTATGACATCCGTAAATCATTGCAGACCAAGCAGAGGCCCAGGGCGAGGTGGCACAATCAGCTCAGGGTACAATGAGATGTGGCCGGTCATCCATCAGAGGGCCCAGGGACCAGATGGATGCAAATAATGACTAAGAAGAATGGTTCCAGGGCCCAGAACAAGAGGCATATAATGAAAGGGCAACACTTGAAAAAACACAAACCACACTGTCACTTCTGTCATCGTGAATCTCCAAGAACCACCCCCCCCCCGCAACTGAAATGCAAAATGCAAAAACGAGGCTCCCTAACGTGACTCCCTCTGACCTCGAGGATGTCGAGCATCAGTAGCAGGAAGGGTGGCGGGCTCTGGGTGACAGCCCCTTCTCATGACTTGTGTGATAATTCAGATGCAGCAACGCAGGTGACACATCAATGGTGTGGCTCCCCTTCTCCTCCCTTTTTCCCCAACCATCACCGCCAGCCTCCCTTCTACCTGCATGTGACGGCTTTGTTGTTTGGCCTTTTTGCGCTCCTCGGTGACACTCACAGCACCCTGGGACTTCCTAACTGGTCCTTCCCTTCCTCACATCCACTGGTGGCCTTGCTGTCCACCTCCAAACAGCAGCCACAGTGAACAGACAGCAGGCAGTCCACACCCCTGCTTTGAAAATCTCCCGTGGCTTTCCCACTGCAGCTCCCGACCCAGACTCCCGCCCTGGCCCACGGCCCTGAATGGCCAGCTCACGTCTGCCTCCCTGACCACATCCCCCGACGCTCCCTCCCACGCTCGCTGCCCTCCCAGGACTCGCGGCCCTTCACCGTCCCCTGAGTGGCCAGGTCCTCTCCTGCCTCGAGGACCTGTACGTGCTCTTCCTTCTGCTGGAATGGTTGCCCCTCAACACTCAGAGACCTTCTACTCATCCTCCAGATCTTGGCTTGGCTGTCACTTCTGGAGGTTTCCCCTACCAGATGCCCCCCCCCCCCCCCCCCGTTACAGACCCTCACTGTCCTCTTCTTGGCAATCACAATGACTGATATTGCTGGATTTCTTAGGTAAGTATTTATGGACCCTCTAAGACAGCTGTTTGCTTTTTGTGGCCAGGATGGTTATGTCTCTGTCGCTCACCGCTGGTGCCTCTCCACTGAGCCCAGGGCCTGGCACAAAGGAGGTACTTGAGAAACAACATGTTTGATAACTGAATGAATGGCCCTTATCCTAGACTGATGCCATCCTGGTTAAGAGGCTTTCAGACGAATTCTCTACTCTTGGTTCATGTTTGGATTTTAACGTCTAACCATCTTTCTTTTCCAAGAAACGAGCAACCCAAAACAACCTAAAGCCAAGAATTTTGCACCTTCCCCTGACAGTAAGCGCCAATGTTTACCTCTCCTTGAAGAAATGGTATAAGAATAATGAAGTCCTAGGCACGTAATGATCGCTGATATTTATGGCTGGGGTGCTGTACCTAGTTAGTCCTCATGACCACCCCGGGAGGTAGGGCCTCTCCCGAGGAGATGGGGTCATGGGGTGCTGAGTGCCTTGCCCAAGGTCTCCCATTAAACGTGGTGTTGCTGGAGTTCCGATCTGGGTAGTTTGGCTCCTGAGCCACGCTCTTGAACGGTTCACTCCAGCACCTTTGGCAGGAAAAATAAAAAAACAGCCAATCTCTTCCCATACTTAGGTCTTGACAGGTTCAGGCAGGCTTTGGTTCATGGGTAATGAATGATGGTGGGCCCCTGTGGGCTGTGTGGGACAGAGAGGAGAGGAGCTCGGGGCTGCGGCGTGTGATTTCAGGGGGAAGCTGTCAGGGGAAGGATAGAACAAATCTTGTCTTAGCTGGTTGCTGGTAGATCGACTTTCACTGCTCCCACATCTCCAAGGCACGGGAGGAAACTGGACAGCCTCTGTGGCCTTTCTGCTTTCAAGGACGTCTCCTGGCAAGCAGCATCGAGGGCTCCCCATTGGCCGAGGAGGCCCCCACCTTGGCAGAGGTCACCAGGGTCTATGCCTCTGTCAAAGCCACCTGGGGACCTTTCAAAAGTGTTAATCCCTGGGCGCCCCTGGGCCAAGCAGGTAGAGTCTTTGGGCCCCGGGCCGGGACACCTCAGTGTTTAAAGCTCCCCAGTGGGTGGGAATATGCAGCCGGAGCTGAAGGTCATGGTCCCGAGCTGTGACCCTTCTCAGAAGGAGAAACAGACTGGAGATGTAGGAAAGTCACTCGAGGTCCCATGAGGCATGGTGAGTTTCGAAGAGAATTTGCCAATGGGACCCCTGGTCAGGATGGCTATTAGTCTCTCTCTCTCTCTCTCTCTCTCTCTCTCTCTCTCTCCCCCAGATGCTGACTTTGCCAGTGAGTGGCAGGGTGGGGGCTGCCATCAGATCTTAGGACCCCCTCTGTCCCGTTCAGGGTCTCTTGGCTGTCTCATTTCCGGAGCTGAGGTGCTGCCACAGCTTCCAGCTCAGAGAAAGCCCCAGGTTCGCAAGCTGGCCGATCCAGCCCTAGTTTCCATGGATACTGCAGTTCAGGAAGGTTCTGGAAGGTTCTGGAAGTGTGGATGGGCTAACCTGGGATGACACATCAAGTCTGCGTCACTCATTCCTCCGAAGCAGTGGGCTGAGGCAGGTGCAGGTGGGTGTGGTGGCAGGGGCCACACCCCTTCTGCAGGGACTAATGTGCCTCAGTGCCCGCCCGAAGCAACGCTTCTCAGCCCCTGCAGGGAGGCTGGGCTGACGGTGCTCCCGGCAGATTTCCCTGAGTAACCAGCAACAGAAGCATGGCTGACAAGGACCCCTGCTTGGTCTCTAAGAGCCTCCTTTCTAATGCCACCACCCTGGTCAGATCCTGTCACAAAACCAGGATCGGCAAACACCATGCTGGCCCAGAGTGCCTTGGCAGGACCCACGGCTGTGAGCGAGCGCAACACAGGCTGATGTCAGCAGGTTCTGGAACCAAGAAATTGCTGCAGGAGTGGAGGCAGGTAGCACAGGAAATACCGAGTCACTGAGCCTCAACAAAGCATATGATGTAGGATGCTTTACCGGAGTCAGCTCTGAATTCAGGATTTCTTAAGGGAGAGTCATTATTTACTGCATAGCAATCAGGAGCTTGGGTTCTGGAATCAGTTTGGAACTGCCACGGTTCAAATCCCACCTCTGCCGCTCATCAGCTGTGTGATCTTGAGCAAGTTGTGAACCTCTCTGTTTCCGCATCTATAAGAGGTAGACAGTAATATCTATTTCACAGTGGAACTTGTAATAATTAAGTGAATCGATGTGTGCAAAGTGCTTAACACGCAGCCTGGAACGTGATAAGCACTACGTGCTAGCGTTGTCTTAGTCTGTTCCACCTGTTGTAACAAAGCGCCGTAGATTGGGTGGCTCGGAAACAACAGAATGTAAGGCCACAAACGCAAACATAAATAAACAGGACTACATCAAGCTAAAAAGTGTCTGCACAGCACAGAAAACCATCCACAAAATGAAAAGGCAAACTACTAAACGGGAGACGATATTTGCAATCATATATCTGTTAAGGGACATAAAGAACTCATACGACCCCATGGCAAAAAAAAAAAAAAACAAAGGATCTCATTAAAAAATGGGCAGAAGATCTGAAATGACGTTTTCCCAAAGAAGACATCCAGATGGCCAAGAGGCACACAAAAAGATGCTGCACATCACTCATCATCAGGGAAATGCAGATCAAAACCACAGTGAGATATGCCTTCACACCTGTCAGAACGACTAGTATCAAAAACACAAGAAACAACAGGTGTTGGCGAGGATGCGGAGAGAGGGGAACCCTCTTGCACTGTTGGTGGGGATGCAAACTGGTACAGCCACTGTGGACAACAGTGTGGGGGTGTTCTCACATAATTAAAAATAGAACTACCCTATGACCCAGCAATTCTACTCTGGGATATTTTTGTTGTGTTTTGTTTTAATTTTTTTATGTTTATTTATAATTTTTGAGAGAGAAGGAGAGAGAGAGAGAGAGAGAGCAAGAGGGGAGGGGCAGAGAGACAGCGAGACACAGAATCTGAAGCAGACTCCAGGCTCTGAGCCATCAGCCCAGAGCCCTTTGCAGGGGTTGAACTCAAGAACTGCACGAACCACAAGATCATGACCAGAGCCAAAGTCGGACGCCCAACCAACCGAGCCACCCAGGCGCCCCTACTCTGGGATGTTTTTGAAGAAAATGAAACCATTTATTTGAAAGGGTGTCTGCACCTCCGTATTTATTGCAGCATTAATGACAACAGCCCAGACGTGGAAACAACCTAAGTGTCCATCGATGGGTGAGTGGACAAAGAAGATGTGGTGTGTGCACACAATTGAATATTACTCAGCCATAACATACATTTGCAACAACACGAGCGGAACTTGAAGGCATTATGCTAATTGAAATAAGTCAGAGAAAGACCAATTCTGTATGGCCTCACTTATAAGTGGAGTCTGAAAAAATAAGAATAATTTCACAAAACGAGCTCACGGTTGCCAACAACAGATTGGTGGTTGCAGGGGTGGGGGGGGGTGGGAGAAATGGGTGAATAGGGGCAGAATGCACAGACTTCCAGTTATAAGATAAATAAGTCACAGGGATGTAATGTACAGTATCCCCAGCTGATATATTGATAATGCTGTGCTGTGTATTTGAGAGTTGCTAGGAGAGTAGGTCTGAAAAGTTCTCATCACAAGAAAAAGAATTGTTATTGTGTGATGGCACATGTCAACTGGGCCAACTACGGTGACCATTTTGCGATATGCACATGTATTATGTTGTCCACCTGATGCTAATATAATGTTATATGTCAATTGTAACCCAGTTTAAGAGTGAACAACGAAAATGTATTTCTCACAGTTCTGGAGATCAGGGTGCCGGCACGGCCAAGGTCTGGTGAGATACCCTTTGTAACAAAGACCAGTGTGATGGCTGGTGCTGGGAGGTGAGAAATGGGGACAGGACAGCTGGCCGGAGAGTGTAGGCACAGGGCTGCCCGGGGTGGGGGGGTGGGGAGGCAGAGAGGGCTCAGCTCCTCCATCAGATGCAAAAGGCAGCTGAACAGCTCTCTGATGCCACTTGGAAAGTCCCCACGGGGACCAAACAACAGGAATCAACAAGAGTGCAGCATTCTGCCCCCCCAGCAAGCTGGTCTCCAGCCAGAGCAGGGAAGTGATGGGGACCCGGGGAAAAAGCAAATTTGAAAGATCTCAGGGTGGCTGCCCAGCCCTTGTGCAGCTCACAGGGAAGACAAATGAATGACCTGTGGGGTGGGGAGTGCCTGCCTGGTCCCTGACTGCTTGGAGACCAGCTTTCATTAACTCACTTCCATGCCAAGCTCATCTATCCTGCACACCTTCCAGGTGCCGGGCCCTGTGCCCGGCAGGGAGCAAGAGAGAGCCCTTAGCCTCAAGGGTTTGGCATTCCGGGGGCCGGAGTGGGGACTGAACTCCCCAAAGAGGCGGGCGCTGCCCGCGACAGGTGGTTCTGTAGAGGAGGTCTTTGGGAGAAGGTTCCTTACAAATTGCTTTTCTAAGTGTCTGGCCCGAGGACCGCCAGTCTTCAGCGGTGCTGGGCACAGAACAAACGCTTGCCTCACGTTCCAGGGATGGACGCACACAAGTCGAAGCCGCTGAAGGACCCAGAGAGTTTGCGGGACTGCGGCCCCCGTGCCCTAAGTGACGCACAACCCAAGGTCTCTTAACTGGCAATGTTTTCTCCCTCGGTGTCTCTAAAAGACCCTCTGAAAGCAGGAGGAGAGAGCTTCATCTCACAGCAGGCCTCTCTCCCGGCTGCCCTAAATTTTAATTAGTCATAATCGTTATAAACACGTTTATGGCACTTGAGCATTTACGATCCACTTCGCACACATTATCTCCCTGGGATCTCAGACAACTCCTCTGTAAGGAGGGACAGACGATCAACTTTACTGACGGTGTTCATGATCTTCCCTGTTCCAGGAGGGAGGGGAATTGGGGTCCTACACCTGCCCCTCCCCCCGCCCATGCTGGTTGTCTTACAAATGCTGTTCATACTTCACTTTTACGTGCAACTTATTAAGTCCGATCAGCAACAATGCCCGGGAATTCGGATCATCCCTATTCTAGGTATTCGGAGAAATATTCGAGAAACTGATATTCGGAGACGTCGAACATCTTCCCCAAGGATACCCAGCTAGTGAGGTAGGATTTGAGCCTGGATCTGTGTCACCCCCCAGGCCAGTCATCCTGACAACAAAGGTGGTAAAGGGTGGTGCGGGCAGTGGAGGGTGCTTGTTGAGTGCTAACTCTGGGCCTAGAACTGAGCCTGGTGCGCGATGAGTATTGTTAATTTAATACTCAATTTCATATTAACTTGGTAGTCAGCTAATACTGATGTGATAATGCTGATAATCCCATTGGGTAACTGCCATTGGTAGCCACCATGATGGGCCACAGGCACTCGGGGACTTGTGTGTCGGGAGGCCATGGGGGGCTGGTACCTGATGTTTCCCGGGCATTAGGTAGTTCCAGGTTTGCTACTCTGTGCTACCAGTTTAAGGCTCGGCATGCAGCTTCGTGGCCCAGGCTAGAAAGTAGAGATGAACCCGACATATGGAGACATCCTCTCAAGAGGCATCAATGAAGTGTATCTCCAGACCTGATCCTATTTGAATTTTGTTTTCATCATGCTTATTCTCATAGACCCTGAGAAGGGTAACTTCAGCTCTGAAGAACAAAGAGTTTTCTAAGAAATCAAGGTCTTTTGAGCCATTCTTGGAATGGCTAAAATTAACAGCTCAAGAAACAACAGATGTCGGCAAGGATGCGGAAAAAGGGGGACCCTTTTGCGTTGTTGGAGGGAATGCAAGCTGATGCAGCCGCTCTGGAGAACAGTGTGGAGGTTCCTCAAAAAATTGAAAATAGAACTACCCTACGACCCAGCAATTGCACTACTAGGTATTTGTCCAAAGGATCCAAAAATGCTGATTCGAAGGGACACAAGCACCCCAATGTTTATAGCAGTGCTATCGACAATAGCAAATTATGGAAAGAGCCCAAATGTCCATCACCTGGTGAATGGATAAAGAAGACTTCTTTATCCATACACACACACACACACACACACACACACACACACACATATATATATAGGGGTGCCTGGGTGGCTCAGTCAATTAAGCGTCTGACTTCGGCTCAGGTCATGAGCTCACCCTTCGTGAATTCGAGCCCACATTGGGCTCTGAGCTGACAGCTCAGAGCCTGGAGCCTGCTTCGGATTCTGTGTCTCCCTTTCTCTCTGCCCCTCCCCTGTTCATGCCCTTTTTCTCTCTGTCTCTCAAAACTGAATAAAAGTTAAAAAAATGAAAACACACACACACATATACACACACACACACACACGCACACACAATGGAATACTACTTGGCTATCAAAAAGAATGAAATCTTGCCATTTGCAACAACATGGATGGAACTAGAGTGTATTATACTGAGTGAAATCAGTCAGAGAAAGACAAATATCATATGATTTCCCTCATGTTTGGAATTTGAGAAACACAACAGATGAAGGGAAGGGAAGGAAAAATAAGACACAAACAGAGAGGGAGGCAAACCATAAGCGACTCTTAGATACAGAGAACAAACTGAGGGTTGCTGGAGGGGAGGTGGGTGGGGGATGGGCTAGGTGGGGGATGGGCATTAAGGAGGGCACTTGTCGGGATGAGGCCTGGGTGTCGTATGTAAGAGATGAATCACTGGGTTCTGCTCCTGAAGCCAAGACTATACTGTCTGTTAACCTGAATTTAAATAAATACATTTAAAAAAAAAAAAGAAATCAAGGTCTTTTGAAACAGACTGTGTGGCTCAGGGCTGTCGTGAGCTCCCTGTCTCTGGACGTCCATGTAAGAGTGACAAAAAGCTCAGGGTGTGACAGGTCTGTGCTTGTGGAGGGGTCTCTCCACGGAAGAAAGGCCCACCAGGGCAAGAAATCCGGGCGGGTGAATCTTCGCGGGGTAGAGGGGAGGAGAGCAGCCTGAGCGCCGGGGCCCACGCGGGAGGTGCCGGGGGCTGGGCTAGAACCCGCCGGTGCTCACCGCCAAGGGCTTCTCCTGCAAACACAAATGATTTTCCAGATCACGGATATCAGACCAGCCCCCGCTGGGCCGGGGATGAAGCAAAACCCAAAGCAATCCGTTTCATCCTCGTCCTGGGCTAAGACAAGGTCGCCGTGCGAACCGCAGAAATGGCCAACACCCCCACCCTGGCTGCATTCATTTCCTGTGGCTGCTCTACCAAGTCACCACACGCATAGCACTCGGTGGAGTCTTCCCCCCGCTTTGAGGTGAGATCGACTGAGATGCCCACTTCTGGACAGCATCCAAGCCCGAACAAAGCCCGTCTTCCCTGAAACCTCCCCACACCTCCTCCCACAAGCCTAAACCCTACAGTCAGGACTTTCTAGAAACCGCAGTGCGGGCCGGAGGGACTGTGTGTGTTTGGGGGACGCAGGCAAGCGGGTAGGGCACAAGAAGAGGCTCCGTGGGCCTGGGGTTTCGGGGGCTCTATGAGGACCCAGGGGCCACATGGCTTCACAACAGCACGGCAGGGGACTGTCACCCTGTTTCGGCAGAGGAGGATACGACCCCACCCGTGGTTGCGGGGGTTACAGGACCCATGCCAGTGGGTGGAGAAGCCAGGCAGTGAGGCTGGCCTTTGGGACTCACAAACCCAGACAGATGCACCCCTGCCCCCAGCCATGCAGGACAACACAAGGAGGGGCCGGATCACCAAGAGCACCTGTGCCATGGGTTGGGGGTGGCCAACAGGGGGTGGAGGATGGGGGGAGCGTACACAATTAGACTGAGGGGCTGGTGGAGGAGGGGAAGGCTGGTGGTGGGGGGATGCCTGGACCCCACCCCAGCAGCAGAGGACGGAGCAGGTAGAGAGAATGTTGGCGGAAAATCATTCTATGCAGGGGGAAGGAGGACATCCGTGGGTTATCAGGGCAAAAGGGCAGAGTCCTGGCCCACAGCAGCAGCTGGCACCTCTCGTATTCCTCCCTTGGTGAAGAAGGGGTGAGAGGCCGCCCCCAGGCAGAGACGAACCAGAGCCCCCCAGGGGCATAGGGGAGGCAGTGAGTGGGTGTCTGCTCGCCCAGCCCGAGCTGTGTCAGAGGGGCAGAGCTGTAGATGATACGAAGCCTCGTTGTTCACATCTGGCTAAGTTCCAGCCGCCCCCAGCGGCCCTCAGTCTGAACTAGGAGGGAGGCGGATGGAGTGGGAAGGCTGGGTGGCCTGGAGGGGCGTCTGGGCTGGAGCCAGATGCCTGGTCTGGGACAAAGCTATGGGAAAGAGCATGGTGGGGGCAGGAGGAGAGGGCGGGGAAGGCGCTAGGGAAGCCCACAGGCAGGAAGGAAGGGGACCAGGTGGTGTAGGGGCGCAGTAGAGGGAGGGGAGCGGCCTTGCACGGCTCTCTAACGAGTAGGGGAAGAGACTCAGCGCAGAAGGACCAGGAAGTGAGCTTTGGGTCTGAGCCTAAGTGGAGGCTGGGGTGGGAGCAGTGTCTGAGGAATGGAGGTGTTAGGAGAAGCTAGAGAGAGTGGGTGCAGGACCCCAGCGGCCACTGGGAAGCGGGCAGAGGGGAAGCGGGCAGGGAAGCAGGGACCTGGCTGCAGCAAGGGAACCAGCAGGTTGGGAATGCAGGCGGGAAGATCCACAGCTGATGGAGGGGCTTCGGAGAGGAGGCAGGAGCAGGGGCGGAAGCGGCAGGCAGGGAGCCCCCTTCCTCTGTGGCCACAAGAAAACGAGGCCAATCGGGGACGGGGTGTTGGTGGGCCTCCAAGACCCAGAGTCCCCATTTTCTTTTCCAGTTTTCCAGAACTTTTCCAGTTAGAGGGCACATGGGGAGCACAGAGGCCTGCGTGGGAACTGGTGACCACTCCCTCCGAGGCCGGAGATCTAGGATATACTCGATCTAAGGCTACAGGGCCAGGTAGGCCAATGGTCATCCCGCAGAGGAGGCTGCCTGGGGGAGGGTCTGGCTGGCATGATGCCATAGGCAACCAGTCTGTCCCTGGGGGTGTTGAGAGAAGGCTGGCTGCATCAGACAGACGGGTCCCAGTCCTAGACATCCAAAAACTGAGTTTCTATGGCAACCTGTCTCTGACCTGCATATCCCACAAATGTTCAGCTTCAGCAAAGTGCTTTCTTTTTTTTTTGGAGAGAGAGAGAGAGAGAGAGAGAGAGAAGAGAGAGAGAATCCCAGGAGAGGGAGAGGTAGAGGGAAAGAGAGAGAGGGAGAGAAGCAGGGCTCATGCTTCACCGGATGTGGGATTCGAACTCATGAACCATGAGCTCATGACCTGAGCCAAACGTCAGATGTTTAACGACTGAGCCACCCAGGTGCCCAGCAGCAAAGCACTTTCTGAGCACCGGGCCCCACATGGTCCTGGCCCTGGGGAGCCCATGGTCTTGTAAGGGAGACACGCTGGCACCGGGGTTTGGGCTGAGGGCGGGGCTAGGAACCTCAAGACTCACCCGTGGGAAGCAGCGATGACTTCCGGAGATGGCAGTGTCTCAGCTGGGAGCTGATCAAGGGGCTGGGAACATCTACAGCCTCTGGGGTGTTAGCAGCGGCATGGAGCAGAAGCCCAGGGTGGACGGATGGGCTTGGGGCTCCCGGAAGCCTCCCTTCCCTGTGTATGCGTCCTTCTCTAAGGTTCACATTCTGATAACGAACACCATTAATTCGGCGCCTTAAAGTTTCACAATAGCCAAGAGACGGAAACAACCCAAATGTCCATCAAGAGGCAGATGGATAAAACAACGTGGCGTATCCACACAGAGGCCTCTCATTCAACCAGAAAAGGGAACCAACTTCCGACACGCACCCCGCCACGGCTGACCTTTGAAACCTCACGCTAAGGGAACGGGGCCAGACACGGCAGGCCGAGTGCTGTGCGATTCTGTGTGCACGAAATGTCCAGAAGAGGCACATCCAGAGAGACAGAAAGATTAGTGGCTTCCGGGAGCTGGGAGAGGAGGGAATGGGCCCCAAACGCCCAATGGGTACTAGGGTTTCTTTTTAGGATGATGAAAACGTTCTGAAACCAGCTAGGGGTGATGGTTGCACAACATTATGAAGGCACTAAAGGCCATGGAATCGAAGGCCTTAAAATGGCTACCGTGGTGGATTTTACATTATGTGAAGTTTACCTCAATTTTTTTTACAAAAGTGGATGAACCCGCCCAGGACCTGTACCCTCAGACCTGTAGGTCACAACTCAGAGCCAGAGGAAGAGGGAATAAGCTGCTGGAAATAAGCCAGTTTGGAAGTAGGACCCCTACCCTCGCCCCCCGCCGTTCTTCTGGCTCTCCGTCTCCCACCCAGCAAGGACACCAGCTCTGTCACCGGGGAGAAGCATAGTTAATGCCTCCACAGCCTCTTTGTATCATTCATTCACTCACTCATTTATTCAATAAATATTTTATGGGCGCTTTCTTTTTTTCTTTGAGACAGAGTGCAAGCAGGGGAGGGGTAGAGAGAGAGGGAGACACAGAATCCAAAGCAGGCTCCAGGCTCCGAGCTGTCAGCAGAGAACCCGACGCGGGGCTTGCGCTCACAAACTGCGAGATCGTGACCTGAGCCAACATCGGACGCTTAACCGGCTGAGCCCGACCCCCCAGGCACAATATTTCGTGGGTGCTTTCTGTGTGCCAACATCTCTGGTGCGATGCGTGAAGGTCCTGCTCTCACGGACCTCCAGTCTGGAAGGGGAAGGCAGACAAGAGTCGATGCACATTTGGCAGATGGCCATGAGTGCTAGAAAAAACCACAAAGTAGGATAAGGGGGCGGTAGGGGTAGCCCAGCTGCGCCCGGGAGCCAGAAGACCGGTCATCCAGAGGTGGCTCAGTAATCAGGGCTCAGGGACAGATGCCACGGCTACAGTCTGATGTCCACACGTGTGGGGCTACCGTTGAGACCCCCGTGCCTCCAGGGCACGACTCCTCCACATCCTGCCCCCTCTGCAGCCCACAGCTGACCACTGACCACTGGCTGCAAACACATTCAAGCCACGCTAATCCTTCTAGCCTCTGGCCCTCGTCCACGGTGTCCCCTCTGCTTGGAACTTTCTCACTCTCTACCCCTGCCCTCTGCCTGGTAACTCCTGCCCAGTCTCCAGTTTCAGCTTAGATGTAGTTTTCTCCAGATACCCTTCCTTAACTACAGGGCAGATCCCTGCCAGCCTCTGCCGGGGCCGGCTGCCCGCTCTGCGGGTCCCAGCACCGATCACGCAACGTTGCCAATGTCTGAGCCAGGTATGCGTCCCTGGCAGACCCTGAGCCGTCGGGACAGGAGACCGCCTCGGTCACCTCTAAGTCCCAGGTATAGCTCGCTGGAGGGGTCTGAAATGAGGAGCTGAAATTAACACGGGGAACTTGCAATATTAAGGAACATAAAGTTTACAGTCTTCTATAAATGTTAAACGTTCATCATACACCCGATAATTTAACTGAGGTAGAGCTCATTAAGTCAAAAATAGAAAGACAAAGTCTTTCACAAAATTCTCCTGAATAACATGTCTTAGTTCGTTTTATATTCGGGGCGTGTCTGCCATATGCAGGGCACCTGGAAATACAAGCGGCGAGGTATTTAATCGTGCAAGGTCAAAGGCAAAATCGGCAAACAAAGCCCTTTGCTGGGCTGGCTCTCTTTCTCTCTCTCATACACACACGCGCGCGCACACACACACACACGCGCGCACACACACAGCTCTCTCAGTCAGCAGCAGCCGGGGGTGTGGGCCACCAGGGAGTGTGCACGGCAGATGATGAAGTACCTTTGTTTGCTCTGACCGAGGGCTGTGCGGGAGCCAGCCGGCTGGTCTGCGTGCTGATGGACAGGAAGTGAGAAGGTGACACTCCCCTTGAGCTGCTGGAGGAAGGGGGTGGGCGCAAGCATGAGCCGGAGGCACAGATGTCCTGCACACCTCCCAGCGACATAACGTCTCCCCAGGGCCAGGCGCCATTCTTCCTGGGGAGAACACCTTCCCGTGTCACTTCCAAAGGGACAGTGACTTCGAACATACGGACACAGCTCCTAAGAGTGGCACGTCCAGATTCATATTCCAAAATGGTTTTGAAACACTGGGGGGGGGGGGGTTCCCCACTGTAGAAGTTTTATGTGCATCTTAAAGATATTTGGAGAAACAGATAAAAAAAACAAAAAATAAGCCAGCTTCCCAGAAACCACACGTGTGTGTTTTCAACACAATTGAGATCATGAAATTTCACAGGGGTTTTTACTGAGCATTATGAGATTTCCTCAAAGCATCGTGTTTCACAGCAACCATTGTTAACAGCTACGTAATCTGCAGGTCCGTAGTTGCATACGCAACTCCTAACACCGTCCTTGGGACACAGGGCACTCAGTAACTGTGTGTTGAGTGAATGTCAAATGGCCAACATTTCACTGAGAGGATATATCACCATCTACCTGACCATTTCCTGCAGTTGGAACTATAGGGTTTTTCAAATAGCCAGCAAGTATAAACCATACTGTGATAAATAGTGCAATTAATTATATCTGTGTCTCAGTGATCACGCAAGTGAAGAATCCCCAAAAGGGGTTATTACACAGTCAAAGGGTGTGAACATTTCTCAGGCTGCTGGCTCCCCTGCCAGCAGGAGTGTTTTTTTTTTTTTTTAAAGCCAAATCTGCTTTATTTTATTTTATTTTATTTTATTTATTTTTTTGTAATTTAACTTTATTTTTTATTTTTTAAAATTCACATCCCAAATCTGCTTTATTTTAAAAGCTGGAGGTTATGTAAATATTCCTGTATCCCAAACCCAATAGCCAAGGCAACTAGGATTTACATTTTGTTTTGCAAAAGTGAGCGCTCGCTCCTTTAGGAATGACATTAAATCTTGACATTTATGCACAAGATGAAATATACCCTTGGAGGAACCAGGAGAACGGAGTCTGAAGTGAACCATATTCGAATAGCAGTGACTCGTATTAGAAGCACAAGGACAGAAGGAAGCAGGGGAGGGGGGCGGAATTTACGACTTAGTTGTTCTAAACAGAAAAATCAGATTGAGAAACTGAGGGAAAAGCGGGCCCCGTACACGAAGCACATCCTGCTTCAGCTGGACCCCAAGGTACTTAAGAAACTCTCTGTCTGTACACATCACCTTCTTACAAATGGGAGACGGCTAAGAGTTCAAGTGCTTGGTGCAATTACCTAATTCTGCTATAATCTAATAAAGGGTAATTAAGTGCTGAAGATGTTAGGTCATTAAGGACTGTTGTGACAACGAGCACCTTTAAATATTAGTTCCCCAACGTGAGCAAACCCGATTGGGCACCTCCAGAGAAGTGGAGTTTCCGATGGCTTTTACATGAGAGGTTTATAGCCTCATGAATGTTTATGGTCTTTAAATTTTGTTCCTGTGTTTACAGGACTCAGAAGACACCTCCAGGTGTGGATATGGAAATCACTGGGTCCCCGGCAGAGGCTGCCCCCCTGTGTGGCAGGTGCGGGACCGAGAATCGGGGACCTGGGCTCTGTGCGGGCCACTGCTCCACAGGATCCCTGATCCTGCCCTGGGCATCAGACTGACTGTGGCTTCAACTAGTGGTTGAAATCATCATCAAACTTTTCTAAATTGTTTTCTCTGTTGGCCACCTCATCGTTGAGATTTTGTAAGCTTTGGAAGACTGGACAATTTTAACAGTTTTAATCAGCGTATCTGGGCACCCCCTCCCCAACATCACACTCCGGGGACAGGTGCAGCAGCTTTGTATACGGGGTGCATGGAGCATGAAACCCCCCCGCCCATCCCAGGTGGGAAGGTCTGACCGCTCCCTTCCGGTAGCTGGGTCACCCTCCCACGAGGCCGTGCAAATGTGTGCCCAGCTAGAGGGGCTGTAACTAACTCCAGCATCCCTGGGGGAACAGGTAAGCTCCTGGGGGGGCAGGGACTGTGTTTTAGATTCAACTCTGCTACCCAGGATGCCTGGCCCGGACTGGGATGGTGCTCCAAACAATGTTCTAAGGCATAAATGGAAGGAGAGAAGTGCGGAGGCCACGAGGAAAGAAAGGAGGGAGGGATAGCCCCGGACAGAATGAATCGATGCCCTGTGCATAAGCGAGTGAACGATTCAGGCCGATTGGCCCTCTGGCATTGCGTGTAAGAGCGCCTCACTCCCTTCCCAAGGGCCCAGAATTAAAGTGCCACCCCCAGGCCCCAAGGTGGCTGGAATCCACCTCTGTCAGCTGGCTGAAAAAGCACTCCCAGAGACCAGACGGAGCTAGAAACATGCGGGCGAACCAGCCCCCCGGGGCCTCGCCGTCCCGGCCGCGTGGCTGCTGTATTCCCACGACCTCTGTGGTCTGCATCCAGGGCAAAGGGAGGGGACACAGAGGAAGCCCCACCCGGGCAGGGGGTCGTTCTTGGGGGATCTGCATGAGGCTCCCAGGAATGGTGTTCAGTTTCCCGCGTAGAGAAATACATTCTCACATAGGTGAGGATTTTCTCTGTCTGGTTCCCCTTGGGCAAGATGAAATAACTTGTCATTATCTCATTTCACAGGACAGAAAAAAAAAAGCTTCGAAACAAAGAGCCACTTTCCCAGAGGATGTGCAGCTCTTGTGAGGCCAAGCAGAACTAAACCCCCGTCCCCTGAGTCCCCCTTCTAGCACAAAAGTCCTCCTCTGCTTCTGGGATGGCCCTGCTCCGCTCTCTATGCAGGAGGATTCTTCATGCCACCTCCTCCAGGAAGTCTTCTCAGATTACTCACGCCCCCTCCATGCACCCGGCACTCCTGGCTGGATCCACTCCTGAACTGTGTGCTTTAACGCAGAATTCACCACCCCGGGTGGCCGTCTCTTTGATGTCATTTCCTCCCTCGGTTAATTTATTCAAGAAAATTTAGAGATCCTCTGGGGAAGGGGAGGCTGAGGCTGGCAAGGCCACACAGAAGGCTAGACTAGAAGCCACGCAAGAACACGTCCGCTCAGTGAAGATTTAGAGAGAGTTGCCCCAGGAGCCCCAAATAGGTTCTTTCCAGTACCTGCCTCTTCGTGGGGGCTCACTTCTGCACGACGTTTGGACCTCTGCCCATCGGGGTCGAGATGGCAGGCGTAACTCAGGAAGCTGCCAGGTATTGGCCCAGCAACCACCCGTCTCCACAGGGAGATGAACCACGGTTCTTGGCTGAATGCCTCACAAAAGCAGAAGAATATATGATTTGCATGCTAGTGCCTTCTTTCCTTGGTCTGTTTATGGAGCGCGCACTTGAACAGCTAGGCTGGGCTCCTTTTGAGAACCCAGGCATCCAAGAGGGGCACGTAAGAGGCAGATCCGCCACCAAAGACAGAGCGGCTTCGCTCTTTGGAACCTCAGTTTCCTTCGTTGCGTTGTGAGAGCGTCACCAGTTCACAGATTGTTATGCCTGACGCCCTTACAACACGGAGCACAGCCCCTGGCCTACAGCAGGCACTCCATAAACGACACAGATATTATTGTTGCACATTATCCTCATGATCTCTGCCCTACAGCTTTTGCAACGAAGTTTCCTTTAAAATTTGTTTTTCAATGTTTGTTTCTTTTTGAGAGACATAGAGAGACAGGGCGCAAGTAGGGGAGGGGCAGAGAGAGAGGGAGACACAGAATCCGAAGCAGGCTCCGGGCTCCGAGCTGGCAGCACAGAGCCCGGCGCGGGGCTGGAACTCACGAGCCGTGAGATAGTGACCTGAGCTGAGGTCAGGCGCTCAACTGAATGAGCCACCCAGGCGCCCCCTGAGTTTCCTTTTAGAAGGGCTACCCTCAAAACAAGGGATCGGGAGCCCAGAGGGGAGAAGCCCCACGGGGAACACCAAAGACCGGTTCTGCTGTATTGGATTGCAAGCGACCCGGCAAGTCCCTTGGCCCTTCTGCAGCTCAGTTTTCCCATCTGTAACATGGGCATGGTTTGACCCGCCTTCCTCTCCCGCAGGGTGGTGGATATGCAACGATGTGCATGAAAACACTTTTAAAAACATGCCTCAGAGAATAAAAATACACACTGTTACTGCCCGGCTTAAAATCTCCGGATGGCTCCCTACTGATTCTGGGAGAAGATCCAAATTCCCAGGGCACCGCTCACAGCACTTGGTGTGATGGGGCCTTTTTCTGCTTCTCCAGCCTCCTTGAGTGGCAGCCTGCCTGGTACCCCCACCCCACCCCCACATTCTCCGTGGGCGGGAAGGAGTGGGGGGGGGGAGGGGAGAAGTCCCAACACGCATCCGTCACATCAGGCTGCACTCCAGTGACTTGCTTGTGGGGCTGGAGTCCCTGAGGGCTGGCACCGTCTCGCTCATCCCCGTGTGCCCAACTGGAGCACTCAGCCAGCCCAGACTCGCTCAGTGTCTGGTGCACGAATGAAGGGGGTAGGGGGTGGGGCTGTCTCAGGCAGAGCCGTTTCTGTCCTGTCCAAACCCGCTCTTCCCTGCAGGGCTCAGGTGCTCGTGGGAAACGGGCTGGGGCGGCAACGGTGTCCTCTCTGGCCTGGACCCACGGAGGATGCCATTCTCAAGGGTGGCTCTCAGGCAGCCCTGGGAGGTGTGGAAGTGAGCCAGGGGTGGGTGAAAGCCCCCCTTAGCCCAGAAAGCAGCCAAACACCGGGATCCTGGTGACAAGCCTACAGTGGAGAGGGCTGGGGAAGTGAGGGGACAGAAGAAGGAGGATGAGAGGAGAGAATGGGGGAGAAGAGGAAGGGGAGGGATGACCCCAGGACCGAGCCACCCCCCCTCCTTTTCCCTCTAAAACTGGATAGGCACCTGGTGTAGAGGTTGAGAATGTACTCCAGAACCAAGCCCCCCACCAAGCCCTTGAGCAGTATTCTTGCCCCTCTGTGCCTCAGTTTCCCTGCCTGTAGAAAGGGATAATCACAGCGAGGTGCCACTAGAGAGCTATGAGGATGAAATGACCACGTGTCCATGAGTGCTCAGAGCAATGCGGGCTCCCAGCCTGCACCCGAAAGTGTCAAGTCCCGTTTGTAACATCTGTGAACCTCAGGCATCATCATCGTCAAACGTGGGTCCTTTCTGTGCCACCTGCCTCCACTATCTCTCTGCTCAAATGTCACTGATACGAATTTCTCTACACGTTTCCTTTGATGGGAGAACTCAACACAGCATTGAGCTTTTTAAAAAATCGATCGCCGCCTCTACGCAAGAGCTCCTCAGTCCCTGCAGGAGGGACTCCACACTCCCTGGGCCGCCTTTATCTCGCCCCATCTGTCCTTTCTCGGTGTCCTGCCCCTCTATTCTCCCAGCCACACTGACCCCTCCACTTTAACATTGCCTGCCCCCACCCCCATGGCCCTGCCTCCCCAGGTCCACGGGGCCCTCTAAGGCTGATCTAAGTGGCGCTTCCTTCCATATATGTATCTGGGTCTCCTGGGCTATGATCTGAGCTCTGGGAACAGGATTCACTTGAAAATAATACCCAATACCGTGTACTCCCTTTTACGGGCTAGAGACCATGCGAAGTGTCTTCCCACAGCCTGGGAGGCAGCACCATGTTGGCTTAACAGCACGGATCTGGATGTAAACCGCCCGGGTTCAAATCCCAGCTCTTACTTTCTGGTGGGGTGATCCCCAGCCAACTCTGTAACAGCTTTGTGCCTGTTTTCTCACCTGTGGACAGGGTTGGCAATTGTGTGCACATATGGCTGCTGGGAGGGCTCTGAGTTAGTAGCTGTAAATGCTGGGAAGGGTGGTTGGCACCCAAGCTCTAAGAAGCATGTCGCTGTTACTGAAGCCTGTCTCATGGTTTCCTCACAGTGGCTCAATGAGGAAAGCATCCTATGAGGGAACGAAGGCTGGGGGGTGAGAGATGGATGGAGGCCCCAGGTGGGGTAGACACCCAGCAGGACTGGCCCCCCAGTTGCTCAAGGCCAAAGCCTGTGCTCGCCTCTTCTCCGCCCTGCTGGCACTGACTGGGTTGTAGCTCTGGCATTTTCTCGGAATTGGTGTGGGATCATTGGAAAGACAGAATCACAGACTGGAACCTCCTGCCCTATCTGCCCATCGATGGGATCTCCAGGTGTCCTACATGCCTTGACCTTTGGGAAGCATTGCCCCACTCACGACCCTGTCAGCTCCAGAAGGGCTAGGTCCTGGTCTGCCTTAATGACCCAGACCTGTCTCCTTGGGGCCCAGACAGCATCAGGCACATAGGAAGCATATAAGAAACACTGTTAGCTGACCTCTGGAGGGAATATCACAGTCTCCAACTAAATTCCTCTTGTCCTGGGGCACCTGGGTGGCTCAGTCCATTAAGTGGTTAAGCATCTGACTCTTGATTTTGGCTCAGGTCATGAGTCCCAGCACCGTGTTGGGCTCAATGCTGACAGTGTGGAGCCTGCTTGGGATTCTCTGTTTCTTTCCCTCTGCCCCTCCCCTGCTCTCTCTCTCTCTCTCTCTCTCTCTCTCTCTCTTTTCTCTCTCTCTCTCTCTCCCAAATAAATAAATAAATAAACATTTAAAACATAAATAAATTCCTCTTGTCTTCCTTCCAGGCATAGTCTCCTATACTTAAGACAGGACTCCTAACAAGGTGGAGGTGTGGTTCTGAGTGACAGTCAAGGCTCTGAACTGGAATCCTGAGCTCTTACATGTTCTGCCATCCAGTCTGTCCTTCAACAGACATTTTCTGAGACCAACATTGAGCTGGGCTCCGGGCAAGGTGTGGGGTTGTAAGGAAGACCAAGAAAGGATTCAACCTCCTGCAATATGGCGGACAGGATAACTTTCGCATTGCTGGATAAAGCACTTAACGTGTCTTCTACATGAAGGGTTGAACTCGCAAGCCAGTAAAGGAAATGTGCATGAGACACAGTGGTAGGCCATGCTGGTCTCTGTGCATGAGGGGAATGGGATGCAGAGAGAGTCAGGGCCCTGGAACCGAGACCACCACATAAAGCCAGCACCCTGGAAAGGCCATTCCCTCAGCAGAAGAGGTAGGGTGGGAACACCCCAGTTTAGCATAAGAGATCACAAGGAGGCCATCTTAGCCTGAGCTCTAGGTGGGGTGAAAAAAATCTCCCTTGAGAATACATGCATACAGGCCTATGTCCTATGGGAATTTGGGGCTGAACTAATGTCATCTTAATGGCACACAAACCTTCAGTTGGTGAATGAACAGAAAAAGGTGCCAGTGAAACCCCTGGCTAATGATACTCCTAATACTCCTGACATCCCAGACCAGGGACACTCTTGATTCTCCTGGGCATGATATCGCTGATATCTCTGAGCCTGTAATACCTTTGCAGCCAAAGCTGAGACACATAGGACTCCTACAGATAAAGCCCCAGGAACCAAGACTACAGACTCAAGAGAATAGTATTTCATGAGTGAAGACATAAGACATATAATCAGCAGGGTTAAGTTCCCCAAGAACACCAGATAACAGAACTATTAGATAAAGGGTATAAAGCAGATGCTTAAAATAAGTAAAAGACGGACTAACTTATATACATCACTTACTAGGGGTCAGGTTATGCTCTCTTTCTCTATATATAGACTCATTTAACCTCAAAATAACTTTAAATGGCTAGGTGTTACTGTAACTTTCACTGTGAAGATGCCAAAACTGAGGCACAGAAAGGGTTCATTGCCTAAATCTGAACTCCAACAGTCTCGTTACAGGGTCTTCACATTACAAAAAAAAATAGCGAACTTGAAGACTGATCTGAGGAAATTACACAGAATGTTACTTGGAGAGATTAGAAAACATGAACGTGATCATGAGCCATTGAAGAAAAAATGGGGCACCCCAACAATGTTAATATGAGTTCCAAAAGGAAAGAAAGGAGGGAGGAAAAGTAATATTCAAATATATAATAACAGATTTTCCAGAAATGCTGAAAGATATACATCCTAAGATTCAGGAATCACAAGTTCCAAGCAGGATAAATAAAAATAAGCATGTCTTGTAGCAGAAGTCTAGAATCCCAAAGACAAAGAGAAGATCCTAAAAGCAACCAGAAAGAAAGATTACCTAAAAATCTATGGCAATTACACCAATAGCAAGCATCTTGATAGAAACCAGAAGACAACAGAATAACATTGTCACATTACCAAGAAGAAGTAACTGGGGATCTAGAATTCTATATCTAGCTAATGATCACTCAATGATGAAAATAAAATAAACACATTCTCAGGCATAGAGAAAGCATGTAAGAAGCTTACAGGTTAAATGTCTCGCTGATAAAATGTTAGTAAAGAATGTGTTCCAGGGAGAACTAAATTAACCCCCACCCCCCGCGAAATATAAGAAGGAATGGTAAGCAAACAAATTGGTAATTAAAACAAGTATTGACTACATAAAATACTGGCTAATGTGAGAAGTATAAAAGTAGTGTGGAAATATGCTTCTGGGCAATATGAAAGACAAAAAAGGAGTTATCAGAATTAAAGCCATTTAGGCTCTTGTGTATAGGAAGCAGGTAGAGATATTAAGCCGAGAATGCTCATTGAAACTTTAAAGAGTTGCCACTAAAAGAATGGAAATGTGCCTAGGGTGAATAAAGAAAACTCAATCTGTTTTATAGAGAGCCAGAAATGCGAAAAACAAAGAGCAGAGCAAAGCCAGGGTAGATAGGAAGCACAAAATAAGATGACGGAAATAAACACATATATCAGTTATCATAATAATTATAAATGGACTAAACTCTCCATTAAAAAGACAAGGATCGTCCTGTTGGATTTCCAAAATGCAGCCCCAGGCTGTACCAGAGACATACCTAAATTATAAGGGCAGAGAAAGGTTGAATTTAATAGAATAGGAAAAGCTGTACTAAGCAAACACTAACCAAATAAACTCAATATCACTATATTAACATTAAACAAAATAGACTCAAAAGCAGAAAGAAGGTCACTACCTCTTTGTAAAATAAAAATTCATAGCATAATAGAAAAATACTAGACTCACAAGTACTGAATAATATAGTCTCGAAATACACAAAACAAAATTAAGAAAATTAGAAAGAGAGATTGCTAAATCTCCTGCCATCGTTGGATGATTAAACACATCTTCAGAACTTGACAGATTTAGCATACTAAAATGCCAGTCTGGCCAAATAAAATTTGAAGAAAATAATTAATAAGATTGATATAATGATACATCTATAGAAGTCTGAAGCCAGTAATAACAAAATATGTACTATTTTCAACCGTATATGGGACGTTTGCAAGAACTGATCATCATCTTGGAAAATAGAGCAAGTCCACACAAATAAAAAAGACACGGGGGTTGTAATCAGTTTACTGGGTCCCTTGAGCAAGATGGTGCCATTTTCCTGCCCCAGCCTTGGTTTCCCCAAATGAAGGAGTTGAGCTGATTCACCCGCATGTCTCAGAGAACTGCTTTCTTGGTTTTTCAACCTAATTTGGATCCACCCCTAGTTTCAATTCTGCTTAATATCACACGGATCAAAACGAATTCTTCCCCCGCATTGTAAAAACCTGTCAAACCCCTTTCGTAATGCCACGTCAGTTTTCTTTTCTTTCTTATCACTTAAGACAAATGATGCCTCTTTTCTGCCTTGGCTTCACCCTCATCTTCCCAAGTTTGCTGTGGAGACAGATGGTCCATTCATCAAGTGGTGTGCCTTCCTCTGTCTGCTCATGTTTATCTGCTCCTTTGATTTATGGAAGAAATGGAGTAAATCAATCATCATGCAGCCCCTCAGTCATTGTCCACAACCAGCACATCCTTCTCCTGTACCCTCCCATCCCTTCTCTGCACTGGGTCCAGAATGGTCTTCCTAAAGTATACAGTCATTCTCCTGCTGGAAGCACCTCTGTGGCTGCAAGGGACCCTGAACTCAAACACCTAGAGCAGCCAGATGAGGGCCCAGCTAGCTCATTGGGTCCTGTCCATGGTAGAGCCTATACACCGATCCTCTGCTTCTCAGCATCTAGACCAGAAAAACTCTGTTTTGCTGTTTAGAGATTTTCTTGTTGGTTTATCTACGCCCTGCTCTGCAAGCTTTAGAATCTAGCAAATGTCTGGAGGAGGAAACCAATCAGGTGTTTCAAGTGCCCCCCCAACTCCCCAGTCTCTAATTCTGTCCCTTCGGCCCCAGTAGAGAGCATCTCTCTGTCTCCTGCAGGGTCATCTACTGCACCAGGTCTGGACTCAAAGCCTTGTCCCAAGGTCACAAAAGACCCCAAAGAAAAAGCCAGTTGGCTCTCCAAGCTTGTCCCCTCCCCAGAACCAGGCTCCTCTCTCTCTCACCACTTCAGCTGCTCCCTGAGGATTTGAATGGGTGATTTTTATATTTTGTACAACATAGACTTTCTCATCGTTCTTGGCAAGAGTGGTTGTCTCCGCCAACAAACTCCACCCTGCCCAGAATTCATCTCACTCTCTAGCCAAAAACTCACTGGCTTCAAAAGTCCAGAGGCAAAAGCAACAAGCATATGGATGAAGAAGTATTGTGTCCACACCCACCTTGCTTTATATGGTCAGGACATTACAGTGGCCTCACCAAGAGCTCCTCTGAGACTGACTGACTAGATGATTCCATTCTCCCTTGTCAGTTAAGGCCCTTCAAAAATCATGTGCCTCTCTCTTCCTTAATGCCTGGGGGGGAACCACACATCTTTGCTGACATTCACTTCTTATCAGCAAAATCAACATGACTCTGCAATCCCACCACTCAACAGAAATCCTACCTCTCACCCACAATTCACTTTGCTATTGTGAATTTTCTTCCAACCCTGCAACTCTTGCTAACAGAAAGAACCCTGGTGCCCTTCTCCCAGCCCCTAGTCTGCAGCCTAGATCCCACCATCTCCATCATTTTAACAGTACTGCAGACCTGGCCTGAATATTCCTAGTACAGTGAAGTCCTCACATCACCACGGAGATAATTTTGCTGTGTGACCAAAGGCTATGAAAGTCAATGTGCCTGGGAGGTCAGCAGGGCCTCAAAAATGTTAGCTCCCTCTGTAAAAGTCTGTTTTCAAAGCTGGTTGCGAGAATCCCTCCCATCTCTGGGTGCATGTGCATTTGCAAAATGACTCCCCTGCACCACCTACCAGGAGAGTCTGGCTCCCTACTGCCTGGGCTGCCCTGGTAACAGACCAGGATCAGTATAAAGGGAGCAGAAGTGACATTGTGGGCATTCTGAGCCTGGGCCACAGGGGCCTTCAAGGTCCTGCTCTCTTGGAACGCTGGCTCTAGACCAGCAGATGCAGAATGAGAGCCCACATGAAGCAGAACTAAGCATCCTCAGAACAGACCAGCCATCTACTGGCTGGCACCAACCCCCAGACGTGAGGCCATCTGATGACCCATTCCCAGTCGAGCCACCTGATTATCACGGCCACGGGAATGACCTAGGTAAGACCAGCAAAAAACCACCCTGTAGAGCCCATCCAACCTGCTAACCCAGATGAGCAAATACATAAAATCGTGGTGGCTTTAAACCACTAAGCTCTGGGGTGGTTTATTACCCAATAATATCTAACTAAAATGCTTTCTCTCTGCCAATTAATAGACCGTGATGTTGATGATGATGATGATGATGATTTATATTAACTAGATGCTTCCTTTGTGCCAGGCTCTAAATAATTCTTAAACAACCCTATGAGTTAAGGACGATTATTGTTAATGAGGGGACTGAGGACCTGAGATGAGGCACTTTGCCTAAACCTGCACAGCCAGCAGGGGTGGAGCAGAGGCTGAACGGCAGGTGCACTGGCTCCAGGTCTGGCACCTCATCTCAGTTCACGCGCTTCTCTCTCTCCGGGCCATCCTTCCCCCCTGCTCCCCACCCCCTCACCACACCTCCCCGTAACTTTCCCCTGGGACTCAGACAGAATGAGTGTTGGGTTATGAAATAACATCTCCTCACACGTTTTTATATTAAAAACATTAATTCCTAGGACAAAGCAGACAAAGATCTCTGTTCTGAAAGGTCTAAATGCAGGCCCTGCACACACAGCCACTCTGAGTTCATGTTCCTCCTCGCTGCAGCCTTATGGGGTAGACAGCAGATGGGGCCAAGGAAAATAAGGACACTCGCCCAAGGTCACTCAGGGATAGAACCCAGGTTGGCCTGACCCCAGACTTAAGCTTTCCCTAATTGACCATTGGACCCCCTCCCCTTCCCCACAGCTCTTTGGGTATGGATGTCCTGATTCTTCTCCAAACTAAAGGCCCCATTTCCTTTCTTTGTCCTTAGGTCTTCAGTCCCAAGGACCTTTTGCTTGCCAAGGCTTATGTTTATGGAGTGGCTTTCAGCTCAACTGTACGCACATTTATGGAGCACTTGGCATCTGTCAGGCCCTGGGGAAAGGGCTGGCTTTAAGGGGGAATCCCAGTCCCAGCTGCCTAAGAAAACTGAGGGCAGAGGTGGCAGCTGGCTTGAAATCACGGGGTGACACATGGGATGAAAAGTCCCACCCCCCACCACCCTGCACACACTGCCCCAGGAAGCAGTAGCAATCAACGCGAGACAAATCAATAGTAGCTTCTCGAGTGCCAGTCCGGTTTTCTCAGAGCTAAGATGGGCAGCAGGGTGGTTTGAGAGCAGAGGTTTGGGCGTCAGACTGGGCCAATCACAACATGACATGGCAAGTGACGTGCCTGCTCCAAGTCTCAGTGTCAACACCTGTGAAATGGGAGACAATACTAATTTCCTGGCATCATTATAGAGATTAAGTGAGGCAACATGATCAACAAAACTAAAAGGCGACCGACGGAATGGGAGAAGATATTTGCAAATGACATTTCTGATAAAGGGTCAGTATCCAAAATCTATAAAACACGTATCAAACTCAACACCCAAAAAACAAATAATCCGGTGAAGAAATGGGCAGAAGACATGAACAGACACTTTTCCAAAGAAGACATCCAGATCGCCAATAGACACCTGAAAAGGTGCTCAACATCACTCATCATCAGGGAAATAAAAATCAAAACTACAACGAGACATCACCTCACACCTGTCAGAATGGCTACAATCAACGACACAAGAAACAACAGATGTTGGCAAGGAGGTGGAGAAAGGGGGACCCTCTTGCACTGTTGGTGGGAGTGCAAACTGGCACAGCCACTCTGGAGAACAGTGTAGAAGCTTCTCACAAAGTTAAAAATAGAACTACCTTACCACCCAGCAATTGCACTACTAGCTCTCTACCCAAAGGGTACAAAAATACCGATTTGAAGGGGCGCATGCACCCCAATGTTTATAGCAGCGCTATCAACAATAGCCAAAGTATGCAAGGAGCCCAAATGTCCATTGATGGATGAATGGATAAGGAAGAGGTGGTGTATATATACAATGGACTATTACTCAACCAAAAAAAAAAAAAAAAGAATGGAATCTTGCCATTTGCAATGACATGGATGGAGCTAGAACGTATTACGCTAAGCCAAGTAAGTCAATCAGAGAAAGACAAATACCATATGATTTCACTCATATGTGAAATTTAAGAAACAAAACAAACAAACATAGTGGGGAAAGGAGAAAGAAAGCAAGAAACAGACTCTTAACTATAGAGAACAAACCGGTGGTCACCAGAGGGGGGTGGTGGATAGGTTAACGGGGGATGGGCGAAATAGATGGGAATTCAGGAGGGCACTTATTGTGATGAGCACTGGGTGATGCACAGAATTGCTGAATCACTAAATTCTACACCGGAAACTAATATTACACCAACTGAAATTTAAATAAAGACTTGGAAGAAAAAAGAAGGACAGAAAGAAATATGGCACCATGTGTGAGAAGGCTTTGGAAAACGTTCAGCACTCGTGCAGTCACACAGAGAAGGTGCTCAGAGTGGTTGCTTGTGTTGGGCACGTGTTTAGACCCTTAAGGGCAGAGGTCTTGTCTACTGTGTTGTAGACATAGGTATCCTTAATTCTTAGGAAGAGTACTGGGCACACAGCAGGTGTGAGGCAATGGTTATTGCATGAATGAATAAAGTAAGTAGCTGGTGTGTCTTACATAATCTTACTAAGAATAGTAACACTATCAAATACTTAGAACTTGCTATGTGTCAGGCTCTGTTCTAAGCACGTTACATATTTAGTTCTTTGCTCCAATGAGCAGGCGAGATACACACTATGCTTATTTATATTGCATTCGAGGAAATGAAGGCCCAGGGGAGTTCAGTCAACTTGTCCACGGCTAGTAAACGCTCCAGACTCCATTACCTTAAGCAGCAGGTCTCCTGCCCCTGTGAAATCACACGACAATAACACATTGTTGACCGGGAAATGCTACTACACATCGTTATACACAGTGCGATCGCAACTTGTAAAAAGTCTGGCCGAATAAGGGTAAATGTCCAAGCGCTGAAAGTGGACCCCTCTTGATGATGGGATTCCATGCACTTTTGTTTAGTTTTTTGTATTTTCTAAGTTTTCTCAAGAAAGCATATATTAACTTTTATAAGCAGGAAAAAATGTGACTTAAATTATGTCTCGGAGTATCTGCTCTGTCAGGCTTAGTTAGGCACTGGGCTTATTTCAAAGGCTATGGTATTATTCTGGTTTTTTGGGCAACCAGGAAGGCTCCCAGCCTGAGCCACAAGAGATGCTCAGGGATGCTCGGCTTCTTTCCTCACAGCAGCAGCTTTTTCTGGGATATCTGGACCCCCTCTCCCCCCTGCCCCCCACAGTAGGCTCCTCCTTAAAGTGGCCACGCCTTCCCTAAAACCGTTCTGAACACAACAGAACCTGGCAATATTTTAATGATTTTGTTTCTTTACATCCACTCTGCGGATAGGTTCTAAGTTTCCCCAGGGGGGGTCTCATTTTTGGGGTCCTCCCCGTTAGTTTTTGAATTTTACTGGGGATGCACCTTTGGGCTTGGTGTCCAAGCACCGGCAGGTGGAACTGGGATAGCGTGGAGGTATGTGGTGCCCTTTCCAGATCCCTTGTGAGGAGTCAGGGTAAAGAGGCCTCCACCTCTCGCCTGTGCCGTGTGGTCTTGGGCAGACATGAGCCTTCGGGAGGTGGCTCAGGCAATCCCCGAGCTCCCATATCCCTCCCACAGAAACCTCCGACATGCTGTGTCCCTAGCCGATGGGACACAGCTCTGGACAGGAAGTCAGAAGACCCGTGCTGTAGTCACCAATGCCACTGGTGTCCAGATCCCTCATCTGTTCCCTGGACAATCACAGTGGACAGCCTGTAAGAGGCTGGGTTCTTATCTTGTCCAGGGTTCCCCTTTGTTGCCCCCATAACCCTGGTCTGTTTCTATGGCTATTGGCTATATCTCCCTCAGGCACTAGGGAAGTGTTTGGGGAGTGAATGAGGGAGTGAATGAATGGGAATGACAGATGGGGCCGACATCGAGGCAGAAGTTACGACCCAGAGCCGCTCGGCACATCCTCCCCTCCCCTGACGGGTGAGCAAAGGCCACAGCCTGGTTAATACCCGGGAGAATCTTCTGGAAGCCCCCAGGCCCCAGTGGAGGAAGTGTCTCCACCCTCCTAGGGCTTGCAGGGGTGGAGGATGAAGAGATGAGCAGGGTGGGCCCACACCCTTGAAGAGCACACGGCCTGGCGGGGATATGGATCTGGGACAAGCAGCAGGGACCAGGCTCATCTGTGCAGTGGGAAACTGAGGCTGGAAGCCGAGTGCCTGGGGGGTCGCGTCTGGGAAGGGCTGCTCTGCCTTGATTCACCGACTCCTTATGAAAACCTAGTAAGACACCTGCCCAGGGCCCCACGGCTGGTAAACGGTGTGGCTGGAGTTCCCACCCAGGCCCAAGTGGCCCCACAGCCTGTTCTCAGATTTACAAAACAAATCTCGATAAAAGACTCCATCACTTGCGTGTGTATGACGAGGTGCTCTGGGCTGAGAATGTCGAAGCCTTTCTGGTGAACAGGAGGATCTCCCGGGGTCATTGGAGCCCCAGCCCCCACTGCGTAAGGGAGCCAAAGCAGAGAGTGGAGGGTCCCCTTAGTAAGCAACACTCTGTTTCGACAGCCCGGAAAAGGCATGACATCTTAATCTTCCCTCTGGTGTCATTTGTGATCCAGCTTGTCCCCTGGATTCCCGAGGGGCCGAGCCGGCTGCTGGTGCCCAGGTCCCAGCTGAGGCCAAACCCGAAGACTCACGTTACCTTCCTCTACGTTCTCTTCCCTAGGGTTCGATCAGCCTCAGACAGAGCTCTGGGGAAGGGACAACCCTGCGTGGGTTCAGAGACGTGCTTCTTGGCCGCGAGAACTGAGCATCTGTATATTCGGTGACTCACACGAGTAGCCTAACGAGCAAAGCAAGCTCCAGAGTGTTCTGAAACTGCCCGCCCAAGGAGGCCCACAGCTTGGACCCGCCCAGGCCTCCTGACTCCTTACCAGCCTCTCTTTCTCCATCTCAGTGGCTCCTATCAATCATGGTGGGAAATTCAAATTTTTGTTCAGTATCTACTATGCACATAGGCTCTGATTAACCTTGGTCAGCTGAACCTCCTGCTGTGTTTTCATATACTTTGCTGGTTATTCTGCCTTCCTGGCCCCATTCTCTAGGCTCCAGGAGGCTGACCCTGAAGGATGAACCCAAGAGACCCACCCTTAAGGATGACCCCAGGAGCTGACCTCAAGAATAACGTTTCCCTTGGTCTCTGGCTCCTTGCCAATGAGAGATGCAGGCAGGCGTCTGGAGAGAGGGAAGACAGAAGGTTCCGGAATTTATTCTCTGTCCCATCAAAAGCTTGGGCAATGGCAGGGTAGCTCTCTCCATCTTCTGGGGTAGCAGCCCCTTGTCCTCATCTGCAGCCCTTGGGTGGTAATGACTTCCTGTTCTCGCTCTCCTCACCCCTCCCCCTCCCCCCAACAGCAAACGCACTCACTCACTCTTCAATCACCCACTTGGGGATGTTGCCTCTTTCCTTCTGGGGTGTGAGACAAAGGAGCTGAACTATGTAGCCTCCAAGACTTGGCCTTCGTTTCCTGTTGACCCAAAGTCTACCAGCTGGAGAGTTCTGTGGTCAAGCCCTCTTTCAGGGTGCAGACATGGGGGAGGAACTCAATGTCCATCACCTCCCTGCTCCCTGGAGTAGGTAAGTGCAGCCAGGGGAGACAGATGGATGGAATAAGAAGTTGCCTGTAGGAAAAGACCTAAGGAGCCACATGACTACAGGTCAGTAGGGGCAGCGGGGTCTGTGGAGGTCAGTCCCCCCACACCCCAGCCCTGGGCCTCCCTCATCTGACAGCCTGTGGAGGCCAGGCCCCCCCCACACCCCAGCCCTGGGCCTCCCTCGTCTGACAGCCTGTGGAGGCCAGGCCCCCCACACCCCAGCCCTGGGCCTCCCTCGTCTGACAGCCTGTGGAGGCCAGGCCCCCCACACCCCAGCCCTGGGCCTCCCTCGTCTGACAGCCTGTGGAGGACAGTGCCCCCACACCCCAGCCCTGGGCCTCCCTCGTCTGACAGCCTGTGGAGGCCAGGCCCCCCACACCCCAGCCCTGGGCCTCCCTCGTCTGACAGCCTGTGGAGGACAGTGCCCCCACACCCCAGCCCTGGGCCTCCCTCATCTGACAGCTGCTGACTCCCGTGCGAAGCAGATTCCTCCTGTGTGTCCTCTGAGGTCCTGGTCACTCCCACTGAGGCCCCTGCATGCAGTTGTGTCCAGGCTCTAACCCAAGGCTCCTCTGATTCCAGGGGATGGGAACCACCCTGAGGAATGCCAGCTGATCTGTCCCTCTGGGAGCTGATGTCAGGGTGGTTTATGTGCATTCCAGCTTTAAAAACTCAAACTTCGAAAGTGTCAAAGTGTGAGCTGTCAGCCAGGCCAGCAGGAACCCACGTCAGCCAGCTGACCGTCACCATCCGCTAATCCTGGCCCAAGATGACAGGAGTCAGATTTGCCACTAAAGCACTTCTTCCAGTCTCCCCAGCCCTGTGCACCCATGGGACCTTAATACTTCTGTTATCCTGGTCGTCTGTTATTCTGTTATCTCCTTCGGGTGTGTGATCACCCAGGGACAGTGACTCATCTTTCTACCCTCAGCAAGCACCCAGAGCAGGCAGTCGGCAAAAGTTGGGAAGTGAGTGAGTGTGTGAGTGAATGAGTGAGTGAGTGAATGAGTTCGTCAATGAGGAAGTTAATGAATGAGTTAGTGAGTGAGAGAATGAGTGAGCTAGTGAGTTGATGAATGAGTGAGTTAATGAATGAGTGTGAGGGTGAGTGAGTTAATGAGTGGGTGAGCTCATGAATGAATGAGTGGGTGAGTGAGTGAATGAATGAATGTGTGGGTGAGTGAGTGAATAAGTTAACAAATGAGTGACTAAGTGAATGAGTGAATGAATGAGTTTTGAATGAGTGAGTTAATGAATGAGTGACCGAGTAATGAACGAATTAATAATGAATGAGTGAATGAATGAGTGAGTTAGTTAATGAGTGAGTGACTGAGTGAATGAATGAGTTAATGAGTGAGCGAGCACTCCTACAGTTTGCAAACTTCCGAGGTAGATAAAAACCAAATGTACCGAATAGCTAGACAGCAGGCAAGGGGAAATTCCTCGTAGAAGGGTCCCGGCACGCACATAAAGGAATGACGCGACTTATCGGTTTGTAACCAGTAATGAGTCCATGAACCTGGGTCCTGGGCAGTGGCGGATGCCAACAGCACGCAAGGAGAGGCAGCCAGACACACGCCCTCCGGAAGGAAGAGCACGATCCTACCTGTAAGAGTCTAGGGGCAAAGCCCAGCTGAGCCTGGACCCTACCTGACCTCCAGGCTCAGGGGCCAATTCGAGGACACACACAGGACACAGCACCGCGGGGACACCACCGGCAAGAGCCTGTGTGGGAGACTGAAGGACAAGCCACCTGCTTCCGCCAACAGCACATTCCAAGAAAACTAAGATGCGAAGAGTTTAAAAACAATCCTGCAAGTGCCCATTGATGGAAGAATGGACAAACACAATATGTCCACCCAGCAGAATGTGACTCATCCTTGAAGTGGAAGGGCATCCTACCACACGCGACAACATGGATGGATGAACCTTGCAGACACGGCCACAAAAGCGCAAACACGGTACGATTCCATTTACGGGACGTCCCCAGAGTAGTCAGGTTCGTGGACAGAAAGCAGATGGCGGGTGCCGGGGGCTGGGGAGGCGATGGGGTGGGGGGAGGGGGTATTTCACAGAGACAGAGCTTCAGTTTGGGAAGATGAGAAAGTTCCGGAGACGGATGGCGGACATGGAATACTTATTGGTTAAAATGCTAAATGTTACCACAAAAAAAGACACACCGGGAAATCACAGTTTAAGGACCTTATCCAGATCCTGATCCCAACAAACTGCAAAAAAACAATTTTACCTATTAACTGATGAGACAATTGGCAACTTGAAGACTGATTGGGTGTTTGATGAAATCAAGGGATCGTTTATTTGAGGTATGATGGCTTTGTAAAATATTTACGAATTCAGTGATAAACTGTCTAGTTTTACTTGAAAGTAATACATGTGAGAAGTGGGTGCTGTACAGATGAAACGAGATTGTTCTGGAACAAACCACCGTTGAAGCTGACTGACGTCTACGTAGGGGCTCCTTTTGTTATTCTGTCTCCTTTCTGAGCACTTGTATTTTCTCGTAAAAACAGTGTTTTCCGAAATGATGCCAATGAATTTCTCTGTTCAGATGAGCATCTTCACGAAATGCCAATGTCCCTCGACACTAGCAGCCATTCACCACATAGCATGAAATAGTCACACCAGATGACTGTCCTAGCCACAGTACAGCAGAGCCACCTGCACCCAGGGATGGACGGGGGAGTGCGAGGGTTAAGAAGCAGGGCAAACTGGAGTGGGAAGCTGAAGCCCACCGACTCACGCATTCGTTCCACAAACACGGAGCCCCCAGCGTGTGCCGGTCACTGTTTCAGGCACTGGGAGTATGTCCGCAGGACAACCGGTCCTTGTTGGGGTTGGTAACAAGTGGTCGGGTCCTGGATGTATTCTGAGTATCTGAGCACCCACGCACACACATATGCACACACGCACACCCATGTGCACATGCACAGAGGAGCAAGAAGGAGAGAGAGAGAAGGAGAACGGAAGTTAAGCTTTCCGGCTTTCCCTGCCGCGCTGATTTCCTGAAGCAAGCTGCCAGAAGCCGGCGAGCTCACGCCTCAGAATCCTAGCGAAGCCGGCAACGAGCCAGGGCACCTCTGATGGTTGGACACAGAGTAGGACTAAACACACAGGCGTGGTGACATCTGTCCAGAAAGCAGCGAGGCCAGGGGTCCCTGCTCCCAGGCCGCTCGGCCCGGTGACCCCACCCCAGCTGACCTGGGACGGCGGGCAGCCGGCCCTGGCCACCCCAGGAGGCCGTGGGGAAAATATTCCCAGCTTCCTAAAAGATCCAGTGCAAGAGATAAAGTCTCCTGGCCCCTCTGAGGACTTGATTCTGTTTTCCTCTTCTGGATGTCTCGGTTCAGATCCGTTTGGCAGACCGGAAGGAAAGCCAAGCGTTGCCAGGAGGCAGACTGGGCAGGAAGGAGCCGGTCGGAGGCGGGAACAGCCGGGCAGGCCCTCCAGCGGGGACACTGCGGCCCACAAGCGGGGCTGTGTGCACCAGGGGGCCCTCCACCCCTCACTCCGCTTGGGGCACATGGATGTGCCTGGCGAATTTTGGATTTGCTCAAAACAGTTTATGTCAACACAAAGATATTCAAAGAACGGCAGAGGAGGAAGGCAGTGGACACAAAGTCACCGCTGTCCCCTGTGACGGCCACTCTGCACAGCTGGTCACCTCCCGCCCTGACCGCTGAACCGCACAGGACGCGCTCAAGTCCTGCTTCGAGGGGGTGGCGGGTTGGAGTTTCTGACCGGTTCGTCCGCCTGCCGCGTGAGCTTGTAACTCGGGGGAGGGGGCAGGGGGGCGTATTTCCTCACCCTGTGGATGTTCAACCTGTTCCCGCAACTCATTTTGACTGTTCTGAGCAGAGGGGTCAAGAGGCTTCGCTGCTCTGTGCGCCCTCCTCCGTGCCGCGGAGGACCAGGCCCAGGTGGCCGGAGGAGGGATTCTGAGAATCCCAAGGAGGACACGGTGGCAGGGGGAGCCGGCCCGAACCCAGCTCGCAGCCCGAACCCAGCCTGACTGGCCGCAGCCAAGTCAACCTGCAGACCCGAGAGTGTGAGAATCCATGTTCCAGGAGGCTGAACTCGGGCTGGTTTACGATGCCGTAATAGCGACGCTTCGGCCAATGAGCACAGAGAAGGTAAGTGACTCACCTGGGCACACGCATGTATCGGGAAGCAGCCCTGGGAGTGGACCCAGGCCCCTTGGCTCCGGGTCCAGTGCTCTGTCTCTCCCCTCAGCTTGGCGCTGGGGCAGAGGAGCCCTTAAACTCCTGACACAGGACTGAGGACGCAGGGCTCAGCCTACTTGGGGGTAAAGGGAGGAATCAGTGGCCTTGGTCTCTTCAGACAGGCACTTGGCAAGGAGAGGGTAAGGCTGGATTTCACCTCTTTTTGCCCCTGGCCAGATGCTTTTTGCCCCTGGCCAGGACAGCAAAAACACAACAGGCCCGCAGTAACGGCTCATACCCAATAACGAACCATGGTTAACGATGGGGGGGGGGGGGTTGGCTACTCGAGGCCACTGGGACTGAACCCACCAGCTTCTGTCTGCAGGCTTCCCCTTGTGTGTGTTGGTGGAAGAGATAAGTTCTTGGGTCTGGCCCAGCATGAGGCAAACCCCGGGGCACCCCCGTCCTGGAGATGGGGACGAGGGAAGCAGCAGCATCTGGAGGCAGTGAGAGCCCAGCTCCCCCTCCACGCACCCCTCTCCCCACCCCCCAGCCTTGCACCTGCGCCCCAGCCCCAGCAGACAGAGCTGCTGGTCCTGAAGCTCAGCCCCAGTGGGTCCGGGAGCCCAGGAGAGCACTTAGCTGAGATTTATAGCTGAGGAGAGAATTGCTGCGTGTGTGTGTGTGTGTGTGTGTGTGTGTGTGTGTGGTGGACGGGGAGGACGGGAGGGGGATTGGCTCCTGGCAGGAAATCCAGCACGGAGCCCCCTGCGCTGGGCACTGCCGCAGAGGGGAAGGGCTTTGGAGGATGGCAGGGAGTTCTGTGCCCCACAAGCAGAGTAGACGTAGAACACGGCCGAAGCTTCTCCACGGGTCGCATCCCTAAAGGGCAACTTACACTGCTCAGCCCAGGGAGCCGTGAGAACCCCACAAAGCCTGGCGTGGCCAAGGGGGAGGCAGGGCACGGCTTCAGCTAGAGGCACCTTCCCTCCCCAAGGTTGTGGAGGCGTGTCACCAGGGACACGAGTCGCCATTTGTCCTGGCCACAGTCTAGAGACCCTCAGGAGGCCTGCCCTCCGGGCTCAGAGCTGCAAGAAACGTTCTCCAAACCTGTTTCCTTTTATTGGAAAGTCATCGAGGGACAGCCCATGCCACTCCCCTTTTTGCCTCGGCTACCAGGAAGCTCAGAACTCACTTTTCCATTCAGTTGGGTATGGGTATGGCTATGGGTACCTACCCATAGCCTCAGGGCCCAGAATAATTATTCTGTCCTACTCCCTCTTCACCTATGATTTGACCCTAAGGTTTCATGCTTCTGCAACACACATTCTTTTTCTCATATCTATGTCTTTTATTTTAGGTCTAACTCATCCCTAGAAGCAGACAGTAACACATGCAGCCTGCAGGGGGGGTGGGTTACAAGGGTACAGTCTTGAGGACCTGTGCGCCCGGTCGGAAAGAAAGCTGATTTCAGGGTCAGAGCCCTACAGACGGGGACTCAAATCCTGGCTCTAGCAGTCTGGGCCTCAGTTTTCTCAGCTTCAAAATGGGCATGAAGCCCTTCCCTCGCAGGCTGGACAGCGAGAAGGTCCAGAGACATGGCGCCGGCCTGGAGCCACAGGGGCGCCGTGCCCAGGTTGATGACAGATCAGGGGCGCTGTGTGCTGTTGACTCCCGCAACGGGCAGCTTGAGACTGTCCCCTGACTTGCGCAGGTGACGAATTTAATGACAGCAGAAATCATCATAGCTCACACAGTGAGGGCACTCTGGACTTTGTAAGTGTAAGTGTCCCCATTTTACAGATAAGAACACTGAGGCCCAGAGGCGCTAAACTTGCCCGAGGCCATACAGAGAGGCCACGGCTGGCAGGCAAGCAGAACTCAAGGCTGGAGCCGGCCCTGATCCATCACGGAGCTGCTCCCACGGGCTCGAAGGGGGAAGGGGGAGCCCGGGAAGTCATTTCACACGCCACACAGTAAGTTCTTTGTTGGTGAAGTGCTTCCTCTGCCTGACAGCGGCTGCTGGCTTTCTAGGTGAAGGGGTGCTGACAGGCTGTGCTTTGGGAAACCATCAACACCGCCAACAGCTAAGGATCAGGCTCCTAGCCTCTAGGCAGTCCTTCCAGAATACACTCTCTGAGGTGGATTCTGTTATTTGCATCCTTTTCCGGGGAAGGAGACAGAGGCACAGAGAGGTTAAGTAGCTTGCTCAAGGTCATGCGGTTGCCGGGGAGCAGAGCCGGGGTTGTGGCTGAAGTAGACTAGCTCTCTCTCTCTCTCTGAGCTTCTACGGCCCATGTTAGATTTGTTAGTTTTAAAAGGGTCCAAAGGAAGAAAAAGGACACACTCGAGCAGCAGAAGTGAGCACTGTGCCAGATAAATAAACAGGGACTTCCAGGAAATGGAAGGAAGTCAGCTGCCCCTGGCCGTCTCCGGAAGGATCCCGGCAAGGAGACCCTCCGCTCTCTGGGAAGGCAGAGCAATAAAGGCCCAGAGACCCCGGAGGGGGTGCACAGCTTCGCGCTGGGGTGGCGAGGGCCAGTGCAAGGCCTCAGCCCGCGGGGACCGGGTGGCCGCTTTCGGGACTAAATTTACAAGCCGGTCTGCTGCGGCCCCGGAAAGCTCGGCTGCGTCACCACACGCGGGGCCCAAGAGGCAGTGAGACCGCATTCCGGTCTCTTTGGCCACCTGCCCCCTGCCCCCAATCAGCTTTCGGTCCTGAGCACTGGTTGGGCCGCATCACCAGGCCACCCTCTCTCCTGCTTTGCCTCCCAGGACTCTTATCCTTTCTGGTTTTCAAAAATCCGGTGCAGAGACAACACATCGGACCGACGTCCGTACTCGCCACGGGGCTCGAGGGCCTTTTCTCAGCGCTCGGGGTGTGTGAACTCACTGGTCCCTCAGACCCTCCTGGGAGGCAGGCATCCCCATTTGACAGATGAGAAAACTGAGGCACAGAGAAGTGAGCTGAAGCAGGGTGTGGGCCGAGCTCCTGAGCGCCAGCGCTCAAGGGAGGGAAAGAGGGGCGCGCAGGGACGGGGCGTGTGTCACAGACAGCAGACCCCGGCAAGGCTCCGGTGCGGTGAGACTGTGTTCAGAGTGATGCCACTTCCTTTTTACAGGAGGAAACCCAGCCTCCGGGGCTGTGGATGCAGGTGTCGGCACCACCTGCTGCGTGGGGTCATTTGCCTGGGGCCCTCCGGCCGCCTCCGGCTTCCTAGGCCCCTGCCGGGTGTCGACCCTGGGACCTGGGGTGCCAGCCACCGAGCACGGAGCCCAGCGCACAGCGTGGCTCAGAAGCCCTAGGTCCCTTCCTGCCGGCCCCACCCAGGCCACCACCTCTGCTCTGGGGACCGTATCGCCCCTCATGGCTCAGCCCGAACGCCACCTTCTCTGCTCCCCGCTGCCTCTAGCTGCCTGCAGCCTTGTCGTCATCCGTCTCCGGTGGCCAGATCCCAGCTCCCCAGCCCTGAGGTCACTCCCACCACACATCGCGTCCCACCCAGGCCGTGAGCATCTGCAGGACGGAAACCCAGACGGTCCCTCATTGGGTCAGGAAGGAAACACCTGCTTACAAACTCTCACGTCCCCACTCAGGAGCTCCCCGGTGAGGGCGAGGGCCCCCTCTGTCTAGCTCACCACCTCCAACCACGCCGGGCACACGGTAGGGGCTGGAAGGGAGATGCTGAATTGGAAGAACATGGCAGGGCTGCGGGCAGCCAGGACCCCCGAGCCTTGCAAGTGGGACCTCCCCGGGGTGGGGAGGGGGGCGGGCAGTAGGCTGTGCTTCGAGCCAGGTGTATGTGCGAGCATTTGCACCACGGCACCGGCTTGAACTGCAACAGATCAAAAACGACGCAGACGTCCGTCGGAAGAGGACAGTAGAAACCACACGTGGAAAACAACGCAACTGTTGAAACACGAAGGTGAAACGTATGTTCTGATGCAGCACGGACACCAAGATAGAGTCGATGGAAAGGCCCCGGGGGCAGGACCCGTCACAGTTGGCACTTCCTCCAGGAAGTCCTTGCTGACCCTTCGCTGCTTAAGCGGCTCTGTGCCCCCGGGCCCGGCGTTCGCCCCGCTGCACCCGGCCCATGCCAGAGGTCTTGGTCTGCCTGCACATCTGCCCGCCAGGGGCCTGAAGGATGGAAACCTGGAACGAGGCCCCTGTGACCCAGCTCCCGGCCCTTCACCCGCCCCAGCAGGTGCCCCAGGAAGTGTCTGCTGAGCAGAACCTCTTCCACTAGAGGAAAATGCCTCCCCGGAGGGCAGGACAATGAATCAGGCGGCCGGGAGAGACACGCACTAACATTCCCTGCAGCTTGGCCACGGGCCAGGCCAACACTCTCATCTGATTTGCTTAAGAGCCCGGGTGGGGCCCTTTTGCAGGAGTGGGGTGGGGGGAGTGCATTACCTCGCTCGGGCTCAGGGCTTCCGTTCTGCAGAGCCTGGGCAGGCAGTCCCAAAGAAGGTCACCGTGGCTGCTTATTGACAGCCCTCTGACAAATTGTTTTCTGCCGCGGCAGCCGGGCTGGTCCATCTGGCCGCTCCCCGGAGGCCTCGGGTCACTCACAGCGCGGTTCCCGGTGTGGGGGGCGGCCTGACCCCAGCTTCTGCGTGCCGGGTTCCTGCCTGACCCCACTCTGCCGCCCCAGCTGGTGCAGCCTCCACCCCGGGGGCACCTGACCAGACTGGGCGCTGGCCACATCGGGCCCAGCGAGGGGGTGGCCCCTTCCCAGGGCTGGGGTCTATGGTGGAGGTGAAGAAAATGCCAGAGTCCTTCATCCGCCATCGCAAATGCACCACCGTGGAGTCACAGCCCCAAGCAACGACCCGGCTTGAGGCGGCAGGAAGTGCCAGCCCCAGGCCGGTTAATAAGTGGTTTCTGGCTTTGAAGATGATTTATTATGGAATCACCGTGTTATGCTACAAAGATTGCCTTGGCTTCCTTTAATGGATTTTCCCCAGTCGCCTCTCCGCCGAGGCCCAGGCTGTGAGAAGCGGGAGGCAGAGCGCTCACGTGACAGGCGGCAGGGCCCCCGAACCCGGGGAGAGTGTCCTGGAGATCAGGGGTGGCCTCGAGAGCATCCGGCCGGCTTAGCGGTGAGGTTCGGCTGGCTGTTGCCCGGCCTCACCTGGCTCATCCCTCCTCTTCCTCGTAGCCCCAGTGCCCAAAGCTGACGGCGTTGTCCCAAAATGAAGGTGGAGACAGCGCCCAAAGAGAGGTCCCACGCCGACGTGAGGGACCAGCTGTATAGGACGCCACACGGCTGGCAATTCCGTGGCTGGCGTTGGTGGCCGGAATGGCTGTAGTTACAACAGTGTTTTCCCACATCGGGGGTCCCTTGAGCACCTGATGGGGACGCACGGTTGCCAGGAGGTCCTGGGGGATAAGGACCGACTGCATCTTCTTTGTTCCTGCTTCCCGGGACCTGGCCTCACATGGCAGTTAGCGCTGAATGCGCACTGAACAAACGGATGGGCGGGTCCGTTGGCAAATCAGCGCACGGACAGGTGGATGGATGTGATGACCCATCACGCAGCCCCTTGGGTTCATCACGGTGGCGGCAGGTCAGTGTGTTGTCGCTGGCTCGATGGCCCCGCTTTTCTTACGAATCAATGGCTCCCCCGGGTTCCCTCAAAATAAATCCGTTGGTTTCTGTCACTGCCGTGTGGTCAGGCGTATAAGGTGTGAACGTTACGGGAGGCCAGGGGAAGGGTAGATGGGACCTCCCTGCACTTGCCAATATTCAAAGTTGAACCGCATTAAAGTACAATCTACACGTTTGCCTGCTGCCCCGGGAGCCCCAGGTCTCTGGTCCCGATACCTCCTTGGCCCGAAGTGACAAGACATTCCAGGGGGGAACAGAACCGGACAGGTAACTCTGACCTTTCCCTCAACCCTTCACCAGTCCCTTTCCAGAGACAGAGATGGTGTCTCTGATTGGTGAGCCCGGGGACAGGATCTGGGCATAAGTGGTGCAAGACCCCTTGATTCTTTTGTTGGGCGGCTTGCTCTCAGGATAGATGCATTTTCTTCACTCCTGAGTCCTACACCCAGGTCAGGGCATAAGTCCTATTCTCAGGGAGAAAGAGAGGGGTGCAGGATGGGATGAGGCAGGAACCCCTCGTAGCTGGCTGGGCCAGGGGCTGCTTTGCACACGTCTTTAATGACACGCACAAAGTTCAGTTCCATGCCTCGGGGCCTTTGCACGTGCTGTTCCCTTTGACTGCAACACCCTTCCCTACCTCACCTGTGTGTTGAACACTTCAGTGGGCCCAGGGGCTCTGCTCAGTCATCCCCTCCTGAATGACCTCCATTTTCCGAGGCTGGGCAGAAAGGGCCCTTACCTTCATCTCACCACGCTTCACGGCACTCTTAATGAGCTACACGGTGCGTGGTTCATACGTGTGTCTCCCATTGCCCCGTGAGCAAACTGAGGCAGGGACCAGAGTTGGCTTACCTCCCTCCCCCTCACATTATACTTCCTGGCATTCGTTGGATGTCAACAAATGTTGGTTGAACAAATGGGCCTTATTAGAAAGTTCTGATGGGTTTTAATGCCTTAACATGTAAAATATATAATTACTTAAATCAAGCATTTCATCTAGTAGACAAAGCTCTTTTCACACATGGGGAGGGGCCCCAAGGGCAGGAAAATAACAACACAGGTCTCTGTGGCTATCAATGTTAGGAGCTGATAGACCAGTTCAGGGGTTCCCAACCCCAGCGCTGTTGACATCTGGGCTGGATTACCTGTGTTGTAGGACACTGCCTTGTGCATCGTGGGATGTTTAACAGCATCCCTGGCATCTACCCACTAGATGCCGTGAGCGGCTTCCGAGTTAAGACCATAGAAAATGTCTCCGGACGTTGCCAATTTTTTCCCTGGTTGGGAAAAATCATGCCCAGTTGAGAACCACCGGACCAGTCATTCGATAGGTTTTGGTACGGTAAATATTCCCTTTGCTGCCTTGACAAAGCTCTCGGAATGTGTCGGGCACAGTCGAGTATTTCTCCCAAGCTCCGACGAGCAGCACAGACCCCCGAGCCAGAGGCAAAACCACTTGCTACCGAATGAGGGCTTTGATTGTTACCAATTCCTTAAAGCCGTGCTGAAGGCTCAGCTTCAAATATTTATGGAGTCTATGAAATGGCCCCGGAGCGTGAGAGCTTCTATTAAATTTATAACTCCAGTGGTGATTGATGGACCTGGGCATTGCTGCGAATGCTTCGTGTGAGCTCTTTGTGGAAAGCCAGGATCCTCGCAGGACTCAGGAGCTCAGAGGGCGGTGGGGGGTCATCGGCTCGGAGGACGGGACAGGACAGCCCGCCTTCTCCCCGCGGGCGTCGCGCAGGGCACGCGGGCTCCACAGCAGCTGCAGCCGGACACGGACACGCTCCGGGACCAGGCGTCGGCCCTGAGGGCGGGGGAAGCTGGAGGCAAGAGCAGAATGAAATGGTCTCTGCCTCTCCAAGCTCGTAAAAGCCCCCTCATCCCACACTTATCCAGGGAAGAGACGGCAACAGGAAGGAACATTTACGGAGGCTTTGTGTGCCCGGCACGAGTGCTCCCCCTGCACCGCTCACGTCCTCCTATACAGCTCAACGAGGCACACGATGCCTTCACGGTGCGGCGGGGGAGGAACAGGGGCTGGGGGGTGGCCCTCACCACGTCATCCAGCAGGTGTCTGCCAGGACAATCACTGATGGTGTCCCCATAGAGCGGGGACGTTTCTTGTTTACAGGGACGAGAGATGGCGAGTGTCCCATCAAGCAGCAATCGATGTCGACTGGCTGCCGACCTCATGCCGGGCACCGCCCACGGCTCTTGCCACCGAGCTGGTTCACCTGTTTCCACTGAGCCCTCCCACCAGGCTGTCATCAGGCCCGCATGACCGATGGGGAAACAGGTGCCTGTTTCAGAGACCCTAAATAGCTCACCTAAATCTATGCAGCTGCTGAACCCAAGCCCACCTGCCCTCAAAGCCCCACCCACTCTTTCTGGAGCTCCACCCCTACCTATCATACGCATGTCAGCCCTCCATGCCCAGCACCCACAGTTATCAAGCACCTTCCCCGCAAATGACGGAAGGAAGGATCCCCATGCTGGGCAGTGTCAGTCCTACTTATGTCTCTGCTCGGTCCTCTGGCAGAGGGCCTCAGCAGTCAGATGGGCAGAAGGGAGCAAACTTCTCCCATGCCCTCGGGAGGCCGTGACCAGTGGGTGGCGTGGCACACGCAGTGCCACTGATGGCTGAGAAAGAGGCACAGCCAGGAAGGAGAGGAAATGCCGGTCATCGGGCGCTGGCCCGTGTGCCCCGCCTGGACCGGCCCCTCCCCCAGGGTGCTCCCCACCCAGCGGCACAGGCAGGCCAAAAAACGTGCAGGTCCACTGCGGAATCAGTGCCGGAAGAGAGGCCCACGCACCCGTCAGTGGAGCACCCGGGAGGGGAGCACTGACCATACATTGAGGGGCAGGAAGGCCTCCTGGAGGAGGCGGTGTCTGAGCCAGACTTTCGAGAAGGAGCAGGATTCTGCTGTTAAAAGCTGAAGGTCATTGCATGTAGAGTAACGTGCAACCAGCAACTTAAGGAATCTGCACTTGTCAATGATAATAGTTTAAACCTCATGAAACCGCAGATTCTGTCGCGAGAAGGTAGTACAATGTCTCCTATGGTTCAGCCTATGGCAGCGAACATTTCTGGAGCTCCTATGATGTGCCGGATATCATGCTAAGCAATGTATACATATTGATTCATTCCGTCTTTAACCCAAAGAGGCAACTAGGATTATTACCTCATTGTACAGATGAAGAAACAGAGGCCCAGAGAGGTTAAGTGACTTGCCTATGGCCACACAGCCAACAGGAGGCAGAGTCAGGATTTGAGCCCAGGTCGCTCAACCCCTGGGCCTGCACCATTCACCCCTACAGCCGGGCTGTCACACACAGGACAGATGAAGGGTCTTCAGTGGGGCAGTGGCATGACCAGGCTGTGACACAGGGACAGATATTGCCTCCATCACCAAAGGTTTACCAGCCTTCTTGGGATATTTGTGTGTATTTCCAGGCCCTCCCTGCTTTCTTTCTTTTTTTCTCTAAGCTCGACCATAAAATAATAGAATTGTGACATGTGACAAATTTAGCTACTGCCCTTCAACAATGACCTCGTTTTGCTGCTAGGTCACTGATCCCCTAGTGTAGTTATTTAACAAACTCATTTTCACCACAGGAAGCCCTTCCCCTCGAGCCAGCCCGGATCTATGGCTCGCAATCTGTTGTCCCACAAGGCAATGGGCTCTCTGCTTCTTGACGCCCTGCACAGCGGAGCAGGATGCAGCCTGCGTGGGGTGGGGGGGGACCAGGTGCCCCGTGACCTTCTAGACAAAGAGCCCACCAGCCCCTCGCTCTGATTCTGCATCCCACAGGCCCTTGAGAGGGCCCCCTGTGGGCCAGGTGCTCGCAAAGCAGGGGAACAAAAATGCCTGTACCGACATCCCACCATCTCGCTGCAGAGTCAGGCCAACATCCCGCGGATTTGTAACTGCGTCCAACGGAGGAAGCATGTTTAATGGTGGCATTCGATGTGCGTGGCAATGACTCTGAAGAAAGCTAAAGAACAATCCGGAAACTTGGAGCACCTTCTGGTTCATTCATTCATTCATTCATTCAGTTTATGCTCTGCCCGTTTCCTCAAGTTTCTGGCCAGCACCACCTAGCGCACGCCCTCACGGGGTTTTTCTCACCCTGAACTCCAGGCTGGGCCGTGCAGGGGGCAGGAGAGACTGTTCCCATCCCTCCCGTGAAGGCTTCTCACCGTCTGGCCACTTAGTGGCCGCAGCCCCAGCTCCAGAGCCAGGCTGCCTGGGTGGGACCCCAGCTCTGCTGCCTATGAACTGCGTGACCCAGGGTCGGCTATATACCTCCTCTGCATCTTGTCTTTTCTCACAGGTAAAGGGGGCAAATTCTGACACCTATTTTGTAAGCCCCTCGTGAGGACTGAAAGAGCCAGTGCATTGCACACGGCGAGCAGGCATTCGGGAAGGGGGCGGGGGGCTTCTTTCCCACTGTTACTCTCATCATCATCATCACCGGGGGGCACCTGGGTGGCTCAGTTGGTTAAACATCCGACTTCAGCTCAGGTCATGATCTCACGGTTCATGGGTTCGAGCCCCACGTCGGGCTGTGTGCTGACAGCTCGGAGCCTGGAGCCTGCTTCGGATTCTGTGTCTCCCTCTCTCTCTCTGTCCCTCCCCTGCTTACACACACACTCTCTCTCTCTGTGTCCTTCAAAAATGAATAAATAAATAAACAAAACATTAAAACATTTTTAACATCATCACTGGGATCTCTAAGACCCCTCTCTACACCTTCTTACTTCCTGCCACGGCCACGTTTAACTGCCCGCAATGCCCCTGACACCTGAGGAGCATTGACCCCTCCGTCTTTGCTGGTACTGTTTCCTTTTTCTAGAATGCCTTCTATTGCTTGGGATAAGCCAGGCCAAAGGTCAAAAGTCAGAGGAAATTTTCCTAGGAAAAGACCAAAGCTGGGAAAAAAACAAAAAAACAAAAAAAAGTACTCATTCTTAGGTAATAAACCTGTAGACGAGTAATTTAAAATTAAAGTCACCAGTCAGGGGAAAAAATGTTTAAGAAGGTCACCAATAGGGGCGCCTGGGTGGCTCAGTTGGCTAAGCATCCAACGTTTGATTTCGGCTCAGGTCATGATCTCACAATTCGAGAGATTGAGCCCCGCATCAGCTCTGTGCTGACAGTGTGGAGCCTGTTTGGGATTCTCTCTCTCTGCCCCTCCCCCCACTTGCTTTCTCTCTCTCTCTCTCTCTCTTTCTCTCTCTTTCAAAAATAAATAAATGAAATTTTAAAAATAAATGAAGGCCAGTAACAATAGCTGTCATTTATTGACCACCTCTCATGTACCAAGCAGTATAGCAAGCATGTTATGTGTGTGCTTTCACTGAACTGTCCTAACAATTCTAAGAGGTAGATACTGTCTCCATTTTTTAGATAAAAAAATTAATGTAATCATGGAGGCAGGAGAGATGCCACGCGAATGACAGGTGGAAGGAAATCACCAATAGGCTGAGATGAAATGCTAAGAATAAGATCAGATTTCTCCTGAGTAATGGCGACTTTCTTTTTCTCCTGAGCATCTCTCTTGTTCACATACTTATTCAGCCCTGTTTACCTGATTTTGTGATCATACTAGCAGTTGGAAGTATCATCCCCATGTTACAGACGAGGAAGCAGAGACACAGACATAGTAAGTCCTCTGCCCAACATCACGCTGAATTACAGTTGCGATTTGAACTCAAGCCCGTCAGACTTCACATCTCATCAGTAAAATATGTTCTCTCTGAGAAAAGAGGGGCTGCTGTGGCTCCACTTGGTTAGGACATTTTGGACTGAACCTCTGGTAAATACTAGAAAAGCTGGACAGAACAGAGCACACCTTCTATTTAAACCGTCTGAGAGCTACGGAGATGGGCAGGATCTGAGGGACTAAAGCTGAAAACAGGAGAGAAGCCGGGAGTCACTAGCATGGCCGTGGAGGCCATACTTCCCTCCAGGTGAGAGCCTACAGTAACAGTGGCAGTTGTGATGCAGAAGGCTAAGCGAGGCTTTTCCCAGCTAATGGGACTGACAAGGGCCACGGGCAAAAGATGCTGGTAAACACTACAGTCTTCTGGTCAGGACGCCAAAGGCTATGCCCAAGGAGTGAGAGTGAACGGGAAGGAAAACAGAACTCGTAAGTACTGAAACCATCTCTGAACCAGGTTATGATGTGAGGAATGGCCTGAGCCCTGCCTAGCCACCTGTCACAAGCAAAAGGAAGCGCGCTCTGGATGAAGACAATACACTATGAGGCAGAACCCCAAATTATACCTTTAGGTTTTGACACATGATGTCTAGCACTCAGGGAAAAATAACCAGACACCGAACACATGACTTGACCAAAACCACAAATTAAATGGTAGATAATAGATAGAGACTAGGAAGGGAAACCAAGGGGTTTCTGTGGTGCTGGTCGTTTTTCTAGTTCTCAACCTGGTGATGGCTTTTGGGGTGTCAGTCCATGATAATTCATTGATCTGTACACTTACAATTTGTGCCATTTTCCATATGTGTGTTACAGTCTTGATAAAAACAAAAGTTTATCGAAGAAATTAGATGACTGATGTCCTCTCACCTTTGGTGAATCCGGTCTAGCCGTGTTCTGTGCTGGCCACTCAGCCTCGGGAACAGGCCAGGACTCTGAATGCAAAGGTCTTTGGATGATGACACTGTCTGTTTTGGGCTTCGGGAGGTATTTCTGAGCTAGAAAAGAGTATTTTCAGTCAAGCCTCAGACCAGAAATCTACTCTAAAAATCACAAGTCTCTGAGCCTTGGAATAAGCTTTTCCATTCTCTTTCATTCCCAGATCCCCACGTACCCATGACAGAGGCCCTCTCGGATGCCCACAAACCCTTGAGTGCCTTATCCACACCCTTCTGATGGTCCCGTCATGGCTGTGGGTATCCTAGAAAACTACCTGCCCTCATCAGCTTTCTTTCCTTGGATGTCAGCTCGTTCAACACAGGGACCACCACCTCTGCAAGCTGACCCATTTTTTTTTTAATTTTTTTTAATGTTTATTTATTTTTGAGACAGAGAGAGACAGAGCATGAACGGGGGAGGGGCAGAGAGAGAGGAAGACACAGAATCGGAAGCAGGCTCCAGGCTCTGAGCCGTCAGCCCAGAGCCCGACGCGGGGCTCGAACTCACAGACCGCGAGATTGTGACCTGAGCTGAAGTCGGAGGCTTAACCGACTGAGCCACCCAGGCACCCCAAGCTGACCCACTTTTGTAAACTCTGAGATACACCCCCTGGGTCTGGTACTCAGTAGCCTTCTGGAAATCTTTAAGGAACAAGTAACTCAATCAATCGAGCCCATTTCTGAGGACGCTGAGGCCACAGAAGGAAAGACACTTGCACAAATTAGTGGCAGATGAAGGGCCAAGTGGAATTCATGCCCTTCCAACTGTGAAAACAGATGCCAACTCAGACTGCTAGGAGGACACAACAGTACAGGGGGCAGGCCCATCCTGACCGGACAAAGACCGAGAAAAGATCTCTCTTTTTGGGTCAGTCAGTAAGACACTCCTGAGAAAGGTCATATTATCCTCCTTTAAAAGATAAGATTCTGGGGCTCAGAGAGGCTAATTAACTCATCCAAGATTACACAGCTGGCAAGCACAAGATCCTGTGATAAGAGTTGCCAGATAAGCAGATCTCAAGAGCAACCCACTCACCTGCAGGCAATGCCATCCGTGCTTCCTCTGTGTTTCTTTTTTTTAAAGTTTATTTATTTATTTTGAGAGAGATAGAAAGTGAGCTGGGGAGGGGCAGAGAGAAAGGGACACGGAGAGCCCCAAGCAGGCTCCACGCTGTCAGCATGGAGCCCGATGTAGGGCTTGAACTCAAGAACCGGGAGGTCATGACCTAAGCCAATGATCACGGCTTAACTGGCTGAGCCACCCCGGCCGGCGCCCCACTTTCTCCACGTTTCTGCTGAGCATCCGACGTGAGCAGAATGCTGAACGAATCCCTTCCCCCATGCTGGCAGCATGCTGCACTTAACCAGGGCAATCCTATCTGCCCAGGTAGCATCTGAGTTTCCTTTTTAGGAATAAACACAACAGGGGCACCTGGGTGGCTCAGTCGGTTAAGCGTCTGGCTTCGGCTCCAGTCACGATCTCACGGTTGGTGGGATCGAGCCCTGCGTCGGGCACTGCACTGACAGCTCGGAGCCTGGAGCCCGCTTTGGATTCTGTGTCTCCCTCTCTCTCTGCCCCTCCCCCGCTCACACTCTGTCTCTCTCAAAAATAAACATTAAAACAAATTTAAAAATAATCATATTAAACAGAACAAAAGCAATCATCCGCTACCATGTTTCTACATAACCGCTGTGAGAATCTGAGTTTATCCGCCCGCTTAAGTTGCTACTCATACAGACGATGTGCTTACATAGCCCTATCCCTGTAATCATCCAGTGCATTCCATTCCCCAACTCAGATATGATATTCTCCTAAATTTTTATTTTTATTTTTTTATTTTATTTATTTATTTTTAACATTTATTTTATTTTTGAGACAGAGAGAGACAGAGCATGAACAGGGGAGGGTCAGAGAGAGAGAGGGAGACACAGAATCTGAAACAGGCTCCAGGCTCTGAGCCGTCAGCCCACAGCCCGACGCGGGGCTCGAACTCACGGACCGTGAGATCATGACCTGAGCCGAAGTTGGAGCTTAACCGACTGAGCCACCCAGGCGCCCCTTTCCTAAATTCTTAAAAGACAGGGCTCATCGACAATGCTGGAGGGCCCCCGCCCCACAGAGCTTTTCATTATCAGAAACGCCAGGGCATGAATACACCTGTCCACTGAGTTTTTCCACACAGAGAATTATTTCCTTAGGATGAGCTTCCAGGAGCGAAACCACAGGGCTGAGGACACCGGCCACTTCTGTGGAGTGTTTCTCGTCCCGTGTTCTCCTTACACTGGGGAGCGGGAAGGCAGGGCCAAGTAGGGCGGGAGGGGGAGACGGCGGGGCTGGTTCCTCACAGTCTACACTTGACCCTGGCCCACCTGTCAGATGGTCCTGGCGTCTGAGCACACAGATAGCGCTAATTGAAAATCGCACTGACCTCTTACAGCTGCTGCTGTCTCAGACTCGACATCCAGGCGGTGGCTGGTCTGGAAGAAAAGACGAGTCAGCAGTTATTCCGCGTGATCCAGGAGAACAAGCCTCCCACGGGTGGCTGCAACTGGGAGGAAGCAGGTCATGCACTGCCCACCCCCCCATCCCGCGCAAAGCACAGTCTCCGGTCAGAGCCACCCCTCCCCCCTCTGCCCGTGACCCTCGAAGGAGTCCAGAATCTGCTCTTAGGGAACACAGGTGCAGGAAAGCCATTGCATTTTCTCTACTCAGATTAAATCTCCAAACGGAGACTGTGATTAATGTGTTGTAGAAACTGCTGTGAAAAGTGGGGGGAGAAAATGAGGGCGGCTGGACGGCAAAGTTTCCAGGAGAGATGTTCTTCCTCCACGGAGGTCCTGCCAGACCTTGCACCGGCCGATTGCTGAGCTGCCCCGGGGTCCCTGGCGCAGTGACCCAGGAATTCAGGTCGGGCTTGAACCGGACTCCCCACTGCGCCACCGTGTAGACCGGGTGCCTGTCCTCCTGGGTCCCACGACCGCGCAGGGTCTACAAAAGGGGCTGCGGCAAAGTTGGCTAGCTGGTGTGTCCCGACTGGTTTAACAAGAGCAGGGCTGGACCTTCAAGGCGGGTCAGATTCCAGACCAGCAGCCCAGACCTTGCCTCCTCTTGGGCGTTTCTGGTGGGGCAGGGGCCCGTGTGTCACTGTGATATCTCGCTTCCCCATCACTGTGTCCTCGAGGTAGTTACATCAGCTGGCCCCCTGCCTGAAGACCCCTGCCCTTTCTCTCTTTCTCTGGTGAACTTCTATGTATATGTCACAACCCAACTGAAATGTCCCCTCCGGTAGGAAGTCTTCCCTGATTTCACCCACCTGCTTCTCACATAGCCCCTCCGGGCTGTGCCGTGACAAGGGACTCTTTTGTCCCCTCGAAAATGGATTGACCAACCCAGCGACGGATACACAAGGGCACAGATTATGGCTTGACCATCTTGACCGGCCCCACTTACTGGAGCCTTCTGTATTAGGCATGCTGCCTCTGCTTCCGCTCACGGGGCGCTGCGCTCATATCCCCGGGGACACCGCGTGTCCTCCGGCACCATCACGGCTCGCAGCCCTGTGCCCGCCCACGTCCAGCTCTCCGGGGCCCAGACGGCCTTCGCTCCACCTTTCTGGCTACTACGACCCCTCTGTATCCCTCCAGGCCTGGTGTGTGTGCCGCCTCCTCCAGGAAGCATACTCCCCATCAAGTCCCTCTCTCCTCTCTCCACACGTTTACTGTCCCTTGCACCAGCCTCCCAGGGGGGCCCATTTGATGCTGACTCCTTCGCCACGAGAACGAGGTCTCATTGACCTTCGTGTCCAGAGTAGCCTCAGACCCATCCCACCGACGGCCAGGGGGCAGCCTGTGATCGGGGAGCCACAGATCCTCCTTCCCTTCCTGCCCCTCGTTCTTCCCACCGGCCTGGAGAGGCTCAGGGCCGGGCACCGCCACGCAGAATCCTGGCTCTGCCGCCTCCTTGGTCTCGGCCAAGTAAGACACCCCAGACCCTGAGCCGTGCCGCCTCCATCTGCAGAATGGAGGCGCTCACGTGTTCCTGGCGGGGGCTTGTCGGAACGCGAGGAGAGTGGACGTCTACGAAATGCTCCACACAGGGTAGCGGACTACCGTTCGCCCTGTGGGCGCCGCTCCCCTCCCTCCCCCACGTAAACTTTTGGGGGCCATATTCTAAATTTCATAAAAGGCAAGAGCTAAAGGGAGAATCATTTCCTGGATCCTTGGAGGCCCAGGCCTGGGGGTCGCCGATTTAATGAATTAGGGGAGTTTAGGGCTCTGAGCCCTGCTGCTGCTTGTGAAGACGCGATTGCTTTTCTGGAAGGCGGTCTATAGATCTCGCTGACGATGCCCAGAGGAGAGCAAGGAGGTGGAGGAAAAGGAGAGCGCAGGGCAAGAGGAAGCAAAGGTAGCAGCCCCCTTGCCGGTCGCCTGCCCCCGCCCAGGGCTGCGGTGCAGACAGCTCCCCCGACCTCCGCCCGGGGACCCCGGTGCTCTCTGAGTGCCTGTACGTGACAGCTCGTGTGGCCATTTGACACGAGGTCTTACTGAAGCCTCACAGAGCCCGGTGGAGGGACCGCAGCCCCCTGGCCTAAGGGAACAGGCAGCTTAGGAAGGTGAGGGGGGAGCACCATGGTCACAGGCTGGCAATTCTTCGGGGTCTGGGGCGTGTCCGTCTGCCTGGTACAAACGTGCCGGGAGAAAATACAGTGACCCCCGAGTCCCGGAACTGCTGGGTGCCAGGCAGGCCCCACTCATCAAGTTCTCCGATGGGACCTGCCATTTGTTGAGCTGACAGCAGGCCAGACCCCGGGGTAGGTGGTTCAGGCTCAGGCAGGAGGGCGTGCCTGCACCCTAACCAGGGCCGTCTCCGGGGTGAGCCCTGGCACCCCCTCCCCAGCTCCCCCCTCCCACCAAGGGCATCTGCCCCCAAGGAAGGGATGACACCTGAATAGAAACCACAAAGAAAGCTGTGCCTCATTCTTGGCTTGGGAATGTCAACAGCCTAGGTCCTGGCAGAAGCCGGGGAGAAAACAGGTGTCCTGGGCCTGGGGGCGGGGGACACTGCCCACTTAAGCCAAGCTTGAGGGGTGGGTGGAATTGAGACCCCCACCCCCACCTCCCAGAGAGGTTTTCAGGAATCCAAAAAAGGGAAGGAACCTGCCTTCCCCTTGCTCCCACCTCCGGGTACAGGCAGGGAGGTGGCGAGACCCCCGTGTTGCCCGCTGAAAGATGGTGGGGAAGCTGGCCGAGCTGGCCTCAGGGAAATGCCCCACTTTAGAACCAGTGCCTGAGCTGAGCTGGAGGAAAGACACCGGGGCACGTGCAAGGCCAGACATGCCAAGGGCCAGCACAGCACCCCTATGTGATGGTATTCAGAGGGCGCCTTTGGGAGGTGATCAGGGCCTAAGGAGGGAGCCCTCGGGATGGGATTAGCGCCCTTGTAACCAGAGACATGTGGGGACACAGCGAGAAGGCAGCCGTCTGCAACCAGCAGACTACTTGGAGCCTCAGTGGCCTCCGTAAAAACGCAGGCTTTGGGAGGAGGAAATGAGCGAATGGAAAACGCTGGCATGCGGGAGGGCTGAGTCTCGGCCAGCATCCCCACGGCTAGTGGATAAAGGACCGGCCTGTCTGGTGGGGCCCGTCCGGTTGGGCCCCACCCCAGCCCCCAGCCCCGTCCTCCGTCAGACCCTTGCATTTAGTGGGAGCCTCTTCCCGAAGCCAGGCGCCAGACCACCTGAGCCTCCAGGGTCCAGGCCCTCCCGGGATGCTTCCGGGAGCACGGCTGGGCCTCAGTGCTCCCTCTGCCCTGGCACATCCCACCCCGAGCCCACCCGTGTCTCCCCAGCCAGCTGGGCAGCGCCCCCAGGCTGCAAGCCAGAGCCCAAAGCCTCCACGGGGAATCTGTGTTCTCTGAATGAGAGGCAGCGCCCGTCAAACCCACCCCTGCCCGGCCGCCAGCAACGCTCTGCCCTGCCGCCTGGCCCTCGGTCCTCACAGCCCAAGTCACTGGCTGTTGAAAGAGAGAAGCTGCTGTGTGCACAGCCCCCCCGCCCCGCCCAGGCTGCAGCCGGGTCTCACCCCTACACCTGCTGGGTCCGCCTTCCCAGAGCATGGGGACCTGCTCCACCACCACCACCGGTGTCCCCACTCACGAGGAACACAGCCTAAGTGACCTCCCACCCGGCCAGTCTCCCACCACTGCTCCACGAAGCACCCGGGCCCTGCAGCCAGCCCGGAACACCCTTGGTTTCTTAAACACATCACGGCCTTGTAGCCGCACTCGGAGGGCCAGCCTTCCGGAAACAAGAGGGACCGAGTCCTTGAGGGCCTGGGACGTGCCAGACCCCGCGCCGCCCATATTCCCAACGGTGCATGCGCACGCACCCTACCCCCCTCCCGCAGGGGTGGTGACGGCACTGGCTGGGTGCGGGGGCCCCCTGTCAACGTCAAAGCCCAGCTCAGCTCAGGCACACGGCCTCTTGCAGAGAAGGCCGAGCTGGAGAGCCACTTGTAGACGTGTGTCTCTGGGCCGGACTTGAGACCCCTGAGCCTCAGGCTTCTCAACTGGAGAAGGGACCATGACAGCACCTTGCCTGTGGGAGGACCTCCCGAGTCAGCTCCATGAAGCACTTGGGACAGCGTCCGAGCGCTGTAAGGGGTACGTGGAAGTGTCCCCTCCTAAGGCCATAGAGCTAGACAGTGGCCACCCTCTTGACAGCTGCCCACACACAGACCAGCTTCCCACCAAGTGGGACCACCCCACCCCCCCCCCATACAGGGCGCTTCACAAACGAGCTGTCTTCATGTCAACTCTGCCCAGTAGGCGGTCCTGTTCCCATTTTACAGACTGGAAAACTGAGGCTCAGAACAAGTACGAGTCTTGCCCAGAGACACACACATAGTCAGTCAGTCTCTGCCCCAGTCCCGTTTTCGCTTCCTTCATGACCCTCACCACGACTCACGATTATCTACTCCTCCGCTGTCGGCAGGTTTGCTCTGAGAAATGATTCACCGTTTCTCCCCCTCAGCGCTCGACACTTGAGGTTCACGGTAGGGGGCAACGGCACAGCCAGGATTTTGTGGTTTGCACAGGGAGTCGTGAGGCGTCCCCCCGATCGTGCAAATAGGGGTGTTCTTGGAGAGCGGAATTGTAAAGGAATGCAAAAGGAGGCAGGGCAGAGTCCAAGTCCTTAAAAGAAGGGAGTAGAAGCTTATGTAACTGGCCATTGCTTTCAACAGGTCTCGGGGAAGACACCCCGGGACGCAAGTCCGGCCCCGGGAGCACATCCTTACAGGAAATGAATGAATCAGGCTGATAACACCATTCATTCTCCCTGCTTTCATTCCAGCCTCCAAAATGACCTGGTTATAAATGTTTAGTGACTAACAGACGAACGAAGGAATGAATGAATGAACTTGATTTCCTGACAATTCCACTATACGGGGGGAGAATATGTGGACAAGTTTCCATCCATCCCTCCAAAACTTCAGCCTGCACATGGTTCTAGCTCTCATGGGAAACTGATACATTAGTGTTAAGGTTTGTACATCAGTCTCTGTGAATTTGGTCATTATGAGTCAGCCCAGCCAATCCCGGTGAACATTTCAGTTCTAGTTTCAGAGCAGCCCCTGGGAGGTGGGGCTCTCACTGCTATGATGCCTTCTCAGCAGGGGGCCAGCTGGCCCTCCCGGGTGACTGCAGCCCACACCCCGGAACTCGGCTTTCTGTCCTGCCTCCGTCAACACAGAGACTGTGCAAAGCTTCTCAACAACATGCTAACTTCCTTCCTCAGCCCTATCCTGGCTCTCAAGAGGTTTGAACCACTCGGGCAGAGAGATGAGCACCGGACTGAGAGTCTGGGACTCCGGATTCCAACTCTGGCTCTGAACTCAACTGTCACGCAGCCCTGAGCAGATCCCTGGGCCTCCCGGTCTCCATCTCCCGGGCTGGTTGGTGGCTGGGACCAGGGGGCCTCTGATGACTATGGGGGAAAGGAAGGGACAGAGAAGGCCGGGCTTGCAGAGCTGGGCTGGGAAGGGCCGAGCTGCTGATCAGGAGCGTGGGGAGCAGGGCCGGCTGTGTCTACACGCGTGTGTGTGTGGAGGGTGGGCTCAGTGAGCACCCACCATACCCTGCACACAAATGCCGGGACGCTGCTGTTCAGAGCTGGGCACGGATCCAGGAGCCCCTCCCCAGACCTGGGTCAGAGCCGGCATCCAGACCGTCCACACTACCTGGGGGCTGTGTGACCTCGAGTGAGTCTCCCAACTTCTCTGGGCCTCAGTTTCCTTTTTGGTTGACTATTAGGAGAGGAGACCCTCATTCATCCAGTTCATTATTTCATTCATTCAACCAGTCTCCCCCGGGCAGCTTCTCTGTGCCAGGCACTAGGGAGACACAGATGGTTACGGAGCCTCTCTGGCCCCATCAGAGAGGTGCTGACAAAGCTCCCACGACAGCAGGGCAAAATCCCTCCCACGTGCCATGTCATGAACATCCACGTGCCATGGAGGACAGAGGAGGTGGCTGACTCTGTGGTGCATGGGAATCAGGGAAGCCTCCCTGGGCAAGGTCACACTTGAACTGTGCCTTGAAGGATGGCTGGGAGGCTGCGGGACAGGCAAGGATGCTGCCAGAGGACGCGGTAAGTGCTAAGGCCCTGAGGCACACGTGCAAGAACCCTCTGGTGAAGTAAGTGTCGCGGGGCTTGTAGGACTGTGGCTGTGTGTGTCTGTCTCCTGCATGTGCTGTGAGCACTTTAAGGGTAAGGATGCCCAGCTCGCCGTCCTGCACCAGCCAGGAGCGCAGGGGCCGGCCCAGAGCAAGAGTCCTGGGCGTGTTCTGGGTGGGCTCAGTGGACAGAGGGAGGGAGGGACGGTTCGGGTCAGGCAGGTGGACAGGCAGGCCGTGTGCCCTCAGCTCCCGGAGGAAGAGTGTCAGCGGGTCTGTGAAGACTACCTCTGGGAGCGCCGGAGCCAGGAAGGCGGCCGCGTACTCGGCCAGTGCCACGTCATCCACCATGCCCCGCGCCGTCTCGGAGAGCAGGTGATCCTCGGCCCCGCGTCGGTGCAGCTCCCGCAGCAGGTGCGTGATGAGGCGGTTCCTCTCCCGGCACTTCTGGACCAGAGAAGCCAGCTTGGCCTGCAGGGGTGGGAGCAGAGGTGCTCCAGGCGGGTCCGCGGAGGCAGGGCACCCTTGGGGGCCGGGCAGCTGGGCTGGGCTCTGGGCCCTGCGCTGTATCCACCTGTGCCGCCTTAGCTCGGCCCCCTCCCTGCGCCCCGAAGCCAGAACACCTTTGAAAAGTAGCCATACAGCCACACACCCTCAGGGGCTCCCCACTGCCCTCTGGGTGGGGTCCAGGCTCAGAGCGTCTCTGTGACCAAGCTCCTCTCTACACCTTGACTTGCTCATCTGTACAATGGTCATTGTTAAGGGCAAAGGGGTTGCTGTCCCTCTGTGCCCGGCTCCAGGCTTCCTTCTATCCCAGCAACTAACGTTCATATCTGTGGGTCTGTCTCCCACGTAGCCCAGGAGCTCCTCAAGGTCAAAGCTGACATTCCCCTAGATCCCTGCACCATCACTGTGCCTTTGCTGGGCACACTATGGCCCCTGGGAGGGATCTGCTGCATGAATGGTGCGAGAGGGGACCCTCCTGCCATGAAATGACCTCCCACATCTGGGCATGTCTGGAGGGGGTGACAGATAGACCCTCCTCATTCGAGGGTGGCCCTGGGCGAGTCCCTTCCCTCCTGATGTGCCCTCCTGCTCCATCAGAAGAGCAGGTGACCATCTATTCCTGCCAGGACTTCCGGCCCAGCCCAGCCCGGAGGCCCAGGAACATTCCCTAGGCAGTGATGCTTGGGCACCCAGTACCGGCTGGCAGGGCAGGAGGGTGGCCTGAGGTGGAGGCCGGGGCTCCCCGGGTCCCCTGGATCGCACCACCCCAAAACACCAGGGCCTCGTGCATTCGGCCAGCACGTGCCATAGCTTCAGAGGTCGGGACAGACGGGGACAGTCCCTCTGGGTCACGCTCTCAGGCAGGAAAGCAGGACACGGACAGGGAGGTGTGGCGGGGCCTCAGACACACGCAAAATATACTGGAAGAAAATTAATGAAAGCACTAGGTTCAAACGGGGATTTAGGGTGGTATTTGTCTCTCCCAGTTTTCTTTCCAGTTTTATTTCATAATAGACACGGACTACATCTAGAATGGGGAAGATACTAAGCTCGTTATTTTATCTTATTTTTTTTTTTTGGAAAGGGACATCGCGTATCGATCTCACAGACATCATTACCTTCAAAGGAGCCACGGCCAAATTTGCCTCGTGTTGCTTTCTCTGAAGTTCCTCAAGCTGAAAGAGAACCAACATGGTTGATAACGCCCAGCCCCCGTTGACACAGCCTGAGCCTCCCCAGGGGAGCTGGGCTCAGAGAGGTTGGCTCTGGTCCCCTCTCTTCCCACAGTGGTGGGGGGGGGGGTGGTTCTCAGTGGGGAGCGGGGGCCTTGCCCGTCACCTGCCCGGTGAGATCTGGGCGGGGAAGGATGCTCTGAGCGCTAAGAATGAGCTCTGCCAGATTGCAGGTGCCCGGCCAGCTCTGTTCCCTCTTCCTTCCAGAAGGAAGCCTTCCCGGATTCCCCATGAAGCGATTTTTTTTGGTGCTGTGTTAACCTCTGGGAATCCGAGCCAGACACCCTGGGTCCTAATCCTGGCTCAGCCACTCACTAGCACTGTGACCTTATGCAAATCACCTCTCTTTCTGCCTCGGTCTTCTTGTCTGTAGAGTGGGGGTCCTATCAGAGCCCACCCAATTAGTGAGGATTGCAGCGAGGAGTCCGTGAATTGCCCCCTGTGAAGTGCTTAGAACATCCAGTTAGCACTCACTGAAGGTAAACCGTTATTACGAACTGGCAGAGGCACCAGGCACGGGAGGAAAGCCACCTCGGACCCTCCAGCCTCGCCCTGCACGCAGCTGAATACCAGCGGGTGACTCCCATCGATGCTTTGTGGGGCGGAGCTGTCCGGCCGCGTCCCGTCCGAACTGCTGACCCACCAAATCGTAAGACAGAACAAGAGGGCTGCTGTGTCAGGCCTTCTGCCTCACCCTCTCGTTCCCTCTGTAGTCGGCACAAAGAAAGCTACACAAATAAAAGTCCTTTTTCCTCTTCCCGACCTCCTCTGACCTCTAACGCTGTTCTCGGCCTTCCATACCCGCCCTCACAATGCCTACACATACGAAACTGTGCTATTCAAATGTCTTACATCTTGGATTGCCGTTTGATTTTAAATCATCGTGTTATCTTGGGCCACCTGGGCGGCCCCATCACTTAAGCGTCTGACTCTTGATTTCAGCTCAGGTCATGATCTCACGGTTCATGAGATCGAGCCCCAAGTTGGGCTCTGTGCTGACAGCACGGAGCCTGCTTGGGATTCTCTCTCTCTCTCTCTCTCTCTCTCTCTGCCCCTCCCCAACTCCTGTGCTCTCTCTCTCTCTCATAATAAATAAATAAACATTAAAATAAAATAAAATAAAATAAAATCATGGCATTATTTCTATGTCATTTCATACAAACGGACCATGTTCTTTTAAAATCTTGCATATTATTTCATCACGAGGCTGAAACATAATCTATTTAACCGATTCTTTGTGAAAGTTTATATTGTTTCTTTGTTTCACAGACAGGCTTCAATGAACATTTCTATATAGCTACTTTTTTGGCATACACCTTCCTGAATGTAATCAAAGTGTAAAATGCCAGCTCCAAGCCTACTGTGTTGCATTCAAAAGGCACTCAATAATATTTGCAGGCTTGGATTCAACCATCTCTCGGCTTCCGCTTAGGAAATAGCAAGAATGTGTTGCTGGGCGCCGTGTGGTGGGGCATTTGCCATGAAAACGTGAATGAGAAGAGAGTAAACAGACAACAGGTGGGAGAAAATACCACCGGGGAAATGTAAATCAAACCACACTGAGACACCACGTCGTGCCCACGGGGATGGCGATCACCAAACAGACACTAGGGAGCGTCGGGGAGCTTGCGGAGAGGTTGGGGCCTCGAACCAGCAATCAGAGACCCATCTTAAGGTAACTGTGACTGAAAAGTTCCATCATCACATTACAAGAATTTCATTGAGCTGAAAACTATAAGAAAAGGAACCAAATGGAAATACGAGGACGGCAACATACAACCCCTGAAATTAAGAACTAAAATAATGAGTTTATGAGTAAACTCAATGTCCCCGCAAAGCATCAACTAGAAGATGGGTTAGGAAGAAATACTCGAATTGAAGGGCAGAGAGAGAAAAAAGACTGAAAATAATGAAAACCAGACTTCAAAATACATTGGATATGGTAAAAAGCCCTACCATGTGTAGCGAGGGTTATATTTCTCACACCTCAGTGACAGGAGGGAAAAGGGACGGTCCCTCCCTTGCTGGCTGAGGCACAGCGAGAAACACTGGTTATTGCCTTGGCTTTGGAAGCGGGTGACAGTGCCACGGAAAGGCATTCTTCAATATCTGTTAAGAATCAACAACATCTCCACTCGGGACCAGTACGCCCCCAGTTCTCTGAGCTCTTGCATATAAACAGGAATTTATAAATGAATGGAAATAACCATAGATCCAACAACAGGGGAATGAACATCGCACCCAGCCGATAGATTACCACACAGAAAAAAAAAATACAAAGGCTATGAAGCAACGTGGACATGAGGCTAAGTATAGTATAAATGCATCTGATTATACAGAGACTGCACGGGAAAGGAGCCAGAAATTACATCACAATGTTGATGATGTGTTTTCCATCCATCAGCTTGTCAAAAACATGTAAAGTGTGATAACATTCGGGGTACCAAGTGTGGGCAAACACGACACTCATTTATTCTTGGTGGAAGCATAAATGATGTAGTCACTTTGGAGGGTTCTTTGCCTTTATGTTTCAAAGTCAATTATGTACATATCCTTTGACCCAGTAATTATTCTGCTAGAATGTTACCCTTTGCATACGTAGCAGAAACACATCCTAAGACAGGGGTATAGAAAGGTTCACTGAGCTTTGTTTGTAAAGCAAAGAAACAGAAACAATTCGGATTTCCATAAACAAAGAATTGGTTAAATAAGTTATGGTTTGGCCTCTTGAAAAAATAATATTCCAGATTTTTTAAAAATGAGGTCAGTCTGTAGGTGTTGATATGGAAATATTACCAATATTTTTATTAAATGATAAAATCAAGGCGCAGAATATTTTGGGGTGGTATAATTTCACTTTTGTGTATGCATCCATACATATACTAAATATGAGTAGATAAGGCTGAAAAAAATACTGGGGGTCAGAAGGGGTTGGGGCCAAAGGGGGACAAGAACTAATTTTTTTTTTGCATTTTAAGAAAATAGCTAATTATAGATCTACATGCAGTTGTAAGTAATAATACAGAGAATTTTGCCCTGTTTCTGCCAAGGGGAGCATTTTGTAAAATTATTGTATGTTACAACGTTATCATGTCAATTATACTGACGCTGGTATAATCTTCCAATATTACTCAGGTTTCTTCAGTTCTACTTGTACTGTGTGTGTGTGTGTGTGTGTGTGTGTGTGTGTCTGTGTGTGTGTGTGTGTGTGTGTGTGTGCGTGTGTACTAAGTTCTATGCAGTTTTATCACCCGTGAACATTCACGTCTCCATCATGATGGACAAGACAATGAACAGTGGACACTCGCTTCATTCCTACAGAGGAAGGACTTTTATTTACGTAACAGTTGAAAACCTGTTAGACTTTTTAGGAAACCATTACGCGTATTTACCACCTTTAGATGGAACAGAAGTCAGCTGGGTGGAGGGATTCCTTCCCCACACCGTTCTTTACTTGAGACATCTAATAAATACTAGCAAAAACCGCTGGGAATGGTGACGTCTTGCCTGATTCTTCTATTCTCAAAACTCCCCGGAGCCTGGGAACGTTTCATTCACAGGCGGGAAAGAACCTGCGGGCCCAGCCTACCTCGCCCTTGAGCTGGTCCCGGAGGCGGGTGGCTTCCGCATGTGACACCTGCAGTACCCAGTGGGCAGAAGCCTGGTCTCTGAGCTGGCACCGCAGGGTCAGCACCTGGTGCTGGAGGTGCCCAATGCACAGCCTGAGGTCCTCTTTGGGGGTGTCTGTCTCCGTGCCCTGCAGCGGCGGAAATCACAGATCGCATGAAATGCTTAGGTTAGCTTATCTTCCAAAGCAACTTGCCTTAGCAAACAAACAGGATGCGTTTTCTTTCTTAATTCTTTTTCTGCCTACGTTTTTTTTTCTCAAGTGAAAGATTTTAGAAAATAAAGTGGCAGAAGTCACCCCACATCCTATTAGCCAGAGTAATCGTTGTGATCATCCGTGTATTTTCTCCAGTCTTTCTGCTATGCCCTTCCTTACGCGTGTGTGTGTGTGTGTGTGTGTGTGGCCCATGCTGGGAATCAGGGTGTTGGGGGCGTCTAGAGAATTAGAGAATAACATTCTCGAGTGTGATTTTCAAGAGACACATGTATCTATCTATATCTTTTGCATATATTTTCAAAAATACGTAAAATGGCATGGCATTCCAGAATCTATTTCAATCAATTTCGGTCACCACGCCGCTGAAAAAAAGTATAATGAATGGAATTTAAGGTTCAAATCCAATTACGAGATGCTTATCACATTAAAGCATCATCTGTTGATATAAAAGAGGATACTGCATTTTCCCCACTTTTCTTAAATCAGTACATAATTGTCTCTCACTCTTTTTGGGTCAGACATGGGCAGCTTTCACATGGACGTTATGGGGAACTTCTGGGAGGCAGAAAGGCGGGAAGGAGAGGTAATTTAGCACTCTGGGAAGGGTGATTAAATGACAGTGATGCTACGTCCCCCGATGGTTCTGGACTCTACAGTTTTATTTTCTAGTAACTTCTATACGGAGACACGTACACTCAGGCACGCACACACACACATTCTTTTCTACATAACATTGAACCCACCATGTATTTTGCATCCTGCTTCTCCCCTTTAATACCATGCCATGAGCATTCTTCCAAATTAGTAAAGAATACTGAAAACACTGTGTTAGCACACGGGAAGCCTTCTGCACCGTGCTGGAGGTGCAGGTCATTCTAAGATTCTGCTGCTGTAACCGAGGCCGTGATAGAGACTCTGACACACGGCTCCTGCCCAGACTCTGAGCCCTTCCGTGGGATCACCAGGGAGGGGGTTTTCTGGGTCCAGGACCCAGAGTATCAAGAAGCTCCCAGTTCCCATGAGAAAGTGGCCTGTGAAGGAGCAAATCTGCTAATCACGGCTCCATTCGCGGGAGCCCAGGAGCTCAAGGCTTCCCGGACCCTCGTCCTCACTGGGGTGGTCCACCTTCCAACTAAGGCAGCCGCCCTGGGAATCTGAGGCCTGGGAAGGCCATGCCTGCCTTGCGCTCCTGGCCCCGGGTTGTGAGCCATCCTGCCGGGAAAGGAGAGAGAACACCGTGTTGAGGACACAGCCTGCCCCACGGCTGATGAGGCCTCCGCCTCGTTAGCAAGGAATCCGAGAGCAGGATGTGGTTTTCTTCTAATTAATAGAAATTCGCAGAGCGTGGGCCTGAGACGCACAGGCTGGGCCCTGTCAGGAACAGATGGGTTCTCCGGATGGCTCCATGGAATCCGGCTCTAAGACTTGCAAAACAACTTGGCCTTTCTGGGAAGTTTGGTGCCTTTGCTGTGTCCCCCCCCCGGCCCCCCCTCCCCTCCAGGACTTGGATGAGGGTTTGCCCCAAGGATCCTGAGAGAAAACCCCCTGTGCGTTCTAAAGAGAATGCACGTGTGGGGTGGGGGCCAGCAGCCTGGTGAACGGCCCCCGTGACCCACTTGTTCCCTAACAGACTATCAGCACAGGCCCCAGCCACACGCCGTACTTGGGCTGAGAGCCACGGTGCACACGGCCCTCTGGGAGCTCTGTCTGCAGGGGGGGACTGGCAGGGCGTGGTAAGGGGAAGGCCAGGAGGCACTGAACCAGAGGCACCCACTGCCACCCAGGCGGGCGGTGATGAACGTGTCACAACTGCTCTGTGGGCGGGTCAAGGGCCACACAAACCTGTAGCATTTGCCGATTTCCGTGGTGTAAAGGTCCCCACTGTGAGCCACGACACGCTATGCAAATGGCATCAGGCCTCCACCCTGAGGCCGTCCTGGGGTGCCAGGAGGAGATGCCCCCCAAAAGAAGACCCCGCAGATGAGCCACAGGTCCCAGGAGGAAGTGGGGTCGAGGAGGGGCAGAGCAAGGACGCCAGCGTGCAGAGGGTAGGACGTATGCAGCAGTAGCCAAGGCTGCCGGGCTCACGATCCGCCAGGAGGAAGGTGGAGTTCACACCAAGTGCAAGAGGAAGAGGCAGACGGGTTTGAAGCAAAAGAACAACCCGATCGGGTTTTGACTCCGGATGATGGAAAGGGGAGGCTTCCTCATGCTCTGCCTCTTGTCCATCCACAAACCTCATTTCTTTCAACTCTGGTTCTTGTCTGGAATCCTCCCTCCTTTCAGCTCCTAATTCCTCCGCTCTGGCATCGTGTCTTGGCATCATCTCTTGACTGCAAAGTCGTCTTGACTGTTCCCCTGCATCCCCCTGGCCCTTTGCCTCACAGCACACAGTGATCTTTTTACAAAAGAAATTGAACCATGTTGTTCTCCTGCTTAAAACCCGCCAGCGGCTTCCCATTGCACGTACAAAGGATCCTAACGGGGGCCTGCAGGCTGTCCCCCCTCTGCCCCGTCTCACACCACACCCACCTTTGCCCACGTGATCCCACCACGCTGGCTCCTCTGTTCTTCCAGTGAGCCAGGCTCACTCCTGCCCCAGGGCCTTGCCACTTACTTCCCCCTCTGCCTGAAAAGCTCTCTGCCTGTTGTTCCTTCCCCACCTTGAAATGCTCAGCTTGATATGCCTCCCCTCCGAGTCCAGTCCCTAGCAGGTCTGACTGGCTGAGATTGGACAGCTACAGAATCTGGGGAAATGCATAAAGCAATTCTTTGCAAGCATTGAGTGGCAGCCGAGGCAGGGCTACAATCCTGGAGGGAAAGGATGTACATCAAGGTGAGCTCCATTTCTCCCTGGATTTCTCTCTGGAGCATTTTCCAAAGCCTGGGTCAGGAGTGGAGCCCAGGCCGTGCGGTGGTCCTGCTAGATGGAGGGCTCAGAGGCTGGGGTTCAGAGGCGCTCTGATATCTGGGCCTGGGGAACAAAGTAACAGGAAGGAGAGAGCCTGGCACTGCCCTGGAAATGCCCCCTTGGGTCCTTGGCTGAATCCTAAGCTGAGCAGCAGAGTGTGGGACTCTGGGGCCTCACAAAGGAGAGCAACTGGTCGGCCGATTGCTGAAGAGACTTCAGCGGTCGCACACTGTCACCAAGTTGGCAGACTTTTGGCCAAGCCCCAGTTGAGTGTCCTCGGCAAATACTCAGGGGCCTCAGCTGCTACCACTGAAAGTCCGGGACCCAGGAGCAAGGTCCACACCATAGGAGGACAATCAGGCCCTAGGACTGGGTTGAAACTCACATACACCTGCACAGGAATGATACGGTCTGCTGATCATCCCACTACCTGCCAGAAGAAGACACACTCAACATCCTTTAGAGGGAGCTAATAATCAGGAGTCTCTATCACATCTCATCCTACACGATGTCCAAAATAAAAAAGTTTTTGAAAATTCCCAGACACATGAAGAAGATGCAAAATGGGACTTAACCAAGAAACAAACAGTTGATAAAAACAGACCCAGAGGAAAAAAAAAAAAAACAAAAAAAACAAAACCAGACCCAGAGATATCTAGATATTGGCATTAGCAGACAAGACCTTCAAAATATAGGAAAGATTGGGGTGCCTGGGGGCTCGGTTGGTTAAGCATCTCACTTCAGCTCAGGTCATGGTCTCATGGTTTGTGGGTTTGAGCCCCACGTCGGGCTCTGTGCTGACAGCTTGGAGCCTGGAACCTGCTTCGGATTCTGTGTCTCCCTCTCTCTCTGCCCCTGCCCTGCTCGCACCCTGCCTCTCTCTGTCTCTCAAAAATGAATAAATGGTAAAAAAGATTTTTTTTAAATATAGGAAAGATAGACAAAATGAATGAAAAGATGGGAGTATTTCAATAGAGAATCAGAATCTGTTTAAGAAGGATAAAATGGATATCCTAGAGCCAAAAAATAGAACAAATGAAATTAAGAACTCATAGGATGGAATTATCAGAAGATAGGACACAAGAGAACACAGGATTAGTGAACTAAACACAGGTCAATAGAAAATCCAAACTAATGCACAAATATTTTTTAAAAAGGAAGAAACAGAACAGTTTCCAAAGATGTGGGATAGAGTCAAAAACTCTGGATATCCAGGAAATGAGAGAAAAATAGGACAGAACAACATATTTGAATAAATAACGACCCCAAATTCTCCACATTTGATAAAAAAAACCCTTGAGTCTACCATTTTAAGACGCTCACAAAAATGCAAGCAGGATAAATATAAATAAAACCACACCAGGCACATCATAGTCAAATTGCCGAAAGCCAAAGATAAAAAGGAAATCTTAAAGCAGTCAGAGACAAAATAACACATGTATTTCAGAAAAACAAAACCAAGCAAAAAAAAAAAAAAAAAAAAGAACTAGAATAAAAACACAACCAATTTTTGAACAGAAGCTATGGGAGCCAGAAGGCAATGAAATGAGATCTTCCAAGGGCCAAAAGAGGGGGAAATATCTGCCTACCTAAAATTCTACATCCAGATCCTCACCAGAAGAAACAACCAAGTTCTTCAGACAGAAGGAAAACAGATCCCCAGGACTGAATGCACAGCACAGAAACGTGAGGACATATGGGGAAACGTAGATCATTGCTTGCTTTAAACAACAACAGTAACAACGCCTCGTGACATTTATTAGACAGAGACATAATATATACGCTAAAAATGAAGAAAAGAAGAAAGAGGAATGGAGATAAACTATTAAAATTTTTGCATTCATCATTAATAATTATTCACTTATTTGGGACTTCTGCATTACCTGGTAAACGTACTAATGTAAGGTACATTTAAATAATTAACAGGTACACTTTGAAACCTCTAGGGCAAATACTGAAAGAATGAGGAACAGAATGAGCTAATGGAGAAGAAAAATGAATAATAGAAAATATTTATGAATACCAAAAGCAAAGGCCAGAAAGGAGAAACAGAACAGAACAGACAGAACAAAAACCCAATTCTTCATCACATGCATGAAATGTATGTGGACCGAACACCTGAACTGAAAAGCAGAGGCTGTGGAACTGAGCTAAGTGAAAACACACCAGTCGCATGCTATTTCGAGGATGCCCATGGGTTGAATGCAAAAGGATGAATGGTGTACAAGAAGTTGAAGATTCCATGAAAACACTAAGGGAAAGAAGCTGATGTGCCTACTTTAAGGTCAGACAAAGTATAATTTGGGCAAGAAGGCTGAGAGATAACGAGGGATGCTTCATCACGATCAAAGAATCAAGTCAGCAGGAGAACGTAATTTTAAGTCCGTGTGTATCTTATAAATAGTTTCCATGGGCACCTGGGTGGCTCAGTCGGTTGAACGTCCAACTTCGGCTCAGGTCACGATCTCACAGTTTCGCGAGTTTGAGCCCCGCATTGGGCTCTGTGCGGACAGCAAGGAGCTGACTTCAGATCCTCTGTCCTCCTCTCTCGTTCTCTCTCTCTCTCTCTCTCTCTCTCTCTCAAAAATAAATAAACGTTAAAGAAAATTTCCAAATATATGAGTCAAAACTAATATAACGCCAAGAAGAAATACACAAATGCACACTCAGAGATTGCAAATGTATCTCTGTAAATAACAAAACACATGGACAAAATGTTGGTGAAGACACAGAATATCTGATTAGCACAATTAACCACCTTGGACTGGTCACAATCCTCAAGAACTCTGGAATATTCACTCCTTACAAGGACCTCCAGGATACCTACCAAAATAGACTATAACCTGGTCGCTAGAACAATTGCAAAGACTTAAGTGCACAGATCACAAAAGAAGAACCTGCTGAAAATCAATGATCTAAGCTTTCAACACAAGATGCAAGAAAAAGAGCAGCCAACTAAGTCAAAACAAAGGGGAAGAAAGGGAGCGATTCTGTAAACAGAATCCGGTGAAATAAAAGACAGACATAAAATGAAGAAAATCAGCAAAACCCAAAGAGAATCCTTTGCCACCAATGACAAAATTGCTGCAGAGAGAGAGAGAGAATATGGGTCAAAGGGCTCAATGCTAGATGTCTTAACCGATATGCAAGACCACCGTGAGAGTGATGAGCATTTCTTCCTGCGATTCCTAAACATTGATTACCGTCCACACGTGTGGACAGTGACCCGGGGAAGCCCACGTCTTGGCCAAATCACAGACGTGGTCAAGTACAGAGCTGGGTTTGACCTCAGAGTGAGTCCTAAAGTCCCTGTTCTTTCCATTGTCCCTTTTAAGACCCAATGCAGAGCCTGATGGAGGTGTTAGCCAACCTATGGTGGTGATCGTATTGAAACATATAAATGTTTCAAGTCAACACGTTGTGCACCTTAAGCTTATACAATGTTCTATGTCAATTATATCTTTAAAAGAGAGAGAGAGACTCATAAAAGAGAGAGAGAAAGAGAGAGAGAGACTCAATGTGAAGAATTAGGACCTGGACTGCTTGAAAATCTCCTGGATCTGAAAATATGAGCTCTTTTTTAAAAAAACAAAAGAATTTTTTTAACGTTTACTTATTTTTTGAGAGAGAGACAGAGTGTGAGCGGGGGAGGGGTAGAGAAAGGGAGGCACAGAATCCGAAGCAGGCTCCAGGCTCTGAGCTGTCAGCACAGAGCCCGACGCGCAGCGTGAACCCATGATCTGCGAGATCATGACCTGAGCTAAAGCTGGACGCTTAACTGACTGAGCCACCCAGGCGCCGCTGAAAACGTGAGCTCTGATGTCAAAGTTGAACACGGCCCCCTCCGCCGCCATCCCACCCGACACCCGTCTAAACAGCCTGAGCAGAGGGGCAGGCTTGTGTCTCAGGTTGTGCACAGGAAGGGGCCGTCCGGGTGGGAGTCCACCCTTCCTGCGACCTGACGGCCCAAGTTATTTAAAGTTCCCTGTGCCCGCGTTCTCGCATCTGCTAAATGGGGACGATGATCGTCCCTCCTCCGAGGGCTGCTGGACGCTCACCTGAGGAAAGGGGACGCTCCGCACTCTAGAAAGTTAGCAAGATGATGAGAAGGCACCGATTCCAGATCAACCTACCTGGGGGCCGCTGCTTGCCCTCAGAGCTCGCCCTGGGTCTGCAGAACACCATGGTCTTTTCTCCTCCTTTTCCAAACGTGCTTCTCTTGCTCCTGCTCCGTTGATGTTTCCTCGCGGGGCGCTGGATACCTTGGCACTTCCCCCCACCAGCGACAAGGCGGCTGAATTGCCATCATTTCTGGAATTCTCCATGCGTAAGGAAGGCCCCATCCACCTGCCAGCCAGACCCGGTTTCTCCTCCAAGGGCGGCCCGAGGGCTTCTGCGGTCAGTTGCCCTGGCAGCTGAGTCACCTGCACCCCCCTTTCCACAGCACCCCCCTTGCCCCCCGCCATCTTGCTTTCCCCCTGCGGACCCTCCTCCGCTCTCACCAAGCGGCCCCCAGCTGTGCTGGCCCCCAACGCGACTTCTGTCTCCAGGACGCGGATCCTGCTCAGAAGATGGGCGTTCTCCCCCCTGAAGGCCTGGACCGTGTCTTCTACCCCCAGCACCACGCCCTTCATCAGCTCTTTGGAAGTGACCCCGAGCTCCGAGATCAGCGCCTTGAGCTCCCGGTTTTCCATCGTGACGTGCTCCATCACACCCTTGGATTTTCTGGCGCTCTCGGCCGTGGCTCTCTGAAGCTGGGCCAGGCGCCCTTTCAGCTGCTCGTTCTCCTCTTCGAGCTCGGAAATTTTGCCGTAACTTTTCCCATTGCAGTCTTCCAGGTCAGAAACGACCTGCCGGTATTGGGCCAGCTCCCTCTTCAAGCGCGCGATGTCTCCTAGCAGCATGCTGTTGTCCTGTTCGAGGGCCGCGATCTCTGTCACAGTTCTCTCCCTCTCTTCCTCGAGGGCGCACGCTTTTCGACGGCATCTCTCTCGGTCGCCCCGCAGCTCGGCGTTGTCACGTAAAACTTGGCTTCTCTCTCGTTTCAGCCCAGAAATGAGCTGGTGAAACCTTCTCTTCTCTTCTTCAAGGGCTCTCAGTGGCTGAGAGGGCTGGTTCCCACCCAGCTCGGAGGGCCACTCTGGACCCGGACCCACGTCATCTAAATCAGGCACCATCCCTGGGAGAGCGGTGCTGGTCCCCAGGACCTCCGTCCCACCTGGTCCGACCTCTTCGCTGGTCCCCCCGGGTCTGACCTCTCTGGCCAAGCAAATATCCGAGCCCTGGTTTGCCAAAGCCTGCTGGGAGTGAGCATTCTCCGGGGGGCTGTGCTGTTTCCGAGCCAAGCTCTTGCTTCCTCCAGCCGGTGTGGAGGTTGGCCACCATCGCCCCCCGCCCCCACGCTGCAGGATGGAGAGTTGCTGGGAAGAAGCTTCTGCCTCCTTCCCAAATTCGTCTCTTCTGAGCTCAGACCTGTCAGGCTGTTGGCTCAGAGCCCACGGATCACTGGTAGGTTCGGTTCCCCTGGGTGGAAAGGCCGATCGGGGAGACAGTGTCAGACCTCCCTCCGCCACCGGGGAGAGCATTTCCTGGTGCTCACGTTCCTCGGGGCCAGGCTCCCCTGGGACATCCCTGTGGCCCAGACGAGCCCCTTCTAGACGCGGTGCTTTCTCCTCCTTCTCTCCTTGCCTTTGGTCCCCAGGGCTTTCCTCTTGCAGATTCAGAGCATCTGCAGACCACACGAGCGTTTCCTCCTCGCCCTGCCCTGCAAGGAGCTGAGTGCCTCCTGGACTTGGCCTCTGGGAGCCCTGGGCCCTGGCTGGGGGGGCCTCTTCCTCCTCCAGTGACGAAAGCCCTCCCTCCCTCTGCCTCCTACTCAGGGGTGCGGGACCCTCAGTTGACACGGAAGCCTCCTCCTGCAAAAGAGGCCATGGGAGCTTTGGCCTGGGCCAAGGGCAGGAGACAGAGGCCTGGGATTCCACCGGCTCGCCCTCTGGGGCTCTGACGCCGTCCCCCGGGCTCGGGTTGTCTCGGATTTCCTGACTTAGCTTGCTCTCGTCACCAAGGTCTGCCTCCTTCCTGCCCCGACTCCTCCTCGCCCCCCGCTCCTCGGTTCTCCACTCTGGCGGCCCTCCTCCCTCCTTCCAAGCGCCTTTCACACTTGACTTGAACTTGTGACTTGAGATCTGGGGGGGCTCGTGGCAGAGGGAGGCATTCTGGCCCCTTCTCCAGTGGGGATTCCGGCAGGTGGGTCCTCCGGCTCTGGGAGCAGGTGGGAACCTGGCGTCCAGCGTCCGTCGCATCTGGGATTCTTGTGGAGAAGCCTCCTGGAGCAGGAGCAGCGGCGGCAGGGAAGGGGGGTCCCCGGCCGGCCCCCAGGGAGGGAGTGTGGACGTCTGCACCAGGACCTGGGCAGCTGCTAGCCTCTGCTCTGAAATCCCGGCCAGCTCCACGGGGAGGAGTGAGCCATCCCTGTACTGGCCGGGGGGGCAGCCACAGATGAGGAGAAAAGTCTGCGCATCCAAGCTGGGCTCAGCCGGAGTCCGCTAGGGATGGGAAGAGAAGAGAAGAGAAGGGAAGGTGTGAAGCGGCCCCTGCCTCTCTTTAGTCCCCCACACCTCTCAGACCTCATCTCCTGATGCTCTTGGTGCTTCCCCACCCAGCCACACGGGCCTCCCTAGCACACCAAGCCTGGTGCCACCCCAGGGCCTTTGCACCTGCTCTTCCCTCTGCCCAGAATATCCCTCCCCAGATCCCCTCGTGGCTTACTCTCAATCGATGCATATCTCTGCTCAGACGTTACTTCCTCAAGAAGCCCCTGACCGTTTCCCCACACGGTTCATGTTCCCTTTTACTGTGCTCCCCTCCCCACATCCCGCTGCACATCTACGTGGGCATCGTCTAACGCCCCTCAGCCCTGCGTGTCCAATACGGTAGCCACAGGCCACCGGCCACCGGCCACATTCCAAGAGCACCGGACATTTCCGTCGTCGTGGGAGATCTAGGGGACAGGGTGGGGCAGGGCCCTGGGCCTAGACCAGTGCCGGGCCCACAAGACATACTAATTCAGTGCATGTATCCAGGGAGGAGACTGGGCCAGCTCACAGGCTGGGCTGGGGAGGGGCTGCTAGAAGGGAGGGGGGCCTGGGAGGGGCAACTTGGCTCCGTGCGGCCTGACAGACCCACGGCCCCGGGCTGGGGACCCCCTGCCTGCCCACTCCCCACCCAGGTCTCAGGCTGTTACAGTGCATCCCCTCGAATCTCCCTCTCAGTTAGTTCCAGAACGTTCTTCCAAGCCCTTCTTGACCCCCTTCTCCCGCCGCCCACGCGCAGTAGGGCTGGAGCCCTGGGCTGACAGAAAGCCTCCGACCTCACCCGTCCACGGTCAGATCCTGTGACGTCTTCCAGGGTCTCATCTGTGGCCTCCAGGCCTGCCACCACAACACAGGGGCCTCGCCCGGCCCCGACACGGTCCCAGGAGCAGCACGCCTCGGAGGGCTGGCCTGGGAGGCAAGAGGACCCCAAGAGTTAAAGAGACCCTCCTAGGGGTTTTCTCACAACTGTTGCCAGTGACTGAGCCCCCTGCACTTGGGAGGGCCCGGCTCTTCTCACGGACTCACGTCCTCTGAGCCCCAGAGACAGCCAATGGCCGCCACCTGCCAGGCGAGGAAACCGAGGCTCGCGGATGGGGAATGACTGTCGCCAATGAGCAGCAGGTCGGGTCTGGAAGCCACCTGTGCTGACCACAAAGCTCACGCAGGTGACGCATACCTGCCGTGAGACCTGCCTCAAGCCCGGCCCCCTCGTGGTCGCACGGGGTGCTGATCCCCCGCCCCACCCCCAGCCCCGCACGGCTGGCATGCAAAGGGGCTGACGCTAGACTTCACCACCAGACGGCCCCCCTCCTCCTTCTTCCACGGACAAATCGGACCTGTTTGACTTGCCAGCTTTGCTCCCCAGAAATAGGATAGAGTGGGGGAGGGGGAGCGTCAGGGGGCCCATCACCGGCACCGCTGGGTGTAAGTAACCCTCTCGTCTGCAAACTGCATTTGGCCTCGGAAGGCTGTCCGCAAGCCACAGACAGCTAGTTGGACATCGTGGCTTTGGGGCTCCCCAAGTGCAGCAGCTTTTGCAACAGAGGCTCTGGAAGCCGGGCCCAAGACTGTGACCAGACACATTGGTTCCCATGAGGGACAAGTTAGGGACAAGGGGCTCTGAGCCCTAGCAACTCCCAGACCTCACACCTGTCTCACCCCTGAGCTGTCAAGGGGTGGGGGGTGGGGGACAGAACAGTCGTTACATGGTCTTCTGCAAAGACATCCCATCCCGAGACACTGGCTGCCCCGTGCTAGAACAGGTGTCACCTGGCTGGCACCCTTCTGAGGGCGGAGGGAATGAGCCTCAATGTCTAGGTGAGCCCACGTCAAGGACCTTGTCTGGACATCGCACATCCTGATCCCACCTTCTCCAGCTGTGTGGCATCGAGCAAGCGACACTACCTCTCTGAGCCTTAGCTTCCCCTCTGCAGAATGGGGCAGTCACCCCCCCGCCCCGCCCCCGTCCCGGCACACTAGCATGTCCTAAGCGAGCTAGCCCGTCAGCGGAGGTCCACGCAGGCACCAGACGCACCCACAGCACCCACACACCTGCTGAGCTTCTCGGGCCAGGGGCGCCGTGGGAGCAGAGGGTGGTCTGCAAGCCTCGGCTTCGGCAGGCATCCAGGGCGCCCTCCCCGGGCAGGGCCAGTGGCTCGTCCTGAAGCTGGCTCAGGGCGTCCTTGAGGAAGACACAAGGAGGGAGCTGGGAGGATGCTTCCTCCAACGACTCGGGAGGGAGCCGGGTCCCCAGCTGAGAGCAGAGGGCATGAGGCCTGACCCCGGCCCCAGTGCTCTTGGTCCGAAGGCCAACCCCCCTCCTATTGGCACGACTCAGTTCAGCAGACAACGAGGTATGGCACTCGGTTCTCCGAGGAGTGTCTGTCCGGCCAAGATGCCCCCGGGCTCCCTAGAGTGGCACCACAGGCTCCCAGTCCCCTCTCCTTCCCGAAGGTCCTCTGTGTCCCCCCAGCAGAGGCAGGTGCCTGCCCGGGGGCCCCAGGCAGTCCTGTCCCTCAACCATCAACAAGTCCCAAATGCTGCAGCCACGGGTCTCCGGGGGACACCCCTCCCCTTGGCCTCTCCCAAACGGCAAGCCAGCTGTGTGGACAGAGCTTCCCTGAGCCGGCACCCGCCCTGCAGGGCATCGTGCAGACACAGCCCAGCACCGATCCACCGTCCACGAGGGGCTGGGGACGGGCCCCCTCTGGCTTCCCACGGCCCCCACTACTTGGAACCAGGCTCTAATGGGCACTGTTTGCTTCTGCCCCTGCTTCCCCACTAGACCTTGAGTCCTTCAAGCCTTCCACTTGGCCTCATGTGCTTGGCACCCTCACCTTGGCCTGGCACACATTAGGTGCTTAATAAATGTTTGATAGATGGATGGGCAGAACTTGCAGAAAGACAGGTATGCAGCACTTATTCAGCAAACACTTATTAGGCTCCGACTGTGTGTCGGGTGCTATTCTAGGTGCAGGGGTAACAGAGGAGAACAGGTAACATCATCCCCCTGTCCCCTGTCCCCCGGCTGCTCACCTGCTCTCAGCAGAGCCCTGCATCGACACCTAGCCAGGCCTCCTGTCCCCCCACATCCCACCCACAGTGCCAGGGACCCCCCTAGCTTGCACTCTCGCACCTACAAGGCCTCCCGTGGCTCCCCCTCCCCAGGCTGGGATCAGTTCAAGGTTGCCATAACGCACTGTCGCACTGTCGCACTGTCAGGGTGGCGGCAGGGGGGCTGATACTCCTCACCCTGGTTTCTGCTCACAGTGGCCTCCCGGCCCCTCCCCAGCCGGCTTCTTGCCTGCCTCTGCACATCCGCATATGCTGTTCCTTCTGCCTGGCTACACATCTTCCTAGGAAGGGCGGGGGTTGCCCGCACCTCTCTCTCCGCCCCTCCCTGCACACCCCGCTCAGCAGCGGAGCCATCCCGGTGAGATGGAAACCAGATCGGGTTGCTCTCCTGTCTCCGGTGAGATGGAAACCAGATCGGGTTGCTCTCCTGTCTCCGATGTCCCACGCTTCCCGCTGTGCAGAAAGAGGAAACCGCTGCCCGGCCCCACTGCCCCCACCCTCGTTCTGCTCTTTAAAGGGACCCTTCTCCCCCCACCCTGCCTCAGAGCCCTGCACCCCTAGTGCCTGCTGCCTGCCTCTCTTCCCACCCCTCTGCCCGCCTAACCTGCTCTTCTCTGAGCTCCGCGTAAAGGCCAGATCTTCAACGAGGCCTTCCCTGGCCCTCCCCCAAACCAAGTCCCTTCCCTCCCTCAAGCATCTTCCGCTCACTCTCTGGGTTTGGGACCTCCCGGCTGTCTGTGTGATGTCACGTCCAGCGTCCTCACAGACCAGGCACCTCAACCCTGGCTGCACCTTAGAATCCCCCGGGGGCTTTGCCACAGAGCAGGGCCTCGGCCCAAAGCCCCCAAAGCCAGAGGGACCTGGGCGCCGGCCTCGTGTTCTGCGTGTGGGGTTTTGATTTCATCAAAATCACCACCGGAAAGAGGGGGAGAAGAGGAAACGGAGGAGAGAGGAGGTCGTGAGAAGAAGAGGAGGGAGCAGGATGGACAAAGGGAGACAGAGGCTCCACGTGGAGGTGTGGAGGCGAGCAAGAGAGCGATGGCAAGGAGGAGGGAAGAAGGGAGGAGGGAGAGCCGGAAGGGCAGCGTCGAAGGCCAGCACCGCAGCTCCGTTTGCTTCTGTTTGGATTTCGTTCCGATACCCAGGTTGACTTCAATTCAGTTCAACAAATACTTGCCAAGCCTCAGCTAAGTGACAGACCCTGTTCTGGAGCTGGGGACACCGCCGCGGATGAAACACACAGACCCCCCTGCCTCCGGGAGGCAATTTGGTGGGGGAGGGGGACATCCTAGAAGAAGGTGCTACACGCCCTTCATTTCACAAGTGACCAAACCACTACTCAGAGAGGGACAGTGGCCGGTCCAAGGTCACACAGCACACACGGAGGGAGAACAGAACCAGAGCTTGGGTCTTGAACTGGGTCCGGGCTTTCTCTGCCCTTCCTTGCCTCCCCACCCCCGCTCAGTCTTGTCAACCCTTCCTGCCTTTTGGTGCTCGGTGGGGGGGGGCAGCGGCCCCCAGTTTTACGTGGCTTCAGCTTTCACATGCAATTATGGGGAAAGATAAGCAAAAAAGAGGAAAATGAGGAATACAGAGCTATCCGGACACAAACACGATCAGTGTGTCAGAATATATCCACCTGGGCTTTCTTCTATGCAGAGACACTTACATTCTTCCAAAAGTCCGTTTCTACAAAATGCCCATTTTTGCCTCATGCATTTCTCATTTGATGATACGGAAGGACCATCTCCCCACAAGTTCTCCTATAACGTGGTGTTTTACGGCTGCCTCATAACCTCTGACAGAAGGGATGCCTTAACTTACCAAGTCAGGTCCTTCTAATCGTACGTTTAGGTTGTTTCCGATTTTCACCAACTATAAACCGCACTGGGGCACCTTTAATATTTGACCAATATTCAGAATAAAATGGAACTTTTTGTGTATGTGTATTTATTCTGTAACTAATGGACTTGATCTTTCCGTGGAAGACAGCTAGACATTCGTCTTTCCTTTTGTGTTACTTGCATGTCCGTGGCTTTGCTGTGTTTTATTTTTTGACCCTGCCGGCCCACGCTTTAAAGCCCTTGCTGACTACTGGAGTCCCAAGTATGCAATACAGACTTCTGCACAAGTGAGAGCCAGAGCAGGGACGGGGCTGCCTGGAACTTGAACTTGCTGCACAATGAAACGATTCCTGTAAACGCCACCAGGGGGCGCTCTACCCACACTGCCGGGGCAGAGACGTTCTGGGAGCTTCCCACATTCTTGATGCTGGGGTCACCAGGAGCTTGAACTCTGCTCTGGCATGACATTTTTAAGTGTGTAACTTTTCATCTCCCTGCACAAGCCCTCCCTCTAGGCCAGACCACAGCCCCTGGGCTGTCCCCTGCTGTAGCAGTCTATGGCCCAGGTCTCCCCTACCGGCCCCTGTGTCTGTCTCCCCTATAAAATTTCAAAGAGCAGGGTCACCCTTCCAGCCCCGGTGCCCTTTCTTGTCTTGCAAACCACAGTCCTTTTAACTTTCCTTTCACCCGCGCCCTGAGCAGAAACGCTCTCCCCAAACTCCTCCCCAGGCCACGGTTTGTCATTGCAGTGGCCCGTCCCTTCAGGGACCTGGGCCCCAAGGCATTTGTTCTGGAAACTGGATGGTGTGTGATCCCAGGCCAGTGGTGTGCCTTCTCTGGACTGTGAGGTTGGGTACAAGGACAGGGGGATTCCTGCCTGGCTACCTCCCAGCGCTGATGAGATCCTGCTTGGAAAAGCGCTTGTAAATACGAAGCAAATAAAACACCTTCCCGTGACGGTTCACTTCACCATGACCCAGGACGCCCAGGGCACATCACAGGTAACCACTGGGCTGTTGAGGGGGTGGCTCCCTGATGACGGGTAACTTTTTATCTCATGTGCTTCCCCGGAGCTGGACGCCACCCGGGGTTCCCAGTGCACTGCCGTTGTGAGGCCGTCCCTCCGGCCGGGATTTTCCATTTTCCATGGGCAGCGGAGCAAATCTCTTTTCGTGGTCGCTTGCCCACTGAACCGCTAGCTTGCCAAGCACCTCCCGGCCATGGTCAGGGCCCGGGGTTCAGGGCTGACTCAGACGAGGAGCAAACACCAGCCAGGCCCTGCACAGTGAGAATTAGGGCCTCTAGAAGTGGGTCACGGCACTACAGGGGCACTGAGGAGCGAATGAGCTAGAGGTCAGGAAAGTCTTCTTGGAGGAAGTGGTATCCCCACTGAATGGAGAGAGGGTAGCAAGGGTTTTTAGAGCAGCCGAGGAGAGCAGGTGGTAGGAGCTTCCAGAAGCAAGGAAGGCTGCAGGCTGCAGAAGCTTCTAGACACAGGGAAGGCTGCAGGCTGCAGAAGCTTCTAGACACAGGGAAGGCTGCAGGCTGCAAGAGCCTGGAGCATTCAGGGGCCTGCAGGAGTTCAGTGTGGCCAGGACAGGGTGGGGGTGGGGGGGCTAGTGGGCAATAAGCCTGGAGAAGGAGCCCAGCCTAGAGTGTGGGCACCTTGAAGGCCATGGGTAGGAGGTTGAACTTGATCCCAGAGTGGCAGGTGCCAGGAGGTTTACAAAAGGAGATTATTTGGGGGTTACCATGCCTATGCAGACAAAGGTGCTGAACACCTGCCTATGGCTCTTAACCCCCTCCCCACCACCGGGCTCCAACCCCTTTGGAAACATACTGTCGGGTTCCGGAAACCACACACGCGTGCCATGTTCTCAGAACTCTGCCTACAATCCCGCAGGAGTGCCACCACGGGCCGCTGAACTTGATACAATTCTCCACTGAGACCCTGAAGGTCAACGTGTGGCTGGGCAGTTTTGTTATCAGTAGGTTCTAGCACCGAAATTTTAAACCTCAGCTATACTCCCCTGAAAGTTGGTACCTGGCTGGCATTTTACACCTCCCCAGGAGCTCTCTCCAGACGGCCATTTTTGACCCCAAAATGCCCCAAGTCGGGGCTGGCACTGCCCTCTGAGAATAAGACAGACCCCGGCAGACTGTCACAGCCTGTGGCCCTGGGTCCGGCCCATATTCTTTTTTAAAAAATATTTATTTACTTCTTTTGAAAGAGAGAGAGAGAGAAAGAGAGAGAGAGCCGGGAGGGGCAGAGAGAGAGGGAAACAGAATCCCAAGCAGGCTCCAAGCTGCCAGCAGAGCCTGACACAGGGCTGGAACCCACAAACCGTGAGATCGTGACCTGAGCCAAAACCAAGAATCAGTTCAACCGACTGAGCCACCCAGGCATCCCCAGCCCCTATTTTAAATGCCAGGGTCCCCAGCAGCGACCCACAGACTGACCGTCAGGCCCCTTCCTCAGCCCCACCCCCTCCACCTACGAGGTCTTGTCATCCTGTGCAGGCAGGGAATTGTCATAGGAACTTTCCCAGCCCCTGTCCTGACCTAGGGCTCAAGCCAGGCGGAGGCACCAACGGGACACCCATTAGTCCTGACTACTATGCCACTGACCAGTAAGTGCTGGAGGGCAGAGCATGGCACTCAAAAGTCCAAGGAGCCTGTGGGGGCACAGCTCCTGCCCCACTACTTAGCATGTCCGTGACCCTACTATGAGGTTATGGCCTCTCCGTGCCCTAACTTCCTCCTCTGTGAAATAAGGACAAAATAGTGCCTCCTTCCTCAGATGGACTAGACGAGTGACAGCTAAAGAGCATGGAAAACCGCACATGGCATAAAGATGCCATTGTCAATATCCACCCAGGCAAAGCTGGCCATGCAGCCCGTGTCCCTGCCACCTCGCGGGTCTTCACGACTGTTTGTCCAGAGGGGTACTTGTTATGAATTGAATTATGTCCCCCAAATTCCCAAGTTAAAGCTTTCATTTCCAGTATCTCAGAATGTGACCTGATTTTGGACAAGGCAGTAGGGAGGTCTTTGCAGATGCAACCAGTTGCTATGAGGTCCATTAGCGTGACTGGTGTTCTTAAAAAGGGGGACGTTTGGGCACAGAGACAGACAGAGAGGGAAGATATGCCGTCAAAGCACAGAGGGAAGACAGCACCCACCAGCCCAGGAGAGGGGCTCGAACAGACCGTCCCTCACAGCCTCAGAAGCCCATGAATCCTGCCACCGCCCTGACTTTGGAGGTCAAGTTCCAGAACTGCCGTCTCAACCACTGTGTTTGTGGCAGCTGCAATAAATGACAATTTCCGTCCAGACACGATTTATTTTCCAGGATTACAATAACGTGCCAATATAAAAATGTACACTTCTTTCCTTTTATCTGGCGAATATAATAGAGGAAGAATGAATAGACCACACAGAAGAGAGGAAACAGGGGCAGAGGGTTGCTATTTTCTTTTTTAAAAAATGGCCACAGAGAAACTCATTATTAAAATGAGCCAAGCGGGCTGCCCTTCGTTCCCTGAGAAAACGTAGCACATTTAAAGGTCTAGTTAATTTGAAAGAGATTTATCTCATCCAAAGAAAAAGTGGATTCTGTGTGTGTGTGTGTGTGTGTGTGTGTGTGTGTGTGTGTGTGTTAGCTTGTTTAACGAGTGATCTTCTTTCGGTAAGGTTGCTCACTGATTTTTCCTTAGATGTAATTTGGAGGGAGGCAGGATCCGGAGCTCTTGTAAGGAGCTGAGTTAACTCTCCCTGCCAGGGAGGCAGGCTGGTTCAGGAGGAACAGAGCACTCTGGACTCCCATCAAACCTGGATCGGGCTCCAGGTCTGCTTCCCACTAGCTGTGTGACAACAGATCGACGCACTACCTCTCTGAGCCTCCATATCCTCCTATGTGGAGTGGGGATACCATTAGTGCCCACCTCACAGCCTTCTTGAGCACTGGATGAAAACAATGCCTTTGAAAAACCCCCAGGAGGGTGCAGAACACAGGGCAGGAATAGGTTAAACGT